>NW_026623208.1:0-1226146 GCF_028827555.1 Penicillium brevicompactum
CTAATCCCTAATCCCTAATCCCTAATCCCTAATCCCTAATCCCTAATCCCTAATCCCTAATCCCTAATCCCTAATCCCTAATCTCTAATCCCAAGAGGAGCGCCTGTCCGAGTCGAGCATGCCAAGTGGCCGTCTTCTGAAGTTGCTGTAACTCAGCGACGATCAAGACGCCACAAGACGGTAAACGGCAATAGACCGGGATTAACTGCTTGGCACAATCTGTCGACTCAGACTCAAGATCATTGACCTTCCCGTAGTAGTCGGAGAGATCCATAGTACCTGCCATCTCGGCATACACACTTAACATCACAGAAATGGCCAAGGGGTGTCCATCGTGGCTGTCAATGCGGACCGGGTCCAGCCAGTGGCGGGAAATGGAAACTGCCGTGGGGGAGAAGAGGACAGTAAACGGGCACACATCACTCACCACGGTCGACGACCGGGCACAATCTTCAAATACCTTCATCGAAGCCGGGAGAAGCCAGTTTAGGACCAGCTGCGCCCTTTCATTTGCAAGATGGTATTCTTCAGCGCCGAACCAGTATCTGCCAAGCCGGTTGACGCTAGATGATGGGTATGAATTATACCTGGAATCACGCCTGTCGGAGAACGTTGAAATAAAGCGACAGCCACGCCCGATATCTTTAGCGAACAGGTCTGTCAACAGAGACGAAATTGTTTCCTGTAAATTGCCCGCTATTTTCGGATTGGCACACGTCAGATGATTTGGTAGAAAGTCTTCGGCATATGTCCAAACCGGCCCTAGCGACTTATCGGACTTCGGTGAATGTGTTCTTTGCCAACTATACAGTAGGACGAAGACGATGAGCACCTCAGCGCGCTCGGAGTCAACGTGGATGGGCCCGGTTTTACCCTGCCCAGATGCCTTGAAGAACTCATAGAAGGAGCTGTGGCGAAGTGTTACAATGTAATCATCCTCGAGGTATCCTTCTGTATCCCCTACCGGTCGCAGGGAAAAAAGGGTTGAGTATACCGCGCGAATATCCTCTTCAAGGTTCATGACTTCGTCGTCAAGAATGATCTCCAAGATGAGTTCAAGTTGTTCAACTGTCAAGGGCCTTTGAGCCAAAGTGACAAATGAGAGTATCAGCCTAAGATGCTCAATCTGTGGGACCATCGCTTCACCATCTGATTCCTCAACACCAAACTCCTCTGACAATTCATCCGGTAGCATGTCTACTGTTGAAAGCTCCCGAGCTAAGCGCTGCAGCTCTTGAGTCAGAACTGCACTGATTCCCCGTGGCATCGTCTTGACAACCTTCCGGATCTGCCCTTTGGTCCTGCAGCGCAAGACAGATTGAATGACAAGATTCGCCCACTCCCACAGACCTTCAGCTGACTTATGTATACCATCGACGACCTCCTCTAAGAAGTCCGAAGAGCCTCGGAACAAGCTGGCCCTTTGTAGCTTCTGAAAGACGAATCCATAAAGATCTTCCTTATTCTGATCATTGGTGATCTCGATATCTGTCGCCCACCCTAGGGAGTGTTCTGCAAAACTGCTGCGCACTGAATCACGGCTCAGAAGTACGAATCGTACAGGGGACATTTCTATTGTCCGATCCTTTGCTGAGTAGGTTTTTTCAAGGAGATTAAACAAAATTTCCAGTTCTTCTGGGTCGGCCTCATCGATCCCGTCAATGACAAAGCACGCTGAGACACCTGAAGCAGCCTCAGTGAAGTAATTCAGCAAGAGCTTCCTCCATACGGTGTAGGTATCAGCTGGCTCCAACTTTCGGCAGAAGTCTTCTGCATGCATGGCGAAGCTTGGTAGCTGTGTGGCTACATTCCAGGCAAGGGTTCGCAGTCCTTTGTTCAGGGAGCGCAAATCAACATCATTGTTCTTGAAAAAGAATGAGGCGACAACAGACGCATGCGGGGTGAGTAGTTCAGAGTGTGCGAGGTCGTTTATAATCTTGGATGCCAGATAGGACTTGCCCACACCAGGACCGCCGTGAAGCCAGAGTAGAGGCTGAGAACTCTGCCACCAAGACCGAATTTTGTCATCAACCCAGGCCCCTGAGCCAGGTATCCGACTCTCACTAATTGTAGAGTGGACCTGGCTAGATGCAGAAACCGGTTTTAAAGTATGCTTCACTTTGTCAAGCCTCTCCCGCTCGTTTCTGGCGTCGCCCCTCTGGAGCAAATCCGCGGTGTTCTTTAGCGCCTGGTTGGTGAGATTGAGATTCTGAGCAGAGATCATCTTATGTTCCTGGCTGGTTAACTCCTCCAGCTCGCCCATTAGTGAAGTGACCGAGGGATCGTCGACAAGGATGTTTTTAGCCCATTTTGAAAGTCGTGCTCTAAAGGAGCCTGTCTTCAGCAATTTTTGTGATGCCGCACAGACACGAAGGAAATTGACCAAAACTTTGACGATAATTATCTTCATTCCCTCGTTGAGAGGAACACCCTTGTAAGTGTCCAGACGAAGGGCAAAATTGCTTAACTTATGAAATAGGTCGGTTATCATGTCGAAAGATTCGCTGACCTTTCGGGCGCCACGAATCAGTAGCAGCATCGCACCCATAATAGAGGCGGCTGGTGGAAATACAGCAGCGACCACACCCCCGATCAGATCGCCCCAATTCTCAAAAGGCGCCAGGACCCTTTGCATGGCATGGAGAAGAGTCCGTTTCTTCATTCGGAAGTCCTGAAAATGATCCTTCTCCGCATCCAGCTGGCTTGACAGCTCTTCGTGTCCGGATACCTTAGGGAATGCCCTATCAGTCATGGTGATTCCGGTTTCCTTCGCATAGTCGTCAGAGGCAGCTTGCCAAAGGAGCGACAGGTTGTCGCCTGAGGGCTGATGCGCGGCGTGAGTCATGGTCGCAAATTAGAAAGTAGCAGTCAGGCTTAGCATCCGTATCTCAAACAAGCATTTACTATCCTTAGATCGCCCAGTCAGCTTATTGGGAGAACCGGTTTTCAATGGAGTTTGGGAACCATCAAATTCGATAGGTGAGACAAACCATAGGAACGGAATGTATTTGCCAACCAGGGTTAGCTCTACAGTGTATGGCTTCCCGTATAATAATTAGCGAGGGTAGTAGGGAGGCTGCGACGCATACAGGAAGAGCGAGAGGGAGGTCTGACATTTGCGAACGGAGAAACCAGGCCGGATCACGCCAGATCGCCAGAACTGCCAATCGATCATACGAGATTGTATGGGGCGTTACGGGATAATACCGATGGCTTATCCGCTGATAACAGTGACAGCCGGCAGCCGGAATGGTATCCTGGTGGTAGCAGCGCTCGGCCGCGGGGTAAAATGGTACTAGTATCTACTGGTGTTTAGCACGTATTTACCAGAATGTTATTATTATGTCATCACCATACTATTTGCTAGTTTTTATATACTCCTAGGGCCATAAGGGTAAAAAAAAAATAGAAGGGTTAGGATTATGAAGGTAACACAATGTATCCTTACAGTACGTCCTGAAACTGGTGTAACCGCCTACACACTTTGAGTGATTATTTAGCCCCCACTGCCAAGAAACGCTAGTCTATATTGGGAGTTATTCTGACAGTTGTGTGGGTATTTTCTCGTACGTAGGTTACATAATAATTTCAAGCATGTATTAGCTTGTAAATTCAATACATGTGACACCTCCATGCCCCTCATCCGAATGAGCTTTCCGCGAGAGGCACACTTGACAATTAATCACGAGTGGTCTAACCAAAGATGGCTCCAAACCTAGCTCCTTCTAAACATAAGCTTATCTATGATATGATCTACAGTGGCGAACTATCTATAACTAAGATAGTATAAGCTGCTAGTTGTTATAAAAGCACTATTTCAAGAATCTCCTCCAATATAAGAATGTTTAGTAACGTCAAAGTACCGCTAATTAAAGGCGGATGATCTCGTAATATCACTCTAGTCATACTAGAGGCTTTAGGCGACTATCTAATTAAAAGGCCTACCTTATATCTAGAAGAGATAGTAGTTTTTCTAAGACGAATTCGCTCTTTAAGTAACGAAATCTAGTATAAGTTGTACCCTTAAGTCTAAAAGCTAGTTAAAAAAGACTATTTAGATTAAGATCTAAAAACGTAACTTTAACTTTTAAGACGAATACTATTATTTTATATTAGACTTCAAGTCTTACTATCTTGTCTATATTGATAAATCTAGATATAATAAACGGATAGGCTTTTAGCGAACAGATTGGTCCCCTCCTGGTATCGTACCAGTTCAAGTGTTGAAATTTTATCGTGATTAGCGCTATCAAATTCTATTTACGTATATACAAGACGGTATTGTTTTATCTCGAATATTCTAGGATTCAACTGACGTATTCGTCTTTGAGGATTTTATTAAGTAGCTTCTCTAGTATTATAGGAAATAACCTGAGTCAAAGTTTATATTAATAATGGATAATATATCCTTTTATCATTTGGATAGAATTAAATAGATATGTTTAGAAGCTGGCGTAAAGCTAGTATATTTGCCTCCATATTCTCCTGATTTAAATCCTATTAAGGAGTTTTTTGCTGAGCTCAAGGCCTTTATCCGGCGTAATTGGCATTCCTACAAAGAAAATCCAGAGCAAGGATTTGACACCTTCCTCGAATGGTGTGTTGTTGTCGTCAGCGCGAGGGAGGAAAGCGCAGAGGGCCATTTCCGTCACGTAAGGGTGATTATAGAGATGTAGCATGGCTAAAGTAGGATTTGAGACAGTTTCACCGATTGACCTTGAAGCGCACATCAGTCTCGGGACTGGTTGCAAAAGATGTATGCAGACTTCAAAGATCAAGATCTTCTGATGGGTGATGAAGAAATCCAATATCTCACCTTCTTGGAGGGCTTTGCCTCCCGTTGAGCTCTACTTTGCAATACCACCCGTTCCATGAAAATCGCAAATCGGTATCAACAAATATACTTGATTTTAGTCTAGAGTGCACCATGATGTGATAGCACTCAATCAATCTACGATGGAGTGTATGTGTAGCAGTAGGTTGATTATTGCTAGACAAAAAGAGGACGGGGAAAAGAAGAGAGAGGAAGAGAGAGAGCGAGAAGCGCGATCTATCTGGTCTGTCCTGTCCACACATGGTCACCTGACCACCAAACCACCTGCCCTCCGACATGTTGTTAAACTAGGAACAGATGAGCTACTGAGTTCATCCAAAGGGCATGTCCGTATGGAGTATACTTCGGCCCGCCGGGGGGAAGGGAGGGTTAGATACTTTTTTTGGAAATGAGCCGAATCTTGGAGACAGTGCAGTCATGGGATTTAGTCCAAGAAGAACCCTTGATTCAGATAATTGTTTTTGCGGTGGGAAGGCAAGGTCAATCAGGTGATTTATTTAAAGATTACTTAACATCTCAGTCAAAATGGTGAATTTTCATTCACCCTTCCTGCTTGGTACGTTAGGGTTTTTTTGCAGGTTGGATTTACTTGCTGGTCTAGTTGAAATACGCCTTGCTTGTTATGTACAGCTTGGAGTCCAAGCAGGGGCGTAGGTAGCATTCAGATCGATCTTGACTTCAGTTGCGACGCTTAAAGTGTCAGAAGCAGGCTGGGGTGCATTCCAGACCCTATTCCACTGCGCCAGGGCAGAAGACCAGGATTCCAAGACTGGCAACTTGGAACTGTGCTCCCTTATATAGGACCAGGTTCATCACATAAAGTAAGTAATTATCTGCACAAGAGGGATATACCTCCAGGATTTCCTCTTCAAATTCTCCAGTCTCTAACATTTCTCACTACAGCTCGTTCATTTATTTCCTAATATAAGATTTGGTGATATCAAGAGATTTTACAATCAATTATGTACTAATTATTCATGTATCGAGAACGCGTCAGCTACTTAGTTTGTATTGTTAAACCTGACCTGATGACTTCACCCGCTTGTTGGATAAGAAGAACTCCTAGGTAGACGAATAGCTCCTACCTATCTCCCCAAAATGAAATGATCGTATCTATGACAAGATTTTGATCCTCATCTGGTAAAGCCATATGAATTGGTAAAAGGAGGATTTGTGACACTGCAAGCGAGGTCACGCTATCTTGGCCCGAAAAGCGACCATACTTACGTCCAAACGGGGACAAATGCAACGGCATGAATTGCGAATGGCCCTGGATATTTGCCTCACTCAGGTGGCGAAGTAATGCAGAACGTTGGGATATATCGCGTACTTGGATCCAGAAGATGTTCGCGTTGTGGGTTGTGTTGTTTGAGATAAGAGGAAAATTGATATATCTTTTTTCGGATAACGGAGTAAGAGCAATATAGTATTGCTGCCAAAGTAATAGTCTCCGTTGATTTATTTGATCCATAGCTTCAATTTGACCGAAAAGAAAAGCTGCTTGAATCTCTGAAAGTGTTGCGTTCAGGCCTATTCCCAACCACTCGTAGCGCTCGACTTCCCCACGAAGAAAGCGCCCTCGATTCGTCCCATGCTCGTATAGAATTTCAGCATTCTCTATAAGAGTGGGATCATTTACAAGCAGAGCTCCACCCTGCCCGCCTGCTGTGAGATTCTTCTTCTCTTGGAAGCTTATACAACCCAAATGGCCGATAGTACCTAGCATGCGTTTGTTGAAAGTTGAACAGCAAGCCATTGCTGCATCTTCACAGACAATCAAGTTATACTTCTTAGCTGTTTGCATGATCATATCCATGTCACAAGCAACTCCTCCATAATGCACTGGAACGATTGCCCGTGTCTTTGATGTAATAGCAGCTTCGATAAGACTTGCGTTAATGTTCATTGTGGTATAATCCAGGTCCACAAAAACGGGAATCGCACCTCGAAGAACAAAAGAGTTCACAGTGGTAACATAGGTATAACTTGGTACAATTACCTCGTCACCGGGCTGTATATTTGCAAGAATAGCAGCCATCTCCAAAGCTGATGTCCCAGATGACACCAACAGGGCCCGTCCACTGTGCATAAAGCTCTCTAGCCATTTCTCACAAAGATTGGTGTAAATCCCCTTGCCATTTAAGCTCCCCGAGAGAATACAGCGTTCAAAATGGGTAAGTTTTGAACCCATTAAAGTCGCATTAGTGTTTTGAATAATTTGAGGGTGAGCATGAGGTGTCATGATCAGACGTCAATAGCGCTTGGAATGCGGATATGCGGACATGGAACATAGGAAACGGGAGATTTATGACTTGAAACAACGAATCTTTGAAATCTGCACCTTTCAGATTATTGCTGCATGTGTACATCCAATTATCTCAGGTAGACCACTCACGGATCGGAGGATTGAACGCCCTCGGCCATTCGTGGTGTAACACCACCAACAAATGGCCATCGATCCTGAATCCCGACTAAATAAACACATATATCACTATCACATGGTACAGCTGATGCTGCACAGCCGGTTCAATGTGATTGCATGTGAGAGTCAACTCTATTTCATGACGTGTTCTGTGTTCCCAACCTGTGCCGGTTCGTGCCAAGTTTCGGATAACTCCCCAACAATAAAACAAGAAACCATATTGATGAACAAGCTTCTTCGAAAGGGGGGCGGTTGGGCTTTCTAAAGACTAAGTCAACCAAAACTGATATGCCTAAGTGCCAAATTGGGGAGAGTACTTCTAGATTCCCACTACGTTGGGGAATACTGGGTGAGCTTACAAACGGTCGGTGTAGAGTCCACAGGCAGAGCTATTGGCAATTCCCTGTCGGTGTTTGCAGCATTCCAATGATCATTGGCAATCAGTGTCAGACTTGCCTTGATACACCCGGAGATAGAAAAAATGACAGTCTCGGCCTTGCTCCCGTAGTTGGATAAATCAACATAATAAGTGGCCACTATTACGTAGGCAACCTTGTAAACAAGCCCAAATGGCGGGTCGGCTGTGGTCTCCAGGATAGTTTATCCGCGATTGGTGGAAAGCATCACTTGAACGAAGTAATCATTCGTCTATTCGTTTCAAACGTGCGCAGTGGCATTGCATAATCCTGTGGCATCTGTAGGGGTTTCCAAGGAGGTCCCTTAGAACGGATTTTGAGAACTTCGTATTAGGAAAAACCCCGGCGGGCGGGTACCTCGTGTCTCCACTCGGCTTAACACAGCACTTCGTGGTGTCTCTGATGATGGTTGGAGAACTGGGTCAACAGATGTGGGGTTGAAATGTACACATCCTGCATTGATCAGGTAATTCACGGATGACAGAGCAATATAGGTATTGCATTTCAGTTCAGGTCACTATGTAGTCTCGTGAGCTATCTGAGCAGGCAGAAGCAGGGTACTGAAACTGCACGTCTTGCTTTGACCGACACAAGATCTTCCCTTGCCGAGGTCGGGTGTACCCAAGATCAAGGACCAAGTTGAACATCCTCAAATCGCTCTGCCAGTGGTGTTATCATCTAAATTTGCGTAGGGGGGATATTATGGGACTATTCAAGTGATCGGTGTATCGATGTCGGAGAATTGTCAAAGTACATGTGAGACAGTAAGGCGCCAAGGCATGAATGTGGCTGTGTTTGTTTGCACAGTTTGCACTTTCCTTTACTCGATCCTTGCCACGAAGCCACTGTCCATCCTTCGGACTCTTTGGGTTTTTTACTGATTTCGAATCTCGGCATCCATCCATGGACGACAGGTTGACCTGTGTTCATTTTGCCCGCCGTCTTTCGATATCATTGTCCGGCTCTGCTAACAACGCCAGTTCGATGCCACTTCACTTGACGAATCCAAATTCCCCGATTCTCCGCATCTTGCAATCACACGAGTGGTGATCATCGAGCTCTACGACACTATTATTCTCTTTCACAAACGGTCCCCATCGTATCGCTTCGCTTCAGCTAAGCTACATCGCTTCAGCTAAGCTACCTTAGCCTGCAGCGCCAAATACACGATTGTCCAGACGATGTCGCAAATCGATATATGAATAGGCATACTCCTCCTATTTCCTCACTGCTTGTCAGATTTGGGACACACGGTCACTGTCTTTGGGGATTGGGATCCTTTCCATCCCACCTCTTGCTGAGCTTGGCATGTGTGCATACTCTAGCTTCTTAACTCTGCTCGCATAGTTGTCGGACTCCGTGCTCGATCTCCTCGATCCCAAAGCGAAATTACCATTGTCCCATCCAAGTCCGATCAGGAACTTGGGTGGGCTTTGCAAGCCCGCCCTTCGCTTTTCCTGAAAGTCCGGATTCCCCTTCATCCGCAACTCTGTCAATCCCCAACATCAGTTCGTATACTGCTACTTTTCTGGATTGCCCGAATGTTTCAAACTCAAATATGTTAGGAATGATTCCGACCTCCACGGTGCAGTACACGTTGGCCAGCGGGGGTAACCTCTATATACAAGACCGCGCGGCGGATATATGAGCCTAAGAGGCAGCTATATTCATTCAGATGTGTTGAAATGTTATGCTTTATGAGAGGGGGGGATAGAGACTCTTTGCCCGTGGCAGCATTTATCGAGGCTGAGTGATTTTCACGGCTCGCGCCTGGATGTCTTGACGTTCATTCACCTTGCTCCAGTGCTCTAGGTTGCGCCTGAGATCAGCTAATCTGTACACGCCATCATAGAAAGTCGTCATTCGGTGGTTTCATTGATCACGAAGTTGAGCACAGCGGCGTTGACCAGGCTAGGATGCGAGGCACTCAAAAAATGCGCACCATCCTCTATCGTCGTCAATTGAGCATTGGACGATCCGGTGAACATCTGTATCTCTTCTTCGGCATTTCGCACCGAAAATACAGCATCCTTTGTTCCATGTATCCAGTGAACTGGGCAAACAACGTCCGGCAATCGAAGGCGTAGTCCATCCCGTTCCGCCAAATTTATTGCTGCCATACGAATGCGTTGTCTTCCTTCTTCTCCCTGGTAGGTAGCTTTGATGATGCCTCGCCAAAGCTCCCGGACCTCTGTCGAGCAGTCATTAAGGCCAATACTGACTACAGCATCACAATAATCGTCGCCGGGGTCGAAGCTAGAGGTCGGTTGACAAGTTGCCCATTGAAGCAAAAAGCTTTTCACGATGCTCGGTCCATCCCAACAATGCAATTCACGGCTTCGCTCGGATTCTGAATCCATTGAGGTGCCCATTGGGATAATCCCAGCAATCTATGTCAATCAGCATTCGTGATTGGTAAGGAAAGTAGTAGATTCGTATCATGCCTTATCCGGTCGCATCAATGCCATCTGCACTGTCACCCACCCTCCTTGACTTGTGCCTAACACAAATGCCTTCTCAATCCCCAAAGCATCCAAAACTTGCAGGTTCATCTCGGCTGTGTCCCAATATGTCCAATGATTACGCATGGTACTGGTCCGACCGTGGCCCAAAGGCTCGATCGCTAACAAGTTCATTGCTTTGCTCAGCTGATCATCCTCGAATTGGGGTCGATAAAGCTCAGATGTCATAGTAAACGCATTGATCATCAAAAGTGTGGGCTTTGATTCGTCGTAGGGCTGCCACATCTCATATCCCGCTGAAGTTCCCCCAAATGGGGAATTTGGATCGTCTTTAGGTATGACATTGCCCAGGTAAACTTTGGAATTCGAAATTCTCCTGTGCTTTTGCACTGGGCAGATTTTGACGGAGCACGGGTTTACTTAAATTCATCCGTCCTTCGTGTCCAGACAAATCCAAACGGGTCCAAAGGTGGGGAGCCAAGGAGCCGGCGCACAGAATTGAGAGAGAAACGAGAGAAAGCAGTATTCAAGCCGTCGATCTGCGACATGTTACTTTATCTACCTGCCTAAGTCAGTCCACCACTATCCTCTAGCGCCACCGTTTTGGGGACAAGGCGCTCGTACATGCTCTAATTGGACTTGTCATTGGTCGCCAGTCGCATCAACACCCGTGAACTGAGCCCCACACAGGCACAGCCGGCCGACTTTAGACTAAGGTCGACATTCAAGGTTTTGAAAGATTCGCCTCTAAGATTGCAGTTGCCTGCACAAGATATACGGGCCAACTGGAGTGGTTGGGCACAAGTTCCAAATGTCAGAATATAAGGTCACCTTCGAATCACATACCCTCGGCTAGCTCTATAACCGGTCCGCTAAATCGCTGCTTTCCGCCAAATAAATAATAATAGGCACCTCCAATCATCATCCACCCCATTGTAACAACTATACAGTAATTCATGTTCTGAGGTATAACTGGCTGAACCGTTGGGAACGTACTAAAAACCATGGCTATGAAAAGCCACATGATCGCAACGATGTTGACCACCGGCCCCCATCGAGGACCTAAGTTGAATGAACCCAGACCCAGACCACGAACGATTGATGACGAGTTCCGACGACCATATATCAACATGAAGATAATTGGGGAGAGATATGATGCGTACATCCCCAAAATTGCCATTGATAGAACTGCATTGAAGGCTGTCGAGCTGCCGAGATAAATCAATCCTAGCAGCATCTGGAGGAACCCAACGACAAGTACCATATGCACAGGGACTCTCAATGTGGGGTGTACGGTAGACAAAAACTCGGATGCCGGGAGTCCTCTGTCTCGCGCAAACGCCCAAGCTGTGCGGCTGGTAGATGTCACACAGGCGGCATTGGCAGCCGTCGCAATAAAGGTCACACACAGGGTCATGATAGATGCCCCTGCCCTTGATTTGGTGACATTCAGGAATAGCTGTATGAACGGGAAACCTGTCTTCGACTGAAGCAAGCTTTCAAGGTCTCCTAGAGAAAAGAGCAGAACAATCGCGTATACTAAACCAATCACACCGTTGATGGTCACACTTCCGATCATGGCCAGTGGAACATTTCTGGATGGCTTTGGTAGCTCTTCACTGAGGTGACATGCTGCGTCATATCTAATGTCAAGTGTTAGCTTTCCATTTTTTTGTGTTGAGTAGACAGTCAAAAGGTTGAATACCCGAGAAAAGGGTAGACTGTGCTCAAGAGTCCCACGAGCCATGAGACCCCATCACTATTCCACCCACTGGTATTGGAGAATTCAGTGAACACGTAGCTTGTTGTGTGTTTTGACGACAGTACGCCTAGAACAATGACAATTCCGACAAATCCCACCACGTGCAAAACCCCTGCCTATGGTTAGGTGTCAATCTCATATTTTGGTAAGGCCCGATACTCACCAGCTACGGTGTTAGTGTGAGGCAATATTTTTGATCCCCAGATATTCAATGACGTTGAGTAGGCCAGAATAAGCCAGTAAAACAGCATCCCCTGCCATCTCGTGGGTGTGTAAGAGTCGAGGTTGTTTAGTGTGATGAGAGCCTGAAACTGTAGGCCCGCTGCGAAGGCTGCAGATGCAGAGAATACAAGCTGCCCACCAATTGAAATCCATCCTGTGAACCAAGATGCTGTTGACTGATAAGATTTCGGGGTCAAACAATGCACCCAGTGGTATTGACCTATCGTTTTCAAGCTATCCTCAGTAATTGATTGACATAGGGAACTGGCCAAGGTGAACACGTACCACCCGCTGTCGGGTAAATCGAGGCTATTTCGCCTAATGAAAGAACAATGAAAATTGTGCCGACCAGGGCTATAATACTGGAATGGAACCAGGGCCAGGTTAGGGTTCTGGTGAGAGACAAAAGAATTGCGCACATGGGGAACGCACTAGTTGTAGAACAAACACGGGGCACCACCATTGGTCAGAGCAGTGGTGACTACAGATGATAAAGCCTCCCAGGTCGCCATCAGCGATATTTGAAGGCAAACGATTGACCATAGTGAGAATTCGCGGCGAAGCTCTTGGACATGGCCAAGAGCCGTCAGTTGCTCTTCATCGCTGATGGGCTTTTCGAGGTCACCAACTTTGGACTCAGAAGCCAGCACAGGATCCATAGTTTGCAGTGATGAGAGATCCTATAGACCTCGGGGTGCGAAAGAAGTATAATAAATAACCTCGGAAGATGTTGGGTAATTGTTACAAGGTTGTTGTCGATGCGAAAAACACTACGGAATTTCCCAGGAGGGCCAAGTGGTATATATCTTCGAGTGCGGTAATGACGGGACTCTATCATACGGAAAATGCTATCTATGCGCAAAACCCAGGGCTCAACGCTAGACTCTTGCTTATCACCGACCTGATATCGTTGTTCTCCACAATATGTTTCCCCCGCATTTTGCTCTGGTCAAATTCCGTATGTTTAACTCGCCCAAGACCACGGAACCATTTCCGGGTCTCCACTTCGAAGGAATCGCTTTCCGAGCTTTCCGAACTTTCCGAGAACGTGTGGTGGTATAAAGGATGTGACACTCTCTCCAACACGCGTCATATTACTGTTAAAGTACAGATCATGTCTCACCCTCTCGCTATCCTCTCCATCGAGGAGACAAATCTCGCCCGCGATGTGGTCAAGTCCCTCCACCCTGGTGTTGTGATTGACTTTCGGGAGATCTTCTTACAAGAGCCGCCAAAGGCTCAACTGGTGGACTTTCTCGCAATTGAACACGCGGGACGATTGAGCCCGACTACCCCCAGACCTGCGCGTCTAGCTCTGTGTCAATACGATGTGATTGGACCCGATCGTATTCCCCAGTTTCACGAGTCTGTCATCGATGTTGTTTCTCAATCACGGGTCAAACACACCGTGGTGGGGAAAGAACATCATGCCAGTTTGACCTTGTATGGGCTCATAGCACTTGCTTGCCAATCAATCATTCGAACGAAGTGCTGACCTAAGTAGGAGCGAATTTGACGTTCTCGTCGATCGGTGCATGAAGTCCCCTCTTTTCCAGAAAGCTCTGTCCGAGTTCGACCTCCCCTCCGGGTTTGAAGTTGTCATTGAGCCATGGCCATATGGCGGGCTCGATCATACCGATGAGAACAAACGTTTCTTCCAAGGACTTTGCTTTGCTCAAGACAAAAGATCTGGCAATGAAGACTCTAACTTCTATTCTTTCCCATTGCCCATCATTCCTGTGATGGATGCCCATACTCAAGAGATTATCCGAGTAGATCGACCAGCTACCGGTGGAAAAGGGGACGGGCTCCTTGAGCAAACATTCAAGAGAGATATCATTGGGCATTGCAAGCCGTCTGAATACGTGCCAGAGCTTTTGCCGGAAGGAACCCGCAAAGATCTTAAGCCACTGAATGTGATCCAACCTGAAGGTCCATCTTTTCGAGTGACGAACGAATCGCTTGTGGAATGGCAGAAATGGCGGTTCCGTGTCGCTTTCAATCCGCGAGAGGGAGCTACAATTCATGATCTATCGTACAACGGACGCAGTGTCATGCATCGACTGGCAATAAGTGAAATGGTAAAGTCACAGCCCTAAGAAAACAGGAAGACAGAAACTGATGACAATTCAACACACTAGACCGTCCCTTACGCCGATCCTCGACCCCCTTTCCATCGAAAACAGGCATTTGACTTTGGTGATGGCGGTGGAGGAAATATGGCCAACAACCTCTCCCTCGGCTGCGATTGTCTCGGGGTGATCAAATACTTCGATGCAATCATCACGCAGGCTGACGGTACAGCTCAAAAGCTGCCAAACGCAATTTGCCTTCATGAGCAGGATAACGGGATTGGTTGGAAACACTCCAACTGGCGCACCGGTCGTGCAGTCGTGACACGAAACCGGGAGCTAGTTGTCCAGTTCATCATCACGCTGGCGAATTATGAATACATATTCGCTTACAAGTTTGATCAGTCTGGAGGGATTATCATCGAGGCCCGCGCTACTGGCATTCTAAATGTCGTCAATATCGACGCTGGCAAGGTCAGCGAATATGGAAATGTGGTCTCCGGTGGTGTGTTAGCGCAAAACCATCAGCACATATTCAATATACGGATTGATCCTTCCATCGATGGGCCAAACAACTCTGTCGTTGTGGAGGAATCTCACCCGGTCGCGATGAATGCGGTCACCAATCCCAACGGAAACTTCTATCAAGTCACTAAGAAAACGGTAGAGCGTGCATCATGGATTGATGCAGCTCCACAGCTTAATCGCACCATCAAAATGATCAATCCCAACAAGACCAATCCCGTTAGTGGTAATCCAGTGGGCTACAAATTCATCCCGCTGGCAACTCAGACCCTGCTTGCCGATCCGGAGTCGGTGCAGGCGCGCCGCGCTCAATTTGCCCAGCATCATGTCTGGGTGACGAAGCATCGGGACGGGGAGCTTTACGCCGGCGGTCGGTACACGCTACAAAGCCAGACAGAAGTGGAAGGTGTGGCGGATGCAGTACGCCGCGGGGAATCCGTTGTCGACACAGACGTGGTTGTCTGGAATTCCTTTGGTATCACCCATAATCCCCGGGTAGAGGATTGGCCTGTGATGTACGTTGATTCCTCTCTGTTACTGGTTCTTCCCGGTTCCCTATGACTGACTAATTGTGAATTGCAGGCCGGTTGAAATATTCCAACTCATCATTCGACCCGCGGACTTCTTCGCAGCCAATCCCTCCCTTGACGTCCCATCCAGCAAAAATGGATCGTCGCGACTTGCCGACGCAGACTGTTGCCGTAAATCCCATATTTGAACATTTTGACTTGAGAGACGAGCAGTCATGCCCAAAGATTATATCATGATAGATTCAAAACTGCGAGATATACTCACCAATCAACCCACAGGGCTTGGAATCTGTGTATCTAGGTGGTTGCTTTAGAGTATCAAATTTGGAATGTGCCATGAAAATTGGGGACTGCCTAGGTGTAATCTGATGATCTCTGCATAAACCACAGAGCCCTCAAAAATCCATGGGTGACGACATGGATCCACAAAATCCCAATGTTTCCAGGTCATCAATCATGACGAGGCTGTAATAAGGGCAACTTGGAAATATCGAAAGTGAGGAACTGGACATGATTTTTACTGAATATGATCCAGAGCCCATCCTTGGACACCAAAAAATGAAAGCCTAAACCTCGTTTCGTCTAATTCTTGTCTTCTCTCGCCAATATACATTGAAACGTCAACTTGGAAGTTCCGAGTTTGTCGACTGGGCCAACATACAACGTACATTCGTAGATCGTAAGACACCACTCCATACAATCTACAATCAAAGAATACAGACAAACCATCATCTCCATTTTGAAACCGCCCAAATATTCCCACAACAATCATCAGGTGGAATAAACAAATGAACGCCCTCGACGCAGAAGTCCATGTAAGGAATAAGTGGGGCCCTTCGGTTCTCTTTCCGCGTTCCGAACTTTTCACATCAACCTCCTATCTTCAACATGGCTTCCGACTTTCCGCCTGATCCCTCTCGAGCGAGAAAAAGAGCAAAATATACACAGATTGCATGGTGCGTTGGCTTCTGAGCCAGTTCGGGGAAATCACGTGTACTGATCATTCCAGCAATGAATGCAAACGCCGCAAGTTGAAATGTAGCGGCGAGTCGGTGTGTGCCCGATGCGCGCGGAACCAAATCCAATGTACCTATGCTGTCACTCGCGCTGAAACAAGTCAAGGGACAGAAGACAAGGACGAAAGGTGAGTCTGTTTGAAACTACTCAGGTACAGATTATTCATTTTCTCCAGTGCGAATACGCGCTTCCGAGCCGTGGACCGCCAATTGGAAACGCTTCGGCGGGAAATGCGGGTGCTCTCCACACGGTTACATGAGCTGGAGTCCAACGCTAGTTCTGCCTCGCCATCGAAGCTGACCGCAGCACTTCCCACGGGTAGCCTACACCGCATTCTCGATGCCCCCAAGTCGCCGACCTATGTCGGGCCTACAAGCGCGGAATTTGGTCTTGGTCAGCCGCAAAAGTCTCCTTCGCAACCTGATGCCTATGACACCGAGGATGGACCGGAAGAAACACCTGGTTCATCGACCGGTGCCGTAAGCCCAACGGCCCCGGAAAGCAGAGTGGGTGCCTCTACCGGTGATCCACTGGGGAGTCTTGGTACAGATGAAGCATTGCGATTAGTGCAAGTCTATGAGGACACAGTTGGGGTTATGTACCCGTGTGTCGATCTTGATGGTGTCCGTGCATACTGTACATTATCCCCCCCCCGAAGACAAGATATCGCTGTTAAGCTTGACCCGGACTTACAAGACTACAGTACTGGAATACTACCACCAGGAATCGGTCCCTCAAGCCCCACAAAATGGCCCAGAAAAAACAAGCCCGGATCAGGATTGGTTTTCCGCACGCGACGTACAAGTTTCCAAGATCTTATTGGCCACCGCGCTCTTGGTCGAGTCGCACGGTCGCAGCGAGCGTGCCGCCCAACTGGCTGACAGCGTGGAGGATCGCTTTGCCAGTCGATTGAAGATTGCAGAGGTTGATATGAAAGAGATACTGATATTGACTTTGTTGGTACGCATCAACTCCATACATGTGCCTCCAGTCCATCTTGGTCTCTCAAGGGACAAGTCAACTGACCCTGATAGTCAATCTTCCACTCCTACCGTGATGATGAGGTAATCGCCGGCCGTTTTATTAATATGGCCGTCCGCGGTGGTACAGAATTGGGTCTCCATCGCCAGGAGATTTGGCAAAAGACCGGTGGCGTTTTCCCAGGCGAATTGGAATGGACATGGGCAAGTCGACTGTTCTGGTGTATCTACGTATTGGATCGCAAGTTTGCTTTTGGCTCAGGACTGCCTTTTGCCATCCAAGATTCTGATATCGACACAAGCCTCCCAGAGCCCGGTCACTCTACTCCTTATCTGACGTGCATGATCTCGCACGCCCGCTTGAGTACAAAAATTTGGGGCTTGGTCGTTGGCTGGCAAAGCCGGTCCCAGGCTGCCACTTCTGAAAGTTGTGCTTATCTGGATGCTCAGGTTCAACATTGGATCCAATCCATTCCACCTGAACTGCGATTTGATCCAACTTGGCGCTCGCCGGTAGGTCTAGAGCACACCGACCGTACCATGGTGTTACAGGTTCTCCTTGCTCTCCATGCAAACCAGCTGCGAATTCTGGTATATCGACAGAACCTACTTAGCGGTGAGCGAATTACAGATAACATCACGGGGGCCTCAATAGCCGTGGAAACAGCGAAAAGCACAATCCACATGCTGGAATATTTCAGCCGAATCTCGAGCATCTATTTCCAGCGCCCGGAGCCATTCAACTACTTTCTTCTCTCCGCTCTGGCCGCTCTTTTCCTAGCAGTCTTACATGCCCCGGCGCATTTCAGCCGTGCATGCAGGCCGGAGTTTTACACAGCGGTGGACATGGTCCGCCGCTCGGCAACCCGGGCTCGCACATCTCGGAGATTGCAAAAGGTCATACGAGGTCTCAAGCGCATTCAACTCAATGTCCAGTGGGATAATGAGCCCATCCGACAATTATCAACCAGGCGAGATAACCGGTTGGATGCGGATCATAAAAGAAAGCGATTTTCACCATACGCTGATGATCATCTCAATTCTCAGGCTCAGGGATACTCACCACACGAAGCCTGGAAAACTGGCTCAGTGGCTATTAATTCCGGGTCACCAGCGACACCTAACACTGTCAACCTCCACCACGCGCCAACAGCGCCCACCCCACAACCGTCAGCACACTTTTCTTGGCCAATCTCCCCTGATACGGAGGTTCAACATGAAACGAATGGCTGTGAGGATTTGAGCAGCTTTTTTGAGATTGCCGGTGGCTTTTATTTTGACCCTCACTCTGGTTCGGATATTACCGCCGGAGCTGGTGTTGAGTTGGCCCCGGCTGCTGAGAATCGATTGCCCAACATACCTGATGCATTTCATGCTGAAGACGAAGCCCTCACGCGGGTTATGGCTGGATTGCTGTGAAATAAAATCTGCAAGTTCATCTCAGTGACATTATTCAGT
The DNA here is from genome assembly GCF_028827555.1 of Penicillium brevicompactum. Classification (NCBI taxonomy): domain Eukaryota; kingdom Fungi; phylum Ascomycota; class Eurotiomycetes; order Eurotiales; family Aspergillaceae; genus Penicillium; species Penicillium brevicompactum. Next base: position 18,701 of record NW_026623208.1, read on the forward strand.
GCCTTGGTTTTCCAAATATGATTGACACCAGCACAAATAATTATGAACTATCTCATGCCATGGCTTGCTGACTGCTGGAAAGTCGAGTTTCGATTTTCATATGTGTAGACACGACGCCCGCGGGTTTCAAAGGCAACCCACCGAGACTTAGCCTGTTTCGGGTCGCATGGTGGCGCCTGCACCTAGTGTTTGCAAATCCCACCAGTCGGTACTTTATTCACACTGGGATTTTAGGCGAGCTTCTCCATGCCCATTATTCCGTCCCTGGTCCGTAAGAGGAAAACATCCGTGGTCTGCCCTCCTACCAAGCACCGAATGTTCCGCCCGTGCCAAATTGAGAGACCCCCTCAGCAGGTTTCCACGAGTCATATTTGATCCCCTTTATGGATATGAAGTGCCTATAAGAATTCTTGCGGCTGTTGGTAAGGAGTAAAACCGCAATAGTTCTGCTTCGACTCAACCGTCAGTCTTCAACATGTATAAAATTGTCCCATGGGTGCTTTTTGCGGCTCTCGCAAAAGGATATGCAAATCCTGGAACTTGGTATTGAAAAATCATCTCTTTCTATACTGCATGGATCACTGATTATATCCTAACCGCTAGCTCGGGGGCCTGCAATGTACATGATCCGGCAGTCGTTCAAAGAGCCTCCGACAAGCGCTATTTCCGGTTTTCCACCGGCAACAAGATTTCGTATGCCAGTGCTTCTTCCATCAACGGCCCTTGGACTACCATTGGATCTATGTTGCCCGATGGATCCTCAATTGACCTTGTCGGAAACACTGATCTCTGGGTAAGGGACTGAATGAGATCCTTGTATGACTTCGTCCTAACTCCTTTACCAGGCCCCCGATGCTCAACTAGTGAATGGTCTTTATCATGTCTACTACAGCGTCTCTTCGTTTGGCTCGCAGAACTCGGCCATCGGGCTGGCCACATCCGTCACAATGGAGTCCGGGTCTTGGACAGACCGCGGAAGCACGGGTATCTCTTCTTCGTCCTCCAAGAGCTACAATGCTATTGATGGCAATCTTCTCAACGATGACGGTACTTATTACATGAATTTCGGCTCTTTTTGGCACGATATCTACCAAGCTCCCATGAACTCGGCCGCTACAAAGGTGGCGTCTTCCTCCTACAATATCGCCTATGATCCCTCTGGTACACATGCCGTGGAGGGAGCATACATGTACAAGTATGGAAGCTACTACTATCTCTTTTACTCTGCTGGCACCTGCTGTGGCTATGATACATCTCGTCCAGCCAGTGGGCAGGAGTACAAAATTAAAGTCTGCCGTTCATCGTCGGCGACCAGCGGATTTGTAGGTTTCCCCAGGGTACTTCTTGACTCACGCTGACCCTTTCTACAGGTCGACAAGGCTGGTACGGCTTGCACCAATGGAGGTGGCACTGTCGTTCTAGAAAGCCATGGTAACGTTTATGGACCTGGCGGGCAGTAAGTTATTCTCAAATCGGCAAAGTGGAAAATGTGGCCCCATTCTTAACAACCTTCGTGTTTAGGGGTGTCTTCACTGATTCTAGCCTCGGCCCAGTTCTTTACTACCACTACGTCGATACTACCATTGGCTACGCGGATGGCCAAAAGTTGTTTGGGTGGAACCAGATCGATTTCTCCAGCGGGTGGCCCGTTGTGTAAATTCAACCGGTCAACAAATTGTGCTTTTGAAGGGGGTGAGGCGGAAGGCGATCGGCGGCAGGCAGATGGTGATCCCATGTTATGACTGCAAGCGCCAGCAATTTGAATGGATGAGAAAAAGAGATGGGTCCAGAATTTCAGGTACGAATGTAAATTCGGGAGACAGTAGAACGTAGAAGTACGAGTACGGAGTAGCCAAAGTGGTTTAAGGATCGTCTCGAGGTCGCGTCTTGGCAGTCTTGGCGTTGGACCCGACACTCGTGCCGAATCTTCTTTCTTCTCCGCTTGACGCATTGCCAATGACGGGGCCTACTCGGCAGAAACGCAAGTCCAGAAGCCGTGGCCTCCGTGCCACAACGGGATGGTATGTATCTTTTGAAGGTCCACGGGTTGGAGATTTGATTACTCACCTCGTCCAGTCTCATCTGCAAGCGCCGCCACGTGAAATGTGATGAGGTGCGTCCCTCCACGCAGCTCACAAAACGATCCTCTAAAAATGATCATCTAACTCTCAATTGCAATCTAGGCGCAACCACAATGTGGGCCATGTGTTAAAGGCAACCGACCATGCGTCTATGTGTCAAGAGAGTCGTCCACCGGTCCGCACCCCGAGTATGGAGAAGCGATCCACTCACCCGCCAACGTGCATGCTCCTCTTCAGGTTTTAGTTGACGCATGCCAACAAGAGCAAGATCTCGATCGATCTAATGCGGTCAGTTCAACTGCGTCACCCTCCGTGGCACCTACCCTTGGGAGTCCCGCGTACCTCCCTCACTCCGAGCCGCCCCATGGATCCGTTCTGTCGCCGGGGACAGAGGTCTCTGTGACTCCCAGCAGAGGGGCACCACTCAGCTGGTTCGAGCTCCTCGCCAGGGATGCGGCAAATGCAGACACTGGCTTTTGTTATCGCCTCCACATAGGTTACCACGGACACCCGAGGGTGGACAAACCACGAATCCGCAACACAGCAAAAATTTGAGGCCGCGCAGTTGGAGGGAGCGTGAAAGCTTTGAGGCTGCAGCCTTTCCACGAGTTTCCGGAATCGAAGCCCGGCACATTCTCACCATTGAAGCCGAGGCTTCTCTACCGGATAACCCTTCATCGTGGACAACTTCTTCACCTATCCCCCTGTCAGATCTTGAACGACACATTTTCAATCACTTCATTGGTCATTCGAGTCAATGGCTTGATTTCTACGATCCTATCAAACAATTCTCAACCACTGTACCACATCTCGCGTTGCACAATCCTGGACTGATGAAAGCGTTGCTTGCTTTCACCGCGCGACATATATCTCTTGGCCCCGGTCGTGAAGCCCCCCCTGCAATCTCGACCGTCAGCACAGTCCCTCGCAGTCGATCGCAATGCGGCTGTGGAATACTATTACGAAACATTGCACTACCTGAATCAGGCAATGCAGTACCCGTCTTACGCACGAAGCCATGAGTTAGTAGCTACCGCGTTGTTGATCAGCGCTTACTAGATGCTTGATGGATCCAATCAAGACTGGGAGAGACACTTGAAAGGTGTTTTTGGATCCAACGGTTTCAGGACAATGACGGGGAGTCCGGGGGTCTCAGACAGGCCGTTTGGTGGGCCTGGACTCGACAAGATGTCTGGGTGGCAATGCGCGAAAAACGGCGAATATTCAGCTTTTGGTAACCTAAAAAGCAGCTGTCCGTTCTCACGGGCCCCGAACTGGCTATGAGGGCCACATGGCTCCTCGGGCAGTGTGTGAACTATGCATCCAGGGAAGAGAGGGACACAATGGATATGCCTCGTCGTCTTGAAAGAGGCAGTGAACTGCTTTACATGCTACAGCAATGGCACGAACATCTACCCCACGAGTTCAATGCCCTTCCTACTGTCGCCGGTGCAGGCGTTTTTGCGCCTATCTGGGTTCATCCCCCGAACTACGCAGCTGCACTTCAGGCTCATAGCCTGGCCCGGATCTTGGTCATTCTTCATCGTCCATCATCTGGCAGTTTACAAGACCAAGGAGCTGCCCAGAAACTTCTCACGTTTTCTGTAAATACCATTTGTGGTATAGCGAGCGCGATAGATCCTGAGGATACTACCTCTAGTCTTAGCACCTTGCCTTTCATCTTCGGGGGTAATTTGTCCCAATCCTTCATATGCAACATCAAGTCTGACTTTCACTTCTATCAGCGGGAATGTGCGTGTATAGCCCACATGAAAGATTGGCACTCTTGGACCTCCTAGATCTTCACCAGCAACGAGTACGATGGCCTTTGACATCGCTACGGAAAGAGCTTGAGCTCGAATACGCTAAAGATCATTATTCCGATTTCGCTGAAAGATGACCCACTCGCACTTCAAATCCCCGCAAACTTTGCTTGACAAGAGTATGGTCGACATCTCACGCGCGAAAGTTGTGTGCAAGCTACCCGGTCAGGGATGTATGTCACAAAGGAATTTTCTAAACATTAGCTCCGAAAGCAGCTGGGTGGGTGCCATCTCGGTGTAATTTGCGACTGACCCGCGAGCGCGCTTGTCTTGGGGAGACATGCAAACCGCTAACATCAAGGCCACTGCTACCAAAATCGCCGACATGGTTGGGGATCCCATGATATAACCAGGACAACTCTTCCATGGGGAAAAGACACAGAGGGTCATAGTCAGGCTACGGGAATATTTGGCGATCTCAGAAACTGAGTCCGACACAGACCCATATGATCAAGCGACGCTCCCTGGCGTATTGATGACATCTAAGCTCACCTGTCGAGCCTCTGGGCTTCTGGGCAGCAAATCCAGATGAAGCATATGTACGACAACTTCCCCCGGTTAGGCCCATCACCCGGTCCCCGTCACCTTGGAAGAACTACATGGGAGAACATGAATATGGAATTGTGTAAGTATTCATTCCCGAGGTCCATGGAGATATATCTTCTTGGTTCCAATATCAAAACCACCAGTGGTCTTCGCGACCTATTGTATTCAACTATTCCCCGGGGTCAGAAAACGATTTATATAAATTATATCGTCGGCAACAGGGTGAGCTCAATATTTTTCATAAACCTCTTCCAAGGCTCTGCCTCGGATTTTGGGAAGGAATGCATGTGCGTTCGTACATGGCGACATATTTCATATTTAGTCTGCTTGCAAGATCTATCGGCGTCGATCTGGTATCCCAGGTCTAACGGGACGTCCCGAGGTCGATGACCAGCATGACACATACAGTTGAAAAGTGTTCACCCGTAGACCCTCCCGCAAGCTGCCGTGGTTTCCCCGCAACTGCGTATGTGGGATTGGCCTCGTGACGAGGTAGGCGAAGAACCGGGGTCCGTCGGGTCTTTGTTTAGTCTTTTTTAGTCTACTGCCTCGAGCCGAACGTTCTCCACATCTTTAGCCGCGAACTGCTAGCTCACATGCAAATGTGGCAGGAGGGGACCGATCGTCTGCTAGTGGAGCACATTTGATCAGTGTCTGTCTTCCCATATGAGAAGATTATACCGCCCACAGTCCTCAGTGCACCTGATCTTTCTCTTAGAGACACTGGGATTATATTGCCTCTGACCATGCTTCCTGGTGGATCTCAACAGGTCGTGGCTGACGTGACCGACGTGGCCGACGGTACCGAAGCCCAGCCTTCCACTTCACATCGAAGCACTATGCCAGACGACGATTTCAACTGGCAAATAACATTAGCTCGCAAGGTAGTTGCCATCACTGGAGCTAATCGTGGTATTGGGCTCGGTATCGCGGAAGTTTGCCTCTCGAATTCCGCCAGCATGGTCTACTCTCTAGACCTGATGCAGCCGGGAGAAGAATTTGCCAGCTTGCAAAAGAAATACCCCAACTTGCAATTCATCCAGACTGATGTCACATCGGAGGAGAGTGTAGAAAACGCTGTCGACGAAGTCGTGAAGAGCACTGGTCGCATTGACGGCTTGGTGGCCAACGCTGGTATGACCAAACATCAACCTGCGCTTGCTTGACTTTGAGCGACCTGACCTCGAGAAGCTGTTCAACCTCAATGTGTGTTCCCTTGGACTATGACAAGCTTTATCCCCCGTTCTGACTCCGGCACAGGTGTTCGGTGCTTATTTCTGCGCGCAAACCGCGGCTCGTAAATTCATTGAACTTGGAATCAAGGGCTCTATTGTGATGACATTCAGTATGACTTCTTACCGACCGAATCGGGTAAGTCTGCAACCAATAAGGGCAGAGGCCAGGGTCCAAATCAAAGCTCATGAGGTATAATCTATAGGCTGCACCTTCTGCCCCGTATGGAGCCACCAAGGCCGCTGGTAAGCGTTCCTTCGTCTATTATCCTGGTATGCTCCATGCCTTTTCTGACCTTATTGTGTTCCTGTAGTGCGGAATATGTGCCACACCCTCGCTATGGAATGGAGCGAACATGGCATTCGCGTGAATAGTATATCCCCCGGTTTCGTACGGACAGCCATGACTTATTATGTGGAGAAGGCAGCCGACTGGGATCTCAAAATGCAGTATTATGGTGGTATGCCGCGTTTGGCGGACCCTCGCGAGTTGGGCGGAGCATATGTGTACCTTCTCAGTGATGCAAGCTCGTATACCACCGGAATCGATATCCCAATCGCGGGGATTGTCGGGGCGTGGTGAAGAACGGTGTGATGTGTTCCCATGGATTCTGTTGGGTTAGAGTGGGTGTGTCAAGTTCCGTGCACCTGGTTTGGGTCCACCAAAGACTATCAATATCAGGACGGTGGTATGTTGTTGAAATGTGAAACCACTGTTAGAGCAAGTCACATCTTCCACGGCATTGACTGCATGCTTTTGAGGACGGATTGAATATTTTCCCTGGAGGAGTCTGTGCAGCGGTTTGAATCCCACTCCAGCAGAGGCATATGATGATAAAAAAAATGAAATTGAATCAGCTGAACCCAGAGTGAAAGAGACCGACCCATAAACCTTGGGGAAAGACAAGGCCAAGTGATTTGACTTGGGAGTCGGGACCCCGCCGTAAGCTGGAAACAATTGCGGCCTTAGTGCCTTAGAGCCTTAGAGCCTTGCAATCTTGGTGCCTTGCAGCCTTAATGCCCCACATGTTTCAACTCCTGCCTGAGGCCGCAAATGACATCGTTGATGACATCATGTGAAATCGAGATCAAGTAAGATCGAGATCTGCGCATGACCTCAGAGCCCCGCCGCAACCAACCATTCGTACCATCAGTCCACAACCGCCGGCCTATCGTGAGCCTGCATATTGATTGAGGCGCTTGGGACTAACTCGAGCGGGGGTACTCCCACCGTGATCCGAGCGCAATGACGATGGCACTTTATCTTGCGAATCGTGCACATCGGCTGCAGACATACATATAAAGGGACGATCCTTTGGTCATCCCACATTCCCTCATCAATATACCAACTCCCTATCAACACCGCATCCACAAATATCTAAAATGGACAAACTCTCTGGTCTCGCCTCCAAGCTCAGCGGCAAGGGCTCAAGCTCAAGCTCCGGCTCCAACTCCGGTGCCCAGGGCCAAGAAGACTATGTCGACAAGGGTATGTCGAAATTCCTGGCACACTGGGTGGGTCCTTGAAGCTGACTACCACTACAGGGCTTAATGCCGTCGAGAAGAAGTTCGGCGGGGGCAAGGTTGATCCCGCAAAGATGCGCTCTACCAATGAGAAGATCACCGACACTGGCCGCGAGCAGTTTGAGAAAGCCACCGGGTGCGTCTCTTGCACCGTTTTATGATTTTTTGCAGTACTAATCATTTTCCTCCTGCAGAAAGAAGGTTCCCGGCAAGATCTCGAACTAATCTGCTCCCGGCGATCGACGGACCGACCATGCACCTCGGACAGACTGTTTGACGTGGTTTGTGTTTGATCTTTGGCAATACTGCCATGATACCCATCAACAACGATAATGAATTTGGATAACATAATGGAATGATTCAAAGAAAATTCAATACACTGTATGCGCCACGTACAAGGACATTTGATACGTTTCAACATATCATCGTTCGAGCCTGCACCAGTCTCAGTATCGCTGGTGCTGCAAGGCGGAAAGAATGCCACCTAGCCCTGATCCACGACCCCGACGCGTATACATTGTGTTGGCCCTACACAGCTGGAGAAAGCTGTCAATCCTCTCAACCGGTTTCTGATCACCTCCACGCGCCCCTTCAACTATGCGCTCGTAGTAGGTTTGAGCGGACTCGTAGTCTTTAGCTTTGAAGTGCATGTTCGCCAGCATCTCTAATATGGCTTGCGTCTCTGGGTTACCTTTGCCTTTCCGGCTTTCAATCCAGTTCAGACATCGGATCAACCAGGGATAAGCCTCTGACGCGTCATGGTCGAAAGCAAAAGCACTTTGTTGAACGTACATGAGGCCGATGTTTCCCACCACCCCTATTGTCAGTGGATGGTCGGGTCCAAGCGACTCCTCTGCACTCGCCAACGCCCGTCGAAGTGTTTCTGATGCCTCTATGCTTTGCTGTACAAAGCTGAGAGCTCGGCCATACAGACAGAGAGCACGAATTGTTTCCGGATGGCTGTTCCCCAGGGCTGTTTGAAGTTCCTCGTGGATCTTCTGCAACATCTCCACGGCTTGTTGCACGTCTTGTTGGAATCGCATGACAATAAGTGTAGTTGAATCCCCGGCTTGATTGCTGACGACGTAATTCAAAGTATTCAATGCGGAACTGAAAACGCGAATGTGTGTTTCACCGAGAAGATTTTTCAGAGAGTTTGTCAGTTTCTCTGCGGTCATGACAGCTTTTTCTCGGCGGCCCATTGCATTGTATGTCATTGCTAGTCGCCTCCGTGTCTCACAGATATCCAGATGCTCCTCGCCAATGTTCATTTGCTGACGTGCCAATACGTTGGCGCCAACTGATTCAGCCTCTTGATACTTGCCTTGTTGACATAGGACCTCTGATATCAGACTTTCAGTCTTCATCGTCAGTGGATGCTTGGGTCCGAAGACGCGCTGGGAGTTATCCGACACCCATTGGCACCATTCATGAGACTTTTCCAGGAATGTGCTTTCTAGCTCCACTTCCGCTAGATTATATGCCACTGCAAGAGTGCCAAAATGATCTGGACCAAGTGTTCGTAGATGTTCTTGAAAGATCTCATATTCGATTGTTCTGGCCTCATCCCAGCGCGCCAAATTCTTGAGTTCCGCGGACTTGACAGATCGCGCATCGTTATCCAGGGGTGTAAACATAGTTCCTGTTACCTTTTCCACTGAAGCAAGCGAGCGTGTCTGGTATGGAACACTGCTATTGGAATGGATGCGTGGCGGCAGCGGCGGCGGCGAAGGTCCTGGATTTTGCGCCATTGGCTGTGGGATAAACCCTTGCTCTGATAGAAGTGCTTGATTGACCAATTGTTTGATGTTTCCTTGAATCAAGCGGTACATGGGGCCGCGAGAGGCAACCTTACACATTTGTGAGTGATCAGCATCCAGTTTCAATTGCGTTTCACGCAGACCCGACAAGCCCAATACTGCTGACTCCTCATCAACAACAAGCTGACGATCATTAGTCCATGTGCGAGCCAAAATGCGGTCATATCAACCTAAGTATACTCACGTGGCTAATGGATGCTGGGCCAATACCTCCCAGCTGTACTTCTTTCCCTTCAATGAAGCTCACTACCCGATAATCCTCTAATTGGTGTCGAAAGCGATCTGTCATTTGGCGGGTAAAAAGGGAATTGTGTTCCAAGCAGTCCAGGAGATCATTGCTGGCATGCCCCTTTGATACGAAATGAGCGACGCGGGCTGCGATCTTTCCCAACTCTACAGCTTTTGCACCACTAGTTCATGAAACGAGTAAGCCATGAGGCAAGATAGCGTGGCAGTCAAATGCATTACCGATGGGGTGTCCCGAAGAACACAAGTCCTGAGGTAGCATTGCGAATGGAAGAATATTTCGGGTCTTCTTTGGCATTGAGGAGCGCCTATCAAGATTAAGAGGAGTTTCAGATGTCAGCCATTTCCAGCAATCGGACGCTCGTGGAATATGTCCCGACCTGCTTGATCACCAATCCGCCCAAGCTGTGTCCAACAAAGATCAATTTCGGCGGCATAGTACCCTGTTGGAACGGTCAGTGTAAATCTAGAGAAACAGAACAAACCCACGGAGTGTTCGGCTCTTTACCATGGTCGGACTGCGCTCCATGTCCAGCAAGTTCAGAAGTGTGTTTGCATGATCTTTGATGCTTGCTGTTGACATAGTCTGTGGGTTGGTAATATTCGAGTTGTACCCGTATACAAAAACCCGAGAATATTGAAGGTCTTGACCTAAAAGGTCCCTTGGCCAGAAGTTTCCGTTGCTGTGCGTCCATGTCTGAAATGGGTGATCATTGCGGCCGCTGGGGTTCAAGCCATGCACAAAAACAAAACTACCAAGTGATCGGATTTAGAGCAGTTTTGGCAAACAATGGGAATAACTGTTCTTACTCGATTTTATGCGAAGTGACTGGAGAGAAAACTTCCTCCAGGAAAGGAAACTCGTAATCTGCTGAAGCCTAAAGAAACGCGCTGTTAGGATTCAGCTGTTCCGGTGGACTTCGATATCTGAATAGAGCCTGACCATTCTATACGCGCTTGTGCTTTGAAGTGAGGGAGAGATTCACAACAAAGTATGGATCAACCGGCAATCGGCCTTAAGAATTCAACGAACAGTCTGTGTAAAGAACAAGGAGAATGTACGGAATAGCCAGACAAAGGTAAGCTGAACGAATCTGGCGCAGGGGAGAGACTCAGGGGGTAGGTAGGAAATGACTACTCCGTACTTGCTTCCCAGCTACTCCGTATCGTCACAAATATCCTTCAGCAGGTATGGAATTTGTTGAAGACCCAATCATAGAAGGGTCAAAATATTCTCTTTCGATATGCAACCAATCGTACTGTGAGATAGATCTCGGTAAAAATTCCTCTAAGCAAAATTGTGGCTTTCGTCTTACTGGTTGTTTGCTTATTTACGATTCAGAACCTAGTACGGAGTAAGCGGGGTCATCCGATGGATGCACAACACGGGCTGTGAAGGCAAAATGATACTCAATAAGGCTAGATGTTGACGCCCCTCGCAAAGTGAAACCCTTGACGCCCGGCGCAAATCTTCACTCGTGATCTGCAACCTGAGTTATTAAAGACCCTGGGTGCACATGTCCTATTCCACTCATTTGGGGACAACATGATAATATCTTCGTTCTAGCCATCAGAATTGACATTCACAGCCTAGTAAAACATAAAAAACTTCAAGCGCATCAAAAAGGTGAAAAATTCGAGTTATTAAAGAAGGTATCAAAAAGTCTCACTTCAAAAAAATAAATGACCACGCCAAACCGACCATCCCACCTGACTCCCGCGTGTATCGCTATGCACGATCACGACTATGCCTCTCAATGGGAGATCGAGATCCATGAGGCTGAGAAAGCACAGATGATCTCCCTACTCTTTGTCACATTTGGTGTATTCATTGTATTGAGCCACCTTAATACCTTCATCGCCAAAAGAGCCACCGGGAGGCTTCTTGCGTGATGTGATTGTACTTCCGGATGTGTTTGATTCGACAAGAGTTTTTCCGGAGGTGTTGCTCGAAGAACGATACTGAGACCAGAAACCACGACGTCCCAACCTAAACAGAGGGCGGAGGTTGGGGAGACATGCGGCCGTGATTCCCACTGCTGCTTCAATGCAAGTCCATACGACAACAGGAACTTGGTTGTCTGAGATCTTTATTAGCAAAGAAGATTCAAGAGAGATATGACATCAGAACCAATACGCACAGGTGACATCGGGGCCAAGGTCAGCTAGTCGAATCATCGCCTGGAGTCGAAAAACGGAGAAGACCAAAGTTCTATCAAATAGACGTCAGCATGGTTTATAAACAATTGAGGATATTTGAATGACACTTACAAGCCACCAACAAGAAACACGCCGCAAAGGAGTGCTTTCTGGGACTTGGGAATCGGTAAGGACCACACGACATGCATGGGCATGATGAGAAGAATCAAGTCCGACAAGATGTTTGGGACTTGAATTCCGTAGTAGAACTTGTAAGGGTCAAGGCAAGCTCCTTCAACCGACTGGTCCCAAAATTTACTTGCGGGAATGCAGATCAGAGCACCAGCAACATAGACGCCCACGACCCAGAGACACACAAATCCAAACATTGCGTTTACCGCAAGGTTCATGGATCGAATTGCAAACAATCTCTTGTAAAGTGCCAAGATGGAAAACTTGATAAAAGCGATGCAGCCAGTATACACAAAGTTGTTCGAGTATCCGATCTAATCACAGTCAATGCAGGTACCCGACACGTGGAATGACGTTACTTACCTGTAAGTAAACAAGAACGTTCTTCGCTGGTATCATTGTGATATGTGATCCCAGCCCATTAAAAAGGACTAGTGCTACCATCAGCCTGAGAAAGTGGTAGTTTCGACCCAACACAGTCACTCACGGACAGTCACCCCAGCAGAGCATGAATACTTGAAGAAGAGAGCAATCAAGATCAGATAATCATCCAGAAATAGTTTGCTCCCAGTCATCTTTCTTGCCACGAGTCGAAGAGCAACGGCAAGAGTTGATAGGATGAAGGCAAAACAGAGCGCAATGGTAATAGATCGCCGCAATGCCTGATTGGGATGCTCAAAGTCCCCCGGCGTCCATGTGGCGCCCGAGGTATGCTGTGCAGAAGACATGACAAGCAGGCAAGTGGATCAGGTAGCTGCGAGATCAAGGTAAATCCAAATGAGAGAAATTAGTTGGTTTGGGATATTTGGAATCATTGTAGGGCTGCGCATGGCAGTCGTATTATACTTCAGAGATTCGGAATAGGAGAACCCCATCATCACGCATCCCAGACGTGTCATATCCTCCTTGGCCCTCGAAAATGCCGCGTCAAGATAACCAAATGAGTATAGATCACATTAAATGCAATCAAGGAGCTTCTTTCCTGCAAATAGCCAATACTAGGCCACACAGGCTTCAGTGCCGAACCAGGATGGCGGAACATTATGTGCGACTATCTCTTGGAAAACGCAATTTACTCAGAGTCGATGCCTAGCAGATCATAAATCATGTAAGTTCAATATGTGCTTTGGCCTAGAATCTTCGTCCTATCATTGAGATCCCAAGGAAACATTGTCCGACATGTCATGTTGTAGAAATGGATATATCCGTTTTCTCTGACACTACGGGATCCACTTTGCTGCATGATCTTTGACAAAACTTGATCTTCACAAAAGATGGTGTAATTATGTCAACACATTTTTATTTCCATAGTTATTGGGCTCTTTAGCACAAATTTCGTGGAAACTGGCAGGGATAAAGCCTTTCCACACAAAGTACTCCGTACAGAGCAAACAGTTCGAGGAATTGAGAGCCAAGAGTCCCCCTTGATTCCAAGCTTCCCAAGCAAGGGTTAAGCACAAAGCCCATGTTCCTCGGTCGCGGGGTACTCCGTACGGAACACAATTTTTCAAATTTGCCTTTCCCGAGAAATCGATATGTCGCACAGATGTTATGCTGAATATGGACCAGTGAATGACAGCTGTCTATCCTAAAACTGCCATGATCGCCCAATAATTGGGTCCGGTGTGTGCCGTTTGACACAATTTCCGTTGCCCCCCGCGTGAAGAGCTCAATGTATTGGTCAACAAAGCTCCCGGTGCTCCGTACTGAGCGCAAGCTCCACAGAAGCTCAGACTCGGGTTTCGGATGACCCTAACGTTCGTGCCACCCTCTAGGGAGCTGACCAGTGCCATTTTGGAGGGTCGCTACGGAGTACGGAGTAGATCTACATGAAGTTTACTCATCTCATGCATCTCGAGGTCCTGGCTTAAGATGGATCTACAGTCGTTTGCTTTTTTAAGTCTTTTGTGCAGAAATCTGATCTCAATCTCGTTACGCCGGACTCCGTACATAGTACGGAGTACCTTGCAACCCTTGGAGCTTGGAACGTTTCCCTATGGAGTACTCCGTACACAGATTCCCAAGGTCGCAAAGTCTAATGCGGAATTTACAAGTAATGAAGAGTCTCGGGACCCATGGGATGGAGATCCATCCCTATTCCACCTGGTACGGGTTACTCGTACGAATTATAGCGCACAGAGCACAGAGCACAACTCGGCGAGTTCCTGGCTGGTACTCCGCAATGAGCGCAAGATCATTATTCGCCAGGAACGACAGTCTGGGCTCCTAGAACAAAGTCTCGCATGACCAACTTGCCGCGTCGTTTGGTTCGTCCTTGCCATTGTGTTTGGCTTGGTATGGATAATGGCAGATGGGGCGTTGGCGCAGAACCTCGCTCGCACTCGTATCGTTTTTCCACTTGGTCGCGATGATGTCGTTAGGGGCCGTGCCATTCTCGACCCAGGCCATCATAGCTAGGACAATATCATGGTGCGCATCTCGGTACCCAGGGGTACTGTACGTTCCAGTGTTAATGGTTGCGGCTTGGTCAGGTCCGGCAAAATACCATGGGGCATTCACCTCGTCTGGAGTGGACAAACAATGCCTGTTGTTTCTCGAGTCGTCAGTACAGTGTAGTGTTTGGTTGTCAAAGGCAAGCATGATCAGCGACTTACTCCATCCCGGGAACAAGGAACAAACGATAAAAGTCGTCCATGTCAACTCCCTGGGGCTTCATGGCACTGGAGGCTTGATTGTAGTAGTAAATACTGGCATCCGGGGAGACGTAAGCGTCGGACATTCCGTGGTAGTGTAGGAATTTTCCACCGCGGTTGTAAAAATCGCTGATGTCAAATTTGTCGGCTGTTGCATTGCCAGGGTTCAGCCTGTCGGCCAACTCAACGGTCTTGTAGCTCAGATCTTCCCAAGTAAAGTCCTCCCCAAGACCCAGGATGTCTCGGGGATACCAATATTGTTGTTCAATTGTCGTATTTCTTCCAAGTCCGATATTCCCTAGTAACCAAGAGGCTTCGCTGCCAAGCCACATGTGCCCATAGACATATGTCTGGTTAACATCGACCCAATCATTGTAAAGCTTGAAAAGCGTGGACAGCTGTGGCGAAGTAAGGCACTCCCCAGTGATACTTGTCGCGTTGCAAGCTAGGGTATTGGGGTCGAAATTGCAACCCTGAGGGTCAGAGATTATAGAGTCAACCAATCCATCTTGCCCGTCGCATTGCTTGATTGCCTCTGCAGCAATAAGATCAAACGTTTTCTCTGGAATGGTGTGCGCCGAATCTGCTGGTGCTTGATAAACGGTTTGCTTCAAATTCCACAATTGCTGATGGGTCGTCCACCATGCTGGGGCTCCAGCAATAATGCCATCATAATCATCAGGGTACGTCTGAAGATTCTTCATGCCCTGGCGTCCCCCAGTAGAGCAGCCGTAGAAATAGTTGTATTTGGAAGGAGTGCCGTACCATTCGTTGATCAACAACTTGCCCAAGACGGTGGTACCGTGCCATGCTCTATAGCCCCAATCAATGACAGATTCCGGTCTATTAACCGCCCATGTACCAGCCGTGTCGATTCCAACATGACCCAAGTTGCTGGATAAAGTAGCAAATCCATAGTGTGTCCCAGTGCCCTGGTGAGGTACCTCGGTAAGCAATCGAACGGACAATGTTTGTGGGCCACGAACCATGTCAACCCAGTTGATTCCTCCTCCAGCGGCAGCAGAGCTTTTGAAAAGGTTAGAGCCTAAAAACACACCCGCCTAGTCGGCAAGCCCAAACAATCATCACGTACAGTAGACGTCCATTCCACTCATATGGCAATATGATGCCAACTAGGTAGCTTGAGCTTCCCTCAGATGCAACGCTGATTTGAACCGCACAAGATTCAGGAAGGTTCGTGGGAAACTCTGTCGATGAAGAGTAGTTCATTGGGTTGAGATATCCATTTGCAGGAACATAGGTAGCTGACTGCACGGTTGCATCGGTTCCATTGGTATTAATGAAGCTTTGAAAACGCTTGACGTTACAATCATCGGAAGAAAGGGGCTTTGTAGCAGCTATGCACCCCAACGAGACAAGCAAAACTGCAATTTTTTTAAAGGTCACCATTTTCAGTCCAGTAATGTGGATGAGAAACTCTTGCAGATGGAATTCCTCGGCTTAATCTGGACGCGTGGTGTTGATGTTTATAACCAATTTTCTTGGACAAACCACCATTTGGTGGCCGCGTCATGGTCAGGATTGGTAGTCGAGAAAGTTTCATCTGGAAAAACGATAGACTTGGTGTTGAACTGAACAAGAAATGATCTTCGTGTGTATCGCTCTCAGGGCCGGCCTCGAAGGGCTCAAATCAACAGATTTGCGACCGAAGTAAAGGACCCGTTCGAGAATCGGATTCTGCAAATAAACATTTTGTGGGGCCCGAAGTTTTCACTGCATATCTCGATGAGGTTTGAGTGCTTTACGGAGAAAGTTACCCCTAGCTAACCTCATTCTACGAGTACTCCGTACCGAGGACGGAGTGATTGTGGATCCCATTAGCTGGAAGGTTTGCGGAGACTAAGCCTCTTTAGGAAAGGTACAAAACAACTCCCGAAACTCCCGAGCTTCCCGCCGCCGCGAGAGCCTTGAAACCCTTTGATTGCTCGATCGAGCTCGGAATCACTTGAGCTAGAAGTGTACTCCGTGCAATGAGTTGGACTACAGCCCCTATGTGGGTGCTCCCCATTGAGCGAATCACCTGCAACCGGAGCTATGGACCGAGGACCTCAGGGGATCGGTGCTAAGTCCGAGCTACGCATACTCCGTACCTACTGCGACGGTACCAGGAGGCCAAACAAGCACAAGTCGGTTAAAACATTTTCCATTTGCTCGTCTTTTTCTGCGCTCTGATCTGATTTGCCCCAGGCTACCATTGTCACAGTTGCCTTTTCACTCACTCCATGGCCTTGTCTGACGCGTCGGTGAAGCTAAGATCCATCATGGGAGGCCCCACGGATGAGCGTTGAGTCCAACTCAGAGCCATCTGGCTTCTCAATTTGCCATTCTAGTTCATCGAGTATACCCCTTCATGCGTCACTCAAAAGAAAAAAAAGGAAGGCGTATGTATTAGCCCGTCTCGCTCCTGTGGCCCTGCTCCACTCACCTACCCGGTCTGGGAACACTTGCAAAACTCTCGGAGCGCCTCAGATACATTGCCTCGGAGCTATAAAGTTGATATTTCCATGGTCTCGTGAAAGAGACTAGGCACACATTCTTTGGAGTTTCTTTCTAATTCAAATGGCGAAGATTGGCTCCTTCGGTGTATTGGCCTTGGTAGTGATGGCCAAGGCCATGAAACTTGGTGATGTTTGCACATACTCTCATGCCCAAGAGGCCGTACCGAGCTGGAATTTGCTTCCAGGTATCAATATGACTGACTCGATCGTTACCGCCACCCCTGTTTACAACACCTCGGTTTCCAATGAGCCGTACTATCCTGATGCGACATTCGACTATTGCAACGTGACGATGACCTACTCCCATGACGGCAAGGACGATCAAGTTCTGCTCAATTTCTGGCTTCCTCCGCCCGAAAATTTCAAAAATCGCTGGGTGTCCACAGGCGGCTTTGGCTTTGCAATCAATGTCGAATCAACCCTCCCTGGTGGTATCATTTATGGTGCAGCCACTGGAAGAACGGACGGGGGCTTTGGAGGATTCGATACTTCGTTCGACGATGTGTTTCCTCTGATGAATGGGACCTCCAATCTGGATGCGCTGTACATGTTCGGATACCAGGCTCACCATGAGATGTCCTCCATTGGTAAAGCTTTTACCAAACGTTTCTACGGTATGACTCACTCGAGCAAACTATATGCATACTACCAAGGCTGCTCGGAGGGTGGTCGCGAAGGTTTCAGCCAAGTACAGCGCTTCCCTGAGGAGTGGGACGGTGCCGTCATCGGCGCCCCTGCTATTCGCTACGGTCAGCAACAGGTCAATCACTTGTTCCCGCAGGTGGCTCAAAAGACTGTGGGCTATATCCCACCGTATTGTGAGCTTCAAAAGATTGTCAACCTCACAATTTCTGCCTGTGATTCTCTTGGTAAGTCACCCATAATGGTATTCAACCCGATAAATCTAATATGCGGCATTCGCAGACGGAAAGAAGGACGGCGTTGTCAGTCGGACAGACCTTTGCAAGCTTCATTTTGACTTCGACTCGACTATCGGAAAAAGTTACAACTGTGCTGCTACCTCCGCAGTCAATATGAAGAAGAGACAGATGCCCGCTCCCGCCACCCCTACTCAAAATGGAACAGTCACGGCCGAAGGCGCTGCTCTTGCAAGGACAATCTACAATGGCCTTCATGACAGTGATGGTCGCCGTGCATACTTTTGGTACCAGCTTGGGTCGGAGATGTCGGATGCTGAAACGCAATATGACTTTGCCTCCGGAAAATGGGAAATCGATATCTCGGAGCTCGGCGGCGAGTGGGTGACACGCGGCCTGCAGCTTCTGGAGCTGGATAATCTCTCATCGCTCGAAGATGTCACCTACAACACCTTACGGGACTGGATGCTGGAGGGCTGGCAGCGCTATGAAGACGTCTTGCAAACCACTTGGCCCGATTTCCATCCATTTGAAGCAGCTGGTGGGAAGATCATTTCCTATCACGGGGAGTCAGATAACAGCATCCCCCCTGCCTCCTCCGTTCGCTTCCTTGAGTCTGTTCGGTCCATCATGTACTCAAACCTAACCTTCCAAGAAAGTACCGTTGCATTGAATGACTGGTTTCGATTGTTCCTGGTGCCGGGTGCCTCACACTGCAATACAAACAGTCTTCAACCGAATGCCCCGTTCCCGCAAACCAGTCTCGGGTCACTTATCGATTGGGTTGAACACAAGGAGATTCCCTCCACTCTTAATTCCACTGTTCTAAGTGGTGAGAACATGGGCGATCACCAGCAACTGTGTGCGTGGCCGTTGCGCCCTCTTTGGAAGAACAATGGCACGATCATGGACTGCGTCTTTCATCAGCAGTCCTTTGATACTTGGCTCTATGACCTCGATGCGTACACATTGCCGGTTTATTAATCTAATCTTTTCTGAAAAGATTGTGTAAGCATGGCACCTTTTTCAAGGTATTGTGCAGATAACATGATTATGGATTTTTCTTGGGACTTGTTTCTTGCGCAGTCTCAAGCTTCGATTCCGCTTCGTTTTTGACTTCGGGCTATGAAAACAGAATTAATAACTAGTTGAATAGAACTACGTTAGTCTACGTTAGTCACTGGCATGAATCATGCTGCGTTCTCCGATCTCTTGGAAAGATGATAGGTGACATCTTGCTGCACCGGCTCCACTAGTGGACCTTTGCTGAGTTGTTCAATGGGCCTCCGCCCCAATCGCCCGATACCATACGCAGTGGAATGTGAATAGTAGACCCATGGGCGGAGTCATTCTAATGCAATCTACCCAATGAAAATCAATCAAGCTTTGAATTCAGATGGCTGAGATTTAGCGTCAAGCCCTGGAGTCACACTTCCAAATCGTCCTCTAAAGTGTTCAAAGACCTGGCCTTTGACTTGGTTTCTCGCCTCATATTGACATTCCGAGATGACCAAAGTTGCTCTCATAACAGGTGGTAGTAAGTGGTTTTGGATCATCCAAACTTCGCGCTATCTACTAATCAAACTCGCAACAGCAAGTGGGATTGGGTTCGCGGTCGCCGAAGCTTTAGGCAAGACTGGGAACTGGCAAGTCAACATAATAGGTAGCAATGCAGAGAAAGGCGCACAAGCAGCAGCTTCGATTCCCAGCACCGCGTTCTACCAAGCCGACGTGAGCGACTATGACAACTTGGCTTCGGTCTTTGACCAAGTCTTTCGTGCCGGTCATCGTCTGGACTTTGTCTTCGTCAACGCCGGAATAGCTGAGTACGATGATTATTATTCCCAGCAACCAGACACCGGAATACCACCCAAGCCCGATCTTTCGCTTGTCGATGTCAACATGAGTGGGGCTCTGTATACCAGCTATCTGGCGATGCACTATTTCCGTCGTTCTCCAAGATCGACCGAGGGAGAAAGGAATTTGGTCTTTACCTCCAGTATTGGTGGGATCTATCCATGCGCGTTGACCCCAGTCTACTCCAGTACTAAGCGTACGTGATGATTATCCCCAAATTCACAAAAGGTCGCCACAACAGCTACCTAACCAGTCTCTAGATGCGCTCATTGGATACGTTCGGTCTACCGGCCAACGGCTGTGGGCTGAGGGTGTTAGGGTTAACGCCATTTGCCCCGGTGTTGTTCAGACTCCCCTCTTTGACAATGAAGCATTTGGCTCAATCTTTCCTGCAGAGGTGTGGATTGAAATCCATGTTGTGATTGACGTCGTGGTGCAACTTCTTTCAGGGGCTGAAATGGTGGACGGCAAAGGGATGCGCGTGGCTGGCGATGAGATGCACTCTAAAGCTCTTCAAATTTCCGGGAAGACCTTCTTCTTCATCGAGATGTCAGAGTTTCATGACAAAGCCGCGCGTCTCACATGGAAAGCTATGATGGGCGAGGGCTTGAACCTGTAGCAACACAATCCAAGCACTTCAACATCCTGTGTCAGGCTGAATGTCGCTTGATTTATCTCTTATCGAGAAGATTCTCATGAATAGAATCGTTTAGATCTGCCATATGAGTCAAATTGGACATTGGCTAGGAGTGCATGAAAACAAAAAGTTCCAAAGCTCCTTTCTGTGACCCTTGCAACTCCCCAAGGACAGGTCTTTCTTGTGGAACCAAGTAGCTTCCTGTAGACTCCTACAATTCCTACTTCCACAAAGAAAAGTGGTTGTTCATGAATTAATTAGAATCTTCAAGAATATGAAAATCATGCCTGCAATGGTCGACATCCCCAATCCCTAATTCTGAGGTCTGTTCACGGCTTAGCCAAGGCTTCCATTTCTCGACCAATCATGATGATTTGACGATTGGTTGGAGCCTTGGATGGACAGCCAAAAAGACATTTTCAAAAACAGTTACAAAGACAGTTAAAAAAAGGTCCCGAAATCGATGATAGCTCTCTTCCGTTACCAATCGAAATATGAGATTAAGCGAATACATAACTACGCCTGTGTATAAGCAACTATCGTCGTCTTTTTGGCCGCGGATGAGCGCGGCACTGAGGCTTGTCCGATATTCTTGATAATATCGCCCATGCTGAACCAATGAACCTGGCTCCCCTGGGCAGCGTCTTTTGCAGCCCATAGTGAGAACAGCATACTCTGAAATCGGATCCGCGACTGTTTGGAGAAGGTCACGACTATGTGGATTTTATCAAGCGCTACTGATCGCGCCTCGGCGTCAGTGATCTCAAAGCACGCTGTCAGATAGGCGAGTGATGTGCATGGTATTGAATGGCCCGTGAAGTGCAGCACTGTATCAAATTCCGCAATGATAGCTTTTGATAGAAGAATGGCCTCTGTATCGGATTCTCCAAATGGATGTTGAAGCCGATGAATGATAAGCAGGGCAGTCAAATGAAGAACCTTGGCCTGGGCGAGCATTGTAACAACCTCGCCCGGGGTGAAACGTTCGAGGAATTGCGGCGGTGGTGATGCTTTCCATCGGGCCAGGGATTCCTGCACCTTGTGCACCTGCTGAGCAGTTTGTACATCCATGGAGCCGCCAGTACGTCGAAGCAGATGATTGACTTTGCAGATGTCGTAAAAGTGGGCGAAGAGGGAGGAGGTGAGCCCAAGATATCGATCAATCACGTTCAAACGATCATTCTCATTGACTCGCAGCGTTGGTATTTCCGATGTAAGGAGACATTCAAAAGTTTCTGTACTGACAAGGCACATCAAGTAATCCATCACATCCGGTTCCATGGTTAAAAGAGAAGGATAAACCGGCTTCAGAAGAGCAAGGGTGTGGTGCGCTATGAGGAATGGCTGTCCATTGGCTACATGCATAGCGAATGTGATCATCGCTACACCAAGGACCAGCGCTGTTAGCAGATCCTGCTTGTCTGATATCTCCAGTGACCGTAGTTCCGAGACAGCCAGTGCTGCTCTCTGGTGCCCAACCTCAAGGCTCGTGCTTGTTTATTGGTCGTACTGGTCGCCGATTAGCACTGCAGCACAGGCGACTGCGGCGTTCTTGAGAGTGCGGGTTGGTCGTAGCATGTTTTGTACAAAGGAACGGTGGTGTGATTCATGGAAACTGGGTCCGATCAGATATTTGTCAAGTGGGGATGGTGCAGCGATTTCTTTCATCAGGTTGAGAAAGTGGCCTTCCCATTGATCTATCTCCGGGAAAAGTGCCGGGTTGCTCCCGAGCCCCTGGTTAAAGAAGGGCTGGCCGAGCTGGGGATATGCCGGTGGGAACCTCGCTGAGTTGACCGCAGCCAGACTTTGGGCTGGAAGACTGAGTCGTGAAGTGGGAAGTTCATAGGACAATCTGTCTGTAGCTCGTCGTCTTCGGCCGGCTTTGCCGAGACTGCGAGCGGTGCGACAATTTTGTTGTAGTCGGTGACACCTCTCGCATGGTGCCGTTGAATCCGAACGTCGGCACTTCTCCTTCAACCTGTGACATTGATCGCAGGCTCGCTTTGGGGTAAAAGAGGTCATCAGGGAGATGGTTGTGGTCTGTACAATCCCATTGTCTGAAAACCCCCGACGCTGTATGCAGGACTGAGATTGGTTGGCATCAGAAATCGGCTTCTTTTCACACATTTTGACAGTCCAACTCACCACACTCAAGACTCGACACCGATGATTCTATGAAAATGGGATGGTTTTCCTATTAATTTGTAGATGAGGGGAGAAGAAGGACAGAAGGCGATAAGCTCGGGTGGACCTGACTATTTCATACGCGCGACACACTATGTGGACATTTGCGGGGGGGCATCTTCAAAATCATCCATCTCTCTATAAGAAATATCCTCTTGTTTGCTCAACACTCATCTCGCAATATCCGAAACATTCTTAAACGCAATTTCTCTGCAAATCCCTGGCAAATAAAACACTCCCCAGGCCAGGAGAATGACGGCCGGTTGATAAAAGTCGAAAGCGTAATTAGGCCATTCAGTCACGGTCAAAAACCCCTCGGGTCCCATGCCGAGCTGTGTCAATCGCATCAAGCTTCGGCCAAGAGCAACAATTGAGATCGCCAGATCAAACAACTGGGCATAGTATTTCCAGTGCGCCATCCTCGGTGGATTGCTGGAAGGGGATCGCCCAAATCTGATCCTCCAGATGATACTGTCCCCTAAAACGGATAACCAAAACACCATTTGGCATACATAGCTTGCAGTGAGAATCTTCGTTGCAGTCTCGAGCAAAGCAACTCTATGGGTGACTGCAAGAATGACGGAGCCAACCATCTGAAGGAGAAGCAAAGCGGTGTTGATGATGAGGTATGTGGGTAATCTCAACGGCACGGGGATCGCACCCAGATTCTCGGAGTTCAAACAGCGCATCATCTTCACTTGCGTGACATTGACGGTAAACATGCAAAGGGTGGGCCCTAGCAGAAGCAGCACGTATTGAGCGCCATGGGCACCAAAACTACTGGGATCTTTGGAAGAATAAACTCGGGCTCCCAGTCCCATAGCCTGCACTGTTGGTTCAGATAGTTGTCAGCAGATGCAACGAAGTCTCTTATGATGGTCAGCCGTCACTTACTCAAAGCCCCTGCTAACATATATGTGCCATCCCATGCTCGGGTGTGGTATATGCGGACAAAATGGACAGCAAACAAAGCAAAGTAAAGCCCAACTCCAATAACTGCAGCAATCAAACTAGGCGTGTAGGGATAATAGTCATCTGAAGCCATTATCTGCAGTGAGGTTTTTTAACTATCAGGTAACAGTCTGGACCACGCAGTGGGAACTGTGGGAGTGAATGGCAACGAAGATATCCATGAAATATCGCAGGATCTGAGGCCTTTATAACAAGCTCGGTAAGTCTGAAAATAGCCTTGAACCATAATCAGCCACAAACTTGAAGATCTATACGCAGATGGAGTACCAAGTGAATGATCTACCACAACCTAAAACTCTTACCTACGAGCGTCATGTTTCAAATGGATTGATTGGTTGTTTGGTCGGGTCCGGGTTCGGGTTCGGGTTCGCAATCAGGCCTCCGGGTTCCTTGAATCCTTCCTAAACGCTCTTGTGAAGGTTCTAGCCCGACACCATTCACTTCTTCACTCGCCATTTTCAACAAATCAATCCAGCTAAAAACTGGGTTCTCCAATATTACGATGGTGATCTTTTGCACAAGAACCTCCAGAGCTGGAAATCCCATTTGGAAAGGCCGTTCATGTTGGAACTCGCCCTGTTTGGTACCGCTGGGTCTGCAAACATGCCAAGACTCCCAGGGCTCCAACCACAAGGGCTTCCTCAGGCTTCAGATAATGCCTGAGGCCAATGAACTGTATCAAGTTACGGCTTCTTCGGATCAATCAGGTGCCATGCAGGGTCTGTTCAAAAAATGGTGTCAAAATCTCTGTCTTTTATTACATGGATTCCAGTTCTTTTTGTCAGGGGCTGTAATCACATGATTTAGCTAGTAAAATAAATGGTGCAAACAATGCAAACAATACGTTCTCAGCTTCCTGGTCCGTGACAAAAACTAGGACCTCCGGATTCAGCGGTGTGCACAAATGACAACAATCCCATTCAATGAACATTATCACATATGATACTCCATGGTAGATGTTAGCTGCCTGGCACCTGAAAAAATATCAATACATGACAAGGCATGTATTTTCTTTGTTAGGCGAGGTATCACGCTTGGAACATTGATCATCTTAGGAAAGTTTCGAGAGAATATGGAGCACATAGTAATTATAGACACGAAGAGAAAAGTAGAATTGAAACAAAAGGAGAGGGGAGAACAGGAGCCATGGAAACTGGAAACCGAGCCCTTGTCTTACCTGTGCAGTACCTATACCTATGCTAGCCCTGGAGGTATGTGGGCAGCAAAATGAGAACAGACTTCACTCGGACTTCACTTGTTAGTCAACAATGTCATTGCACAAACTCGCACGTGAGCCTTAGAGATGAGGCTTGGTCGCCTGATAAAACTGCATGGAATGAGGAATGGATGATCATTCTCCCTCCATACGGAGTATTCGCTCCCTTGAATCGGGCGGGGCATGAATCACTTTTGGCAAGGTTCCATTCATGAATCATGGGGCAGGCACTAAGATTGCTGCTATAGTACTCTCTCACACGCACTTGAAACATAAATGAACTAAGAGTCATGAATAAACCAAGAGAGCGTGATTAAGGATCAATGGTACGGTTACAATAAGAAATTAGCCCAGGTGGCAGGTGAAGGTGTCACACTGCATGGTTAGGTTTAGGATATACTCCACGTTGTGGGTGGATAGTTCAGTATAAATATATCAATACAATCCCAACCTTGGAATTTAAACCCTCACAAACAGCAACGTGCAACAGTGCTTATATATCCTTCGACCTTTTCAAGGACAAACAATCTCAGGCACTGCTACTCTGTACCAAGACGAGTAATTTTGATAGCTCAGCCACATTGTCCTATCAATCACCGCCACATCTGACCCCTGATCACAGACGTGGGGTCGCTGTTATTTATAACCACGCCCAGCCACCTGAGTACGGAGTACGGAAGTCCACCATAATAGTTAGGCTGCAACATAAAGTACCCCTCCGTACCTCTTTGCATATCAACCTTGGAATTTAAGGCTTACAATTCCCTTCACACTCGAGAAACTGTGGCTTTTCACTGGAAGTCTATTGCTCCACTTACTACTTTTGTGGTGTTTGTGGCTGTTCTGGTGCAATACTCCAATTACATCTGTACTACGCAACCTGCAAAAATGTCTGAAATGAGATCTGTCGCCTACTTTGTGAACTGGGTATGTGTCCCTCTCAGTGCCAGTCAACTTTTTGATGCTTCGCGTGATCTATGTCCAAACTTGGGCAGATAAACACATGTGGAAGAGGTGATGCTGACGTATGCGGCATTAGGCGATCTATGGTCGCAACTACAATCCGCAGGATTTACCAGCGGGGAAATTGACCCATATCCTGTACTCGTTTGCCAATGTCCGCCCGGAGAGCGGCGAAGTGTGAGGCCAGCCCAACATGTCCCGAGGTCCTCCCATAGTCACTGACCTACAATGGTAGCTACCTGACCGACACTTGGTCCGACATTGAGAAGCACTACCCAACTGACTCTTGGAATGATGTGGGCACCAATGTGTATGGATGTGCCAAGCAGCTATTCCTTCTCAAGAAGCAAAATCGCAAGCTGAAGGTTTTGCTGTCGATTGGCGGTTGGACATATTCCGCCAATTTTGCCCAGCCTGCGAGCACCGACGAGGGTCGTACCGAGTTTGCCGAATCAGCAACCCGTCTGATTCTAGATCTCGGATTCGATGGTAAGCTGCATGACTCTGCATACATCTTTCCACGGATAGAATGCTAGCTAACTATTTTACAGGCCTCGATATCGATTGGGAATACCCTAAAGGTAAAGTGACTGATTTGTGCCGGCCAAAACAAAGTGCAGGCTGATCTCTCTTGTGTGCAGATGAAAATGAGGCCGAGAATCTTGTTCTTTTGCTTCAGAAATGTCGTGAGGTAGGCGTGCAACCAAGATTGTCCTATATCCCAGCTCACTTCGAATAGGTCCTGGACAGAGAGGCTGGACCCGATCGCCATTTCTACCTGACGATCGCTTGCCCTGCTGGTATGTTTGAATATGAAGCACAGGGAGCGCAGAGATGATTCCAGACCACCAGACTGACAGACGCAGGGCCCAGCAACTACGAAAAGATGAAGTTTCAAGAAATGACCCCGCTTCTGGACTTTTACAACCTGATGGCCTATGATTTTGCCGGAAGCTGGGACGCCAATGCTGGTCACCAGGCAAACCTCGTTCCCTCGAGCTCTAACCCTGCGTCCACGCCATTCTCCACCGATGCCGCTCTGAACTACTACATCAACGTCGGGGGCGTGCCGCCATCCAAAATCGTCATGGGCATGCCGCTATACGGACGTGCCTTCGAGAACACCGATGGACCTGGTGCCCCATTCTCGGGAGTCGGTCAAGGCAGTTGGGAGAATGGAGTGTGGGACTACAAGGCGCTACCAAGACCTGGAGCGGAAGAGCAGTTTGATGAGGAATCTGGCGCTTCATGGTGTTATGACGGTAGCTCGCGCACAATGGTTTCTTACGACACTCCCTATATGGCGCGGCTGAAAGCAGACTACATCCGCCAGCGTGGGCTGGGTGGTGGCATGTGGTGGGAAAGCAGTGGCGACAAGGGAGGCCGAGAAGCCAATGCGGCCGATGGCAGTCTGATCGGTATTTTTGTCGACGGCATCGGTGGCGAGGATGCCCTAGATCAGACGGAGAACGCCCTGAGTTACCCGGAGAGCAAATATGCCAATGTTCAGTCCGGTTTCCCGGACCAGTAGTCCAGTGACTGAGCTACAAGGCTGGAAGTACATACATTGCGGAATATAAACGAATTAACAACGTCCTACGTGTCGAAATAAATCGGGGCAAGAAACCTGTTCTTTTTGGTTCATTTTTGTCATTGGAAGTAGCACAAGTATACACCAAAAACCATCATCTACCACGATGATCCACAAGATACTCTAGCCTAGCAGGACCATGCCCGAGCTCAATGTCACACCATGGCACGACTGGGACCACTTATTTGGCCTCGTCGAAGACGTAGGTAAGGTGGCACTTTCCGCAGTACTGGCGGTTGTGCATAGCGGCCATGAAGACACCGGCACCGCACTGGAGATAACAAGTTAGTATTATGAACGGCACCTTCGCGTAGTGGGATGAACGTACCTCGGGGGCGGGGCACTCGCGGCGAAGACGCTCGATCTTGCCGTCACCGTCAACCTTGTAGTACTTGAGGATGGCGAGCTTGGTCTTCTTGTGCTTGTGCTTGATCTTCTTGGGGGTGGTGTAGACCTTCTTCTTGCGCTTCTTACCACCACCACGCAGACGAAGCACGAGGTGGAGGGTCGACTCCTTCTGGATGTTGTAATCCGAAAGAGTGCGGCCGTCCTCGAGCTGCTTGCCGGCGAAGATCAGGCGCTGCTGGTCAGGAGGAATACCTTCCTTGTCTGTAATGCGGGGCCAATGGTCAATGACTGTATAGGAACGAGGGCTGGAGGCACCCCCCAAAAAGATGCTTTGATATCGACTTACCCTGAATCTTGGACTTGACATTGTCAATGGTATCGGAGGACTCCACCTCAAGGGTGATAGTCTTACCCGTAAGGGTCTTGACGAAGATCTGCATCTTGATGAAGGCCTGCGACGAAGATAAAAGTCAGTGGGCTGTGCGCAACGACAAAACGAGGGTTGAGGTCAAGAAGAAATAGATGGCAAGCTCATGGTGCAAGCTCATCGCATTCTTGCCTGCATGTCAAAAATGTAGACTCACCTCGACAGTCGTGTCTTCCTCAACCTTGCAAGATTAACAAAAGTAGTGAGCGAGCTGGTGCATTTTTTGTGCGGGAACCGAGACAGTCACGTGCTGTGATTAGGTCAGGGCTCAACACTTATCACATGACTACTCATTGAGCATTGTTAGTCCGCACCTACGTGACGAGAGGGTCCCGCCACAAATGGACTAGCCTGAAATCTCTGAGTCGGAGCATTGTTAATGCACATCCGACGAATTACATCATGTGACTCGTTGAACTCTTTGATGCCTGAGGCACCATGTGGATACCCGAGACCCAAGAGACCTAAGATCCCGTGTCGGACAGGTCAAATATCAGGTGTGTGACGCCATGCTCATCTGGTTGGACAAAATCTCAAGGCTTCGTATGGGCAAGGGTTGAGTGTTTATCTACGCACTTTCTTTAATCTCCCCGGAGACGTGAGACCAGAGCGCCACCTCTACGGACCAATTGGTTTTGTGGCAAGCTCCCTCGCAGCGACCCTTGCAGAAGGGAGGACAGGATACAAATTACTGTACGAAGCACACGCAAGGCGATCTGGAGAATAAGAGCATAAAATGGAAATAATCGCACAGAATGCACTAAGTGGGCAGGGATGGGCCCACTCTCGTCAGAGCCTGGTTTCCTAGACGCCTGTGTGTTGCCCCGTTGCTATGCCAACATCCACATATTGTTGATGGGAACCGCGGGTCACATAGATCTCCAGTTCCAGACCCAAAACCTTCATACATCCGCGTTTCTGCTCTTAAGCTCAAGTCGTTCAGTTCGGAATTTCTTTGAACTGTGTGACCGGTTACTCATAGCTTCTTGAGCCTCTAACTTCCACTCCGTCGCATATTCCCTGCTTTTCCTATTCACATACTGACACTTCATCAGGAACAACCGTCAGGCTATACAGCCATGATTACCACTCCGAATGCGCTGGGAAACGGTCGCCATCGCCGTCAAATTTCCACCCCAGCAGCCCCATACGAGGTCCCCACCTCGGCAATCATGCACCAACGTCGGTCACATCGTCGAGGCCAAACAATGGACTACGGGTCCTTCAACCCACAGGCTACCATTGACCGACAATACATGCCAAAGACGGTTTCGCAACTGCGAGACTACTTTAACGAAAAATCAGGTTTCCCATCTCACCAGCGGGATGTCCAGCAGTGTCCATCATATGCAGAGGAACCCGAGCAGTCTTATTTCCCATCGGGACTACCTTCGCAGCAGTCCTATCAATACCCACCCCAGGCTTCACTCGGGGCTGATTGCCAAGCCTTCGATCACGAGCAATTACGGGGCATCCATGCCGAGAGCCCAGCGCCCTCCTCTACTGGCGCTCCCACTATGTCCAGGTCGGCCAGCGAGAGCTCTGAGAACACACCACTGAAGCTGGCTCTGCACCGAATGCAGCGAGAGCAATCTTCCAACCAACAGCACCAAAGCAACCACCATGCCGATTGGGAGTTGTTTGCCCAACGCAATCTGTCTGTTGCGCCGCACGAACAGGTGACGGCCTACGTCGAGTCCATGCATCCAGTCTCCGTTCAACCCAAAGCTCCCTCCGCAAAGATTCTATCTCAGATTTCCTCTGCTTGTAAGGATTCCGTCCTGCCGATAAACTGTTCTTAACTAAAACTGCTACAGACACATCCCCCCCTGACCCCCGATTCTACCCCATTAAAAAGATCCATTGATTATTCTATGTACAGCAATGACCCAACACCCTGCAAGTCCCAAAGTTTTTCATTCCCCTACACTCCTGCTACCTCTGAGATGCAGAGAGCACAATCTCTTCAACCGCTCCCGTTTGTCAGCCCTTTGCAGATGAAGCAGCAAATGCCCTCTCCCGCCAATTCCCCGGTGAGCTCATCGTTCACTGAGCTTGCAGACATGCCCACCCCCAGTCCCTACGGAGTCACACCACAAAGGCCAGTGCCGTCCGTTCCATCCTCCACTCGAGGAGCCAAGAAGCGAGCCTCTTCAATTGTCTCATCATCCATGGTTCCACCCTCCCGCGACGGCGATCTTGATGCTAGAGTTAAGGCATCTGTGCAAGAGACTGGTATCTCGAACGACGAGATTGCCAAGTTTATCTCTGGCCCTGACCCCAAGGACGGCAAGTGGGTCTGTCTCTTCACGGACTGTTTATGTCGATTTGGTCGCAAGGAAAATATCAAGTCACACGTCCAGACCCATCTGGGAGACCGCCAGTTCAAATGTGACATTTGTGAAAAGCACTTTGTTCGTGGGCATGATCTCAAGCGCCATTTAAAGACACACAGCGGTAACAAGCCTTTTGCGTGTGCCTGCGGTGCTAGCTTTGCCAGGCAGGATGCGCTGACGCGCCACCGCCAACGGGACATGTGTGTGGGAGGTTTCACTGGGGTCGTTCCGAAGACCACCAAGCGTGGTCGGCCACCCAAGAAGAACAAGAACAGACCTGACATCGATACCCGCCAAGCCAAGTCGACTCGCACTCGCCAACGTGTTGCCGAGAAAGTTACATCAATTGCTTCCGCTTCCACCCGCCCTACTCTGCAGGATGCCCCCGTTTTCACCTCGCCAAAATATGCACCATCAAATGCCATGTCGTCGTTCACGCCACCCGCTTCTCCTGGGCAGTCGTACTACGAGATCTCCTCGCCCTCCCAAGATTATGAACCTTACCCTTCCAAAGTTGAGGATGATATGCTGCCATTATCACCCCCTCAGATGGCACACGCTCGGTATGAACAGGCAATGGCTCAGTATGGTTCAAACTTTGGTTCTCAGTCATACTCGCAAGAATCGTTGTACAGTGAATCGGGTCTCTCCCCCCGGGAATTGTCCTCCCCGCACACGGCACCTACCCTGGCAGAGTCTTCTGTCGGCTCCGAGATTGATATTTTCATGTCCCAAGACCACTCTGATGACGTACGGGAAGAATTCGGTCAGCTCGCAACTCCCAGCCTTCCTGGATTCTCGAGCTACCAGTTTGTGGACACCAGCGACTTCTCTGGCTCGTCCTTTTACCCAGCCAAGACCTTCTCTGGTCTTTCCAGCCTCGAAGATGACCTTGCGGATCCTATTGAATGTCTGTCAAGCGAATTTCTTGTCGATCCTTGAAGTCCCCTCTGAACATACACGCCACCATGGCTACGGCACGATCAACCCTCTCATTCGCAGCAACATATTCAACGATACGGCACGACACTGTACACTTTAATGACACGATACTCACTCAAAACGGGCGCTCTCCTTCTCTGCACACATTCGGGATTTATACGACTTTACGGGACTTTCAGGTGTTTGGGAACATTTGCTTTTCCCCCTTGCCGCTTTTTGCACGCCCTGTACTCCTTCATTTTATTATTGTTATTTGTATGTTGTTATTGTGTTTTCTGATTTTATTTCGTTCAAGTTTATTTGGCCTGTCTCATCCCCTGTCGGATGCTTGATAATATGGCGTGGTTCGGACACTGCTCCTGGTGTTTACCTCTTCTTCTTTGTTCTACATTTTATGATGCGATGTGTATTTGATGCCTCACTTTCAATGGATCTCACCTGTACTTACCTGTCAACATGATGTGTTTTACCTGATAGACTTTCTACAATATGTGCAAATCGTTCGCATGGCCTGTACACTAACACTAAACCCTTGGAGCCTCCACGGTCTGAGACTTGCTTCCAACCTTGGAAGGATCCTTCCAAGGTTCATCCTCCCCTCTGTTTGAACTGGCAGCCCAAGGTCGCCTCGACTCTAACAATCTAGTTTCTCCCTTAGCTCCAGAACACATAGCTGCAAGATATATTTTCGACCACCTGTAGGTCTCCATGGATAAACATCCAGGTTCGGAGTAGGTATCTTCCAAGACCTCGGGATCACCTACCTATCTATTGACTTCATCCATGGATAGTAACGACGGATGTACCTACCAATACCTAGGTACCTACCTACACCTGGGCATCCCTGGATAGCTCCATATAGACTGCCCAGGTGGCCACTTGGGCATCTAAATTCCAAATTTCAAAGTTTGCCTCCAGGGCTGGGCACCAAAATTGATTCCAAGAGTTCAATAGGTACCCGTCTCTTGGCAGACCGACAGCCGAAGGGTATAGGACCCATGGAGACGTCGGAACTTATAACCTTGGAAGCTTTCAAGGTTGTCTCTAACCATCACATGATTCAGTTGCACACATTCTTTCTAATTAGTCTAACAAAGGAACTCTCGACCATGTATCCATGGATGTATTCTCAGTCTCCTGAGGTCCCTTTCAAGGTTCGCCCTTCGGTAGTTCCTACACCTGGGCATCCCAACCCCTAAAAGGTGAGTTGGTCGTCCTACCAAAGACTCCATTGGCTTTTAGTAGCACTTGGAGACTATGGACTTACTTCGAAGCCCAAGCAATCTCGATCTCAATAGGTCGACCCCCTTGCGAAGCATAAATATTGCTCTGCCTACGTCCCTTGGGCGGCTGGTCCGCAAAGAAGGCAGTCTGCCCTTTGTAAGAAAGCTTCCCATCTTTGATCTGTACCAGCATTAGTAGTGCAAATGATTTTGAGAGGAACAGAACTCCATACTGTAAATTCGGCAGGGCTATTGACATGGGGTCCACAGGCAAGGGCATCTCGCTCGAAGGTGCAAGGCCCCTTGCTAGATTCCAAAGAGAATTTTTCATCTGCAATGCGTCAATTACTTCCTGCTAGAGAAGTCGAGAGAGGTTTTCTATCCACAGATACGAACCTGATAACTTTTTGGCCCGGAAAGTTGCACAAGTACCCGAGGAGAACCAAGTTCCGAAGCTAATGATACAGCCATGCCTTCGGTTAAGGGTAGACACAAGCAAGTTTCCCCTATCAGTGAAGGGGGTTCCCGGATCTGTGGGATCAGGCTGGCCGGTAGTTGCTGTATGGGTAGGCTCAATCCGAGAATGCTTTAGTGGGTATTTGATCCCCTTGGAAGGACAGTTGGACTTCTGGCCATCTGAAAGACATAATGATCAGCTCTAGTTTTACACAGTAAATATCGAAACACGAGACCAACCTGGTGATGCAGCAATGAAGGCACCATTTTGCAGACTTCCCGCGATATTAAAATAGTACCAGATTTCATTGAGAGCACCGCCCCTGCAGCGAACAGTGACTGGACTTCCATGGGCACTTTCCAGGGCGCGTTCGATTTCGATAAGAGTATATGTTTGGGTCCTAGAGGGTATAATCCCTGCATTTGCCAGGAACTTGAACTCTGTTAGTGACCTCGGGACATAGCTCCGTCCAGGGAGGGGGCAACTTACCTCATGCGAGGGCAGTTCCCTGAAGACTTCCACTGTCTTGTCAAAATAGTCCACAACTTCTTGCTGTGGTAGATAGTCATCGTAGCAATGTGTCTCAAGGGTGCTGACGCAAGTTCCATGCTTATTCCATTCATGTTGCCACAGATTAGAATCATCTCCACGGAAATCTTTCCAATACTCGCTCATGTACTCCAGCAAGTCTCCACGACCGGAATCCACCAAGATAAGAGATATATTGCTGTACCTGCGTTTGGAATCGCAGAATTGATCGAAGCCGCCGGCGCAGTGATCGGGCCTAGGATGAGTTAGTTATCTGGTCGCTTTTCCCATATTGGCGGCAAGGATCTCACCACAGCCCATGGATTGTCCATGCATCTTCGGGACCAATCGCTGGGTCTGCATCCCAGAATTGAGTCTGAAGCATCTGACCGCCGGGGTAGTTGAAACAGCAAGTATCTTGACCGTGGTACTTAGCCTGGCAGCTGATCTCAGACACCGGACAAGAGGATGAAGCCCCAGGGGAAGGCCTTTCCTCTGAGCTCTGTGCAAGCCACAGGGAGCCGAAGGTCTTCAGAATCTTCTGGGGTCCGGGAATGCCCAAGAACTGTTGCGGTAATCCCCGCATCTTTGTTTAACAGATCTGAGCCGAGCTGCCAAGGGCGAGGGCCGTTCGAACAAAGACACGAGATAATCTGTGCGGAAAAGGGCTTTGGAAGGATCAGGTGAATTGAGTCTGTCAGATTTGTGGCAGCTTTGAAGATGCTGAGATGATAACAATGAATTGGTGCCCAGACGACTCCGCACGAGAGGCGGTGACTAAGCGCGGGGAGATGCCCAGCGGTCAGGTGCCGCTCTATGGCGCTTCGAGGCAGTCACAAGGCGGCAGGCAACCCTGGAAGATGTACGGAGTATGGAGTACAGAGTATGGAGTACGGATTTAGCGTATGAATTCTCTACAAAACAGGGGTATCATTCATGTGCCAGTTGTAAAAAGCGGTGTTCAATCCATGGATGCACACCTGACTTTGTCAGCATTGCAGCTCGCTCTTTCGTGCATTCTCGTGTTCGTGAGCCCTCTCCTTCCACAACCGCATGACCTCAAATCCGACTTCCACTGCGATGAGGAGAATGATGATCCACTCAAGTCTGAGGCCATGTGTCTCACTTAGACGCTCACGGAGTACACTTGCGATCTCTTGTGCATAGTCCATCTTCTCATTCAAGAGCTTGATGCGTATGCCCACATCCAAAGCCCGTCCTGCTTGCTCATAGTATCCCTCTAGTCCAAGCTCATGCCGACTATCCCAAAAAATGTCGGGAAGAGAGTCTGTAAGCTCGGAGTAGAGGTTGAGTTGCGCCCGGACACTGAGAAGTTGTCCGGTTTTCCGCAGAATGAAGTCTCGCGTGAAGGGAAGGCGAGACCCTTGAGACAGAAGAGTTGGTATCGGCCGAGTTGACTCAAAATAGTTAGAAAGCAGGCTTTCAAGAACCGCCAACTTCGTGCTGCGGGCGAGACCAGATGAAAATGCGACCTTCGTCAAAACGGTGTCAACAGATTGATGCGTGGCTGGCAATCCTTCTTTCTGTTCAGAGTTGGTTCCCAGGATGATTGTGTCCCCTTTGATGACACTGTTGTCCCTGTTTGGGTCCTCGACGAACTCGAGATCTTCGGTTTCCAGCTCATCTATGTGAGCACCCTCTGCCGCGGGCAGAAGAGTTCGCGTGGCTAGGAATGACGTAAAGCCTTCCGGTAGCGACCATGCCACCACTGTGCCAGACGGAAATACAAAAACATCGCCCACCTCGTCAGATGGTAGGTCTGTACTGGACGGGTTTGTAACGCGCCGAATGGAGTCTATAGGGATTTGAACATGCACAACTTGTGGGAAGAGCCCGGTCTCCAATGGATCTGGTTCATATCCTTTTTCTTGCAAGATGTCTCGGACCCGGCGAATGTCGAATTGTTCGGCCACGGCGTACGCAGTTACTGTCTAGATGTCCCAGAGAAATTTGTTAGTTTTCTACAAGTCAAGTCCACATCATGGAGCATTCCAATGTCAGGTACCTTGGTTCCATTTAGTCCCTGCTCTCGTAGCAACGCTTTGGAGATGAACCCATCCTTCGACCTTTGTGCTTCCACTGCTACTCTCCGCAATGATGTGGGAGCTGCTGGCGACCTACTTCCTCTTCGTCGTTGGTTTTGCGAATCCGGGTGAGTCTCGGTGGGATGATTGCTGGCTTGTCCTCTAGATTGGTTCAGGTGGGTGCCAGATGAGAAGAATTCCTTGCGCCGCGGGAGTAGCAATGAAGGATATCCGAATATTAATTGGGTCTGTGATCGCAAAATAGGCCTTGACAGTGTGCGCCTGCAGCCCAAACAGACATAGGGTTTCCCAAACATTATGAGCATGTCGAAAACAAAAGTCGGGGCTTCCGAGGTCCGATGGTTTGATGACATCGTTTCCGCTTAGTCACCGCAAGCTCGGCGCCCTGGCATAACTAGTTAGTTGCGGTCCAACTGCAGAACTACGGAATCCCGCTTCTGGCGTGTCGCATTTCACTTCAACTAACTTGGGAGCTGCAGGTGCTGTGAGGGATACGCCATGGATGCGCCTGGCGCGACACCGTTAGACGAGAGTGCCGCTCAAATGACTCCTATTGACTCCTCCGAACGAAGCATATCATCTACACAGACGAGTTCGGGGCCCCAAGATCGGAACCACCAACTCAATGACCATGACTCGAGCAGCAGTGACAACGAAGGAGATGATGAAGAGGTTGACGATGACGAAGAATCTGAAGACGAGGAGCCTCGCCTTAAGTACGCATACCTGACGAAACATTTGGGCTCGGTATACCGCAATTCAGACGCCACCAGCTCTTTCCTGGTAGCAGGAGACAAGATGGTATCCTTCTCTGTGCCATACTGTTTGAATTTAAGGACTGACAGCCTATCCAGATAGTTGGGTCTCACAATGGAAATGTCGTAAGTGAATCACAACTGCGCCCACTAACTCCGCAAGCTGACCCAACCTAGCATGTGCTGTCCTTGCCCCTTCTGAAGTCTCTCCGCGTATACCATGCGCACTCAGCAAGCGTCACATCCATATCCATATCGCCGTTCCCTCCTCCGCTTCCGAGCCTCAAATCAGACGGTTTCGGCAGACATACCGCAGAAGACCCCCGGCCCCCCACGCAGTCATCTACCACGACAGGCAGCATCCGTGGACAAGCAAAGCTTGCGAACCGTCCAGCCGTTCCTCCGATACCATCCAACTCGATTTACATTGGTACATCTTCAATTGATGGCAACGTGTGCATCTCCTCGTTAGTAGATCCCAAGGATGTGATGCTGCGCAATTTCGGCCGTCCAGTGCAGTCTGTTGCTTTGTCGCCAGACTACAAGAATGACCGGACCTTTCTGTCGGGCGGACGAGCTGGTGATTTGATACTGACCACCGGTGGCCGTATTGGAGCGACGTCCAATTCCACAACAATGGGGGGGTGCAGCTGCGACAGCATCAAGCTGGCTTGGATCGATGGGTCTGGCATCTAATAGCGGGAAAGACATAGTCATCCACAGCGGCGAAGGGGCTATCAGCACCATCAGGTGGTCTTTGTCGGGGAAATACGTAGCTTGGGTCAATGAAGAAGGCATCAAGATCATGCGGTCCAACTTGCATCTAGACTCTTCAGAGACAGAGTTTGCTTGGAAACGTATCAGTCACATCGATCGCCCAAACCGGCCCGGCTGGGAAGAAATGTCCGGCGTGTGGAAAGCTCGCGCAGAATGGATCGACCAGTCTGCTTTGGACAGCTATGACCATCTCAATCCCGAAGACGGAACTGAAATCCCACAAACGCAACCTGCAGCGTCCATTGAAAAGGTTGAAAAGCTCGTTGTTGGTTGGGGAGGGACCGTTTGGGTCATTGACGTCTACCCCGAAAGGGCAAGCAAGTCCTCCAAGGGCGAGAGACTTGGATCTGCGGAGGTTGTTGCCATGCAAGTAATTTCGGCTACCCCAATTGTTTTCAATCTGCTAACTCGACAAATTCAGACTACGAACCGACTGCTTGGTATCGGGCATATCATTGTACACTCCTCGCCTTCTTGTCATTCTCGCATATATGGAAACCGAGGGAGGTGATGGCCAGAATGGAAAAGAGACAGGGCGATACAATCGGCGCAAGGGTCTGGAACCTGAACTTCGCGTCATTGATATTGAAACCAAAGAAGAAATCAGTGCTGATACCCTCTCAATAAATCGGTTTGAGGGACTCTCGGCATCTGATTATCACTTGAGCGTTTTACCGCCATGGAAGACACCGGAGGGGCAGCTCGCGCAACGTGGAGCCCTTGGCGCCCTTGGATATGGGCTATTGGATGCCACCATGTACTCGGCTCGGCTCTTTAGCTCTGGTGCTAGCATCCGCAGTACCACAAGCAGCGGCGACAAAGGCTCGGGCAAAGCTCCGCCCTCATTTAGGTCTAAATTCTCTTCGATTGAGGAAACTCTCCCGAAGGAGGTCCAAGAGGTTTCAGGTGCCTCTGGTGCTAAAATCTTTGTCCACAGCCCGTATGACTGCGTTGTCGCCGTCAAAAGAGACCTTGCTGATCGTCTGTCGTGGCTCGATATGCATGGTCAGTACGAGGACGCCTGGCACCTTGTGGACGAACACCCTGAAGCTGCAGGCTCAATCCCCGATGTCAGCGAGATTGCTTCACAGGTTGCTGGGAAATCACAAACCAGCCTGGGGGAGTTCTTCGCCGACGACAGGTCGTCTGTGACAACCACCGGGCAACCCAAAATCTCTTTCGCTGAGCAAGAAAAAGCTCGCCTTGGAGAACTCTGGGTCAAACAGCTTGTTGACCAGGAGAAGTGGGTTGATGCTGTCAGGGTCTGCAGTAACGTCATTCACAATGCTCCGCAGTGGGAGCATTGGGCGTGGGTCTTCATCAACAATCAGAAGCTTGACGAGATTACTCCACACGTCCCGGTTGACTTGAACCCACCCCTGTCGTCTGTGATCTATGAAACTATACTCCTCCATTATGTGTCCCGAGATCTGACCAGGTTCAAAGAACTGGTTGAGACATGGCCTTCTGATTTGTTCGAACCGAGCACCATAACCGAAGCTATCGAATCACAGCTGAAATCAGAGTCCGTGCCAATTGAATCAGAGCACTGGCGAACACTCACGGATTGTCTAGCCAAATTGTTCTTGGTCGGAGGTCATTATCGCGAGGCTTTGCGTTGTTACATCCGACTGAAAGATGCGGACGCAGCCATGGCCTTAGTTCGCGAGCACCGCTTACTTGATGCAGTCACCGATGATATCCCGGCCTTCATCATGATTCGCATTTCCAAAGAGCAGATGAAGTCAGCCCCGAGGTCCGAGCTGGAGCAGCTGACCTCTGAGCCTACGCGGCTTCTTGTCAGTGAAGCATACACCGGGATCGTTCTCCCGGAAACTGTGGTATCACAGCTGATCGGGGCAAACCGATTCTTGTTTCTTTATTTCTATCTTCGTGCCCTCTGGCGTGGCGAGTCATTGCCCCATGATACATCTAAACCTCGCAGAGGACGTGGGGTCCATGCTCGGGATGCAGCCAGCAAGCTTGCTGCCGATGAAGGTAAAGCCTTGATTGACAATTTCGCCGATACAACCGTTGAGGTCTTTGCCGATTATGACCGTCCTCTTTTAATGGAGTTCCTACAGAACAGCATTTCATATTCTTTCGAGAAAGCCACGTACATCTGCGATGAACATAAATACACTTCGGAATTGATCTATCTCTTGTCTAAGATGGGACAAACCAAACGGGCTCTAAACCTGATCTTGTCGGATCTCAAAGACGTTTCTCAGGCCATCTCATTTGCCAAATCTCAAGAGGATCCGGACCTGTGGGAAGATCTGCTCGATTATTCGATGGACAAACCGAAGTTCATCCACGGCCTGTTGGTTGAGGCTGGGACAGCAATCGATCCGATCAAACTGGTGCGCCGAATTCCGAGTGGGCTGGAGATTGAGGGTCTCAGAGAAGGCCTGACTCGTTTGATCCGTGAACATGACCTACAGGCCAGCATCAGCCAAGGCGCAGCCAGAGTCATGCAAAGTGAGGTTGCTCTTGGCATGGATTCCCTCCGCAAAGGCCAATGCCGCGGAATCAAGTTCGATGTGCAAGAACATACCGATCAAGATCTGAACCTGACACCAACAACCAAGACCCAAGGTCAAGGTCAATTATCCGAAAAAAGTGGCGCCAACAGACTCGCAACCCCCGGACAAGGAAGATGCGGGGGGTGCAATGCTGCTTTCCATGCAAACGGTGTGTCTCCGCTCGGTGCAATGATTGCATTGAGAATATATGCTAATAAAGAGATTTTAGAAAAAGAGATTCTGGTTGGATTTGCCTGTGGCCACATTTTCCACCTATCTCACTTGCATGCCGATACACCTCTATCTGGCACAAACAGTCGCGATCGATCTATCGACCACACACCTCGACCGATGTCACCAGTTGATGAGTCTTTGTCTGCCACCGCTTCTCGCACTGTTGGCCCTAAAGTGACGACGGCAAGGATTTTGCGTGACAAGATCGGCGGTGGATGTCGAATCTGCACATTCGCAAGGGACCTTGAATCTCTCGGCGAGGTTGAATCTTGAACCTTTGTCAGGCAGGGATGTCTGCTGTCTGCACCGTTCGCCCACTTGTCCCGTGTACACTTCAAATGCACATATGCATTCTCGTTAGTTATCTGAGATACCCTAGCTTGTTATTCTAAGCTACGCAATTCAATCAATCCTGTAGGGTTTATTAACGCATTCAATCCCATGAATCAATCTACCGTAAGCCAGTCAGCCCCATCTCTGTCAATGAAGTCGACTTTTTGAAGCATGGCCCCGGCATCTTTTCCCGGGGTCCCGGGCTGGCTGTGAGCTACATCTCAACACGGTAATCATTCCCCTAGAAGTATGATTCTTCCCGTCAGCAGGAGGAAAGCTTGATATAGGCAAGTTTCTGGCTGCTCACGCTAGCCTGAGTATCTAAGGCTTGTGCTCGTCTCCGGTATTTTACGCCATGCATATTGAACGGTGAAACTCTTGATTGAATTGAGAAGCTAGGCTTGAAAAACTAAAATATGAGTCACCGATAGAAAATTTGAATATTAAAGGTGCCATTGCATCCCATGTAAACATAAGGGCCACTAAGAAAGATCTTGGGGTGCTCGAAGATCAATCCCCAGCGTGCTCATCGCATTCGGTGCTATCTTGCTTCATCCGAAGATGGCTCGATTTGCATCCCAACACGGAAAAAGATATGGGATTCTCACAGAATCACGGAGTGAATAACATGAGATACTGCAATGAGGATGCTCATGATAAACAAACGACTATCCGCGACTCCAGCGGCGTTGGCACCATTGAAGATGGGGCTGGATGTAGGCTTTGGTGGGGCCGAGCCACTACTCTCCTTAGTAGGCTGTTCGTGGCCAGGGGCCGGTGAATCAGTCTCACTACCCTCAGGTTGAGTAGCGGGGGGCTTAGGGGCCACAGTGGTAGCCAGCGTGGTAGGGGCAACAGTGGCCGGGTTGGTTTCCCGAGCACCAGAAGGCGTCTTGACGAGAGAAGTTGCTTCAATAGAGGTAGCGCCTGGAAGGGGCACGATATCAGTAGGGGCGATCACGGTGGTCTCCTGGGAAATAGGAGCCGGGACAGTGGGCTGAATGACTGTTGTCGCGACTTCGGTGGTCACAGCCTTTGTGGTCACTAACTTGGTGGTGGTGGTCTCCTCTGGAGCTGGGGCAGGCGCAGTAGCCGTCACAACAGTAGTGATAAGGGTTGTGGTCTCCTTTCCAACGACGCCAGGAACAGTTGGCTGAATCACTGTTGTCACAACCTTGGTGAGGGTATGCGAGGTTGGAACAGGGGCCGGAATTGGAGTTACCGAGATGGTGGTAGTCTCCAGAGAGGTAGGGCCAGCCGGCTTAGTCTCCGTGGTGGTGGTTGCTTGGGGCACAGAGACTGGGACCGGTGAAGTGCCGGGAACACGCAAAGTGCTGGTGACAACACTAGTGCTGAGGCACCGGGTAGTCTCAGTGCAGGAGATTTCAACAGTGACGGTGATCACAGTAGTCACCGGGGTAGGCTCGGGGCAAGGGGATGTGAGATAGTCAGTGGTGACTTTGGTCACAGTGCCGGGGACCTGGGGGAGAGTCGAATTTGTGTAGCCAACTGAAGAGGTGCCAGGGACAGGAGGAACCACCTTTGAGGAACGAGAAGAGGTAGCAATCTCTGTATGGCCAGGAGCAGTAATGCCGGTACCAGGGATGGTACTTACCCCAGTCGAGATGGGGCAAGGAGAGGAAATGGTTTCGGTTGTGACAGATGTAACAGGACCGGGAACAACAGATGTAGTGAAGCCGGTACCAATGGGGACCGAGACAACACCTGTGGGACTAACCGAAGAAGTACCTGACACAGTGGTTGAAACAGTCTGGGGCAAGGTAGAGGTGGTTTGTGTGTCGGTGATCGACGAAGAGCCTGGAGACACCCCGGTACCACCTGGGGGAGGAGGGGAGCCCGGTACAGTGATCGACACAGTCGATGTAGGAGCCGTGGTCGAAGTAGAGCTGCTTCCAGTTGATATCGCAGTGCTGGTCACCACAGAAGAAGCAGGAGGCACAGTGGTCTTGGACGACACAGAAGTACTGGTCGCCGAGCTGGAGGGGGTCACCGAGCTGGAGGGGGTCACCGAGCTGGAGGGAGAGCCAGGCACAGTGGACTCAGACGAGACAGAAGTGCTGGTCGCCGAGCTGGGGGGAGTCACCGAGCTGGGGGGAGTCACCGAGCTGGAGGGAGTCACCGAGCTGGAGGGAGTCACCGAGCTGGAGGGAGTCACCGAGCTGGAGGGAGTCACCGAGCTGGAGGGAGTCACCGAGCTGGAGGGAGTCACCGAGCTGGAGGGAGTCACCGAGCTGGAGGGAGTCACCGAGCTGGAGGGAGTCACCGAGCTGGAGGGAGTCACCGAGCTGGAGGGAGAGCCAGGCACAGTGGTCTCAGACGAGACAGAAGTGCTGGTCACCACTGGAGGAACTACCGGCACGGTGGTCTGTGTGCTCACAGGTAGGGAAGAGGTCAGCGATGTGGTCGTGTCGGTGGTGCAATGAACATCGGTGGTGACAGTTGTGGTCGACTCATGAGTTACATCCGGTCCGCAGGTAGTCTCCGTGACGGTCACAGTGACTATGTTTTCAATTAGTGGATTGTTTGACGAAAGGAAAAACAAACGAAGGATGTTTGCTTGGAGAGTCCTAAGAGGGTTTCAACTTACTCAAAGAAAGGGACGGGCGAACGGCACGGCCAAACAGGTAACGGGGGATGAGATTGACTATTTTGAGCAGTCAGTGATTGGAGACACCATGTCAAATAAGTCGACAGGTGTGACTTGCCTACACCAACTGGGAAGTGCTCTCCAGTGGTTGGGTCCTGCAGCAAAACCGTTTCGATGCGGTGGCACTCTGGCAGAGTCAATGTCAGTGCTTGGTCAATGCAGTCTTGGGTAGAGTGAATGCAAAACATACGAGCCTCAGCATAGACGCTGGCCGCCATGGTGGCGACCATGAGCAGAAGCAACTTGAAACGCGTCCAGGTTGCCATTATGGCGATTTCACGATGGAATAAACGAATGTGAGGTGATTACTTGATGAGATTCAAGAAGCAATCGATGAAAACGAGGGTGGGATAGAAAGAGACAAACGAATGTGAAGAAGGAAGAGAAGAGAAGAGAGAAGAGAGAAGAAGGAAGAGGGAGGAGGAGAGGAAATAAGTAAACAAGCTGCGCAACCCCAACGAGGAAGGAACGATTGCCTCGCCAGCACGTGCTGGTTTGGCCCTGACTTCCCAGGAAAGGCAAGAGCGAAGAGGTACAAGGAGGCAAGTCACAACCACTACTGAAGATTGGGTGAAGCTACCCAGACCGAAGTAGACCTATACCTTCTCCTAAATTGAGCAATAAACACCGTACAACTCCAATATAACTTTAAATTTTGGGACACATTGGTCTCTGTACTTGTACGACTAGAGTGAGACAGGTCTAATTTTGGTTCAGAGTTCGACCGAGAGGGCCGCAGAGAATGTAAGATCGGAGGGTTTGATCCAAAGCTCTTGTCGTTAAGCGCTGCATCAACCCTCAGCCTTGAAGCCGAGTCCCATTTGTCGGTAAGTACCGACTGGAAGCGATGGCAGCAGCCCTGGAGGTAACAGTATTCTCGGGGAACCAGATCCAGTCCTATAGAAGAGCCGGGGTATCACAGAGACAAATTTGACGTGCTACCTGAACCAGACAGCGAGATCGATTGGTGCAAATAAGGGTAGATCAATGCAAAGTATATGCTCCGCCACTCTTTTGTCAGCCCATCAGGCCATCAAATGACTCGAAATAAGCCATATATAAGACAGTGTAGTCGGATGTAACCAGTATATAGACTTCAAGGTAACTACTCGCATATCAACCTTGGAAGTATTCGCAGGCCAACCTAAATTTAGTTGAGATCAGGCAAGATCACCTGAGCCAAACACTTGCGCCCTGGCGTCGTCTATCATCGAGGGATTCAGAGGGGTTTGTTATCGTGATCCAATATATTCCTTCGCATGACATAGTATAGCTGAAGATGTGATGCTGATTCTATCTGACGAAAAAAGGTGCAACAGCACAGGACATGGTCATCGGACAAAGACGAGCCGCACTTAACACGAGCATTCATTCATACTCTCCTTTCCAGATTCGATGTGATCTACTGACAACTACGGCGTTCAGATAGAGTTGGGTTTAAATTTCGATGGGATATCTACCTCAGATCTACTCCGTATTCAATGCCTACTCCATACTAGGGTATGTGCATACACTCCACTCTGAAAAAAGACGCTAAAATTGCCGGTGAGGAGACAAACGATTGTCGTAGGGCAGAGATGCATTGGTAACCGAAGACTAGTCCAATCAGCACCGTGGGTTGACGCACTCCAATTGCCGCACGATTCGAACGTTGAGATCGATGAGTACCGAGAGATACCGGTATAAAACCCGTGTCGATACTGTATCGGCGTATTTTCAAAGCAGTACAGCCGCGAACAGGCGGTAAGTAACTTTGACCAAAAATGGCGTAACGGGATGACCCGCGTACGAAACAAAACCGTCAGGCTAGTGGGAGTGGCTGCTTTCCCAGCCCCCGCTTCCAAGGAACTGGCAGCTGACATCAAATCGTTTACCGTTGGGCTTCTCACATACCCCAGTAATCTAAAAATTCGCAACATTAATAACCCAGATACATACCTTTTTTAACGGAAGGATAATGATACAGTCTATCCATGTTTACTCCGAATTGGGGGCTCTGATTTGATATGCGAATTGGGATCCACCGTCGGATAAGCTAGGGGTAAGGGTTTTTCATCTGGATTAAAGATCGACAGGAGTTACGGACTTGTATGTATTATATGTACTCCGTACTGCAGTACGTGCTTCTATTCCGTACGAAGTGCGGGTATTGCCTCTGCGGGGAGCGCACTTGTTGAGTATGAATAGACCGACTGTTGGCGGTATCACTACGGAGTAAAAGGTACTCTGTACAGAGCAGGGGGGATGACGGAGGGAGAAAA
Source organism: Penicillium brevicompactum (assembly GCF_028827555.1). Taxonomy (NCBI): domain Eukaryota; kingdom Fungi; phylum Ascomycota; class Eurotiomycetes; order Eurotiales; family Aspergillaceae; genus Penicillium; species Penicillium brevicompactum. The sequence continues at coordinate 63,655 of NW_026623208.1, forward strand.
AATAAAAACAAAAAACAAAACAAATTTTGCGATAGAAAAAAAAAATTGAGGGGTATAGCGGATCGGTGCTCCGGGCGTAAGCTCATTTGGATTTAAGACCCCCTGATTGTCCGCGTAAACATTTTTTTTTCCTCGCTCGTGCACATTACATGGGCTTCGGCTAAAGATGAAGCCCTATTTACAGAAAAGTGCTTATTGCTTTCCCCCATTAGCTTTTGACTCCGGTGTTGCATCCCCAGAATTCTCCAGCGAGAAAGTTCCGAGAGCGAAAGGGGCACCTAGACATGAATGTCAATGAACAATTTGGAATGTTATCGTAATTACTCCGTGCTCGTAGGGCATATCCATGGATTTGTCAAACCCGCTCTACTCCGTACTCTCTCTGCGAGAGTGCATTTTAATGACGTGGAGGGAACCGAGCCCCAATACGGAGAGACGCCGAAATTGCGATGGAGATACGGGAAGGAAAGGCATCTCCAGATCCCGAGCTTTACATTGGTTGGTTGACAGTTAATGGCTTGTCAGCCCAGCCAATCATATTGTCGGACTGTTTCCGAAACAGCGGTCCATGGGATCTTCACCAGCCAGGTTGTGGCGGGATCTGGACTTTACCTGGTTGCTGGAACCGGCTCTGGGGGTGGACTCTCGAACCTCAAATTTCGTTCGTGTTCAAAGCTGCGTAAGCCACATTGAACGTTTCCTTGGGTTGCATCAGCCACTTTGAGGAGATGTTTGATTTTTTCCATTTCTTCTGCCTGCTCGCACGGCCGATTCTGTTTAGGGATAATCGACTGTCTATCAGTTCTGAATTGGCGTGTTCACTTGCCAAGCATTTGGATCAGACCTCAAGTGGTGCACATTTTGCCATCGCCCGTGCTATAGGTAGTTACAGCCCTGGAGATCTCTTGGCCATTTTATGTATGTAGACCCTCACCACCCTTCTGCCTGAAGGTGACCCGTATAACCGTGGTGGGAATCAAAAACACCCCAAAAAGTCCCGTTGAGTTAATAAGGTGATCTTGCATTTAAATATTTGCAGTACTCGTGAGCTTGAAAAGAATTCATCCTGTGATAGCTATCTAAAAAGAGTTTTCCGAGACTTGGGCGTATGCAAAATAAATACAGAACCCGTGGAAAACATGTAATTTGAACGCTTAGCTGGAGGGACCAGCCGACCGAGGAAAACATCAAAGCAATGAAGATGGCTGGAAAGAAAATAATAATAAAAAGGTGGAGCGGGGGTATCAACATCGTTTGCTCAGCCCTCGACCAGGTCAAAATCATAGCAACATGCCACTGTAGTGCGGAAGTATCCATCGACTCTTGTATTGATTGTCGTGGAAGGGAAACGCCAAGCTTGCAAGCCAAATAAAAAAAAAAAAAAAAAAACCACAAAGAAATGCACATAATATAACAGGGTATCATTGCCAGGAGACTCGTGTATTATCGCCGTGAGCAACTCCCCGTATAAAAGAAAAATTGGAGTCCCAGTCCGATTAATAGCGGAAATAGATTGAAGGTCGGACATCAAGGAGAAGGGGTATGCGGGTTCCATCTCCAGAGCTGTGACCAGTGCCTCTGGATCTGGATGTCAGGGTAAGGATTTTAGGAGATAGAAGGGATTGGTAACCCCATAGAATCTCGTTCAGTAATTTAATTTTAGATCAAGGGAAGGTCCTGACGTGCCGGAGACACTTTCACCAGGGCCAGAGGCCTCACTGATGTCAATGATCATGTCCTGGCCCTCTGGAAGCTCGCGCACCACATTGTCATCGACCGTGATTCGCAAACCCTTTTCGTTTACGCGCATGACATGTGCAACGCAAGATGGGTCGATATCCGAAGACTCGAATATTTGCTTTAACAAATCTCGAACGGTCCGTTCTGAGAGATAGATGGCACGGTAGCATTCTTTGGGATTTTGGTCGATTGTAGGGCAACGAACGTAGAAGCACGCAACTGCACGGATGTCAGAGGACATTTGAGAACCAACATATTCGGACAGGACTTACTTGGTTTGGGTCGCACTTCGACCGGGGGTTGGTATAACTTGTCAATACCAACAGCGTGGAGAAAACCTCGTGGAACCCCTTCAGATGAAGGGTTTCGCTTGATGGTGCTTAAATGTTTCGCTGATCTTGTAGGGAGTGAAGGTGGAGAATTCGAGGAAGAAGTGTTGGTGTTGGCGGGTGACGGTATCATGGACTCTACGGAGTTCATGTCGAATGTATTGTGGCGGCTCATTTTCTCGAATCTGACAGTGTTGCCATCAAGCTTGATCGGGTACAAATCGGGGTCATCGGCTTCTTCGCCGCGCAAGCCAAGGATGCTCACTGGACGAGTGGAGGAAAACATTTCTTGCATCATGGAAAGTTTCGATTGAAGATCATCCTCAAGTGATATCTTCTCTGGTGGACCGTCGTCTGAGCCCATCGACCGAGTCCGTTTGTGGCCGGCAGGCTTCATGGATCGGTCGTTCGACTTGGAAGAAGATGAATTATTGTTCCCACGCTTGCGCTTACCGAAGCCACCGCCCATCTCGGCCTGTGAGATTTGCTGCTTAAGTTTCTCGATTGTCTTCTTGACGTGTGCAATGTCGTTGGAGAGCTTCCGTTCGGCTCCATGATCCCGGAAAAGCTTCACCTTGCAATAAGACATTTCCATCTCGCGGGAAACGCCAGTTTCCTCGCCAGGCGAGATCAGCTCGGTCTTAGCGCACAGTCGAACAGGAATTCCTTTGACACCCTTTGAGTGACTAAAATCGGTGGAAAGGAAGTTGAAACGGACAGGGATATGGCAGTCGGAGATACCGGTTGCTGGATTAGCAGTCCAGGTAACGCAGAAGCCGTCAACAGACATGCTTTCAACTTGGACTTGGCGATGCTTGTGCACGTCACCGCCGCCCTGCAGTGGATCCACATACTCGACCGCTAACAATTTGCCCCCGCGTTGATGGGCTTCGCTGGTGCCTCGTCCTTCTTTCCACAGTTGCCAGCATGTCGATGGCTTGGCTCTTTGTTCTGGCTCTTCAAAAGAGACACGAACACATGTCCTGTACCGGACTGGCTCTTGAGTCCCCATTGGAGGACACGAGTCCAGGACCGAGAGATTGTATGCTTGTCCCTTATTGAGATATGTGATGGGAATTTCTTTTTTGTTCTTCACCATTGCTGTCGGTGCTCGGAGGGAGCTATTAAAGCGGAATCTAAATAAAGATAAATTGGTCAGCCATCAAAATTGAAAGGTTCATGGTGTCGGCAGTTGAACTAACTTATCGCCCTTGGCATAAGACATATCGCCACCACCACTCTCATGGGTTGAGAAGTCGGTTGAGGCGGTGATGTTAGATGCGGTATCAGCGTGCACATCATTAAAAGATGAATTGTCCATGGTATCATCCATGACATCGTATCCCGCATCACGGTGCATAAAAGCGCTCGGGGCGTAGGAGGACTGCTGGGCGTATGGGTTCAATTCGTTCATGGCGTTCAGGAAATGTGGGTTGAAGGGCTCGAAGCCGCTGGCATGCGGATGGTTTGCAGCAGAAACGCCGGAAAGAGAGAGTGGCGTGATCAAGTGCATGCCTGTTGGGGTGTGCAGATCGCCAGCTTGGTTATGGAAGATCGCTCCCATTCCCCCGGAATTCGGTGTGTAAAATCCAGGGTGTTGGTTGGCAAGAGGCATCATGGAATAAGATCCAGGCTCCATCCATGAAGGTGTCAACCCTAATTCGTGCATGTTCCGCGGCGTGCGATCGTTATTGGGGTTCACAGAGAATTTGACGTCGTGACTTTCCATCTTCATATCAGAGTTGTCCGCTTGCCTGTATATGATCTCTAGTGAGAATGTGCGCGCGATTTCGAGACAAATGAGATGCATACCTTTGGATCATCATGGGGTCTCCACCATCGGTTCCGTCGTGCTCTCCGCGGCTGTCCCTTCGGGGGACAATGTCCGAGAAAGCTTGTTGGAACCGAGTGATGAATTCGCCATCAGGCTTCTGCGAGTTTTGGCTATAATCAAGACAGATGTGTAAGCAATCGCATAATCGCAGGAGGCTGTCTCATGTATTCAAGCCCAACTTACCGATTATTGAACATTGGGGGTTATTCGGGGTACGCTTCCTTGACCGAGGGAAACGCACAAGATCGGAGAAGAGGTTAGAAAGGAAATAGAGGACTGCGAATTCGCAGGCAACATCTGATCCACGCTGCACAGATGGGTCAAAGCGATTTGAAGGCCAGTGCCACTGCGAGTAGGATTTCTACGCGTCCTGGTCTCCAGCGAAGTGGATGTGTTGCAAATCGTCCAAATTGGGGGAGTAATTCGACGGTGCCAGCCCTCAAGGTCGCAAATGTCAACACAAATGTAAATGTTTTTCGAAAATCGGTCTAAAGGGCGGAGGTCCTTTGGTGCAGGGGTTTTGTGTTGCACAGTTGGAGACTATTCGTGAAGTGTGGAGGCTAGAAACGGAAGATCGCGGGAGTAGATCGAAGTGTAGGATCACATAGACAGAAAGGGAATCGAGACAATTATAGTAACGGAAGATGTTTCCTTCTTATATCCGGGAAAAGAGAGAGAGAGAGAGAGAGAGAAAGATAATTGGAGAGACGAGGGGTGAAGGAGGGGAGAGACGTATGACGATCGGTCTTAGGAGAGGGGAGAAAATGAAGGAAGAGTCAGGATGGTACGGTCCATAGAGCCTCCAATAATGAAAGATCTATGAAAAATCCCACGAAAATGTCATCCACTGAGCCACAGTACAAGGGGGGAGCCCGGAAGATTAGAGGGAAGAATAGGTCGCCACTTGGGGGGGAACCGATAAGGAAACAGGGGCCACATGGATACGAAGGTAACGAATACTTAACTACTCCGTACAGTGTGATGTGGGCCTTTAGAAAAAAAAAAAGAAAAAAGAAAAAGAAAAAAGGAAAAGAAAAAAAGTTCATAAACACAATACTCAACATTCTGAATGAGAGCTCCCTGTAGCTCAAGTGATTGGTAAAGGGGGAGGAATTATGGGGAAGTTAGATACCTAGCCCACGGAAAGCCGTGCACAGTGGAGAAAAAGAAAAACACGAGAGCGAGATACAATTTCAATACCAATACCATTCTCAACTCCCCGTACTCCATACTCCATACTCGGTATGCTGGATACATTGCTCGGCATTATGGACTACATAATGTACAAACCTGATTTTAGTCTTCAATCAAATGCTGCCCTGGAGAGATGGTTGGTAGCATAAATACATAGTCAACGAATCTTCTTGCAATGATCGAGAATCTCATAACTAATAATTTGACCATACACATCATAGTATGTAAGTTTCATGATACTCAAGGTTAAGAACCTCGGAGGTAAACTCTACTACACACAAAATATACACGGCAGGAAATATATGCATTTGCCACACTCAATACCATGTACTTTGTACTCCAGGCATCATCATATGCATGTGCTTTACATCAATGTGGAACTGCCAACGGCCTCTTAAACTTGAAGGTTATTCGGACCTGGGCAATCACAGCCACATCGTTCACGTCCGGATCATGGACTTACACATATGTACCGCTACATGGCATACATGTAGAAATGTGTTGCTTGTGGCGCTCTTTAAATTTGGAAACTATTTTCACATCGTCATCGATCAAAGATCATCACAAGTTGTGAATTCAAAGTGTGGTGTGCAATCCATGTATACTGTGTCCCTTTTCAGATGGTCGCACATAATTGTGGTCCGGTCGTCCACCTGGGCAGCCTTCTCAACATTCGGTCCTCGGGATAGGGCTGCCTGGCTAATCATTAGATCTTCCACTTGAGATTGATTGATGGAATATGACCATCACCTGGGCTCATCACTTCTCTACAAGCACATATTTAAAGTTTAGGTTGCGCATGATATCACAACTAGACCCGAAGCTATCATTTGTACTACAGGGATATGCATATACAAGTACCTAGATATAGATGAGTGCCGATGGTATGTATAACATCCACTGTGACCTCGGTAGTAGGCAAATATACATACGATACACATGGCTCTGGGGGCAATACTTACAGTGTAGTACATAGATATTGGATCCATTGTCATCACATCCATATCTCCATTGGATGGTTGAATAAGCTCAATGGGCCATTTTCGTTTTAACGACTACTTCGGAGGAAACTATTTAGGAGCACTGTATTTACTCCGTACCTGATCTCACGTTACGTTCTAGTATAGTACAGTATGAATAACAGCCTCATACCAAACGCCAAATAAAAGCTAGCCAGCACAGTTCATTGCTGGGTGAGTTTCCGCCAATCATGTGGAGGTATTGGTGCTCGGATGCTCGGGATGGGCACGTGCCATGTGCCAGATTACATTACTGTACCGTAATATTGTTAATGACATACGCAGTGTATCTCGGTGGCACCCTGTCCGCTCTGTGTAGTTGGTGTTATCTTTTAACATGTTCCCTGGGTACAGAATAGTAAAAGCAATATGGTTTGATGACTGACATGTCCTGCTTAGTGTCGATTTCCGAGAGGGAGGTGAAGACAAGTTCACTCTGCAGGAAATGAATAGAACTTGAATACGTAGTACTCCATACTCCATACCCTTTAAAGAAAGGTGTCCGGAAGACTCATCTCGACAGCCTAAAACTTGAACATGGTCAAGAGTCGAACTGAAAGCTACAGGAGACCTATGTATATTTGGTGAAAAAGAAATCTAAAATTTAGGTCTAAAGTAATGAGTGCTTGAGGTGATGAAAGAGTCGCTTGGAGCCCCAGGAACGAATATACAGAAACGCCGAAGGGCTGGACGACTGGAGCCGATATCACATTGCACAAGTCAATGTGTAACAAATCCCCTGTAAATATTGGTTATTGGCTATTGGTTATTGTAGGGTACTCGCGCTGGAATACGTGATCAAAGGTCAGATTAAGAATGATATGATGTCACTCGTTTCTTTTTGCGCCGTGGGTAGCGCCACTCCGTCATAAGCAAACGTTTTCGGTGGCATGACAGGGGTCAACAAGTGGCCACCAGTCGGATTGAAAAGAAGACATCCACATTGGAAATTGAGATCGAAACTTCGGTGCGACTGATCTGCCATGAACAAATTGTACAGTACTGTTCTGCCACTATTTACCGTGTGCTTGTACGAGTGATCGTATAGCGATCGATCGATCGAAGATTGAACTACATACATACATTGCTGTGTAAGCCATGTCATTGGGTTCCAAGGTTCACAGGCTCTGACCAAGAGCCACAAGTCTATGAGTATACAACAATATGTACAATGCTGTATGTACAATCCCGGGAGCCACCGCTGTGAAGAGTGGACAGCAAAAATCTCTGTATAGCTACAATGTATACTGTATACATACTGGGCAGAGTTTTTGTCCATCTACGTAAATACAATGTCCCCGAGCGTGTAGCGTGTAGCAGTCGGTTAGCCCCGAATCTACGGAGTAAGCTACGGAGGACATCCATTTGTACTCCGTACACCGTACTTGTGATAATACGCGATCGGCCTTTTGTGGCTTGCATGGATACCTGAGAACAGGGGTTTTGCCATGGTACACTATCAAACAGCCGCCGAGGTGGAAGGCAAAGAAGTGGCAGCTTACGCACTTTGCATGAGCCACAAGCAGATCACCCAATCTACCCTCTGTAAAGAGCGCGATGTCCCGTCTTACCCTACTTCAGTGCGAATCAAAAGTATTGCGGGGTGGAACGGGTGGAACTGTCTGAGATCCTCAACAGCGAATGGCATTGAATATGTGAAAAAGGAGTGGCAAAAACTACACACACGCCAATTCACCCAGGGAGCTTGAGCTGGTCCGCGGGATAGACAGTCGAATACTCCTTATATGTATCAGACCGTTTAATTCCCCACGAAGTATCCACGTTGGGCCAAGAGCCACAGCCTTTACACAAATACATATATCTGTACTCCGTACGGAGTACTGTACGGAGCAATATGTAGATACTGTATGCGTCGTACCCACATTCTCCCTGATCGACTTCGCACTATTGGCTGGGCCATTTATCCGCTTGACGAGATGCTAGCCTGTTCCGGAACAGTGAAAGGAAAAATAAAAAGATCATTTTGCCAGAGCCCGAGACAAATCCGCATTGGTTCTATATGGAATCTATGACCTCACGATTATATTGGTCAGGAAAAATTTTCCCACGTCGCCCTTTCTTTCAGGAAGCTTTAAGCCAATTAGTCAACACTTTGTAGCATCGGCTGCCTTTTCCGTACAAGCAAACAGAGCCAGACCTTGGGATGCGAGTGTGCCAAGGCCACCCCGTAGTCCGTCCATTTGGTCTGTGTTTTCAGCCTTATATCTTAAAACGTTGTCTGTGGCTGAAGCCCCAGGTACTTTTGTACGACCCGTCATCGATGAAATCACCATATACTCCGTACTACCTGCGCACCGCGTACGGACTGTATGCAAACACCATGACCGTGGGAAGAAACGGTTGACCAATACTCGCTACCTTCGACTGGCAACCTTGGAATGGTGTGGACCACATGGGCCCAATTGAGGTTGATGTTATTGTACTTGCTTACGTTTCTTAGGGCAAGTGTAGCGACCGTATTCAGCTTGAATGTCTCTACGTCGAGATACCAGAGGTAAATTTGATGTCTTGCGCTTCGATTGTTGAGTATTGAGATACTTCGATAAGACTTCTCTCCGATCATGGAAGCCGTAGGAATGATTCCTTTGCAAGATGACTTCGACATGTGACCTCGACATGCCCATATATTCCCTCGCCTGAATGTGATTTCCTCTGGGATCTATGTCAACCGGGTCTGTATCCCCAAGAACCACCAGAAGAAAATGCAACCTGGACACCCAAAACACCATTTGAAATGACAACAAACAAACGGAAGAAAGCGTAAAGAAAGATGTAACTATAGACACGTAAAAGCCCTGTCAGGTCACCGCGTAAGTTGTGGCTAATGACCCGTTCTGTAGTTGGGCATGCAACTCCCTGTGACGGGGATGTAAAGGAAAATGTCGGCAACAGGAGCCAAAGGCCCCGGTGCGTGGGAAGGAAAGTGAGACAGACATCCCATGATGTCCGGGCCAGGAGACCGTGCCATGCCTTCACTAGCAATTGCGTGGATCCATGGCATGGAAATGAAGCTGATGGGCTCCGAGGTTCGAATGATTAGAATGCGTAAAAGGCAATGATAAAGGAGCAAGCTCTTGCTTCAGTGTTGAATGATTAATGAAAACCCGTCCACCCATGATGCAGAGGAGCCAGCAATTCCAGCGATCTTGTAGCCTAAAGGCGGGATCAAAGTGTGACTAGTATCATATAGTTAGCATGTATCTGAGTGGCGGAGCGGACACTGCATACCCTGAGCCACCAGAGGCGTTTCCATAGATCCCTGATTTCCTCCCCAGGCTGGTAAGAATTTCAATGCCATCAATCCATTGACCAGCCCGGACATAGAAGCCGAGAAGTATTTCACCACGTCGAGTGTCGAGAATGAAGTCATCTCCACCGGGTTTCCCTCCTCGCTTGCCGAACAGCTGTGTAGTGGCATCTTCATAGCAGAACTCCAGGCCGTCTAGGGCAGAGCCGTGGTAGACCTTAATTGATGTCAAGAGCTTCGTTTTGATGAAAGCACTCTCCAGCAAGAGTTGCTCTGGCTCGCTGCCTTCCATTGCTGAGTGCCCAAGTCGACCACTCTTGTACCCAGACTGGCTCTTCGGCAGCTTGACGAGCGAGTTCTTTGATTTCAGCTCACTGATGTTCTCGACGGTGTAGCTGCCCAATGATCCAGAGACAACCACCACCTTGATGTTCTTCTTCTTTTCTTTCTCGGTGCCGTACACACGCTGGCGGAGCTCAGTCTCGGTCACAGTGACTTGCCGCGGGAGCCCATTGGGGCTGGACTCGGTGTTGAGATATTCAATGGATTTGTGACAGAAGGTATCGCCTTCGGCATACAGTTCCATGAAAGCGATCCCAGATGTGGCAGTAAACAGGATCTTCCCACTCTCCACAGGCCAGACTTGGACACTGTCATCCGAATGAGGGGAGGCGTCGGTGGGAAGTTTGAAGCATGGGTGGAAACGGAATCTGAGGGCATCCAAACGGTGCCACCCACATTCATCGTTGGGCAAACACACTTTCAACCCCTGTGCCTTGGTACGTGTAGAGAAGGGCTCTTTGGTCAGGAATGTTCGATTCAGCTGAACGTAGTCGCGAAGCATGACTCCCGATTCCTGGTGCGGGCATCCGAAAAGGTGACCAACCTCATGCAGGTGAGCCCCGATACCTAGATTGGCCGACTCCCAGTTAGAACCTGCTTCGCCGCAGTCGTTGGCGACGTGATTCGTGTCCGTTCGGGTACAGTCAGTGAATGCATCGACAATTTCCTCCAAGCAGGATGGGTAACTTTGGAGACAGTGAGATCCAAACATCGCCATCTTGATATCGTCGTCGGCGGAGCCCAACGCAGCGTGGCCTGTCACCATTTGCGACTCCGTGTCCCAGTGCGAATCAAGGAGAAGAACAGAGACGTATTGCTTCTGACCGGGCTGCGGCTGGAAGTGGTTCCGCACGGCTTCCTTGGCGATATTGAACAGCTCATCCTTCTTTTCAGCCTTGTCGTTTTGCTGAGCAATGTTGAGGTCGCGGAGTTCGGCCACGGTCTTATCTGAGCGCACCACGTGGATCTTGGCTTCGTTGCGCATCTGCGCCTGTGTCAGGTCCCGGCGACTCAAACTCCCCGATTGCCATTCCTCCTCGAATCGGAAGCAGCGCCGCCCGAAGTTGTTGCGGTACATTTGCTCGCCGGTGAAGGCTTGCCACAGGTAGGCTGCCATTCGATACTTCCGAATGGCTGTTTCCAAGTTGTTCCCCTCGCGCTCTGCCCTCTCCGGTACTGCATCGTACGTGCCATCGGAGTCCTTCCCGAGTAGGACCACCAGCTGCAAAGGTGGGGTGTTGACCAACGGCAGGTAGTTGATGCATATCCAGGCTGAGTGGATGGCCGGGTGGGCGCTGCCAGTGGACAGTTTGGGGGAGACGAAGTCGAAGCGCAGGCGATTAGGACCGGGGACTAAATGGACGAGGGCTTTGAAATGGGACGCGGTGACGGGCCAGCCGAGCGACGGGAAATTATCTTGGTGGTGGTAGACGGTGACATTTCCGTCCAGCGGATGTTGTCGCGGGTCGCCAATCTGGCCATAAACGAGGAGGACTTTCTGGTTGACCTGTCATCTGGTTAGCACGTGGGTGTTTGAAGCGGCCAAACTGGCTCCCTCTCTCTTCCCCCTCCTTTACTTCCATGCGCGCGTCTGAGTACGTACCCATGAATTATCAGATACGGACACAATTCTCGGGGCGTAAGGCGAGACGGAAGGCTGTGACCGATAGACACCATTGACCGATGAGGCGCTGCTGCCCTGTTTCCACCGTCAGCTCTGGACCCTCACGAGGCATGACGACATACAATGATACTGTTCCGCTGAGAGTTGGCCAAGGGCGGTCGCTGAGGGGCCAATGTTGTACTGGTGGTACTTGCACTTTCAGATTCGTTGAGGGCTGGGAGACTGGGGGTTGAGAGGGTGGGCTTGATGGAGGAAGGTGGAGTGATGGAGCTGGAGGTGTCGATCGTAGAGGATGATTTGCCGGAGACCTCCTCCACGCTATGTGAGGGATTCTTTGCGAAATTGGCCTTGGAACGGCGCCGTAGCTGTTTGAAGAAGGGCATGATATGGGGTAGAGAGAGAGAAGGACCCTCTCTGAGGTGAGAAGGGAAAAAGAGAGAGATAGGCAGCGGTTAAGCCCCGCCAGATATCCAGGGGAAAAATCCAAATAGTTTCAGCTGAAAGGGGCGAAAAATAGTGTGCTAATGTGCTATGTTAATCTGTTAATCTGTTAATTTGCCTGTTAGCCTGCTAGTCTGCTAGTCTGCTAGTCTGCTCTATACTTAGAATTTTTAGAGTCTTACGTAGACCTGACTTTTCCAAGGTTCTAACTTGTCCTCCGTATGCTACTATGCTACTATATCCGGCGCACTGCTGTAGGCTGTGACTGTAAATCTCTGATTCTACTGAATTGTCCACTTTTGACCAGGTCAGAATACAGATGCTATTCAGAACACTCACTACTCCGTACTTAGTACAGATTACAGAGTACAGAGAGCACGGAGTGAGGATCTGGACAGAATAGCTTATCAGGCTTCGACGTAGGTGGCTCACCTGCAGCTCATTTCATTCTCTCTCTTTTCCTTTTTTTCTTCTTTCGCTGTTCCCGGCCAATGTCGCAGATTAAGCGTCTCGGTTAAACCAGCTTTCCAACATTCCCACATTCCAAGTGGATCGGAATCCTGCATGTCTGATTGTTTCTATGGAGATCCCGGATTCTGCAAAACGAAAACACTTTACTCCTACTCCCTACGGAGTACAAGTACTGCTCATCTACACTTGGTACGGGGTATAGTGAATTATCTCTGTCTTAGCCTCATACTTCTCCCGTTCAATACAATAACCATGCATCTTCAGGGCTACTCTTCAATTTCAAGGTTCTCTTTCTTTCGCACTATCCTACTGTCCGTACGGAGTACTGCAGGTACAGAGTTACAGAGGTACAATCAGGACAACGTGGACAAACGCAGAAGTATAGACGTAAAAGTACCCAGTATACAAACTATAGAATTCATGTAAAATGTAAATATCCAGTAGTCACAGATTAAATCGTAAAATCGCCTGAGAACCCACATCGTTGTGAAGTCCCGGTCCAAGGGTTTTCTCCAGACGTTCGGATCTTCGATCTTTCGGCTCCCGTCAACCTTTTGGTCTTCTCACCCTTGCGACTCCTCCACCTTCGACCTCCTTTCCTCTTCATTTGGGCACAATGACTCTCTCTCAGCCAGGGTCCGCAGAGAAACCCATTCGGAAAATTGACATTGCTCAGGTACGAAATGAGAGAAAAACTAAAATCCAAAATCCAAAATGCTTCCCTTTCAGCCAAGACTTCGTCTTATGCCCTGTTCACCTGCTTCCTGATGTTCCTGCGATTCCTGTTGGTGATGTGTACTGACCCTGGACCCTCTCCTTCTAGGTTTCCCTCAGTCTGCAAGATCGATTGGGCCTCGCCAAACTCAAGTATCAGCATGGTCGACTACATGGCCTGAACCTGAACCAGCAGGAGGGCAAGGCTACCCTCGACGACAAGCCCTCCGATTCCTCCTCCGAGTTCTCGCGCAGCCGCTGCGAGACCCCCTTCACCTCCCCTCCCCTCCGGGCCTCCACCTACTCCAAGGAGCTTCCTCGATCCGCCCGCAATAAACATGCAGCCACCTTCAACTCGCGAGTCATGCAGCCCATGCTCTCTGCGAGTCGCAAGCGCCTTCGTTCGGATTCCGACTCGGAGCGTCCCGCCAAGGCTGCCCGGACCTCATGGAAGAGTTCTTACCGGCTGCCCGAATCCTCGCCCGGCATGAACAGGCACCACACCAATCGACGCACCCAGGCATCCTTCATGTCGGAGGCCACCATCCCGGAACTCTCATCCCCTGTCTACCACAGACGGTCTGAAGAAATCGATCCCGACCTCCCACTGCACAGCTTCCAGAACGTGAGCTCCATGGTGGGCTCCTCCCCTCCCCGGACCCCTCCTCCCAAACACATGCGCCTGCCCCAGCAGGGCCAACCCCAAACGAATGAAGACGGGGCCGATCTGCTGTTGTACCTGGCCAACTCCCCTACCCCTGCTCGAGTAGCAAGGGGTCACGGAAATATCGCCTTCCCACCTTCCACTCCGCCCAGCCAGCATGCCGTGCTGCCGGGCATGACTCCCACCCTCGGCGGGGGCATGTTTGCCAACATGAGCACTCCCAACCAGCAATTCAACTTCGCCGATTTCGTGAACGTGACCCCCAGTCCCGCGCAGCCGGCCTGGGGTGGTCGCACCCCGGGTAATCCCACCCGCACTCCACTTGCCAACACCGAGGCCAGGAAGCGTTTGAACTTCGATGCATTGGTCCCTCCAGGCTCCTCCAACACTCGACTCCGTGGCAAGGAAGCCGGGCTAGCCCTACAGCTTGGTGGTGAGCTACGCCCTTGAGATCGATCATCTCCCCCCTCTTCTTCTCTTCTCTGTTTATCTTTGCCCCTACCTCCCTCTTAAATCCCTGTTCACGAATCCCTTATGATCTTCATATGTACACAATGTGTCCATCCCCTATGTAATTTGCTCATCTCCGGACTGTTTGTTTTATCACGAGCACCCATTCAGTCGGACTGCATTTCCAGGCGTTGTTTTTTTGTTCACCCCTTGCTGCCAAGGTACTGCATTCACTTCTATTTCCCGATCCAATTTTTCACCCCGTCTGCTCATTCCCTTTCATTCTCCCTGCGTGGAAACTCCATTGCACTACATTGCACTGTCAATTTTCATTGCTTTCTACCATATCTTGCTTATGATCCCTTAAACACTGGATGCATGAATGAATTTACTTTTCTTTTTTGTCATCTTTTTGCCGCTTGTTCGAACCCATTCCTAGTTCATCACTAGAAGGTTTTGAGGTCTAGGAATGTGCTAGGTTGTAAATCTGATTTCAATCGAAGTCTTTTCCTCTGCCCACATGAAGGGCTCACTACATTGTGGCTTCTTGGCTTCCAAGGTCCAGGTTGGGGAAATTTTGGACTATTCTCCGGCTCAGTGATCTCGATGGTACCTTGAAGGTTCCAGCCCTGGAGGAACTCGGGACTCAGGCCTCATAGGTTTCAAAAGGTTTATTAAAATTTCAAATATTGTCTCTTTAACCTTGGAAGGCATGGATGGATATATATCCACCGGCTCGGAGGTGGAGCCTTGGAAGATTAGATGCATATTCGGCAGCCCTGCCCAGGTGAGACACAGGTAGCTCTACTCCGTACTCCATATTCAATTTTACACTTCCACTCCCAAGCCCCAGTCCTCCGAATCCTTGCATTTTGTATTTATTCTATTACCTTGACGCGGTGTTTCAATCTGCTCCAATATGACGCGCTTTTCGCGTCGCCCAATGCGGTCGCGTGCTGTTCGCGTCACTTTCGCGTTGCAGATCCAGCCGAATGAGCCAATCAGAAGGCCCCAAGGCCAATGTCAGCCTACGTCATCAATCTCAGCCCTGTCCCCAATGCCTTCTACCCATCTGCCAGCACGATTCAGTCTTCAAGGATAAGGTATATCTACTATATCCAGGGATATCCCGGCTGCTTAAGAGATAGGTACTTGAGCTGCTATTTCAAAGCCAAGCTTGGAACCCTGGAAGCCACCTGCATTATGAGAGTTGACCTCGGGGTCGCTATTCCTGCTCATCTGCTTCAGCCTTTCCGTCCTCGACACCGGCGCGTTCCATCTGTTTTCGCCATAACAGCGCCAGGTAATCTGACGCCGTAGCTTCGTCGATTGATTTATCCTCGCGGATCTTCAAGAAACGTGGAAATCGCAGACTCAGCCCGCGTTCTTCACTGACCAACCCTATAGCAGCGGGATACGTTGGACTGAGCGTGATGTCTGCAAAGGCCATCTCCCACACCTCCTGCGGTTCGAACCACACGTCCGGTGATCCGTGGTACTCCACGTAGCTGGGACGAGAGATCACGTTGGTACTGCCTGCTGCGTACTTATCTTTATTGCTCTGGTAGAATTTGTCCGTGAAGCCCGACATGCACTTGGTGACGGCTTCCAGGCTTCCAGTCTCTGGATTGCGGACCGCTAGCAGGATAGGCGACCACCACTTGGCCTTGCGGCCCTGGCCGTGCCAACCCGCAACTGGAATCAGGTCAAGGGTCTCGGAAGATGTGCTGTAGTCCTTTTTCACCTTAAGCCACGACTCAAGACGCTTATCCGGCTCGTAAGTCGATAGGAGCGCTTTGCGCCTCGTCCCTTTTTCCTTCGGTTTTTGGTTGGGTTTTTCCTTCATTTCAAGAGGAGTGCCCTCGTTTGCATCCCCCCAGTCTGTGTTGCGTGATTGACTATCGTCCTTGCCCTCATTGTCCAGCACCTTGACCATGATACCTTCGCATTTGACATCGGTGGCAGACTTGAAAAACTCAAGCACAGTCTCAGAATCAGCTGACGTCGCATCTATACTCTTCGCCCAAGTGAAGTGTCTGGGAATCTCCACAAAGAGACTGCGGAGTAGCTCACGGCGTTCTCGAAAAGGTCGGTCCAGCAAAGGTTCCCCATTGAGATACATGAGGTCAAAGGCAAAAAGACACACGTTGACTTTGATCTCCCCTATCTCCACGTTCTTCTTCGCGCGATTGGTCAAAGTTTGGAATGGCTGCAAGTCGCCATTGTCGCGATCCACAGCAACCACTTCTCCCTCCAAGATAAAGCTGGACACGCTTTCACCTCGAATCTGTGGAACAAGCGATACGAGATCCGGGTACTTCTCCGTCATCGTTTCAAGGTGGCGTGAGAAGATGCTAACTTTCCCTTTCTCGTCGCAGTGGACTTGCGCCCGCTGCCCATCGTACTTGTACTCACAGCTGAATGTCCTTCCTTGGAGCTTGGTCAACATATCAGATAAATCGCGTGTGATGCTCCCCAGCATCGGCCTTAATGGGATGTGCAGGGTTAGACCGCATCTGACCAACAGTTCCTCCGCTGGGCCGGTGTCCAATAGACACGGGACAAGATCGTTATAGTCCGGGTGTCGAGCATATGACGCCTTCACTAGTTCCTCCGCATTGTTGTAAATCTCAGCAAGTTCCTCCTTCTTCAGTCGGGCTAATTCATGTCGCGGTCGGACATCGAAGTTCCCACCCGTAGGCTTGGAGTAGAGAACCGCTCGTGCGAGGGCAATGAGCATGGTTGTTTTCACAGCGCCAATTCGCAGGTTTTGCACCAATGTACGGACAATATACCGACTCTCTTCAGCACCCCGTGCATCTTGCAAAAGCTTCTCGACGATTCTCTGCTTGGCTTCCTGACTGCCTGTTCCTTTGCTTGTAGCAATTTTCGTCAGTGACTGGTAAACACCCTTGATCTTCAAGGGTTTTGGCTTGACCAATGTGAAGGACTGGCGCTTTTTGGCCTCAAAGGCAACATCTCCAGCATCGCCGTGTTTATTATAGAGCATCTTCAGCCCTGCATTATCAAGACCGTAGATCTTTTTCAGCGCCTTCGAGATGGAAGAACCCCCCCAGTCCGAGCTCCAGCTCATCGTAGGGTGGCGATATGGAATTGGTTGCCAGCCACACCGCAGGTAGGACACTCGAAGGATCTGCCTCAATCAAGATTCGAAGAAAGTTGACCAATGTATCGACGATCTTGATTCGACTCGTCGTCGCGTTGGCTAGGACGAATGCTCTGGTCAAGAGGGCGTACGAAGCGTCCCCACCCTGGGTGACCCAGTGGGACTTCAATTCGGCTGCCCAGTGACTTGCATCAAAAACTTGCGGGCTTTGGTCTAAAGGAATAACGAGAGATATGGTATCATCTGTACCGGAAGCTGATTGAAGCGATAGAGTGTTCTTTGACGTCACCGGAGCTGGCGGTGCATCGGACTGTATGGGTATAGATGGAGGTGAATTGGTATCTTGATCTGTTGGTGTATCCTGAGCAGCAGCACTGGTTGTTTCTTGCTCATTCCACTCGGCTTGCAGCTTGCGCGCGAGAGCTTCGTCTGAGAGAGTCTGTTCGGTGACGTCGGGCTCTTTTGTACAAGACTGATTGGTGGCTTGTCCCTGGAAAAATGATTTAATGCTGCGTGCTGGTGGCGGCGAAGAATTGGCGCCATTTATCTTGCGCTTTTTAGCTGGACTAGACATTATTTGAGGTGTGAAGTTGTAAGGATCGCTTGGCCACCGGAAGGACAGAGGGCGGAGATCAACGCGACACCTGACGCTTCCGCAGCAAGTTTCCTCCTCCAACAATGGCCCCCGTCACGGCTTTGTCTTCGCATGAGCGAACTCGGGTCGAAGATTATTTGAACGATAAGATCCAGGTTTCTGCCGATCTCGAAAGCCTGGATTCGCTGCTGTCTAGCCTTCGCGCCCAACAGGAGCTTCAGCGGAAGCAGGTACCACCCCCCGCAGCCCCCCAGTCTGGTGTCTCCCCACGCTCATCCACAACGTTCGCAGCTATCGGAAGCCGGAGAAGCACTATCGAATGCCACGAAAGCCTCTCGTGAACATGCCGAGGCCACTCGAAAGCAAGCCGAGGCGTTCGCCGCGGAGCAAGACGACATAGATCGACGGCTCAAGGCCATCACACAATCCGAAACCAGCGATGAGGCGGCGCGTAGTCTTGAGAAGAGCATGGAGAAGCTCCATCGACTGGAAGTATCCAAAGGATATGTGGAACTACTCAAGGAAGCCGAGCAGTTGAGGTAATGTCACAAGCGGCGGTCGCGCGAGCCTGAAGACTAAGACCATGATACAGCAAGCAAGCATTAGACAGCATTGCCTCCGAACCACGCGCCGCTTTGGGCCCATACTCCCGCCTACGGAAGATTGTTGGCTTGTTGAAAAGCGCCCAACCCGCTGCTGAAGGAGCGGCTCCTCACCTAGTTGACTACACGGACAAACTGGCTTCTGCGCTGAGACAACAGATGAAGAAGTACTTCGGGGACCGGCTACAGAAAACACTACAGGAGCTAAAGTGGCCCACACGAGAATTGAACGTCACCGATCAGCTCCTATCTCGCTGGAGGCAAGATGTTGAATTGCTGCTCGACCTGCAAACACCGTATGACCGTTCTCAGAGCCCCAACAGAATTGCTGAAACATACTAACCTTATTTTCGCCAGTGAGCTACAAAGTCGAGATGCGAGCGCATCCGATGTGAACCTCCAGCCGCCTGTTCTGTTCCCTTTAGAGGTCATGGTACATCATTTGGATCTGCGATTCCAATATCATTTCAGTGGCGATAAGCCGACAAACCGACTTGACAAGGTATATTGGCTCTTCCACAACCAGTCCTTGGCCCACAATTCTAACTTGACTATCAGCCTGAATATTTCCTTGCGCATATAATGGACCTCATTAACCAACACGGTGACTTTGTCACATCGCATCTGCAGCCGGTATTCGATGAAAGAGCACAGGTGGTTGGACCAAGCCTAGAATGGAACTTTTACAACGCCTCGCATAGCTTCATCACCGCACTGCTTCCTATGTTGACCCGGAAGATCAGTCTGTTTCTTCCGCAAATCTCAACATATCCCCAGTTGCTCAGTCATTTCATCCACGAACTGATGAAATTTGATAATGAGATTCGAGACACGTGGAGCTATATGCCAGATCCGTACGCGGCGGATAATTGGAAAGGCATGACCTGGGATGTGTTAACCAAACAAGGCTGGTATGATCGGTGGCTGCAGGTTGAGAAAGACTTTGCGTTGGTACGATACAAAGACATCATCGATACAGCTGACAGTGGAGAAATTGACTACGATGGCATGGAGCCCATTGCATCAAAGCCTACCAAGGCTGCTATTCGTGTGAACGATCTCCTCGAAACGATCACGGAGCGCTACCAACCTCTGTCGTCTTTCAGTCAGAAGCTACGCTTCCTCATTGACATTCAAATCACAATCTTCGATCAATTCCACGAACGTCTCTCTTCAGCATTGGAGGCCTACCTTGCCATGACATCGACGATTGGACGCACTGTGCAGGGAGCCGACGGACAGGCCAGCGTGGAAGGCGTAGCTGGCCTGGAACGGCTTTGCAGAGTCTTTGGAAGCGCGGAATACCTCGAACGGAAGATGGAGGATTGGAGCAATGATGTATTCTTTGTGGAGCTCTGGTCTGAGCTCCAAGATCGCGTCCGGCAAAACCAAGACAGTGGACGCAACGTGGCTGGCACCATGTCTGTCGCGGAGGTAGCTTCGCGCACCTCCGCCGCTGTCGCCAACAACGGCACCCATATCGAAACCTCGTCTGACGGCGCTCTCTTTGACGAGACGGCGTCCGCCTACCGCCGTCTTCGACTCCGCTCAGAAAGTATCATCACATCAACCTTGTCCGCGAACATAACAGCCGCCCTGAGACCCTATTCTCGAGTTTCCACCTGGGCAACGATATCGACACCCTCTTCCGCAGCGACCGGATCTCCCCTTTCGCCTACCTCTGATCTAGCCCCTGGAATGCGGGCTTTATCCACGCAGCTATCTTTCCTCTCTCGTGCACTAGGAACTGCTCCTCTACGAAGAGTTTCCCGCCAGCTTTTGCTGTCCATCCAATCCTACATTTGGGATAACGTGTTGGCCAAACACACATTCTCTGCGACCGGAGCGGCACAACTTGCCAGCGATGTTGAGCATCTCTGCAGTGTGGTAGACTCCGCTACGGGCGCCTCGCAAAGTGCAGGTGTTGCAATGCAAACCCTGAAAAAGTTAAACGAGGGCCTGCGTCTTCTTTGTTTACCAGCGGCTGACAGCGGAGACACGTCCACGGAAAAAGATGACATGCCCAGGCTGTGGGATGTAGAAAATAGGTTGTTCATGGACAATGAAAGCGCACGAGGCGTACTGGCGGAACTGGAGATCGAGACGTTGTCAGAAGCCGAGGCTCGCTCTGTGTTGGAACGGAGAGCGGAGGTCGGCAATTGACAGCTTTTGATCTCTGATTATGAGCTTGGAAGTCTTGTCCGATCTTTGCAATGATCATGGCAGTCTATACACGAGGAACTGTAGAAACCTTCTTAGGCAGTGCCATAGATAAGTTCCTATAACTGTGCCTTGTACGTGGCTTTCAATTGGAGAATCTATGTGTCCTTCGGTCACCATTTTGAAACCAAAGCACTCTGAGCTCTGAGCGTATTGGTCCACGGAAAGCTCGTGTCCATATGTCATACCCTGCGGTCATGTCTAGATATAATTCATGAATAGCGTTTAATAAGTTACATTGTATTCAGACACGGTGAACAACGGGTCCGTGTCCATGCTCGCCGGGACGCTTCTGCGGAACGGTCGAGTTGCTCGCCTTCAAGGACTCAACAATCCCAGGGCCCACTTCTTCAATGGCATGGACAAGAGAATCTACCGTCTGCTGAGTTGTTTGGACATTGACAACGCAACGGAAGAACTTTCCATTTCCGACCGCGTTCTCGTCTCCACTGGGAGGTGCAAAGTCCACCATGAAGCCCTTTGGCACAATCGCATGTGTCACCTGCTCGGTGACCTTGCTGTTGTTCTTTGCGCGCTGGGCCTCATCCGAGACAACACCGCGCGGGAATACGAACTCCTTGCCGGGGGCATAGTAGAAGCACACCTGCAGGCATGGTGGAGGGTTTTCGCTAATCAGCACGAAGTCGGGGTGTTGGTCAATGGTGTTGGCCAGGTGTGCAGCAATATCGCAAGCCGAGTCTATTTGCTGCTGGTAGCCTTCGCTGCCGTAATATGTCCACCCAAGGAAGAGCTTCAGAGAATCTGCACGCCGACCGCATTGAAGGGTCAGATCTGCCAAGTCCCAAACTTCAGGGGATTCCACTTCCAATTCAGATTCTTTGTCCGCATCGCCATTGGTAGCTGGCTCGTCGTTATGGAAAAGATACCCAGCTGGAAGGGTATTCGCCTTGTGGAACTGGCGCATATCCGCTGCCAGTAGGTATGAACATGTCACAGGAACGCCGAGCATCTTGTGGGGGTTGATAGCGATACTGTTCGCCTTCTCTGCGCCAGCCAACTTATGCTTTTGATTCTGGGAGAAAATGAAAGATCCACCCCAGGATCCGTCAATATGGAACCATAGGTTGTGCTTTTGGCAGATTGCTGCGATCTCGTTGAATGGATCGAAAGAGCCCATGACGGTTGTACCAGCAGTGGCATTGACATATAATGGCGTTCGGCCTTCGTTTTGGGCTTTCTGGACCAGTTTCTCAAGCTCAGCCGGAATCATGCGGCCCACATTGTCGATAGGGACAGGCCATACGGCACTGCTTCCAAAACCGAGCATCTGAGCCGCCTTCTCCACGCTGTAGTGACCATGCGCACTGGTGAAGAGAACAAACTTGTATCCTCCATTGCCATCGGTCTTGGTGCTCGGGTAGAGGTTATTGCGAGCAATGACGATGGAAGTGGTGTTCGAGGCTGACCCTCCCTGCACCGAGATTCCTCCAGCTCGGGGACCGTTGAGACCGAACAGGTTTGCCAATCGCTGGCCAGTATACTTCTCAATAACAGTCAGAGCGGGCGACACTTGGTAGACGTGGACATTGGTGTTTAAAGTGGCGAGGATGAGCTCCGCAGCTACACCAGGCGCATTGGTTGACGCATATAGCTTGTCCAAGAAGCCCTGGTGCCAGGTGTTGACGGAATATTTGAGAACTTTCTGCAGGACCTCAATGAGCCCTTCTTGTTTGGTGCCCTTCTCGGGGATCTCCAGCTGAAGGATATCCTTCAGATCGTCGGGTTTCTTGTAGTCCACCAGTGAGGTGCCCGCTAATCCAGTGTGTCCATTGGCTCCATTGGCTCCATTCACACCATTCGTGCCGTTTGTGCCGTTCTTGAGTGAGGGTTTGCCGATCTCCTGGTCTGCGGATCGGATGAAAGGTATAAGAAGGTCTTCAACTGCCTTCAAAAGCTGTTTCGAGGGATCTGATTAGCATCAAAATGTCCGATTGGGCCCAACCAAGCACATGTAGATCATCTCGCCATAGGTGACTTACGCCTTGCACTTCTTCAGCGCGGCCGGACTGTGCGATGCCTGACATTTGTACAAATAGCCTGTATTAGGGGGAGGCAGAAAAAGAATACAAGAGAGAGGGGAGAAAATATACAGGCTGAAAAGAAGCCGAAAAGAAGCCGTGGACCTTGCGCGGGAAAAAAAGTTCCCTAATGCGGCGATCTCGGAGATGGCGACACACCCGCAAAATCTGACATCATCCATGGATCTGCTCCGTACGGTCTACTCATTTTTGGGGCCTCAAATATGGGGGATTCACTGTCTCAAAATTTGTATAAACTACAGTTGTACCTGCAGGTAGATACCGAGGTACTGAGGCTGCAGCATGCTACATGCTACAGTGGAAAGCAGAGTTTTAAAACAATCTCAATAAGGGTTCGTGGTCTCGTAGAGTCGCAGTACTACTTATTGAGCACCTAGCAAGCATATACAGCCTTGATTTTGTACTATTTTCAATATCTATGCCGACTTGTGGACTTGAGCAGGTGGGTGGTACCGGATCTGCAGGAACCCGCATGTACCCTCGCGTGTCACTTGTGTCTATATAGTTTTATATACTTCAGCTCCACCTGGGCAGGGCTTGTACGGAGTACACCCGTGGACAACGCTTGTAGTTGATGTCAACCCTGAAAGAGATCAATTGGCAACGCTTTTGTGGTAAATAATTACATATGCAGGTGGATATGCTCCTGGTATCTCTACATCAGTTTTTGCTAGCCACTGCGGTCTGGTTAGCACCAGTGGCTCCGGCCTCAGCTGCCTCCCGAGCTGCAGCATAGCGAGCTCGCGCCTGTTCAATCTTAGACTTGGGACGCTCTGCACCCTCATTGCTTACAACTCGCTCCTCAAGGCCCTTGGCCTTGCGAGTCCACTCGCCACGACGACGCTTGAACAAGTCCATAGACCAGTTGCGCCAGACTGCGCGACCCACAAAGGAATCGCGAAGGATGTGCTCATTCTGCTCGAGTTCTTGCGCCATGCGCTCCTTGACGAAGAAGATATCTTTGGTCGCGGACCAAAGAGCATCCACCACGTGTGACCCACTGGGGCTCAATGCAAGTGTGGTGAGATGACCCTGGAAGCGGGTAGTGAGCTGTCGTCGGATTTGAGTCGTTGAGCTGGTGGAGTTCAGGGCGGACTGAAGAACACGGGAAGTAGTGGGCTCCTGGGCAAGCTTTATAATCGTCTCGGGAGACTGCGCGAGGAGACTTGTGTAAACCAGTTGGCTCAGGGGACCCGAAACGGTCAACATCGCCTGCACCAACAAAGAGGCATGAAGTTTCTCTGCCTTTTCGGCCGCAGATAGCGGGGGTGGACCGCGAGGCTTGCGCTCCTTCTCCTCGCTGTCGCCATCCATGTCATGGTCTTCAGGCTGAGGCGCTGCGGTTTCCGAGAGGTTGAATTTGAGCATTTGCTGCAGTCTAATGGAGGGGTCCTGACTGTAAGCACCTTCGAGTGCTTCTGCCAGAGGTTTGGTATCCACCCCACGGACGACGCACCGATCGATCAGACACTTGGGAACAATGAGTCTCGACCGTTCAATGAGACCCGGAACTTCGGGGACAATGTGACTCATAGCAATCTTCAAATCGTCCTTACCAAGTCTTTCCAACATGCGGAGAACCACGTATCCAGCGGTGCTATTGCGAGAAAGAGAGCCGATTCGTTCGCCCAGGTTGTTCCTGTAAAGGTTCTTAAAGGCCTTTCCAGGAAGATACCGCACCATTGTCTCCAATAGGCGAGAACCAACCGGATCATAGAGTAGACCGCGGATGAAGATTGCGCTCTCCGATTCTTCTTCGAAGGACTCGTCCGGAACAAGTCTTCGGATGGTCGACTTGGGATCTTTGGCACTTGACTTGCCGAAATGCGAAAGTTCAAGGAACAAAAGCACCTGGAGAACGGGGTTTCCCACCGGATGTGTGGCCATGGCGCGGAGATAAGTGTCATCAAGACCGGCAACCATATCAGTCATGATCTTCTTGAGTGCAGGTTCGAAGGATTCTGGAACACTGTGCTTTTCGGACTTGGATTTGTCAACCTTTTCCTCGCCCTGGACGGTTGGAATCTCCAGTCTTTCCTTCTTGCGACTGGCCACAAAAGAGTCGGTTGATGTGACATCTACAGGCTCGCCCGCAAGAACCAGCAACAGGACTCGAATTGTATGCGACGCAAAGCGCTCCGTCAACAGATATCCCCAATTTTCCTTCAGCTCCTCGATCACAGCCATGAACATGTCCGCGATCGACAGCTCCGGTTCCTCGTCTCCATCCTCCTCCTCGGCCTTCTTGTTGTATTTGGTCTTCTGCATGACAGCAGGCGCGGCGTGAATGAAGAGGGTTTCGCAACAATGGCTTGCAAAGCGGTGCTGCACCAGGTGAAGGAAGGAGCCAACAAACTTGCTGAATATCCGGCGCAGTTGTTGGGCGTTTGACATGGAGATCAGTTTTTCCATGAGCCTTGAGCAGCCCTGACTACAGGCAATCTTCAACTCCTTGCCATTTGCTTCCGAGTATACACTGTCGACAAACAAACTCCGCTCTTCGGCGTCTTGGAATTGGTTCAATTCAAGCATCTCGTTGGCACGCTGGAAGTATTCGGACTCCTCCTCGTCCAGAAGACCATAGAAGGGCATGTCACCGCTTTCATCGGGCCCCTGGAACTCCGACTGGTCCCCTTGATCGTAGTCGAGGGGAATGTAGTCCGCATTATCGTGGAATTCGGCATTGTCGTTGGCATTGTCGGTGGAGGACTTCACTCGTTTCGCGGGTGTTTCAGAAGTCTCCTCGAACTTTCGCTTGGTATCATCTTTCTCCTTCTTTTCGGCCCTGCGGCCTCTCTTTTGCTGCTCGCGAGGCATAATGGAGGTATGTCGTAAGGAAGGTCGCAACAGAAGCGCTGGAATTTTTCTGGATAAGCATTGGCCCAAGCGCTCCGCGGCGATAAGAGTTTGCACTGTTTGCAACGAGATCGGCGCATCGGACCCGGGAATGAGCTGAATATTACACTGAAATTCATTATAGCTTCACTAATGTACATTTTGTTTCAAACTTTTTACACCGCAGAGTAGAGGGCAGAGACGTGACGCCCGCATTCAACACGCTGCTCCATGTTCACATTGCGCTTCCCAACCTTGCCTTTGTGATTGGGCATGATTTGCAGTCGCGCTTCTTCCTGATTCTTGTTCTCAGGAGGTGCGTTGATGTAAACCGGCTTGGATTGATTACTTCGCTTGCCAGTTCCAAGCTGGAAGTGCTCGTTGCCTCCCCACCAAACGACGTCGTAGCCATAGTCCTTGGATTGGTCCAAGGTCTCCTTGGTCTTTTTGTCGACATTGACCTTGTTGTCCAAAACGGCGGAGACATGAGTGGTACCCACAGACATGGCTCGGATGCGGATGGGTATGACCTGGTTTGTCTTCTCGTCGAACTCGCTTACTCCACTCAAGGCTTTGACTTTGGTGGGCGAATCCTGTACGTGAACCCATCTGCCGTTACCCAGGGTACCCCAGATTCCCCGGCCACAGGACCATGTGTCTGCAGTCACATTTCCAAGATCTCGAAAGTCGGCGGCTTCCTCCCCAGAGCCCAAGATACGCTTAACATCAACAGTAAAGAAGGTGTTGGCCCCGCCTGCAGCAATGCTGGTAGCCTTTGGCTCGTACATGTTTCTTCTGTAGAGCTTGTCTACCCGCAAAGCACAAGGCTTGTCCTTGAAGGACCGCTCGGGTTCATAGTCCACTCCCAGTTGGCCAAATGAATTGTCGCCGAAGCCAAATATGCGACCATCCTTGGTCAGCGCGAGTGAGTGGTAGTCGCCTGTGGCAATCTGAGCAATTTTAGCACCTTTGAAAGCTGTGATTTCATGGCAATGATCTGCTGCTCCCTTGGGTCTGGTAGACCAGGTGAGTCCCTCGACACCAAGCTGACCCAGGGATGGGTAATTCTCGGTAGATGACGCTGCGGAGAAAAGGCGACCGGAGCTTGTCAGAAGAAGTACATGCTCATTACCACCACTAATAGTAGTGACATTTTCGCCTAGCTTCAAGGATGGGCTGAGCACACGGTAACTCAGCTTAGAGTTGCTAGCCCAGAAAGGAACCCAAGAGCTCTCCCGTGATTTTGGACCAGTGCTCTGCTCTGCTTTAGACAGAGGCAGAGAGTAAACAGTTCCGTCCGAGGACAGAGCAATGATTCGACTTTCGGACATCGCAATGGATGTGAGGTTCTTGCCTGTGAGGGTTTCCGTAGGCTTGAAGTCTGTCTCGGAGAACGCTTGGCCCCATTGCACCAAATCTCCTTTCTCGGTAATCGCTGCACCGGACTTTTCCTCAATCTTGAGATCTCTTAAAACTTGGCCGTTGAAGTATTTGAACCGCCGAGGAGTCTTAATGTCAGTGTCTTTGGATCCTGGATCCACCACTTTATAAACGTTTGAGCCCCAGGTATAAACCGCAGGGCTTTTAAGACTCCGTTTCTCTTGAACGAATTGGGCACGAAGATCATTGACATCAATAGCCTCCTTCTTGACCTCCGGAGTGGTCAACCAAGGTTCCTTTCCCCCATCAGCGAAGTATGAGTAGCCCAGAAAGGCCGCAGTTCCCGTCACAGCAAAGCCGAGAGAGTTCCGGAGCCAGTGTGAGGACGGATCTGGCTTCGGTGCTCGGCTACTGGCAAATCGAGACCATGGCGTATTGATTGCCCGGGCGATCGAGCTTCGGGGAGAACGGAAGGCAAGGATAGAGTGCGCGGGCCGGCGCATTCGAGTTGGCAGCATCTTAATTAGGCGGATATCCCGTTAGAGCATATCGAAGCCACAGAGAATGAGTTCGGGCAAATGTATGGAGTATTGAATGCTCGAATATTGCAGAATGCCGCGCGCGTGATTTGTTACATCAGACCCAGGCGGGAGCCGTCGGCAGAACGCACGCGGGACCGGAGTTGACCACATCGCAATTCGGCCGCGACAACAGACTCGGAGGTAGTTCGTTTCGCACGTCAGCAGCAAGATATGAGCTACGGATTGAACTCTACTACGCTCCCCGGGACTTGACCGTATCATGCCTTCCACAAAGCAGCAGCGTGCCCGTCGCCAGACCGCCCCTTCTGGCCCGCCGCGCAAACCCACCGCCAGTGAAACACAAGGAAGCCTCTTGGTCGTCGAGGAAAAGTCGCCTGGCTCTCTCGAGTGGAAAGCGCCAGGATGGAACAATGAACTGGAGTTCTCGCAGTGGCTCAATGGCGTCAAAGATGATCTGATCGAAGACAGCTATGATGAGTACCAGTATGACCGACATTGGATGACCATTGGAGCGTCCCTAACCGTCGCGTTTCTAGGAATTGCTTGGATGAGCTCGAACATTCGAAAGACCATATCGATGAAATCTTAACGAACACTCTCACACTCCTCGATGACCTGTCCAGTCTGTCCGAATCATTCAAGTCGGTTGAGACTCAGACATCCAACTTCGAGAAGCAATGCGAAGGATTGCTGTCGGCCCAAGAACGGGACACAAAGCTTGCAAATGGGATCCAGAACAATCTCCATTATTATGATTTCTTGGACCCGGCGTCACGACGACTCAACGCCCCTGGCGCGGGAAACACTGTCCGCGATCAAGAATTCTCCGATATGCTGAGGCGACTGGATGTTTGCTTGGACTATATGGAAACACATGTGAGTGGCGCGATTTCGGACATCAATGCATTGCTGACTTCCATACAGCCGGATCAAAAAGAGGCCGAGGTATATCGATCCCGATACCGGCTATTGTTAACGCGTGCCCTTACGCTGATCCGGGGTAACTTCGTGTCTTCTCTGAAGGAGATTTACCAGAATGTGTCCAAGAAAGTTTCAGATCAGCAATTAAACGACACAGCATTATCGGCCCTGCTGTATGCCAAATTCAGGGTTGGAGCACCCGAACTGAAACAGATCGGAGTTGAAATTCAAAAGCGAGCTGTCCCGCCACTGAATCCAGACCAGAACGACGAAGCAGAATACCAAAGTTTGATGAACGAACTACACAGCAACTACTCCGCTATTCGCGCGAAGCTGATCATTCCGCTCGCCAGGAAAAAGTTGATCGAAATCACACAGACACCTAGCTCATCCAAGGATCTGGTATCCTTTGCCCGGGCTAGTATTAGCTACATTCGCGGCTTGTGTCTAGATGAATATGACCTGTGGGGAGAATGGTTCCATGGAAAGGGTGGTCTTTATGAGTTCTTGGAAACACTATGCGAACCACTATACGATCACCTTCGTCCTCGAATCATCCACGAGTCTGACATTGTCAAGCTATGCCAGCTGTGTAATCTACTGCAGACTCGTTATTTCTCAGATCCAGAAGAAGAGCAAGAACAGACTGAGACCAATCACCTCGACTTCTCTGCCTTGATTCAGCCTGCTTTGCAAGATGTTCAGGCCCGACTTGTTTTCCGTGCGCAGGCTGTTCTAAATGACGAGATTGAACGGTACAAACCCCGCCAAGAAGATGTTGACTACCCCATGCGAAATAAGCAGGTATCTTTGACTGTGTCCGATACCCAGATTTCCGGCAAGAAAGATACCTCCGCGGACACTCTGATCGACATGACTACTCAGCTGGGCAATGATGCTGGCGAGCAAGACTCGGAAAGCAAATGGGACTTTGAGACCCAAACTGCCCTTAAAGGGTGGTACCCTACTCTGCGGAAAGCAATCTGGCTTCTGAGCCGGATCTACCGCCTAGTAAATGTAAGAAACATACCAATATCCAACCCTCTTGGCCATGTTAACTGACAAGTATAGTCCACCGTGTTTGATGACTTGGCTCACCAAATTGTGCATCAAACTACCCTCTCCCTACAAAATGCCAGCTCCATCATCGCCGGGAAAGCAACGCCGGCTGACGGCCAACTCTTCCTAATGAGCCATCTCCTAATCTTGAAGCAACAAATTGTCGCCTTTGACATCGAATATGTTGCTCCAGAAGTCACCTTTGATTTCTCCGGCGTAACCAACACATTCTGGGAGCTCCGAGAGCGTGGTGGTCTCTTCAATCCGCGCAATCTGATGCGCCTGGTTGGTCATGGTCTCATCCCGCGGGTAGTAGAAAACATGCTTGACGCCAAGGTAGAGCTAGATGGCCGTCTCCGCACCGTCATCAATGACTTCATTAACGCTTTCGCTGCACGCATGACTGCCTCCCTCCCTGCGAAATTCGTGGACACACGCAACCTGCAGCGCGGCGAGCTCATTCTTCCCTCCTGCCGAACGATTGAAAAAGAGGTCCCTGGTCTCCGTAAGGTCTTGAATGAATACATCGATGATACGCGGATGAAGGAGACCCTTGTCGGCGCTGTTCAAGACCGTACCATTCAGATATATGAGGAATTCTTTGAGAAGTATACCTCCTCTGAGAAGGGGAAGGGCAATCATGTCAGCAAGAAGGGCAAAGGCCGAGATGACGCGGTCTGGGATGTCAATACTTTTGCCGAATGGTGTGAAGGCGTGTTCCGCGTCGGTGTATCGGGCTTGCACGCTGACCTTCCTGAGGATGACGATGATCTGCTAAGCACCAGTTCTTGAGACATTGACGGCCCTTGCAGTTCTGAGAATCTTGCATTTGAACATAGATACCATGTGGGATTGAGCGTTTTTTGTACATAAAGGAAGCTAAAACAAACAAAAACCTTGGAAGTAGTCTGGCCTACCTAAGATTTAATGGTATTAGTGCAAATTGACCTTGGAATCGGGCACCTGGGCAGTGACATGGTATGTATGCCCATTAGTTGCGGGTTTCTTTCGTTTCAAGGTTGATATTATTATCCACAGCGTGAGAGAAAAATATATACACTTGACCGTGAAGCCCAAGACATCGCTCAAACGACACTTCCGGGTTCGAACAAATTTCAGAAACAGGGGTATGTGCAGCTCACAAAAAAACAAGATACAGAAACTGGAATTCGCGCTGTGGTCACATATAGCTTATTAGGCCGGGTCGCGGATTTTTCCGTACAGCTCAGTGTCGAGGAAATCGTACGTTGGGTCAGACTCGCAGAAGGGATGGCGGGTGAGTAGGGTTTCAGCGGTAGGACGTTCAGCCGAGTCACTGACAGAAGAATGGTTAGCAGGGTAAAGTATAAGAACGAGACCAAAGATGAGATAGGGGAAGGGAAAGACGGCTATGGAAGGGAGACTTACATCGTGAAACAGTCATACATGAAGGCAAGAGCGGCTGGGCTGATGTTCATAGACACGTCCTCTGGGATTGGCGGAGCTTGGCTCAGACTACCAAGCTTGAAGATGGCACCAATGGCTTCTTCTTTGCTCCATGGACGACGGCCAGCGAACATCTCTAGAACGACGCAGCCAAGAGACCAGATATCAACCTTGGCGCTATAGCCCTGGCCCTGGGACTGAATGACCTCCGGAGCCATCCAGAAGACAGAGCCCTGCATGGAATTGGAAGAGTCATTGCCATAAATATCATCTGTCTTCTTGGAAATACCAAAGTCGGAGATTTTGCATGTTCCATCGAGATCTAGGAGAATGTTATCTGCCTTCAAATCTCGATGAAGGATCCCCATATCGTGGAGATACGCGAGTCCACCGAGAGTTTGCCGAGTCAGTGATCTCACGACACTTTCCTCAAACTTGCCGTGCTTGCGCAGACAACTGCCGACAGAGCCACCAGAGATGTACTCCAGGTAGATGGAGATAGAGAATTCGCCACGCTCGCAACCAAGGTACTGCACGATATTTGGGTGCTCAAGGTGCTGCATCGTGTCGATTTCCTGATCCAAGGCAGCTACCATTTCCTTGACGCGGTCCTTGTCTGCACCGGCAATACGTGGGTTGATCTCCACCAGCTTGACTGCCAAAACTTCACCATTGTCGGCGTTCATGCCGAGGTAAACTCGGCCGAAAGTACCCTTGCCAATAAGCTGACCGCGAATGATGCGGAAAGTGGGTTGGCGTTGGGGAACAGCGCCAGTGCTTGGCGCCACCTGGTTGCTGTTCTGCGGGATAGGATCGAGCTGGCTGATTCGACTACCAGGGCGTGGCCTGATCTGCATGATCTTTGCACCAAACATTTTGGTGCTCTTTCGGCGCAGGAGATCACCCGATCTTTGAGGTCCACTCGCGTTCACGCTCTTCGTCCTATTTGCTCCCTGGGCCACCTGTCGGATGGATTTCATGCGGGATAGACCACCACCGCCACCACGCGCGATATTGCGCTTGGCAACAACATCGGATCCCGATGGCCTAACAGTTGCTGCATCTGTGGGTTGTGCATTGGGGGCGGTGGGTGTTGACTGAGGCATAGGCGGGTGGAATTCCTTTCTATCCTTGAAGTTTGCATCATGATCGGCATTGGCCCTGATACTTGGTGATGCTGGTTCATCAAGATAAGGAGCGTCAAGGTCGACATCAGGGAAGAAATCGTCAAGATGGTCAATAACGCCTTCGACAGCAGGTCTGCTTGCCCAGACATCTGGGGCGAATGAGTCCCGTCGGGGACCAGGTCTCTCATCCTCAGGCGAGACGGGCCCGCGGGTGCTCGAGAACGGATCTCGGCCATCAGAAGCTTCCCCGCCAGAGCTGTGACCGGCGGTACTCGGGGATTTGAATCTAACAGAGTGGCTTGGTTTGAGTTTATTCGTTGTGTTTACCGTCAGAGATGGCCGCTCAGACTTCTTTTCGGGCTCGGACTCGTTTGGTGCTACGTTGGCTTCTTCCTGTGCTCTTGAAGGTCGAACTTGGAACAAGCCGTCGTCAGAGTCATCGTCGGAGTCATTATCGGAATCCTGTTGCATCTGAGGAGTTCGCTGGAAAGAGACTGGATTCTCCTCAAAATCGAATTCTGGACCGAACGACTTGCGAGATTGCAATCCTGGTCTCGGATGATCATGAGATGTCTTTTCAGGTGATTGCTGGGCGAATGGAACTGGCGATTTCTCGGTTCCTGCAGTATACTTCGAGGAAGGTCTCGAAGAGTCTTGACTTGTCGTTAGCGATATATAAGGTAAAATGAAGATACTGCGTATATAACTGACCTAAAGTTGTTCTGCTTGACATAGTACCCGTTGAATCAAGTGTACCGGGTCGGTCAGATTCCGAGCTCGCACTATATCGAGTCTCAGCGGCGGCCGTAGAAGATGGTGATACGGAAGGAAGCGGTGTGCCGATGGCGCTTGTAATACGGCCTACGCTGGCGATCGCAGCACCGAGACCATGCGTTGGAGTTGATTGCTGAGGTCGGGAGTCTCTCGTGGTAGGCCGCCTACTAAGAGAATTGACCTTTGTGAGGGTGTTCGACTCGACTGGCGCCGTCGGGGGCTTGCGGAGTGGCACAAGCGACT
Source organism: Penicillium brevicompactum (assembly GCF_028827555.1). Classification (NCBI taxonomy): domain Eukaryota; kingdom Fungi; phylum Ascomycota; class Eurotiomycetes; order Eurotiales; family Aspergillaceae; genus Penicillium; species Penicillium brevicompactum. The sequence continues at coordinate 96,655 of NW_026623208.1, forward strand.
CTCCTTTTTTCTCATCATAAGGTGAGATTCGAGGAGTATCGAAATCGATGACTTCGTTGCGCCTGTACCCGGTATCTCCATAAGCGTTCTTGTTTTGCTGAGACTGCGGCATTTTGGAAAGTAGATATTGTTTTTGCTTCCGTTCAACTTCCCGCATGTGCTCCTCATGCCGGGCAAGCAGATCTGATTTGTCAGGCCCAGGGCCTTGACCCAGGTCCGGTGTGCTGTCTGCTGTTGGAGTCTTCACATGTGATGCCTTCAGTGTGCTCTGTCGAGAGCCCAAGGACGGTGAGTCTGGTACCGTGCGATGCGGTGATATTCTGTTGAGAGCATCCTCATCCAGCGGCTTCCTGTGGACCTGGTGATGGGTTGCCGTGGGAGACAGATTTGACTTATCCGGGAAAGAGACACCCAGGCCATCGAAGCGTGGAGTATTAGGTGCTATGTGATGCGAAAGGGTTCCTCGTACGTAGAGTTTGAGGGAGCCATATGCATCTGACTTGCTTCGACGAGTGTTCGTGAGATTTGCGTCACTCATGGCATCCTCGTGGTCGGTTTGTCCGGGTTCTGTGAGGTAAAACTGGGCGCTAGTCCAATCAACCCCGATGTTCTGACATATACCAACACGCATTGCCTCAACTGAGTCCATTTCAGTGATATCGATCAGGCGGAAGTTGGAGCCATCCATGGTCACAAATATCCATTTCTTCGATTTGGTGGGCGATGTAGATGGCCGTTCTCCGACCGACATGTCGCTAGCATTAAAGCCCGGCTTTGAGTAAGGGAGATACGCCTCATTCGGGCGGGTTTCAGGACTTGTGGTCGGCGACGAATCATCATGTTGGTCAGGAGACGGGTGGTTGGAGTCGTTGGCCTTGGTTTTCTTCTTCAAAAGATTGGAGAAGAAACTCTTGCCATGCTCTTTGGAATAGGAGGATGATGTTTCACCACTCCACTGCCGACCTGATGCATCATGGGGAGATGGACGGGCCCCTTCTTGGGCTTGTCTACGGGCGTCATAGTACCGACCCGTGGTGCCCCGACCCATACCGGGAATCGAGTCCGTACTATTGCCGCGAGAGTGATCATACTTTAGAGACAGATCTCCAGCAGAGGAAGAAAACGCTGCATAATTTGGCGATATGTGCTGCAGGGCTGGACTGCCACTCTGCGGGCTGTCTTGCGGTCGCAGTGCGGAGGATTGGAATGTGCCAGTTTCGCTGCCAACCGAAGGACTCTGACGTCGGTGATCACTGTTGATATTCGCCAAAGCATTCCTGGAGTAGTCAGACCGGAGCCAATGTGGCGTTTCCCGAGCGGGAGAGTCATATCGTGGGGACTCGTATCTTGGCGAGTCATGACCCGTGGGAACTGGCATTGTCACTGAACGCTGACCAGTTTGCTTTTGATTATGGTTGGAAGAGGCTTGCAATGCACTCAGATGCTCCGGGCTAACATCATTGACACCAGGAACAGGCCCTGCAGAGCGCGGCTCAGGGAAATGATGGGCAAAGTAGCCCGTGCTGCTTTCTGGAAATGCGTTCGCCGGTGGCTGCGATTGGTTCAATGGTGTAGAGACGCTGTAGTCTTGCGAGTCATCATGGATTTGACGAATCAGTTTGCGCATGCGCTTTCCTTCGTCTCTTTCCCGGCTTGGTTCCCATTTCTTGCCGCTTAGGCCGACCTCTTTAGCCAATTGAGGATAGACCACCTGATGCATTTTCCCTAGGTTTCCTCGCCCACCAGCGCCCAAGCCTAGCTCAAGGAAGTCGGCCCCTTGAAGCTCCAGCGATTTAAAGGTCTCCTGCCAATCATTGGAGAACCCGTTCCTCGCAAGCCATATAAGCACTCTATCTAGGGGCCATTGGATCGCAGCTTCACTTGGAGATAGGCCGCCCAGAGAGACATTGCTGTTATTGTGTCGATGGCTTGACGACTTGACGACATCGGTGGTTTGCGGTGTCCCCTGAAGCTGTGGGCTGTCGTTGTGGGACAACTCATGAATATTGCCATGGAGAGCGTAGGGAGGAGCGATGGTGCGTCCGCCCGGGGTCTGAGGAAGATTTGGGTCGGATTTATACGGGCTCGAGGCGTTGACATGGTCATGCATTTGACTGAGACCTATTCGTTGTCGCTCGGCAGTAGTGTGTGCGTATGGATCATACGGAGCCCGTCCGTGGGGATCGAACAGCCCCGGTATCCCCACACCAATGGTATCGTGTCCGGGTATGTAGGTCGCGGAGGTGAGAGGCTGGTGGTCGTGCCGTGGGGGGACTATCGACAACTGAGCCGGCGGGCGACCGTACGCCAGATGTTGATTTTGCGCGACAAGAGGTGGTGGCGGGGGAGGTGGAAATCCAGGATTGACCGGCTGTCTTCCCCAGTTTTGCTGCCATCCTGTTGGCGCCCCATAGGTTGCCCCCGGAGGCGGACCAGGAGGTGGAGGCGGCACTAGGGTTGGAGCTTGGGCCGATGGATGACGGGGTGGAGGTGGCGGTAGGTTCATGTGAGCCTGGGAAGGAGGTGGAGGACCCGGGACAAACTGCTGCCGGCCGTCCATTGTCACGGTCGAAAGGAAGCACCCGCTGTGCAGGATCTGGGGGGTTATTTATGGCCCGTTTGCTCGATTGCGACGCCGAGAAGGGTGTCTGGGGTGGTGTTTTGACGGTCGTGCGGGAGCGACCATTAACGCATCATATCAAACGATCACAGTAAGCAGACAAGCAGGATTCGACGGCCGAATCCTGATCTCAAGTAGAACGAATGTGGTCTCTCAAGGCGTCGGTGCACATGTTTTGCTCCGTTATCACGGTTATTGCAGAACAGGCCGAGAGTTTGAGAATGAACAGGTCGTCAGACCCACCGGGCTTGGTTATGATTCCCCCAAGAAGCTGAGGCAATGCGGGCCGAGAGATGACCAAGCTAGTTCCCTTGCGGATTAGGGAATGAAGATGCGACGAAGATACCAGTGGGCCGTTACCTAGACAAGTCAGAATGATTCGCATCACGTGCCCCCCGCTGTGGATCGGTGGAGTGTTTTGGACTCTGCAGGGCTGTTACAACCCATAATCTCCGGCCATTGAAGATGCGAGAAAGTCATCTACCCAGGGCAGTTTGAGAACTGGCATTGTTTTGTCACTGCCGAGTCATTCGGGAATACTGGCAAGGTCCACTTGATTTTGGGTAAATAACATTATATTATTAATCGTTTTAACATGACTCTGAACAAAATACGCCCAGAGCAAAGAAATTGTACTTTTGAAAGATCATGACACTCCAGACCGAAAATTATCTTGCACAGCCCAGACAGTATTCTCGAGCTTAGAGCACAGTGCCCTTGTTCTGCTCCTTGTCAACCTTGTAATTCTTCCACATAGCGATGCAGGGGACAGCAAGCACAAGGACGGCAGTGGCGGCAATACAGCCGTATTTCTGACTGTAGCCATAAGCGAAATTAATCGCCTCACGGGTTTCAGTGCCAGGGAGGTACTTCATCTGCGCCAGGTAGCCACCAGCATAGATAGCCGCCCACTGGTCCTTGGAACTGGCCGGCAGGGCATCGCGTAAACCCTGGGGGAAAGTGTTGGCGTAAATGGCAGCAGAGACGGCGTAGCCAATTGCGCCTCCCAAGCTTGCGAAAAGAGAGACCAGGGAGATCATCATGGGGATCCCTTCACGGTCAGAGGCACACATAACGGCCATCTGTTCTCCAATGACCAGCATACCACCAGAGAAAGCGATGAAAATCTGGCACATGATGACGTATCCAATATCCCCATCAGAGCCGCGGAAGTGGATCATCAGACCAGCACCGAGAGCCATCAGAGGAAGTCCAAAGAATAAGCAGGTGTACTTGAATTCCTTCACGTAGCGGATCCAGATACCGAAGATGGGGGACCAGAAGCAAGATCCAACGGTGTAGATAGCGGTCATATATCCAGTGGTTGTCACATCAAGGTTATACACGACCATCACAAAGTAATAGTAGTACAAGTCCCAAGAGTAGAAGCTGAAGTAGAGAATAGCCGAGAGGGCGCAGGCACCGAAGACAGTGCGATCCCGGAAGAGCTGGTAAGGAATGAAGTGGGTGCGAGCAAACCACTTCTCCCAGGCAGCAAAGACGAAGAATAGAACAAATCCACAGACTAGCGGAGCAATGAAGGCAGCTTCGCCATACTGAGCGCGACCATAAGTGTTCAGGCTGAATGGTAGCAGGAATAAAATGAAAGCAGCCATCAGGAGGAAAGCACCGAAAACTATTCTTCCAGTCAGAACAAATACTCAGCAAAAAATGATTGGATAGACTTACTGTCGAACTCGTGCAGATAGTGAATGACAGACTGCATGGCGGTGCGACCACTATCCCGTCGCTGCAAAACACCCATCTTTCGGGCCTTGTTCTCGTAGTACTTGAAGACGAAAGCTAGAGGCAAGAGGACGAATGGCATGATGATGGCAAATGCACCATAAGCCCAGCGCCAGCCGGAGGTCTTCAGGAAATGAGCCGCAGCCAAGGGGCCTGTGAATGAGGTGCAAATGAACGGAGTGGAGGCGAATGCGAATGCGAATGCACGATTGCGCATACCCGAGGTATCAGCGATGAAGATGTCTAGGATGATATAGATGGCATCATAACCAATCCAGTAGAGAACATAGCCAGCAGCATAGCTGTTTGGCCCATCGCAAGCAGCCAGAATTATAATACCGAGGATATAGACGGCAGTGAAGATCACCAGGCCTTCGGCACGTCCCCATAGGGTGAGGATCTTTCCAATCGGGAGCTTGAGGACTCCACCAACGATGCTGGCCAGGATAGAGGCCGTACTGACTTGAGAAGCATTCTGGAAGTTGGAGTAGGCATAGTACAGAACGTTGGTACCGATAGAAGAATGCAACGCCAGCATGAAGAAGCAGATCCAGATCCTGGGGTTGGCATTAGAGGCAGAGTCCATGGATTGGGATGATTTCATCTACTCACCAAGCATATGTCGCGAAGACTGCCTTCTTGCCCCAGACCAGAGCCACAGCCTCGGCCTTGCGCACACCGGAGGCAGCATTGGCACTGACCTGATCAGGGTGCTCCCGAATCTCCTTCTCGGAGCGATCGAGATTATCGAGGTCACTTCCTACTATGTTCTGCTCCACATTGAGATCATTCTTCAATTCAGTCTCGTGAGAAGGACGCAGATCCTCGACAACAGCACGGTCGTTACGACCACGCGTCAGATTAATGACACCCATTGTTGAAGAGTGTCCTGAAATAGTTGAGAGTGCGACCGAGCAAACAAGACCGCGATCGGGATGCCGCTATTTATATGATCTTTTTCATCTTGAGCCATTAAATCCCACTAGCCAAAAGCCGTCAAATGATGTTTCTTGTTTTTAGCGTCGGAGTCACCTAGGTCGGATCAGATAACCTCGACCATGGGACCAGAGTCAAAAGAACGACCGAGTCACTCATTCGCCAATGGGCTGTCTCGGCTGGAATTTGCCGACACCGCTGTGGCTGATGATTGGTTGCATCGAGGGCATTGGTGATCAAAGTTTGGCTAAGCACTTGAAGAAAAAGTCAGTTCGCCGGCACTTGCTGTTGTTCTCGTACGAGGTCTGTTACATTCTGTTTTGATCTTCTGCTCAAAGATGTATTGAATGAACTAATGCGCCACACCATAATCCGTACAGCATTCGCTGATTTCCCAAAAGAAATGACCCTGGAGGCTATAGGATAAGCAGCATAAGCAGAAAACCGAGACTTCGGGAGAGCCGGACACCGGAGAGAGCGATTTCGGGTTCTGGTGGGGAAACGTCCTGTCGGGCCACGCGAGCAAATTTTATCAGATCCTTCGGTGCTAACCCTAAATGGAATACATTTCATGACATTCCGTGAACTTTGGGCGCTTTGATTATCTGATCTTCCAACAAAGTTATAAATGAAATTTACGAGTATAGTGTTGCTATCCTGTTGCTAACTTGCTATCCAAGTTTCTACACCATTCGCAAAAATAACAGAAGGTTTGCAAATTCGCCTCTCTTTGACCGGTGCTCGATCGAGGCACTTACGATCTCTTTTGGCCCCATTGGGCATTTGCCGCACTGGACAGAATTGGGATTTGTGCCCGCTCAGCAGTTCACAGCCTTGCCTTGGCACCGGAATACCTCTTCGATGTGGTCTTTGGTCGCCCGACCTTTACTCCTTACATCTGAGCTAGCTGTTCATCATATGGTGACTAGCATTGAATGCTTTACATCACCTGGGCACTTGAACGTGAAGCATTTGAACTCAACCTTATGTACTCCGTACATTCATTAGTGTAAACAACCCGACCAAATCCACATCCAAAGTTCGGCGGAAACCTGCGCCTCTCGCCAAGATCTTTGACTGTTCCCGAGGTCTAGATTTAAAATCGTTCCACGTCTTCCCTGGAACCTTCGGCAATGGGACATCACACCCGATGACAATGCCGATATGGAGTACTCCGTACACAAGCCACTTTCAATATGTGCATGGTCGTGGCTTCAATCGTTCCATGTGCATCCATGATCCCCAGTATGATAATTTTAGTTCCGTTAGCTTCCGAAGCAGCTTATTTAATTAGTTTGATGTTGCAGAGCACTTCCAAGGTTGAGTTCCAGACTGTCGGGACTATGGGAAATTTCATCTCGTTTATGCACTCGACTTCCAACATACTCATCATAAAAGGACTATCAGTCCCAAGTCCTAACTCAAATCACCATCTCATAATACGGAGTATGGAGTACCTCTGATATTACAGTGCTGAAAGATCTATACGATCGACGAGCAAGATGACAAGACATTAATCCAATTCGTGGATACTGATCGCTATGAAAACCTATTTGAAGCAAACGCTGTGAAAACACATTATTAAAGTGTCTGGACTCTGCACACGCACAGTCCAAGCATTAATCATGTCAATCGTCCCCGGGGCGGGTGGGGTTGTGAATTTCAAGCTCATTCGTTCCGCTTGGCAGCTGCCTCGGCGGTCAATTTGAGGCCTGCCGGGGCATCGTCACGAGGCATGTACAGCTCAACCAACTACAATTTGGTAATTAGCACGTATTTCAGGAACTTCGTTAGAAGTTCACTCACCCGAAGCTTATCAGAGACATTAAAGGACTCGTCGGAAAACAGATCGTTGAGCTCATCACGGGTCTTGATGCGGTAACCCTGGTAGTTATCCTTGGCTCCAAAGACCTTGGGGATGTTGGCAAAGTCCCAGGGTTGAATGTCATTGTAACCTGCATCCCAGCCGTGGATGTATCTCTCAATAGTGTAGCCTTCGTTGCAGATCACAAATCTAAAGTCTGTAAGCGCGGGAATAGAGAAGCCCGGGTAAAGAGAGGACTTACACAATGGGGTTCAGCTTGTTCTTTAGAATTGTACTCAACTCTTGCACGGTCAGTTGAATACTTCCATCACCGATGAACAGGATTGTTCGGCGATCATTCTGCTCCTTGGCAGCAAGAGCAGCACCCTGACAGGCTCCCATGGAATACCCAATGCTTCCCCAAAGGACCTGACTGATGGCGGTCACATCAGCAGGGAAGCGCGTGTCCCAGATACCGAAGTTGGCAGTTCCAGTCTCGGTGAGAACAATGTCCTTTTCCTTCAACCACTGTCCCACAATTGGCCAGAGCCACTTATGAGTAATGGTCTGGTCGGCGGAAGTCTTCTCCTCCTCAGGCAAGCGGTTGTTGATAGGAGGCACTGGTGCAGGGCTCAAAGCCTTCATTTGCTGGACAACCTTCCTCAGCACACCCTTCATGTTGATGTCTGGGTACTCCGAGTACCGAACTCGAACAAAGGTGCTGTGGAAATCAATGGTATTCAGCTGGCCGATGCGATAGGTGAATCCAGCAGTGTTGAAGTCAGACTTGATCGCACCGATGCTGAGAATGAGGTCAGAAGCCTCGACAGCTTCGCTAACTCCAGGGTTAGATCCAGTTCCAGCGTAGACACCTCCGAAGTTCTTGTGGCTTTCGTTGACCGCTCCCTTACCCATGGGAGTCACAAAGGTTGGCAGACCAGACTTTTCCACCAAATCACGAACTTCTTCCAATGCGCGATGCCGAATGGCGCAGGCATCGACTAGGATGATGGGGTTCTTGGCCGCATGGAGATACTTCAGGACAACCTCGACCACGTAATCCTCCTTCTCGGTGTCATTCTTGGGCAGTGAAAGATCAATTGGTGTCTGCAGACGATCACCGTCGACCTTTGCGTGAACCATGTCAGTTGGCAAAGTGACGTAAACCGGGCGACTGCGAATCCAGCATTCCCGGATCGCGTTATCAACGAGGGTCGCCGCATCGAGGGGGTTGGTCAGGCGGGCAACGGCGCAAGAGATCCCTTCACTCATCTTGTTGAAGACATTGAAATCACCATTTCCGAGGGTATGGTGGAGCAGCATTCCATCTTTCTGCGACTGGGTGGTGGGCTGACCGACGATGTGAACGATGGGCACGAATTCAGAGTATGCACCGGCGATGGCATTGAGGGCGGACAGCTCTCCCACACCGAACGTGGTAATCAGAGCACTGATTCCCTTGACACGGGCATAGCCATCGGCAGCATATCCTGTTATAGAGCTCTGATCAGCGACAAGCGATTCATCGGGTTTCTCATTGCAAGCCTACCAGCGTTGAGTTCATTGCAGTTTCCAACCCATGTGAGGTCACACTTGGGCAGGTAGTCCAATGCCACAAGGTTGTAGTCACCGGGCACACCATGCACGGCGCGAATACCGACCTCATGGAGACGGCGGAACAAGTATTCTGTAAGGTCAATCGGGTTCTTCAACTCCCGGGTAGCAATATTGGTGGACGCCATGACTTGAGTATTGGCACAGTAATATTTTGAAGTGGGTGGAGAGAAAAGAAAGGCAGGTTGCACAACCATTTTAAAAGGAAGACAAAAAAACAATCGGGCGATGTGCCAACCGGATGGGTGAGACCACCCGACTACGTCATGGATTGTGTATTGATGTCATGCAATTGTCCCACCTTTGTAAGGATATTTGTACCATTTTACACTGCTAATCGCACCATAGATATTGGAATTACCCCATTAAGCTGTAAACATTACCAGGTACTTGAGTATAGGTAGATCTAGAAGCAAGAGTACGGAGTAAATAAGAGTAAATAAGAATGAAGCTCGCCCTCGGTCGATCTCCGCCTAAGCCCAATCATAACTCCGTGCCGATCACACAAAACTCCGAACCCCCCACCAACAACGTCTGCACCACTTCAAGAGCCATGGCGGACCGATCAAACCACTCCAAGAAGTGGAAGGTAATTCTCTGATGCAAGTTGCACATCTTCGGCTCAGGGCTAACAGGCCACCAGGGGGGTGGCAAAGGAGGAAAATGGCAGAAACAGACCAAAATGTCTACGATTGAACATGGTGATGTGGGTGTCTTCGTGACATGCGATATGGGTAAAGAGAAAAAATGCCTCAATGAGGCAATCGATCTATTCTCACAGGTCTGATCGTCCGATTCTGAAACCTCCATGGCTTCACTAAATACGTTTTCTGTAGGCCATTGAGGGCACCACCGAGGAGGAAGACGAGCCAGACACCGATGATGAAGACATCGAGGCTCAGATTCAACGGGAGTTGGAGGGCTTACAGCCCAACAAAGATAAACCCCGTCAATTCCGGCCCGTGCAGCTGGAGATGCCATGTGGTACGCCTAGCCATTCCGAAAACGCCCTTTCGCTTATGCGCCTCTCTGCCCCCAATGCCCCAATGTCCCAATCGGGCAAATGGCTAATCTTCTGGCAGTTACGTTTGTGCGCCTGGATCCCTCAATAGAGCCAGTGCAGTTGGTCCATCGTCTGTGCAGCGAGGCCTACGCCAACCCAGAAGTCAAGAAGAGTCGCTACATTCAGCGTATGCATCCAGTGACAAAGATCCAGAAGACCCTGCGTGTGGATCTAGAAGCTTTTGCGAAAGAAATCCTGAAACCCTATTTCCACTCTGGTGGTCCCCCAAAGACGGTGAGTGTGATAATGCACGGCTTCATTCAACCCACGGTGGCTATACCGATCTGGGAAAACGCCCGATAACCAATCTAGTGAGGGGAAATGAACTTTGACCACCGCTGATCTGTCAAATTTAGTACGCCATTCGGCCTTCCGTGCGAGGAAATGCAAAGCTCAATCGAGATATTGTGATCAAGACCGTGGCCGATGCTGTCGGCCCTGAGCACCGAGTGAATTTGAAGGAGTATGACTATATGATTCTTGTCGACGTCGCCCACGTAAGTTTCGAGCAAGACTCCTACTGTTTCACTGGCTAATTGATCATAGAACGTTATTGGTATGAGTGTCGTGGGAGGGGACTATGATAAGCTGAAACGTTTCAATTTGGCTGAGATCTACAATCCTAGTCCTAAAGGAGGACCAACAACTCCGTCCACAAAGAAGCCCAAGTCTGAGGGTCAATAGTACATACAATTATTTTGATTCGAATGATACTGTAGATGCCTGAACGAAAACCTTTTACCCTATGGGCCTATAGGGATTCTACCATAAACCATAAGCTTAGTACTCCGCAGGGCTAGGCTAATATTGTGCATTGGTACTCCGAATTGGTACTCTGTAGTGCCGTCTTGAGTAATGAAGTTCCAGAACACAGACCATCCCTGTTCATGCAGCCACCAGCCGGCCCGCGCGGGGACTGGCTTGTTGAGATAGGCCAATGATGACAAATTGGACACCTGCCGTTGGTGACACAAGGCTATATCCATAAGAATACTCCGGAATAAATCCACCAGAACCAGGAAAGATGGATCAAAATATGACCCAAAAACTAGACATGGAAAAAAAGTCCACGGGTAGGGAAGCGAATGGACGCAGCGGAAGAGGTAAGAGGTCCGAGACTCTCGAGCCGAAATGCAGCAGATCGGCTGTAAACAGAAGGAGCCCGAAACCCGAGAAAGGGGCGCAGAACAAATAAGAACAAATGGAAGTTCTCTGATCCCAGTTGGTCCTCAGTTGGTCTCCAGTCGGTCCTCAGTTGGTCCAAGCTGATAGCCACGGAGACAACTTCGGCAAGGCGCCGTTGTGATTGGTGGATGGGCGGTGCTCGGATGGCAACTTTGCTTAGAGCGGGAGCGTTAGGCGAGACGGGCTTCACTTAATTTCCAACTCCCTTCGATCTCCTCTTGTAAGCCAATGTGATTGTATCCATCCTTGGCTCTCGCTTGCCGTTGGAACATACTTCCAATGAGACGTGTTCAATCTCTGACTATGTTTGGATCCCTGACAAGCGACCGCTCGCGTGTGCAAACCTAGTAAGTAGAGTCGTAGCGAATATGGACCCGCGGCCACTTTCCTTCAAATCGTACGTGGACATGCTCCCATGGCGGTCTGATGATCGCTCGACATCCTGATGTCTCCATATATGGGGGCTGTAGCAGGCCCCCATCATTCTGGAACACGCGCCCCAAAGTTGTTCGACCCGGACCACTACAAGTAGCACTACGGAGTAGCTAGTACGGCATTACTGGCCAGAGTAACGGAGTACCAGGGATCAATACCCCTGACTGCCCAGCTCGTGGGGCAGTCTTGTAACTCTTGTTGATACAACAGTACCCCCTCCCATCAGCCGCAATCCCACATGAAAGCAGTTCAACATGCAACAACTCGATCTCAAAGCATGGTCTGCGATGCCATCACTCGGAGGAGCACACAGCCATGCCACTTCGGTTTATCGTCAGTCTCCTGTCGTTACGGATGAACAACATCGACTGGATGCCGCGCTTTCCTTGCTGTTTCCATCCACGGTCCATGTGCATAGCTCACTGTCGCTTTCTGGGCACATTCATTCACTGCGACTGATCGTACTCTCGAATGGTGCACGAGTGTTGTTAAAAGGGTCTCCTTCTTCAAGCACTGCTCTACTTCGCCGCGAACGGTCCTTCCTTGAAAATGAGGCCCAATTCCTTGCTCTGCTCGGACAGAGTGGAAATCCTTGCATCCCTCAGCTCTATAATTACGACCCCAGTGGAAGACCGTGGGGATCTCCTTACCTGATTCGGCAGTACATGAACGGAAGAAGCTTGTCGGAAATGGAAAACGAGATTTCACCTGTGCAGCGAGACGGAATCGATCGCCATCTGGGCTTCTTGTTGAGCACAATTGGACAGAATGCTGCTCCAGGGTTTGGAACCCTGCAGCAAGTGGCAAGGGGCGCTGGAACGTCCTCCTGGAGAGATGCTTTCTGCGCGCTGTTTGAGGGCATCCTCCGCGATGCGGAAGATACCTTTGTTCATCTGCCTTACTCGGAGATCCGAGATGGGCTGAGCCGTCTCGCACCCGCTCTCGAAGATGTCACCCTGCCCCGGCTGGTGGTGGTGGATTTTGGCCGGCCCTCTCACATCTTGTTGGATGAAGAGTCCAAACAACTGTCGGGTATTGTAGACTTCAGCAGTGCACTTTGGGGTGACGTCTTGATGGCCGAGATCTTTGAAACCCCGTCACAGGCGATCTTGCAAGGCGCCGGGATACCATTGCTCAGAACAAGGGAGGAACAGATCCGGTTGGTGCTGTAAGTGTGGAATGCTATAACGATTTGTCGAATACCTCGCTGACAATGCCAACATACAGGTATGCATGCTATCGGCTGGTATCTCAGATCACAGTGCAGTATTACCGAACTCGAGACGAAGCGAGTGAGTTTGACTCTCGGCGACGATTGACGACCACAATTGCGGAGATGATGAGGTTTGAACTTTGACGTGCCATTTTTATTTGCGCCTTTGGCATCATTTTTGAGGGACTCTGTCTCTTTCTCTTACCATGAACCGTGTCTTTTTCCCATAGCGATGTTCTTCTGGCCCAACATCGGTCCTTCATAGTTGCATGTGATTCGGAGTTTGGTTCTTTAGATTGATTTTCAGCCCAATTCGAGTAAATCGCCCCGTCAAGAAGCGAAAAATTCAGAATATCCAAATATCCAAATATGTCAAACCAGAGATCTTATAAGAGAGCCTCATCCCACAGCCAGAAGGAAGCATCAAAGAATCAGATGGCTAAGCGCCAAGTCGTAGGGCGGAGCGGGGCAGATCCGGGTGTTTTTAGCTTCTGCATGGCGTCAGCTGTCTCTCTTTCTCTCCACATTTTGTTTCCCATCTTCACTTTGTTTCCAACCGCAAGAGATGGCTCATTTCTTGCGCGGAAAGCAGGCCGGTATTCAAAAGGACCTGTCTGAGGGTTTATCCCCAGACCTGTTCCTCCTGGACGACGTAGGTCTTGGCATCCCAGGCATCTTCGTTTCCCGCAACTGACACCGCTGTTTCCAGTTTGCACGATGCGGCGTGAATTCGCAGATCAGCGCGATCGCCTACGATCCGGTTCAGTCCCTGGTTGCCGTGGGCACCAGTGATACCCAGTTTGGAAGTGGGCAGATCTATATCTTTGGCCAGCGACGGGTGCTGGTCACCTTTGAATTTCCGCGCAAAGCCTCGGCTCGTTTCCTTCAGTTCTGCGCCGACAAAGTCATCAGTATTGACTCCAAGAATGAGATCTGTGTCTTCTCCCTGGAGTCCCGGCGCATGGTGGTCTCCTACGCCCCACCGGGTCAAGCCACTGCCCTGTTGACGGACCCGAGCTTGGATTATGCTTTTATCGGCTTACAAAATGGTGAGTTCATGGCAGTCAGAGGAAAGGAACAAAGTGAATGGAGCTGAACTGTGACTAGGTGAAATTATTGCGTACGATCTCGATCGGGAGTCGTTGACGCCTTTCAGGGTCCCGAATCTTTGGTTGGAGCGCAATCCCCGCGCGCGATTCTTCCCTGTTGTGTCGCTAGAATTCTCCCCACGAGACATTGGAAAAATCCTGGTGGGTTATCCAGAAGGAGCGGTGACATTTACTTTCAAGCAGAATCTTGCGCAAAAGTACTTTGTCTATGAGATTCCTCCTGGAGCCCCAGGCGGCGATTCACTACCAACACACGAAGTACGCCGGCCAAAGTTGACTAACGCGATCTGGCACCCAAACGGAATCTTCATCTTGACTGTTCACGAAGACGCAAGCTTGGTGCTTTGGGATACAAAAGATGGCCGCAAGCTCCATGCCCGAACGGTCCAGACACCCAACATTGATCAGCCAAGCTCTAGTAGACCTGGTTCGCCTAACGACGATGCTGGACCCAAAGAGCCAGTGACGAAGATTGTTTGGTGTGCCAAGGCCAACCCCGATGACACCGGTCTTCTTGTGGCTGGTGGTCGTCCAGTGGGGGACCTGAACAAGGGCCTCACGTTTTTGGACATGGGTCCAACCCCCAACTACCAGACCTCCTCCTGGCAGGTCTTGTCGACTTACCTAGAACGGTTCCGTCGCACCGTCAACCTTCCGGTCCCACCAGGAGCTAAGGTGGTTGACCTTTGTTTTATCCCTCGCTCTTCGCCATACTTCAACGGTGCCCACGATCCCATCGCCCTCATTGCCATGCTATCATCAGGGGAAATTCTTACGATGAGTTTCCCCAGTGGACATACAATCACCCCCACCAACATGCTTCATCCGTTCCTCACACTTGTCCATCCATTTGTGAACAAAGCGGTGCTTACACCTGTCGATCGCTCCGTGTGGCTGGGCCTCAAAGAGCGCCGATTGCAAGGTCCCAAATTTGTGGTTGGTGGTGCGGAGGCAAAAAACCCCCTCAAGCGATTTGAGAACCGCAACGTCGTCTCGATGGCACATGCAGATGGTACTGTTCGAATCTGGGACTGCGGGCACGACGATGAGATTGAGAATGGCGACGTGGTTCAAGTTGATCTTGCCCGCGCTATCGGTCGTGTCAGCAACATCGAAGTGACCGAGATGTGCCTCGCGAGTACCTCGGGCGAGATGTCTATTGGACTCAAAACCGGAGAGCTTGCCGTGTTTCGATGGGGTAATAACCCCTCGTATGGACACGAGGAACCCCCTGGTGCCAACCAAGGACCGGGGAAAATGACTCCAATTACACAGAGAACAGACCCCGGCCTTAAAACAGGAATGATCCCTCTGACCTTACTGGACATGCAGCAAGGTCCAATCACGGCGTTGAAACACGGCCAAGTTGGATTCGTGGCCGCCGGTTACCAAGGTGGTACTCTGGTCATCATTGATTTACGAGGGCCTGCGATTATACACACAGCACACGTGTCAGATTTCACCAAAGCCCCTAAGCGGAGTAGCTTTCTCAAGAATCGGGGCTCAGAGGATGGCCAGCCAGAATGGCCTACCCAGATTGAGTTTGGTGTGATGACATTGGAAGGCGAAGGTAATTTTGATCTCGATCGCGATCGACCGAATTTTGGCGCTGACCTCTTCCAGATTATTCTAGCATATGCTGCTTCGTTGGCACAAACAGGGGCAATGTAGCAACCTTCAAGATCATCCCTGCGTCTGGTGGCACCTACGAAGCTGCTTTCGCGGGAACGTCTTCAGTCGACGATAGCGTCATTAGCGTCATTCCGATCGACGCAGAATCTGGTGGCCTTGCTCTAGCCACACCCAGTGCTGTCGGAGGGCTGAGGAACGGCGCAAAGGTCAATGGCGTTGTGGTTGCGGTGACCGCTTCTGGATGTCGAATCTTCAAGCCCCCAACCTCCAAGGGTGCTCACAAGGCATGGGAGGACTACCTCTGTGACTCGGCTACGGTAGTCAAGACCGAAGGTCGGGGCTATAGCTTAGTTGGTCTCTTCGGTGATGGCAATGCGCGAGCATTCTCTATTCCTGGTCTTCGGGATATTGGTTGCACCAAAATCAACCATCTCGCGGAGATGCGGCGCCTTTCCGAGGCATGCATTACCCCGACCGGAACCGTCATGACCTGGGTCGGTCCTTCGGAGGTCGGCCTTTTCAATGTCTGGGGAGGTGGAAACGGACTGTAAGTTCTGCCAACAATTCAGCTGAGAGCGATGCTGACAATAATGGTAGACACCCCTCAAACGACAAACTCTACAACCCCGAGGCTGTTCTTCCCTCGCGCCCTACAATCACCAACGTGCAATGGATATCAGGCACACAATATGTATCACCAGCGGACATGGATATTCTGAGTATGTCCTCCATTTCAAGACACAAAGTCTACTTGCGCTAATGTCTAATGCGAAATACAGTTGGCGGTCCAGGCCGACCCCCATCCAAGCGGATGGTTGAGCAAATGAAGCAAGAAGAACAGGAACGTCGCAATGCTTTGAGAGAAGGCCGTGCCCCACCCCCCGAGGCCAGTGGCAGTCAAGAAGGGTATTGGTCTTACATGTCCCGACAAGTCCAGGAACGCACGGAGCGCCTTAATATTGCGGGGGACAGCATGGACCGGCTGGAGGAGAACAGCAGCAATTTTGCCAATGATGTCGGCAAATATGTGCAGTCACAAAAGAAGAAGGCTGTGTTTGGATGTAAGTTGATCGACAATAAGCTACCCACCCCTTGCTTGATTGATACTGACCGGTCTTTCGTACAGTGCTGGGCTCAAAGTTTGGACTCTAGTCCTGGAGCTGGCTATTTTGCAGTGTGCAAGTTTAGAATTTTTGTTTAGCTTGGGCGTTTTCGCTTTTTTACCATTCCCCGTTCCCCCTTTCTTTCTCGTCCCGAGGTCGTGAGGCTGGCAACATAAACCATGTATAAAAGATATCAACTACCCAAATGTCACCCAAATGTCACCCCAAGTACGGAATAAACTCACCCATGGACCCGAGTCAATTGTCACTTCGTGAGAACGTCCCTACCTATTCCAAGGTTTGGCCACTGGGACACGAGGATTTATGGTCTACTTGATAAGCTCCCGATCAGTGTGGTTCGTGTAATCAACTGGACAGGTGTCCAAATACAAATACGTACCTGAGCGTCCATGTGGCCATTCAGGTCCACAGGCGTCTAACATCAATTCCACGCTGAAGTACGGAGTATTCCGTACGGAGTATATAATTGCGGGACTACCAGAGCCCGAGAGACACGTCATATTCTTCGGATGACAGGAAAAACAAAGCAAATTAACACAGGAAGCTAGTCATGATTGAAGTATGCGAGAAAGCTAATTGACGAGGAATTTGAGTCTTCCATGGCCAAGGCGAGACTTCCATAGATGCCTACTTCCTGTACATACGTTCGCGGTCACATTCGAAGCACCACCATTCCAAGAATCCAGTCACTCAAAGATGAAGGCCCCGGAAGTTCAGAACATCCTTGAGATGGTACCTAGGTACGGAGTACTAGATATTTGAATGAGACTCATGTATACATACGGAGTACTGATAGCTCCGACATGGGTATCCAAGGCCAGGTGTGCCCTTCCATTGACTACACTTGTACATTTCATGGTATTGGGTATCGCCGCATATTAGACATGATAGTTCAACTACGCGTCTGGGGCACCTGGACACCGAGGAAATACGGACATTTGATCGGCAGTCATTTTGTATTATGTTGATTTATTTTGGTTCATAGACTTGGGAACAATGGCCATTGTGAATACAGGAACATGGCCAATTGCAGTCCTGGGGTCGTAACGTTGCGTTCTGGCTGTCGTCAAAGAGCATGGGGAAAGTGAAAATGAGAAAAGCATAAGACTCATAGCAAGCGGAGCTCGCTCTCATGTGGGACTTGGGATCTAGTGCACCATCACCTCAGGTTGAGCCTGGTGAGGGGCCTTGGCGGATTCATCCTTTTGCTCGGTGTCATCGCCCATTTCGACGTCGTCATCGCCATCACCACCCTCCTCCTCTTCAAGGTCATCTTCGTCGTCATCACTCTCAGCCTCGAGATCTTCACTCTCAGCATCAGATACTTCCTCTTCTTCCTCTTCTTTGCCAGCAGGGGCATCGGCGCCCTCCATCTCCTGGTCCTCACCGGGAGGGGGCTTGTTGGAATCTTCGAGCTCCTTCAGGAGCGCAGCCTCGAGCTCACGTTCTTCGGCACCGTAGGCACCGCTGTCATCGTCAAGGCCATCGGCCTCAGGCTGGTCAGGTGGGTACTCAGCCGGGGCCGAGTCATCGGAGTCCCTAGTGAGAGATAGTGTCAGAAACAAGCTCCACTTTGTAAATAAACAAACCAAGGGGTCTCACCATTTGATAGCAAAGCGGGTCACACGGGGCTTTTCTGCGAGGACATTGCGGCGAATGCGCTCGATGACAGGTTTCGCAGGAGGCTCAGCGGCGAGCTCTTCGCTATCGTACTCGTTGTTCACGTAGTAGCCAACTCGAACGAATTCTCTGCCGTCGTAACTGCATGTGAGGAGGATGACAGTGACACCCAGCATCTCCGATGTAGGGATGCGCTTGACATCCGGCGCATCGGCCTCGAATATGAACTTGTTCACACCGACTGGGATGGGGCCGACGAGCAAAGAGTCAAGTTCCTGGTCATACTCGGAGCTATTGTGATGTCAGAATATAGTCCAAGGGTGGGGGATGATGTTTGATTGCAGCAAGGACGTACGAGGTAGCGGATCCGACGTAAGTGAGTTTCCATTCGAGATCTAAACGGCAGTGGTTAGTGTGCCGGAGTGAAAGAACGGAGATGATGGTCTGCACCCACCCTTCTGAAGTTGTTCAAGACACTCGAAGGTAATCTCAAATTGATAAGAAGCGGTGAAAGCAGCTGGGTTGTTGAGGTTTTTCACCCCGAGGAGTGAAACGACGGACATGTTGGTGGAGGTGTATGTACGAGGTTAAAAGAATCGAAGATGGGAGCAGTAAAAGAATTGTATAACTAGTCAAGGGGGTGGGAGGAAGAGAGAGAAATTATAAGTGAAGGAGAAAGAAACAAACAGGTCCACCGGAATGCAGTTAACTCTCGACCCCTCTAGTACAATGCGAGGAGCCCATCGATCGACGCGCCTTCGCGTCCCTCGCTTTTGTCCACGTGACCCTCACTACCCGGGCAACCTGCAAGTCTCTCAACCTTCTGCACACCAGACTGTACCCCAGTACCTTGTGGTGTCTGCTATCGCAACTTTGCGGCTGACGCATATCTCCCAGTGGCTGTGTTCCACTTTTGCTTCCCTTTGATACCTTTTTCTTTTGATTCCCCCCCCACTGCGCAAACCTTGATCCTTATGACTTGTCGTTTGGACTTCTAACTTAACCAGCTCCACACCTTCCCTTCACCACAAGCATCGCACATATCTTAATCTTTGTCCATCATGGCGGACGAGGAATCCGAGGCTGCCTTTTTCCAGGCCCAAGCCTTGAACACTGAGTCGCATTCCCCCGCCGAGGAAGAAGCCGAGAACTCGGATTCAGACGACTACGACCCTTCACAGGCATTGGGCGAGCACTATGCAACCTCTTTCGCAGACCCCAAACAGAATGATGATGATGATGCCACCGCTGATCAATCTCCGTTGAATGATGTCGTTAACGCGACTCCCGACGTGGCGGCTGTCGCATCAGACACCGAAGCTGCCCAAGACAGCGTCGCTCTTGATCCTTCTCAGAACTCCTCCCCTACTGGATCTCAGACATCGACACCCGCACCACCAACCGAAGATGCGGCACAACCCACGGCCACCACGGATGGTGCAGTTGGGGTTGATCAGGACGAGGATGACGAGGATGACGCGGATTATGAACCGCCAGCTGTACTTGAGGGAGAGGAGGCAGATGTTATTCCTGTGACAATGTCTGAAGATCCCAGTTCAGGAAATGCAATTCAAAACACTTCCACCCTTGATGTATCATCACACCAAGCTGAGCAGGGACCTGCCAGTGGGCCAGACCTTTCCCATAGTTCTTATTCTCCTGCTCATGTTCCTAATATTGATCCTTCTTCTGTTTCTGGCCAATCTCAGTGGGCTGCGCAAGATTTGAACTCCACGGACATGCAGAACAGTACCGCTCCTACCCCTGTACCTGACTCTCCTTCTGCACAGGGCCGTCTGTCCCATGATCGGGTGGGAATCCTGCAAGATCGCACCGAGCAAGACCCCCGAGGTGATATTCCCGCATGGTTGGAGTTAATCGCAGAGCACAGAAGCCGCAACAGATTAGACAGCGCACGTGAGACCTACGAGAGCTTTTTGAAGGTCTTTCCAATGGCTGTAAGTGTTTCATTCTCTTTTTGTCCTTCCATTGTCTCTCCCTCGTTTGCTCTTTCCTGCCGACACCTAGACTGCAAGTTTGCTAACCCAAGAATACTAGGCTGATCAATGGGTGGCTTACGCCAACATGGAATCTGAGCTCAATGAACTCTTTCGTCTAGAGCAGATCTTCAACCGCACCTTGTTGACGATCCCAAGCGTTCACCTCTGGTCTGTGTATCTCGACTATGTCCGCCGCCGTAACCCTCTGAGCACAGACGCCTCCGGACAAGCAAGAAAAACCATTTCCTCCGCCTATGATCTCGCCATTCAATATGTGGGCATGGACAAGGATTCGGGCAACATCTGGACCGACTACATCGAGTTCATTCGTTCCGGGCCCGGCAGTGTTGGAGGATCTGGGTGGCAGGATCAACAAAAGATGGATCTGCTGCGAAAGGCCTATCAACGCGCTATCAGTGTTCCGACCCAAGCAGTCAATACCCTCTGGAAGGAATACGACCAATTTGAAATGGGATTGAACAAATTGACGGTACGTGAGACTGCTCTATTCCTCCGTCTGAATCTAATGATTTCTGTTTTAGGGCCGCAAATTCCTGCAAGAACACTCGCCATCTTACATGACTGCCCGCAGCTCCTACACTGAACTTTTCAACACCACACGCGATTTGATCCGGACATCCCTTCCTCCCATGCCCCCGATGCCAGGAGCTGAAGGTGACGCTGAATTCGCAGCGCAGGCGGAGATTTGGAAACGTTGGCTTGCATGGGAGAAAGAAGATCCTTTAGTGCTCAAAGAGGACGATCTTGCAGCTTTCAAATCGCGCGTTGTTTACTGCTACAAGCAGGCACTCATGGCGCTGAGATTTTTGCCAGAGATTTGGTTCGACGCTGCGGAATTTTGCTTTTTAAATGATATGGAGAGCGATGGCAACGATTTCCTCAAGCAGGGTGTTGAAGCAAACCCAGAGAGCTGTCTTCTGACATTCAAGCGAGCGGATAGGTTGGAGGTCACTTCTGAAACCGAACAAGAACCATCCAAGCGCGCAGCAAAGGTCCGGGAGCCCTATGACAAGCTACTTGACGCTCTCTACGGCTTGATCAACAAGGCTCGCGAACGAGAAACACAGGATATCGCCCGCATTGAACAAGAATTTGCCCCCAAAGCTGCACAGACTCAACCTGAGAATGATGATGAGCCTGATCCTGAGGCAAAGGAAAGAGAAGCAGCAAAGACGGCACAGATTGATGTAGTCCACAAGGCCCACTCAGTCCACATCAACGCACTCTCCAAAACCCTCTCCTTTGCCTGGATCTCACTTATGCGCTCCATGCGTCGGATTCAAGGCAAAGGCAAGCCTGGTGAACTAGCAGGTTCGCGACAAATTTTTGCAGAGGCTCGAAAGCGTGGTCGGATAACCAGTGATGTCTACATCGCCAGTGCTCTCATGGAGTATCACTGCTACAAGGACCCTGCCGCAACAAAGATCTTTGAAAGGGGTGCCAAATTGTTCCCAGAAGATGAGCATTTCGCACTCGAGTATCTGAAGCATCTCCTTGATATCAACGATGTCATTAGTAAGTATTCCCCTTGATTCCGATGCCATGCACAACTAACACTAGCACCCAGATGCCAGAGCCGTGTTCGAAACGACCGTCAGAAAGTTGGTCTCCAACCCTGAGAGTGTCCACAAGGCTAAGCCCATATTCTCCTTCCTTCATGGATACGAGTCTCGGTACGGTGATCTCACCCAAGTGATCAACCTGGAGACCCGCATGCGTGAATTATACCCCGAGGACCCTGCTCTGGCTCAGTTTGCCCATCGTTATGCCAGTCCCACGTTTGATCCCACGTCTGTCAGACACATTTTGTCGCCGTCCCAGACACGACAAAAATCCGACAATGCGGGCTATCTCACTACAACACAAGCTTCTCCCGCGCAAAACCACGCGGACATGTCGCTGAACTCACCCAAGAGACCCTATCCCACCGACGATTATGACGACGAGAGCCGCCCGCGCAAGTTTGCTCGTGCTGAATCTCCCATGAAGGGGGGACAAGCCCGACGCCCCGATCAGCCAAAACGAGTGCAGCAGCTCAACGGGCAAAACACTTCATACAAGCCTCAAGGATCCCCTGCTCCTCTGCCTCGGGAAGTGGTCACTCTTTTGAGCATCATCCCTCCCGCCCACTCATATAACATCAGCCGCCTTTCTCCCGAGAAAATGATTGAACTCCTCCACCACGTCAATATTCCTGCCACCCCCGCTCAAGCACAGCTGCCTCAAAACTCTGGTGGGGGAATGTCTTACTCTGGTACGTCCTTTACTGCCTCAATGCGTCCAATATCGTGAGATCATCATACTGACATACTACTCATTAGGCTCCTACCGTTGAGCTTCTTTGAGAACTATTCTCGCTCTGCTTTCTGTGTACAATCTATCCCGACTCTGCTTTGCAATACGTCCCATTTTCACGACGCGTCAAATATTCCCGATTTGTCTTCAACATCGATGACCCCGAATCTCCCCCCTTTCTCTTGCAGGAATCTCATGAGACACATGGCTAGAACCCATGCAGTTGTTGAGAAACCTCATTGCATATTTCACCGGCGTCGGTCTCTGGCATCAGTTTCATTAGGCTTCCAATTCCTGCGTTCGCTTGCTGGTTGGGTTTCCGTGCCCAGTCAAGTTTTGTACAGTCGCGAACCCGCAACACAGATAATCACTCAATCGAGCTATAGCAAACCTGGCGCTTTATGCTATGGACAATTGAATAAAGCTAAACGAAAATCCACATTTGATATTTGTGTAGATTGTGCGGATGTTTAAATAAAAACTTACATGCCCAGGTGGTCATGGTCGTATGCGCCCTTGACGCAGTCCGATTGCTGCTCATTGGAAAATTTTGCGGTGCCTGTTTAAACTCGATTGCCTGAAATAGCAGACTACAAGCATATCAAATTCTCGCTTTGTTTCCATTTCATTTCATGAGCTAAATCTCCCCTGCTGGCTCTTGTGATAACGTGATAATCTCATGATTGGCAAGTCACACTCGCTTGGGCTTCAGCCATACATGCAGAGGCAAAGCACGATGCCTATCTCTTGGCAGGCCATTTCGAATGGTTTGAAGTATTGAAGTGCAGCTTCCATTATCTGACTGTGGTCAGGTTGAATTTGAATCCGTTTAATATGCGGGAAACGCTCTCGCTGTGCGAGCAGGCCTTGCAGATTCTCAATGGCTATTTTGAAGTCCTCTTCGCGGCAGTCGCCCAGACCGAGTATCTCCAGGCTTGGTGGTAGCACCTCCAGCAAAGATACGTTGGGACTGTCGCTTGAACCGAATTGTAGAAGTGTGCGCAACGGTGCGTGAAGCTCACGCAGCCGGTGGAACTCGACGAGGGACCCAAACCCCTTGAGGTGCTCACTCTCGTCATCGCATCCGGTGTCCCCGGTGTCCCCGTTGTTATTCAGTCGAAGCTTTCGGAGGCTATGCTTTTGGGAACAAAGGGCGTTGTAGAACAGAAGAGGGCGGAAGTCCAGGTACACTTCACCCCAAATGGCCTTATTGTCGTGCTGGTAGCTGAAGACCTCCAGTGCGGCACACGAGGTAATCCAGCTGGCAAATCCGTTGGCCCCATTGTTGGTGTCAACAGCACCAAACTCCAGTTTTGTGACACTAGATGCCCCCGGCTTTGGTGACAAAACATCGGGTTCATCTTCACACACCCCGGCCGCAGTGAAGACTCGCATCGCAGGAAGACGCAAGAATGGAATTAGTTCATGCGCCAGGTAGTACGCCTTCATATCGTCTACCTCGACCGTCACCCGTTGCAAGTGCTGGAGAACTGGCATGGACGGGACTTTACCATCAGCAACTCGCGCTATCAAGGGTACAAAGTAAGGCGAGTACGAGTAATTTAAGGTTAAACTTCTGAGGGACTCCAACGAAAGCACAAGCACTGCGAGCCAAGCGTCAGGGCAACCTTTCTGCAGAGCCTTGTTCCATTCGGCCACATCCTCGGAGTCGCTTGCTTGCTTCAAAACATCCACAAGCGCATCAACTTCCTTATCGTGCTGAGTCTTTGAATCCGGGTACCATTTGAGTCTCAAATTTTGAATTGCAGTACCAATTCCAGGGTTATGCCGAACAGATCGAGCAAGAGGAGGTATCTGAAGGGCCTTGACTGATATTGTTTGGTATGCTTTGGGGAAGAATAGCGAGTACCAATCACGACATACCAAGAGGAGATTTAGCTTGTCTCTTTGGTACAAGTTCTCATAAACAAGAAGCCAGATATCACTGTTCAAAGACATGAGGTATTGTAGTACGCAGTTGTACCAAGGAGGTTCTGATCAGCCCCTATTAAACCATGCTAGCGTGCGCGCTAAGCACTAGCTTGCATTGAAGATGAAAATACTCTGTATCACCCCACTACTCCTTACAAATTTGATAACGTGAAACAAACCTTGGAAATAGGTCGGAGATGGAAAGCCACAGGAAGTGGCCTCCCGCTTGGGCGCGAACACGCAGTTACGTCAAACGATATGGCCTTTAGATATTGTATATTTCACGACACGAGATGAACTTCCCCTCAACTTGAAGCTATAATTTAACAAGACAATGCCTAAAATCACGATAGATTCATATACCTCTTTAGAACCCCAGTAGTTGTCACAATCAGGGTCTCAAAGATTGGGGCGCATTTCAAAAACCGGCTACCTTCCCTAACCGCTGTGCCAGGAGACAAAGATCAGGATTCCAAACCCAGCGCCTTAGAGTATACTCACTATACATAGTTCTCTTAATTTTTCTCACACAAATCCCCGGGTTTCAGGCTGGAAGTGCGAGGGAAGTACGAGCGAAGTGACGTTACAATGTGCCAGTATAATAGGGGGGCTACACTCAATCAAAGTGTTCCAAGGTAACTTCCCTTGTACTTGGTAACCAAACAGGCGTTACCATAAAATAACCACTGTAACGGGGAAACCGTGGCACATATCATGTGCGCCACAGTGCCTAGCTTTAGCAGTTTTAGCTCGCAAGCGTGTAGTCTGAGAATCAAGTATTCTACATCTCTTTGAAAAGCAGAATCTATTTCTCAATCCAGCCGTGTTTTCACCCTACTTGGTCCATCATGATCCCCATCAAGCACTAGGTACCCCCATCGTCTTGTCTGCACCAGACCGCCAGCACGCTCTTCCCACTTTACTAGGTGGTTAAGCATATGGTTTATTGATAAATCTAGGCTTTAAGCTAGAAGTGCGAGGGAAGTGCGAGGGAAGTGACGTTACCATATGCTAGTTTAATAGGGAGCCTACACTTAATCAAAGTCTTACTTCTTTCGTACTTGGAGATCAGATAGACATTCCCACAAAATAACTAATTAAGTATATAGATCGCTAATAAATTTGGGCTTTAAGCTACCAGTGTGAGAGAAGTGCGAGAAAAGTAACGTTACAATATGCTAGTTTAATAAGGAGCTTACACTTAATGAAAGTGTGACTTCCTTCGTACTTGGAAATCAGACAGATGTTTCTATAGAGGAACTAATTAAGCGTATGGTTCGCTGATAAACTGAGGATTTAAACTAGAACCTTGGAAGTGCGATGGAAGTTCGATGGGAGTATGAAGGAAGTACGAAGGAAGTGACATTACAATATATCCCCAATCCCTAATTCTCTGTTCACGGCTTAGCCAAGACTTCCATTTCTCGACCAATCAGGATGATTTGACAATGAGTTGGAACCTTGGATGGACAGCCAAAAAGACAGCTTAAAAGACAGTTAGGAAAAGGTCCCGAAGTTGGTGACAGCTCTCTTCCGTTACCAATCGAAATATGAGATTGAGCGAATACATAACTACGCCTGTGTATAAGCAACTATCGTCGTCTTTTTGGACGTGCGTGAGCGCGGCACTGAGGCTTGTTAGTATAATAGAGAGCCTACCCTCAATGGAAGTATTGCTTTATTCATACTTGATAATCAGATAGATGTTTATATAGAATAACTGATTAAGCGTATAGTTCGCTGATAAAATTAGAGGACCCTTAAAAAAACACCCCCAGTAGATGTTACCACACCCCTTGGGCTTTAAACTATTGAAGATTTAATGCTTCATACGCCATATTTTGGTGCAAGCCACTTTATGGCAAGGCACTTCCAAGGTTCTTAGCATATCTGCCTCAGGCCCTGGAAGCTTTAATTGACGAAGCCTCGATAGCCTCGATAGCGCTAAAATATACAGTTTTCCATCAGTTGAAGCAGCTTCATGCACCGTTTACCAGGTTAATCTATATCGTTTTAAATCAAGCTAAAATGGCGGAGATGAGGCCTCAATTTGGGGAAGAAGCCAGTTTCTGGCTTCTTCAATGGAAGCGAGTTTGCTGCTTTGTAGCAAGCATAAATAGCATCAACTTCCCACTTATTAGGAAGTACAGAATTCATACTATTCATTGAATAACCAGTTTTGTCAACATCTATCTTTGCTGCTTCTGATAAAGAGCTTTACATGCTGAACCACTTCCTGTAGTGTTCAACATTGCTAACAGAAGAAATATATCATTAAGTGTTACCATACAATCAATATAGATGCGATTGGTCAAACCTTGAAACCAAACCTTGAAACTTTTTGGAAACATGATTGGCCAAGCGAGCTAAGCCGTGAATAGAGAATTATACTTAGGGGGTTAGGGGATTCATTGAATAACTTGGTTTGGTCAACATCTTCCTTACTGCTTTAATGAAGAGCTTCACATGCTGAACCACTTCCTACAGTGTTCAACATAAACGGGAAGTGCGCGGGAAGTGCGACAGAAGTGCGACGGAAGTGACGTTGCAATATGCTAGTTTAATAGGGAATCTGTACTCAATCAAAGTCTTACTTCTCGCGTACTTGGAGATCAGAGAGGCGTTATTATGAAAGCCAAGACTATAGTTGTGCATAGAAATGGGCTCGTGTGGGGGCCCATGGCCCAACCTAGTCTCATGAAGTGATCTTCCAGGGAACGAGTGCACGACTAAGAACACTCTTTTCAGCAGAGAGCGCGTACGACGTCTACCTAGATAAGCCCGACTCAAGTGACGGATTAGTGAGCGCGATACATTTCGGATTAATCGAACTTCTGGCGGACTCCTGGCGGACTTCTGCGAGAATATGTAGCTGGGTAGATGAAGAGATACCCATCTGGCGTAGTTGCACGTCGACAAACGGCCATATCATCCATTCTTTGTTCCGTAAATCTAGAAGGCGTAATACAATCTCAAGTATTCCCCTACTACAGCCCCCTTTATAGACCCGTCTACTCTACTCTTCCCTCTTCTCCTCTCCTCTCTCCACTCCATCACTTTGCTATCTTTCCCCCTCGAACTCCGACGCACTTGCTTCGAACGCATACTCGCCAATCAACCAACGAGTCAAACCCTCGTCACTAACAGAGCTCAAGAAAGGTTAGGGAGTCGTCCTTCCTTGAGTTCATCCCTAATCCGAAGGACCCTAAGAAGAATCCGAAAGCCTCACTTCAAATCGAAAGAAGTTGTTTTAACACAGTAAGTGAGATCCTCACGTTCATCCTCACGTTCACTTTCCGTGCCTACAACATGTTCTTTGCATCGTTCACTTTTGCCTTGATATTGACCGGATCTCTACCTTCCGAAGTAATAAATCCCCAGCATCAGGCGCCTTCATAGCTTCCAAGGTTATCTTTTTCTCACGTCGATTGCACTTTCCTCTGTTCCATCCTTCACTCCGATCCCAACCAAGCCTCCTGCACTTAACTTGATCCTACATCCCACATTTCTACCCTTTCCCATCCTTTGGCTTCTTCCAACTCTCTGAGCTTCGAAGTTCCAAAGATCAACTAGATTACTGACACCAGAACTTGAAGCTTATTTCATCTGCCCAATATGGCACCAAAGCCAAGACCATTATCCCCTGAGGAGCAAGAGCGGAAATCTCGTCACGAGAGTCGTTCCTCTGCTTCTAAGCCGAAACCAGCGGCAACCCCAAGCTCCACTTCAAAGGCATCCTCCAAGAAGCCTACTTCAACCCAGTCCCCTCGCCACTCTACCACTAGCCGTGAGCTTCCTCTTCGGGGGAGCCTGCCCCCAAAGCCTCTGAACCCACGCGAGGTCCAAGATTTGCGTGAACACAAGGCCCGCTTAGAGCAGGATGCAAAGCGCAAAAGAACTGCCGAAGAGACTGCCTGGATGCGCAGGGCTGGAATTGACCCTGCAACTGGCGAAAAGATTAAGCCAAAGAGCACTGGTTCAAGCAGCAGCGATTCCCCTATCCGTCGTGTTGAGTCCCCCGAGCCATACCCAGCTCACTGGACCGAAGAGGAAAAATTGAATCACGAGCGACTGCTCAAAGAGGGCGTCCGAGCTGCGGTTCATGAACCTCATCGGCTCGACAAAGACAAAATTGTCAGACACGAAGACTATGTCACCATTGCCTGGGATGGCTGCAAGAATCTTGACATTCCTTGGCATAGATTCAAGATCAATGACCCTGCGGTGAGTATAAAATTGAGCCGAACCCACTTTTGGTGAAACCGCGAAAGACGATAATTAGACTGACTTTGTTCTGCAGGCGGCTTCTACCACAGGCAAAATCCAGAAGCGTGTTGGGTACAACACTTCTGGAAAAGAGGTCGAAATGATGTTGAATGCCTACCCCATAACTGCATTCCCTGAAAAATCAGTCTATCAATATGAGGTGTGTAGTTTCAAACAGTTCACGACGATCCTTTTTGCTGACGACCATGCCTAGATCAACGTTCTACATGGATCTCAAAACGAGACTGACAGACGGGTTCTCCGCAAGTGCTGGAACAGCGAAACTCGAAAGGCGCGTATCCCGGATGGTATCTGGGATGGCGGAAGAATTTGCTGGTAAGATCAAGCGCATTTGAAAACGTACAGTGGGTTCTGACAAACAAAAGGTCTCTAGAGAAATTTGAGAGATGGAATGAGGAGATTGTCTTCAAGGGTGACATGGCCCGGGAGCTTAAGACTCTTGCCACTGTCGCGGAATTCAAGAATAATCCAAACTTGAGAATGTCTGTGATTCCAAAGCGCCGAGTCAACCTCGCGATTATCCAAGCTTGGCTGGGAGGTCGACAGGATCTCGACCTCGCAGTGATTGAAGCCTTGAGTAAGTAATCTTTCGCACGTGAACTCTTCGATTTTGTTCACTGCTATTGCTACCACTGTTATTGCTACTTCTATCTTTTATGCTCCTCTTCCCCTGTTATAATTTGACAGACAAACTGACATCAACAGGTTTTCTGGATCACTTGCTTCGCGAGTGGCCGACAAAGCAATTTGCTGCTATTAAGAGAGCCTTTTTCTTCGACAAGCTCGACGAGGATCAGGAGCTGAAGCACGAATTCTACAAGCCACTTGCCAACATGGGTGCTTCCGTGTACCGAGGTATCTATCAGGCAATTCGACCAACACCAGTAAGTTCCATCTAGCCACTGAACATGAAGCATGGTCCACTAACATTGTCAAAAAGAGTGGCCTAGTCCTGAATGTAGATGTGGCTCATTGCGTTTTCTTTTCCCGAATCAGTTTGATGGGATACATGATGAGCGCCAACAATTTCAGCGACAAACAAACATTGGTGAACAGGTTGATGCCGGAGCGTGACAAGTATGGTGGACCTAAGGAGAGCAAGTGGTTTGCCCAGGTCAACAAGAAGATCCAAGGCCTCCGAGTGGCACTGAACTATGAGGGTTGTCCATTCAAGATGAAAAGCTTCATAATCAAGGGCATGCTCCTGGCAACACCCAAAGAATATCACATTGATTACTTGGACAAAGCCTCGGGAAAATCAACTCGCATGAATCTCCAGGAATACTTCACCAAGCGGTACAACGTTCGTCTCGAGTTCCCAAACATGCTTTTGGTTGAAATGACGAAATCCGACGTCCTTTACCCAGCCGAGTTCCTGGTAATCAAGAGTCTTCAGCGATACCGTTACAAGCTCAGTGATGTGGAGGCAGCTCAGATGATCCAATGGTGTGCCACTCGGCCTCAAAAGCGTCTGGAAAATGCTCGCCAGGCCAAAGAGATGCTTCGACACAAGGATGATCCGATCTTGAAAGCCTATGGCATGAAGATCAGCGAGAAGATGATTCGGACCAAGGCCCGACTTCTTCCCAGCCCAGAGATTCAGTTCGGTGGTAATCGAAAGCATAACCCTGGACACCTGGGGACTTGGGATCTGCGAGGCAAGAAGTTCTTCAAGGGCAATGAAAAAGCACTTTCACGCTGGGGTGTGGGCTTCTTCGCTGGACACCGTAAATCGATCAATCATGATCAGGCGATTCAGTGGACTGAACAGTTCGTTAAAATTTACAAGGCCATGGGCGGTGATATCCATGAACGACCAGTTGTCAAGCCTTTGAATGAAGACATCGGTAGCAGTGTCAAAAAGCTCTACGATGAAGTTGCTTCACGCGGTAACGGCGAGCCCCAGCTCCTGATTTTCATCGTTCCCGACAAAGACTCTTGGGTCTATCTTCGTATCAAGAGATCTGCCGATTGTCGATACGGAGCTCCTTCTCAGGTTCTCCAGGCTGCCCATTGCATCGCCAATAAGCCTCAGTACCACGCGAATGTTTTGATGAAGGTGAACGCAAAGCTTGGTGGAATCACTGCTCGCGCCGTCCCGAAGACAAAAGGATCTGGTCTGCGTCCAGGATCTATGATCATCGGAGCAGATGTCACTCACCCAATGATGGGCGTGTGGACCCCTTCGTTGGCAGCAATGTCAGTTTCTGCCAATTCCACAGCTACACGCTACATGGGAGGCTGCGAGACCAATGGTGACAGAGTTGAAATCATCCGAGACCAGGTCGCTGAATTCATTCTACGTCCTATGGTTGCGGAATGGAAAGCCACCGTTGGAGAAGGCAAAGCTCCCGAGTATGTTTACTACTTCCGTGACGGTGTCTCTGCATCGGAGTATCGCCGAGTCCTCACGGAGGAGGTCCCTTCAATCCGTAATGCCATTGCACACGCATGTAGCGCACCGTCCTGGAAGGGAAAGATGTGCGTGGTGGTTGCTAACAAGCGCCACAACCTCCGGGCATTCCCTGACTCCAAGAACCGCCTGGTTTCGGATCCAAATGGCGCCCCTCTGCCAGGTACCTTGATCGACAAGGACGTCACAAGTCCCCATGATTGGGACTTCCTACTTTACAGCCACATTGCGTTGCAGGGAACCCCACGCCCGGTGCATTACCATGTCCTGATGGACGAAATAGGCCTCAAGCCCAATGACCTCGAGAACATGATCAACGATCACTGCTACCAGTACATTCGATCGACCACCTCTGTCTCGGTTCATCCCGCGATTTACTACGCGCATTTGATTTCCGTACGCGCACGTCACCACGAGGATGTTCCAATCACCTCCGGTCCTCAGAGTGGGCCCGAGGTAAAGACGACCAACCCCAAGCCCACAGAGGCTCGGGCTAAGCGACTGCTCCCCATTGAAGGCACCTCTAACCGGCTAGCGCTGGGGATGTGGTACATCTAAGTTCAATCCAGCGAACCTTCTCTGTTCATATCAAACAATTTTTTATCAGCGAACCCCGGGGAAGGAAACATTCTTTAACTTGATACTACTCCACTCATTTTGAATCTCGAAATTGCTCTCAAGCCCAGTGCTACGAATTGTCTCTAGATCTTTATTCCACCAGTTTTTCTTTACTTTGTCCCAATTTGCGCCCTTGGTCTTTCAGACTTGGGTTTGCATTTACCCTCGTTGCGCAGGACTGGGTGATCAGCTCGACACCGGTTATCCAAATCAACACGAACGAGCTACCTGGTACATTTATGCTGACTGGCTGGTGCGGTGATTACAATTAGCTTATTTTCCACGTTGTCAACCCAGAAAAATTCCCCCAAAAAATGAAACTCTGTGCCCAAACTGTCTCGTGCCATGTAACAACGAATGCAATAGGCTTAGAACCCTGCGTAGGATGCCCAAGTGTGGTCTTGTTGTTTTCAAGATTGCGCTTTTACCAGTGGGTATAAGGGCCATATAAGTCTACAACAACGAACAGTTTTTTATCGCCTCTGCAAAATCATGGAATTTGAAAAAGTAGGTAGATGTAGAAAGAAAAGAAGATTATATGGTACACGAGGCTGACTGAAACCTCTTCAGGATGGGTCCGGAGTTTCAGGGAGATCCGATATCTTCAAGTCCCCTTAGGCAGGAAGCAGAGGCTGAAGAGGAATGAAGAAAGCACTGCTAAAATACAAGTACTGGATTATATGTATCATCGAGACTCGAGGGCCGCCGTGCCGTGTGACCCTTCTTAATGGTAGATATCACGGCGGGGAGCACAACCCGCGCGAAAAATAAGAAGAGAAACTGGCCGCCAGGGTATGCAAAAATAAGATCAAATAAGGATGGCACATGTAGGAAAAGAGAAATGAATAGAAGGGCAAAGATCGTCGTGGCCTAGGAACAGCTCGTTATTTCTAGTTCCACTGAAAGCAGATTGTGATCGCTCATCAGGTTTCCTGAGCCGCGGTGTCAGCACCGTCAACGGGTCCGTCGACTTGCGCATTGGCGCTGACGGATGGATCTCCAGTGGCTTTATCCCCCTCGCCGTCAGCATTAAAGTTGGGCATATCAGGAATTCCGCTGTTCTTCTTGGCTTTCTTTTTGCTTGGTTCTGTAGTAGTGGTAGTCTTGGAGGCCGCGGGTGGGGCAGCTCGTTTCTGAGGGCTGGATGTCGGACCGGCGAGGCCATGCTGAGGAATCTTGCCAGAGGGTGGAAGACGCGTCTTAGCGGCCATAGGCCTCTGTTTGGGTGGCAATTCGAGATCCTCAACAAGAGGCTCATTGCGACTGGTGTTCAGCTTGCCCTTGAAGAAGTTGTGCAACAGCCCAATTTGGTTGGATGCGTTGTCTGCTGAAATGCGGGCATATGGAGGCGGAGGAGCGAACAGGGTAACCGACTGCGAGACAGTGGTGTTTTGCGGATTGGCCGCGTTGAACATCCGGTTTTGGAGCAGATGCAACGGGACACTGAGGGTGGATAGACCAAATTCTCGGTCTAACCCTAGTTCCTTGAAACCGAAGAAGTCCTCGTCAATGTCTTCCGCAAAGTCACCTCCCACAAATTGTTCGCTGCCATCCTTGAATGCATTTGAACCGTCTTCGCCGCCTTCGAGGGCAGGCCGAAGAAGTTCGGTGAGGAGTGACTTGAGACGACTATGAGCTGCTGTGAGCTTACTTCCCAAACGATCAACGTCATCCTTGATGTAAAGTTCCAATTCGTCGAGATGAACGCCCACAGAAGACAAAGTGTGCAGGATTATCTCTGGCTCGGTGTATGCGGATTTCCATTCAGCCGCCGGGGAGGCAGGGTCCTGGTGCTCAGTGGCAGGCATCTTGGGTGTTTCCATGTAAGATTTCATGGTAGCGCCGAGTTTCTGGAAGAAATCGGCAGCAATGTCGGTCACGGCTTCAAGCGCAGAAGGCTGGTATTCTTCAAATCCGGTATGATAGAAAACCTTGGCAACTGACCGCTGGAGTGCTGCTCTACAAGCCCACGGGGCAATGACGGGGCCGTTGTCATTCAAGACATGGGGCTCAGCATCTTGCTCCACAAATGGTTCGGGCTGATATTTTTGAAATTGATTCTGGTACATCTAGATTGAAGTTAGTTGGAGGATCAAATCGCAGAGATAATGAAGAGCTCACCTGGGACTGGAGCTGCATCTGCTTGACAATGCCGATTTTTGAACAAATTTTGCGGGTATCTTGCATTTGCCGCATGTTCGCGTTCATCTTCTGGGTCAGCTTGCTATCAGGTTGAGTGAAAGAGCCCTTTGGAAGCATTTTCAGGAATTCCTCAGAGGCATCGACCACATTACCCTGCCCATCTTCTTTCCAGAGCAGCCGGTCAGGAATATCGGGAACACCAGACATGACATCATAATAGAATGGAACCATCTGATCTTCATCGACCTCGATTCCCTCTGCCAGCGTTTCGCTTGCGACCTCGGGCTCCATAGCATGAGAACCCCCGTCGCGAGACCTGTCAGCTTCAATGGTAGCTAGCTTTTTGATGGCGAAGCCACCGACGCATTCCAGCCTTCGTTCTGATCAGGGCCGGCTCTTCGGAGTTGAGCTTGTCTCCTCTGAGGAGGCGGTGCCGATCGGCCGCGATGAGCGCACGGTCTTTCTTGGTCACTTGCTTCCATACTTTGTATTCTGGATCTTCCAGCTCTACACCTCCGGGGACCGACAGCGCACTGAGAACAGGTGCCAGTGTAGTAGGGCCATCAATATCCATAGATTCATCCTGGCTCCCCATAGCAAGTGCCGCCATGCCAGCAGGGTCAGAAGGTGTGTGCGAGCCAGGAGGAGGTGTGGCGAATCCATTTTGAGTAGCTTCCCCAGCAGCGTCTGAGTCTGCCCGCGCTGGTGGAGGCGGTTGGGTGCTTGGGGCTCCAGCAGGGCCCTCGGAGCCGCTAGGGGTGTTGCGGGACGGCGCGGTGCCCTTCTTTGAAGACTTCTTTCCAGGAGCCTTCCTTCCCCGGGACGCCATGATAGGCTCCTCGTCACTCTCTTCGGCACCATCGAGTTCTGCAAGCTGGAGTCGACGTTCCTCGGCTTCAACTTCAGCTCGGTCCCTAATGATAATGTCAGGGATGAGAGGAACGAGCTTCTCTGTTTCCTTGCGCATATAGAGCGCATGCTTTCGAAGAGGATGATCCGAGTTTGTATTGTATTTGAGGCAGTTGGCCCAGATGAGGGTGAGGTCGTCAACAAAGTCCTGCTTGGACTTGTATGCCAATCCTTTCAGCTTTTTCGTCATCGAACCAAGATCCATTGGGTGTTTAATAACTAGTGAGGGTTAGAGTATGGCTTTTGCGATGTAAGTGGGGTTCCGGCATACCAGTGTGATAATCGGGCGCATCTCGTTTGTTAACACGAGTCAAAAAGGCAGTGGAGTGCTCAGTCATGGCTTTGAGCTCGCTGAGAACTTTCTCGCAGGCTTCATACAATTCCTCCTGGCCGACTTTATCTTCATTCGCCCATTTGCTGCGGTTTTTCCGAACCTCACTCAGCAAGCTGCGTAGCTCGGCGTCTGATGCCTGCACCCTGTCGCGCTTCTTGTCGATTCTTGCAATGAGGTTCTTCAATGTCAAGCTAGACGCTCCCAGGTTTGTATTGCTCAAGGAGCTATAACCATTCGCGGCGCCTTGAGCATTGTTGCCGCTGATGTTGGCTTGTCCGGAGATCTCGGCCTCGACTTGTCTTTCCGATTCTTCCAAGCGCTGCTGATCAAGCATCGCATCTCGATCATTCTCGAGCGTGTAGAAAAGAGTGTGGAAGCTTCTTCTAGCAGCCTCCTCGGTGGCCTTCTTGTCTTCTTCGAGTTGTTTCCGAAGATCCTCCGTGGTTTCCTTTTTGACCTCTTTGGTCTCATCTGCGCCGGTAGATGATGATACACTGGGATGGTGAGCCGATGGCGCAGTGCCACTAGGATCCTGCGGAGCGGCGACCTTGGTCTTCGGAGATTCGGTAGCGTCCTCCATATCTTCATCTTCGTCATAGTCGTCATAGTCGTCGTCGTCGAGCTTTCGCGCCGACTT
The DNA here is from genome assembly GCF_028827555.1 of Penicillium brevicompactum. NCBI lineage: Eukaryota > Fungi > Ascomycota > Eurotiomycetes > Eurotiales > Aspergillaceae > Penicillium > Penicillium brevicompactum. The sequence continues at coordinate 132,344 of NW_026623208.1, forward strand.
GCGCGGTGCTGTCGGGGGTGGTGGAGCATCTTCGACGCGTGAGGTGTGAGCCTCGTGTGGATCTCCTTCCCCAGCAATCAGACCTCCTGCTGCATCTTCGTCCACCAGTTGTCCAGAAAACAGCAGACTTATTTTCGCCTCGCTCCGGCGATACAATTCGCGGAATTGGGCTATGCGCGGGTCTTCTTCGGGCACGAGATCAGCTTCCGATGTCGAGTTCGGGTTCTGCCCTTCGGCGCCGACAGAGCTGCGTATTTGAGGCGTCCGGGAGCCCGATAAAGTCTTTACCAAGCCATTGACAGGGCGAGGAGAGTCCTGGAGGTCATCCGGAGGCCGAATGTTGCCCGGGGGCCAGGCGTTGTGGCCGAGCGACATGCTCGCTCCGAAACCCCGATTCTGGGGGCGGGCGAGACTCGATTCTCCGCGATTAGGATTACGAGCCGATCGGACGCGACGCGGTGGTCGGAGGAGAGACAAAAGTCATAGAGGTAAGAAACACCGCTCGTATAATAGACTGGCGATGTCAAAAATGCGAAAAAAGATAGCGTGGGGGAGAGGTTTGATGAAGAAGGTCGGGGGAGCTTCCTAGGAAGTTTCTCTAGACGGGGATGAAGTACAGGCAGGAAGGCGGTGGCAGATCCCTGAGATGTCACTATTCAACTCTTTGCGAGCAACCCATGATGCTTCGTAGTATTGGCTGTTTCAATTGATCTATTCCTGTCGCAGCTGGTAGGCATTGTTCACAAAGCCACCTATTCATCTCAATAAGCTCTTGTGGCTCTTCATTGTCGCCAACATCCACCTCCTCGGCATATGACGCAGGCAGCAAAGCTGGGGCCGAACTCCACGTCTGACAGCTACGAGAACGGGACCGCACCCTCCTCACATCCAATGACAATTAGAGCAAAAGCTTCCTCTCACCTTCTTGTCACCTCTACCACCCCTCTCCCAGCATGCGCATCCGCTATCCTTTCGCAGGTGAGCTTCGGACTTTAATTCTGGTTGCGGCGATCGAGCTAACATCCACCCAGGTGCCTTCGCCTTCCTGCTTCTTCTAGCCGGCTACTTCGGTCTGCTTCCACATAGCACGTCTTCCACGATACCGACGCAGCTTCAACCGAACGATAAATTCCTCCATCTAGTCACATTCTTCCTACTTTCTCTAGCTTTCTACTGGATCCTGGACACCTCACGTCGGCGCACGCTACACGTGACCCTTTTGGTCTGCACTTTAGGGCTTGGAGTCGGCTCGGAAATCGTGCAGGGATTCCTCCCCAATGGTCGAGACTTTGATCCGTACGATATTGTCGCCAATGTCGTGGGTAGTGTCGGTGCCATCGGTCTATGCGGGTGGTACCACCGTCGCATGATGGAGCGACGTCGGCAAAGTCGGTATGGTCTGATGGACGATGGCACCGAAGACGTCGAGCTCGGTGGTGTCGAGAGGAACTCCCACCATGACTCGGAGCCAATGGGCCCGCAAGAGTCCGGTGTTATGTCGCTCGAGCAAGAAGTAGACAATTGGGACGAGAATGCGGTCGATAACTGGGACACCGAAGATGTTGTGCCAGACCATGAGCGGGAAACTGCACCTCCCAGCTACCATGAGTCCAGTTCTGCCGGTGGTGTGGCTAGTGTACCCACTGGAGCCAAACGAGCCGATTAAGCCTTCGTTTGGTTGGCCATGTTTACTTCTCGACCTTGCGATGGAAGTATGCAATGGTCCCAAGGTGCTTGTCCTACGATCTATGTTATGATAATGGGTTTATGCGTTGTCTCATGTCTGTTTGATACCAGTCTCTCTCGGTTGTGCGAAACAGCGCTTGGCAGTTCTCTTGGGTTGTTGAGCTATTTAATTGTTCATATTGATGTTTCAATCCTTTTTTATGTTGTTTTTTTTTTGGAATCTATGTGACTTCACATAGACAAGCTTGGTCCGTTCTGAAAAAGAGATGCGCGAGGCCTCCATCGGGCAAGTCCTGGAGTTTTCAATATTAAGATATTGTATAGTTTCTTGGACGGCATTCCCAACGTTCTTCCGCAGTCGATCGTATATAAATGGCAAATAATTCCGAAAAGCTTGCACTGGAACTTGTTTACCCCCTGGGCAGTAGGTAAACAATAACTTTGGAAATTGTTGGACTTTGCTCAAACCTCGAGAGTAGTCCAATTTCTACCGTTCAGAAATGGACGATATAACCATTCGTGGATGTACTCAAGGGCAGTTTAACGGAGGAAAAATCCAACATGTCTCCAGGGCTGTAGATAGAGCTTCAACAATTACCCATGGTGGTTTACGAAGTATGCGTTCTTTAGAGAATCATCAAATTATGAGACACCCACAGTTGACATTTAATGCGAAACCTGGAGTCCCAATCGATGGCTACCAGTTGAGGGCAGATGTCCTGGATCATGCTGCAAAGCAAATAAGATCACCAATTTGCTACTGTACAGTAATTCTAAAGCGAGGCTGCCCATGTCAGACAATAAACATGGTAGCTGGCCACACTGGACATGAGTGAAACCAAAGAGACAAAACAGGGGGGTATTTCGACAAGGGCATGAGGGAAACTAGCAAGGGGGTTATCACACGATGTGAATTGAAGACAAAGCCGCAGAAATAGGGAAACAAGTAAAACACCGGATGCCATGTAATGCAAGATAAACATAAACGACATAAAGGTCCATCGAGGGTCAAGGAGTAGACCGAGAAGGCATTATTCATTATCAGAGCCCTCCGGCGTGCCGGACCAACTTCTGCTCGGCGTGTGGGCGCGGTCGGGCAGGGCTTCTAGCTCCGGCTTGGCAGTTGGCAAGTAGTCGGTCTGATCATCCAGCCTTGGGACTTTGGCAGAACGTTCCTCACTGTCGTGAGGCGAATCTGTGTTCCAGTCCGACACCTTGCCCAACTTTCGATCGGTTTGCTCGCGGAGTACTTCATAGATGAATTGCATCTGCATCTCGTTGTAAACCATCATCATCCGCTGCTCGCGCATCTGATTGACGGTCTCAAAGACAGGGTCTCTCTCTGGATCCGTCACATCTAAAAGATGTCCGGATTCGAGCTCGCATAGCAGATGGTCAAGGGCGATGAAAGTTCCCGTTCGACCAACACCGGCGCTGCAGTGCACGATGCGCGGGTTGTCCGGGTGTGATTTGGAGGCTGAGAGCTTGATCAAATCGAGCAGGGCTTGGCGGTCGCTCCCTTCGGGCTTCGAGTAATCGGCCCAGCCGGCGAACAGGAAGTGCCACACGATCTTGGACTCGGAGCCGATGGCGAGCTCGAGTTTGCGGATCTCAGATCGAGATCTCGCATCGAAAGTCGACTCTAGGAGGGTGACCCTACCCAAGACGCCTGGCTCTGCTAGCTCGCTCTCGTCGAAGAAGACATCGGACTCCTCCGCTGACAGGACCATCGAGGCCTGCTCCGTATCCAACGGAAAGTACTGGGCGCACTTCTCTCGACCGGCTTCAAAAGTCTGAGTCAGCATTACAATCACGCCAACCTCCTGGCATTCATGGAAAACCATGTGCCAGAAATCGGCAAGATGTCCGAGTTTAGGGCCCTATTCTCGTTAGTCTTCATGTCGAACTAGATCCGTAGAATGGTAACCAACCTGAGTTGCAATGTATCTCCTTCGCTCCCGTGTGACCGAGTCCTCCAGCCGAATCGGAGATGCGTTAATGAAATCGCACTCGCCATCGGCTACCCGCAGATGAATGCGGCAATTCGCCCAGGCCTGTACGTTGTAGTATCGATTTCGCTCTTTGACTTTGGGGTCGGCTTCCAGGGCCCAGGGGTGTGAGAGATCATTGGCCAGCATTCCCTCCGCCAGTCGCGTGCGCTGCATCCATTCCAGATCTTCGAACTTGTCATGAATTTCTGCGAAAGAAGCGGTCAGTCACATTCCACGTGCGTATAGGGTTTCGTCCTCCGATAGGCTTTTTGTATTTTTGATTTGATATTTCTTTTCCTGCAAACTTCTCAACTCACCCGAGACAGATTGGCAGAGGAAGGGTGGCACGTCCTCGGTGTTCCCAGCCTCTAAATTGGGGTTGTCTTGACCTCCGAGGATGTCGAGGCCGGCGTCATCGTTTTCGGGCAGTCCGCGTTTGGAAGACGGCACACTGGTGTCGATCTTGATGGACGGATGCGCCATCTTTGCGGCGGCGATCCGTTGGAATGCTCGAACTTTCCCGATGACACCACGGGCTTTTCTGGAGACCGATCGAGCCTTGGAGCGTCGCTTGTGCGGGGCAGGGTCGGGAGAAGGCGAACGCGAGATATCCGTTCTGGCGTCGAGGTCGGAATCTGCAGGAACCGAAGTTATCTGCAGCGACGACAGATCGGGACAGCTATAAAAGCTGTCCCGGGAAGACGTGTCCAGGGCCAGTTTTTTGGAGGGATCGCGGGGGTGGGCGTCGAAGGAGGGGGAGGGGAGCGTCGCAATAAAAATAGAACGCTATACGAGGTGTCCTATGACATATACCTCCAGGAGGATAATACTGATTTGAAAGATCAAAGATCAAAGATCAAAGATCCCAGATCCTAGATCCCCCTGTATTTTTTTAAGAGAGAAAGATGCACACGGGCCAGAAGAGAAACAAAGTGGAGGCAAAAAACAAGAGTGAAAGTAGTAAAAGACCCGAGGTCTCCGAGTACAAGTGTATGCGATCTATAGAACTATTTATACAGACAACCTTTTTTTGTTTGAACTATAGTATAGACTTTGGAAAAGACAATCTCATTTGAAAACGGACGTTGCGACCCCTTTCCGACCATTTGAATCTTTTGTACGGAGTATGACTACTGTAGTTGCATACGGAGCCCTTTTGTTTTCGTCTAGCGCTTCCGTTTCAACTATAATTCTTTTGCGCCTTGGTTGTTTTTGTTATGTGCTCTGATACTCCGTACTCTTCCCTTCTCTCTTCCCCTGTATACTACACACCTCCCATATACCCTTCTTGAATGAACGACCCCTTGCGCCGATAGGTGTTCATCACCTGCGAACATGGTCTCTCAGGCGCAAATCGTCGATCGCACCGCGACCGCGCAAAGTACCGCGTCTCTTGTTTCACGACCCTCCCACTCTAGACGACATCGCTCTGGTCGATCGCACCAAGGAGGCTCCTCGAACTCCCCTTCCAACGATTTTCCCATCTTTACCTACACCGGTGACACCGAGATTGTGATTCGCGCGGGGTTGCAAGAGAGGCGCTATCTACTCCACCGATTGATACTGGCACAATGCTCCGGCTTTTTTGAAGCGAGCACGAGTGAGGATTGGGCGTGTCAGACAACCCTGGGTCCCTCGAAACCGGAAGGTTACCTCTCACCCGTGAGCGAGGATGATTACCTGTCCAACGGGTCTACCCTTGTACCCTCCGATCATGAAGCGCTGCCCACCCGGCCCGGCGAGAAGAGACGATGGCGCTACGAGCTAGACTGGGAGAACTGCGCCGAAGATGAGGAAGTGATTCTGGTACAAAAGGTCAGTTGCGCATGGATCTGGTTGAAAGCGCGATTGGCAAATTGCTAACGGTGTTCCTGGAGCAGCCCCCGAGCCATGCCCCCGTGTTTGGTGGCGACCAAGCGGCATTCCCTCCCACCATGACCAAGCCCTCTAATGTTCAAGCCGGGTTCTTTCGATCCATGGCAAATCTGACGGGGATCCAGTCAGTGGCACACCTACCCCAGACCGGGACAGAGGAGACCACTGACCCATTAATACGTGATTATGACAACCTGCTACGACTATTTTACAACTACCCACCCATAATAAACAGTGTCAACATTGCTTCTGCCTATACAGAGTGCAAGTCTCTCCTCGCGCTGGCGGACATATACGATGCGCTCCCTGTGACGGGGCCGCGTGTTGATCACCATCTCCTCGGCTTTGGATCGCGTCTCTTCAAGCAGATCGCCAAATACCCGCCCAGCTATCTCAAGCTAGGCTATCTTGCGCGGAGCCGAGTGATCTTCTCTGAGGCCTTGATCCATGTCGTAGGACAATGGCCTGCTGCACTACCCAGTATGCGAAACGGTTCGTACGCGCCTTTGCCAGAATCCCTGCTCGACATGATCGAAGACAAAGTGGAAGATCTCGAAGACCTGAAAGCACGCATTGAATCTAAGCTCCTGCGGTTATCTCTAACCACCTCGCGCGGCGAACGCGTCGGCCCCTCAAACGCATATTTGGATTGGCTCGCGGTATCACTTTTCCGCCAATGGCTGATAGAGAGCACCACTCCGCCGCCAGCTCCTATCCTCAAGAACTCAGGTGCAAATGACGGCCCATCGAATCCTACAAACTCGGCATCACATCCAACCAGTGCCGGTCGGCCCGCAACCCCTCAAGACCCGTCCGCGCGCGTCTTCAAACTGATCGGCTCGTCGAGCACGCAGGCATATCTGTCCCACGAGGATTTGAAACGCTTCCTCAAACTCCACCCTACTTCATCCGCTGGCTCTCTGTACACACGCGAGACCCTGAAACGCTTTGAGCGCAAAATGGACGAGATGAAGCGGCTGGCGAGGGAGATTGTGAAGCCGCTGATGCGCAATTTTCTGGAATTGGAGCTGAAGGCTCCTACTGGCCAGCCGTCTAGTACTGGCTCCCGTGAGGCTACTCCCTCAGGGCTACCATATCTAACATGTACGCGCGTTGAAGATATGGACTTGCCTTGGAACTAACTAACCTTGGAATGTCCAAAGTCGACGGCCATATCTTCTGGATTTTCCCCTCCCCCTACTGCTCTTTTTGTTACGTCTCTGCTTTCCTACCTAATGTTTTTTCAGTACGCTGATTTCCTGGACTACCCGTGGCGTTTTCTTTTTGGATGACGGATGGTCCTCTGCTTCATTTCCTATCAGGCTGCTGGCTTTGCCTGATGGTCTGATGAGTATTGCGTCGGATGAAATCTGCGATTTATGAACGATGTGATTTGCTATTTGATTGATGTCTATTATTTCATGTGTCCACGATTTCACGAAAGGGTTTCTGCTGCTTCGGCACAACAATATGTACTTTTTGTTTTGTTTTTTTAACTCTTCCTTGCCAACATGAGTTCTCTGAGGCATCCGTCAAGCTTATTGCGGCATCCCTGTTGCCAATCTTGGAAGTCGACTGCTCAATTGCGCTTCAATATACGCAAGGCGATGTAACACAATTCCTTGATATGAACATCATGTAGACTGCCAAACCTTGGAAACAAACATGCAATATATTCATGGCACATTTATGTGACTTCAAAAATACATAATGTACAGTGCTCAGAGAGGAAAGTGGACAGAGGAGTACTCCAAATCCAATCCTCAAATGTATTATTTTCCCCCGATGATTTCCATCCCGTCCATCCAAGGCCGCAAAACCTCGGGGACAACAACGACACCACGGTCCGCGTCCCATCCATTCTCCAAGATGGCAGCAAGGACGCGTGGCACAGCCATAGCGGTGCCATTCACGGTATGCGGGAATCGTGATTCCTTGGCCGCGCCCCGGACTCGCGCCCCCAGTCGTCTGCTCTGATAGTCCGTACAGATGGATGCGGAGGTAACCTCGCCCCAAGCAGACTCCAGCTCTTGGATCGACGAGTCGACAGCCGCAGCACCGGCGTTGGATCCGTGCCGTAGGCGCGATGGGAACAGTGCCTCGATGTCGCGTTTGCGAGTTGCACTGGCGCCCAGATCACCCGTCGGCATTTCCAGAATGCGACAGGGGAGAGAGAGGGAGGTTAGAATCTCCGTCTGCATTTCTAAAAGCTCATTAAACAAGTCATCGGAGCTTGGAGTCGTTGACTTCGATCCAGCGTCGACGTTATCCGTCCAGCCGAACAGCTCGACTTTGGTAAACTCGTGGACTCGGTAGAGACCCTTTGTGTCTACACCGCGCGACCCGGCTTCGGCTCGGTAGCACCGACTTGCGCCGACCAGCTTGATTGGTAGCTCGCCGGCGTTGATATCGCGACCGGCGTACATGGCCGCGAGGGGGATTTCCGCGGTACCAGTGAGGGAGCGCTGAGGCTTGTTGTGACGATCACGCTCATTCTGCTCAATTGACCAAATCTGCTGCTCGTTGTGTTGGTCGCGCGGTTGGAAACCGCACGCCTCGGCGATATAGGAGTAGACGATGGACGGAGGCGCGACAGTGCGCCATCCACGACGTCGTGCTACGCTCAGCGCATATTGAACGAGAGCCTGCTCAAGCATCGCGCCCTCGTTGATCAAAAATACCAGCCCCATCCGGTTGTTGTGGCGGAACTAGCGAAGTCTATGAGGTTGAGCTCGGTGCCGATGGTGACGTGCGACCGTGCTTGAAGCTCAGCGGCTGACTGGCCGATCCATGATGGCGGTTTTTGTGGGTTGAAGTTGATGTAGGAAACGAGGGCAGGGTCATGTCCGACGGGTGTGAATGGAGAGGAGAGGTTTGGCAGGGCAAGGGCCAGGCGATTGATCTCCTCGGTGCAGGTGGCTTTGCGGTCCACCATTGCCTGAGAATCATCCTTCAACTTCTGGGCTTCCAATTTCAGCCCAGCCAGTTGGTCACTGAGGTTCAACCAATCCTTATTCTCGGGTTCGCCTCCACGGTTTGTATCCTGCCGCGTCGCGACATGCAGCTTGGCGATCGTCTGTTCCAATTGTTTAATGCGGGATCGGGGGGTCTTGAGGTCGTGATCGAGTTGTTTCGCCTCGTGTGATAATTGTTCAATCTTCGATGGGTACACGGCATGAGCCGCGTAGTTGCGATCTAGGCAATTTTGCGCGTAGAGTTCGGCATTTTGGCGGATGTGCTTGACGTCCGGCGTGGACTTCGGGGCTGTCGCGGGTCTGAGCACGTCACGATTGCTCCGAGCGGTAGAAAAGTTGCGGAGCGGCACTCGGCTTAATCTGGATGAAAGCCTGCAATTGAAGCAGACATATGAAGTAAGCGCCATGGATAGTTGGGAAAAAAAAAGGAAGAATTGGAGAAGCGGTGGTTATCAGGTGGATCCGCCTTGGCCCTTTCGAGATCGGCGTAGTTCACGTTTACGTCCCTTTTACTTCTTTCTACTAGGCCCGTGAACTACTATTTCAGAAGGGTTTTCCTCATTCGCGATATGGCTTGAAATAATTGTCTCGCATCTCTCTCTTCTGATCTTTGATCTTCTCACAGCCCCAGCTTTTGCTTCTTGATTCTCGCTCCCACCCCCGAGAGAACCAAGACGACTGAAACAAGTACACCCCAGAGAGGAATATGTATCGCCGCTAGGTTGTACGTGGTCTGCGTCGCCGCCACGACAGTCGCCACCTCCAGCAGTAACAAAACATAGCCACTCCAACGATGATACTTGTAGATTCGCTTTCCTGCGTCGACACTCCCAAATATGGTAACGGGAATGAAGAATTGGAAAACACCAACCAACGCTTGGAGCACGATGATACTAACGGTTATCAAGCCCAGGATTCCATGTGGGGAGACGAAGTGCGGGTGAGAACCCTTGTTGATCTCAATGATGGTGAAGCCGGATAGGAATAAGACGACGCTCAGCAGTTGGATTGCGGAGTGGATGCGAGTGCCGGTCAGCTTCTGCTGCGGGGTCGCTGTTGGTTGAAGGATTAGTGCTGCTTGGACTTGAAGCAGAAGACCTGAAATGACGAGGAGCTGAGAGGGTCAGTAGGGGTTGCTTTATTGCAGCGTTGAACCTTACTGGATGCGGGGTGAACAGCGAGAGTGGCTGATTCAGGACTCCTTGCCAGACTAGTGCTGCTAGCTGGTGAGGTCGTTAGTTGACTATATATCCCATGCTGCACGCGCAGAGAAGCTCACAATCCAGATTCCGGCCTGCGCGATACTAGCCGTGCCTGGGACTGGAGTTAGTGGTGGGAAAACGAGTTTGCAAAGCCTTCTCACCTGTGAATATATTCCGGTAAATACCCTCATCAGACCTTTGTGTGACATCTCCAGGACGACCTAACAGAGGTTCGTCATCTCGTGACTCGAGCACTGGATCTGGCGAATTCCGAGACATGTCGACTTGTGGAAGAATACCAAAAGAACCGGAGCAATATAGGAAAGGACACTGAAGTTTTATATCATAGTTCGAGCAAAAGAGAGCATTTGGCGTGATCGTCAGTGGGTATGACGATTGGATGCACATCTCCCGTGGGTGGAGCTGAAGTCTTCCGGTCTTGCCAGCGCTACATTAAAAAGCAAACATCCTCACTCGTCAGCCCCGGAATTCAAGTTTTCAAATCAATGCTCTGTAATCCTTACTCAATGACTGCTTACAGACTCTGACATATCTTTGGCCAGTCATATCTACTACAATTTGTCATTTGGTGCGAAATAGCTCCCCCATTTTAGATATTAAATATGCTTGTAATACCAACCCTGCCACTTACCTCGTCCTTGTCCTACTTCGCCTTGCGCGGATCTATGCGCCAGCTGCTTTGCTCATTCGGTGGATCTCCTTGCTTAGGATTGGGAAAAACGAAATAAATGGAATCTCGCAACATATGTATTGTCAAATAAATCATTATGGGCTTCTCTTAATCCACGAAGAGCGGGTACACCACGGTAGCTTCATTGCTCAGATATTAGCCATGGATTGGGTTGCTTTTATGGGTAGTTCGGATAGGTCTCAGTGATATAGCTGCAATGAACCGTGATAATCACATGGGCTAATCCTTAGGCCAGTGTAGTCAATGACCCTTGTTCAATCTCAATTGAGCCAAATTGCTGCTCAGACAAGGAACAAGCCAAATCTCGTTTATCGACTTACCGGGGACTCGTGGACACAATTGATAGCATGAAACTTGACCCCTCTGGGTACTCCGTACTTCAGGAATATGGCCTGCGCTGTCTCACAATGCGACTTCCTGCAAATAAACACACAAGACTTTGCAGCAAATGTGCGCAAAAGGCCCTGTGAAGCTATGGCCAGGCCAAGGATTCGAGATCGATCCTGATAATTCGGTGTTTGTTGAGGTTTGTAAGCAGGGGCTCCATGGCCTCGGGGTGTCTGACAGTGAGAGGTGGGGACCTTTCACGTTCCTGGAAAACCCCAGATTTTGGGGTCTCAACCCCAACACCCAGAATTTCTCCAAGTTATCCCCCGGTGGGCACGGGAGGTCGCGCCCGAAGGCGCAAGATTGCCACCTCAGGTCAGCAAGTCTGCCCCTTCGCCCCCGACATAAACAAGGCGCCAGACGTCAGGGTGGCTTGCATTGTCGCAATAAATGGCTCAATCCAAAATGTATGTTCCTCTTCATGGCACCCAATAGGGTATCGCAGCCCGGGTTCATGTACATGGATGCGTTTTAGCTTCCGGGGTGATTAGGTTGTAGGTTTCGGGATCCCTGACCAACGACGGGCTCGAGATGACGCCCATTATATATCAAAATTGAAGCGGAGAAATGTGTCCCGAAGAATCTGGGGTATTTGACCAGTGAGGCCGTTCCGCATTGTAGGATTTGAGGGGTATGCGGGAAGACACGGGGGCGACTGAGAAGGCTTCCAACACCGAGGCGTAGATCCAGCCCGAAGCCGAAGGTTTTGATTACGAGAAAAGACGGTTCGAGCTGAATGAGAGGTTAATGGGGTGAACTGACTTTAAACCGAGACCGAGACTGAGAGTGGACAACCAGAAGGGAAGTCCAGGAGTCTTGTATCTCAAGAGGTAGGGCACGTATAGATAACAAGTGAAAGTAGTCAAATAGTCAAAACAGTTACCCCAGCTTTCTCTATCGCGCAACTCTATCTATGGGCCAACTTTAGGTAAAAGCAACACCAATCACGCGGCTGGCATTCAACTAGGCGTATCTCCGAACCAGCGCCGAGAGGCGAGGGGGGCTCAAACCTTTGGGCCGCCAAGAGATGCCAAGATCCAGTCCGCCTCGTCGGGCCAATGAACGGCTAGCTGTGGCTAGGGTCGGCATCCTTCCTATCTGCTTGGGAATTCCCCGGGTCTCGGCATTTGAGGCAAAAATGTCCAGTGCTTTTGGCGCGGAGAATCAAGATTTATGGGGGCCAACCATATCAATTCCTGTTAGTCACCGCGTGGGGAATTTCCCCCATATCTGCGTGCTAGTCGTATCTAGGGCTTGTGCTACGGTGTATACTATCTCACCTTCCCGAATCAGAGATATCCCGGCTTATTGCGAGGGCTACAAGATAACAAAAATGACAAGCATTTTTTCAAGCCAAAGTGATCTTCCGCTTAGGGCCTTGCGCCTCACCCGGTGCAGAGAAAAAGGATAGAAGCGATACTGGCTCGGAAGGTTCACCGGTCAGCCACTGCCAAGTAGGTCCGAGGCCTAAAAACGTGGTAACCGTGTGCAAAAGTCTTGGCTACGAGGCCAGCCATGTACTAGGCTCTTGGCCTGCACACTTCTCCGCGATAGGCTCCACTTCCGGAGAGGCAAACGAGGTGTCAGAGATTGGACAATACCCCAGGATTCGCTTATGGACTGTGCGCTCTGTCCGTGCCTTTAAGTCTGCGCTTCCCCCCTACAGTTTGAGGCTGTGAAATCTCTCTTCCTCTCTGTGTTGTTGACTGTATACCGAGATGGGCCACCCCGACGAGATCAATGCCCTTGAGGCACAGCCCAGCTACTACGATGACTCTAAGGTCGAGACGATTGATGAGCCCGTTCAGCTCAAGAGGGAGCTCAAGGCTCGTCACATTTCTATGATTGCCATTGGTGGTGCGATTGGTACTGGATTGATTGTTGGAACTGGTAGTGCATTGACGTGAGTCTTCCAAATCGGCATGATTGCTTGGATTGCATTGCTAACAAATCCCACAGAGCCGGAGTATGTGACTTTCGATACCCACAATGCGTTTTATACTAATTGATCATGTTTAGCCGGGTTCTTTGCTTATTGCATACTGCTTTATGGGTCTCATCGTTTGGACCGTCATGTGCGGACTGGGTGAAATGGCCGCCTGGCTCCCCTTGTCTTCTGGTTTCACTGGTTACGCTGGCCGTTTCTGTGATCCTGCTCTTGGTTTTACTCTTGGATGGTGGTTAGTATTCCCTGATACACAAATTATTCCAGACCCAAAAACTGATCGTTTACCAGCTATTACCTTAAATATATCATTCTTCCGCCCACACAACTTACTGCAGCCGCCCTGGTCATCACATACTGGCCTCAAGTATCAGCCGACAAGGTCAATCCAGGCGTATGGATTGCCATCTTCATGGTGGCAATTATCGTGATCAACTATTTCGGTGTGAAGGTTTTTGGTGAATTGGAATTCTGGCTTTCAGCTTTCAAGATCATTGTCATCCTGGGAATCATCCTGACCTCTTTCATCTTCGCACTTGGCGGTGGTCCCGACCACGACAGAAGAGGTTTCAGGTACTGGAAAAGCCCGGGTGCCTTCAATCACAAATATGTCGAGGGAGACCTCGGCAAGTTCCTTGCGTTCTGGTCGACCATGGTGCAGGCCACCTTTGCCTTCCTCGGTAAGAGCATTCATGCGAGCATCAATGACCTGAGCTAACTCATTATAGGTACTGAACTTATTGGTGTGACCGTTGGCGAGGCCCAGAACCCCCGAAAGACCATTCCCAAGGCCATCAAGCTCACCTTCTGGCGAATCGTCGTGTTCTACATTCTCAGTGTTCTCTTCGTTGGCATGTTGGTTCCTTATGACTCCCAGGACTTGGCTTTCGCTACCAAGGCCAAGAGCTCTGCTGCTGCATCGCCATTTGTGGTTGCTATGAAGCAGGTCGCTGCTCTCCCCCATATCATCAACGCTTGCATTCTCGTGTTCGTCCTGTCTGCTGCCAACTCGGATCTATACATTGCGACTCGAACTCTGTATGGTCTCGCTCGCGAGAAGAAAGCTCCGGCAATCTTTGCCCGCACCAACGTTGCTGGTGTCCCCATTTACTCTCTGGCGCTGTCCGCGTCATTCTGCCTTCTTGCCTTCATGAGTGTCTCCAAGGGCTCCAAGGAAGTGTTTGGATACTTCACCGACATGGTCTCTATCTTCGGATGTACGTTATTGTCTCCTATCCCAGCTCCCAAATGCCTTACCATACATACTAACCCGTCTCGACAGTGTTGACCTGGATCTCACTCCTCATCACTCACATTTTCTTCATCCGTGCCCGACGCGCACAGGGCGTCGACGAGAAGACTATCCCCTACCAAGCCCCACTCGGAATCATCGGTTCCAGCATTGCGCTCTTTTTCTGCGTTCTCGTGGCTTTCACGCGCAGCTTTGGCGTGTTCATTCACAACTCTGCCACCTATGGCAGCTTCGACTATAAGACTTTCATCACCTCCTATATTGGAATTCCTCTATACGTCATGGCATTCACTGGCTGGAAGTTCTGGAAGAAGACCGAGATCATCAAGCCTCACAATGCCGATATTTGGACTGGAAAGGCCGAGATCGATCGTGAAGAGGCCGAGTTTGAAGCCATGGCTGTTATTGAGAACCAAAACATGTCGGGATGGAAGAAGATTTATACAAAGGGCTTCTCATGGCTCTTCTAGACCTGCTTAGACTAGGCACTTACGGCTTTGCTTATATAGATGTTTGATGACGAATACGGATATACCATTTCCATTTTATTTTCTGAAACAGATCACCTCTCAACGCAGGACAATGTTTTTTTTTCATTATATTTTCTGTTGTTTTATTCCACCAAACGGTACTAAGAAAAAGCCAGCTCCAGGGCTCGTCTATGCCATGCGGCGTCAGCTTGAAGGTAAAGAATCTGGATAAACCACTCAGGCAACAGTAGCTTTCGAACTCAAGCTATTAGTCGGTATTGCAAAAGTACCCTTGAATTGAGCGCCTGGTCAACGTCAAGATCATTTCGGCTTCGGTGCAGGTTCTGGCGATGGTGCACCACTGCGATCACCGCGACGAGGATCATCCTCCAAGTCCTGTGGACCAAGAGGATACAAGTTTTGCTCAGAGACAGCAAAGCCCAAATCGAACATCGTAGCTTCAATATCGTCGGCCACACGGCCGGTGCTACTCGGATCCTGGATGAGTTCTTGCTGCCAATTCGCGACATGTTCATAGATTGTGTTGCATTTCTCGGTCCATTTGACGATATCTCGACGGTTGTAAGCCTGTCCGGACATTCTAAGAGCACGAACCCGGTTGAGAAGATTGCCTAGACTGTTAATTATCATTTCCCGGGCTGGAGGGTAATTATCCTGAAGAATGTGAATCTGGGCATGCAAAGTGGTTTGAAACCACTCTCGCTCCTCCTCGTAGGTGGCGTGGGCTGGTCGTCCTGACATCTTGTGGGAATGAGGATATACTTGCGATGAAAACCGGGCGAGAATTTCTGTTTGTTTTTGGGGTCGATGTTTGATGGTAGTTGAAGATCTGTGAGTTAAAGAGCTTGATGTTGTGGAATGGAGACCTGCTTGATTTGTAGAACTTGAAGAGTGGGCACAAGGAGCCTACTTATATCAATGGATGTTCTGGTATCGAAAGCATTGCTTTGTTAAATCCTCGAGGGGCCATGGATATCTTTTGGGAGCACAAAGCCATAGTTGTCATTGTCCACCTTGGGGACGCTTTGTCTGTTCAAAAGGCGATGTAGGTCGAGCAAGAGTCGATGCAAGACTCGTGTGAACACAAAGAATGAAATAAAATTGCTCAATCTGCCGGCACTGTTATCAAAAACCGCTCGTGCGGGAACAAAGAGTTGTTTTCTTAGGCATTATGTACAGATGTTGCGTCAAAGACACTACCGTTCGTTGTTCACATTCTTGAGACCCTGATGCACCTTTGCCTAACTCTCAGGAAGAGTAGAAGAATTAAACACATCAAAGTTAGTAGATACCTTGAGAGAAAAAGTGAGGTTTGTGCACCCTAATCAGATCATGTTCACCAAGGCATTTTGATGACAGGTCCCTCTTCCCCGGATCCTACCCGACCGAAGACCACCTCTGCTCCCAGGTTCTTCGGATCCAAGTCCATGACGATGTTGAACAAAGAGCTGCTCCTGTTAGTTATAGGTCGCGAAGGATCTTCCTGGCAGCATATGGCTTGAGGGAGATTGAACGTGTCGGAGAAAATGGATTCTCTCAGCAAGGCAGCGGTAAGATCCTCGCCCTTGACACCCACATCAATGAGCTCCTTGGTCAACTCTCCCAGTCGTTTCAATCGAATTGGTGATCCAGATAGCCATGCCGGCTCATCAACATATCGATTTTCGAGGAAGTGGTTGGCATGGCCGATGATCCCGGAAGCATCTTCAGTGAGGTGTTTGTCTCCGACTGGGGACAGCTCAAGACCCAGGGCGGTCGTGTAATCCGCACAAAGGATGTGCTGCGCAGAGGCAACTCCACCCAGTGACTCAATTATTTGGACAGCATCATGGACGGATGGACTTTCCAGACATAACCGAAGTGCAACGTGAATGGGCAGCTTTGTACTCAACATCGGCTTTGCTCGTATCGCATTGAGACAAGTTCCAACGCCACTTGAATTGAATCCAATCTTGCCCACTATGCCTGCCTAAAGAAGTTTCAGCGGGATATTGACTAAATTAGATGGAGAATAAGCCTCCCCGACTCCACTGACCTCGGTAACCATATAGATCTTAGGCTTCCCCTCTTGCTCAATTGAAACCATGGCCAGATTCTTCTTAACATTGGCTGTCCAATCCCAGTTTTGCGATAAAACTCGCGCCCCATCATTCTTCCTCCAACACAGCGTGGTGCAGCCATCGGAGAACTTGCCGAGGGCGATTTCACTTCGGCAGTTTAGCGCGACGATATCGAGCACGGCAAGTTCGACACCTTCGGCGATCCCTTCCATCTCCACGAGCAGATGCGGTGTCAGAATCTTCAACGTTGACTGGAACTCCTTTGCGACTTCTCGGACATCTTCCCAGGCCAGTTTGGATGTCTGCTGGAACATGGCTTCATAGATGGATATTTGACTACGAATCTGCTCTCGCAAAGCTCGGCCATGTTGTACTCCGATCTAATCCGGAAAGTCAGCAAATCCGAGCACCCAGGTATATTGTAAAACCCAACATACTTCTCGGGGAGTACCCTTGAGTGTGAGCTTAATCGGGTTATTTTCAGACATCTTGGCGTGGTGAAGCAGGAATGTTCCGGAGATGACTGGTATTTAACCACTTCGGTTGGAGTCGTGCGGGGGTGTCAAAGAGTCAAGATGCCTTTTTAGTTGGAATTTCGCAAAACGAAAGTCTTTAGACACCTCGGTACCCCAACTGACTCCAATAGATAAGAGGAGTTCACTCTGTACTGTCCACTATATTGAGCTCGGTGCTACACAATCACACCCTGTGTTGGTTTGCGATTTATTTGTATCTACACTCATAACCTTGGAACTACCTCAACCTATGCATCACGAATCAAGTGCTTGAATAGTCGGTCCAAGTAATAAGCGGACTGCTTTGGGTACCGTGTCTTCTCTTCAGAGTTGAAGTCGATAAACGTACAACCGAATCGGTCGGCATATCCAGCAGCCCATTCTGTGGCCAGTTAGTTGCTTGTTTGTGAGACGCAGCAGGTTGACTTACCCCAGTTATCAGTGAATGTCCAAGCAAAGTAAGAACGGATATCAACCCCGTCCTCCTTCACAGCTCGCGCGAGCGCATTTCCAACATAACCCTCGAAGAATTTGATCCGGAAGTGGTCATCAAGGACCTCGGGTGTGGGTGCACTCTCCCCTTTGGCGGTGGTTCCGTTCTCAGTGACATAGATGGGCATTTGGTATCGCTTATAGATCCAATTCAGCAATTTCCTGAACCCTCCTGGCGCAGCTCGCAGCCAGGGGGTATCGCTCTCCTCGCCACGAGGCACCCCTTGTTTATTTTCGTCATGGATCTCCACATTCCCTTTGTGATCGTTGATGTCTGGAGGTGACGTTTTATGCTTGGTGAAGAAGGTCGTGTAGCTGTTCATGCCATAGAACTCGGAACTACCCAACACAAGTTGAGATTCCTCGGCCGTGAAATGTGGCAACCGATCACCTAGCTGTGCACGCATTGATTGAGGGTAATCACCTGTCTTGTAAAGGGGGTCTGCAAACCAGGCGATCTCGAACTCGCGTGCCCGTTCTGCAGCTTCCTGGTCCCGTGGGTCTTGTTCGTCCCAGGCTTCAGACCAGTTTCCATGCAAAGTTATACCAATGGTGCCATTTTGCCGAGGCTTGAACTCCTCGCGGTACAGACGTGATACATGAGCATGCGAGACTAGTTCGGTGTGAGCCACGGTGAACGGCTCGGTGGATGAATCACCTTCCGCATTCCGCTCCCTGAAGGATGATCTGCCAGGGGCATGCACGCCTGCTGCATATCCGGCGAGCGTGTATACACCTGGCTCATTATAGGTGATCCAATGCTTGACCCGGTCGCCAAAGCGCTCAAAGCAGACGCGGGCATAGCGCACAAAATCCGGGGTGTAGGCGTCTTGGTTCAGCATGCCCCCGTATCTGTCTTCCAATGCCTGTGGGATATCCCAATGGAAAAGAGTGACGAATGGAGTGATTCCGTTGCGAAGAAGCTCGTCAATGAGATCCGAATAGAACTGGATACCTTTCTCATTGACTGGATCATCGCGGCCACCCAGTGGAATAATCCGGGACCAGGCTAGAGAGAATCGATAGGCGTTGACCCCGTAGCTCTTCATAAGGGCCACATCTTCCCGGTAAAAATCATAAGCCCGGACGGCATCGTCAGCGGTGCTTCCATCGGCGATCTTGCCTGGTGTGTGTCCGAAGGTGTCCCATATAGACACTCCTTTACCGTCTGTATCCCAGGCACCTTCTATTTGAGCGGCTGCTGTGGCATAGCCATGAAAGAAATCAGGTCGCAGGACGTCCTTGAGATCTTGTACTGAATTTAGATCCATGTCGTTTATGTTCTGATATTATTCACAAGATGAATAGAATGCTGATTATTCCAATCGAAGTCATAGTAAATGGTTCGGTGGTGCATTTAACCGGTGGCTGGGACATGCGGACTGTCCGTGATGGATTGGGAAACCAGCAGGGATACGAAGCGGGGGAAGCCACACCGGAAATGCAATCCATTTTGATCCCATTTCACAGTGTGGAAGTAAAATTGACCCAGTTCTATATGGCCCCAGTGTCGATTACATGCTCACCGTGGCCAAAAACCTCTCTTTGGAGACCGTTGAAGTAAACTACCACCTTCTCTCCCCGCTCGGACTTCACTCTCACTTCACCAACAACCTGACCATTTTCCCATGCAAACTGCAGTTCAAATCCTCCTCGCACCCGTACTCCCCGAATGGACCCAGTCCAGCCCCTTGGACAGGCTGGAAGGATCCGAATCATGCCATGCTCGTGAGATTGGACCAACATTTCAATTATGCCAGCTCCACCCCCAAAATTGCCATCTATCTGGAAGGGCGGATGACTATCCAACAGATTGGGTAAGGTGGAATGAGCCAGAAGCAGGTCGAGGTGCTCAGCACACTGTCGGTCTTCAAGTAAACGCGCATGTAAGTTGATCAGCCAAGCACGACTCCAACCGGTATGACCACCACCGTGCTCTGCACGACGGCGCAGCACCACTCCACAGGCCGCCGCTAAATCGGGTGTGTGTGCTGGTGTGATTGTGTTACCGGGATGTAATGCCCACATATGGGAAGTATGGCGATGTCCTGGTTCGACTTCCGCATAGTCCGTGGCCCATTCCTGCAAATAGCCTGCCTTGGATATCTGCATCGGGGGCAGGCGGTCTCTGGTTAGTCGGACCCCCGGAAGAAGGGGATCATTTATATGAAGCTCCTTCGCGCAACATTGAAACGCATGCAGAACAGCGTCCACAATCTGAATATCGATGGTAGATCCTTCGCACAGAATTCCCTTTGTACCCGTATGGTCATAGTATGAGTTTTCTGGAGAGACAGATGGGCTGGTGACCAGATATTTACCAGTCGAATCGTCAATCAAAAAGTCTAAAAGAAATTCCACGCATCCACGAAGTGTGGGAAACATTCGGCGAAGAAACTTCTCGTCGCCTGTATACCGGAAATGGTCCCAAATGTGATAGCAGAGCCACGCACCACCCAAGGGCCAGATACTTGCTGGCATCCACCGATCAGCAGGAGCAGTGTCAGCCCAGATGTCTGTGTTGGAATGAGCTGTCCAACCCCGACACCCGTACATGATACGCGCAATAGCCCGCCCGGACTCGGCCATGCGTTCCAGTAGCTCGAAAAGAGGCAGTTCACACTCTGACAAGTTACACAAATTTGATAGCCAATAGTTCATCTGTAAATTGATGTTGATCGTAAATCGAGACCCCCATGCCGGATGGAAAGATGGGTTCCAAATGCCCTGAAGGTTTGCAGGTAGCGCTTTGTGTCCATCTCTGCTACATGATATCAGAAGATAGCGGCTGTAGCTTTGATAAAGTGCGATGAGTCCTGGATCTCGAGCGGATTCCAGGCGTTGGTCGGTAGGAATTTCAGGATTGTCTGGTCCAAGTTGCAATTCCATTCGGTTGTACAGGGACTGATAGTCCGAGACATGTCGAGCTCTTAGCTCAAGCAGAGAAAAGTGAAGCGCATTCTGTACATGTTGCTCGGTCTTTTGTTTTATGTCGTCGTGGCGAAATGTAGTCTCTGCTGCAATGACTAGCAGGGTGTCACTGGAGTTCACCACTAGATTGTTTCCGATCTTGGTGACAGTACCATCTTCGTTGTCACAGCGGACAGACACAGTACAGCATGCCCGGTTACTATTCCTGCCTCCAGGCGTCACATGCATTGTGATGGAGCTGTTGCTTGCACGAACATCGTCAAGCCACTCGTGGGTTTCAAATTCCAAATCACTCATCCGCGACAATCGAACCACAAACTCTGCATTTCTCGAAGAGCGCACACGGATCACAAGGGCGTTGTCCGGGTAGCTAGCCAGGACTTCGCGTTTGAATTGAACACCCTTATACTCATAACTGACCAGGGCTACAGCACTTTTCAGGTCCAATGAGCGTCGGTAGCTTGTCACATCTTGCGAGTCATGACCAAAATCCAAAAAGAGATTTCCGAGAGGCTCGTAATTCCGCTGGCTCATCGGGTTGGCAAAGAAAGCCAGCTTGGCTATCTCCTCGGCTTCTGCATGTTTTCCCTCACGTATTGCGGCCCTGAGTTGGGGCAGATGCTTGAGAGCATCTTGTGGGGTTCGATCTTGAGGACCTCCATACCACACCGAATCCTCATTAAGTTGTAGCATTTCCGTATCGGTGCGTCCGTACACCATGGCCCCCAAGCGTCCATTCCCAACTGGCAAGGCCGAGTTCCAGTCCGCAGCAGGCTGTCGATACCATAGCTCAGACATCTTCTCTGAATCTATTGTGATCCTTGTCTCCTGGTTGGCTTGTTTCGCATTGTTCAGAACGCGTGGGCGTCAGTTATATCACCCGCGACGGTATGAATGAATTATCACGGAAGACTCAGCCTATTCAGCGAAGTGTCAGCGAATGGATTGCCCGGGCCAGAAATACGGGGCGTATCAGGCTGAATGGAGTCTAACAACAGCCCTAGTTCCCGCTGCCCCGGATTCCGGTTAAATACTCACACGACTCCAGACGCGCTTTGAGCCGGGCTCAACTGAGTCAAAGCCAGATCCACCGCTAGCGTACCCCACAGGATGATCCCAGTGGTGGGAAATCTCAGATGGGGGAGATGGCGCTCAAGGGAAAAAGCAAAAGGAGCCCAACAAACAAGGATACCACAAGAAATCGACAACGTGACTGACGCCAAACTTCGCCTCTCTGGCGTCTCTCGCCAATCAGTATCTTTGACGGATCTTAATTGCCACTACAAGTCAATGTTGTCGCAAGCTCATGTTGTCTCCGTGGCGGAATAGGCCAACAGCATAGCTGCCGACCGGTGGCTGCCCCTAGCTTCCATCCCATTCTACTAACACAAAACAGAAATACTCACAAGATCCCAGCTTACCGAGGCCTTGGCTTGACTGCAGCTTTAGGTCTCTCAGATACCTCTTGAGACGATTCCCTCTAATCCCACCCGACATCCTTCACACTTCGACCGCCGCAGCCATGACCAAGTCAGGCACTGCATATGCAGAGGCAGAGCTAGGCAAGGGCAATACCCAAGAGCATGTGGAAGAAGTAGCACTCGCACGCGTGACAGAGGAGGATCTGTGGAAGCTCTCACAGGAATCTTTGAATTTCTGGTCATGGACAGGATTCCGTCTTGGTCTCATCATGTTCATCCATGGCTGCAACCAAGCCGGCTTTGGAGTCGACTGGGGTGTTATCGGCGGCATCAACTCGATGGTCCCATGGCATGACTATTTTGGATTTGGTACGGCAGGCGGTACATACGGTTTACTCAATGCCCTCATGCAGATCGGCACTGTCTGCGGTTCGCCGTTCATGGCTCTGGCAGATGTCATTGGCCGTCGGGGTATCAACTTTACAGGTAATGCCATTGTCATCTTCGCATCGCTTATGCAAGGTCTTGCAACAAACCTCCCCATGTTCATGGCGGGTCGGTTCTTCATGGGGTTCGGCACAGCACTCATGTCCAGCTCCCAGTATATTGGTGAGATAGCACCTATTCATCTACGGGGTCGCATGGTGGGATTCTTTGGGGCCTGCTTCCAAGTCGGCAGTCTGGTCATGCTTGGTGCCATGGTTGGGCTCACCAATCTGCCAGGCAACAACTGCTGGCGCATTCCTCTCATTCTTGAGGCCTTGTTCCCAGCAATCGTCTGCCTGGGTATCTATCTTCTCACACCAGAATCACCTCGATTCCACGTATTGAACGGCAATCGACAGAAGGCTAAAGAGATCATTGCCAAATACCACACCACTAGCACCGATATTAATGAGCCCATTGTCGAAATCGTGGTCAGACAGATTGAAGAAAGTCTCGAAAATGATCCAACAGGCTATAGAGCATTCTGGGACTACCGAGTCTTCTTCACTAAAGTAGCTCGCTATCGACTCCTCGTTTTGTTTTTGTATTCGTTGTTCCAGCAATGGAACGGTGGTGGCATCATCACCTACTATGTAAGTTGTCCGAAGGTCAATCATGCACTCACGGCTGGTTACTAACCTGCCTCAGTTGGTTCCATCGCTGGAGCAGCTAAATATCGATGGCCCCAAACAGCAACTCGGCATCACCATCGGTACTACTGCGGTATACTTCGTGTTTACAGCTGTTGGCTCCCTCTTGGTCGACAAATTCCGCAGACGAACCTTGATATTTATTGGTCTCATTAGCATGATTGTCTTTCAGACCGCGACGACAATCACATCATGGCAATATTCGCTGCAGGCCACCTCGGCCACGGCTGCCCTCACGCTTCTGTGGATATTCCTCTATCAGACCTTCTCCGCGACATTTGTTGCTACCATGCACAATTTGTATCCGATCGAGATCCTGTCATTGCCCCTGCGTGCAAAGGGAATGGGGCTATACAGTCTCATTCAAGGCGGCGCAGGGGCCGCACAGTCTTACGGAATCGGAGTCGGTATTGCAAAAGTTGGATACAAGATTTGGGTCGTGTACATTGCGTACAACTCTATTCAGCTCGTCCTGTCCTATTTCTTCTTCCCCGAGACTGGCGGTCTAGCTCTAGAGGAAATCAACACCGTGTTTGAAACACCGGGTATCCACCCTGTGAAGATGTCGTTGGATATTCAGAAGGCCAAGAAGGCCAGAGCGGATGCGGAACGGGACGAGGAGGGAAACGCTGAGCTATAGGTGGCGTGTGATATACTCCTGTATTCAGCTGCTGTAGCTGCTATAGCTGTTTTAGGAGAGAGATAAGTAGTCATCATACGACTGTAGGTTTCCTGTCTAGTCATGTTGAAGCTTTCAAGAGATTTTATTAGCTTTCCACACTCATTTGAGAATATATGCGCTGATGATATACAAGCATTGAGTTTTTCTTGAACTTACACATCAAAAGAACACGCCAATGGGGCATATGAAACGCGTCGGATCCGATTCAGGTGCCTACCCATCGCTTGTTACACAATTTCCAGGTCTTGTCTTTTCAGACGTGGATGAAACAGGAACACGAGCACGCGAATTCTCTTTATCCCTACCAACTTCCCTTTCCAGAGACTCTGCGAGCTCCAACTCAGTTCTATCCTGTGGACATCAGATGACCTCATAAGCCCTAAGCATTCGGCTTGACTATCACTCAGATGTAGCTGATTCTCTTAGATCCAAGGAGGTTTCTTTTTTTTTCTTCGAAACCCTTGAACTCATTACCAGTCCAAAATTCAATCGGCACTCAGATGCACCCTATCATCTCGGGCTGCAGCGTTGTACAAACGAATCAGGCACCGAGCCAAGACCCTTTCATGACTTTTTTCTGTCTTTCTCTTCTCACAACCTTCATCAGTTTGTTTGTTTGTTTTGTGTTTTGCAGTTTGATTATTCTACTGTTATGATTTTTGTCAATGTACGTCATGTGTTTGGAAATCTAAAACCGCCAACGGGTTTCTTGCATTCTGCAGTGTCACATATGGTCTGAGTGGTCTGAGTATGCTCTATGGCCTTGATTTGGCTATTCTTGAAGAGAATGGAGCACCATCTCAGCTTTTTGATTGTTTCTATGGTCTTTCTCTGTCAAATAATGTGGAACACATGTTACCTTGATTAGAAGGATAGTCCACAATTGGAGATCGTCAATGGTTTTCGTGACTATCTCAAGGGAATTGGGCACATCTCTCGCGTACATCCAAATAGCGAGTAGCAAGTATGCATTCTTCTATTCAGATGTCCAAGCTTGAACAGGAGTAGACAATGACCTGCATCAAATCTCCCAAATCTTCATCGCAAGGAAGAGCAAGCAAATAAAGTGGAAATGACGGGCAGGCTACATCAACTCTATTCTCGTGTAATGCGGTTTCTTGCCTAGGATGTCTAAATGACAGGACCTCGTGGCGTATATCACATTGCAGCTTTTCAGACATATCTCGCAGCGGCGTAGATCTGGATCATGTTCCAAGGGAGTATACCTGAGTCTCCGAGGTAAACGTTTCAAGTACATGATGTACTACCGTACACCCAGGTGTCTCATCAATCTACAGACCCTGATGTACAAACCTGTACGCACGGCCATACGGACCGCGGCGGGACTGTTGCACCTCCCGATTGACGCTCGACCCTTCGAGGAAAACTCATTTAGTCATGCAAGACCATTTGCGTGGTCCG
This sequence comes from Penicillium brevicompactum, assembly GCF_028827555.1. Taxonomy (NCBI): domain Eukaryota; kingdom Fungi; phylum Ascomycota; class Eurotiomycetes; order Eurotiales; family Aspergillaceae; genus Penicillium; species Penicillium brevicompactum. Next base: position 157,519 of record NW_026623208.1, read on the forward strand.
ACGATTCAAACATCGTGTCACCATGGCTTTTTCTCCTCATAGGTAGACCCGCCGCCCATTGAACTCATTGGCTCAACGGCTATCATCACGAGGCAAAGGGCACTGCCGCCAAAAAGCAAACGGGTCATCGCCACTCAACACGAGACCCGCATGGTTCTTCTTTGGTCGGTCTCAGAAGCGAGGGTTTGGGGGACTGTTGGGTTTGTTGAAATTCTTCTTGATATGCGTGTTTGCGCATGTGTGTCTCGATCTCCTTCTATTTCTGGGATGGCTTGACGGTGGCCATGCCCCCCTTCTGTGCTGCAGAATGGATGTGGATTGACTGTGATACGAGAGTTTCGGGTATCGGGCGAGGGACGATAACGATGGCTGTGTTCTTGCAATGATATAATTCACCTTGGCTTCCTCAATGCTTCATTTTTCATGTCAGTGTGTTCCTTTTTGGTTTCAATTTGCAACTTATCGAGTTCCATTTTTATTCTATTTCATGTTCTTAGCGTGAAATTGACATTGCCCGGTACATTCCCTTCATATATTCATACATCCTTTTCGATCAAGCCACCGCCTTGCATATATTGGAACTCGTCTGGCCTCGGGGAGAATACCATAAACTACGAAGATCTCTTGCACAATACTTCCCTCTTACATCGGCGTTCCAACATTGGAACTTTCTCCCTCATGATTCAATCCAACATTGCCCCGAGAACTATACAAGACACCATGATGCCCGAGGCCAAAGGGATCAAGTACGACGAATGCGAAATGGCGTTGTTTCGGGCCAAGCTATCATACCATGCCACTATCGATGAAAGGCTAGCCTCCCAAAACTCCAATCTCACATCGATTGCCGAGGCCCAGGCAAAAATCCTCAAAGGCTGGGAAATACAAATGCAAAAGGGGAGGGATCTAACGGGCAAAGACGAGGGTCGCTCTGCAAATGATGTGAGGGCAATGGCACAGTTTGAGTGGAGATACTTGGCGTTGGAAAACGCGGCGGTTAAGGGCTCGGGGAAAGGTTGAAAGAAGCGATTACATGGAGGCACATTTTGTGGTTGATCTCATCTTTTACCAAAAGCGCATTGCTCTGGCGTCTACTTAGAATAATTTGCTGCTCAATTGATTCTCTTCTCTCTCGTTTTGCATCTTCACCCCCGACCCTTACATCGTGAACTTGCATACATCCAGTTTTGGCACGCGCATGATCATGAACAATTTCGGATTTGATAATTGCAAGCAGGGACCGGAAATGCATCAATCTGCCCACTCACTTGGAATCTTTTGATTGGAAGAGAATTTTGTTGAGTGTCACACAAGCAGCCCGGTTAATACTGCAACACTGTGTATACTCGCTGTATTCATGTCAACTTCCATGTCCCATTTGTTAGAAAGATCCACGAAAACTAAGCGAATCAGCATCAGATCCGCAAAAAGCGCCATTGTATACCTTTATGCAAGGCAAGCCCAGTTCGGCTTCATACTGCCTTTTGAGCTCCCGAGCCCTAACGGAACAGCCGCCAGGCGGTTTGAGGGAAATTAGACTGAATAGGAGTTTCAACACAAAGCTAGGAACTAACACCCAAAGAATTAGGTACCTGGGCAGGATGAAAGTGTAGTGCGTAGCGTCTTCGGTATCTTGTTTCTAGTAGCTAATGCACTGCAAGGCCACCGCTAAAATTCCGAGCTTGCAGCTAGGTTGGTTCAGTTCCATGGATTTCTATATTCGAAATGCACATATGTTCATTGCAAGTGTAAATGGAGGTTGAAGTAGAAACAGTGAACAGTCCCCCACTTTGAAGAAACTATATGGGCAGGAATTGAGTCGGACAAACACAAGGATCTGAAACATCAAATGAACATTGATCATAACATGCATTGGCAAGGAAATCAGAGAAAATCAAACCTGAATGACGCCTTCTATCTTCATAAAATCGGGGTATAAGTTAACAAGATGCGTTGAATCATTTCTTTTCCAGAGAAAAGGGCTTCGGCTCATCAGAGGCCGAGGAGGAGAAACTGGTAGGTGTGCCCGCACCAGCATCCATACTGGCCCTCGAACGCTTTTCTCGAATGGCAAGGCGGGATTTGGGGTAGGAGGGTACCGGGGCGAGGTATTTGTCGAGGAGTTCACTCAGGATGGGCGAGCGAACCGGTTTAGGAAGGTAGTTGTTCATGCCAGCCTCCAGGCATTTTTCACGATCGCCTTCAATGGCGCTTGCAGTCATGGCAATGACCAAGACTTCATTGACGTTCGGATCAGGGTCGCGACGCAGCTCACGGGTGGCGTTGTAACCGTCGAGGTTGGGCATCATCACATCCATGAGGACAACATGGAAGGGGTTGCCCTCTTCGGATCGTGCGCGAAGAGCATCAACGGCTTGCTTTCCATCGCTGTAGGCTTCGCATTGAAGGCCAAGGCCTGTGACGAATTTCACAGCGATCTTTTGATTGATGGGATTGTCCTCGGCAATGCAGACTCGGATTTGATCGCGGGGTATTTGAGTGAGATCACGAGCTGATGAGCGACGTGCCTCATTCTCCGCTTTGTTCAAATCTTGGGCCCATGTGGTCTGCACCGCTGTCTTCTTGGGCGCCTTATTGAAAACCAAGTGGAATGTCACAGTGGTTCCTACCCCAGAGGTGGATTCAAGCCAGATTGCTCCACCGAGAACATCTTCGATGATGGCTTTGCAGATTGACAGACCAAGACCACTGCCTCCGTACGATCTCTCCGTGGATGCATCGGCCTGCGAGAACGGTCGGAAGAGGCGGGCCTTCTGTTCATCGGGAATACCTATACCAGTATCGGCAACCGAGCATTCAAGGCGAACGCGACCCTTGCCCTCGCGGGCAACCCTAGCCTTGACCGTGACAGACCCAGCGGGTGTAAATTTGTAACTGTTGCTCAGAAGATTCATGAAAATCTGGTGTAGGCGAACGGGGTCTCCAAGAACCACAAGTTCCGACGGGACCTTTTCCAAGTTTTCAATCGTTTCCAACCCTCGGTCGCGGTGTGTGTACCGTAAAGCACGGATGACCTCTGAAATGGTTTGCTTCAGGTTGAGTGGGACGGTGGAGATCTTCATTTTCCCAGCTTCCAACTTTGAAAAGTCCAAGATATCGTTGATAAGTGTGAGCAAAGTATCAGCGCACACACGAATTGACTCAACGTATTCATCCTGCTCCTTGTCTAAAGGTGTGCCCTTGAGAAGCTCTGAAAGACCAATCACGCCGTTCATGGGTGTACGTAGATCATGTGAGATATTTGCAAGGAAAATTGATTTGGCCCTGGCCGCATCTTCCCTTCAGCTTGACGTTGTGCTTGGCTTCGGCTTCGGCGTTCTTGGCCTTCTGTTCGGCTTCGCGCGCTAGCGCGAGTGCACGCTTTTGAGACTCAATCATTGATGCGTTCTTCGCACTGACCTTTCGAATCTCACGGAAAAGCAAGGCGTTAGACAATGAAATTCCAACTTGGTTGCAAAGCAGATGCAACACGACAACATTTCGTTGTGTGAACCAGTTTGGCTTTCCCTCTAGATGAATGACTCCCAGGAGATGATCGCCTTGCACAACGGGCAGTGCTATGACAGACCTGCCTGCAGGGAAATTGGCCAGGTAAGACTCGCTCACGTTGGAGAAACGTTCGTCTTCAAGAACGTTATGAACGAGAACTTCCTCCTTGGTGCGCATGACATAGTGCGAGATTTGCAAAGCGATCCGATCATCCATTTCTGAGAAAGGAAGACCTTCGGGGAAGGATTTTTGTCCTTTCTCGGAATCTCCTGCCGCAGCAATTGCAAAGCCGTTGTCATCAAAGTCGGTAGCGATTACTGCAAAGTCGGAACCATTACACGACTCCAAAATAATCTCGAGCATTTTGGTGAATAGCTTGTCAATCTGGAGTTCAGAAGACATGACTTGGCTGGACTCTAGGATGCTTGACAGGTCAATGATGTCTAGCCCCACGCTTGATATGTCCAGCGATGGCTCTCCGGTAGCTATCCCATTTTGCTCGATCCAGTGCTGTCTCCTTTCACTCTCTTCCAGCTGTTGGGGGACCAAAATCTCTTCCTGGGCAACCTCACGGCCAATCTCAAGGAGCGAGTCCACAGTCTGACAACCGACATCAACAGTCTTGGCCGAGGTGGCTGTCTTGAGTAACCATTCGTGCTTCTCGGCCAGTTGCGATGCTTTTCCACTGGCACTGAATGAGCTCCATGCAGCGATAGCCTCTTGAATGACGGCACGGGCCGCTCTTTTGGCGCCCCGTCTGATGAGGAATTCACCTTGAAGTTCAAGCGCCAAGGCTTCTTCGAGGGGCCAACCATGGATTTGGCAGTGATCTATAGCAGCTTCATACCCCTGTATGGAAGCGCTGTGATCATTGCGGACTTCTGCGATCAATGCTTCCAAGATGTAAGACCACATGCCATAATTTGCTTCCGAGGCAGATCGAACGCAGTCAATCTCGGCCTTATATTGCATGATGGTATCCATTTTCCCGTCAAGATATCCTTGCGCGGGGTTGTCATTGTGAAGCATGAGAAGGGAAGCTGCCAGGTAGAACTGGATCACATAAGACACACGCGCTGACCAAAGCCTATGTCGTGTGAAAAGTAATTGAGTGCCAACTTCAACTGCTCTGGTGTGGTGACCAAACAGGAAGAGTGGAATCATAGCAAGGCCCCAGTAAATATCACGGGGTCTATCGGCGTTGCTGGAATGAGCATCTAGGTATGTCATGAAGTCGGATGTGTTGTGCTCGTCATCCGACATAATACCATCGACAGTTCGGTAATCGGTTTTTCCTTGGAGGGCACGAGCGACCTGTTGGACGGAAATGAGACTAGCTCCACCGCGGGTGTCTCGTTGCCAGTTTGGAATTTCTTCAGGGGTCTCTACACAAAAGGCCTCGAGCTGAGCCATATCTTGACCAAGATGCAGCCGTGCCATGGCCATTGATGATATGCTGATTAGAGTCAGATAGGGATCGCCCATCGAGAAGGATGCCTCGAGTGAAGCTTCAAGGGCTGGAAGAGTAGACACCATGGGAACACGCAGGTGGCTGACGTAGAGATTATGGACAATTGAGCCTCTGCTTTGCGTCCAAAGTTCGGGGCAGCGCTCAAGCAACTCCAAGGAGAGATCGCTTAGCTTCGCACCAAATTCAATGTCTTTGAATCGGCCGAGAGAGACCATGGCGAGGTGAGAGCACCCTATGGCGATTTGAGTGAAACCACCCTTGAAGATGTGAATGTTCATCACTTCCAGTGCCATTCGATAGAAAGTCAACGCATCATCCCAGTAGGTGACAGTCATAGCCTCGGCCATGACGGCACCAATGTTCATGATAGTAGGATCTTGTGAAATTGGCTTTCTTGCAATGGAGCTCAAGTCGACTGTCTCAAGATAGGTCTTGAGGCGAAGATAGGCAGCATCACATTCCTCATAAGTGGTGGGTTTGCGCAGATGTACTCCAAGCTCATCAAGACAGGTAAGGAGTGCCTCCATCGAATGGTGATGATCGCCCACCTGGGCGAAGATCTTCGCCTTGATGATCCAGGCTCTTGACTTGCTGACAGCGTCTTTTCCATGGGCAAAGACCTCTTCGATCAACTGAAGAGCTTCCTCGTTTTGTCCTTGAGACCACGCCATTTCGGCGGTTGCAATAAACAGTCGCATTGTCTCGTCGTAATAAACGTCAGGTTTGAGATCATTCCACAAGTCATCTTGCAGGAGAGCGATGCAATGGCGGAAATACCAAAGCGCAGAAGGACGTGCGCCGGATTGAGATGCTGTCTGTCCTGCATCCCACAAGATCCGACGGTATTCAAGTCGCCTAGCAACACGAGATTTGATAGTCCGTGAAGCCAATGCGACATGATGAGCCATAGAATAGCGGCTGCGATGGTCGTGGTAATACTTCATCAAGGCTTGCGACACAATGAAATGCATCTTCTCCACGTTTCGACTCTCACTCAACGAGAGAGCAGCCTGCACTAGACGCTCGTTGCCGAACCTTTGGTTTTAATTAGTACTCAACGTACACAGCGATATGTCAACACGAAAAGCTTACCTGAATTCGTCATCCGTCTTTCCGGCGTTCAGTAGATTGGCCTGAACCAAAAATTGCAATCCAACGACTATGTCACCTTCTGATTGCCTAATCAGAGTCACGTTTTGAGGTGATGTCAGGTCGACATCCTTATCGTCGTCGGTCGAATAGAGGAACTCGCTCGTGAGCAGCTTTTGCACCAAAGAAAACGAGAATGGACTCCCCAAAAGGGCACCCCAAATCATGATTGATCGGGCTGTCGATGGAATTCCCTGAAGGCGTCTGGTAAGGAATCCAAGCCCAAGTCCTTCACCATATTCCGGAGCAACGAACTCCGTGAATATTCGATCGAGATCGAATAGCCATTTGGAGTCCTTCCATGAATACCAGATACAGTTTGTCCTGTAGCAAGTTTCAAGCATCACTCGAACGTAGAAGGGATTGCCTCGACTCTTTTCTTGAATCACAGCACAAAGTGGTGTCAATGTTTGGTTGGACTCCTGATGCATGGTCACAGCGATTATTTCCATGACGTGCTGTTCGTCTAGTGGCTCGAGTGCAATACGAGTGACAGTCGGTAGATCCTGCTCGAACAAAGCTCTCACCTGGTCTGAGGCAATCTCATCCTTACGACTTGCCAGTATGATGACACATGGAAGTCTTGCTTTGATAATCTTCAGCACCAGGTCCAAGGTCTCGTCGTCCGCGTGCTCCAGATCATCGAGGCATATGGTGATCAGCTTAAAATGGCACAGCGTTCTCAGGATCTCAAGAAATGTATCCATAAGCTGCATGTTCTTCGAGGCGGCATTGGCCAGGAAGAAATCAAGAGAGCTCTGGCCCTGATCGAGTCCAGGGATCCGGACATGCTTGGATGGCTCACCCTTATCCGGCACGAACAGGTCAGACTTGGCATCGGTGGGCCTGTATTTGGCACCAGGAGACATTAGTTGCTCTGGGAGTTCCAGTACTTTGTGAAGGGTAGGCCACATTGGCCGTAACGCGGTTCGCACGCTGTTGTGGTAGTCTGTGGTGACATCGCGTTCCGAGAAAATCTGGCGCAACAGACTCGCCAATAGCTTAGCGAAAGGCTCAAATGGAACACGCTTAGCTCGATCTAGGCGAGTGATCGCTATACATCCGAGTTTGCGAACTGTGGGCTGGATTCGGTTGAGAAGATCTGTTTTTCCAATGCCGGCAGCGCCGCTGATGGTGATGACTTCACAGCGCTCGTTGCGACGGATCTTGCTACTGGCCTGTTTCTTAATCAGAGAGTGGTATGAGTCCGGTTGGCTTGTCGTGTTGTAGCTGGTTGAAGGGAGGCTCTGAGGGCCAACAGAAGGGTCAGTGTTGTGTGAAGACCGAGAGTGCGATGGGCTTTTCATTCTGCTGGATTGTGCTCGAGGGCTTTGGCTGTATGGATCGGGGATTTGGATTGGTCCATTTTTGGGGGTTGTCGACGGATCATCTCCGCCCAAAGAAGCCGCCTCATGGGCATTGGCCAGTGCGACGTGTTGGCTTGTGACATTCGAACTAGATCGAGGAGGCAGATGAAAAGAGCCTGAATCACTAGACACGGAAGCAAACTCAAAGCTCTCAACACGGCTTTCAGCGATGGATGAAGATGAGGTGAGCGCATGCATTGTACCGGGACTTTGGGTCCCGGATTTGGCGAGGGCAGTCGTCTGGCGCCTGTTGACCTTGTGTATCACACCTAAAATCTTGTCGTATTCTTCTTGCCGACCAAACATCTTCGTGGGGAGAGTGAAGAAAGAAGACACATCTCCTTGCGCAACTTGGAAGTTGTTCAGAGCTTCTGTATCTCCATCTCCGAGCATCCTCAAGATATGAGTCAGGTCTCTTTTGACAGAGGATATAGTGTGGTAGCGATCATGGACGACCTTTTGCGTCATTTTCTGAACCACCGCCGACAAAGCATCCGGGATGTCCATTCGCTTCCCCGATACTGGGATTAGCCGCTTTCCCAACACATTTTGCACAACGTCGACTGGGTCATTGCCTTCAAATGGTAGCTTGCCGACCAGCATGGACCAGAAAAACAGGCCCAAGGCGTAGATGTCAGTGCGACTATCTGGCTCCGTGGGCATTCTCCCCGTCTGCTCTGGTGCGATGAACTGCAGCTTGTATTTTGCACCAAGCTCACGGGAGACAGAGGACCACCCCTCGCTAAGCACATTGTCGAACGATCGAGCACCGTTACCGGTGTTTGCCAATTTCACTGCGCCACTCTCAGCCGAGAAGTGGAAGGCATCTCCTCTGATTTCCCCATGCACGGTTTTGAGGCCGTAATGTAGAATCTCAAGGCAGTCGCATGCGCCAATGGCAAAATCGAAGAACGCTTGCAAGGAGACCTGCTCGCTGGGCGTGGCATTGTTGTCTTCACCCCGGGACCCTGCCACGAATGAGGCGGGGCCAAAGGTGACGAGGTCTCGCAGTCTATCGTGTCCCGGAGATTCGAAAATGGCTACCAGCAATGTCCTCGAATTGTCGGAGTCTTGTTGCAGCCTAATCAAGTCGAGCGGTCGTATCGTGTGATTGCAGTCGGGATCTGACGATTGCACGATCGACCGGAGCATGTGGAACTCCCGCTCCAGGCGCACAATATTGGTCGAGATCCGCGCGATGACCGGGATCCATACTTGATCTGCCTCCAGGCTATGGTGATTCGAGAGGGAAACCTCACTGCTGGTATCGCTGACGCTTAGCCTGCGCAGAGCACGGGCTGACGGCCGGGTATCCGTGCGAGGGGAGAAACGTGTGAGGCTCGAGGGACCGGAGGAGGTGGGGCCTGAGGAGTTGGCGTGAGGCGTAGAGAGGTCGGACTCCAAGGCATGACGATATCCTGAGATGTGCCAGTGGTTGTACGTCGAGTGGAAGGGTTCGATCGCTTGATCCCAGGTGTAGCCAGGCAGCTGGCTCAGACGTTCGAATAGTCGAGCAGGTGGCAGCGGCAGGTCTTCGCCAAAGGGGTTACTCTCCTCCATCTCGTGGGCACACTTGTCCAGCGCTTAACCATGCGCGGGGGTCTTCTTTTGTGGACAGGTTCAGCGACGAATGTGAGGGGGTGGGGGGGACATAGGCGAGGTCCAGGAATGTGTTGCCTGTAATGTCACGGCATCAAAGGCCCAATACACAGTATGAAACAATATAAGATTGCCGGATACACATTTCCTCCCGTTGCCTAAGGCTGTCATTAAGTAATCCGACCCGCTTTTTGATTCGCCGGATCGGGGCGGCTGATGGCCTTCTTTTTTCTCTCGTCGACGTGCCTGACATGTCCTGGTGACTACTCCTTACTCCGTACACTCATTTATCTTCATCAGTCTACATATCGGCAATCGCATCTTCAGAGTCGATGTCTCTTGACGTCACCGATTTCAAATCAGGCGGTATTACAAGGTTCTAAGGTTGGGCTCGCTATATATAACCACAGTCTGGCTCCATGCATACTCTGGGACAAACGACATTCTCTCATGAGCCTTGTAAGGACTAGTTAGAAGTATCTTTTGCAATGTCACCTAGAGCATCTTGAACCTTGGACAGTGTTCCAGCATCGGCGACACACTGGACCTGGACATCCCTTTAATGAGCCACTCATTCTCATTGGAAGATTGCTGCAAAGAGACGGTGTGACAACTCAGCTCCCTATAGGTAGATACCATATCTGAACGAGCATACAACGTTGAAGTCGGGGTGATCTACATATCAAAATTATGCAATGTGGTGCTATTGTGGGTACTCATGGGAATTAGGCTTTGATGCTTAGCCTTGTTTCATGGCTTATGGAGCTCACGAAAACCTTGAAAGGCTTAAAACCAGAGATCTTTCCAATGTTAGTCCATTGAAACGGCCTCGGTAGTTCCAAATTTGAGATTCAGATATCCCCACCCAGCGAAGTGACCTCGGGAGGTATATACTACGGAGAAGCACAGCCAACCTTGGAACTGGGCACGATAACCAGACTCTAGGACTAGCTAGTATACGGAGTATTGCAACCAGGTATACCGAAATCTCAAGGGTGCGCCCAGGTGCATATAGACCCAACGTGATCGACCTGGGAATAGCCAATTTCTAGGCCAATCCCAAACACGCAAAAAGAAGGTCGTGTGGAGTGCATACACGCATACGGACCTCGGTACAGATTGCCACCCAGGAACGGAATCCGGTTTTGAAGTCTATAAAATTCCTGTGAGATCCGACCTCGCGTCCATTGCTTTCTTCTTCATTTTGTATCGGCATGAGCTCAGTCAAGGCTCGCCTGGCCCTTTTGAAGGCGATTTTGGCCCGTGTCCCACTGGTCCTGAAGACCCTCCTTCTCCATGGCGCTCAGATGTCCCCCGTGAAGGGGAAACAGGATCTTCGCACCGAGTTGAGCGTCGCTGTCATCCGCTCGTTCTTGAGGACTAGTGCGCCTCTGGGGAAAACCCAGCGTGACGGCATCCGTGACCCAGGCGTGAAGGGTCCCATGTGGATATCCAAAGTGACTCTCCCGCAGCCCGAGGTTGACGTACGCGATGCGGTTCTACATGCGATCGAAACCCTCAAGACCGGCGATGAGACTTACGATATCCCAGAGGCTTTGCCTGTAGAAGGCGAATGGACTGGGTATCGTGCTGGGGTTGGAAAGCATACCGCGGAGCCTGATCTCTCGGAAGCCGAGAAGTACGCCAAGCTGCGCGAGGAGTCGCCCTCGGATATGACAATCCTATACTTCCACGGAGGCGCATACTTGTGAGTGATTTGCATCGCACGTTCTGAGTCTGAAAATTGACATGTATGAAATAGCCTTCTGGACCCCTGCAGCCACCGCGTTCCCCTCGCCCACCTGTCCCGCTTGACCGGCGCCCCCGCCTTCTCCGTCCGTTATCGCCTTGCGCCTCAGAATCCATTCCCGGCGGCGCTTGTCGACGCCCTTACGGCCTACCTCTCTCTCCTCCACCCACCCCCGGGCTCTCTCCATAAGCCCGTGCCAGCGGATAAGATCATTTTCGCCGGCGATTCCGCAGGCGGAAACCTTTCTCTCGTCCTCCTCCAGACTCTGTTGACCCTCGACCGTGCAAATAAAACCATTCGCTTCCATGGCAAGGATGTTCCAATTGAACTGCCTGCGGGCGTGGCAACCGTTTCGCCTTGGTGTGACTTGACGCGCTCAATGCCATCATGCTCGCACAACGCGTACCTCGATTATCTCGACGCCCCGCCTCCGCCAGTTGACGATACCCCGTTCAAATCCATCCCGTTCATTCCAGACGATGTCTGGCCCGCATCTCCGCCTCGAGCCGATGTATTCTGCAACTCCGCCACTCTCCCCCATCCCCTGGTGTCCCCGATCGCTGTTCCAGCCGAACTATGGAAGAACGCACCACCAATCTGGATGTCCATTGGCGAGGAGAGTCTGAGTGACGAAGCTCTCATCCAGGCGCGTCACTTGCACGAAGCCGGTGTACCTCTCGTCGCAGAAATGTTCGAGGGCATGCCGCATTGTCATGGTATGCTCATGATGGGAACGCCAACCAGTCATCGCTTCTTTGAGAGCTTCTCTGAATTTTGCCGTGATACCGTAGCTGGTCGTGTAAAATCAACTGGCACACTCACATGGCGGAGCTTCAAATTACGGACGACCAAGGAAATCCCGATTGAAAAAGCATGTGAGACCACAGATGAACAGGCGCTGTCTTTGATGCAGAGAAGCACTGCCTGGCGAGTGAAAGCGGAAATAGAGATGCAGAAAGAGTGGCGTGCGAAGGCACGCCTGTGATTATCTTCTGTTCGCTTTTTTTATGCTATGCTGCTTTGCTTGACATTTGTGATATACCCCGATTAATTTGTTGCTAACGATCCAGTCGATGAGCAATATTTGCGCTGGATAGATCAGTCTTCGGCTTGTGTACTTATTTGGTGTTTACACTAGCCCGGAGATTGTAAATATAAGATTTCCGTTGAAAATACATCATTATTTGAGATTTTTTTGCTTGGCATTCATCTCATTGTAAGCAACGACAGCTAGAGTTCCAAGGTTATGGTATTTTAAGCTAGTTAAGGGCCGACGGTGAAGGTCATTCGCTCATTTTGGGGAATCTCGTGAGTAATCTCATGGATTTAAAAATATCTCGATTAGTACATGTTGCTAATTGTGCAAGAACACAGCTTGTAATCAAATAAACTCATCGGCGTCCATGGCTTCATCCCCAGCCGGCAGGTCAGAGCCCCAATGTGGTGTGTATGCATCCGGAGGTGGCCAGGAGTACTCGGGGCGTTGGTCAGGCTGCTGGTATTGAGGAGATTGCTTCACTGAGGAAGGTTGCGGTGCTTGAGGCTCGATGTTTGCGGGCGTTGGAGCTGACAACCACGGGAGGGCGACGGGAGTCCCGTTGATGCGAATCTCTCCAATCATATTGTTGATCTCAATCAAATCATCCACATAGCCATCTGAGAACCCAAGGAGCTGTGTCACCAGCCTAGAGAAAGCGATAATGATAGTTAGGATGGGCATGCAGATAATCGAGAGATGAGACCAGCGCCATAACATTGTCACGGTTACCCATGGATAAACAGGTGCATCTGTCTGTAGGCAATAACCATCACAAGGCTCGGAGATATCTGAATAGCTGAATTGATCTGACATCAAGCATTCGATAACCCACCAGCAGAGTGGGATTACGATGAACCAGAAAAGTCGCGTCGGTTGAAGGCGCCGAGATCGAGGGTCTCGTTCGAATAGGCGAGGAAGACGTATGGCAGCGTATACTCGTCCATCGGAACATGTGCCGCACCCCTTACAGGGCTTGCCTGCATGTACATCCGTTGATATGCTTGCCTTGGCCGGAGATCTGGGCTTCGATGACATTGCAACGTCTCGTGTCACATGTCCTTCAAGCCCGTCGAGTCCTTTCTTCACGTCGTTGATGTGTTTCATCAGCGAGTTGAGTTTAAGGTTCAAGGAGTCAAAATCGACTGCATTGGTTTCTTTTGATGCGGCTTGTTCGAAACTTGCGAGGACAGCTTTCTCATAAGCCTCATCACTGTCCTCATCTTCTTCCTTGATTTTGATCTCGCTCGGACCATCCATGATGGCTTGGAGAGATTCGATAGTGTCATCCCCAAAGTCGATTTCCTTGCCGGAAGTAGCGTCCTCAATAACTGTTTCGAGAGCGCTTTTTGGTAAATGTGGTCGAGGCAATGGAGGCCTTGACGCCACTGCAGGCTGTGTCGTAGGGGGAGACTCTGGGGCAACATGCTGGACGGACTTCGGTTCGTCCGGTTTGGGTGCAATGCTCGTTTGCTGGGCAGGGGGCTTTGTATCCTTGGGCTCCCTGGGTGATCGGGGAAGCACAATATCTTTGGTCAGATCTTCGGGGAGCTCGATCTTCTCAGCTACACGCTGGGTCATGGGTGATCGGGGAAGCACAATATCTTTGGTCAGATCTTCGGGGAGCTCGATCTTCTCAGCTACACGCTGGGTCATGGGTGTATCGATCCAAGCACCTGTGACACGTGGCGTCTTGTCGTAGATTTTTCGCTCGAAAAGCTTTGGTGGCTCTGGAGTTTGAACCTCATCAGCTTTGTGGTTCTCAGACCTGGAAAGGCTGCGCAACAAGTCGCGCGAGTCTCGTTTGCTCGGACTCGGTCTGGTGAACGTCGAATTTTTGTAGATGGTGATTGGAGAGTGTGGGATTTGCTCGCCGTCGAGAGGTATTGTGTCAGTCTTTGGAGCGGCCTCCTTGATGCCGAGCCCTTGTTGCGTTCCCAGCTTATTGATGTTAGCTGTACCCGGACGTTCTTCGAGGACGCTCCGAGCTTGAAGCTTGCTGCGCGCTGGGGAACGCGAGGTATGCATAGGCCTGGAGGACGAGTCGGGCGCTGCGGTGATCGTCCCCGACAAGCGACTGTGCGATCTTTCTTGTTGCTCAAGATTGGTGGGCGGGCTCATTTTGCGCTCCCATTCTTGTCGGTGACCTGCTCGGTGACCCCAGCCAGACGGTAGATTTGGAGAGGGCCCGGAAGGACCAAGATTGCCGTCATCCTCGGATACATGGTTCTCTGCCTCAATCTGCGCTTCCTGGCGCCTACGCCAATTGTCCGCCCGCGAGGAGTCTCGCCCAACCTGAGCTTTGCTGAAAACGGGCGAGTGCTGTCCTGTGGCACGTTTGAGGCGCTGTTCGTCTTTCGTGTAGTCTCTGCTCTTTCGAGTCTGGTATTCACCGAGGTCATCGCCGAACCCGGCATCAGGAAAGGAAGAGTCCATAGCAGAGCTGGTGCCACTGTTTGTCGCACTGTATTGTAATGACGTTTGACGAGTCTGGCTGGCGGGGCGGCGCGTGGCGCGCTGCTTGTCCCAATCTTCGTCGCGCACATAATCTGAGACTAATTTACCGTCATGGATCTGGTCGTACGCGTCTTGGAGTTCGTGGGGAGGAGGTGAGAGTTGATACGGAGAAAACGCGTTGTATGACTGCCGCTTCTGTTGCGGACTTGGTGTCGTCACTGGTGTGAGATCCTCGTTGGCGACAGGCATGGTAGTTCTGGATGCGTCTCGATAAGCCTGAGACAGAGACCTTGATCGTATAGCATGCCGCGAATACAAGCCGTCGTTCGAGGAGGGTTTCACATGTAGATCGAATTTATCCTTCGACGCGTATCGGAAAGGCGAAGGGGGCTGGCCGTCTCGAGTGCGGGTTTTGTCGAACGACATGGCAAAATTGCCCCTTGCTGCGAATTCACATGTATTGAAAATAAGAAAATAGTCGGACGCGTGAAGGTGAAGATGTGGAGGTAAATACGGAGATTCCTCATTCCCCGATGTGGTTAGCCTCTGAATTCCTGCATTACGTCTACAGCAACCACGCCGTGGCTCCGAGCCCTTACGAACTTACCACAACTCTCTGCGTTTCAGCCTATCTCCGTGCACATCAGAGCCTTGACACCTGGTCTCTGTATGCCCAAATGACCTCGGACATGTGAGACGTCCACTTGCATCATACTTGAAAGCTCCGCCAAAAAAAAGCAACATACATCTCCTCAACACCTCCCACCTACCTGAGCAGCATACCGGTGCTCTATATCCATTTTCACCATGGCAAAATCCTCACGGCGATCCGGTCGCAAGACGCCGGCCTCATCAGGCACCTCAACACCTACATCTGCGTCATCGGGCCCTATCCCACCGTTCATAAAAGTCCCAGAAGCTTTGCGCACATTCGTCGAACCGCTATCCCCCGACGAAGTATATTTACTCCATATCGATATCACAGCAGAAGAACTGAAGCGACAAACGTTCACTGTTCCCCTCCTCGTCAATCTCTTAGTCGGTGCCATCATCGGGTGGCGGGTCTACACGGGCATCAGCACATACCCAGCCCTCGTGGGAACGCTCATCGGACTACAGAGCTCCATGACCGTGGACACGGCCGCCATCCCATGGACAGAATCGGCGCAAATAGTGTTGATGCGCACGGGAACATTGGCCCTCGACTACTTGCTCGTGACCATGTTTTTGTCATGGCCAATCAATTTCATCAAGGGGCCCGTGCGATGGCGCCGCGCGGTCGGATTCCGCGAGCGCGAGGTCATTGTCCGCCGCAGCAACCGCAGCTGGAGCAAGAAGCTGGTGCGCAACAAATGGATTCGCGACGACGAGGCCCGCCGCGACAAGATCGTTGCCGCTGTGACACCCGAGCGCGTCGGAAAAACTGGCTACTTGCTCATGGACGAGGATTGGAATCTCGACTATGCGGCCATGATTCGCGCGCACGCTCTTGTTGATCGCACCCGTCGTGGTGATGGCGTGCAACTGGATGAGTTCCGGACAGCAGTGTTGGTCAACACTGATGCCGATGGCTGGCTGATCTGGCGGGTTGGAGACGAAAACAGCTCCGCCGGTGAGCAGCGCTCCGCACAGCGTGACCAGATTCTCGCTTTCAAGGAAAAGTTGACAGAGATGGGCAAGGAGGATCTTTTCCTCCGCTGGGTAGAGTTGATCCAATGGGAAAGCTCACAGCCTGGTGGCTTCACTGCGGAGCGGCAGCGCTCTGCAATGTTACAAGCAAAGCAGATGTTTGAGGACGAAAATGTGGACTTCAGTCGTTTCTGGGACGACATGGGCGGCATGGAACAATTAGATTAGTAGCCTACCGTATCATTATAGTATATGCGCTGTTACTGCATCATACCTTGTGCTTTTCGAGCTTATACTGTGGATAGTCGAGTAGTTATGCCATGCCCAGGTGGGCAATCGCGAGCCCGGTCTGGGACAAAGCACAGGTCGCTTCCCTCTGCTAGACAATTGGGCAGATCACTTGAGCAATTATATTTGACGAACGGGTTGCATTGATGGGTATCTGAAAGGACAAATTCAAAAAAAAAAAAAAAAAAAAAGCACGTTGCCTGAATGGCGTCTCGAGTAGATCACGCATTGTCCACAAGAGGTGCAAAAGCAAAGGGAAAATAGGAAGAAAACTCAAAGTTTGAAGCAACGCCATGATGTCAGTTTCTGGAAGCAGTCTATAAGGCGCCGCCCTCAAGCCGATAGTCAAGAGACCACAGTTTCTCCCAGGGGCGAGATCGACCGGACTGTCGGCGGACCGATTTGGACGGCGAAGGGGCGGCGCCACTTGTGGTTGGTTCAGCCGAGGCAGACACAGATCCCTAAGTCAGATAGAGCGTGTTAGCCTCAGTGCCAAATGGAACCAAAGACCCGGAAATGATGGATGGCAAAGCTAGTCATTTCCTACATTTCACGGGCCGGAGAGTTGATCACGGCGAACCTCGTCGTTGACCTGAGCAGCATCCCTGGGCGCCGAGCCGGCATCAGATTCTGCGGGACGAGCTATTTCACTGGTAGATTCGACAGCATGTTGAGAGGGCGTAGGGGTTCCCCGTTTGGAATTGGAGCTATCGCGGCGACTGTCTAAGCTTCTGGAAAGGGTCTTGGCAACACCACCTTCATTCGTAGCACGCTTGAGGCGAATACTACCCTTGGCATCGACGTGCGCCGAAGCGACTGTGCTCTTTGCGATCCCTGGGGTAGCAGGCGCGCCGGGCTTTTCTTCTACCGCATCCAGCAAGTACCATCGCAGGCCGTCTGATAGCTCGAATGGGTTCTCGTCGTCCAGGGAAGCGCCGTCGCTCGCGTCTCCGAGGGAGCGACGATCCGGGACGACGCCATTTAATGATTTGGAGAGATCAACGACACGCTCTTCGATTTTGGTGATACGTGCCAGCAGCCAATCACGCGCTTGTAGTTTGTGGGAGTCTAGTTCGCGAAGGAAGAAGTGCGGCGCGCCAACATTGAAGGCTGCCCAGGAGCGGATGGCCTGGTTGCGCGTGGGAAGGAAGAGAGCCAGATCACCCTCCTTGAAAGAGCGATAGGCGATCTTGTCGTGAGCTTCAACCTGTATGCGATGGTACTTGTCGCGGTAGCCACGGGCTTCCTTTTGCCACTTGCGGGCTAAGACTTCGATGTCCTTCACACGCTTGACGACAACGTCACCAAAGACCGCGACGTCGAACTGAGCCAGACTTTCCATGAAAGCTTTGAATAGATTGTCTTCATCTTCTAGGCTTTCGGCTTGCATCCAGCCCAAAAGCGCTGGGTCAGGTCTGATCGACACAATGCCTGATTGGGCAAGGCTTTCACCGAGGCTCGAAGAAGCTGTGAGCTTCGAAGCACGCTGCACCACCAGTTGGCCCTCTTGCTGAATGATAGTGAAACCCAATTGTTCCAGCATTCGGCCCAGCTTCTCAACTTGTGAAATTAGTTGCGTCGAGAGCTCATGTGATTTGGTACCTCGAGCTTCAAACCGCGCCATGACTTGTTGCTCGATCTCCGAGCTGGCACCTGCCTTGTTCTCCCACACTGCAGCTTGTGCCTTGGATTCTTGTGCCAGACTCTCAGCCTCTGCCAGGTGTTTAGATAGTTCGGCCACTTGGTGAAATAGGTCTGCGTGTTTCTTCTCGCCTTCGACAATCTCTTCGCGCAAGGCCTTGGAGCCGTTTTCTCCGGTCTCAATCTGAGAGTGTAACGAAGTGAATTTTGATCGCTCACCATCCAATTCGCTATTCACTTCTTCCAGCCTTGATCGCTCTTGGGAGAGCTCTTCGGCTAAACGCGAGGCTTTCTCTTCGCATTGTTCCAGGCACTTTGTCCGCTCTTCTGCTTCTGTCTCGAATTTGAGAATTTGCTCTTCCAAGGCCTTATTCTCGGTGGTGGCCTGGGCCATGCTTGCCTCCACATTATTAGCATGGATGGACAAGCCCTCGGAGAGAACCTCAATGGCTTTGATGATATCGGGAAGCTCAGAAGGCACGGCTCCCCCTTGTGAGAGATTCATGAAAATAGCTTGAAGAGCCTGGTGGTTCTCTTGGTTCTTTTGCGCTAGCTCCGATTGTTGACGCTCGAGATCAACAATCTTGAGTTGCAGGCTTTCCTCGGTCCCTTGCCGGCTTTCAATCTCTTTGTTGAGATCAATGATCGTTTGCGCGTCTTCCGCAGAGCCTGTATGCGCAGTTTGAAGGTCGATCTCAAGCTGGTGCATACGCTCGTCAATCTCCTGTCTGCCATTCTCTCGGCTGTCCATCAGTCGATCGAGTTCTTCTTCCATCTCCTCTGTGCGAAGCCTGAATTTCTTCAGCTCTGCATCCAGAAAGCGACGCTCATCTTCGAACTCGCGTTGACGTGCCTCGAGGTTGCCGATAAGATCCTTCTTGGTCGATTGTGCCTCTTGAAACTTGTCCGAATTGGTCTGACGTTCGACATGTGCTTCCTTGTGGAGTCGCTGGACAGAATCTCTCTCTGCTGCTAATTCTGCTTCGAGACTAACGATGCGCTGGATGAGTGCCTTCTCTTCGGGAGACTGAGTAGCCGAAACACGTCGCGACGAGACAGATGACCGACGTGAGAGTGTATCCGGATGTGGGGAAGCAGGAGAGCCTGGAAAGTCGGGACCGAAATTCCCACTCGATGGCCGGCTCATTTGACTCTGGCGGTGCAGGAGGTCTTCCAACTTTCTCACGCGGCTGTCAGACCCTCTGAGCCTGTCCTCCAATTTCGTCTTCTCTTCTTGCAAGCTGCGGACTGAATCATCCGCGCGCAAAATGGAGCTCCGACTCAGGTCAAAAACGCTTCCCTGCTTGAAGGCTTTGGCTCGCCGTCTCTGCTGTCGAGTTGGAGAGTCTAGGTCTTTCAGCTGTTGGGTCAGCTCTTCTGCCAGATTGGCCATGGAATGTCTGGTCTTCAATTCATCGATGTAATATTCGATCTCTTTCCTGGCGACATCAGGCCATTCCTCGTCTTGGCCCTGTAGGTTGACTTCGATCCCCGGCGCAGTGGAATCAGTGACTGTCACAAAGTCCCCCATGCTCTTCAGCCACTTCTTTCTCCGGCGCTGCTCCTCATCTCGGAGGACTGCCATCTCCTCAACCAAGCTCAAAGAGTCGGACTTGACTTTTTCGCTCCATTCTCGCCGTCGTACGGATTCAATGAGAATCGAGCCATAGACCATCGGCATCTGGAAAACCGAGTAGATCACATCGAAGGCATTGCTATCCAAATCCAAGTTGACAAGTTGGCCATTGACATCAGCAAGTCTAGACTCAAGGGATGAAATGGTGCGCATGTGTCTGATCGCGGTCCTCTCCGCCTCTGTTCGACGCTGTACAGCCAGTACCAGTGCTGCTTGCAACTCGGCTCCAAACTCCAGGAGTGTGGGGAGAAGGTCTTGGGTATGATTGAACGCAAGGCGAGATATGTTTGCCAACGTTTTTTGATTGTTTGGCAGGCCAAGAACATGTTCATAGTCTGATCCAATCTTCTTAGCAATGGTTTCTACCTCCTCGACCAGTCCATCCACGCCTTCGAAGTTGGACTCCGCAGCCTCGTCCACCAGCTGTTGGGTATTTGAAGCGATCTCATCAATCGCCTTCTCAATGCCCTGAACGTGGTTTGCAAAGGTTGGCATCACATGGGCTGCTTCTACCCCAGCGCGTTGAACCTCTCCGGAATCGACAAAGTCGCGAAGTGTGCCGCTGGGTCGGTCTTTGTCCATCTTGGGTGTGGATGGGCGCCCTAGCAGCGGGAAGTCCTTCCGTGCAGGTATGTTGCCCAGGGTGGAAAGAGCTTGCTGCCAACCATCCAAAGCTGCCCGTTGTTCTTCCAGCAGATTGTGGGCCCACGATTGCGCCTCTTGGAACCGCTCTTCCAGATGGCCGACATGAGACTTCAAATTCTCCAGAGCAACGCCCACGGCCCTGTGTATGACATCGGTTCGCTCGTTATGTTCCCGCAGGTGCTTGTCGATCGAACCACACCGCGTGGACAGGTCGAGCGCCCAATTGCGTCGCGCCATATAGAGGTTCCGCCATGCCTGTAGGTCGTTCTGATCTTTGAGGGTCGCCGGGGGAATTCCAGGTTGGAAGGGCTCAGGCGGAGGAAGTTCCGGGAATTCGACGTCTCCTGGCTCGCTGATATATTGTCGGTCGTATACAAAGATTTCATTCTGCGATGATGCCCTTCATGTTAGCAAGCGCTAGGACGCCTTTGCAGATGGTCCATTCCTTACTTCCGTAGCCAGGGTCTGTATCTTGACATTCTTTCCCCGGGCGGTCATCAAGATCTGCCGCGGGGACGGGATCGAGGTATTACGAACGATCCATGACTTCAAAGCATCGGGACTAGAAACAAGGCACTTGCATCAGTTGTGATTCTTACAGCCGTCACAAGCAAGATCAGGGGGTTCTGTTATTCACAGAACACACAAAGGAAACATACGAGGCAAAGGCAACTGGATCGGCCAGGAAATGCTCTCCCGTGTGAGCGATGTAGATGTGCAACGACATGCCCCCCCTCTAGATCGGTAAGTGTAGAAGCTCCAGTGGTAGTAAAATCAGAGAAGAATGCAGGCTTATCCCCATGAGCATAGGATGTTGAACCGAAAGAAATCCGAATCCGAAAACGAGAGTCCTGGAGCCCCCGATCAGGCTGGTCAGGTTGAAGAAAGGTTGCTGAGCGACGCTCTCTGGTCAGGGAAGCTCCACCGCCTCCGGTCTTATCTTCATCACAAGATGCGCCCGCCATCGATCTGCGTTTATGGCTGCAAAACATGGCCAGTCGCTGCCTCACCTGCAAACGGGTGAGGTGACACTCTTGAATTACGCTGCAGATGACTCTCACGATGTCATGACCTTGTCAGACAAGGAGGCCTTGGTGCTACAGCTCTACAACCAGATCCAGGAACAACAACTGGAAAAAGCATTTCTAGAACAAAGTGAGTTCGCTTGACGCTTCATCTTTCAATCTCTAATCAGTCTTGTTTTTAATCAGAACTGGAAAGCGCGTCGGGTGGGAATGCCGAGGAGCAGCTCGCGATCGCGGAACGTGAGCTCCTGGAGGCGCGATCTACCTACACGGTCAGGAGGAAAGCCGTCCGCACGATCCTCATGACCGACCCGATCCTCAAAGCCGTCCACCTGAAAGCTGCTACTCCCGCCGAGAGGTACGGACCAAGATTTTCCCCCTGGGCCAGACCGCGCGGTCTTTTAACAAATACGATAGGGCCCTGCTCCGTCTGGTAAATCGTCGGGACGTGCTTGCGCTTGCACATGAGAATCTTGCCTCGGCGCATGATTTGGTGATGAAGCAGATATTGAACACCGAAGTGGAAAATATAAAGATCAACCGCGACAACCAGGAGCTAGTTCGTCAGCTACTGGAGCTCACAACTCAGGATTCATCGTGGAGGGACAAGCTTCAAGGCTCGCAGCTATCGCAACTTGAAGAGTTGGAACGGGATTTGAAAGCCCACAAGGCTCGGTGGGAAACCATGAAAAACATTGCAAGTGCAGTTGTGGTTGCAAGTGGATTAGATTGGGCTGATGACGACATGCTTCGCGCTCTGGTGCTG
This sequence comes from Penicillium brevicompactum, assembly GCF_028827555.1. Lineage (NCBI taxonomy): Eukaryota > Fungi > Ascomycota > Eurotiomycetes > Eurotiales > Aspergillaceae > Penicillium > Penicillium brevicompactum. The sequence continues at coordinate 179,488 of NW_026623208.1, forward strand.
GATGAAAGCGATGATTGATTCTATTTCCTTTTCCTTTTTAGTTCTTTTAGCGTGTGAATGAATGTTTCTTTATTAACTTGGCACGAAGCTATCTCCCTTTCTTTTAATGTATGAAAATATGTATGTCAGACACATTTCTATGTTCTACACCTGTGGACTATGAGAAGGGTGGGTTGGAGCCGGATCAGTAGACTCAGCTCAATGTGGGTGCTACTTCTTCCAAGAGCTTCTCAGCTTGACCCACCAGCTTATATTGCCACTTGGGAGGAACGCTGTGGTACTACAAAATGCGGAATGTACTCCGTACTATATGTTAAGTCGGTGTACGGAGTAGATAATCACTTTATAATTGAGGCAAGGGTTGATCTAGTTTGAAATGGATAGTCTTTACTCCGTAGTGAAAGATATACGGAGTAAAGAATGGGGGGAGGAAATCGCCAGGTATCAGATTACATGGAGCTTCGATTACCGACGCGACTCTTCGTTGTATGACGCTCCTCTCGGAAAGGCAGGAACATCAATACAGGTGGGTTCAGATGTTTTGATACAGGTACTCCGTATGGTAAGTTAAAAAGGCAGATCTGCTTTCTTCCGTTCAAGTGCATTGACGTCCAATTTATGAATTGCCTAGGCATTCTTGATATGTCAATTCCCCTAGCAGACACGGTTGTGCGTTAGCTTGCGTGTCTGTATGGAGTAAGTCAAGTTCCTATCTCAGAGACCTACATAAAGTAGGGGTAGGGCAATATGCCAGTCTACACGGCTAGTTATATTGGAGACTTTATCCGTAAGTGCAGACTGTACTCTATTAGCTTGTGATGATGGTGTGATTCGGATCTGTAAGGAATAAGACTACCATCGTTTCAAAGCCTACGGTATCTCGCTCTTGTCTCACTCCGCACCATGCATAGATAGTGCTAGTAATCCTAGGCGTATCAGTTTGGGATAATGATAGGCACTGTGCTTTTATTTGTCCGTTGTCCACGTCTACACCAATCCTTCAAGGCCGCAACAACACATGAAATGAGAAAGTGAAGACCTGGGTACCTCTCCGGCCGTATTTCCAATTGGGGGTTACGCTAAAAGGGTACGCCACGCTTATGATTGAGCAACCGTCCGCCCTTACCTGAATATACCCATCCTATGTACGGAGTACTCCGTACTCCGTACATACTTTGCCTTTGTAATTGGGTTTTCTCCATGGCACAAAATGCTTGGACTGTATGTATGTAGTAGCTTTGGCCCCGAGAACCTAAGTAGAGTTTGCTCTGTTTTGATTTTCCATATCTATCCCAAAAACCAGTCTTGGACGGGTCAACTTCAGAGAGCATGGGCCATACGGAGTACAGTACTCTCACCTTGGAATGTATACCGCCTTAGACCAGTCCTGCTACACCAGAGGTATCTTTTGTATACACTTTGGTACGTACACATGACCTTGCAAAGACTAGGGCCATCACACGCGTGTCGTTGCTCTTCCGTATTCCCAAGCAGGCTGTTTGCAAGAGCTCTTTCACATCGTGTCTACTTTGTAATCTGAACTTTGGTACCTAGGTAATACAATCAAAGGTGCTTTGCCTCAGCTTAAGTCATTTGAAACATGGGTTCTTCAAAAGTCAGCTGGCTCATTGTATGGCTTTGGGTGGTCATGTTGGGCTTTCCCCTTCTCTGAGCTGGCTCATAGCTGGACGACGGCTACTGCGTCTAAAGTAATTTGAGATTAGTTACGGTATGTCTAAGGAGTACCAAGTCCAAAGTACAGATTTAAAGGATCACTGAGAGAATCTACTGTACTCCGTACTGTAGACGGGTAATACGCATGTACTGGCTACCGCGCCGACCACCAGACTGGCCATTGAATACCGCGTATTGAATACCCGTACGTTTGCGCGGTTTATTAATAAGACGGAGCAAGACGTAATTCTCCACAGAGTACGGGAATGATGGACTCATTTCAATACAGCGACCAGAAACGCTTTTTATCAAAGAAATGGAGAGTACAAAGTAGAGAAAGATCAATGATTGCCATAGAGCAATTGTTTCATTGACTCTTTTGATGAAAATCCAGCGAATGGAGGTCAAATACGGTGTTTCTATAGTGATGTGAGTGTAAATTACCGGTATGTACATTCCCATCGGCGAAACGGCCCTTGCTGTGGTGCCGTCCCCTCTCTTTGCTACTACTACGGCCCTCCCCCCTCTACTCTCTTCTTCTCTTACTATCTTCCTACACTGCCAAACTCCATACAATCCTCTCCCATACAAAAAAAGGTACTGCATACCCTACTCTATATCCCGACTATCAACACTTCTGAGTCGCTTTTCCACCACCACCACCACTCTCTTTGTTTTTTTGACTTCTTCTACCCCCTTTTGAGTCTTCTGTTCTCACTTCATTGCCTGTGTCTTTTTTTCCCTACCCTCGTCGCGCTGTCCATATCATCTCGCGCAACTCACTAACTAAACACAGTTTTAACCTTTTTTAAATCACATATTCGAAGTTCTCATACTCGAATCTATGTAAGTTTTGAGCTGCCTTGATTCATCAATTCCACGTTCTTTGCGGTCGCAAATGCCCAATTTGCGCGCAACGCGCCTGAGCAATCCGTCGCGTCCCCTCTCACTTCCCACCACCACCACTTGACCTCAAGAACGCGTCTCAATTGCCTAGACAGTTCTCTGCTCATCTGCCTTGCACGATTTTTACCCCATCCCAACGCGAAACCGTTCAATTTTGCCTCCAAATCATCGACCGCCTCTAATCTGGAACAGTCATCATGCCTAAGGAGAAGTCCACCCGCAAGGCCCCCGAGAAGCGCCAGCAGCGCCGCAAGAAGGGTCAGTGATCTCAATCCCGCATTCCCCTTTTGGATGAATATGTACTAACTTCCCTCAGACCCCAACGCCCCCAAGCGTGGTCTTTCCGCTTACATGTTCTTCGCCAATGACAACCGCGACAAGGTCCGCGAGGAGAACCCCGGTATCAGCTTCGGTATGTCTCATTTCTAATCTCGGCTCAAATCAGCATGTCTAACAACCCCTACAGGCCAGGTCGGCAAGCAGCTTGGTGACAAGTGGAAGGCTCTGAGCGAGACCGACCGCAAGCCTTACGATGAGAAGGCCGCCAAGGACAAGAAGCGTTACGAAGAGGAGAAGGCAGCTTACCTCGCCAAGGGCGATGATGACGAGGAGGAAGAATCCTCTTAAATGTCTTCCATCTGACTTCATCTTCGACCTATGGGCGTTTGTGTTTCTCTAATGGTTTCTGGTTTTATTTTTTTCGGACGGTTTCGTGCACGGCTTCTGGATTTGATGGACACGGAAGGGTTTCTTTGCTTCTGAGCTGTCTTGCTCATCTTCAGGGTATCCAGTAATCAATAGGAAATCACTCTTAACTGGTGCCAATGCCCCGTGAATTCTTCCAAAACTACAGTATTTAACAGATCAAATCGTAACACATGTTGCTTTGTAGTCTGAAATGCCACTATTCAGATTGCAAAGCTCCTGAAGTTTCTGCAGCTCCAGCTCGAAGCTTCCTGTTTCGGCCCCACAAAAGCTGGGGGTCCGACTGACCGCCTGCGTCATTGACCGCCCGGAAACTCCGGGGGAAAGCTTGAAGTTTAACCTTGCGCTTTGTCTTTGTTTCTCGCCGTCTCACTGTGAGCAGTACACTGGCCTTGAAGAGATGAATATCTGAGGTCGGATATAAAGATCCGGGACCAGGTACGGAGTACCAACATGAATCCCCCATGATCTTACAGATCACATCGGGCGCATGCTAAGAAACTGCATGTCGGGCATTGCTGTATGTGCCCTGAGATGCACTGACACGCATGCACCCAATTTCCTGCGATGGCTCAGATGTCGATCTATCTAGCGGCGAATGACTCTTCGTCAGGTCAGAACTTATTATTTGCCAGATTTGACCGGCCTCCGGGTGTGTGCTTTGAGCCTGGAAATTCCCCCTTCGACTTGGGCCAAAAGACAGTTCTAAGATGCAATACGGTCGCTCTCTGGTCATTGATTCTCAGATTGTAGAAGTGAATATTGTTAATTCTGGCGCGAGGCTACAACTTGTGATGCTACTTATGTATCAAGCATGACCCTGGCATCCCAAGAAGGGGCTCCAGGTCATTGGTCCATTGCGAAATATGGTAATATATCACCCAGTAAGTACAGGTCGTCGTACTCCGTAGTACATATGTTCATCCATTTCAAGTGCTCCAAGTCCAGTCTATAGATCAGATTGTAGGCTTGTGCATATATCAATGTCATTGTGGAGTGGGGATGACCTCGGGAATTAACTCCGCAGACATTGACTTGTGGAATATCCCTTCCAAGGTAATGCCTAGCGGAAGCATCTACATCCTTCTAAAGTATCCCAACTATACTTCATATAAATGAGCATGGGTCCACTGAGCCCTGGTCTGATAATATTGCATTCATCGGCTAAACATGCCCCGCGGCTGATCGCATCAGTGCGTCTACGAAGTCTATACGGAGTAAACTGTACGGAGTATATCGCCTGGCTATTTGAAGCCGCAATACCAGAGTCAACCGGACTAAAACCATCTAAGTGCTTACAAAACAGGCTAGTTAGTCACAATGTCGAAGGTGGATGCTAGGGCTACAGATCAAGTGGTTATAGTCAAGCTCCGACGGTCTAGAGCATCCAGGCCCACTTGGAGCTAATCGCTGGGGTGGTCAAAGAGTACTCCTCACAGTGCTTCGTAATCAGTATAGTTTTGCAATTAGCCCTAGAGAATTCCCAGCAATAAAAGGGCTATTTCGCTGCCACGAATAATACTCTTCCTCATAGTTCCTTCTCATAACATATTGAGATACTGGCATTTCAAAGCCTGACAGTGGCCATGACACATAGAATACAGTTCAAGCTTGAAAGTACCAGGAACCCTTCCAGTGTCTCGGATTTTGACTCTCACAGCCTCACGGTAAATGATGAAGCCATGAATTCCCCACATTTAGGGCTGCGAGTGAACCATGGAACTTCAGAGTCAAAAAGGAAAAACGGAGGGAGTATAGATAGTGTATAGTTGAATAGTCGCTTAGCTGCTGTAGTCACATACTTGCATACTTGCATACTCGCATACACCGAGTACTCCGTACACCGACTATGGAACAGATGGCCAACACACCAAACTCCACCCCCGCCATTCCCACGCGAACACGTCAATTGTCGGACGCAAGGGAGAACCCTGTCCGTGAGCCTCACGGTGGTTCCATTAATTTCCAACTTGGTTGACTTTGGTTAAATAATCTTATTTCGGTGCATGTGAGCTTATTGGCTTTGTTCACGCCAAATTTTCCGTTGCCCCTCTATTTCTTTATTTTCGGTGAACCCCTCCACAACGAGAATAATCCACGATTTATGGCCTGATATTGTGGACTCCATGTCTCTGGGCTCGTCTGCAGATGACGCTGAGGGCGTCGCCGTCTGCTTTCACGCTTTCCGTGCCCCTCTCCCTGAACATACGGCGGAGGTGACCTCTATCATTTCCGACCTATACGCGATCAGCGCATCGCTGTCGCATTTGGAGGATCTAGACAGGGACCTGCGCTATCGCCGTAACTTCAGACTCTATTCAGACCCGCTTTCATTGACCCTGGCAAGTCTCAAATATACCCTCGACGACATTCTGGCATTTCTCCACAACCTCGATTACGATAACAGTCCGACAGCATATAAGCGCGTATGGGTGGGATTGAAGGACCACTTTTGGGTCGAGGCACAAGCTCCTCTAGCGACTCGTCTAGCAAAGTATAAGACAATCCTTAGAGAGATAGGCGACTTGGTGAAAGAGTAGGCTCTTCCCCCCCGCAAACGCCGAAATGCGGAGTTGCGGAGATGCCCATGTGTGTTTGCGTGTGTACTCATCTGTGATTGCTAGGGACATGCCAGACCCTCACTCCCTCTCAGGTGTCAGCACTAGCCTGAAGAACCTGTTCAACGCACAAGTAGTGGATGTGAGGGAACGCGTCAATCGCGTGCCGCTCCGCCGCAACCCCTCGTTTAGTGGAAGCGCTGAGCCTGTGAGCCCCGGCAGTGATCGAAGACCGGGAAGACCACGACGCACCTCCTCATACGAGCGTGTTCGTCCTGCACATATGTCTCCTCGATCGCCGACTTCTCCGTCCACCGGCACTTTCTCGGATTTCTTACCGTCCGTCCCTGACGTGCCACCCTCTCCGATGACATCGACAACATCGGGAACGACTGGTACCAGCCGCTCGGCGAACACTGATTCTCTGAGAAATCACTGGGCTAAAGAGGTGTTTAGACTCTATACAAGCCACCCATTACCTACAACGTCACGGAGGTGAGTCGCCAAAAGGTTTTATCTACTGCTATATCTTAACAAAAGCCATCACAGATCCAACTGTCAGGGTGAACCCTACCCTGATGCCAAAGAGACACTCCTGGGACGGGGATTTGAGGAGCTTAGTGTATAGTGAGTTGAAGCGCGTGCCCATACTGGCTATGTCACTCACAGGATGAAGCCGCCCAGAGTGCGATTCCAATATTCGAGTTTCCTTTTACATACGAAAGCGCGACTCCCACACCCGAATACTTTGCAAGGTCCCACATCGGGCAAAATCTAGCGATTATTACACTTTGCCTCTCGATTCGGTTGAGATCATACGAGATGGCTCTTGTCTCAAGCTGTTTCGACGGCGGAGAAACGGAGTAGAGCTTATTCTGTGGACTCAATTGAAATTCAAAACCATGGAAGGTAACATCTCGCTTTTGCAACCATCTGCACACCATCGTTGACTCATTGTGGAAATGACATGCTTACAGAGTCGGTTCAATAGATATGGTTGGTTTTCACCACACCGTCTGCGCCCTGCGCGCTCAAGACTTAACATGTGACTCAGAAGGGAGTCGGTTTCAGGACTATGAGCTGGACGGCGAAAAGGAACGTTATGGGGGGTAAGTCGATCCTGGTGTGTTGACTGTGAAGGCTGCGCAGATGGCTCATACTCTCCAGGCAAATTGACGACGACGGGTATCCACATGCACTACGGATATACGAGGACCGAGTGATTAAGTCAGTACGGCTTCAGGCCGCAGTGCTTCACGGCACAATGAAAAGGCAAGTCCATAGTCGGCGGCGGGAACCAAGTGTTAAGCTCGCTGACTTTGAAATGACAGAACTCCCGTCTGGAGTGCCTTCATCACCCATAACCTTCCCAATTCCCGCTGGATCAGGCTTGAGGGATCCCAGACAGTAGTGATGCGCGATGTCAAACCTGTGATCTTTATGTCTGCGGATGACTATCGTTCGCCGCAGAACCGTAATGGAAGCCTCGTTGTGAAGTTCAAATCCGTATCCGGTGAGTGATGACTCCAGACATTTGCTTTTGCGTTGCTAATTGGATATCGTTTCAGATGCTGCCGATTTTATGGACGTCATCAAAGAACTGTCCCAAAAGCGGCGTTAAGTGATGATGCCTCGCCAGGACTGTGACAGAATTTGGGACCACTGTCTAGAAAAGCTTTCCGGCCTAATGGACAAGGAATAATGCAGATATGAATACAATGATTGTAATGTCAAAGCATCGAGCATCTAGTCATTATGGCTGGCTCCTCTTGCGAATATGTTTATTTCAAGTAGCCATCCCGTCATGTTTCGTGCTCACAGAAGCCTGATCAAGTGGAGGTTCTTCAACTATTGTGATTACACCAATCGTAGATTCTCAGGTCGTCACTGCAAGTTTCTTGCCAAGTTCTGAGGCAAATTGACACCTTGGGACCAGAATCTACGCGATTCTACCAGACTACCTGATAGTTCACGGCAGTAAACCCAAAACAGCCCATGTATTCAATTAAAATTCTGCTATCTCAAAGGATGAAAACGACCGCAAGTTGGTTTGGCATAAGGGGTATTCGCGCACATAATAAAATGAAAATGGGTAAAGAAAAATTCAAAGGGCTCGCAATTGGGGCTGTTTGGGGCTGTCTTGGCAATTCTGGGACTCATTTCCACAGATAGAAGCGGTGCTTGGGGCGACGATAACTCGGTCTTTGCATGTCTTCGTTGCACAGAAAGTCAAGCTCCGGGTCAGGCATGTCATCTGGGTCGAAAACTGGGGGATTGAGTGCATCCTGACGAGCCCTTTCAGCAAGCATGATCTTATCGCGTGCGAGTTCCTCCTTCATCGCTTCCCATCTGAGATCGGCTGCGACTTTTCGTTCCTCCTCCAATTCTTCCCAGGTTTGCCGCTTAAAGAGTGTATGGAGCCGCTCGGCCTGAAGCTCTCCCATCTGCTTTCGGCGCTCATCCTCGTTTGTGGAAAAGCTATAGAAACCAGTTCCACGGTTGCGCACTTCCGCTTCAGCGTCGTAGTGCTTAGACTCAGGGGGAGTAGGCGAGCGATCACGACGAGCAGCGAGATGAGACATTTGCGACGCGATATTGGCATCCGGGTTAAACGCTTCAGATTGGATAGCTTCTCCATAGATGAGATTGTCGGGACGGGCTGGTTTCCAGCGCTCCTGGGCAGATGTGCCGCCGGCTTCTTCATTCTTTGCACGAGCAGATTCCGCAGCCTCCGCACGAGTGCCACGGCGGGAACGACCAAACTCATCTTCGTAGGAAACAACCGAGGCCATGTCATCATCTGATTCATCATGCTTCAAGTCATCTTCGTTTGCGTGCTTTTGATCGAAATCAATCAATCCCTCCTTCTCCTTGCGTCGCAGTCGCTTGAGATAAGCCTCCGGGTCGAGGGGATCAATTGGAGCGTCTTCGTCGTCGCTATCACCTGCGAGATGCAGACCCTTCTTCATGTCGTCGTACATCTGCGCTTTCTCTTCCATGCGGCGGCGAGAGCGGCCCAGTGTGGCGGTGTCGACGGAACCGATGTCTTGAGTCTTCAGATGAGCTTGCTTGAGTGCACGGTTATCATCCAGGAGATCGGTGGCAGCGCGCTTCTGGAGCCCTTTGTTGTGAGTTCCAAAGATATCGGATTTCGGAGTTTTGGAAGGACGCTGGCGCCCCTTGGGGGAGTCAGTCGCGCCTTGGGTGATCAGCGACGAGAGTTGGGAGGAGAAAGCGAGATCCGAAGCTGTCTGCTCATTGTTCTTCTTCTTGTTGCGAGGCTTCCCATACAGGAAGTCCTGGCTGGCAGACATGATGGCGTGCACAAGCAGAACAGCGCGTGAGATATTGCGAAGGGAGAAGCAAAAGAGCAAGAGATGGGGGGGGAGATCTTTCTTTCGTTATCGGTTATCGCGATAACGCGGCCCGGACGTTGGTGCGACTTACCGCTTTATTCTGCCGGAAGTCAGGCCGAGCATCGGGAGCAGCCCCGCAGCCCAGGCCCCGCCTCCCCCCACCACAGAGATCGCGTCAGTGACTCAAAGCAATTTTGTTCTTGAAGTCAAACTCTTGATCGAGCTATTCAAAACGACCAATTGGTTCATTTGAACAAATCTGAAACATGTCTAGCCCTATCTTCCTCGGCGTTGTTGGTGAGACACTCTATCTAGGCATTGAGGTCTGAATTATCTGAAGAGAGAAGTTCTAACAAAAATGAAACAGGTGTCGGCGGTGTTGGCACTGCGTTCCTTCAGCAGCTCGCCCGTCTGCCTAATGCTCCTCAGCTTGTGCTTCTCGCCCGCTCGTCCCAGACTCTTCTTGCCCCAGCTCCAGCCTACTCACCGGCTATCCCCGCCGCTGACTGGGCCACGGCATCCGCTGCACCATCCTTGACTAAGAGCGGTGCCCTCAAGGCTGAAGAGATCGCCACATACCTTGCTTCTGCCCCTGGCCGTGCTATTCTGGTTGACAACACCTCCGACATCAACCTAGCCCGCCAGTACCCCACATTCCTCAAGAAGGGCATCTCAGTCGTCACCCCTAACAAGAAGGGATTCTCTGATGACATTTCCCTGTGGAAGGACATCTTTGCCTCAGCCGCCCAGGGCAAGGCCCTCGTCTACCACGAGAGCACTGTCGGCGCCGGGTTGCCAGTCCTCTCCACCCTGAAGGACCTTGTGGCCACCGGTGATGAAGTCACCCGCATCGAGGGTGTGTTCTCCGGCACTCTCTCCTTCCTTTTCAACACCTTCGCCCCCGCCTCTGGATCATCTGATGCGCAATGGAGCGCCGTCGTTGCTCAAGCCAAGGAGCTGGGCTACACTGAGCCTGATCCTCGTGATGACCTGAACGGAATGGATGTTGCGCGTAAGCTCACCATCCTCGCTCGCATCGCTGGTCTTGAGGTCTCCAAGCCCGACTCCTTCCCTATCGAATCTTTGATTCCCTCTGAACTTGCGTCTCTTCCTTCCTCCGCGGACGGAATCTCCCAGTTCATGACTCGCCTTCCCGACTTTGATGCCGAGATGGCTAAGGTCAAGGACACTGCTGAGAAGCAGGGCAAGGTTGTTCGCTACGTTGGTAGCATCGATGTTGCCTCTAAGGCTGTCAAGGTTGGCCTGCAGTACTTCGACAAGGACAGCGCCATTGCTGGTCTCAAGGGCAGTGACAACATCATCAGCTTCTACACCAAGCGTTACGGCGCCAACCCCCTGATTGTCCAGGGTGCTGGTGCTGGTGGAGACGTCACCGCAATGGGTGTCTCCGCTGATCTCATCAAGGTTGTTGAGCGCCTGCAGTAGGTTATTGGTCTACGAAGATAAAAGAAGAAGTTCAAAATTGTATATATGAATAGCCTTCTAGCGAAAGCCGGCCAAAATAAAGCTCTGTATAGTGCTAAAAATCTTGGAACCTGTGAACACCAAATCAAGTAGCCGCCTTTCCCTTTCCGACCTCGGGACAATCTCAATTTCTTCCGTGTAGTATCATTGCAGTCTAAAATAAACAGCCAAAACTCTAGAGTCATCAATGGGTGGTATCAGGTATGAATGGTGCCTGTAGGTACCAACAGGTTCCAGACGAACACCATTGCCGGCCTCCAGGGCTCCGATAATTGCGTAGGTGGTCAGTTGCGCAGGTGTTAGCGGGCAACTTGGGTATGGAGGAAGCCATCCATGGATTATCAGTCGGTGCTAGAATTTACAGCATATCTGCATGCTTCCGAATACGGGGACCGTATTTGTAGAGCAAGTAGGGAACTGGAGTCATGGCCGCACTGATGGCGCCAAGAATAGTCAGAGTATACTGTACACCAATGGATCGATAGATTGGACCACCGGCCACGGTAATTCCTCCTGCAACAACGTATCTTGTGAAGACCAGGAATCCGAGCGCGGAAGCGGCATAAATGTCGTAAGAGTCGATGAGATACATGTATGAGATGATGAAGATAGTTGTGATCCCATAGCCAAAAACGACGGAGGCAATGAGCGGAGACCAGATGGAGATAGATGACTAGAGTAATAGGAACTGTGGTCAAAGTATACATGAATGTATCTACTTACGCAGGCCCAAGAACTGGTGTGTAGTCGATTCAATGGGGGGTTTCAGCGGGAGACTATCTACTGAGAAAATTACCTGAACACACGAGAACCTTGGAAGTTGTGTATATAACTTTTGCATATGCACTACTCCGTATTAAGTAGAGGCTTGAGCGGAACGCTCTCACCAAACCCCTTTAGAATGGGAATCCATGGATCATACTTTGGGTTCTCAGTGTCCAAAAAGTGTCCACCATTGCCTGATATTTTAGACACCTATACTCCGTACCAATGGGGTGACTCATTGAGAAAGCCTTTAAGCAGCGGTGTGGAGGCTAACAGGTAATGAAGGCTACTCACATCACACTCGGCTTTACATTATCTGCGATGCTTATCTCCGTCTTTTTTAGGATCCAGGGATATCACATTTCTTTGTTTAAAGATATGCCCAGGTGTGGTGCATCATGATCCCCAGTGTCTAATCTAATTCATTGGTTTGAATACTAGCCGTTACACTGTCCATACAATCCTTTCGCTAACCAATAAGCACTTGTTTAGTATATAGGAATAGGCCCGCTTTGCCAGGCAGTTGTGACAGGGATGCTTTAGTGGATTTACAGTTGAGCCGTTTGAACCGGAAACCCCTCATGTACGCAGGTCCCATCATATATGACATCAGACTATACATCCAGGACTAAAGGGCTTAAATTAACGTCCTCCCCGACCGGTCCTTGAACATCCTAATCTCAATTTCTTTAAGAACATATCCATTTATCCAAGAACATATCTATTTATCCACCATGTCTTCTACCTCCCGAATCTGGCTCATAACTGGCACCTCGTCTGGATTTGGCCTCGAATTGGCCAAAGTGGCCGCCAAGAGCGGAGATCGTGTATTGGCCGCTACTCGGAGTCCGCATAAATTAGCTGAGCTCGAGTCAGCCAATCCCAACATCAAGGCTGTCTATCTAGACCATAACGAGCCCCCAGCCCAGATCCAGGAAGCAGTTAAAACCATCTTAGCTGTTTATGGAACGGTCGATATTGTCGTCAACAATGCCGCCTACGTGCACACAGGAATGCTGGAAGAGGCCACTGCAGAAGAGACTCAACGTCAATTTCAAGCCAATACGTTTGGCCCTTTGAATCTCTATCGAGCCTTACTGCCTCACCTCCGTGCTAAAGGGTCAGGCACTTTGATTACAATCGGCTCTATGGCTGCCTGGTACCCTATGGCCGGCTGCAATCTCTATAACGCCTCCAAGGCTGCTCTACGCTGGCTCGGACTTGGACTCGGGGGTGAAATCTCCCAGTTCGGGATCCGCCACTGTTTAGTTGAACCGGGTTTCTTCCGTACCGAGTTACTGAACCCTAAAGCCAATATTACCCCGACCGACAAAACCTCGCGTCTATCGGCTTACAAGGAGGTCAACGATACAACCGACTCTAATTTTGCCGCCTTTAATGGCGCCCAACTGGGTAACCCTGTCAAAGGTGCGCAAGTTATCTACGACGTCACTACCTCCACGGGAGTCGCGGAGGGGAAATCCCTACCTGCTTTCTTGCCTTTAGGCAGTGATGCCAGCGAGGCGATTGGCAAGGCCGCATCTGAGACCTTGGCGGCGATTGAGGAATGGCGGGAGATTAGTGCTTCGACGGACTTCCCTAAGGGTTCGTAATTGAGCACTTGGTTTAATGGATATTCTGGGGGAATGTGCCCATCCATGCTGTCCGAGACAATGCACAAGTGCTTGCCCAAGGTTGTGCACGCGCTTGTCCTGCTTGTGGGCATGAGTTTGTATTCACAGGACCAGTGGAACGTTTCGCCTTGCTCAGCCCTTGGCTTTTGTACATAGAGGCCAGATTTTCCGCTCCTTTTGATCATATCACCAGTCAATTTTAGGGATTTGTTGGAGCTTTTCTCTCTCCCGTAGCCTTACATACATCACCGTCAAGGGACAGTCCCACTAGTTGCCAGCATTATGTATAGTTCGTCCCGCGCTTAGCAGACTCTGATTGGTTAAAATAGCCGCACTAGCCCTATCAGGCTTAGTCTATCTTAATCAAGTGGGGACCTCGGGAGCCTAGCCCCCTGGTATCCTGTCGGAGCACGCCCGGGCTGGTAACCTTGGAACTCACCCGTGGACCAGAATTTGTGTGGCATAGCTGAGCCCATTCCTTTTTTTTTCCTGGTATGAAATGCTGGTATATGACAAATCCCGCAGGATTTCCTTGAGTATGTATGCAGGTGGGTACACAAGGGTTCTCTATCGGCCCTTGACATTGACCCTTGACATTGACTCACAGTGCCAAGGTGCTAAGTAGAACTTGTTTGAATTAGGTACGAAATTGAAACCGACTTGACTGCTGATAGCAGGACTAGTTTCAAGGTAATCTCGGAACCCATGCTTCGGTACTCCGTACTTTTTCTACGACAGTTGAGTCATGTTTACTTGAGTATATAAAAGCTGATTCAATCAACTAGGTATAGAAGAATCCCAATATTTCTATCCTAAAACTACCTAACCAACTACCATGTATTTGTTGTACACCAAGATCCGTGAACCTGGAATTATAACCTATCCAGGTAATCCGTAGAAACCCAGCGCTTCTAAAATTCCACAACGATCTGCGCAAAATTATCCTTCCTTCCTCTCCCAGCGACTCGGCTTACTTGCTTGCATATTTACTCGACGAGCGCCATTTCTGGCCGTACTGGTTTGATTTTCGAAAGTTAGCACAGAAAGAAAATTCAAGAAACTCCAATGGTTTGCTAGGAACAAGGAAGGGTGAACTGGGAAAACGTACCCGGTACAAGACAAAGAGGGGCGGGATCATGCCGAGACTAATGAAGCCCAGAACACTAGAAGCCCATCCGATGCTGAGCGATTGCAGCATGCGTCTGGCAGCGAGTGGCAACGCTCCGCCAAATGCGCTGCGGAAGAAAGCGTTGCCGGCAAAGACGCCAGCGACATGGCTTGGGTATGATTGGCCCAGATAGTTGAGAACGGTCTGGAACGTGAGGTGGAATCCCGGGGCAAAGAAGGCGGTGCCGATGATAGGGAGGATCCAGTGGACACTGCTTGGGTGGTTAGTATTAACTCGGGCTTGAGCTAGTAGAGCGGAACTATTCAAACTTCAGAATGAAATCTCACATACTCTTCACGGGAGGTCCAGCCGAATATGAAGAGGCAGATAGGGATGCAAATTGCTCCCACTGCACCTGGCAGGATTTGCTCCTCGGGTTCGACGATTTCGTTGTTTGCCTCCTTTCGGGTTACATGGGGCTGGAAATAGTAATGGATCCAGAGCATGTAGGAGCTGACGGAAATGACTGCGCCGACGAATATACCAAAGAAGGCAACTGTAGATTTAATTGGGTCAGTCACAGAGTTGGAAGAAGAGGCGAGCTTGGAAAGAAGAACCTACAGCTTTGTTCCATTCCTGTGAAGCCGTATATTTCCCCGAAGACTAGACAAGGTAAGACAAAATCAGTGGACGTCTTTTCATCAATCAACCACATACACCAATTCATTCACTTACCGCACGGGAAAAACTCATACCAGAGATATAAAATCCCGTATATGAACATAGTGTGGATATTGATGAACAAGATCACAGGGTCAATGAAGGAGAGTCGGAAGTCAACGGCGATCTGCTCGAGCATCGCCCGGAACAGGTTATTCTCGGTGGTTTTCGCCTCACTCGGGCTGCAATACCTGTTATCCCCAGTTACCTGGCGCAGATGAGCGGCCCGACGATAGAGAATGTTGTCGGCCAGAGTTTCTGGGAGCAGGAAGAACATAAACACTGTCGACATGGCGGCGATTCCAGCGATCAACCAGAGTGCTGCAGACCACGAACCCCAGCGGTCGCTAATAGGTCTAATTAGCAATCTGGGAGAGAGAGAACAAATTAAAAGGCACAGAACAGACTTACACCACGGCGGTGCCCAGTAACTAAAGAGATGAAAAGTTTCAAGGTCAGGACCGTCCGATCATACTAGGGTAATTCACGGGGTCCAAACACCTCAGCAATGGTAGTGCCACCGATACAGGTGGGAGAGGCCCCCACTAGGCCACCTAGAACACGGAGAATGATAACGGTCTCTATGTTCTTCGCCAACGCAGCTCCGATGCTGAATAGACAGAAGGCCAGTGAGCCGAGCACGTAGACCGGGGTGCGACCGATGGCCGGCAAATTGGAAATGGGCGACAACTGAATATGAAGGACCAGTTGTTAGTGATTCCAGACTAGGGTCAACAGGTCCGTCGGGCTAGCTTACAATCAGCGGGCCTACACCATACGCAATGACAAACAACGAGAGGCCAAGCATGGCCACCTCGTAGGAGGCACCCAAGGATTCTTGGATCGGAGTCATACTGGCTGAGTAGATTCCTGGCGCCGTGTAAAAGCTGAGGTTGACTATCAGCACATTGCACAGAACCAGCAGCTTGAGCCATGATGGCCAGTTCCTGGGATTGGCCTGGTCCGTAGGACCGGTCCAATCCACCAGATAGACTGCTTCGGGCACAAGGTCATTCTTGGACGGATGGATGTCGGTATCTGCGGTCGCACGATGAGCGTTGAGGCCACTTGGCTTGGTGAACAGGCTTAGCATCCGACCAAAGGCCGTATCGCGAAGGAGAATGGCCATGAGACGTAACAATTTCGTGCGCATTTACTACTACAGGGTAACGGGCGATATTTAGGTGTTATCTACTCCGTACATTTACTCCTTATTGCTCCTTTAGACTTGTGGAATACGGAGTAATAGGAGACCCATTTTATTTCTTTGTTCCTAATTGGGGTCTAGCGGACCGGAGTACAGGGCATTCAGGGCGAAAAGCACAAAAAGGAGCTGTGAGTCATGTTTGCGGATTTACTCGGATTTTATTGCCAAGTCCGAAATGAAAAAGAAAGAAATCAATTGGCTACATCGTCATGATCCGTTGTCATGACAACATCCTGCCACTGATCCAATCCCTCCTGGTTGCGAGCCATTGCGGCCCGTATCGCTGTAATGGCATCCCGGCCCAGTGCCAGTCGTGGGGGCAATTTACGGCCCTCGCAGCGGCCCGTCTTGGTCAAAGCTTCGACGATCACTCGGGCGCCCTTAGCCGGATCTCCGGGCTGGTGGTGGTTGTACGCCGCCAGCCCCGCCCGCGTAGACTCGGTGGCGATGTCCAACTCGGGCAAGCGGTTCTGCGCCACGACTTTGTGCCCACCGCTGAGGAAGTTGGTGCGGAAATATCCTGGCTCAATGCAGGTGGCCTCGATGCCGAACGGGGCCAGCTCCCCGCACAGAGCTTCGGTGTAGATCGCGACAGCTGCCTTGGTGGCACAGTACAGTCCAGCAGCGGGGGTCCCAGACCATCCGCCGATGGAGCCTAGATTCGCAACAACCCCTGGCTTTTGCTTGCGCATACTGGGGAGGACGGCACGAAGCACTCGCATTTGGCCAAACACGTTGGTTGCAAACACTGCTTCAGCCTCGGGTCCCCTGTACCAGTGAAACATGTTAGTGGCAACACACCGGTGGCGGGCTAGGGGAGGAGTCGGGACGAGTGAAAATGATACTCACGAGCACTCCTCAACGGCACCCTCAAGGATATATCCGGCATTGTTGACCAGGACGTCGATGCGCCCAACTTTCTCCAGGATAGAAGCTACCTGCGCCTGTACGGTATCATCGCTGCCATTGACATCCAGCTGATGGAGCACAATTTGGCCGGGTCTTTGTTCCTCGAGGTCCTTGAGCTTGTCTGCGTATCTGGATGTGGCTACCACTGTATCGCCGATGTCCGCGGCGGCGAGGGCAATTTCGCGACCGAAACCGGATGAGGAACCTGTGATGAGCCAGACGCGCGGCATGTCTGCGAAGTATGGCTGAGAGAGTGGGAGTGTGTTTGATTGGAAACCCTGGAAAGTTTTATCACAGTTGAAATGTGAGAAGAACAGGCTGAAATATCGAGGAGAAGAGGGGTGTAGGCGTGTGTACGAAGCTGCAAGTAGCAAATGAAGATCATCACATTTTAATATTTTTTTTTTTTTTTCCTTTTCTTGGTCTCCAATTAGTTTCCACCGGGGGTTTTGCCCGAGGATGGCGGGGGAGGAGTTTTACGCAGGTCCTTTGTACGGAGTATATGTTGGACGTTTCAATTGGCTATTTGACACAAGACCTTATAGGGCTTTGAGAGGTAAACAACACTATCAGTTAACTCTTGGGGGTTTTTTCATTTCAATTTTGATATTTACGTCGGGGCAAAGAGTCTAATATGCGTCTATTGGCTATTCTTTTGGCTACTCGGGCGCTCCAGCCTGTCATGGCCTGGACAGACCTCCAGTCTGTTCTTTCTCAACCGGCCTGCCATGACTCTGACATCACGGTGCACGTCTCTAAGACCACCAATAAATCGTTTGTCAACCAAGTCTATGACCTAGATATCCTCTATGCGCTTGCCGGCAAGCAGGTTTTGGTCTCCAATTCTTACAGTATTTCGTCCCGACTATGCGAACCTTCCCAGACCAACGCCCACTTGGATACTCTCCAGGTCATGATCCATGGGGCGTCGTTCAATAAGAACATGTGGGATTCTCAATACCAACCGGAGACTTACAACTGGGTCCAACGCATGAATAAGGAGGGCTATTACACCCTCGCCGTGGATCTGATCGGTAATCCTCTCCTCCGGATAACCCGATTGACTGAACGTTGTATTAATGGAAAGGACATGAAACGGAAACAGTACATTCCCCAATGGCCTCCTGGAGGCCCAGACTCAAACTTATGTTGAGACAACCCACCAGCTGATCCAGCAGATCCGGAATGGCACCGTCGGCGGCCGCCGATGGCGCAAGGTTGTCATTGTCGGTTTTTCCATCGGGGCCATCGTCGCCAACTCGCTCGCCCAGCAATATCCAGAAGATGTGAATGCAATTGTACTGCACGGCATCTCTTGGGATTCTAGCTGGATCTATCCTGCCTTCCTCGCTGGACTCCAGGCACCCGCCCAGCAGATTGACCCAGCTCGTTGGGGCCAAATTCCGGCGACCTATCAAACCCAGTCGACTCGCGAAGGTCGAAAAGTGGCATGCTTCGCGGGATCATACGATGAAAACATTCTGGAATACGACTGGTGAGTGGGATTTGTGTTTACTCTACGGACCTGTCAACTGACTGCCAAATCTCGGTAGGAATACCCGTGATTTCGACTCTATGGGGGCTGCTGTGACCTTTGTTTATCACCTGGTGGAAGCGCCGAAGTACACTGGTCCAGTATTCTTAGGTATTGGTGACCGTAAGTTTCCCTTTCAGGATTCATTATCTGCTCCCACTTCTATGCGAACAGATCATAGCTAATTTTGCATGCTCCTAGGGGACGCAACCTTTTGTGGCGGTCAACGTTGCGGCAGTCAGCCATATGCGTTGTATGACAAGTATCCCAGCGCCATTGATCATGACATCAACTTGTATCCCGAAACCGGACACTTGATTCTCTTCCATCGAGCTGCGCCAACCTTGATGGCTGACTCGCTTGCTTTCTTGAGGAAGCACAATTTGTGAGCTGGAAATATTCCACGACCAATAGGGATATCGTCCGCCACTACTTGTTTTCGATGAGTCTCTAGTAATGAGTCGCAGAAAGTTTATATCCCGGTCCTCCGTTGCATGCCCCGACACCGGTGGGCAATCCTCATTCGATGGCTACATAAACTTCACAGGGATCCCAATTTCGTTTCACGTGGATTCTTATTTTGGTCTGCAGATCTGTTCCAGTTCCGTCATGAAGTGCGTTCGCGTATTGACTGCTTTGTTCTCCTTGCTTGGGGGCTCAAATGCACTCACCACTTCACAATGTGTTCGTATATCATTTGTTTTCCCCTGGAGGTACTCATTTCTAACCATTTCTTGCACATAGTGTGATCTACTCAACCCAGGATACTCGTCGGCTGTCCATCTTCAGAACACTTCCGTCTATAATTTCGAGAACCACAATTTCTGGTGCAAGTCGACCTTGTTATAAAACTCCCTTGAGCAACTAGCTAACTCTCTCTAATAGCGGCCACTGATAATCTAGACCCAGGATGTGTTTTCCTGCCTGACACATCAGAGAAGGTCTCCGAGGCCATTTCCATCTTCGCCAAAAATGACTGCAAGTTTGCGATTAAGGGCGGCGGCCACAGCGCCATTCCTGGGGCTGCCAGCATTCACGATGGTGTGCTCATGCCGATGGAGTACATAAATACCACCGAGGTCCAGCTGCAAGAGGGATATATCCGGGTTGGGGCCGGAGCGACGTTAGGCTCGGTTTACGAGGCCCTGGACCCTTACAATCTGTCCGCCGTCATTGGCCGCTATAAGAAAGTAGGACTGGGGCTCGCAGTTGGGGCGGGCTTCTCCTATTTCTCCAACAGCGAAGGTCTTACCATTGACAATGTCGTCAACTACGAAGTGGTCTTGGCCAATGGGACCATTGTCAATGCTAATGCCAACAGTCATAACGAATTGTTCTGGGCCCTCAAGGGAGGAAACAACAACTTCGGCGTGGTCACTCACTTTGATCTCGCTACCGTCGCTACCGATGGTCGCGTGTTGGGTGGTATCGTCTACTACCCGGAATCCTCACTCGATGAACTCGCGGACGTGATTTATGATTATCATGTGAATCAGGCTGTCAACGATATCCATACCCATACCTTGCCTCAGTACGGATACAACGGTACTACCAACGAGACCATCAACTTCACTCCTGTGGTCTATAACGCCGATCTCCAAGAATTGCCCGACATCTTGCAACCCTGGAACAATACCCCTCACTACAAGAGTACAGTCCACAATCGAATTACACTTCGCTTGCAGCTGAGCTGAATGACGGATTCCCAGATGGCAAGTTGTAAGTATTCTCACTGGTCACCATGGTCGACATCTAAAGGAGACACGCAGAGAAAGAAAGCTAACGCAGATCTCACGTTTAGCCAAGCTCAGCGGATCATGACTGTCTATGCAGACGCCCAATTGTACAAGGATATCTGGTGGGAGTTCCGCAAATGGATGAAGAATTATCAGGATGTCGAGGGCTTTTACGGCTTACATTGCAACATGCCAATTACCCCTAGACAAGTCACTCAGGGTATACTCAAAGGGACGAACGCGCTAGGGTTGGAAGAGGCTGGAAACCGCACGCTGGGCAGTGAGTACTTGGACAATTCTCAAACGATCTCACATGAATGTCGACTAACATACTTTGATCCAGTCCTCTACTTTGGAGTCACCTTCGACAACAAAGCGGATTCCGATCGAGTGTTGCCAGACCACGACGAATTCGTTCAGAAGATGCAGAAATTGGCCGCCAGTCGTGATCTTCTTCATCCTTACCTGTTCGTCATTCCTGCCTTTTCGTGCCTACTTTACCCTTCCTGTTGTCTCAACTCTGGCTAATGTGCGAATCTGCTCTAGTATGCTTACATACTCTGGCTGGAACCAGCCAGTCTTGACAAGCTACGGCGAGAAAAACCTTGCTAAGCTCCGCGCTGTTCAAGCGATCTACGACCCGACACATGTCTTCCAACGTCTAGTTCCTGGTGGCCAAAAACTACCGGACGCTGAACAAGCATAGAGATCAAGAATGAGGGGCTAATGTGCCTGGATTTAGTTCGATCATGGCGAGGATGGAAATGAGGACACATATCATAGAGGCCTCTGCACAATCAGGTTTAACCGAAAGGGTCGAGCTGTGGCATTTGATGGGTGATTAAGACTGCCGCTTGTGCCGCTTGTGCCGCACCCGATCCATGTACTGTAATGGGGAAACCGCGCCACATCTCATGTGCGCCACTGTGGCTAGTTTTATCAGCTTTTACTCACGATTTTATAGTTAAGATCTAAACGTTCGACACTTCTCAGAAGAACAGCATCTGTTTTCTATTCCAATAGCTTAAAAGATCTCCTCTAGTCAGACATAGATAAAGTTGGGCGACACAAACTATCGCATCAAACCAACACGCAACAGCTGGTTCTGCACTTTATAGCCTTAGAATAATGCCCAAAATTCTATGCGCAGCATGTTGGGCCCATGATCAGGAGAGTCGACCTTGAATCCATGGATATGGGTAATCGAAGATGCCAGATAGGTTGACACTAGAACCTTTCGCTCGGTGATAACACTAGAGTTGAGTCCAGAGGAACAGGTGAGAAGAAGTGCACTTGGTGTTGATTTATGTACTTTTTTTATTGCTTTTGGCCTTTGTGGCTCTATCAAATTGGACATGATCATCCTCCTCGTGTCATCATTTATCTGTACCATACTCTGGGGTATAAGCCACCCTACAGGAAAGCCTCGACGTTGAGCTCCAAAACACTGGTGGGGTATTTGAGATCGTAGTTCTGCAACACCGTTGGGTGGAGAACACCGAAGGAACCAATTTCTTGGTCCTTGCCGCCAATGCGGACGTGGATGGTGCCAGCATGGCCAGGGAAGTAGGAAGCATCTATCGAGTCAGCAGATTTACTTGGATGTGAATCATTCGAGGGAGTCTTACCATCAGTCTCCTTGATATAATACTGGGAGTCGGTCGCAGCGGCGTTCTCAAGGCCCTCTTCGCCAGTGATGAAGGCGCTCTTGAGCATGGCCATGACACGGTCAAGAAGACCGTGGACGATCTCGAAACCACCGCTCTTTCCGTAGAACGCAGCAGCGAAGTGTCTTTCGTTGCGACTCTTGCGCTCCATGGACAGGTCCTTGAAAGCGACGTCACTGACCTCGAAAATCTTCATGGGAACAGAATGGTGCTTGTTCTCACGGATGGTCTTCAGGAGACCAGGGAGTAAGCTAGTGCGGACAACCTGGAACTCAGTAGTTTTGGGGTTGGCCAGCTTGACGGCGGTGTTTCCATCATCCTTGCGGTTCAACCAGCCGAAGTTCTCATCGTGCGAGCACAAGATAAGAGGCATGACCTCGGACCAGCCAGCCATGGCAGTCTCCACGCGAACAATGTCGGTGAGCTTGTTGATGGGAAGGGGCTGGGCAATGGTGCCGGAGATTTGGGGGAAATCACGGGGAAGTGAGTTGAAACCGTAAGCAATAGCCACATCTTCCATGATGTCACACTGGTGAAGCACATCGGCACGGGTTGGGGGGATTTCCACGTCGATGATATCAGGAGAGCTTGTAGAGGGCTTGGCACGGTAAGACATCTTTGTGAGCTTGGTGCAGATCTCAGCAGGGCTGAGCTCCAGACCACAGCACTGGTTGATGTAAGAGACCTCAGCCTGGGCGGTGCGGGGAGCGATGTCGGGAGTGACACGAGTCTCGTTGTTGTGCTCAGACACAATTTGGACGGGCTCGATGGTGAAAGGCTCCGAGGTGTATTGAGAGAACATGGTGACCATCATTCTGTTGACGATCTCGAGCTTTGTGCGGTCGAGGGCTGTGATTTCGATGAAGATGTTGGTGGTGTTCAGGCTGATCTTGGAGTGATCGCTGTTGATGATGGGGGCAGGGAGCAAACAGTCTGCTTGGAGTCGTAGATGACTGGGTAGACTGGAGAGTCGCGGATAATGTGCAAGTACTTGCCCAGCTGCTGGTGCTTTTCGTAGAAGTTCATCAATTCCTCGCCGTTCATTTCCTGTGTCTGGTTCAAAGGAGTGAACTTGATATCCTTGGGGGCCTGTGCGTCATAGGTGAAGGGGCCCTGGACAGTGTCATAATCGTGGGTACCGATTGAGACTAAAGTTCGGGCGCGGGCCAAGTTCTGGTGAAGCTTGTCCTGGAGGGCAATGAAGGACTCGTAGCGAGCCTGGTCGAACTTGACGCCTCGAAGAATGGCGCCGGAGACGTAGGGGCGGATTTTCGTGGTCTGTGAAATGTCAATTGACGCCTTAATGAGTCTGGTGCAGGTATACACACATCCTCCTTCACAATGATCTGCTCCATCTTTGCGGGCTGAGTCAACTTGTACTCGGGGAGAGAGACTCGGCCCAAGAAGATGTTGAGCATGAGCGCAATACCCTCAAAGCACAGCAAGTCATATCTGCAAGATTTCAGCGCAAATCCAAGCCCTTCCTGATCGAATGTCACGCATACCGGTTGGCGGGGATCTCAATCTTGAGCTGAGGCGGTTCTTGGACTCCATCGACGATAGGGCGATCCTGATCGGTGGTCTGGTTGGGTTTAGCTTTGGTCCACATGTATCCTAACAGGTGTGCGTACATCTTCATCGAGTTCAATTCCTATTCGACATTGTTAGCCAGTGCCCGCGCAAGTTGACCCGGTCTACCTACCGAACTCGAAACACAACTCGTCAAATTCCTCTGTGGTGTAACTGAGTTTGCGCAAGCAAATGTCAGTATTCTTTGGTCGTACTGAAAGTATGAACGTCGGAACTCTTACTCGCGGCCCAGCTCCTTGAACAGAGCGGCCTTGTCGACCGAAATGGTGGGCATGGTGGGGGTTGTTGCGGCGCAATTCTAACAATCAGTCAGTCAGAATGTTATGTTGACCAGGGCTCGAGCCACATGCTGAATTCCAGTGGCTTCCGGGAGTAATTTCGTACAAATATCCAGTAATGGTAGGCTCACGAGAAAAAGCACAAGGCCGTTGATGACTCCGATCTGGAAATTCTGCCGGGAAAAGTACAGGTCACGTGTGGTGTTTTTGAGAGCGCCAACGGAGGGGCATCTGCCCAAGACCTTGTCAAACATTCAAACTTGAGATCCATAACGACCATACGACTACACTGGACAATATAGAACATTTCGGTCATTTTTATGCTCTGTGTTCATGCATTCTAAAGTTATTGCGCCCAATAACTACTGCAGCTGTGCATGATCTCGAGGGATCCGGTGTTACTACCATTGGCCCAAGGGCATACAATAATATCCATATGGCACACCCGATAGCATGGCTATATCGAAGAATATCGTTCAACTTCCAAGAGTTGAAACCATCAAGACTCATCAGCCGGATTTCGTCTCTGAACCAAGTAAACATTTAGATCAGATCACACTGGACGGGGATATATACACATCTAGCCTAGTAACCTTGGAAGAAAATGAGCCTTGGAAATTTAGGAGAGATTTGGTCGATGCTTGGGAGAGGCGCCAATGGCTTTTGTGCAATGCACTAGACAAGGGGCCACAGGATGCAATGTTGTATCTCACATTGGAGCAGCAGGGTCTCTGAATGCTACAGTCTCTCCAATCCAGTCCATAACAACGTTGGAAAGAGTTGAAGACATGACGAAATGAGATGCCCCTCCTGTACAGTATTGGTATGGTCATTTGGCTTTGCCCTCATCGGTTTGCGCCTTCACCGCCAGTATGTAATTTACAACAACGAAATCCAAAGCTAGACTTCCCCAGGTGTTCTTGTTGTACATCAAAGCATTGTATTCTTCTTCTCTTCGCACGCATCAGTCAAGTTTGCTATTTCGGGTTGATACCAGGACGAAGAGTGTTGCTTCAATCGTCGAGGTATGTGTTTGCTAGTGTCCATGCGGGCCCAACACCACCCCACGAAACCTCGCTCCGGTCTACCTCTACTACCACCGACCATCCCCTTGCCATCTCAACGCGCCAACACAATCGGAACTAATCTCCCATTGAATCCAGGTGTTAACTTATCACTGCCTCGTCTTGCACCGCACGCCTTTTGAAAGTGCCCCATATACCAGACTGTCGTGTCAGGTCCAACTACCTGAGACCGACCCTTTCCTCAGGACCAGGGACCTGTCGCATATTCGCCGCTCAGACACATCTTTTTTCGTCTAGCTTCAGTCAATACCACAAAACTCACCATGGAGGGTCAGAACGAGAACGACGAGCTCTACCCTATCGCTGTGCTCATTGACGAGCTCAAGGTACAAATTTGTCCCCCTCTCGGCACACGCGTGGAGTCAATTTTGAAGCTCACATCCTACCTTCATTAGCATGACGACGTACTCCTCAGACTCAATGCCATTCACCGTCTATCTACGATCGCGCTTGCCCTTGGACCCGACCGAACCCGGGAGGAGCTTATTCCATTCCTTGACGGTTCGTCATCGCCCTCTGCTGGAATCACCACACCTGTCTAACGATTACAGACTCCGTTGAGGACGAGGATGAGGTCTTGACCGCGCTCAGTGAGGAGCTGGGTAATTTCACAGAATATGTCGGAGGCCCAGAATACGGGCACGTGCTCCTCTCCCCGCTGGAGAACTTGGCGGCCATCGAGGAGCCCTTGGTGAGAGAAAAGGTATGTCCATTATGGGTCCGCTGGTAGCTAGTCACTGACCGCTGTTGATACACAGGCCGTCGAGTCCCTCAACAAGGTTTGCGAGCAGCTCTCCGAGAACCAGGTCGAAGAGCATTTCGTCCCTCTCGTCCTCCGCTTGTCCAAAGCAGACTGGTTCACTTCCAAGGTCTCCGCGACTGGCCTCTACTCCACACCATACAAGAAGGCGACGCCGGCTCTGCAGCAATCCCTCCGTCAGCACTTTGGAACTTTGGTACACGATGAAACCCCGATGGTGCGCCGACAGGCGGCGAACAACCTGGCCAAGTTCGTCAAGGAAATGGACAGCAAAACCGTGATCGAAGAAATAATTCCCCTTTTCCAATACTTGGCGAGCGACGACCAGGACAGTGTTCGTCTGCTTACCGTCGACATTCTCATTGCGATCGCGGAAGAGATCCCCAAGGAGCAGCAGCCCAGCCATGGTGTTTTGCTGACATCGCTGCGGAGTTTATTCGAGGATAAGAGCTGGAGAGTCAGATACATGGTTGCCGATCGTTATGAGAAGGTTGGTCCCCCGTGTTGTGTCGGCGAGTTGGTTTCAGGCCAGAACACTAACTCCCAGCACAGATTGCCAAGGCTGTCCATGAAGAGGTCGTCACCCGGGACATGGTCCCTGCTTTCGTTAAGCTCCTCAAGGACACAGAGGCTGAGGTCCGCACTGCCATTGCTGGCCAGATTCCCGGTACGTTTGACCATGTGTCCTGTGATAAACATGTCTTAACGTTTGATAGGCTTCTGCCATTTGATCGATCGGGAAACTCTCCTCAATGAAATCATGACTAGCGTGGAGGATCTGGTCTCAGACCCCTCTCAACATGTCCGTGCCTCTCTTGGTACTCAGATCAGCGGGCTCGCGCCTATTTTGGGCAAGGAAGAGTAAGTCTCAAAATCATCATGTTGAGAACAATATTGACTGTCCCCAGGACTATTTCCCACCTGCTCCCTATGTTCCTTCAGATGCTTAAGGATGAGTTCCCCGATGTTCGACTGCACATCATCTCCAAGCTCGAGCAAGTCAACAAAGGTGAGGCCAGCGATCCAGAATCAATTGGCTCCGGCTAATGTTGTATAGTCATTGGCATCCAGCTTCTCTCTCAGTCCCTCCTCCCCGCTATTGTCCAACTGGCTGAGGATAAGCAATGGCGTGTGCGTCTTGCTATCATTGAATATATCCCTCTTCTCGCAAGTCAGCTTGGAGTTGAGTTCTTTGATGAGCAGCTAAGCGATCTCTGCATGAGCTGGCTCGGAGACACCGTCTTCTCCATCCGAGAGGCCGCTACCGAGAACTTGAAGAAGCTGACAGAAGTGTTTGGTGTTGAATGGTCAAAAGCCTCTATTATTCCCAAGGTTATGGCGATGGGTCAACATCCCAATTACCTTTACCGTATGACAACGTGTTTCGCTGTCTCTGTGAGTTTTCGTCGATCATCTACATAACTACGAGCCTGGCTGACTATGATAGACTCTCACTCCTGTCGTCACACTTGAAATTATTGAGAACTCTCTTCTTCCCATCCTGGAACGCCTGGTCACAGATGAAATCCCCAACATCCGTTTCAACGTTGCCAAGTCCTATGCCGTCATCATCTCCACGCTGCGTCGCCTGCCAGCCGATAAGACCCTGGTCGAGGTTGAAAAGTCTGAGGAGACCATTGCGCCGGCGCCTCAGAGCCAGGAATTGATTCAGTCAAGGGTTGTACCCAGCTTGGAGAAGCTGCAGGAGGATGATGATGTCGACGTCCGCTACTTTGCCACGACTGCTGGCGGTAACCAGGATGAGTCCATGCAGACCTCTCCTTAAAAACGGATCATACAATTCTTGTTGAGAAATATGCCCCGGCAGACAATACCCGCAAACCCGGGTGCAGCGCATCCAGTGGGATTAGAGAATACCAGCACGCGACTGGGATGAGACTTCGTTCCCGGCGTTTTAATGTAGATGTTTTCCATACACAAACGTTTATCTTATGTAGGTTCAAAAAGAAAATCAAGTATGTCAAACATGAACCCTTTGGCGCCCAAGGCGTGCTGCGTACGGAGTAAACTTGCACAACGAATCCACCTGCGGACCTGTGCACGAGTCAAATCTGACCATTTGTCAGCGGGTCTGAAAGCCACCTGCAATGCACACCTGTCCTCGTTGCGAAGGTCCAAAACATTGCCATTGCTCCCAGTCAGAACGACGGATTCTCGACTTGTCGGGCAACTGATCCATATCGTTCATCTTGGCTTGTGGTGCCTATCGACTGTCCCGCATCGCGACCATCTGGCTAACCCTGCCCACGCGCAACTAACTACTTTCACAACCCGGAGGTAGGAGATACGCTGCAATTTTGACAGCGAGGAAACTGTGGCTACTGTGTCCAGCGGCATTTAAATAAGCCATGTCATCTCCATGGCCATATCAATTCCTTTCGCTGTCTGAAGAGGACATAGTGAATCGCCGGGTGCTGCTAGATCTTCGGGGTCAGTATGCACAATGGTCGGTCATCTTCGCTATCCTCGCAGTCAAGATTCTGAGAGCAGCCCTGACTGCAATAAATCAACAAAATCAACAAAAGCGATCTTTGAGTCGCTGGGATCGTCCGCTTGTGGCTGGATGGTTCGAAACCCGACGACAGTATCTGGTCTGCGGGCTCTGGCTATCGTGGCTCGTTGCTCTTTCAGTGTGGAGTAGTGGTGAGGGTATGTAATGGATACTCGCTTCTGGTTTCGCCTAAGACACATCAGCTAACCGGCATTGCAGACTATCTGCATTTGACAAAAGCATTAGGCCATGTCGGTTTGTCTCAACTACCGCTGCAAGTCCTGATGTCTCCAATGGCATATATCTCGTCAAAGCCAGCAACTCCATCCGTTCTCTCTGTCATAACGGGCGTCTCTCAGTCAACTTTGACGCCTTATCACCGGCTCTTCGGCCGGGTAGTCATTTCGCCCCTTTTGCTGGCCCACGCCGTGCTTTATCTGCTGTTCTTCGTGCAATCGAGTCATCCAGAGTTTGGTACCCTGCTTATGAAGCGGGTACAAGACTTGGATGTCCAATGTGGCATTGTTGCTATCATCTCGGTGGTTCTTCTCTTCCTCTTTGCAAGACCTCGTGGCACTGCGCAGAGCGGACTCCAGTCTTGGTTGATACAGGGCTCACTGCAAGAGCGCAGACGCATGTTTTATTTTGGTCATGTATCACTGGTGATATTGCTGAGTGCCGTAGCTTATATTCATGTGAAACAGGCGCAGAGGTACATTCTGCAGGCTCTGGGCGCTTCCGTGCTCAATGGGCTTTGTTCCTGGGTTCTTTTAAGATATGCCGAAGTTTAAATTGTGAGCCGAAATCGATTCCATTCGTCCATTGCCTTCGTGTAGTATGTACTGTTTGGTGTAAATACTGTCTTCCAAGGTTTCTGCCCTCTTTCCAAGGCCCGTCACCGAGGCAAGAGCTATGTGTCATCGGCCCTTTCCTGCCACCTGGGCATCATCATTGCGCACATGTGGGGCCATCTACGGACTAGGTCCATGGGTATCCAAAGCTGTGTAGGCAGAGAGAAGAGTTTCCTGCGTCCGCAGCCATTCTTGGTATGTAAAAACCTTGGAAATACCCATGGATTTGTGCCCAGTTGACACAACACCCAGACAGACCCCTGATACACACGCTTGCTTTTCTCTAATTCAGCATCTTGGGTCTCTCTCGCCATGTCCGCCTTAAACGAAATGCTTACTCGAGAGCGGCCCGGGCCATGGCAAAGGTTCCGCGCTCGCCCATGTGTTTTCCTCGCACAGAAGCTTTACAGTTGGCATCAGCCCCTTCCAGCTACCCCAGTCACACGTCCTATTGCTATTGTCTGCATCTCCGATACTCACAACACTCAAATCAGTATTCCAGACGGAGATGTCCTGATCCATGCAGGTGATCTAACACAATCGGGGTCTTTTCAAGAGCTCCAAGCGGCACTCACATGGCTTAACGCTCAGCCTCATTCTACCAAAATCGTAGTTGCTGGCAACCATGAGCTTTTACTTGATGAAGCACAAGATGGTTCATCAAACCAAGCAGCTTCTGAGCGGGCTCAACTCGACTGGGGTAATATCACCTACCTAGAAAATCAAGAAACAACATTTTCTTGTTCAAATGGTCGTCAGCTTCGAGTCTATGGAAGTCCTTACACTATACGCCATGGTAATTGGGCATTCCAATACCCCCAGGATCAAGACGTATGGACAAGCTCAGTACCAGATGGAATCGACATACTGATCACCCATGGCCCACCACTCGCCCATCTAGACTTACTCAAGTTTGGCTGTGCTCATTTACTACGGACACTCTGGAGGGTGAAACCAAGACTGCATGTCTTTGGGCATATTCACGAAGGTGTAGGCACCGATTGGATGTTGTTCAATGGCCTTCAATCTGCGTATGAGCGCACTGTCTCTGCCGGAGGAGGCGTTACCAATCTTCTTTCTACGGCATGGGAGCTCATCAAGGCGTATTTCCGCCCACCTACGGAAGCACAATGCCTGCTTGTGAATCCCTCCATTGTTGGAGGTTTGCGGGACCATGAGAGGAGACAACCTATCAAAGTCTTTATCTAATGTTGTTTTTGAGCAACACTTTCAGCACTTCCAAGGATCGCCGTCAATTAGTTGTTGTGGTGCAGTATCTGTGTCCACTGGTTCACTTCGTATACAGGGGCGTATAGTCCCCAAGGGTCGGAAAATGTTTGAGATAGCTACGTGAGGATACCTGGTGGTAACTTCGGAGTGCTATCTCGACTAGTTACTATGACACCTGTGATACTTTAAGAAATTATCATCTCAGGTCTCTCAAGCTCTTCTTGTCCAGTTTTTTTCATGTCTTTTTTCGTATCCTTTTTCGTGTCTTCTTTTGATTGATCATTTCAAGTAATTTTTTTTTTAAAAAAAGTAGTAGATAATAAGAGATCGTATAGCTAGGAAATAAAAGTACACCCAGAATATTTCAATCTATAATTACAAGATATCTTAGCTGATTGGAACCTTGGAATAGCTTCACTAACACCAACCTGAAAATTCCCATTTGGTAGAAAGCCGTCGACAGCGCGGTCTGCCCAGGTGTATCCCACACACTTTCCGACCCTTAGGCGCTATACACCCCCGTATTTCATATATTTTGGCTGTTGCCTATGATGAATTGAGACATGATATTCCCCACAAAAGCTTATGTGTTTATATATAGTACTCAGACCCTTGGGTTATAGATCAAACATCAATTGAATTTTAATGCCAGAACTAATTGACAACATCACACCTACTGCGTACATTCCACAATCTTGAAAATGGGCTAATCTATGTGTTCCTACATGACTGGCTGGTCGGCCGCCCCTGCAAACGCCACACTGAAGTGGAAACCTTGGAAAAGCACTGGTTCAGCACAGGAGACTTAAATATTCAAGGCACATTTGACTTCCACCAATTTTCACCTCAAAAGACTTTTGAGACAAGTGCATTGTTTGCGATTACGTTAGAAGTCTTGGCAATAGTCTCGACTCCAGGTTGATGGAGAACCCTCCCTGACCATCTCCAGCTCTCCTTCATGCCTCTCTCCAATGGCAGTATGCGAATCCAACGGTTGATTGTATTGCTTGCCATTGGTGTACTTGCCATCTTCTCTCTTTTGCTCCTCCGATCCTCAAGCACGCCCGAGAAACCTAAAGCTATAGACTTGCCTCCTCTCGAACCGCCCCAACCCCCTCAACGCCATGCGGAGCAACACACCTATCCCCCCGAGAAGGAACACCCGATTTCGCGTCTGATTGGAAATGCCCAGCAGGTCTTTGAGAATGCGCAATCACGCCAGTCTCAGACTCTGGCCGAGGCCGTGGAGGAGTACAAACGCCGGTACAACATGCACCCGCCACCACACTTTGACAAGTGGTTCGAATTCGCCCGGTCGAAAAACGTACAGCTAGTCGATGAATTCGACTCCATCTATCACTCCCTCCTCCCGTTCTGGGGCCTGAAACCGGAAGTGATTCGTGAGCGAGCGCGCGAGACTCTTGGCTTCGATAATGCGGTCCTCGGTGTTCTGATTCGTGACGGCAAGGTGTCCCTGACCGACGGAGGTGGTGATGATCGGAAGTGGCAGCGTGACGCTACCGCGGGGATGATGGCTTCATTTGTGAAGTACCTGCCGGACATGGACTTGGTGTTTAATACCCACGATGAGCCTCGCGTGATCGTCCCGAATGCGGACCTGGAGCGTCTGGTGCAGTCAGCCAAGGAGCAGATCATCCCTGCTTCATTCAAGAGATCCCCCACTAATGCGTGGTCTGCTCGTGCCGCGGACCTCAACAAGGGCGATCGCATTGACGGGGTGCGCACCACCCGCTTCAACCGATTCGCGCACCAGCCGACCTGGACAAACTCCCGAATTTCCTGCCCTGTCGACAGCCCTGCACGCTCCCTCGACGACGATGCCCCGGACAACGTCGATCCTTACGCCTATGGTGAATTTGGCTTTATTTATAACACGACGGCAGCCTCCGACATCTGCAACACGCCTTCACTCCGCTATACATACGGCTTCTTCGACCGACCCAACGCATTTGACGTTGTTCACGACCTGTTCCCCGTCTTCTCGCAGAGCAAGATCTCCAGCTTCCAGGACATCATCTACCCGAGTCCCTGGTATTGGGCCGAGAAGGTACCGTACGATAGAAGGAAGGACTATGAATGGGACTCCAAGACCGACCGCATGTATTGGCGTGGGTCGACCACCGGTGGATTCTCGCGCGCAGGTGGCTGGCGCAGACAGCACCGGCAGCAATTCGTCGGCAACGTCAACGCCTTGGGCACTAGCAAGATCATGAACCACCAGGATGATTCATGGGTGTCGCAGGAAGTTTCCAAGGCCAACTACAAGGAGATGTTCGACGTCAAGTTCACACTCATTGGGCAGTGCGACCCGGACGACTGTAATGCGCAAACCGAATACTTCGGGGTCTTCAAGCAGACCGGGCAGCAAGATGCCTGGGCACACAAGTATTTGGTCGACATCGACGGCAATGCCTTCAGTGGGCGATTCCATGCCTTCTTGCACAGCAACAGCTTTGTCTATAAAATCGCGATCTTCCGCGAATGGCATGACGAGTGGTTGAAGCCTTGGGTGCACTACGTGCCGCTCAGCTTGAAGGGTAATGAGTATCTCGAGAGCATGCGATACTTCACTTCCAAAGATGGCTCAAGCTCTGCTCGCCAGATTGCCAGTCAGGGCCAGGACTGGGCCCAGAAAACACTACGCAACGAAGATCTGGAGGTTTGGTTCTTCCGATTGCTCCTGGAGTAAGTCATCCCTCCGCCTAGTTCAAGAACTTGATAACTGACTTTCACAGATACGGTCGCTTGGTCGATGATAACCGCGACCAATTGGGATTCACTCTTTGACCTGTATATTCTTCGACGAGATCATGGCCCTTTTTTTCTTGGTTCTTTTTGTTTTGTTTTTTTCTGCTAATACCCTCCTATATTCGATTTTGCCCCGAAATAATGTTTGGTTGCATATGAAGAGATGGCCCATAGCCTGGAAACTGTATAATATACTACGGTGCTTATAGAACAACATGTTCATATATGTACGGAGTACGGAGTGCAGTAGGCCAAATAGTTCACAGCTACTTGACGTGTAGAGCTTGACACATCGCTTTGGGCAATGATAGTCGGTTTCGCCCCCTGCAGATACCCGCCGACAGCGTCATGCAACCGCAAACATACGCTTCGTTAAGCCCTGGAGACACGTAAGACATTTATATGGAGCTTGGCTGATTTCCATTTTCTCTTGCGCAGCTCCTCAGACCATCGCCTCCAGCTTCTGGAGGTGTTTCTTCCTATCGCTTACTAAGGAGTGACGCAACCTCGGCTAGATTACTAGATCGCTCACAATTGAGACATTTTCTCTTTGCTTGTGATACCCTATTTTTTTTTTTTTTTCTTGCCTCTGTTGACTTGACTTTATGAAACTTCCATCATGGGCAAATCTCTATCTCGAGCTTTGACGGGGATCATTGTGTTCGCCTATGGCCTATTCACAATCGCCCTCTACTCGCTATCATCCTTATCGAAAGGGACCTACTTCAAACGGCCCACAGAAAAAGAGAAGTTGGAGTTACAGCTCGGTGAGATATAGTGACAGTCTTCTTTGTAAGGATGCGCTGACAGAATAGCTCGTGATCGCTTGTGGAATCTATCAAAGGACTTCGAAGGTCTTTCCCATCACCTCTTGACCCTGCAGAGCGGATTCAAGTTTCACTTCCTGAGCAACGATACTCCAAACACCCCGGAAACCATTGACTCTGGGAAGCCGTTGGTCATCTTTATCCATGGATTCCCTGACAGCTGGGCCATTTGGCGTCACATCGTCAAGAACCCAACTCTACAGAAGGCCGTGTCGATCGTCGCCATTGACCTTCCTGGATATGGAGGAACCGACAGCCTGGAGAAATACAATGCGACCAACGTGTTGGAGAAGCTGACTGAGCTCATTGTGACTCTGCGAACACAGTATGGTGTGGACACAGATGTCGAGAGCAACAAGAAGAAGACCGTGATCGTTGCTCATGACTGGGGTTGCGTCTTGTCCATGCGACTGGCCGCTGAAGCTCCATCTCTGGCCCATCGCTTCATCTTGTCCAACGGACCTTCGGTATGCTCAATTCTACCCGCAGCCTTACTCAGCTAATTGTCCAGATGAAATTGGTCGAATCAAACATCCGGCGTCTGCTATTCTCATCCAACAAGATGCTGGGCAACGCCTGGCGCAACCCTCTTCAAGCCCGTGCTCCCCTCACGCAGGCACTGCGAACTATTTCCCCTCTGCTGCGTCAAATCTTCCTCTCCGGCTACATTTTCGCCATGCAACTCCCCATCCCGCTCGTCAACTACTTCCTGACTGGGGGTAATCTGTCACTCTTGAGAGGCATCCATATCAAATCGCACGGCACGGCCGAGTTCAGCGCCCAAGACAAAGCCGAAAGCATGGCGAGCAGTATGGGCCCATCTGTCGCGGAATCCAAGACCAAGACTGCCAATGGTGACTCCTACCCTGACACCCTACAAGACGAGCGCGCATTCGCGCACATCATCCATATGGCAAACTACTACCGCCACCATGCTTCCACGGCGCGCTGGACCAAGTCCATTGAAACCGTCGCCAGTCTTCACAGCATCACACCAGGCGCCGGACGCGCAAGCAGTGGCGCGGGTCTCTTCAACGAAGGACCCCCAGGGGCTCTGAAAGCTAGCACGACAGTTTTCTGGGGTAAGGAAGATCTTGCGCTCGATCCTAGAATCTGTCTTGACGGTATGAGTGATTTCCTGGTGCAAGGGTCGCAGGTGGTCCTACTTCCCCGGACGGGCCACTGGACTCCGGTCGAGGTAGAGAGTCGGGCGGCTCTGATCAAGGCTGTAGAGTGGACTGTTCAGGGAGAGAAGGGGGATATCGGGGCTGCTCTGGAGACTTCATATCCCGGTGTGCAGGTGACATTTTCGCGATAATGCAGCTAGTCATAGTCTGTTTTACCCCCTCGTATTATGTGCGCGTACGGCGTGGGGGTTAAACTGGATATGGTTAGAGTGGAGGAGGTCCAAGGGTTTTCAATCACGCCAGAATCGAGGATTTCATTATTTTCATTCGAAAGAAAGGCATTGAGTAAAGAAAGTAGCCAGTCTAGCACCATTGGGAAATGTTGAGGCGAGACTAAAGTTCTTCCCCAGGCGGAAGCGGAGAAAAAGAAGATCAACAAGATGATTTACCCGGTGAGGGGGAACGGGGAACCTCTCCACTTTGTTTCTTAGGCGCTTGGTACCTTTTGGTACCTCTTCTTGTTTCGCATACTCTCCCTCTTTTTTCCCCCTGGGCCGTTTCACTTCTCGAAGGACACACACACTGCACGGGTATGCAGTGAAGGATCGCTGTTTTCGTCGTGTCCGGTTCAGGTACCACAAGCGTATTGATTCGGCCCGAACTGTCATTGGTAAATTGACAGGTTAAATTTAGCCTGACTTTTGCCATCCTCGCTGTTTTGCGAATTGATCGCGGAAAGTCTTTTCCTCTTGCTCTGCTCCTGTTTTGTTCAGTGGCATGATGGATTCCAATGGGGATGCAGTCTACTGCACGGTGGGTGACCCCCCCTCTTTTCGCCACGATGAAGCGCTGACAAGGCAGCTGCTATTGAGTGATCATTATCTGCCAGGTGGGTGACGCCCGGCTCATTCAATTGCAATCGCTAATCGTTTAGGTGCGATGGTCCTTGCCCATTCCCTGCGCGACAATGGATCGAAAGCAAAGCTCGTGGCCCTGTTTACACCCGACAGATTACAATCGGCGACCGTTGATGAGCTAAGGGTACGAGAGTCTCTACCCCGAGGGTGTGATCCGATCTAACACTGCCAATAGACGGTCTATGACGAGCTTATCCCAGTGACCTCAATGGTCAACGACACACCAGCCAACCTCTGGCTGATGGACCGCCCTGACCTCATCGCCACATTCACAAAAATTGAACTCTGGCGTCTCACGCAATACAGACGGGTAGTGTATATTGATTGTGATGTGGTGGCTCTGCGAGCCCCGGACGAGCTATTATCGTTGGAGGCGGACTTTGCAGCCGCGCCCGATGTTGGCTGGCCGGATTGCTTTAATAGTGGACTGATGGTCCTCCGACCCAATCTGCAGGACTATTATGCGCTCCGGGCTCTCGCGCACCGAGGCATTAGCTTTGATGGCGCCGACCAGGGATTGCTGAATATGCATTTCCGGGACTGGCATAGGCTAAGCTTCACGTATAATTGCACGCCCAGTGCCAATTACCAGTACATTCCTGCGTACAAACACTTTCAAAGTACCATCAGTCTTATCCACTTCATTGGTTCTCAGAAGCCTTGGAA
Source organism: Penicillium brevicompactum (assembly GCF_028827555.1). Lineage (NCBI taxonomy): Eukaryota > Fungi > Ascomycota > Eurotiomycetes > Eurotiales > Aspergillaceae > Penicillium > Penicillium brevicompactum. The sequence continues at coordinate 216,064 of NW_026623208.1, forward strand.
TATGCCGAGGCAGATTGTTCCCTTGGATTCCCCGTACAACCAGCTGTTGGGCCGGTGGTGGGCCATCTATGACAAGCACTATCGTTTACCATATGTAAGTTGGGATTGCGCTTTATGTGAATTTTACTGACATCTATAGGTGTCGCCGAGCGGACCGCAGCAAGGATCTTATGACGCCGCGGAGGCTCACCACGAACCGCCCGCAGCATCTGGGGCATGGCCACAACCATACCATGTTTCCCCACAGAGCGAAGACGACCAACCTGCTAGTTCACACCATGAAGATCCGCAGCAGGAGGCGTCTTTGTTCGAGCACACCCATGCGCAGACAGTATACCAGCCGGAACATTCTCAGGCAACTCAGCACACAGAACATCATACGCCGGCACCCATACCCATCTTGAGTATGGTCCCCCAATATGTTCGCGGAGAGGAGAACGTTTCGACCTTTGTTCCGCCAGCGCCTCATGCTGCGCCAATCGCTTTTGCACCACCGTTGAGCCATGAAACCTACGAAGCCCCGCATACACACCATCACTCCTCTAGCGAGGGTGGCCATGACCAAGCACAACATCACCAAAGTCATAGTGACTACATTCATCAGCCACAGCCAGTGACTCCAATTCCACCAATCGCCGAATCAATCCTACCGCCTCGGTCTCCATCGCCTGAAGTTCCGATATTTGAGGCACCTCAATCCGAATGGAATCCTGCAAGGTAGGTCCCAATATGTCCCATTGTATCATACCTCAGACTGGTGCTTACACTTCACAGGGAACCACCACCGGCCAACACAAGACCCGAAGGACTGAGTCTTCAGGAAAAGACCTACTTCATGTCGGAAGATACCCAACTATTCCAGCCTCCATCCTCCTACCCAGAGGCACCGAAAAACATGTACTACCAAGTTCCCACCACAAGACCAGAGCCTGAAAGCCATTCAACGGTATTCCCCTGGGAACACCATGCCCCCAAGCCCACTCGTGTCTTTGCCGAAGAGCCCATTTGTAATAAACCTTTCCAACCGCCCACTCACGAGGGATCTAAGGAGCTCCCCCAAGAGACTTCCCATGGACAAGACATCCAGGAACCCTCCCATCAACCCGAACAACCATTCACCGAGCCACAAAGTCTTTTCCACAATCAGCCTCCCACACCAGGACCACTGTACACCCGTGTTCCCTACGAGCCCAGCACTTCATACAACACCTACGACCGCTCGAACGCCTGGGACGAAGACCCAGAGATCCAGCGCTTCATCGAACGACAGCAAGCGCGACGCAAGCCCGCCGTCTCTCCGGGCTCCGCGCACTCCAGCCCAAGCGACAAGTCATCCTCGAAGGTCACAGACTTCCCGACTGAGATCGAGCGCCCCAGTCTACCTGTTACTCCGGCGCCGATCCATCGCACCCTCGGCGCGGACAGTACCTCCCTGCCATCGGCGGAGGGAGTCCCTGACCAGGAAGACTGGGTGGGTGTCACGGTTGATGCGTTTTCCTCTCTGCTTAGCGCAACGTACTTATTGTGGCGATCTACAGAATCCACTGGCGAGGCTCGAGGAGCTAAGACGGATGCAAGAGGAGGCTTTCCGGGATCCGGAACTGCTTTTTAAGAGGCTTGGGAGGACGTGAGAATGCCGAGGGATATGGATGTCTTTTTTCTTTCTTTCTTTTCATCTTTTGATTTCTTGGAGATTGTTTATTTATTTCACCGTTTGGAGATGTATAACATCTTTTTGCATTTGCATATTCATATTGCATATTGCATTTTTTATCTATGTCTGAAAATATTAATGAGGATAGTGAATATTTGGTTTTTGGAATATATCGATGGCTGCATTTCACAGGAGACTAGCTAGTCTTGAGTGATCCTACTTCTCTATTTGTTTTCATTGGTACACCCTCTGACAGCTTTGAAATCCGGGGCCTGCCTGTAGTTACTAGGGGGGCTTTGGCACATGTATATTTATCACTAGTTGTAAAATATTATAGTAGAAGGAAATGATTGGCCTAGGTTGGATCTGGTTACCCGAATGATATTCGTATCAATTGGTTTTGCTGGGTATCTTGTTGGTCTATATGCCGATTCGAGGTTTCTCCACCCGTGGACGTTCCCAAGGTTGAAGCTTGTCAGGTCGTTCAGCGATGGTTGCAAGAGATCAGACATTCGGTCAAGCAGCTTCCAATAATAATCAAACCGTTCCGTTCCATAGCTTGTTGTGCGCCACCAAGTAAAGATAAAAGGTTATAGATCTGGTGTACCAGCCTCGTATGTCAATTCTCCCGCAAATGCACTCCATTTCCATACAATTTAAGATATCAATGAAGGTCTTGAAGGTCATTCATGTAATTTTGATTGCGTGAGGTAGAGTATCAGGTTAGGTTAGGAATGTAGTAAAGAACAAATTTACTCCTGAGCGAAAGTCTCGGCGGAACCCTCAGCCTCGGCAGCCTGCTGCTCAGCAAGACGCTGCTGCTCAGCAGCCTGCTGGGCGGCAACGGCCTTGGCACCGTAGTCCTGGGAGACGGGCTGGAGGACGGGCTGCTCCTCCTTGGGCTCGATGATGGTAACGGAGTCGGGGAGAGTCTTCTGGGGGCCGGCCTTGCCCTCGGGGTCGGAACCGCGCATGATCTTGACCTTGATACCGAGGACACCCTGGCGGAGGAGAACGTGACGGGTAGCGGAGTCGATGAACTCCTTGGCGGGCTGACCGGAGTGGATCATGAAACCGTCCTGTTTGATTGTGTTAGCTGAGTTCCATGCGAATTCGAACATCGTTGGTTTGGCGGCTTGTCGAAACGTACAGTGAACTTCATGGACTTGGCACGGGCAGCACGGAGCTTTCCGGACACAACAACCTCGCAACCCTTGGCACCAGACTCCATGATGAAACGGAGGACACCGTAGCAAGCACGGCGAACGGCAAGACCGTTAAGGAGCTTGTAGCGGAGGGACTCGCACTGAGCGACAGCGGAGAGACCGCGGTTCTGGACCTTGGCGGCGTAGAGGGAAACGGAGTTCTCGGGGAACTTGAAACGCTTCTGGATGAGGGAGGTGAGCTCGCGAATGCGGCGACCCTGCTCACCGAGAACCTCCTGGGTGTGGGTGGCACGGACAACTGGAAGGAATCATCCGTTAGCATTCAATCCACCAAAAGACTTCAATCCCAATGCCAATCCATATCCGTCGATCCTTCGTGATGAGCCTCCCAGTATTCTTCGGTCCAGCCCAATTCTTCACCAAAGCGATCGAACGGATATTGATAGGCTTTTTTTCCTTCTTTTCTTCGGGGTTGCGACGTACTGATGTCGGTGACGGTGGGGGTCACGCGGACCTCAACACCGGAGTAGCCCTCCTCGGCCAGCTCGCGCTGGAAGAACTCGTTCAGCTCGGCATAGAAGACACCGTCGGCGACGAACTTTCTGCGCTTGGAGATAGCACCCTGAACAGCGGCCATTTTGACGTTCCTTTGGTGGTGGGAGGGGGTTGTCGTGGGAGGGGAGTCGTAGGTCGAAAGTTGCTTCAAACAGTCCTCCAATTCTAACACACTTCAAATTCTTTAGTGGGGAATAGGGTCACACTAGAGATAACCCTAAGAGTCACATGATATGGACTTCCGGCGCTATTCCTGTTTTGGTGGCACTAGGCGGAAAGCCTGGGCACTATATCAGGCACCAAGGCACCAAGGCATCTTTAACTCTATTGGGGTACTCGGTGCCTCGACGTCATTGGGATCTTGTCCCCTTAAGTATAATTCTCTGTTCACGGCTTAGCTCCCTCGACCAATCATGTTTCACGGCTTGGCTTGAATCGAAGGTTCGACCAATCGAATGTTAACTGTATGTACAATTAGTTGGAACTTTGAATGGACAGCTAAAAAGACAGTTTAAAAGACAGTTCAAAAGACAGAGTATGGAGTAGTTAAGAAAGATAGTTAGAATGACAGTTAAAAAAAATATCCCAAAGTTGATGACAGTTCTGTTCCTTTACCAATCGAAATATGAGATTGAGCTAATACATAACTACACCTATTTACAAGTAACTATCGTCGTCTTTTTGGCCGCGCGTGAGCGCGGCACTGAGGCTTTTATTGATAAAAGGCTGAATATGATTGATATTCAACCGCAAACGCGCTATAGGTAGACAAAAAAAGAAGAAAGACTCGTCAATGCTCGAAATCCACCGATGCCTCCTATGAAGCATCTTTATTGCATCTCAACCTCCAGCTCTTTCGATTTGTTCGTGTCGCGTTCTGGTGGGAATGCAAGTTTGGACACCCCCGATGTTACGGCTGCCATACCCGCAGACGCAACGTTTGGCGTGAATTTGCCAGCGCCATCGCTGGACTGATCTGCAGTCTCTATTCCTGTTACCATCGAGCTTCCTTCCGTGGAATCATCATTGGAAGGGGGTGTCGCAGGAGAGCGAGGTCCGTTCATGACCCCATTCATTTCAGCGTCTGTCCGACCGAACACCTCATTCCACCAACGAGTTTCACTCACCCGAGGGAAGATGAGTCGCTCCTTGCCCCTTTGGTGGTCATCAATGATAGGATCGTATAGAGGATTGGTAAATTGTTCTCGGCGAGCAAGGAAATAGTCCCAAACACTACGAGTGCGATCCCGAGCCTTGCAATCCACGCGCTCTTTTTCGCTGTTGAACAAGAAGGTGCCAAATTGGCACGAGTACAAATGATAGAGAAGGCGTCGCAGGAAGCGCTCATTGAACTCAAATCGAGATGGGTATTGGTGAAGCAACTGGTAGGTTGCGTCTAGGAACTGATGAAACACAGGACTCGTCTCCTTCGGTTTCGTTATTTCTTTTTCGGGACCTGAGCGTGGTGCAGCGGGTTTCTTTGGCGTGTCAGAATCATAGTTTTGAAGCTCTCCATCGGAATCGGGCAAGGAGTCCTTGCTGTTGTTGTCTCTGTTGAAGAAGCCCTTGGCACTGAGGAACGCATTTTCAATGGCTTTTCCTGCACCCCCACCATCACCAAAGCTGCGGTTGGGGTCTCCACCGATGCGCTCGTTCTCAATTTGGAACCACTTCTCGCTGTTCAAATGGCCAGATCGATGGCGGAACATGTGTCCAAACGAGAGCCAGTCCTTCTCCACGAGAACCATGAAACCTTCCAGTGTCCGGAAGTATGGGTCCAAGCAGATTTGACTGAGCGCACTGAGCTGACTGGTACGGTCCCAGCCATCAGAACAATGGATCAGAACATGGGAGTGAGTAAGGCCAACTTGACGAGTGATTAACCTGGCGCCCTCCAAAATCCCACCAATGTGCTTCAGCCAGCCGCTACGCGCGAGTTGATCACGACTGGGCCCGAGCGGAGTCACATCTGACTCTTTGAGAGCATCAATAACTTTGTTCAACGAGTCCCGCATGACGTGAATGTTGTCAATCCCAAGATATGCCTTGGTGGCGAACTTGTAGTTGTCCATGTTCTCAGAACCAAGTCCAACCGCTTGCATCGCAAATGCATTAACCGTAGGCCGCGCATCTACAATCAAATTTGATTGCTGAGCGCCATATATCGACCGATTCTCCTCCAAGTCACCACCGGCAGCAGCCACCAGGTCATCTTCCAATTCCTCGGCGTTCAACTCCGGAACCATCACCTGACTTGTTTCAGGACTTCCGTGGCTGGAACCTCCTTCTTTCTCTGGAGACTGCGAGAAAGCAGCCAGCGGACGTTCGGAACGAGATGTTAAGAATATGGCGGACATAAGCTTCTCGTCTTGAATGCTCCGGTTCTGGCGAACACCGACCAGCGGCTGCGAACTTCTGGTAATGGTGCAATTGTTGACTGGGTGCAAGTATGACAGTGTAGGGATTCTTGCACGAGATCGATACCGTCCCGCGTAATTAAGTGTATTGTCGGAGATGCACGAAGGAACGGGTATAATAGCGGGATAGGTGGGAGAGAACTGTATGGTTAGCACAGAACATCCAATCAGTCGCTGGGATGTACCTCGTAGTTTGCATTTATCTCTGACAAACGCCATTGCCCGTTGTCAACCACACCCTGGCGCGCCCATTCCTTGCGCGCATCATACAGATCCCATCCGTTGAACTCCTTCTCTGGTGGGGGAGGCTGATAACTGAAGGCGTATAGCTTGTCGATACGGCTCGATTTGCATGTCCACTGCTTGATGCTTTCAAATACTTCTCGGGCTTTGTACTCATTCACAAAGTAGAAACAGACAAATGTGAAGTCTCGGCATCGGAGGCGGATGGAGGAGAGCTGGCGGGAGGCCGCGGGGGCCGGTCGTAACGTGCAAAATGCGATGATGGGGTATGTGATCCAAAGCTCTCTTGGTCTTGCTGTCACGCCCTTGATTTGATCTTCGGGGGAGATCGTGGGGGTATGCGAAAAGATGAGGTGGTGAGGGGTGAGATGGAGGGTACCATCAACCTGCTCACCGCGGCGAGTCAAGGTCACATTGTCAACCTGGAGTGATATTGTGAGTGAGAAGTGCAAATCGCCTCCGACAGGCTGGACCAACCTTAGCAACTCGTGTTTTCTCCATTCCGTTTGTGAATCACTGGCGCGTGATCTTCATTCTGGGCGTGGAAGAAGGCCGGAAATTGGTGGAGACACAAGAAGGGTCACTGCAGTAAAAGGTATGAGGCAGAAAGGGAATGAAGAGGTAAGATCAAAGCGATCACTTCCATCTGAAGGTGGGAAACCTGGGGAGAGCGCGGAGTTGGAATGAGAGGCCTGGTGTTACACGTCACGGGCTGAGTGGGGCCTCACCGAGGTCTACTACTCCGTACAAACGTCGGAGTTATCTTTGCTTTGGCAAACTACACGGCCTTTGTGTCCAGATTCTATGGATCGGCCTATTGTTTAAAACAAATGAAAGCCTTGTGTCGGGTTCAAAATTTGACTGGGGTAGATGAACATATCGAAGGACTCAGTATCGAAATTATGAGTTTTCCATTTCACAGGGTTGATGTCATTCGGGATAACTACATGGCATATCAAATGACCGATCCAATCGTTCATAGTGCCTTGCTCGGTTTTCAGGATATAATTAGAAACATTAGGCATAAACAATGTCAGGCGTTGATTTGAGTCCTTTCTTGACCAAACAATCCACTATTCCTTCGAGATATTTCAGCTCACAGGTGTACTTGCATTTATCCTCACTGAACACCTTGTAAGCTGTCTGCAAAGGGAGCATTGCTGAAGCTGGCCCAAAGAGTTTCATCTCATCCTGTAAGAGATAGTTCATGCTGAGGCATATCTTTCGTGAAGCTGCTTGTATAGTTTTGGGGCCTTTTGGCAAAGTCCAAGACGTCGAAGTGTGGACACTTGCTAGGTGACTGAGTTCAAGGATGCAAATGATCTGAAATGCCCAAATATGCATGTAAAAGTTGGCCATGGTGATGTCTGTAAACCAGATATCAGCTTCTAGAAGTGGTGGCCTGGAATCTGAGTCCAAGGGTTGACTCCACATCGACTGCTCATGCAGAGATTCCTCCCAGTCTTCCAACCGTGAATCCAAATTCAAAAAAGACTGCCATAAATCCGATACTTCAGAATTCTGCGGTGCAATTGATAGCTCGGCAAGATTATCCACTCGTTCAAGGAGTGATGGCAGGACAAGGGTCACGTTTATCAACTGTTGCATGAGTGATGGCGGAGAAGCGGAGAACGGAATGTCAATCCAATCTTTTGATGCCATGAATGCTGATTTTCGTGACTGGACACTTTGCACCATCTGGGACAAGTCAACACCTCAGCCAGCAACTAGTTAAAATCTCCTTCGGGCACCTACAAATAGAGGCCTGAAGCCCACAAACAAACTTTGTAGAGCTCCCGATTTGAACATGCTGGGCCCACTAGCTTGGAATAATTGTGCCACACCATTGATATGCATTGCAAGACCAAAGCGAGAGTCTGGAAGCATGACCTAAGAGATGTTAGCGAGGCATCTAGAGCGCTTGTCGGAATTTATAAGTACTTCAGCTAAGAAAAGGCACATGATCGCGGCGGCAAATTCAGCATCTAGGACTTTGAGCTCCTGCGCATTTGACCGAAGAGCTTCAACAGCGTTTGAATAGTCCTGTACACTTTGTGTAGACGATTTGGACATGATACATGAGCTCAATGCTGTAACTGCCGGAGACAGGACGCAGTCATATCGTGTGGAGGGGCCCTCGGCAAGAGTTGAGAGTACCCCTACCCATGCACCACATATTCGTGGAGCATCAGTAGCAGCAGGATAGATGTGAGATAGCTCCTCCCGAGGGATATACTCTCTGGTTATTGATTCGATGATAGACTTGCGAGAGGCACAGAGTGACCTGTAGTCATGACGTAGCGCATAGGAATTTACCGGAGTAGTCTCCCTGGGAGTGACAAACGTCCATGCAGGGGTAATCCAGTCGCAGACTCGACCTCTCAAGCTACACTGAGTACAGCACGGTCGTTTCCCGTCACACTACTCCGTAACTTGATTAGCACTAGGATGCGACATTAGAGGGCAGTGAACCTCTGAAGTGACATACTCCAAGCTTGCGAGTCCTGCACGTCTGGCAGACATTTTGCTCTCTCGGCCTCATGTTTCACGGTGGAAAAGACTGGGCAGACGAAAGGGATTCATCAGAGATGGCTATCCGAGCACCTGGGCACCTGGGCAGAGTAAGGTAGCGGGTCTGCCCACGGGTAGCTGTCTACTCCTACCCAATCAATGGCATTGATACAAGTCTTGGCGGAGTAAATGACCAAGGCTGGTAAAGCGTCTATGCGGGAGAAAAGCATATAGAAAAAAAAAAACAACGTTCAAAGTACTCCGTACGATGCTACTGCATATTCGTAAATTATCGGAGAACCAAGGTGCCTTTTTCGATTACCGTATATCAATCGGTACGACAATTGGTCTGAATGAGGTGGGACGGAATGGGGTAGTATTTACTATTCGGAGAAAGTGAGTTATCCTAGTGTTATCTCAGATTATTGAAGACGAGCAGCTATTTTGTGGCTCAGAAGCTGGTTCGGAAAAAGGGAGCAATACACCATTTGTGAGGAATGGTGTTGGATGTCTGTGACATCCGTAGGCAGACCTCGGGAACAATTCTATCTTCTCTCTTCTTTCTCGCCGCTTCATGAGGAAAGAAATGGCAAGTTGTGCATGGAAAAATCTGTATACTGATTTCCAGGGCCAGTGGTAAAGATTAAGTAAGTGTATATAAATGTTTATTCCCATAATGTACAATGAGTAGAGCTGAAGCCCTGAAGGCGCCGCCACCCTATGTGAACGTCCCCTCCACGTATGCACGCTGTACAGAATTTCCCAAAAGATGATTCCTGCGCTTCTACTCCGCATATCTGCTTGCATTGATCTTGAACGCCATGTCACATGCTGTGTTATAAAACTCATGGAACTCCTGGTCCAAAAGCTCTTGAGAATCTTCGTTTTCTGGTGCTGAGCCACTGGATGGAATGGGCATGAGCAGTGAGACTTCGTTCACACGAGAAGCAAGGAACGGGCCACTGTCATAATATTGGTAGTGGAGTGGTCGACCATCAAAGTCGTACTTTTGGACAATCGAACCCCGAACGTCACTCAGTGGAAGGGTCATGTATTCCACGGCCAAATTTTCGGTCTGACCGGGGCCGTTGGCATCATCAAGTTCATCATGAGGGTCAAATCGACAGGCCAGTTCCTGGGGAAGGGAGATATGACAGAATGTAGATAGCGGAACAGGGCTACCAAGAGACCCAGTGGCATTAAAGAGATCCTGGAGAGGCCGTCTGATGCTCTGTAGCATTTCTTCGACTTCCGGTGCAATGCGAACCTTGCGAGGATGATCTTCCATGTTCGTGTCATGCGAATTGGAATAGGGATCTTGCCAAATGTTTTGAGTGATTGTGCGTGTGAAGCGCAAGTCCGAGCCGTTCTCAGGGAGCAGATAGTCGACACTGTTACTGCCTCGAATAGCTTTGACGCTATCAATAATGAAATCGCCATCCAGCTGGGTTTCAGTGGCCACCTCGACCTCGAGTTCCGGGAAATCATATATGTTGGAGGTTGGTATCAATCGCAATCGATATGACTCTGTATCTTTCCTTGGAAGATCGGGCCAAAGTGCGTTCATGAGCTGGGTTACTTGAGGGCCATCCTTAGTGAATATTCGTGGGAGGGACAATCTTCCTAATTCTGCAGGACTGATAGGTGCATTGTCGATTGATGGCTTTTGCATGAACAAACACTTTCCGAACGTAACTGTGACCGATTCATGCAGACTATTGGTCGAGACGAGATTGGACGAGAGTTCGGTTTTTCTGAGAAGTTTCAGTAGCTCATCTGAGAGCCGAGTTTGGTGTTTATCGAAAAACGGGGTGTCGAGTAATTCTGCCTCTTGATTCTGACTTGAGGACATGGCCCATCGGAACCACGACTTTTGTCGCTCAAACCAAGATGCATGGGCTTCCGGTCTGTAGCTGTATGCAGTGGCGAGTTCCGAAGCAGGTAGATAGGTAGAGAAGGGAGTTGATGGTGAGGTAGTGTTGAAGAGCGCCAGATTCAATGTCCGGCGAGCATTCTCGGCTCCCGTTTTATTTTCGGCGAGGTAGAGGATTTTGCTTGGAGGCGCGTTTGCCTTGTACTCAACGAGCACTCCGTATGTGGTGTTGACCCATTCCAAAAAATCGGAGGTGAAGACCTGGTTCCCATCACCATTGAGGTGGGTGCTGATTCCAACATCCTCCTCACGGGTTCTGGTGGTTGCATCAGAGATGATTTCAACGACGGCTTCACAATCGTTTCGTCTGCCGGTCAATGAAACCAAGTTGGTGGATTGCATGATATCGATACTGCAGCCATGAAGATTGGCCAGCTCGTGGAATGAGAAGTGTTTGGCATTGGCAAGCAAGCCTATGAACCGAGCCGAGAGAGGGAAGTCTAGTCGACCAATCTCACCATCCACTACCAACTGCCAGCAGTCTCGTGCAATGGTTTCTGCAAGGCGGGCCTTCCCCTTTGATTCTGATGCCTTTTCTGGGCTGGATCTTTTCCCCTTGGGTTGAGGGGCCCACGTCCACGGTCTCGTTTGATCTTCGTCAGAATTTCGTTTTTGCGCCGATATGTAATCCGACAGTTGTTTCCATGTGAAAGATGATTTGAGCCTAGATAAAATCGCCTTGAACTCGCTATTCGGTAGTGTTTCTCTTATATGGTACGTCCCACGAGTGGCATTGATACTCTCATGCACTGAGGAATCACTAGGAGTCGAGGATTCTTCGTCAAGATCATCTAGAATGGAACTAATCGTATCGCGGGACCGGCGTTCGGATTTGCGTCTTCGATCGTTTAAGTGTGGGCGGCGGCGCGCAGCGACGACAACAATCTGCCCTGGCTTTCCCAGCGAGTCCACATCCAATGTGACTTTTGAATCATCATCATGTCGCCGCCGTCTCTGTTCGCGGTGTTCGGAATCCTGCCCGTCGAAGGCTTCGCGTTTATCGGACCTCCAGCTGCTCTGGAACCGGGGGAGGTTGGCGCCTGCGTGTGACAGAAGTGGACGTGGGAATAAGAGGTTTCGGGAGCCTAGATACCCGAGGGTCTTCCCAGCAGGACGTCGAAGCATGACAGCAGAGCAATGCTATTGCGCGTGTACAAAAGACAAAGATTCCTGCAATCGCTTTTCTCCGGCGATAATCGCGGCGCTAGGCCGCGATAAGAAATCATATGATGCCTCAGGCAATAATGACGATCTTCTCCGTATGGAAAACGAATGGAAAACGAAGAAAAGACTCACATAACATTGTGAAGATGAGGAAGCTTTTGATGAAAGTTTTCAAAAAGCGAAAATTGGTTACCAGTGGAATAATTCCTACTTTTACATGATATGATGTCGGGCGAAATTCATTCCTTGACCTCCCAGCTGCGCAAATCCTCTCTCACATCGAACTCGGACAGCTCATTACTTGTGCTTGGCGCCTTCCAGCCACGAACTTTTGCTCCGTCGTACAATTGCTGTTCAATGCTTCCCCCTTTTTTTGGGTGCCCAAGTGCCGTGAGAGAATCCGCCGCCTTCTCGTTATGGTGTGAGTGGGCACTAGAAGAGCTTTTGGGGCGCCGCTCGAAGCTCGGTGACAGGTATTTCCCGGGGCGACTCTGTCGCGTGGCGGCATCCGCACTCAGCAACGATTCTCGGTGATTTCCCGGAGCGACATTGGCATTAGCATTGTGAGCGTCGTTGTTCCAGCAAGAGCTTCCGGCGAACAATTCTTCGATCAATTTATCGGCAGGTAGGTCACAGGCTCTCGAGGACCACGATGCTGCTAGGGTACGCCGATATATATCTTGCATGTCTGCGATTTCTCTGGTTTTGGTGTTGATAGACGGCAATTGGCCAAGGTCATCATCAATCGGCTGTTCAGTAGAATGAACCACACCAGCGATTCCTCCGAATACCGTTGCTGATTTCAGTTGCGGCCTATTTTGTGTCAATGGCAAAGACCACAGTAGGATATCTGGGCACTCGCTCACGTTGTGAAATTGCGATCTCCTTCTATCTGGCGCATTGCTATGCCGATCTTGACGGTACTGTTCACCTTGCTTTCATGCATCAGATATCGCCGGACGACTCCTTCATCTTCCTCAACTTTGTCCACATATTCGGCCAGATTGAGTTTGATTTTTCCCAACACGTTCTTTTCAGAAATAGGCGACGAGGTGAATTCTTGTATGACTTCGAAGTTGATTTCGCACTCCTGTAGCATTGATGTTCTATCAATGGTGAGCCTTACTTGAAGAGATTTTTCGTATGTCCAGTAGGCGCGGTGATCGGAAAGACTCGCTTTCTCCGTATGGCCCTGGTGCTCAGTGGCGCTTGATGACGGTAGCCGCCATCGCACGAATGCAACACTGCTCCCCAGTGGAACATTGTTTATGTCAATTATCTGGAGAAGTCAGAGACTCGGACATGAGGCTGAAAGGGGAAGATCACGCATACTCTCAGCACAAGCTCGAATCTGGGCTGTAATGGAAGGTTAGTGCACAAATCTCCAACGAGACCATCGTGCTACTGGGAGAAGCTTACCCTTCTGTTCTTTGGGACTGTTGAATCATAGCATAAGTAAGGACCCTGAAGTGACAAGTATAGAAGAAACATACCAAATGCTTGCATGATGGCAGTAACGTCACCGGCTCCAAGCTTGTCCGATAGTAGTTACTCTCTCACCAGCTGGCCAAATTAGGCCCGGCCTAAGGGTTCTGTCTTAGTTGAATTCCGGAGGATTGAATCAGCATGAGTATCAAATGCCAAGTAGTGATGTACTGGCTAATTTGGCTAAGTTGCTCCCCGCATGCGCCGGCATTGCGGGCGGTGAAACCCGGTGATTTGGCAGAATGCATTCAGCCCGCGGTCACTTCTACTCCAACACATACCCACTCTTGAACCTCCAAATCATTCCCTGATACGTTTGTCTAAAGGGCTCACTTTTTTCTATTGGTCTTTGATCTAGTTGCAACCATGGTGAAGCCAGAATCCTCGCCTCCTACATTGACAGCAGAAACATCCTCACCGTTTGTGCCCTTGGATTCCTCATTGCGCGCCACTCCCATCCACCCCGATCTCGCGGAAATCAAAGTCCCAGGGGGTCCACTACCGTCATACAACTATCATCCAGTGACATGCGAACCAATCAAACCACAAGATTACCCAGATGAGCTAGGGCAACTACAGCAAGAATTCACATCGAAGGACGCTGTACTGCGTGCTCAGGAACGAGCCGCCAAAGAAGTGCAGGAGATCATTGAAAATGCCCAGCGCAAACGTGAGGACGTGCAAAGAGCCATGGACAAGAAGGTCAAGGAACGCGACACGGAGATGAAAGTTGTTTCCAAATTCCAGGAAGCTCAAGCCGCGGATACTTCATGAAGATGGCGGAGGGACCTGGGAGCCATTACCACTACTTCTGAGTTGATGGACAATGATCACGAACCGTGTTTTTCAACAATTTGAATCGTCGCGCTGTCTACAGTCCACAATGTGGTCCGCTAGTATCGGACTGACCAGATCTATCCATTTGCCATGGATGATCACTTGGACAGAGCACCTCAGAGAAGCACAAAGACACTTGAACCTATCCCGAATAAACACATGTGCCGGCAACATTTAAGTCCGCCTCAATTCTCATCAGTCCCGAGTCAATGCACCACATACTTGGGTCAATCTACGCTTTCGAATGGGCCGCAATCACTCTGGGGCTGGACAATGGAATGAGTGCCTTCACAACATCTCCAAAATGGCTGGTCAAGCATTCATATTGATCACCAGCAACGCTCAAGCCTAACAATCTGTGAGCCTCAGGCGTATGTCAAGTTCTGCTACAGCCCACAGGAGAGCGCATCACAAGCTGTGGAATAATCTATTTATGGGATGATATTCAACATCATTTATTTCAACATACTCCTCTCTCACATTAAACATCTTGAGATACCATGAACCTACCACTGCAATAAATAAGCTTGGTGTCAAAGAACTGATAGCACTTCCAAGGAGACTCTGAATCAAATTGGCCAATGTCAGTGTTAGCAGGTCGTCTAGGTTCTTTGAAAGCCCGCTGGTGTCCTTGACTAGCTCTGTGGTAAGGTTAGGGCTCACAGCACCGGTCAGGCTTTTGGTACGAATTGTTGCTAGGCTTATTTGTTGTAGGAAGCTTATATCATGGGATTTGAATGTGTGGTGGTTTTCAAATGGCTTTCCGGGACATGAGCCATGTCATCTAGACTCCAACTGGCAACCTTGGAAAAGCCATAAAAAGGTTCAACGGCAAAGTTTTCACCAACAAAACTCTTGTATCTCCCACTATCTGAGGGCTGAGAAATATCCAGCTTTGATTTTGGTCTTGTTTTCTATTCCATTGTTCTAAGGCCTGTTGATAGTCTGATTGGTATGTCCTGGTTATAACTATCTTGATCTGTAATTCAGCAAGCGAAGTAGATGTTTGTACGGAGTATAAATATCTAACTTTACAGAAGTACCTTCAAAGTGTCTAACCTTGGAAGTAGCTTAGAATATAGGCATGCACTCTAAGCCAATATGAGAACACCAAGAAGAGACCTTCGGTTTTCCATGGACTGAGCCGTTATCCAGGGCTTCGCCCGGGTAAGATATATGACTGGAAGCAAGACTTAATGTGTTCATTTGAACCACTTTCTTGGGATATTCCGAAGATCGGAAGCTTGCATAGCTACAGCATTCATCGATAGATTGCAGGTGAGAAACTTTTTGACGCCCGAGCTCATAGGCATCTGAGATAAGGCCAACTGGACAAGCAGCTTGGACCAGGCTACCAAATTCTCCATGCGGTTGATCACCAGATCGACTCTCTTGATTTGATTTTTTCCAAGCGCCGTTGTGCTACAAAAAATGATCATATGCCATAAATTTCGACCCGTTTGGCTGTTGACCAGGATTAAGCTACTACTTCGTGAGCAGAAGGATTCCAACGATGTTGAGGCAACGCTCCGCAGCTTCGTTTCAAATCTACCGCAGATGGTGGATAATTCTATGAGTCATAGGTTTGGGTAGCAATATCTGGACTTGCAATCACAAAGCGCACGTCACAGTATGTTGCCAGAGTTGCAATCAGGTTACTGTGTATGTACAATGATACTCGGAAGCTTAACGGGGTTGAATATAGACCTAGTCGAAGTTTCAGCACCCGCCTAGATGTGAGCCAAAGACCCATCGCAGGTTCCAGCTGCTATCGACAGCCAACACATGATGCCCAGCAAGTTTCTTGCAAAACAAACAAGTATGAACACTACGGTCCGGATATAGAAAGTGAAGCAAAAGAGTGAAGCAAGGGTGGGGCCGGAGATGACCGCCACATGGTGTGGCGCGTGCAGGCACCGCCTCATCTATTTTAGGAAAAGCCCCCACTGCGGCCTTTTCTTGATTTTTGATTTTTGATTTTGGGATTTTGGGACTTCCCTGTTTTTTCCCCCTTCAAAGTCCACATAGTCTGAGAACAATAAGAATTGTGGCAGGAGATAGCTCCAACTGCCAATGACAGCTAATTCCCCCTACACACCAAAGACCATGTGACTGAACTCATATGCAGGCAGTAGCAGGGATCCCATTTCAGGAAAGTGAGTATATGAGATGATATCATCGGTATTAGGCAAAGCATATACCAGGACAGGTATAGCGGAGTATAGGAGAATACTGACATAACATACGGAGTTGGAATCCTCTACTCCGTATACTCCGAACGGAGTACGAAGTATACGAAGATGTGTATTCCTTGTATTTCTCCAATACACTAAGTGTAATGCTAGTGGCGCCGGCCCAAAGTATGACCATCGAGGCTCAGCCCAATAAGCGATCGTAGCAGGGATCTCTCAGCTCTCAGCGCATCGGCCAGTCTCGGGCATCAGCGAATCCTAGCCCGGAAAGGCCCCAAGACTGATCATGCCCCACGACCCTCCATCAGCTGAGGTCTACGACGGTGTTATCCAAGCGTTCGACAGGTAAAAAAAAAAAAAAACCAACCACCACGGCCACCACCATCCGAACGAAATGTTTGGAATGTGTTTCGAGTGTTGAATCTAGAGTTCCTTGAGTTTATAGGTCTTGATCGAACACTAAGGCTTGGCTTGCAGGCTGCAGCCAAATTTTAATAGAATCTTCAAGCGGTGCGGTGATGGACTAGTTTAGTATCCCGAAAACATGTCGATCTTGGCGCACACTGAGAATCTGCACATCGCTCAGCTGAGGAATGCGTGCCCATTCCCCGCTAACTCAGTTCCCCTAGACTTGGCTCTAGAAGATCTATGGGGGAGTCGGAAGTTTTTTTCATTTTTTTCTCAATTGTTTGGTCCAAGGGATGTGCCGTTGCGCAGATCAATGGGGCTTAGCTTTTGCAGTTTAGGGCTTCGTGCATTTTGGTTCTGGCCAAATGGACGTGCAACGAGTGTGAGACTGCCAAATCCAAGGCACTAAGTACGGAGTACTGTGCGAGGAACTCGTCAACTCGGATGAAACACTGTATGTACGCAGTGTTTCGACATATCGCCACTAGACTTATGCTACTGTACGAAGTAAGTACAGAGATCGGGGAGTCCGAGGAGTGGCCACTGTACACTGACTCCATCATGCATGTCGACTAAAATAATACGAACCCTAGAGATGTGTTATACACTTGTAGAGAAAAATATGGTAATCTCCACAGGTTCCACCCCTCTATTATTCTCAACCTCTTTTTCTTTCTTCTATAACCACTCTTGACTTTCACAGTCCTCTCTTTTCTTTTCCATATTCTAATTTCTGTTTCTTTCGCGCATTCGCCCGCACATTAATCTATACTGACTCTCAATACTCTACAAAGCCTCGGATCTCTTGCTCTTTTTTTGTGTGGGCGAATGTCGCCTTTATGATTTATATTCTATTCTATCTACATTCTTTTATATCATCGAACGCAGGACGTATCACCTTTCAGTCATAATGCCAACAGTCTTACTGCCATCGTCCGCCGCAGCCTTCGCACCACGATCTTCTCCGAATGTCGTGTTGACGACCAAGGTTGCACCATGGTTGACTGCAACCTTGAAGCGGGTCAACCGGGTCAAACGTCCTTTGAACAACGTCACGCAACATACCCGGTGCCTAACAGAGACACTTTCTTCGCCAAACGCCATCTGGACGTTGTGCTCCATGATGTTCACCAAAGCCCCAGAGGCGGAGTTAGAGAAGGACACGAACTTGCTTTGGGAGTCCATACACCACTACCAGACCGTCCACATCGAGGCTTATGTGGTCCACGTCGACATGGTCTCTCGGAATGAAGTCGCCTTCAAACTAACCCCGGAGACAATTGAATCCCTTGTCGACTTTCACAAGGAAATCTACTCCGTAGATGCTGTCGCCAACACCTACAACTGGTCTGGAAAGCACGCTCAGTTGAAGAAGCTCCAGGATGAGTTCGTTCAAGCCGCCAACAAGTTTGTCTACCGCACGGATGCCGACGCTCTCGAAGGATTGGAAGACGACGGTGCAGGAGAACTACTATGTGGCCGCAGCGAAGATGTGAAGAACGCCATCGGCAACCTCTTCGTCCCACTGATCCCTCCGCCGCCCCCAATGGTGGAAATCATGCGGCCCGTCCCCCTTCTCCCCAGCTCGACGGGGCCAGAACCCTGGTGGAACGTGCCCGCGCCTGAGTCGTGGAAAGTACTGCCGCCCAGCCCCAACTCGACAACGGGTGATTCTAATGCGAATCTCTGGGCTAGTTGCAATTTCAGTGATGCGCAGCAGCTGTCTCCGTCCCCATCTTACAGCCAGCCTTTCACCACCTCGTACGGTTACGATGGTATGTCGACTTGCATGCCCACGTGCATGCCTGCCACGTCCGCGATCAGCGCCCTTCAACTGCCAAGTACCCTTATCCAACCTTGCAGCACCGCTGTGAACATGATGGGCTTTGGTTGGGGAGATTTCGGTGCGTTGCCCTACGGCACCATCGCTTAGATCCTCAACTGTGACTCTGGTCACTTGTTCGGCCTTCCCGAGATTTGCAACCTGTTCTCATTGAGCGTAGATCGTTCATTGGGTCAGGGTGCGCGCGCAAATCTTGGTTCACCTCTCCTCTCTCTCCCGGGAACCCAACGACAACTCGCATTCCTGACGGCGTTCTCCTCTATTTGACTGTGCATTGTGATACTCCCTGATTTTCGTCTGCATGATAACCAGAATACTCTTTTTTTGCTTTGTTTTTTGGCTTTTGCGCTTGTTCTGATATTTATGTTCGATTCCAGCGTCAGCGTCTTTACTTTCTTTCTTTTTTTCCCTTTCCCTTGCATCAAGAATCGGCGGGTCGGCTCTTTGTTATGTTTCTGTTCTTTTGTCCGCATATATGTCATGAAGACTGGTCTGCCTCGCGGCATGTGGAGGATATGAATTTGGATGTGGAATGTCCATTACGCCTTCGATTCTTTCATCGCGTCGAATGGGAAGATACGAGATTAGGGTCTGGTTGACTGGGTCAACTTCTGTCCTTCTTCTCTTGTGTTTCCTTCGAGCTGTCTCACTGGTACTGGATACCGGACCGGCCGACACTCTTCGTTGAGCGTTGGGGGATATGTACACGCGACGGTGTGTCCTGCTTTGTACATCTGTGATGTTTGTTCGGACACACCTTTTTTATCAACCATGGCTTGAGGTGCAGGTCAAGTGACAGAGTGAGAGAAGAATTGTCTTCGACTCTTGTTAGCCTCGAGTTCATCCGCCTGTGGCGGATACCGAGCGCAAAGGGCGATGAACCCCAGATTCTTCGGTCTGTGACCAGGAATCTGCTTATCCCGCCCCAAGCGACAGGATTCTGAGACGTTCTCCTCTATCCTCAGTGATCTGATCTCACCAAAAGCCATAGTTGACATTGATAGGCTCATCTCCTATCGTTCAGGGGTTTAGAAAATCCTGAACATGCTTGGACCGTCGGCGAGCCCTTTCACTGGATGAAGGCCTTTTCTTTCTTTTTTTCCGACGGCGAGTAACAGATGCTCGACTAGGCAGATTCATTCCTTATTGGTCTGTTCTAGTCGAGGGGCTGGTCCCTCGCGCTGGCTGCTTTACTTCTCTTGGTTAATTTGTTGATCCGTCAGCATTTTAGCCCAATCATTGTGTGTACCTACATATCTAGCTTTTAAAAAAGAAAGTGCATACAACTCCTTTTCGTGGTAATAAGAATGGAGCGACTGAATATCCCAAAGGGGCAAGGATAGTAGTTGTTAACCAAGTTTATACATCCGCACACCTACCCCACAAATTTGTACATGACGTCAGCTGGACAATAGGGACTGGACACTTTCCATTTTCCACTTCCCCCAATCCACACATTTCAACATCGTGACTGTTGCGATTTGTTCTCTTTCCCCGAATTGTACTTTTACTCCCTATTTCCCTCTGGCGTAGATCGGACTCTTATTCACATTTGAGCCCATTGTCGCCTGCCCCGTTCTACATTTTGACTTACTCATTTTACACTTGGATCCAAAGTGCAAACTTTACAGCATCAACAGTCTGCATTTGGTGCTAATATACGTGGCCTGATCTAAGCGCGATCGCGAGCTGACGACATCCAAACCCCGCGACTCCCGCAACTTGCAAACCCACCATTACCCTTACGCCGACCCTGCACAATCCATGAGCTCAGAATAAATATTTGAATACACCATCGAATACCACCATGTCTTCCTTGCATGAGGCACTTCAATGCCTCAAACCAACCTCGTGGGATGATGTCCCACAGGAACCCGCCGAGCTTCGCAAATATGTACGCGATCTCTTCCAGCACGCCCGACTTGTCGCAGAATCGCTTCCAGACCCCCCCATCTTCCGAGAGTGACTCTTACCCTGGACTGGATCTTGATACGGACGATCTCGCTTTCCCTAAATTCGCGCCATCCCATACACGCGTTGGAGAAACCGATCCGGAAATCACAGCCTTACAAAAGGAATGGGGAAAACCGTTGAAGATGGGTGGACCAAAAGATAATCCACTAGATGTGGCAGTATGGAAACTTTCCGCAAATGATGGCGGAGGCTCATGGTTTGGGCGGAGGAGTGTACACGAGGGCCTTCCTTTTGACCAATGGCGGAACAAGATCTCAACGGAGTACGATGAGACACTGAAAGTCAACCAAAAGAAGATCGCGAAGGGACAGACGCCCGATGGGAGTATTCGCGGAATTGGGGCTGAACAGAAGGTAGAATCGATTGAGATCAAAGACGATAGTGGATCCGTGCTGGGGGATTTAATCGTTTATCATGTCTCGGCCCAATTCCCCAAGCCTACGGCCCCCCGTGATTTTGTGGCCATGATCATCAACTCTGATTCAGGGTTGCAAATCGGGGGCACCAAGCAGCCGGGCCGCAGCTGGATGATGATCTCAAAGCCGTGTGACCACCCTGGCGTACCAGCTAAGAACGGCTATACCCGAGGGAATTATGAATCGGTCGAGCTTATTCGCGAAATTCCCAGGAAGAGCGCTGTCAGCAGCAGCAGCAGTTCCTCCAGCCAGAAAACCAAGAAAAACAGTGATTCCTCATCTTCTGGTGTGAGCTCGAGCAAGGAGGAGAAGCCTACGGAGAGCGACGATGATGCGATCAATCCAGTTGAATGGATCATGGTCACCAGAAGCGACCCAGGTGGCAGCATTCCACGCTGGATGGTTGATAAGGGAACACCTCGAAGTGTGGGATTAGACGCTGCCAAATTCATCAACTGGGCTGTTCAGAAGGACAAGCCTTCCAAGAAGGATAAGAGCCCGGAAACAGAGGCTATCAATGCATCAAAGTCCGATGCCAAGTCCGGACACTCCGTGAATGACGAATCCAACAGCGACCAAGCGGACGATTCGGACTCGGACTATGAATCACTTGAAAGCGACGGTGAGCACTCGCATCATGGTTTGATTGCCAGTGTCACTGGTCTTCTCAGCTCTGGTCTAGAAAGATACGGACCACAGGTCCTGGGCTATGGATCCAACACTCATGAATCACAGACTCATGGTGAACCAAGCGAGGGTCCAGGGGACGCAGAGTCCACAAATCACTTGAGCCCAGGAAGTGCACGAGATAAGCCAGCGTCTGAAGTCGAGTCTTCCAGATCCCGCGAGCCAGATCTCACTTCATTGGCATCCGCTCAGTCTGACGTGGGAGCACCTGTCGCTGACGATCTCGCGCATAACAATATGCGCCCAGAGGAACTGATACAAATGACAAAGAACGGCAAGCTCACGTCCCATGAGAAAGAACTCGCCAAGCTGGCCCTTCGCAAACGCGAAGTTGAAGCCAAACTTGAAGAAGTTCGCGCGGAAATGGAGAAACTCAATGTTTCACAACTACCCACCAACCCAGGAACCCCACTCAAAGGCATCAACGAGACAGATAGCGATGCCAGTGGACTTCGCAAGCGTGCAGCAACCAATCGCTCTTCTACGCCTTCCAGTAACGCTACACCGCAGAGCACTCAAGACAGCACTGAGAAATCCTCACAAACCGCCACACCTGATCACGCCTCCAGTCACAAAGCGGCGGCACAGCTGTTGAGTGGAGAGACAAAGCTCCTTAAGCAGCTGCGCAAGATCGAGGCTAGTCAACTTAAGGTTGCATCAAAGATTGAGACCAAGCAACGAAAGCACGTGGAACGGTCTGAGAAATCCAAGTCCAAATCAGAGGTTGAAACTCTGCGGCAGGAAGTCCATGATCTCAAGAAAGAGGTTCGGCAGCTGATGAGCGATCGTCAGAAATGGGTTGATCTTGTAGGCTCACTGCAGGCGGAGAATTCGAGACTGATAGATCGAGCCGAGAAGTGAGGTTGCAGTGTAAGATGTTTTGCAGTTCGCTCTTGTACATACATTCGGCTTCTGGCCGTTTCTTCATACGATACGTGTTCTATTATATTTGAATGCATGATCGTGTAATTGAGATATTTTACTTGTTTCACAGATAGAATAAATCAGCTAGAGGAACCATCAAAATTCCAGGCACTAAATACCTGTGTTCAAAGATGGGAGGCCGTTATTCAGGCTCTGAATAGGATTGCTGGTCGCCTTATCCAAACATCCATTGTGCCTCCAGAGCCACAATATGTGCGTGCTATCCTCTTTGGTTTCATTTTGGGGGTAATGGACATTTTACACCACGCGCCTGCCCGGGAGAAAGGCCAAGCAGGTTGGAAGGCATTTGAGAACATTGGGACATTGAGGGGTCTTCCATTTTCAATGACTGAACATGAACGGCAAGAGCGCTACTCCGAGCAGACTTGATTCAATATGAGGGTCACGATATTGGGGTTGGCGCCAAGTGCAGAACTTGCGAGGTAAGAGCAGCGGGATATCGCGTTTGAGTAGTTCCGAGCACATCAAAGAATAGACGGTGCCATTTGAGATTGGTGAATTGGTGTATTGCGACAAAGGGTATCAGGAAAGCAGAAATAGAACCATAACGAAGTGGTCTACTCTTGAGTCTGGCGCAGGAAAAGAAAATGTCAGTCTTTGACAACGAAATCTTCAAGTACATGACATACCTCAGGTGGATTTCCGGCGCCTCGCACCATTTTCTCCAACATCGCGGTACGCACCATCTCCTTGGGCTCGCCCATACCAACAGCCATGTAGGAGAGCAGTGGGGGGTGGCCGACGTAGGAGGAGTAGCTGTCGCGTAGGATGTTGGAGGTCCACTCGTACTTGGTTGTATCGGCGTGTCCGGTACCAATGTAGCGAGACTGGAGAGCCTCCAGGTTCTGAATTGTGCGGAGCTTGTCGGCCATTGTGGATAGATGTGAAGTTGGAGATGAGTAGAGCGTGAACGAGACTTGAAGGGAGGAGGTCAGGCCTCAGGCAGAGTGTATAATTTCACGTGATCAGATTTTTGGGGTGAATTTGTCGGTTCTTTCCTTCCGCGTGTACAACCATTTTTGGTTCTTTTATATACGAAGTTTGAGAATCGAATGCATCTCATGAATAGTGAAACTTCTGATACTACATTATCCTCCCGGATTGCGTCGCTGGTGCATGCTCACTTCAATGCTCTACCTACGCGTAGCAAACCATCCATTTTTTCGGATGGATCGAGGGAATGGATTCCTATGACTGGCATTGTAGCTGTTAAAGGTAAATTATCTATATGAGGTTGCGTTTGCGGCTGTCAGTATGGATGGTTGTTATGTATCGACTCGAGTCATTGCGTGGAACTAACCATGTCTTTGAGCTGATAGGAGAGAACACACCTTTGGAAACTCTTACCTGCCTCACTGTTACGTGAGTTCTGGACTGATACAAAGGCCCAATATTTATCGAGGCTAACCCTCATATAGGAGTGGTGCAAAATGCCTGTCGGCGTCACATATCCCACGCTGCAATGGCCTGGTCCTGCATGATTGTCATGCCGAGATCCTGGCTATACGAGCTTTCAATTACTGGCTTCTTACCGAATGCAAAGGTCTCTTGTTTCAGGAACAGCAGTCAGCCTACGATGCTCTTAATCCCGATGATACAGAGCCTCCTGGCTCATCATTCATACGAAGAAGAAGCACAGAGCATGGAGAGGATGGCCGCAAGCCACACCCCGAGTGGCCACCATTCGAAATTCAGCCGGATATAAAAATATATATGTATTGTACATGTGCTCCTTGTGGCGATGGGAGTATGGAGCTCTGCATGGCAGCCCAAGAAGATGCAACGCCTTGGGAAGTTCCACAACAAACCCAGAACGGCCATGATACCGAGGATACACCGAATGGAGAGATGTTCCTCGATGGTCGTGCTCACTTTTCTTTGCTTGGGATAGTTCGTCGGAAACCATCACGTACAGATGCTGAATCGACCCGCAGCAAGTCTTGTTCAGACAAACTCGCACTTCGTCAAGTGTCTTCCTTGCTCTCTTCTGAGACCAGCCGCCTTGTGGCTCCCACCAAGAATGTATATATCGCTGGACTAGTTCTTCCCGAAGAAGAGATCAGCCGGGTGGCTTGTGAACGCTCTTTTGGTGCGAATGGTCGAATGAAAGGTCTGGCAGGGCGATCTTGGCCAGAGAAGATCGACCATGACAAAGAAACAGGATATCAATTCCGACCATTTCAAATTCTCTCGGTACCAAGCGAAGAGGTAGCAGCACTGTGGTGCTTCGCGAAGCCGAAACCTGTCACTTCCCCTGCAATCACTCCGCAAAAGGAGGACACTCCGCAAACTCAAAGTGCCAGAAAGAGCAAGCCAGGAAACGCAAGCGCTGTATGGACGCTAGCTCCAACATACTGTGATCCGTCAGAAATTATGACGGAGAAAGGCAGCAAGGCACTTCCCACTCTCCGTCGTTCAAAGACTGGCCTGTACGAGACTGTCATCAACGGGGTGAAGCAAGGGAATCGTGCATCTGCACCTGGCGCAAGAGGAGCCTCAGCGTTATCGCGGGCTAAAATGTGGGCTCTTTTCCGCAACATATCTTTCGGTCCAACATCTGCTCAAGTTGGTGATGTCTCTGCGGTGGTTCCAGAGACACCAGAGGCTCAAAAGCCACAGGAGAGTACCTATATGAAATTCAAAGAACCTCACGGCAAGAAAGACCCATTGAGTATCCGTATGCAGGCCATGCGTGATGCTCAACAGGTTCTGAAAGGATGGATGCCGAATTCTGGAGACGAAGGCTGGGGCTTGGATGTCTTGGTCGATTCCAAAAAAGAAAGCGTTGATAAGAAAGATAGCCCATCTGAGATCATTAGTCGAGGATGACACATTGAGGCAAAATCTTTGGCTTTGGTGCGCGCTTAATGGCCGCAGCATCCCCTTGAAGGGCCACGTGAGTACAATTGGTAGGAAGCCAACGAATCAGGAGATATCTGCTCAGCTAAATGCTTTACCAAGTACGGAGGATTGATCAAACTAATCAGGGCGGAGTCTTGAGAGAAAAAGTAGCTTTTGAATTTGGTAGAAAGAGATTGTCCTTGACCGAGTGACAAGTTCTATGTCGAGTCTGCCCCTCGGGCCAATATCATGACAGCCCCAAAGAACCTTGGAAGATTAGGATCAATGTACAGGAAGACAAAACTAGATTAAAGGGCGTAATTTGAGAACCACCGGGCCATGTCTCCTAGTAGATTCCAGGAATGATGCGGCTGCGCACAATGGAAGTGTAACGCTTCCAGTCCGCACCGTACTTCTTCTCGCACTTCTCCTCGTCACGCATCTCACGATGGATCAGAAGAACACCGAAGTACAGCATGTAGAAGTAAGTGAAGATCATTCCAAAGCCACGGATCTCAGGTGTTTGCACTGCCTGCTTTTGGACTGCGCCACTGGCAGGGTTGATGCTCTCAATCAGAACATAACCTGCAACACCGGTGGGGAGGCAGTAAGCCCAAGACATGGTCCAGTCACCCAAGTAGTTGATGTGGCGGGCCAAGCCCCACCATCCAGAGATCATGAGTTTGGAACCGGCAGCGGTCTCGATGTATTTGATATTCTTGACGCGAGGGTCATTTGGGTTGGTGCGGAAGCGGTTCTTTTGGTTGTTGGCACCACGGAAAATGGAGTATCCAATAGCAGTCACACCTAGAACAACAGCCATGCCGGTCAAGCCGAGCTCGTAGGGGAAGACGGATAGGTAACGACTCTGAATGCTGTACAGATGGGGCACCCAGACCACGTCACCGAACGACAACATAAAGCCGAACCCATCCATGATGACGTCCATGGTGGTCATGATTGCGGGTTCCATGTAAAGTGCGTCCAGAATGTAGAATGCCTGGAAAATAGTCACCAACACGATGGAGTCGGTGATGTAGCCGTAGGTGCGGTACTGGTGAGCTACGTTGGACAGATTCAGGATTGTCCATCCGAGCAAGCCAGGCCTCATTTCCATGAACACCTTGATGTCAAGAGTGCGAGATGCCTCGCTGACAAATGGAATCGGTAGGCGGATACGCGGGTTAAGCTCACGGCCGATGAAGAAATCGTAGAGCACGTTGCCTGTGTGGCCACCGGGGGCCAACTCACGTAGACCAACATTTGCCGTCCCGGGTGCCGGGACCGTGAAGCTCTTTGCGTAGACGAAGAGCGCAATAGAGGAGGAGATGATCAAGTTTGCGGTGATGACCTGGATGTAGTTGTCCCAGAGGAACGTCCAGACGACAAAGTCGGCTCCGTAGAGGTAGGTGCCTCCAGCAAGGCCGGAGAGAATGATCAGGGCGGAGTTGAATGCTTTATAGCAGCGCATGTTAGTCAACATTACAATTGAGAGGTTGCGCCGATTGACACATATTCATACCATTGAATTTGTACTTCAAACGTCCACCACAGGCAAGCTCAACGCCCTCAGCCTCTTGACCGGGCAGGAAGACCTGCAGGAACAAGCTGAAAGCATAGTAGCTCAGGGTCCAGAGGGTGACCTTGGTATCATAAAGCGCCGACACGCCCTCCTCCGGCCATCCCACTTCGGCTTTCAATTGCTCAAGGGTCAAGGTTGAGGGGTTCAGCAAGCCTGGCGCAGGACAGCCGGTGACATCGTTGCAGGCGAAGGTAAAGAGGTAAATCAGAACTGGGAGACCGAAGATGATACCGAAAGCACCTAGTCTGTATCAAAGGTCAGCTTTAACCAGTGCAGTGGGAAGCTTTGCACATACGGTCCGCCAAACTCATAACCACGCTTCTCTGGCACTGGCTGCACAGAGCTTTGGGAGCTCTTCTTAGGGGGCATAATGAAGCAGAAGGATTGAGCCAATGGAGAATAAGGGAAATAATCCAATGGCGGGGGAAAGGTAGGCACCTAAATAAGAGAGAGAGAGAGACCCTGACGTCGCGCGTACGATGTCGGATGTTGGAAATCCGCAGATTGCCCGTCTCCGCGGTTGATCTCCGCGTCACCAATCACAGCTGCCGCGATGCAACGTAAGCTGCTTCTTCCCCCTTCCTCCTTCCAGATTTAACCAAATCGGGTATTTTTCTCTTGGATCGTACATCTGAGGTCTTTTCTCTTGTCTCCACATTCTCTTGATTTCGTGTCTGCCTTGAGCCCGGACCGACATGAAGCTCACAGGCTCCCACTATCTTTTGCTGCTATCAACATTACTTGGACTGTCCGGCGCAGACTCCTCCCCCAACGATGACTCCGCATGCATCGCTCGATCGCCGACGACCGGGCTATTCTTCGATCTCAATGCGATCTCATTATCTCCGCCCGAGATGAAAGGCGGCAAGAAGGTTTCGCAGGATGCGCGGGATGACAGCTGGCATGCGAAAGGTCACGACTACCCAGCCAACTTCACAATCAACATCTGCGCACCGGTCATTGAGAATGTGACGAACGTGGTGGGTGTGGAGTCTTCACGGTGGAAGAACGTCAGTGCATATTATGAACGGGATGAGAAAGTGTATTCTATTGGGTATGATCTTCATCGGCCTAGCTTCATGGCGCATGCTAATCATTCACAGAGAGCAAGCCTCCGAACCCTTCTTCCGTGGTCGCAAACTCGTCCTCAACTATACCAATGGATCACCGTGTCCCGATGACTTGAATATGGCCAGCACAAATGCTTCAACACGGAGAAAGTCCACCATCATGTCCTTCCTCTGTGACCGTGATGCCCCGGCAAGCATTGCAACTCCCTCGTTTGTTGGCTCCATGGACTCGTGCACATACTTTTTCGAAGTCCGCAGCTCAGCGGCATGTGGTGGAATCGCTGTTGATCCCCAGGCTGGTGGTCTGGGACCAGGCGGCGTATTCGGCGTGATGTAAGAGACCTTGGCGCATCTGGATCAATCCATATTAACCGATTTTAGTATGCTTATTGCTGTCGCCGTTTATCTCATTGGAGGTTGTGCCTATCAGCGAACAGTCATGCACCAGCGTGGCTGGCGCCAGTGCCCCAACTTCAGCCTCTGGGCTGGTGTTTTTGACTTTGTCAAAGTAAGTATTATAACACTGTTTCCGTGTTGGTCTGGTCGCAGCTTCAGATATGGCAATTTGGCGTCACACAATTCCCGGGGCTCGAATGGAGGACTACCTTACTCGAGGGTAGATTGAGCTCCATGGTCTCTACACTCTGGTTTCCTTCTTGTCCTCTTTGCGAATTCTCCATGTGCATGTGCTCTTGAATCTTCGTTGGCCTGTGTTGATCGCGGCTGTATGTTCTTGATTCAGATCTCATCATTCATATGCGTAGACTGTCCTTGGGGTCTCTTTCAATGGTCTGGATCATTATAGAGGCTTTCCAAGTATTTTATTTATTTTGCTTGCTTTTGCCGTCTATGCTGCATTCCCCGGATTCTTTTTATCACGTTTGCAAGCTTCAGACAATGACACTGACATTTTCTTCTTTCTTTGCCCAACAGGACATGTTCATTATAATCTTCTCTTCGCTCGGAAATCTTCTGCGGTGCAAGGGCTCACCTTCGAGAAATGGCTATACCCGTGCGGATTCCAACGGCCGAGGGGGTTTCATCGGTGCCATTGGAGGACGCGGACGTGGTGATTCAGGACGTGATGTGGATGCTGAGAATCGGCTCATAGATCAACTCGATGAAGAGTGGGATGATTAGCAATTTGCTTTGCTGCTATTCTTGTCTCTGGTGGCTTTTGCTTCCATTTCCTTTTCTTTATACTCCCTCTGCGGCAGGTACTGTACATCACCTGTCGCCTGGGCCCTCGTGTGATATAGACCATACACTGGGTTCTTCCTCAATTTCAACTTCATCAAATTATGTTGGATACGTACAACCTTAGAATGCATTCATTTTGTGCCACCGATAAGTCTGAGGTATCATTGAAATGCCTTAATCAATTATCCCACCGAAGTATGGATTGAAAACATGAGCTATGCCACAAGAATCCTATGTTTCAACTTTAATCCATATTTACAGGTCAACTCTTCTCTTCTTGGCAGCTCCCGGTGTTGCCGTGTTTCTCTCCGTCCGATTGTCACGCCAATATACCCACATCAACACGATTTCAACTGGGAAAGAGGCTGATTGGAGTAGGAGAAAGGTCAAGAAAGCTCGAGTATACCGAGGTTTATCTGACAATTGGAAGAACTGCTGCCCTGCAATAGCACCAATCTTGCTTCCAATAACCACCGTAAAAAGTTCAAGACTCCGAGTACGGGAATCTGTGGCATTGATACTAACGCATGAGTCGTTGAGGCCGTGGCAATACATATACTAGGCCCCCAAAACCCTAGGGGACCACACTATCAACATCAGTGCTCACGCAGTCGGTTCCAGCACATTCATAGTTCAAACAAGCCGGTATCTTGATCACATCGCTGCTTGCAACTCCGACATCTTGAACAATGAGCTTGAACCGTGGGGTTGGAAAGAAATGAAGCGGTGCATTTTAAAGTTAACCATGATAACGTCCAAATCCTTGCTTATGGGGTGAGGTCATGATCTCATTTCAAACACTGAGTACTTTCTAGGGGAACATCAGGCTCAAATGATTCGGCATCTAGGTTTGGCAAAACAAGCAAGATATCCAATCCCAATCCTACTCACGTTCCATCCACTTCTGCAGAACAGCAGCAACTTGCAAACTATTCTTTTCCATGA
The DNA here is from genome assembly GCF_028827555.1 of Penicillium brevicompactum. NCBI lineage: Eukaryota > Fungi > Ascomycota > Eurotiomycetes > Eurotiales > Aspergillaceae > Penicillium > Penicillium brevicompactum. Next base: position 246,132 of record NW_026623208.1, read on the forward strand.
ACACCATATGTCCATTTCCATGGATGCCGACATCCGCGAGCTGAAGATGTTGCGCTGGGACACCTGCCTGTTGCAAGAACTTAACTGTGCACCAATCATACGGCGCATGGTAAGACGATTCCGTTGTGAGAACCAACACAGGCACCTTGGCGAGATTGACGAGCTTTCTCGGTGCGGGAGAATCGGCCTGGATCACGCAATCGGAGTACATCGACGAGTTGGAGGTGATGACTTGCTTCACGAGCTCGGTTGGATCAGATAGGGCAGGCGAGTATGTGATGGGAATGTCGGTAAGCCCGTATGCGCGCGAAGAAGTGTTGCTGAAGACGGCTTCTTGGAAGGGAGGACCCGTGGGCTCAAGTGAGACGATGGAGTGCACGAGCTTCGGTCGAACATCTGCAATGAGCCAAGGCATGGCTCCGCCCTGGGAGTGGGAAAGGAGAATAACAGGCGAGCCGATGGTGTCGAGCAGTGCGGCACTGGCGGCCTGAACAGTTGACTGCTGGTAAGTTGCTGAGCTGAGGAACTCCACCGTCGAGGAATAATAAGTGTCGAAGTTGGGGTCACCCATGACGCCCGTACCATTCCATTGAGTGTGCAGTGATGCCTGCGGCCAGAGCTTGTACTGCTTCGCTGCGGTGAAGCGCTGCTGAAGCAGCTCGGCGCTGTAGGTCTTCATGGTCCCATTGCCAGGGAACCAAGCGCTGCGGCCGCGGAAGGTCTGATCAATGATATAGCATTCATATCCTTGAGACAGAAAGTAGGAGGCCCAACCTTCTCCTCCGTCGGGCTTATTGAGCCAGTTCTACCATGATCACAGTCAGCTTCTGAAGATGCGAGGAGTATCGCTTGAGCTTTATACATACGGTGCCTGTTTGAGCTTGTCCATGGATGAAGACAATTGGATGCGGCTTGGTAGAGCCGGCGGTAGGGGTCAATTTCTCCACGTACATCTGATCCGCAAATACATGTTCGCCAGCGTCATTCAAGATATACTGTCCTCCAACATACATGTATGATCGCTGGGCTGGCACCTCACCACTCCAGCCCGAGGCCGTGGCTGCAATCGCGTAGGCGATCAACAATAGCACTGATTTATACATGCTGCGAAGACGAAAGACCAAGGGTCGCACGATGCAAGGACAAGGTTTCTCAGCGAACAACCTTATTTATGTCACGACACTAAATGCCGCTAGACAAAAACACCGGATTGGTCTAAATCAACGCCTTTACGTGGTGTTTTTGCCGGAAATTCTCCGCGGTCGCGGACTCCAACCTTGGCGGGCCCACGCAGCGGAGCATAACGCGGGACAGATGGCCCCTAAACTTTGCTAAGTCGAGCTGTGAAACTTACTTGCGGCCTTGTCTCGGATTTGCAGGGAAATTAAATGAATCCTGCAGTAGAATTTGCAATATGGGTAGCCGAAAGAGACCGAAGGAGCCCCCTCTCTTTGATATAGTTCATTCCTGGCTGGATTTCTGTTCCTGTCGCTGTTTCATCTTTTTTTTTTCTTTGGTTCTTTTCTTTGTTCTATGAGGCTCCTAGAGAGGGTCACCTGCAGAACATGGATCCCACCCTCGTCCTTCTGTGGGTGTTCACCTGGGTGACCGTTGGCCTGATCGTCCTTCGGCTGCTGCTGCGGAAGTCAAAAGGACTCCCGTTCGTCTGGGGCGATTATTTCTCGGTGGGTGCGATTCTGTGTGCACTCGTACGACTCGCCTTGGTCCATGTCATTATTCTTTGGGGAACCAACAACATGTCTGCCGCTTTCAGGCAGAGCCACGAGTTCACCACTGAGGAGATCCATCGTAGAGAGATTGCGAGCAAATTTGTGCTTGCCAATCGAGTCTTCTATAATTCCTAGTACGTTCTGACTCGAGTGAACTGTATAGTCGTTTCTCATAATTTTTATTAGTCTCTGGTTGCAGAAGCTGGTTCTGCTTGATACCTACCGCAGATTACTCACGAACCTTCGCTGGGAAAAGCCGACGATTTTCTCGTATGTTGGTGTATTCGCTGCGACATATGTAGCCGTTCAAACTGTGACTTTCACAGAGTGCGACCCATTCAATCATTATTGGCTTGTATTGCCGGATCCTGGTATTACCTCCTCTCTTGGATGTCGGTTGTTGAAGTCTCTAGTTATCTAACGAAACACAGGCATATGCTGTCAGGCACAACTCCAATTGATCGTCGTCGGTAAGTTCCCTGCTATGAAGATCTTTGCAATATGAAACCGCTAACGCTCGGGCTTCTCCAGGTGTTCTCAATGTCATCACCGATCTCATGCTTATAGCTCTGCCGATTCCAATCTTGATTTTGGTCAAACGCTCCACAGTTGAGTAAGCTCAAGCCATCATACATCAAATTATTTACACAGATTCATCTCACTGACACATCCTCCTGTCTAGAAAGATTCAGCTTACAGCACTTTTTGCTGTCGGGCTGTTCATCGTCGCTATCACCATCGCTAGGCTACCGCAAAATGCCAAAAATTCCACTGCTCAAGTGAACAGAACAACTTGGGCATCTATTGAGTTACTCGCCGCTGCTATTGTGGCCAATGCTCCTGTCGTCTACGGCCTTCTCAAGGGACGAAAACAAAGGTCTAGAGATGCCGCTTCGGGGGCTGGATCAAGTGGGCCATCATGGCAAGGGCTCCAAAGATCAGCACATGAGCCTGGATTCGAACTCCAGGGTACCCGTCACAGCAAGAGAGGATCTACCCTTGGATCAAAGATGTACTCCGGGAATTATCTTGAGATAGGCGATGCAAGTAGCCATTCGTTATCTCGAGCTAGGGAAGAGGAAAGGGGTCAAAACTAATCTTGGAAGAATATGCATTAATGAAATCTTATAATCTATGTTTTTTCTTTATCCAACTATCCATGGATGGAGCCTTGGAAATAGGTCAGTGTAAGCCTCCAATGTTTCCCTTGGGTCATAGCCTTCGGTATTTTGGATCCCAGGCTTTAATTCTGGATATATATCCGTGGATGTTTGATCTAACCTCGGAGACTTGAAACCTTGGAAGCTTGAAGACACAGCGCAAACCAGGGAACCTGGCTCAGGTTGTCTCTCAAGATCCTGCAAAATCGAGACTAAGCAGCACCGATATGCAAGAGTTCCCGAGGTCATCAGCAAACATGAGTGATGCCGAAATCGTGATGGGCCTTGGGAAGTAGAGCTGTCCAGGTGTCAATCTGGAAAAACAGTTGATAATCCTTACTGCGCACTGACACTACATGAACCAGCATCATTGGTCTAGTGGTAGAATTCGTCGTTGCCATCGACGAGGCCCGTGTTCGATTCACGGATGATGCATATCTTTTTGCATTTTTTGTGTAGTTTACAGTGCCGTGTCGCTTCGTTTTTCAGCTCCGTCGGTATGCTTTCAAACATACGCTGGTATGTCTCATTGAGATTCAGTGGCAAAGATTTAAGAGCCTTCTCTATAGCTCTCTCGTGCAGACACCGAGCCAGGCAGTCTAACTGACACAATGCCCACCTAAACCTGAAAAAGGCGTCAGTAAGCTATCAGAACAAAGCCGTACACTGTTGAAAGGTGGAAGCTACCAGGTTATATTTTAAAGCGATTTAGTGAGCTACCCCTCCATCTGGTCCAAGATCTCCCTCAGATAGCTGGTACAATTCCTTTCCCAATTCCCCGTCGACGCGATACTTTTCGCCCACAGTGGAAAACTCGTAAGGCTCAGTAGGGACAGTATAATGCTGCATAATAATGTCGTACATCTGCCAAACGTCCGGGTCGACACGAGCCTCTCGGACAATATTTCGTTTCCCATCCAAATAGAGCAGCCGAAGTTGCTTGGTTTGGAAGGCTTCCTCATCCGCGATGAGAAGATAGACCTCGGTAACGACCCTATGCAGACTACTGGCCCAATCTAGAATAATCTCATCCCGGCTTTCCCTTTCTTTCCAGTCATCTGGACAATTCTGCTTCACGGTAGAGATATGCTTCTTAAAGTTATTTCGAAACAACTCCAGATGATCGTGAGGTATATATCGTAGCTGTCTTGAGTTCGTTGGGCCAGCAACCTCGGGTAGAATCTCAAATATTTGCCTCCAGTCATCGCCGAAATTGAAGAGTTTCTCGTCGTTGAGGAATGCCCAGTCTGAGGCTTCTTCAAACGTCTCTTCATCTATCCATGCTTTCAGTGTCTCCTCGTCTTCTAGGTTGGAGCTGTAGTGGGTTCGAAGAAGGATAGGTATTCCATCGCCGCTATGCATCCACTCGGCCTTTTTACGGAGGGCATCGGGTCTCCAAGGCTGAAGGATTATTTCAATTTCTTCGGCGGTTGGCTGTCGAGAGGGCGAGGTCGCATGTAAATCCATAAACCATTCATACGGGATCTCGTCTAAGTCAAGGAAGCCGTGAATAAGTCGAAGACGTTGCTCAGAGGGAGACTCTGGCGAGGCTGAATCCCAGTTTCTCTGTTTCAACGTGTTAGCGAGTTCCAAGCTTGAGGCTCTGAGACATACGATCAAATATTGTTCAACGGCTAGTCCGCCCCATGGAATGTGTTCTCTCCTCATGATGGAAAGAGTGAGAAGAAATAGGAAGAAACACAAGGGAAAAGTATCTCGGGTTTATTGAGGCTGAGGATCATGTAATAAAAGACAGAGTTTACGACACCTTTGTGATTGGCCTGCCCTCCCCTGGTTCTGACACTGTCTTGCTGCCTGAACATAAGGCATTTTTGGATTGAAATAGAAGATTTTCAAAGCTTTGGAAACATAGATAATCTAGAAAGAAAGTCTTCATGGAACCTACTTAAAACAAAAATATACAGAGAGGCCATCCATGGATATACACACAAAGCAACGCATCGGGGGGTTTTTAAAGCAAAACAAACACCCGCCCGCAATGTCGGACAGGAAGTCATTAAAAATGTAGAATCAAACACGTAGCAATCATTGCTCCAAAGCATATCGGCTTTCATTGCCGTGGATTGGGCCCAAGCCCAAGATCGTATGCACTCAGTGGCATACCTCCAGCGCCAAACTCTGGAACAGGAGGCATGTCAGGCGGAGGGGGATTGCTGTTGCTAGGCCCGGGCCCAGGTGGTGGGGCCTGTGGCGGTGGATTTGTACCAACGGGATCGAGGTTGAAGGGGAGGAACCATGCGCTGGGTTGGTAGAACTCACCCATCCCGGCGGGGGCGCTTGGGTCCATTTGGCCAGTGAAAAGAGTCTGGTCGGGGTTCTGCCCGGGGTTTGGTACTTCGGCACTATTGACTTGTGGAATAGGAGGGTTATTTGGGACAAATGAGGAAGGGTCGAACTCGGAGAATGAGCCATAGACGAATTGTCGGTCGAGCTGGGGTAGTTGATCGGTCGGGATGGTGAAATCGAAGGGTGGCTGACCAAACGACATTTGTCGATTCTGGTGGAACGTGGAAGCCTGAGGGAATGCACTGCCTGGAATACCTGGCGTGTTCCCCATTGTAACGTCCATTACTGATTGAGGAGATGTTTGTTCCATGCCTGGGACGCCGTCTGATAGTTTGCTGTTTTTGCGAGGTCGCGAGTGACGCGGCAAGCTTGGCTGGGGTGTGGGAGAAAGGCTTGCAAAGAAATCCTCAACGCTTTGAAGATCGGGCTTCTGTCCCATGACTGCATCATCGCCTGTCTCCTTGTGTCGGGTGTCGGGATCCTCCCAATGCACCCTTGACACGCCATGAGGATACTTGTCAAACCAGTCACCATACTGGAACATGGGTGCCAGCGAGCTGCCGTTCTGAACAGCCACGGAGCCCTTGATAGCCGCATCAGCAAATTGCCGGTAGCGGTCCTTGGCACTCTCGACCATGTAGTGGAACATTCCCCAATACTTCTTCATCTTATTAAGATAGCGGTAGGTGTGTCGGAGATTCTCTTTAGAGCGTGCCTCCAATTGTGGGTTCTTGGAGAAGATACCCCAAATGTGGACAGTGCTGGCAGAGTAAGCACAATACCCAGCGAAGGGAACAGTGAGAGGATAGGCGGAAGCGCGATCAAAAAGCACCGATATGTGATGCGCTGCTTCCACTGCGGCTCGACCCGCATTGCTGAGGAATGGCTTTGGCATGTCTCGTGGTGGGCGTCCTCCCGGAGACAGAGGAATGGCGAACTGATTCAAAAACAGCATGTTTTGGTGTATGATTATATGAAGGAACAGGAACTGGTTGGCGATCTTCTCTGCGGCATGGATCTGTAAATTCTCATAGGTGAATGTAAAAGGAGCCGGAAGGGAGGCAGAAAATTCATCGATCTGCCTCTTGAGGTGACTGTAACCTGAGTCTGGGTGCCAAAGGGGATGTGAATCTTTTCTTTTACCGCCGAGGTTGAGATAGTCAACGATACGTCCCCAAATGACGATTGCTCGGATGATGTACGCTGAGACGCCCATGTTATCCTTTACATTGGATAGCTGGCCTGAATCCTCAGACGTGGGGTTGAGGACATCACCGTCCAGGTCTTCAGTAGGACCCGGAATCTCCATTTGAAAGTGGGTTTCCTGTATAGGAAGTTGGATCTGTAGGAACTTTTCATTTCCAATCGGCGGTCGCTGACTTCCCGACGAGTTATAACGATCCATCAAGTAGCATGCCCACATAGTGCGCCGGCGAATTTCCTGATCAGTGAAGCTCAGCTGTGAGCCGTTGCCGGATTTCTGACTGAGCAACGGGTCTTGATCGAGTTCTTGATGAAGCTGCAAAGCATATGCCATCCTGAGTGCCTGGCCTCCAAAAGACCAGCTACGTCCACCATGGCAGGTCCCAAATTCATGCAGACCAAGAAGCAGGAACACGGTCAAAATGGTGATGTTCGGTTCGTCGTGCCGGCTCAGAGCAATGGCCGCTGCAGGATTGGCCCAGTTCTCTCCACGTAGGAACTGTGGCTCAGAATTGAGCAGAGGGTGTGTGGAGAATCGTGCAGACACCGCGCAAACGGCGAGAATCAAGACAGGGGGTACCGTGCCTGCTTTGAGGCGTCGCATGAAACTAGGTTTGTGAAGAAGAAGATATGACTGCCCATAGACACAATCGAAAAACACCTCCGCAAGGTGCTCTTGAATTTCCAGCGAAGGCAGGAACTCAGCTCCCTCGGTCAAAAGCCCACTCCCATCGGTAGACTTGACTTCGCGGTTCATCGGGAATGCCTCCTGGGCCGCCTGGCGATCCGCATGTGTCCACCCGTCCATTTCTGCAGCAAACGCCTCATCTGCAGATCGCTTTTTCTGGGCTTTTGATGGCTGGCTAGTCGTAGAAGGTTTCACGGTCGATCTGCCAATGGAAGCCATGTCTCTTGTTTCCTCCTTGGGTATTGTTTTGATCACGCGATCTTCCATCCTCTTCAAACGTTTGTCCAACATAGCCATATAGTCCGTGCGAGGTGCCGCCTTCCTCGTGGTCACCTTGTAGACACACGGAATCCTAGACCGGGTGCAATGTTTGCATGCCGGCTTCTCGCCGGAGCAACGAATTTTCTTGCGGCGGCACGCGATACAAGCCAGAGGCAAGCGCTTCCTCTCCTTTCCAGCCTTGGTCTTCATTTCGCTCCAGGCCGGCTTATCGGCGTCGTTGTCGAAATTGGACGGATCGCCGATATCGTCGCGGTGGGCGTCTAGCCCAGCGTTCTCCGCTAGCGCGGGGTCGGCGGGTTGTGTGCTACCGGGGTCGCGGGAACTTGCATGGCTTTGCGTATCGAAGTCTTCGAGAGCTGCTGCGGCCTCCTCTTGGCCGAGACTGAAACCCGGAGAGGTTCTCAATGGCGACTCATCCTCCGGTTGGATCATGACGGGTGCGGATACCCCAGGACCCAGCCCCGAAGCATCCTTTGACACGGTCGGGGAGATAGAGAAAGAGTTTCCCAAGTAGGGATATGATCAGATAAATCCGGGGTAGGATGCGAAGACAGGGTAGAGCAGTTGGGGACAAAGTGAAGAGAGAGGAAGGAATATGGGGAAGGTTCAGCGGCGAATGGCTTGGCAAATGCGTCCAGTGGCAGCGCCCTTATTACGGAGGCCCCGGGCCACATTTTCTGCTCTGAACGAATAGCAAAGGTCATAGCAAAAGCTTTTCGCGCAGTAGATTTATATACGCAATCGACTTCGAGGTTACATTTCAGATGTGGGTAATCCTCATATTATGCTGAGCCTCGTATTCCAGGGATACTCCCCCATTGTAGAGTTTGTACTCCGTGCCCAGGTGGAGCTGCGTGCAAAGGGAGTACGGAGTACGGAGTATGGGCATATAGATCACATAGATCATATCATTTTACTCCGTATTTCTTCTGTACGAGCTACAACTGTAGGGATTCAGACGCACAGTCGGATGATTCACTGTTAGACTAGTCCATCAAAGCTTGATTACTGTGGAGATCAGGAACTCGCGCCCGAAAGAATAAAGATATCAGTTGACTCCAATGCATTGTGCAAAATTGATGCACCCAATGTAGTGCCCTTGCCATCTTTACAAACAATCAACGTCAAATAGTCGCCTCGGAGTATCATGGTGGCATGTCACGACTCATAAGCAAGGCTTTTGCCGGAACTCCATCTCAAACCATGTCCACCCAGTCCACCCAGTTGAAGAAAATTTAGTTTGACTTGGGCCGCCCTGCCTTTTGGCGAGGTGCGGCAAGCTCCAGAGAGCTCAATATCTCACCTCCGAGAACGTAAATGTTGTAACTGGGGAACACAAGCCACGCGCCACTGACCCGAGTCAGTCATATTCAGACAAAATCTAGACAGGACGCAGCGAACTTACTTGGGAATAATCCAGTAGAGGGTGAGAGTGAGCGCATCGTTGTGGCCGATATTATGGAAGCCAGAGAAATACTCATTGAGCCCTGCGTCATCGTGTTAGAAGCAACTTATTCATCTTGAAGCGGTGAGACTCACAATAAAGGACGGTCTTGCTGAGAGTCATAACAGACGCGGAGTAGGCGACCAGCAGCGCGATCGCGCCGATGCGCCCAGCAACCACTTTGTCCCCCTTCAACAGCCACAAGAATCCTTTCGAGACCGGCTGCGATCCGCGATCGCTCACAACCGTCGATCCATACAGGTAGACGACCGAGAGATACCAGAGATATCCAGCTGTTTCAAAAAGGTTCAAGATGGTCTGCGCGGCGGTGAATCCGTTGCGCGCCTTGAACGCGGGCCAGCCGTAGATGTAGTCGACCGTTCCGTACAGCGCGTAAGGGGTGTAGAGAGGCGAGTGCCACTTTCCACCGGGCATACTATACGGTCGCAGCAGGACATAACTGGCATCCCACAAAACCAAAGGGACAGACACGAGCAGCCAGATTGTCACGGCAGCAGCGGGCGTATGGGTCCATTTGCGCGAATTGGCGGTGGTGGTTGGTGATTTGATCAGCTCTTTTGCGGCGCGTTCCGGGGAGGGGAAGTCGCGGGGATGGTGTCGCGTGGAGACCATTATGAAGGTGTAGTGAATGCCAACAGTGGAGGAGTATGGTATTTACTCAAGACGCAGTAAAAGTGGCGGAGAAAGCAGAGAGGAATGGGGGCATACCTTCCCTTCCTGCGGTGACGGCCAATGACGTGGAGGATTGTCGTGGTTTATGCACGTCCGCTTTGGGTAATTCGCCTCTCTCGCGTCAAGGTGGAGTTCGTTTGGAAAGCTGACCATAACACATCATTGAGCTAGCCAGCGGGTTCTCGATAGTTTGTTTTACAGCCCAATCAGAGTGTTTGACCGCCGAATGGCCTAAATTCCAAGTCATCTTCATGTTGTACACGGGCCATTAGTTCGGCAATTGGCAAATCAGCGGGGTCTCTAGTTCGTGGTACCTGTGATGTGTAGTTTCTTTTCTGCTGAGACCCTTATTTTTAATAAATTCAATGAGCCTATTTGGCATATATCATACAGAGTAATTAGATTATTTTCACTTGCTTCACCAATCAATTGTTATACTCCATTTCCTCACAAACCACGGCATGGCCTCCCAGTTCTTCTGATCCCACGGCTGACAAGTTCCTGCGGCCCGGCGCCGTACAACAAGCGCATGTCGTGTATAAACATCCAACTTTAAATCCCATAGGTTGAAATCATTGGGCATGGCAAAAGACTTCATGATGGCACGCTCCCGAAGGAGGGGAATGGGTATGAGGTCCAGACTGGCATGATGGGGAATCATAATTTGTGCCATGGTTGGTTGGAGATGGATTGGTATTGAGGAGTTGAAAGTTGATGCAACTAGGTCCTGTGGGTGATCTTGTGCTGCGATAGATCTGTAGAAAGGTGACATGTATGGACGGCTGCAGTCTGATAATTGATCAAGATTAAACCCCAAGCAAACTGCATTATGAAGCAGCGCCACCCAGATGGTATGCTGAGAGGTTTGCATTGCATTGCTCACTGGGTCAGCGAGGAATGGTGGCGAGGGACTACCTCTTCGACTGGCGGCTGAATGGTGGGCCAAAGACATTGGAGATATTGATTCTGTCGCATACTCTGTTATATTTTCCGGTGTAGTGCTTGATGATTCTGATGGTCGAGGAGCGAGTTTTCTCGTTCGCCCATCGTCGTCAATACGCTTCTTGCGTTCTTTCTGCCGCTCTCCTGTAAATCCATATCAGCCATGCCTCCAGGCTAATGAACGTGACCCCATACTATAAGCTCGCTGTGCAGCCCTATTTTGCTCCTGGCGGGCTGCAGTGATGACTCGCTTTTTTGGCTTATCGACATGACCATCTGGGCGCTGATCAGCCCCCACTAGAGACGCAGACATTATCGTACCTAGTCAGTGAATCCAAGATTTATTAGACAGCAGACCTAGGCAATGGAAAAATAGAAAAAAACGTAGCAAGATTTCAAGATGGTTAAGTTCGATTTGCCCGAAAGTCGTAAGCCACAGCGTGGGCCAAAGTGGCTTACACTGGCTTACGCTTCTGGACCAATCAGATCCACCCAACTATATCCCTCCAGGTCGAACTCTTTCTCGAAGAACCTGGTGCCGTGAGATATAAATAAGAGGTTCTGCCCTCAATAAATCCCAGTTTACCATTCTCTATCTTTTAAACCATTCAAAATCACCGAAAAATGGCTACACCAAAGATCATTGCAATCGTTGGGGCCACCGGCACTCAAGGCTCTTCAGTTGCCCGCACATTCCTGGCTCTTCCTAACTGGCACGTCCGGTGCTTGACCCGAGACCCAAGCTCGGAAAAAGCTCTTGTACTCTCGAAGCTAGGCGGCGAACTTGTGCGGGCAGACCTGGACGACGAAGATTCCCTCGTGCAAGCCTTCGCCGGTGCACACGCAATCTTTGTCAATACCGATTTCTGGATCCCCTATCGTGCAGCACTATCTTCAGGAATCGACCCCCTCACCAGCGCCAAACAAGGATACGAAGCAGAGATCACCCACGGCAAGAATGCTGCCAATGCTGCCATGAAGATCCCGACCCTGGAGCGATTCATATACTCGGCTCTGGGTCCGATGAAAAAAGCATCGGGGGGAAAGTACCCTTCATCCTACCATTGGGAAACAAAAGCCCATATCGTCAATTATATCGAGCAGTTGCCAGACGTGGCAGCCAAGACTTCGTTCATTTACATCGGCGCTTACATTTCGAATCCTTTCCTCTACCCGAAGTTTCAACCAGAGAGTGGCGCATTCGTTTCTGCCATACCGGCAACAAAATCATTGCGCATGCCAATCATCGATACCGCCAACTCGACCGGTCCTTTCGTCAGGGCGTTGGTGGAGGATGAAGCACCGGGGATGAAATTGCTGGCGTATGATGATTATCTCTCAGTGGATGTGTTGATGGCCGTGTGGTCCCGCGCTCTTGGAAAACCAGTCCATGTCATTGAGATGAGCGTCCAGGAAATGCACGAAAAGACAGCTATTCCAGTCGAAGTTTTGAGCGGCCCTGCGTTCATTGAAGAATTTGGCTACTGTGCTGGTTTGGAAAATGTGGTGGAGCCTGCCCAGTTGAAATCTCAGATTCAGGCCAAAACATTTGAGGAATGGCTTAAAGCGCAGGATATCAAGGAGATCTTGGGGTTGAAGGATCAGAATCAGTGGGATGGTCTTGTGCAATAGATGTTAAGGTTAAACCAGTAGCCTCCCTCCATTGCTACTGATAACGGTACCGGTCAAATTCCAATCTTTCATACAATAAAGATACGCCTCTGCAATATCCTGCGATCTGCCCACATGCCCAGTCGTAGTAAGCTTTCCCAATTCAGAAAGTACACTGGCCTTGCTCTCAGAATCCAAAACATTCCACATCGCGGTATCCATACCACCGGGGCTCACCAAGTTCACCCTGGTGGGCTTCAAATCCAACGCAAGGCCTCTCATCATGCCATGTAGTCCGCTCAGGTATGAACTTGTCACCGCCCACCCTGCAATCGGCTTTTCACCGGACACACCAGTTGTCAAAGTAATCGAACTTGCTGGACCGGGAGCAAGATTTTTATGTCCGTATTGAGCAACAAGCAACGGGGCAAAGAAGCGGACCATACCGGTTTGCTTCATGGTGGTGAAATCGGTGTCGACGAAAGGCGTGAGCTGAGGTGAATCTCCTGCCGTGAAGATAATGTGGTCAAGGACCCCAACCTTTGAGAACAAATTTTGAACCGTTTCTTCGAGGGTCGACTCCTCCGCTAGATTTGCAGCAAATCCTATGATCTCCGCGCGGGAAGAGGGATAGGCAGTTTTCAATTTGGCAATCGCAGAGTCAATTCGGGCCTGGGAGGACGAGGAGAGTATAACTTTGGTGGCACCGTATTCGATTGCTGCTTCGGCAGCATCAAAGCCGACGCCAGAAGTTCCGCCAATGACTAGGATACGGCATCCAGTAAGCTTGTTGATGTATTTCGTTTGGTCTGGCATTCTTGTTGCACTCATGGAGTATGGTGTCAGGCGGAAAGAGTAATGGAGGATGCTTGATCGTTCTCATTCCTGACACGCATAATGATGCCGAATTTAAATTCCAGAGTACCGGTCCAAGGTTACGCCGCATCACTCATACAACAATAAACAAGTCGCCGCTGAAACTGCCTGGATAGCATTTTGATAGCAGACGATGACAAAGACATGAGTGGTAATCCTTCCATCGGCGACATTTGACTCGGAGTAAGATTCGGCTTATTGATCAATTGGCCTTCGAGAGTCACGACATCGAATCGTGTGGAGATAGATTTGATGTTGAGACCCACCAAATATTGAAATTGTTCTCTCACAACCATTGCTGTGATGTATCAGATAAGCCAGCTGCAAAATTCTTGCGATGAAAAATCTTTAGAATTCTATGTGAAAATTGAAATGGAAGGATTCAAGAAGCTAGTTCAGTTTACTCCCCGCACCGCTTGAGCACAGACCACCTAATGCAGCCACGGTCAGCACGTGACCACCTGCGGCCAAAAAAGGAGGTTACCGAAATCGTCATTTCACTCAATCAGACTAACCCCGGGCCATGTCCGAACCATCGAACACAGACCACCAGGCTGTCTAGTGAAGTGACCGAGACAAGTCCGAGTAAAACAACGATATTCTTCGCGTAATCCAGCATCAATGGACCCCAAAGATCATAAGGTAGTCACTTGTTCATATTAGCCACAAGACGTCTGACCATTTTTGTAGGGTGTGGATCGACTATCACGAGTTCGAGATAACCAGCGCAAAAGCCGGGCTCGCAAGCAAGAGTACGTGAAAGAGCTAGAACAGCGCCTGGCAGCATGCGAAGAAAAAGCCAAGCAGGATGACATCCAATCCCGACTCATGACCCAGAAAGTCGAAGCCGACAACCGGCACCTTAAAGCTCTTCTGGGGAAACTCGGTATTACCCCGGGATTCATTGAGCAATATCTGCAACAAGCCAGTGCAGCAGTTGTGAACGGGAAGATTGCTATCCCCGCTGCCCAACGGCCAGAAGACAGCCCGGAATCTCGACCGGCCGCGGAGACACAGCGCGTTTCTGGTTCCCCACAGACCGAGAAGGTCGCTGAAAATACCAACGAGTCAACAGACAAGGCAAAGCAAGAGAGCACAGACCCGTCATTTTGTGGCTGTCAATCCGAGGGACAGACGACAAGTGATGAGGATGTACTCAACTCAACGCTCTGTGCCATTGCCGAGGAAATGATCAATCAGTACAACACCAAAGGAGTCGATGTGGAAGAGATCCGCCAGAGAATCTGGTCTGGGTTCCGAGCTGGTGTGGACGGCACCGGTTGCAGAGTGCAAAATCATGTCCTGTTCCAAGTTCTGGACGATATCAGCCACTAGCAAGGACCCTGCTAGCGACCCCGAACAATGGCGCTGGCAAATCCACCTTTTCGACATTTTCTCTCGGCATTCCGAAGAAAAAAATCTGGGCAGTTGAACTCGGAGAGCAACGCCAAGAGACGGCCTATTGTACAACTGAAATTCAAGTACTTGTACCCGCAAGGGGAAATCAGGAGGAATTGGACGGGAAGTCCATGTTGCATCCACGATGCGGGTCAAATGTGCGTGCAAAGGCCGTGCATCACCCGGGGACGAGAAGCGGCACGCTGGGGTTCCGGCACAGGCCGATGCCCAAGTGGTCTGATCCGAATGAACCCAGATCTCTGGCGGAGGGAGCAGGAGAGGCCGACAGAGCCCTTGTACTCTATGTACCTCATACCATACCGATCGCATTAGAGGTCCATCAGACAACGCGATGCCCTGAACCGCCCATCGAATAGATTCGCAATTCCGGGGAGCCACCAACAGTCAGCATGGAATGATAGTATAATATTTATCAGCCGATTATTAGCCGGCAAGAAGGTAATGGATTTACAATGATGCCTTTGGGCAGGGATCGACGTTGTAATTTTTGTACAAAGCTATTGGCATCCGGGGGATATCCGATTTTGAGCATCCAGTTTTCCTGAAAATTCCCGATTCACGGACACATCTGTGGAGACATCCCCACTGGAACTGGAGCCGAAGACTAGTCCTAGTTTGTTGGCTCGGTGAGGGTGCTTTCAGTATAGTAAGCAAAGACGGTCTGAGAGTTGACGTAGTTGCGGAGTAGATTGATTATCAAGAAAAGCGTCGAGCCTATGACAAACATCGTCAGATGGGAACCAAGATGTATTTAGCCGAAAGACGGGGAAACGGGGATTTAGCAGATGTGGGGGGGAGCCGAGTTGCCGGGTCAAGTGGGATGTTGGGGTTTAGGGTGGGATGATTGTAGGGACTCGTGCGTCCAGCGTTGCACTTGCTATAGCCGAAGCCGAAATGCACCCCGAGCCAAGAGTTGCGTCACCCCGAGTTGGCTTTACTTTGACAAATGGCAAGACGATGCTTCGGAGGTGTGTCGGTTTAGGACCGGGATTTGTTGAAGGGCCCAGTCGAATTCAATAATTTAATCGCGCAGTAGTATTTGGGGCTTGATGAATTGGAGAACAGATACTCGGAATATGCTCTATACTTCATATACCGCAGGGCTGTTGAGAAGATACTCAGCGGAAAGGCATAGGCGTATCCGCGGTACTGAGCCGGGTTCCCCACAATTTCCCCATCGGGATTTGTAGATCGGCTCATGAGAGAGCTCTATAGTATTGTGCTCTCCGTACTCCGTACTCCATACTGCGTATTCTCAATGCTCAAAATTACTCTGCGCTCTATCAGAAAGAAGCAAAGGGCGGCAGTGCAGAGATCGGAGGGATCCACAAGGGATGCCGAAGTTCAAGCGAAGCAAGGCATGAAAGCGTGCTCAGATAAAGCGTGGGTAAAAGGGATTTGTCTCCCCCTACGGAGTATGCCAGCCACAATTGTACCTGTAATCCCTTTCAAGGAATCGATGTGTTCCAGCATTGGCCAATAGGAGTGGGTGGGTGTAAATATGATTAGTAGAAGAGTGCATTTTTTGTCGATCCCTTTCTCCGCATTGTCTTTTATGGAGCTTCACACTATTGGACCCCCTGTCCTGCCCACACATTTAAACAGCTTTCCCCCCTCCAAGCAATTGGACTTTCTAAATTCCATTGTGGAAATCAAATCACCTTCCAGTCACAATGAAGTTCGGGTGGGTAGAAGTAGCTCTGACAGCTGCTTCCGTGGCAAACGCCAATGTGAGTCGCGTCTCCAACTCCGTTTTTTTTTTTTTTTTTTTTTTTGCTAATTGTGTCCAGCCGCTAGCATACTCTCCTCCATCTTACCCCTCACCATGGATGACCGGTGCAGGTGAATGGTCTGAGGCCTACACTCGCGCCGTGGAATTCGTCTCCAACCTCACACTCGCCGAGAAGGTAAACTTGACCACCGGTGCCGGCTGGGAACAAGAGCGATGTGTCGGAGAGACGGGTGGTATTCCCCGACTAGGCATGTGGGGAATGTGCATGCAGGACTCACCTCTGGGCTTGCGCTTCAGTATGTTTCCCTCCAGCTCCTCGACTGGCACCTGCTAACATAAGACAGGTGATTACAACTCCGGCTTCCCCTCCGGTGTCAACGTCGCCGCAACATGGGACAAGCGACTGGCATACCAGCGTGGTATGGCCATGGGCGAGGAACACCGCGACAAGGGTGTCGATGTACAGCTCGGTCCCGTCGCCGGCCCACTGGGCAAGTACCCCGATGGCGGCCGTAACTGGGAGGGATTCGCGCCTGATCCCGTCCTCACCGGTGTGATGATGGCCGAGACCATCAAGGGTATGCAGGATGCTGGTGTTATTGCTTGTGCAAAGCATTGGATCGGAAACGAGCAGGAGCACTTCCGTCAGTCTGGCGAGGCTGTAGGATATGGATACAACATCACCCAGAGTATCAGCTCAAACATTGACGACCGAACTATCCACGAGCTGTACATGTGGCCCTTTGTCGATGCCATTCGTGCTGGCGTTGGATCTGTCATGTGCTCATACAACCAGATCAACAACAGCTATGGTTGCGCGAACAGCTACACCCTCAACCACTTGCTTAAGGGTGAGCTTGGCTTCCAGGGCTTTGTTATGAGTGATTGGGGCGCGCACCACAGTGGTGTTGAATCCACCCTCGCTGGTTTGGACATGTCCATGCCCGGTGATGTCTATCTAGGCAGCCCCTACTCGTACTGGGGAACCAACTTGACTATCTCAGTGCTGAACGGTACAGTCCCCGAGTGGCGCATCGATGATATGGCCGTGCGTATCATGTCTGCTTACTACAAGGTTGGCCGTGATCGCCACCGTACCCCTCCCAACTTCAGCTCTTGGACTCGTGACGAGTACGGCTTCGAGCATACCATGGTCAGCGAGGGCTGGGAGAAGGCCAACGAGCGTGTCAACGTCCAGCGTGACCACGCCAACGTCATTCGCAAGTTGGGCGCGGACAGTACCGTTCTGCTGAAGAACACCCGTGGTGCTCTGCCTCTTACTCACAATGAGAAGTTTGTTGCCATTCTGGGAGAGGACGCTGGATCCAATGCTTACGGCGCCAACGGCTGCGATGACCGTGGCTGCAACAACGGTACCCTCGCAATGGGCTGGGGTAGTGGAACGGCCAACTTCCCATACCTGATCACCCCGGAACAAGCCATCCAGAACGAAGTTCTCGACTACAGCAACGGCCGCACCAATGTCTTCGCCGTGACTGATAACTGGGCACTCGACAAGGTGGCTTCCACCGCTGCCCAAGCTGACGTTTCTCTTGTCTTCGTGAACGCTGACTCCGGCGAGGGCTTCATCAACGTCGACGGCAATGAGGGTGACCGCAAGAACCTCACCCTTTGGGGTAACGGCGAGGAGGTCATCAAGACCGCCACCCAAAACTGCAACAACACCATTGTCGTTATTCACAGCACAGCCGCTGTTCTCATTAGCGACTGGTACGACAACGACAACATCACCGCCATCCTCTGGGCTGGTCTTCCGGGCCAAGAGAGTGGCCGCAGTCTCGTTGATGTTCTTTACGGTCGCGTCAACCCAGGTGCTAAGAGTCCCTTCACTTGGGGCAAGACCCGCAAGGACTATGGTCCCGACATTGTCACTGTGCCAAACAACGGTGCCGACGCACCCCAAGATAACTTTGAAGATGGAATTTTCATCGATTACCGCCGCTTTGACAAGGATAACATCGAGCCCATCTACGAGTTCGGATACGGTCTGAGCTACACATCCTTCGCTTTCTCCGACCTGAAGGTGACCCCTCTCAACTCATCCCCCTACAAGCCAACCGTCGGAAAGACCAAGAAGGCACCTGTCCTCGGCGAGGTCGGCGAGGTATCCGAGAACATTTTCCCCAGTGGTATCAACCGCGTCACCCAGTACCTCTACCCCTGGTTGAACTCCACTGATCTCCGCGCCTCATCGGGCGACCCAGACTACGGCATGGAGTCTTCCGAGTACCTTCCTGAGGGCGTTGCCGACGGCTCTCCCCAGGACCTGCTCCCCTCCAGTGGAAACTCTGGCGGCAACCCCGGCCTCTTCGAAGACCTCTACCAGATCACCGCCACCATCACCAACACTGGCTCCGTGTCCGGTGATGAGGTGCCTCAACTGTATGTCTCACTTGGAGGCGCAGGTGACCCCAAGAAGGTTCTCCGCTCGTTCGACCGTGTGACAATTGCCCCCGGTCAGACTTTGCAGTGGACCACCAAGCTTAATCGCCGTGACGTGTCGAACTGGGACACCAACTCCCAGAACTGGGTTGTTTCTGACGCACCAAAGAAGGTGTTTGTTGGTAACTCCTCGCGCAAGTTGCCCTTGTCGGCGGATCTGCCGGCCAGTCAGTAAAAACACCTCTTGAACACGGAGGTGAGCAGCTCGACACTTTGTTGCACATTGCATTTTTGTACATAGCCTTTTTCCTTTTTTTCTGGAACGGGGAAGTCCCCTCACTACGTGAATGTAGTTAATGAAACTTGAACCTATTTCAATTCATCAATCTCCCCTAAGCAATGCCCCCTAAGCAATGCCCCCCTAAGCAATGCCCCCTAAGCAATGGCACAATAGGCGGTAGTACCCGGTCTCCACAATAGCCTATTCGCCCCCGGGTATCTGCCGAAAGCCGAACCCTATAAGAGCAATGGAACTGACCTCCAGAACATACTCATACGTCTCATCCAGCCACACATCCATCCAAATTGTTCAAAATGCAAGCCGTCCGCGTTCACCCCTCGCCAACAACGGCCTATTCCCCAACAAACCCAGCACCAACAACATCCCTCCACATCGACACAATCCCAGTCCCAACACCAGGCCCAGGCCAACTCCTCATCAAAATCAAAGCCACAACCATCATCCGAGACATGCTCACATGGCCCGAGACATACGCCAAACACTATACAATCCCCGGCTACGACTTTTCCGGAATCGTAGCCGCGACAACCCCAAACTCCAACTTCAAAATCGGCGACGAGGTCTTCGGCATGGCGCACGCAGACCGAGGCTCAACATGGGCGCAGTATGCCATCGTACAAGAAGATGAAGTCGCGCGCAAACCTGCATTGAGCTGGGAAGAGGCCGCGGCGTTACCGCTGAGCGCGCAGACGGCGTACGAGGCGCTTTTTGTTCACGCCGGGCTTGTGGCGCCGGCGGTAGGAGAGGTAGAAGATCAGGAGCAGAAATATGGCAAGGACCACAAGGTCGATAAGCGTGTTCTGGTTACTGGGGCTGCGGGTGGGGTTGGGATTTGTTTGGTTCAGCTTGCTGCGTGGGCGGGCGTCCATGTTGTTGCGGCGAGTAGTTCGGACGAGAGGAATAAGGAGTTTTTGAAGGGCCTGGGGGCTGATGAGGTTGTTGAGTATGGCGTTTTGGAGGGGACGTTTGATGTTGTTATTGATTGTGTTGGTGGGACCGTGTTGGAGAGATGCTGGTCGGTCGTGAGAGATGCTGGTGTGTTGATCTCAGTTGATTCGGCGAGTTTTGACTTTGTGAATTTGCACTTGAAGTCTGGAATTGGCAGGAAGTGTGTCAAGGCATTGTTCTTTATTGTCGAGGGTGGGAGTGCTCTGGGTGTTTTGGGGGAGTTGGCAGGTCGGGGACTTTTGAGGTCTTTTGTTGCAGCTTCGTTCGACTTTGAAAGAATCAGGGAAGCTTATGACTTTGCTAATGGTCGGTTTGAGGGCAGAGGCAAAGTGGTATTGACAATCTGAATGGTTTTCTTCCGTCGGGATATTGTTGGAGGTTCCAAGGTTATATGAGTACTACCTTGAATGTGGAACCGTTTTGGATGTGGAAACCGAACATTACTATGGACTGAAAAATAAAATGGTACGGAAATCGAGTGGCTTTTTCATCAATCCATATCTTGCTGTATGTCATAAGTCGCTGCATGACACAACGCAGCTCCCTTGATTCTAGAAGGGAACGATGTCACCGGAGAACCCACCTTGATGATTGATTCCAGACTCAAAACTCATCAATTTTTTGCACTCAAAGCTCATCACATCAACGATCACATTCGCTGTGGAATGTCTCGTACAGACTTTTGAAAGCCGACCCTTCTCTTGACAATAATGCAGTTGGTGTATCGAATTCCACAATCCGACCCTTGTCCATAAATGCAATTTTATCAAAATCGAGAATCGTATGCAATTTGTGTACAATAGCGATGATTGTGCGTTCCTTGAACTGCTCTCGGATCACACTCTGCATGAGCGTCTCTGTCTCAGAATCCACACTTGAGGTAGATTAGCAAACGACCTTACAATTAGAATAAGCCATGCTTACCTGCTAGTCGCCTCATCCATAATAAGAAGGTTGCTTGATTTGCAAATTGCACGCGCAAGACAGAAGAGCTGCTGCTGGCCATGGGAAAGAAGCTCATCTGACCAGTCGGCGTCTAATCCGCCTTTGGACTCGACGTGGGACCAGAGATTGACAACTCGAAGAGATTCGATAATTTTGTCATCGGTGGCAGTCCCTTCTGGATTAGCGTTGAGGCGTATTGTACCGTGGAGGAAGAAAGGTTGCTGGGGAATGGTATTAATTCTCGATCGCACGTGTGCCCTTGAAACCCTGGAAATGTCCACGCCGTCAATGAATATAGAGCCACTCTTTGCTTCAAGAATTCGAAGCAAAGCCGAGAGCAGAGACGATTTGCCGCTGTGTAGTGAGTCAGTGCTTTTTTCCTTCTCTGCCTCGAGGAACAGCCACGGTGGTGGTAACGAAGGGTTACAAACCTGCCAGTCCTGCCACACAAGGCAATTTTTTCACCATGGGAAACTTTGAGATCTATTTCCCTGAGTACTGGTTCGGATGTGGTTCTGGATAATGTTAGGGGGAACCGAGTGCAGTTAGGCGGCTGTAAAACTCACTCATAAGATGCTGAAAGGTTGTGAATTTCCACACAGCCTTTTTGTGGCCAGTCTTCATCAACAACCTGTGTCTCAGAATCCAAATCCTCGGTAGCGGTTTGCTGTTCATATGATCTTATTCGCGATACTGCACCAATTGAAGTCTCCAGGTCGACCCAGTTGTTCACAAGTGCCCGGAGCGTCCAACTGAAGTTCACGATGTTGAAAAGGGCAATACCTAGCAAGTTATTAGAGGTGCTGCCTCTCAACGATAGAGCCACAGAAATGACAATGACGGCAATAGCTGCCACTAGTAAGTCCAAGACAAGGATAAGCCATCTCTGAATGCAGTAAAGCAGGTAGAAGGGACGCTGAGAGGCGTCGAGTGCGGTTTGGTTCCGGTGTTGGTAGTCACCCACCCAGCCATAGGCTCGGATACTGGGTAAGCCACCGAGGGCTTCTAAAAACTGGGAGAACAAAGGTGCCTTCTTCTCGATATCCAAAAGGCGCATTTGGCGTGAAGTCTGAACGTAAAAGGTTGCCACGTAGTATACCGCCAGGGCACAGACCGGAATCACCGCTACGGTGATGTAGGAAGAACCGAAGAATACGAGGAAAGCCTCAATGACACAGCTGAGGACAGAATTGATAGTTAATTCCAGAGCACAAGGGAGCTCATCGTCAATAAGTTCTAAATCTTGGCTGAACCTGCATGATAGACTGTGTGAGAAATTGATACTAGGCAAAGTAGCAGCGCACAAACCTGTTCGTGGTGTTTCCAGCATCCGTAGAAGTCAAGAATGAAGTTTTTGCCCTGTTTCATGATCTTAGTGACTGCCATATAGATTAAATTCTGGGTATCTTACCTCATGGTGGTTTGTAAAAGTTTCTCGTGGAACTTCCGAGATGTTTTGGGCTGTATGATCATGATAATAACCCTGAAACAGTCAATCAAAAAGCATCACAAGATGATCCAGAAGATTAATTTACCATGAGCCTAAGAAGGCAGTCAAGAGAGAGAACATGCCAAGTGCAGCATAAACAGAAAGCCAGTACCAGATATGTTGGTTTGGATGCTGCTCGTTTGCACGAGTCCACCACTGCAGCCATATTTCTGCGCAATGGGTTAGCGATAAACGAGACTAATTTTCCTATCAGTAGAGAGCACTCACGTGGAAAGCTGAGTCCAAGGATGAAAAGAATACAGCATGCTACGAAGATCAAAAGCAGAGACCAGCCAATATTCTGGAAATAATAGGAGTAGACTGTGAAGTCACCAGTCCTTCGACCCAAGTCATCTGCCTGATCCTCTTCGATGTTTAGTCCTTGAAGCGTTTCTTGATCAAACGTGATGTCTGGTGCACGGGTAGTGCTGGGCGGCTTGGAACTTTTAGAAATGGCACTGACGTAGCCTCCAGAGTTAATGAGATCCTGATAGCATCCTTGCTCAATTACCCTTCCATCGCCATCGAGGGCAATGATGTTATCTGCGTAAGCCAAGTGATGCGCTGTTGAAAACGAAACGTGTCAACATCCCTAGCCTTTGATGTGAAGGGAAGAATCAGCTTCAAAAATGTACCTACCTGAGTTCGTTGCCATAATGACTGTTTGGTGAGTACATTTGATGGTACCATGAGTTGAGAAGACGCCTTCCAGTATAAACTTTTCTGTCTCCCGATCCAGGCCCGTCAGAGCATCATCCAGAATAAGGACTTTCTCTTTTGAGTAGAGCGCACGCGCAAGTGCCTAGACAAATTGTTATTTCAAAGCACATGGAGTTTGAAATCCACACATACCACCCGCATCTGCTGTCCTCCACTCAGTCGAGATCCACGGACGCCGACTTTTGTTTGATCGCCTGCTGGAAAGTGCTGGAAGTCGGGTTGTAGAGCACAGACCTGAATAACCTGGTTGTACCAAGTTTGATTCCACGAGGAACCCCCGATGATGTTCTCCTGAATGGACCCGAAGGTGATCCAAGGCGACTGGCTGCAATAAGCCGCATTGGTAAAATTGGTAGAGATTGTGCCAGAAAGCTCGGACATCTCCCCAAGAAGCACTCTTAGGAAAGACGACTTTCCACTCCCAACAGGGCCAACGATCATGGTGATTTGAGAAGAGGGAATCTCAATATTGAGATCTTTGAGCACTGACTCAGCATCAACAGACCACGATGCAGATAGATTCTGGATGGTAACACAGGGATCAGCGAGTGGCTGTTCGCTTGTTACCTCAACATTGACAAGAGGGGACTCCACAGTAGCGAGTTTCGACTGAGAGGTTTGACTGCCGTGCTTCAATCGGTAGTCCACTCTTTCTTTCTCTAGTAAATGCTTTTGGATACGCTGGAAACAGTTGACAACCGCCAAAGAATCTTCCGAGCCGTTGACAATGGCACCCATCGGAAGATCCAACAGCGAGAAAAGAGTGAGCGCAGAGAACGCTAGTCCGTTAGTGAGGGTAGCCGAATTATTTGCACGTGCGATCAAGATGTAGGCACCGAAACCCCATGCCGGTGCAAGAGCCGAGGAAGCGTACGCTAAGAAATTAGCAAAGTCTCGGGATGGGGGTGGACCTCTTACAAAGTGTGACACCCAAGGCTTCATAGAGACGGAATCGGAACGAAGAATTGATCTCGGCTGATCGTAACTCTCGAAGGCTGTTGGAGATAGTCTCTGTCAAGCCCGTCATTTTGACACTTTTCATCACGCCGAGAACCCTTGAAGTAACAGCAACTCGCTCTTCAACGGCCTCGAGCCAGACTCCTTGCGCCTCGCCACAGGAGACAGCCAAGGGTACTCCGGCTATCAGACATACTGGTCACAGCCGAGTCAGTTAGAACTCCGGTCAGTTTGGTTACAAAGACTTACAGATAACAAACACAGTGGGTGCAATGATAGCCAAATTTAAAAGTCTTGCCAACAGCCACAATGAGAGAGCGATCTCAATTAGACTGCAGTACACTTCATGAATCTCTCTCAGGCAACTGCTAATTCGCTCGATGTCGGTACTCATCAGGGTGATCGCACCGGAGTCCCCAACAGCCGTGGTGCTCATACGCAGAGTCTTCTCGAAAATGAGTGTTACCAAATTTCCGCGCATCATAGTGATGAGTCGGTTTATCTGATGCTCATAAGCTGCACGAGAGATCTAAGTCGAATTAGTTGAGCTCACAGGATTCAGGCCAGACCACATACGGCAATACCAATGTACACGATAGCATATGCGGCCACGAGGCCGCGGGCATAATTTGTCGAGTTAACATGTTCGGGCTCTGTCATGAAGTTCAGTACTCGCTCCACGAGAAAGGGCTGTGCAAAACAAAAGCCCGTGTGCGCAAGACGAGGTAGAACGCCCTGTACAAATACCCATTTGTAGTGAGATATCATTGTCCACAACAGTGCGTTGGGCTGGTATTGGTTGGCTGTGGTTATCAATCAACTACTGACATAATATGGACAAGACTGTGTAGAACATACCACGGGCCCATTTTTCATAGATCAGGGTGGAATCAGATGCGGCTTTGATATCGGTGTCAAGTGCAGGAAGGTTCTCCACTGTCAATTTGGCTTTTGATCCAAGCCAAAGCACAGGATTTAACCACCAGAAAGTAACGCGGCTCAATACACCACTCGTTGACTCGATCGGACTGTTTTGGTATGTCTTTTTGAGCGAGGATCGCTTCTCGGTCGCTTCAAACACGAGAGTGATTAGTTTGATTGCCCATGATATCGCGAGCACAGCAGTCACAGACTTGGGACCTGGCATGAAATGCAGAGTCCGAAGTCGGGTCAGATCAAACAGTAGTGTGAAGATGAGAAAAACATTAAGAATAGTTGATGGCCGTATTGAGCGAAGATGCTCCAGATGAGATAAATAGAGTAGCAATAGCGACGTTCCGATTGTGGCAAGCTCCGTGGCTAACGTCGCAGCAGTCTTCGGGCTATTTTGATGACCCCAAAGGGCAAACAGCACCATGTGACATGATGTGTGAAGGAGCCAAAGCAACTGAGCGGGTTAGCATGAAGAACGTATTCCCAGAAACACGGTGATTGACCCACCTCTTTCGCGGCGTATGACCATGATCGATTAACTTTTTCCAATGCGCCTTGAAGCCTCCAACAGCGAAGAGATGCCGCGAGGAATGTCAGGCCAAGCGGGACCAGGGTTAGAATGGTCTCTTCGAAGAGCAAGGTAAAATCAAATCCATGCAAGCAAGAAGACGCGACGATAGGGCCGAATGTATTCTCTAGCTCAATAGAGCATTTGGAAGGGTCCAACATGGTTAGTGCATCGGAATGGGTGAGAATGAGGCTAAATAGTTTGGGGTACAAAAGGGGGCCCCACACTGGGATCGCTGCCTAATGCTTGGAAGGCCTCGAACTTTGACTCATCCTGACTCGATGGGATTCCCGGAGATCTGCACAAATCCAATATTTTCTGCTGTCATCAAGAGCCTTGGAAGAGTCAAACTTTTCACTCCGTATACGGAGTGTATGGAAGCGATCATTTTCAAATGGCCGTCATCTAGCAAGCTGAAGCCCTGCAGTCAAAATGCAGTCACCCGTAAAATACAAGGCAACCCAACCCGCTCGAAGTCATTCCAATATTCCGACATTGAATTATTCCAAAATTATAGTGGTATTGTCGTTTATTCTCACACTATCTAAAAATTTCGTTCAATTCGTTTCAAGCCTGTGGGAAACCCAAGGAAATCACGGCGTTGACATCCCCGTCAAGACAGTACTTGTGCGAGGTATGGGTACTTCCTGACCCTGTGCCGACCCAGTCGCGATGACATGCATTGGCCAAACCATTAACCATTTCCACTCAGCGGGAATAATACCGTTGATTCCTTCCACTTCCCGCGCTGGAATTCCGCGAAGCCACCAAATATCCTCATGTTCGTGGATCAGCGCAAATGCATAGGCCAGAATAATAAGAGCGCGAGGCCTTCTGGCAGCCACATAGGCAATGTAGGCTTGTGGAATCACAGGAGGGAACCCACAAAACATTCTGCGGAGCATGTAGTCCTCTTCGCCCTTCTGCACGGCGATGTAAAACCGTTCTATATATGCGACCGCCTCTTCGTACACTTCCAATGTCTCCTTGTCCATTCCATCGTCCTCGGGACGATAGTGGAGAAGAAATTGGAGCGGTTTCAGAGGCCCGTTATAAATACGTTGCTCGCGGTCGGGGCTCCTCCAAACATCCGGTGCGGCGAAAAGCAAGGGACACAACGCGGAATTGTTCGCAACCAACTTTTCGTAGGCAGATTTAATCACGGTGCGAATGCCCTGAGCCAAAGTGAGCCACATCACTGGTGGGTCATAAGGCAGGGTGGAGGGTTCCGACCGGAGAAACAAAGTGTATAAAGACAAAAGAACGGTGTTAAAGCATACTGCGTCGGTGGTAGTATTGTCGAGACTTGCCGTAACGGGCCGATGTTTCCGGACTGCGGAGTCAATATATCCGTGATACACCGGGCGCAGTGCGCTTGCTTCTTGTGGTAGGAGCGTTGAACGGTGGGCGGCTCCCAACGCTAGCAGAGTGTGCAAAAGGGGCTCATACTCGAACGCCATCTTTGGCACTGACACACCCCACATCTTGGCCATTGCGGGTACTTTGGCGGAGCTCATAGTGTTGCATGTTTCCGTGACCCATTGATGAACCAGTCTCATCTCAAGGATGCGCATCGACCCGAGCTCCGGGGATGGAAGACTGGGGCGGGGACCGGGTTGAACCAAGCGTTTGGTAACAGCCTTGGACTTGTCGGGATCGTACATCCGTGGCTTTAGAGTTGGCCATTCACATGTAACGCCATGGCGGGTACAGTGGCCGCAATCTGGGCGTTGCTCATCGCACTGGCAGGGGTGTCAGCGGAATGCGCGATCAGCATAGAGGACGGATGCCTTACCTTCACTTTCCGGGCTTTGCATCGGAGACACCCAGTAGTCGACTTGCGATGAGTGAAGCGCGGAGGCATTATTCGGAATCATGCAGCAGTGATCTCGGTATCGGGGAGGCGTCGAGTGAAGTTGACTTTCCGCCCCCACAAGGCTCGGAATCGGGCTCGGGACTCTGTATTGTTTTGGGTTAAGCGCTGTGCTGAGGGGCCGTTTCAGAGCTGCTGATTGGTCAATGGGGCTCGTATTTCTTTTTCCAAATGCGTGTGCCTACTCTTTGTATAGTTTAGCACAGCCTTGTGAGAATGATGTTTAATTGTTCAACGTTGATCTTTGGGTGGATCTAAAAGACATCTTCAAGCTTCCAACCGCCAAAATGCGGATCTTGGGTCCTCGGGACATATAAAAGCTTATGTGACGCCCCCGAGTTTTGGCCCATTATCTACACTTCTGCACTTTCACCTTTACACTACCTTCGGACGAGACGCTGAGAAGAAGCACGAACATTGAACCAGCCAAAATGGGTCTTATCAAAACTGGTCTCACATTGGCGGGTAGCTATGGTCTTATCAAAGCCGCATCCAAGTAAGTTTCTCTTTTGAAGTACTCCGTGCTCTAGATTCTCTAGAACCAGGCACTGACAGGGGCATTAGGGCTGCAAATAGTCATGAAGAGAAAAAGCAAAAACGTGGCAACCACCCACAATATCCTCAGAGCTTTGATCAGGGCATGCCCTCCTACGGCCCCAACCCAAATAGGCCTCCTAATGGCTATTACCAAAGTCATCAACCGTACCAACCACATGAAATGCCTGCCAATGGGTACTATCAAAATCATCAGAGTCAACCTTATGAAATGCCTGCCAATTATTTTACCCCGGGAAATCAACCTCAGCACAACTCTACGCGACACGAGATGCCGGCCAATGAATACATCCCCAACGGAAATTCAAATCACCATCGTGGACATGACAGTAGTCATCCGTATCAAGCGCCTAAGGAACTTCAGCCACCAGCAAGCCCCGTGTCTAGCATGGGAACCATACCGCCGCGGTATCAATCGGGGCACAATACGCCGCGACAGGATAGTCCAGTTTCGTCACAACATTGACGTGCTTCAGATGGACTATTAGTCTATTGGTAGCAAGTTTGTTTGGATAAAATCTCGAGAAGATTCATGTTTGGGATCATCTAGCGTAGCAATTTCCCAAGTCTCTGTACCTAATCTTAAGCTTTCACGCCTTATATCGTGATGAGAGAAATCTTGAAACACATAGACTTGATTCTCTAGTCCCGAGTAATGGACTATATCTATTGCAAACATCCAGCATGAGCTCACAATACCTTTTTCAAGTCAATCACGCTCGCTGACACCCGGTTGTTAGTTCCCGACAGCACACCCGCGGAATGCACAACCAGATAACGACCATTGTCCTCTGACAACACCCTCAAAGACCGGGTGTATCCATGCTCCTCGGGGGATGCAATTTCAGTCCATTCGCCTTCGCCAAGGGCTTTGTTGATAAACAAGGTGCTCTGTGTTCCAGAGCTTGCGATGATCGTGCCGTTCTTGCCACCGAACGGTGTCCACACGACATACGGGGAAGAAGTCGGCTTAGTGCCACTAGATACCACCAGACGTTGGTGGGGAGCGGCGGCAACCTTCTCAGGATCCGATGTGATTCGGTAGTAGAGCGGGAACGAGTAACTGGAAGTCCCGAAGAACGAACCGTACTCGTAGATATAGAAGTATTTTCCATTGGGAAGCTGCGAGCGTCGTCAATATTGTGATCTCAGTGTGCACTCGTATATTGCGTGGATGCTCACCTTAGCCACAACCGGCATTCCGGGACGGTCGGTATAGGTAGGATAAGTGACATCTTCCACGAGGGCTCCCCAGTTCTTCAAGTCGGATGAAGTCTGGTGGACCATTGTCTGACCATAGGTTGCATTATCCCTCTGGTCAGAGTAGTAGCAGATGAGCTTTCCCTTGCTACTTTGGTATTAGCAGAGGTATTCAGGAGTATGTGAATAGGTGTGAAACATACTGAGCAAGCAAGAAGGGCTCCCAGACTGGGGTCAGTCCGTTGATGGGCTCTGCCCTCCCACCGGCGGCGATGTGGCTGACGAATTTCCAAGTCACGCCATCATCTTGCGACGCGTAGAGATCAATGTTGGTTGAGGAGAGATCGGTTGGGATACTACTTCCTGCCAGGAGTAGGGTTCCCTTCTTGAATGAGCCGACACGCTCAGGCAGGTAGTAGAGGAAAGGTTGGTAACGCAGTCCATAACCATTGGCGGTGTCGTAAACCTTGGAGATCTCCTTCCACGTCTTACCGTAGTCTTGGGAGCGGTAGATGGGGAAATAAACTTGTGGTGGCTCTGGAGAATAGTTCTCCCAAGTCGCTAGAAGGTCGCCATTAGGCAGGTGTTCATTGCGCGGGTACAATGTCCGCGGAACAATGTAGTCAGAGGGTGGGGTGAAGATGGTGACATTGTTGAGGGCGGAGGGAGAGGAGTGTTTGGAGCGCGGAACAGAAACTGCCGCGGCAGCTGTAGCCAACGCAAGGATGTTCGAGATTCTCATTGTTCAACCCTTGAAAAGCCCAAGCTACCTGACACTATCTCAACAGCATAATGGTGGCTTTTATACTTGTGTAAATTTTACAGGATACAGAATACCCGAAAAAACATGCAACACTCCGGAGTTATCCCACCGGAGTTGGCCTCATTTTGGACTAAGTTGAGGCGATTGCTTTTGGCCAAGCTCTTTAGTGAAGAATTTCCATCAATCGCGCGAAAAGCTGCGGTTAGTAAGCCGCCCCCAGCCCCGACCCCGGGACTTCCCCTGGGACTTCCAAGCCCTGGAGGCTGGGCAACCTTCCCCCACCGTTAGTGCCCCAGCACATAAAGAACGTTGGTTCTGAAGTTCCTCAAGTCTTCTCGCCGATAATCTCCATCGATGCAACTCGATGCAATTCTATCGGGCAAATATAGCCTCAAGATTGCTACGTATGCATTGGAAGGACCAGATAGGTCAGTCATGCACGTGTAGAAGGGGGTACCTTTAAAGTAGAACTGCACAGGTTGAAGAGGGACTTGGATAACCAGTGGGCAGTCTTCCGTATTGACACCCGAGGCCGTTGGCAAGCGCCAAGCAGAGAAATCACGTGCGCCCATTTATTTGTTGACAACTTCGCACTGCGACATCTCCCTGTGGAGGCGATCTCTGCAGGGTATCGTTCAAAAGTCCAAGATTGTGCAACGGGACCACGATCTGAATACTCGGGTCACCCGGTTATTCGGAAGATTCGGAGCACAGCCGTGCTTGAAACAAGGCGCAATAGGGTGGACATATCCGAGACGTTTGCCCCAATGAAGTCAATGATTCTGCCTGCCATGTTAAGCGCTGGATGCTCCCACATCCACTGTTCCCCCGTGTGTACGATCCATGTGGTTGAACCAGAGAGACAAGATGATTGCGCAGCAAGGCATCAAACCGAACCGGCCCCCAACCCCCACATCCAAAATTAGCGATTTGGTTACGACGCAACCAATGACGGCCGCTCAACGAGCGGGGTCCCTCCCGCGCTGTCAGCACACAGCCTTCGAACAACGCAAATAACGCAAATCCTCTAGCAACCCGCGTTTTGAGGCTGTTGATTGGAATGTTAAACACACATGGGGACTGGCTAAGCCCTGCGTCAAATTAGCTTTGATGAGCGGTGACCGTGGGGATGTGGAACTTATATACCGGCTTGCTTCTACAAAATTGCATCGTGTTGACAGGAAAACCTCCCTCTGATCTCATCCTTTGACCAGCGACGTTCCCGTTACATTTCCGTCTCTCCCAAGATGGCCCCCACAGAACTTACCAGCAGGCCCAAGCTTTGCCATAGTTCCATCGAAATGTGGCAGCGATCCAAAGAAGATTGGATTGATCGATCGACAAATGCATTCCAAAACTCCAAAAATCGCGCCCAGAAATCGACTGCAGACGCATGGAATCATTCCAAGAGCCGGGCTCAACAATCCACCATGCAAGCCTGGACCAGCTCAAAATCTCGCACTCAGCGAGTGTCAATGGGTGCCTGGAACAAGTCGATCGACGCATGGGTTAACTCCAAGGAACGATGTCAGGAGTCAGCAACCAGTGCGATGGATCGATCGGTCGCCAAGTGGAACCAGTCGGCGGACCAAATGCACCAAGCCGTCTGCGTGCAGCAATCATTGAACCGTCGCTCGACGCGACCGAGCCAAAAGAAAGACAACGCCTCGCCGCCGTCATCGCCCGACTCAACAAAATCCACATCCCGATTTTACGCGCAATCGAACCCCTCGACACCAGCTTCGCCGGTCAGCAAAGTTGAAGTGCCCGTGGCAATCACAAAACCTGTGCAGCCTTCATCAGTTGTGGATTCTGCTTTGTCTGCCAAAGACCAGATTGGAGCATTGCACGACGCTGCCACCGCTACCGGTTCTCTGGTAGAGCGAACAAAACAACTCCGTGATGACAGGAACCATGTTCTAGGCGAGATCGAGCTTGAGTGGGTAAACTCCACCATCGCCGAGGCCGACAGCACATCCAGCGATCTATCGAAATTTATAGAACCATTCTGGGCTGCTCAATACAACAAAGATACCACAGAACGTAAGAGCTGGAGCCGCCGTGACATCCAACGGGCCCTGAAGAAGGAATCCCGTATGCTCGATGCTCACAGCAAAGTCGAAACGGTCTTCGGACACCTCGAATCCCTACCCGCAGAGTTGAGCATCAGCAGCACCGAGCTCAAGGATGTAGAATCCCCCACCTCTCAAGGCATTGCGGAACTTCCCACCACACGCGTGGTATTTATCGCCGAGCTTCCCGGGGACTCACCGATTGAGAGCCCTTGCGCCGGTTTGCCTTCGTCCATCTCTATTCCAACGATTGTGGTGACACAATACGAGGGTAGCGACGATGATGTCTCACCTGTTCGAGGGCGCAGCCCTCCAAGTTACGAAGCGAGTGCGCTCCCAGATGTGAAGGAGATGCGATAGAGCGATCGCCACTCTGGTCAAGTTTTGTATTCACGATACCACGGTTTGGAGTTATGGAAATTATGAAAATATAGCCCCACGAATGATGAATGATATGATAACTTTGCGACTTGATTCCAAGTCTTGGATCAATTTTTCCCTGCCTAACTAAACCTTGGAAATAAGTGTAACTGTAACATATTGGATGGTGAATCACCAAGCCATCTAGCTACTCTATCTTGTCTAACTCAATGGAGCCAACGGATCATACATAATAGCAAGCCTTTACAGAGGGCAGCCCTGGAGTGGTCTTTATGTTAGTCACCTGGGCGTTGTCAATGCACCCCGAGGCATCAAGGCTGTCCTCCAGGCGAGAGTGTGAAATGCTCAACCTTGGAAGTTCACTCACAAAATTACGCCTCGTTTTTCAGTGGAGATTGATTGAACAAAAAGATGTGACTGGGTAGAGCTTGTACAATTACAAGTGCAGACTTGAGAGAGCTCGCTGAAAGGGGGAGCGAGAGTGGGTCTCATTGATGCAACATCAACAATAGACACTCACTCCTATTCACTTCACTGTTTCAACCCATTGACTCCATTGAACCAACAGAATGCATATATATTCAGCTATTCATTATGGTATCAATAGACTGGTAGTATAATGGTATTGTCAAGACAGAGTTGATTGAAGTCTGGGTTTTTCAATCAATAGTCATTCAACGTCCAATCTATGGGTTGCCTCTGGGATCTCCTATAAGTATCCCTTCTAGGTCTCACTTGGCTCTCATCTCTCCTTCTTCACATCTTCTGCCATCTCTCCCCCCAAACAATCTCGATCTAACACTACATTGGATCTCCTGTGTGCTTTCATTTAAACTCCACCAGTACGCCACAAAGCTCGCTGAAGGTGCACTATGCCACCTGAGTACCGATTCCAGTCGTACTCTCCGGAAAGAGCCGAGGCGGGATTTGCCTCGAGGTATGCAATCTTCATTTTTGACATGGCAATGATAAACTAACTCTGCCAACAGCCTGTTCAACCCAAGGAGAACATGCCCACCATTACTGCCGATGCCATAGATTTTGAAGGACCATTTTCTACCAAGCTCAGCATGAGCAAAGTGCATCATGCTGCTGATCTGACCATGAGTCCCGAGGGACGTTTTCCCTTCCAACCCTGCATTAACGGGGACCTCAAGCCACCTGGAGCGTGTGCCATGTGGATAATGAAATCCTCGGAACGCTGCCCTCGACCACCGATTGCTCCGCTACTCCAACATCTGGAGCCCAAAAAAGAGCCCGCTTTCCGTAACGGCTGGGCCTACACAAGCTTTTATCGGGAGCTCTCCCTCAGCGAGAGAAGCATCGAAGCTGGACTCATGCAAGTTGTCGGAGACCTCTGTCCAGTTCCCTGTGTCGCATGCCAACTCAAGCTTGGCCCATTCTCTCACTGCATTTGCGTCGAAAAAGTCGATTGTTGCGCAAACTGCTGGTCCATAGATCTGGAAGAGCTTTCCTTCGACGCACAGGAGGCATCTATCATCGCCTTCTGCAGTGAAACGTTCCGTCCATCTTCTCTTCTTGACCACTCTTTCGTCCCAAGCCAGCATCTCCCAGCCAGACCACCATCGGAATACGAATGCATGCAGATTAGCATGGGAGGAGCGAACCATGTCAATGAATCCCACAACATGTATCCAATGTACCAGTACCTGACTCAGACATCGTTGGCCCTTTCAACTGGCGCGGAGAGGATCCGGGATGAGTTGCAAGACTACCACTGAGCCGTGCGCTCGTGGGACACCGCACTCTGGGAAGAGCTCAAAGCTGCTATCGAGGAATACTTTCTTGTGCAGCAAGGCGGGGCTGTCGAGATAGACCTTTTAGTTGACAAGATGGGCTTTCTCTTGCAACAGCAAGATGCGACTGCTGAAGTGAGCTCTCTCATTGATCAGATGAGGGCACTGCTGCTTGAGAATGAGGCCCCAGGAACTTGGGAATTCTCGTCTGAGATTCCCCGCGAGCCAATTCAAATGGATATGGGGGTTTGATTTTTTTTCCCTTTGATTTTGGGTCTGTTCTTGCTTGCTTCATTATTCACTTGCTTTCACCTCACTGAGATTGCGTGACCAAGTACTACCATGATTCCCAGATGCGCCACCCAGTGATGGTGTCTGAGACTAGAGATGTGATTGCGGGAAAATTCCTTGGAGTTCTCGTGTTACAGTGTCAACCGCTTCAACAGCCATTCCGTATCCAGCTTGGAATCCCGTTCCACCAGCACCATAGTTGTGTACAACTACTCTCTGGCGATTCATTCCATCCGGCGTTAAATCCTCCCTAGCAACCCGAGCACCTCCTTGGCGAGATGGGCGTAGTCCAGAGAATGCACCCAAGATCTCGGTATTGGATGAATCCAAAGCAGGCAACATTGCTTTAGTACGACTCAGAATGGATTCCGTTTCTTCACCAAATGTATCCGCGGTGCTGTTTGAATACGAGTCAGGACCTGTATTACGAAACTATGGACGCACATCACTGACCTGACGCCCTTTTGCATGAATCCACCCAGAATCACATTGCCGTTGGAGTAGGGCCGAGGAATCACGTAGGTTTCGTAGTCCTTGCCGTGTCTCATGGTATTTTGCTGAATCTGGGGAGCTTTTGCGAGAAGGATTTGTCCTCTGGTTGGAAAGCACTTTGAATCCTGTACTCCTTCTAGTTGCTTTGCTGCATTTCCAGTACAGTTGAAAACCACCCTTGTGCTCGGACTGAGGAAACCTGATGTAATTTTTGAAAGCGTTCCGCGGATAACCTGAACACCGTTCTCCTGGGTAAGCTTTTCGAGAAGATACTTGATATGCAATGGTGCATTGATTGTCACAGTGGTAAACGTTATCCCGAATGCAACCCCAGAAGGGAGTTCGTCAGTGGGAAGCCGTCTGAACTAGTTTATGTCAGTAAGTCACTTGGAGCGTTTGAATAGAAATTCGCAGCTCACGTCTTTGAGATACCCAGCCATAGAGTCTATCTTCGTAGCAGGAGGCAGCTCGTCCCAATACTCAACCGAGGATGTCTCCTTCACAAATGAATTCTCTCCATCCTTTGCCGCTAGGCCAAGCAGATGAGTGTATCCAAGCTTATCCCAACGCAAGGCGTTGTCGTCACTCGCAGATATCGCAGAGAAGTTGGCACCGGCCCTGCGTCTTGTTAAATGGCAATCGCATTTATTGGCACAATAGACCCACATACCATGGTGATGTGTAGTTTATAGATGTATCCCCAGGAAGGTGCTCTGCAATTATAGTGGTGTGTTGGCCATGACCTTTCTCAGCGAGTACTAGTGCGACGTTTAATCCAATCACGCCGGCGCTGTAAAAGTACAAAAGATTAACATCCAACTCCTTGTTTGACATGAGAAACTCACCCAACGATCACGATAGAGTCGTGTTTCATTTTTCTCAAAGTCTTTGCTGCTTCAGTCTCTCGTACCTGGCAGTCGAAGCTCATCCATATTTGAATCACTTAGGCTTCAACCGCGGTAAAGTCCGCGGGCCGCGGATGACGAACTATTTTCCGATTGGCTGAAAGTGAAAACACTGTGGTGGGGCTAAAAGCTTGGCGTGACGGGAAAGCTCCATTCCACCTGCCGAAAAGGGATATTTTCCTGAGTTTTACAGTCCGTGCCTGCCGAACAGTTGACTTCTATATTTATTTGCCTATACGTCATAATTTGAACATCACTATGATCTCGAAAAATTCGGAAAATCCAAAAAGAAGAAAGAAAACATGTAATTTGAGCTACCGAGTACGGAGTATACAGGCTCTGATTGCAGTAAAGGTGGTTTACACAGAACCGGCTCGTTTCATGTGTTGTCAAATCATCAGGTCATATTTTGGGGGTATTAAGCTTTTGTGTCCTTGATATGGTTGCTATCCAGCTGGTAATAAAATTGTCGCACTGGAGAGAGATGCATCTCGTAATAATTGGGCGCTGAGAGGGTGATCAAATCGCCCGACCGTGGTTTCGATAGCAAATGCCTTCAGGAGACCAAGTGCAGGTGCGCGAACATGAGCTATGAGCACTCAGTCGCTGAATCGATAGGAGCCATCGGTTCTTGAGAGCATGCCCAAGTGACAATGGGCGCTTGTAGCAGCCAGGTTGGGGCTTGGTGATAGGTGAGATCGGAATTGTTGGAGATCGTTGCTGAGTAGACTGTGGGAAATATTGATTGGGCTTCTTGAAACGACCACCCAATGGCCATCAAGTTTAGGCCGTAGTCACCGTCTTTCCGGGCTTGGGTCGCGTGTGGTGGTGCTGGACAAATGACAACATTCAAATTGATGGGTCTTCTTGTTTGTTTTGGGGGGCTTGAAGTGATGAAAATCGAGGAAATTGAAATTCTTTGAAAATGTGAGCTTTTGTGCACGGCCGAGGCGGATTATTTTGGATAACTTACCACTGTTTCCATGTGTAGTTTATTTTTGGATTCCCTGGCCAGCGTAACGGCCAGGTGGGAAAGTGTACTCGTCGTAGAGATGTTCTTTGGCCGCCATAAGGGGGCCCCACTCCTTCTTGACGTTCTTCCAGTGGTTCTTAAGGCGCAAAATTGGCGTGGATGGCGAGGCCACGGGGACAACAAAGTGTTGGATCGAAGAGGAGCTTGAAGTGCTCATCTTGGGCGAAGCGCTCGTTGAATCAGCGAAGGTGGACATATTGCGGCAAATGCGGCAAGTATTAGAGTATTATGATTATGTAAATAGTGTGATTGCTGAGCGTCTCCAAACAGCGACCTGGCAGGTTTATATCTATAGCCCGGAGGATGACATCGGCGCTAAATGTTGTTTAAAATTTTCGACCGAACGTCAGCCGACCGAGCCCCGACTTATTCCCGCCGAAGAATTTCCGTCTGCGCACTCCGCGCGAGGGGTATTTTCCCCTCAAAGCCATTGATCCCTTCAAAGCCCTTGGTTCTGATACGCTAAAAGCAAGTGCTTACATGCGGGCATTCGGCTTGCCGTGCAGACCCGAACACTTGACCTTCTGCGGATGATGCGTGATTCCTCCCATTCCTGCCCCGATCGGCAGGACTGATCCGTGAGTTTCCGGTTCGCACTTGCATTCGTGGCTAGAATAGCTCGGACCTCATGGCAAATACCTCATACATTCAGGGACTTCCAAGTTGGAATGTCCTTTTTCAAAAGCTGTCCGAATCAGCTAGTTCCCGAAATAGATCCGATGTTTGGAACATCCCGAATAGTCCGTTGAAAGGCTAATTGCAACGTTCCAATCACATCAAAATCAGATCGGAACAGTTTTCCTCTGGAAGCGCTTCTCCAACTTGGCCAACATCCCGAGAAACAAACGGGAGAAAATTTTCTATTGTGGGTCATTCCCCTCATAGGGCTGAAAGCGATGGCTCCTGTCTAGAGTCATGCTGCCTATGTCCCAGCCGCTTTTACCCGGCTGTCCAACGCCGCATGCCGACTGATTGGTCAATATCTTGACTCCAACTCATGGTCGACTCACAGTGGAAGTTTTTCATTCCATGAGGGGTACCTCTCACACCCTCTCCTCATTTCAAATTGATCCGGTTGATTTTAGGCAAGGCGTCATGGGCAAGACAACCCCAAATCACATGCAGCTTCTTCGGATTCACCGGGATTGAAATAATCCAAATGAGGAGGAACTGATACACTCGCCACACCCAGGTACCTCAACTTGGGTCTCTTCATTGACAGGCGGCAAATGAATCAACTTGGCTCAGAAACAAACAATAAATTCAAAGGGGTATAAGCTTCTAAAGACACATGTTGCATCGCAATCATCCGGGCTTTTGACCATATACGACCCGCACCTTTGTGTATAGGTGATGGGATGTATTTCGCAGCTCTTTCCGAATACCCGCTAACAACGCTTCGATCTCTTCGCGTGACCAGCCGAGCATCCGTGTGAATAACGCATATGTGTAGGGCGCTATGGCTTCCATCATATTGAGTTGATGATACCGACCAAGCTCCTTGAGCTTTGGGTCCTTCGGCCATGGGCTTTGAGGTAACTTTCGGGGAATCAGATCGATAAGACCAGCAAGGCAGGACGGCACATACCACATAGATGTCTTCGGTCACATTGATGAATCCGACTTGCTCCATTCGAGACTTCCACGTTGGTGATGATGCCATGTCTTTTCCGAAGAGTTTTGAAGATTCATGCATGTTCTGGATGGCGTAGAGGAAGTTTGTTGCGTTAAGGTGTGTACCATCGTCTGAGTAGGTTTTTGTTTCAAAAGTGGCCATCTCAAACCATCCATTGGGGTTCAAATGCTCGAATGCCTGCTTGAACAATCGGTCATGGTCACGGATGAAGCCCTCTAGCTCACGGCCATGGATGAAGTCAAACGGCTGGTTGTGTGACCAGGCTTGGTCAAAATCATCAACCTCGAATCGACAATTTGGTGGTACCCTAGAGACAGATCAATATTAAATAAGCGACAGAACATGCATTGATGGGACGATACCATGATGGCTGAATAGGGCTTAGATCGATTCCTGGCTCGGTCAGTTCATGATATGATTGGCGCGATCAACGATGGATATCCATACCGATCACCTCTGATCCTGGGTTGGCACTGTCTTAGATATTAGCTTGAGATCTCGAAAATCCAATCTTGTGGCTTACTCGGCATAGTCAATAGCCCATATTCCCGTTCCCGTCCCGAGATCTAACACTCTTTGTGGGGCTGTGACTGGAGCTCTGATTAACTCTCCCTTTAAGAGCAGTGAATAAATGTGATGGGTCTGCGATGGGTTAATCGATCGAGTCTGCAATGTACGGAGTAAAGACTAACCAGATCGAGACGATCTTGCTCCCGCTCATCGTTGGGCTATCGGAATGTCAAAATCGAGTTGAATCAGGGGGATTGGATCACATACCAAGTAATATTCTCCTTCATGGTATGAATGATACCTGCGACCGTTCTATTCACGATCAACATAACCCTCAAGGACGGTGATATCCATGGCAATGTACCTCATATCTATGAAGGTGAGGATTCGTAAAGGATTTCGGAAATGATGCAGGGATATCTTACTGGTAGTTCAGCGCACTTGAAGTGACACTCGTTGTGTAAGTCTCATCTCCGAGGCTGTCGCTGTCAGTGTGGTTTCTGCATTCAGCGCTTCCTCCATACTCACAACCCGGGGAATAATGAATCGTCGTCGGAGTTGGACTTGTTCATTATTAGTTCAGCGGTGAAATTTTTGATGAATCAAATCCCTCAGATACATACATCAGGCTCAATGGGCACCGACACTTGGGTGTTGACTTGCATTCCAATGCCTCCAAACTTCAAGGCTCCGATGGTTATGAAGTAATCAGGGTGCGCAAGAGCGATGGAAGGGGAAGAGAATGATTTTTCCAAGAAACGCTCAACCACACCGACTGGAGTCTTATGACCCCTCTGGCTTCAAGACAATTAGCGTGCCAGAGTGCCGGGCCCAGCGCTATTCACTAATTATTGCACCGTCACCCGAGCCAGCATCGCTTTGCGCAATTCTCGGTCGCGGTACCATATCGTCGGGTTGAATGTTACGAGGTACAAAGCCTTTCGCGGGCAGAACGGTAGTCTAAGGGGTTGGTTACCCGCTAGCGTCCTGATCGCAACTGATTGATTTGTCCGTTGCTGCGTGATGATCCGCAGGGCTAAAAAGGGGCCATTTCGAAAGCCAATCAAGGCCTGGCCCGGTGGACACGGGTGAGGTTGTGATACAACGGGCCCTGCGAGTGATTTGTGTTTCATGGGGCGATCGCGATCATGAGAAGATCTTCTGGAATAGATAAAATTTTGCGATCTCACCATATGGGGCAAGCCGTAAGCCGTACGGAGTACTCCGTAAGCCGTGACTCCCACCTGGGCGACTCCCCCTCGGCGTCCGACCGCGACCACGTCCCCAGAGCGGGGCAACATGGGATCCTTGAGTCCCAGCAGGACGGTTCTCTTAGCAAAACACAGTCCCATTCGGTGCTGATCATACATTGTGGACGCCGTCAGTCCCGACAGTCTGGTTTCTTTCAAAGGTTGCCACGGGGGTTTCGCAATTGAAAACTGTGACCCGCGGTGAGATTGCTGACTCGTACGTTTGAAATGTGACAACACCCGCATAGATGCAAATCAAGATGGAACGCTGGAAGCCAATCAGTCGCGTTCTAGAACTTTCAAGATTGCCCTCCAAAGTCGGATCTTAGGCCACTGCATGAGCCACCTTTCCTCCTTGCTGATCCCTTCCAGAGTGACAGATTATGCATGGCATCTGAGACAATTTCGCCTAGAAGGACGAAAAAGTCTCCAGATGTCTGATATGGGGCTTAGGCAATCTGACTCCAATGAATCCTCAAATCACCTGGCCACTTCAAGGTTATCGGCGATGGGTGTCGGTGGGTCCCTTTCTGGCTGCAGGGATTCGCCCGATACGGCAACCTGGGCATTTCCACTTGGGTAGGTGGCGTTTGGGGGAGGAAGCTGCATGATTGGCCTAGCCACTTAAACCTTACTAATGATACAGTCTCGCATGACGTATATGACGGTAAAGAATTCCAAGGTTGCCCCCGAGGTCCAATTATTGATTATATGTTCCGTGGGTTCCACCCTATTTCGAGGAGATAATCTATGCTCAGGCTCAACGGGGTGCCTATGTACACGCCAATGTCGATAAAACGCGATGAACCGAATTGTTTCTCGGACGCGATCTTTTTCATTTGGAGAAATTGTCTACAACTTCTTCAAAGCAGAAGCACGGATGCAGCAAAACATGACATCCACCATGCAAGCCCGCCGATCATCTTGTTTGTGCCCGCAGCAGTTGCTGGTGTGCTCATGCTTGCGCTTGGGCTAGAAGAAGACGAATGAATGAGCTCACTCGCGGTCGACAGGCTAGAAGGAATTGTGCTAGACATTGTGTCAGATGAGACCGTGTCTGTCGCGAGGAAAGTGGCGACAGTCTCAGCCGTTGTCGTTGGAGATGGGGTCTCGGAAGAAGAGAAAGAGATGTCAGAGGATGACGAAGGAGCGTCCGAAGAGGAAGTCACTTCGGAAGTGGCTTGGGAAGTCTCCAATATGAACGTCGTTGTATCATCCGTAGACGTCGTTGTCTCATCTGTAGGCGCTTTTGTCTCGTCTACATGTGAAGACGTGCTTGTGGTCGTTGTGATCTCAGGCTGTGTCATCGAGGTGGTTATTGTTTCAGGCACAAGACCTCCAGTCAGTGGAGCTACCGCGTATGGAGGATCGAAGAGCCCGAAATTTCCACATGCGTTGCAAGGTGAGGCCCAAGATTTGACAGGCTTAGGGGCTGCAAGAATGGGATCACATCGGCCATTAGGTGCTGCGGTTGCGATCACCGATTCAGCTTCTGTTTGGGGACAGTCGGTACCCAGATCACTCAAGGTGAGTTGCCGTGTAATTGGTTCCTCGGGGATGATCGTCGACACTTGATCTAGATCCAGAGGAAATACCACGCTTGTGCCAGAGGGCCCAGCGCGACCAGCGGTGTTATATCCATAAATGTTGTCAATAACCATGTAGACCGACGGGGATGTGCTGTGGCTATTTGTTAGCTCAGATTGAGAGAAATATGACGAGTTGGCTCCTACAAGGTCCAGTTCAGGTGCGTGTTGACATAAGTCGAAGGATAGACGTGGTCATCTGATGGCCAGTAAAATAGATTGACAGTGCCGGCGGAGCTAAAGAAACATCAGTATGAGAGGTCACCCCGATATTGACGTCAACGAAGAGGGAGTGACCTACATGCTGCAGGTTGTCGGGCATGGGTTTGGGGGTGGGCTTGGTGGCGGCGTGATGGTCGTAGGCA
The DNA here is from genome assembly GCF_028827555.1 of Penicillium brevicompactum. NCBI lineage: Eukaryota > Fungi > Ascomycota > Eurotiomycetes > Eurotiales > Aspergillaceae > Penicillium > Penicillium brevicompactum. The sequence continues at coordinate 288,152 of NW_026623208.1, forward strand.
CATAAGTCGTAGTTGTAATGGGAAGGGGGGTGGTGGTACTTGTAAATGTGAGGAATCTTGAAGTTGAGGGGAACACTGATATGGTCGAAATTTCTCTGGATGACACAGAACTAAACGGCACAGGAATGGCAGTAGGAACAGTGCTGCTCCCGCTCCATCGTACCGAAGATGCGAACGAAAGACTCCAATCAGTGGTGGGAAGAGTGGTGGTCTCAGTCGTGACGCTCTCGACAGTAGTTTCAACCTCACTTCCCCAAACAACAGTAGATGGGGAAGAGAATGTGATCGGATCAGGGTTGTAGGTTATGAAGTTACTGTGGCTTGGATCACCACCCGCAGAAATTGGAGAGTGTTGAAAGTGGGGAGAGTGGGGAGAGTGAATAGCTTCTGTGTTTTCCTAAGGTTAGTGCCTGCAATTCATATCATCAGATATTGCCAAAGGCTTACCAGGACCATTGAAGGCTTTTACTTCAGCGACTAACAGTCCGAGTGCCCATAATTGAAGTGCAAAAACCATGATGAACTCTTCTAAGACCACAAATACAATAATTGTATGTCAACTAGTTGAGTATAAACAGCAGACGAAAAACAAGACCAAGAACCAAAATCATAAAGCAGGAGAAGGCATCAAATTTGAATTACAAAATATTCCGAGCGTTGGAAAGCGAGAGCGAGAGCTGCACCTGAGCACGATCCAGCTGCGATGACATATGAGAAGAATCATGTCAACATAACTTGTAACAGCCGAGCGGTGTATTGACCGAAATAGGTAGCGACAAGCAACTAGCTCGCTTAGAAAGGCAATGCATTTTGCGGAGAATTGACTTCTAGATGTTTGGATCGTTGAATTTTCGACGCGATTGTTCCTGATCTGAAAGTGGAGCAGGTTTTGATGTCCATATCCTTGTTTTGTAGACCCCAACGTGGACCTGTCAGGGACCTTCGTTACCTCTCAAGAAATAACAACGACGATCGCAGCCGACTAGCTCTGTAGGATAACAGGTTCGAGCCCCGAAAATGATGTCTGGCGCAAAACGGCCTAGAAGCCATGCAGATCCCCGGTCGCAACATCACATAGGAATTGAGATTAACCAATTCAACTTGCATTACTGCCAGATAAAATCTTCTGGAATCTACGAGTGGTGAAATGAAGTCTGCATTATTTTGGATAGGACTGAATTTAAACTGGGTGCTGAAATGCGCCTCATCCTCACCCGCCAAACGTTCATCTTCAGCTCTCGAGGTCTCTCCCAGCCAATATTTGTAAATATTTGCACTGGAATTTGACCTCTTGATTGTTATTGTGGCTAACTGTGCATTTAGTGAAGGCAATGATGGTCCATGGAGTACTTTTCATCTACGAGTTGGAACGCCAGAACAATCCGTCCGAGTGCTTGTCTCCACCGCATCTCCAGAATCACTCGTTGTCTTGTCGGATTATGGATGTTCTAAATCAGTGTTTCAAAATGTTCCGTCAGACTGTGCGGTATCTAGGGGCACCCTGTTTAACGCAAACCACTCTTCAACCTGGGATGATTTGGGACTCTACGGGATAATCGACAACGGAGTTGGTCTCGAGGCCAATCTTGGTTACTATCAAAGAGCAGAATTTGCTCGCGAAACTTTGGGTGTTGGTCTCACTGGGCAAAGACTTGAAAAACAAACATTAGCAGGGATCGCGACCGCGGAGCCTTTCTACCTGTAATAGTGAACTTACCTTGTCTGCCCGAGAAAACCTACTGACCCAACTTGTGAGCAGGGGAATATTTGGGCTCAATCCTCAGCCTGTCAATCTCACTTCTTTGGGCAATGATTCTTCATCATCCTTTTTCACAACACTCAAGGACCAAGATGTGATCCCTAGCCTGACATGGAGTTATACTGCCGGGGCCAAATATCGTGAGCATACCCAGGAAACATCATCCAACTTGTGATTGGTTCTGGCTAAACCAAGTCCAAAATAGGACTCAAGCAAGTATACGGTCAACTCATATTTTCCGGATATGACACTTCCCGCTTCACGCAGAACACTGCGTCCTTCACAATGGCAGATGACATCACTCGAGATCTCGTGGTTTATCTTCAGTCCATCAGCTATAGTGGATCAACCTCTGCCACTTTACTATCGAAGGCCATTCCTATCTTTATCGATTCAACAGATCCAAATCTCTGGTTACCGGAGGATGTATGCCATGCCTTTGAAGATGCGTTTGATCTCACTCTTGACAACGAGACGGGACTATACTTGGTGAACGACACACAGAACACCCAATTGCAGAATTCAAATGCGCAGGTCACATTCAGACTGTCTGATGTGCAGTCCGGTGGTGATGCTGTTTCCATCACCTTGCCATATGAAGCTTTCGCTCTAACCGCCGAGTCTCCGTTGGTCAAGAACAGTAGTTACTATTTCCCACTCAAGCGTGCCGCAAATTCAACGCAGTATACACTAGGTCGGACGTTCCTTCAAGAAGCGTGAGTTGGATTTCTCATATATAGATTCTCTGGACTGACAAATTGGTTGTGACAGTTATCTTTCGGCCGATTATGAACGTGGTGTCTTTAATGTGTCAGCATGCAAATGGGATGATGATGCCGATCAAAACATTGTTACTATCCAATCCAAGGATTCGAAATCTTCGGGTTGTTCTGGAAGTGAGTGCTCCACAGGTTCAGATGGTGGAGGAGGTCCCTCACCACTGAGCCGCGGTGCTGTAGCGGGTATCGCCATTGCAGCGTTGTGCGGAGTCGTCATTCTGGCCGCAATTCTGTTTTTCTTCATCCGCCGCCAACGCCAAAAGGAAGCAAACAAAGCGACTCCACCCGAGTCAGATGTGTCCGTTCTCTCTGGTCCGGTACATAATGCACCCCCTACCGAGTCGTCAAACAGCGCACAAACCCCACCGAGACCGAGATTTTGGTCTCCAGATGCTGTGCTTGGTGATGCTAGCGAGAGTAACATTGGTGCCAGCAGCGGTAGTGGCACTACCCACGAGCAGAGCGTAGAATTGGACGGTCGGAACACACAGGTCAAGCCGGTATATTATGAACTACCAGCCAATGGGCCTTGAGACATGATCCCACACTAAACTTGGAATATGAGTCTATCTGTTTCCTGTTAGATTTCGTGAACAAAATAATGAACAAAGCCTATCGTGCTCCCAGCGTTAGAGCATGCATTTACATGCTTGTCTTTTCATGCAGGATCCCTTCTTCCGATGGTCAGTTCCCATCGTTGGGCTTTCACTTTGTTTGTTCCGTTCTGAGAGAAAATGCTTGAACCGTCCCCAGAAAAAGTAGAATGATGGTTTTGAGGAACTGTCATTCCCTGCTCAAGTTTCATGCATAGTTGATAAACAGGGGGCTGGTGACAACCTTCGCGCCACTCCACTCCCTACCAACGAAATACACAGAGCGATCTTTGGTATCCCCACCTAGAAGGGATACAGACCCTTCCACTCGGCGAGGTAGTTCGATGTCTGGTATAGCCTCGACCCGAACGAACAAGCCTGCACCGCCACGAATTTCAATCAATTTGCCCCCAGGTGAAGCAGAGGCCTCTTCCCAAGTTGCATCGATTGCAAAATATGGCTGAGGCTTGTGCGGATTTCCAGCTAGCGCATCTCCCACTTTCACGTAACCACCGAGGGAACCAGTTATTCTGATCCTTGATGGTGTCCTGTCTCCCTCAAAAGTGACATTCACGCCATCAATATCACCGCTAGTCTTGCTAGAAAAATTGACAACGTGATTCTCTGAGGTTTTGACAAAATCCTCCGGGTTATCCTCTAGTCCTCCGAAGGGAAGAGCACTCTTCACGCTGGCTTCCCCCAAAATTTCAATCATGCCGCTCCAAATTGCCTCCCTATACCGATCATACAGTCTTGCTCCACCCCAAGTGACCCTCAATATCTTTGATGGCGTGGTTTGTTCTTCTGACCAGAAGCATCGGTGCCATATCAGACCAGATGCATCGAAGGCTTCGATGGTAGAGAAGCCCCTGTCGCCCAGGAAATGATACTTTATCTCTTGGACCCCAGTCGCCGAGGCTTCAATCTCGTCTCCCTGCAAAGCGATGCCATCTTTGGTTATGGTAGATACGAGGCCAACTAAACGCTGACCCGTGGTAGCAAAGGTGCGTCTAGATCTGAGGGACCTGGCCACAGTAGCTCGATCTAGTCGATGTGATAAGATACCGGTTAGGCCCCCACGAGTTCCGAATACCGCAGTTCCAGGTACGCCTCCACCGCACCGGCCACGGTGCTCATCGGAGTTGGCAGAAACACCGAGTTTCCATCCTCGCCCAACAGCATCCTGCAGAAGCCATTCAAATTGACCCCAAGCACTGCCGATTTCGATTAAGCGCTCGAGTTTCGGGTGGTGCCAGCCAAGGTTACAGCGACGCCCTCCCACATGCGGAATGAGTAGGTGATTGTCTGCGTCTTTGGCATAGGTAGCATACAGCTCATCCAGTGGCCAGGCCCCTGGCACGAGGTCCTTTGGCCCATTCTCAGACCATTCGAAAGAGCGAGCGACGTTTCCGTGCCGATCAAAGGGAAATTCAGGCGGATATTCGTCGGGGTTTTCAAGGAACACAACATTGTGATCACCTCCAGCGGCCGAGTTTCCGCACCACTCGGTTCCAGGGTAGATGACAAATTTTCCAGGCTCGTTCAAGGACTTGATGAGCTGTACTGTGGCATCCCAGCGTTCCTTCGTGATTTGAAAATCATTGGCAGTGTATCCAAGAACATCCAAACCTGCGACTTCACGTCCGTATGAGAAATTGTAAATCGAGTCTTCAGTGCCAACTGTATCATCAGAGTGAACATGTAAGTCTCCGAAGAGAATCTTTGGAACAGCCAAGTGGGAGGACGCGCTGATATAGGAGCGGCTAGACCCCACGATCCCATCATTATTTTCCAATGATACGTCTACCGTGTAGTCGCCGTCGCCCGATATCTGGAGATCAGAAAATATCGCATTCGTCCATCCTGTTCTCGGCACCAGCATTGTTTTGTGGGTTAATATTTGAGACCCGGCGCCCTCGATCGATATGTGCAGGCTGAAGACAAGATCTTTCCTGTTATCTCGGGTCACGTTTCCCCATTTGTCCTCCGCATGAGTATGGACTGCAAATGATACATTTGGCTGGACTAGTCTGGGCGAAACAGTCTGGATGTGATTGGGCGGACCGGAAATAATGCTCCAGGATATATCAGGTTGAATTGGAGCAAAGCGGCTATCATATCTGTGTCAGTAGACAGCTCGCCGTGCTTTGAAAGGTTCAAAATACTCACGACGTGCCAACAGGATCAACGTAGAATCTCCATCGAAAGTCCTTTTCCACAAAGGTTTGCACTCGAGTGCCTCTGCCTCCAAAGCGTCGATCGCCGAGTCGAATGAGAATCCGATCTCCGGGATTCAAATACCCATCCTGAATATCCACGATGACAGCTTTCTGAAAAGGTCTTTCATGACCCTTCTGGTCGAATAGTATACCCAGTGACTGCACAGTGGCGGGTGTCTGCCCGCTAACAAGGCTGTTGGGCACATATTCAGCACTAACATAGTTGTCTTTCGTCCGGTCTGACGTCTGAAACAAAGCCCAATCCTAGAGAAAAGACATCTAGTCAGCATCTCGGTTTCCTTCACAGAAGGAAACTCTCTTACTGAGTAAAACTTGAAGGTTGCTTTGATCCATGCGCCATCTGCAAGCCCAGAGGCGCCAACTTCGTAGTCAAGTACAAGCTCTGTCCATTCACCAGCAACCAATGTTTTTGTGTTGCTCTTGACTCGACCGAGGAATGGAAGGCTTTTTGTATACTCATAAAGCCCCTCCGGAGCAAAGTACTCCCCCGCTACCTGTTGCCTCTCCTCTGCTGTAAGATACTTCATCTTGCGCAGTGGTGGATCGCAATTCAGAAACAGCAATGCAGAGCAGTGATGTACAAGAAAGGGGAGAGAGAGAGAAAGAGAGCGAAGCTCTGGATCTACGACCAGTTATCTAGCAGGCCTGACAACTCAGGCAGCCACAAGTGCTCCGACAGAGATTGGACAAGAAAGCAGATTACATTTATGGATGTAAAGGACACTGAATCTTGAAGCGACCGGGGAAATTCCGAGAGGGGGTCTCATATTGCACCATCACCATGCGGGATTCAACATCGCACCTTATTCCAATGCTTGACACTTTTCATGATTTCTCTACTTTTCACGCGTGGGTCATTATCACACAATAAGATCCACACTGATGCTCATAGTCCGATTAATTGACATCTAAACAAAAACACACCGGAGGTTCTTGAATTAGCTAGGCGTATAGAAAGATCTGCATATCATTCGATGAGTACTTTGCATTGGGAAGTGTGGGCTTATGAGATGGTTAGCGAGTTTTCCGGCGTGAAGACCTGTAAGCGGGCCCGGGGGTCTTCGAGTTCATGGTGCATAGATTCAACGCATCAACACCATGATTGTGCAAAACCATCTTGATCTCTTCAAACTCCCGCAACTCAATCTCTTGAGCATAGATATCCCTTCTATCTGACAGAAAGAAGACTCCGTTTGATTCGAAGATGGTGTGGGAATTGTTGGCCAATACTGGTCGGCAATTCGTGAGGCCCAACAAAGCACCAAGCTCCTGGCCTTTAGTGCCTTCATTAGTCCACTGGTGATGGCGGAGCATTCTGGGATCTGTAGACCAGCCGCGAGGACCAGAAGAGACATGCTATCTCTGTAAACGGCCATAGTTCCAGGGATTCGAGTCCAAAAAAGACTCACTTGATTTGTCCGATCAAACGGGCCAGAGCCACGACCAACGTGGTGTGTTGGGCTGCTGTTTGCGACTCTGAAGCCCGAGGTTGTAGCCTACTACCTACATCCCTCCCGCTTTCTCGCAACCTCCGACATTTGGATGATACTTTATCACGGCTGATCTATTTTATTACATCGTCAGTAGACACACGTAATCTTTGGGAAGAAGATTTCTCGATTGCCTCACTCCTGATTGTTGTTTGGATGGGTTTTCTGTCTCTTGTGTCCCCTGGTCGCAATCTTCCTTTTCTGAAGCCGTACTCAATAGAGACCACATTTCAAAACTTCTTAAAGCTATTGATAGGATATTGATGAAGAATAACTATGTTGCTTCAAAAGTATGAATGGCTGGACATCCAAGCTTATGTAGAAATTGGTTCGGGAACGCCCAGGGTAATACTCCGTAAACCAGGTTGAACCATTAGACCGTGTGACATAGAAGTCTTGCACAATTGGGAGTTTGTATCATTCTGGGATGAAACAAGATCTTGAAACACAGAACATTAAGAGATGTCACCTGGGCAAGACCAATGAGATTCTTTCACTTTCTTGTGCACCTCACCTTTTGGTTTTGAAAGTCTTCAGGTCAGTCAGAAGTCCCAAATCTCATGGTTTTCTTTCTCTCCGTCTCGCCGTTGATTTTTATGGGGTGACAGTGTCACAATCACCAGGCTGGCCCCGGGGCGCCATAATGTGATGCGAACCCGGGGTCGGTTGGCCGCGGGCCCCCGGAGCCCCGGGGCCGGATTCCGGGGTGACACATGGTGGGTCGCTGCGGGTTGAGCCGCTAAATCAAACCAAACTAAAAAAAAAAAAAAAAATCTGTGACTCAAAACGCCAATTCTTTCCCTTCGCATCATGGCTTCAGACAGCTTCGTGCCTGTCAAGGCCTATTTACCCACATTGCCACTTCCTCCCAACAGTCAGAGGTCCGAAATAACCACCAGTCGTTTGCTACTCCGACCTCTCCGATCAAGCGACCTGGACGCGCTGCATGTCTTGCGTACTCAGGAGGATGTCATGAAATGGACCACGGCTGGCTGCATCGACGAAAACATTGAAAAGACAAAGTCGAAACTTGACCCTTTCCTACCACCACACGATATTGACAACGCCAATTTCGCTATCTGTCTCAAGGACTCTGGAGAGCTGATTGGCATTGGCGGGTGCCATCTTTACCCCGGATCACATGGATGGCCTGAAATTGGGTATATGCTGCGACAAGAAACATGGGGACAGGGGTTAGGCACGGAATTTCTCACTGCCTGGCTGCGGTTCTGGTCTGAGCTTTCTCGCTCTGAGCGTGAAGTGTGTGTCGAGAAGGAAATGGTCATTGGTGAGGGTCATGTTGACGAGCATCTTATCGCTATAACCGAGGCCAGCAATAGCGCCAGTCAAAGGGTTCTGTCAAAGTCTGGCTTCCAACGCTTTAGAGAATTCAGCGAGGTCCAAGGCACCAAGACGGTGAATCTTGTTGCATTTCGCTTCGTGCCACAGAAATCGGCAAATGGTCCATAAAGAAGTGTTCACTGCACCCTTCGATGGCTTCTGAAATTACCGCGTCACAAATCATGTTGTTCTGGTCATGCGCCGTAGTCACATTCAAGAGGGAGGCTGGGAGTCCATTCCCCCTCCGTGGCTGACAGGCCCCAGCCAGCCTCCTCAAATCGAACTTCCCATAGCCAACCGTCTTGACAGACCCCATTTACAGCGTTCATGGTATTATTTATGATAATTGACCTCAATAAGGAGCACTCCGTACAAACATCTCCCATGCTCAGCATTCCCGGGCCAAGGTGGCGGGCGCGCATGCCCGAATTAACGCCAATTTGGGAAATTCATCCCCGACTCCCTTGCCGAGGGAACCACCCTGCCGCCCCCTCGGTTCCAGATGCTCAACAGTGTAATCAACCATCGCGCGAACTCTAAGAATTGTAATACATCCCGAATCTCTGCTCAGGATGTTTTACTTTCAAGATTGATTTGAGGATAATGTGTCGGCGCCGTTGTTTGCCTTGTTTGCAGGGCCCTGCTTGCTGTTTGATAGACCTAGATTAGAGAGCCTCGCTCGACCTCTTTCCTTCTTCTCCTCGTCTCGAATACAACTAAGTTTATCGTACATGACAGCTATTCTGACATAATGCTTCTGTCTTCTCACCTTGAACTCTGCGTGCGTTTAAAGATAGAATACCTGCCCAGGTGGGGATCCCTATTCGTATACCCAAAGTCAATACCCAGAGGGAACCTTCTGATTTAACACATCAGTAGAAAAAGTAAAGAGCATTCTTCAACAATAGCTAGCTATACCTAGCAGTCTGACATAGCTAAATGTCCTGCATAGATCTAAGGGTACTTAGGTTCCTGGTCCCTACAGTACCCGTGCATCACAAGCCACAAGATTTAATTAACATGCTCCGCAAAGCCACTGTCACCGGAGATAGCTTCTTTCTCATGTTTTTGTACCTCCTCGTCCTCGTGATAGACGAACTGAAGTGGTCGCTTGGTCGAAATAGCGTCCGCATCACCAACTACGATGAGTGGAGGGTTGGATCGATAGTATGCGTCCATATCCTCCAATGTTCGGTTCGCTGTATGTAGTCAGTAAAAATTTGTTGCGTTCAAATTCAAACATGATTGGCTCACCTGTCTCAGGGTAGAAGAAATAAATCACGGGCAGGAATAAAGCGTTGAGAACGGTCCACACAATCCAGAATTTCCAGCCAATGCTTTGGATGCCAATAGGAGTGATTTCGACAATGGCAAAATTAGTGATCCTGGAAATGGAGAATATGAGTAACAGAGCCTAGCTGTCTGAGTAGATGATCCAAGAACTCACCAGTTTGTCGCTGTCGAGACGGCCACGCCCTTTGTCCTCATGGGCAACGAGTTTATCTCGGTCGGGTATAGCCATGGAACTCCCAGCATACCCATTCCAAAAGCCACATGGAAAAGGAAGAAAAAGGCAACAGAGGCGGTGGCGTACACGGGATCCTTCTCGGCCAGGTATAACAGAATGGTGATGATTAGGAAAGATACGAATTGGCCAAAGCCAGAAAGCATCATCAATCCTCGACGGCCAACTTTCTCCACAATTGAAGCAGCAGCGCACGAGAAAATGAAGTATGATGTTGCATTGCAAGCCGTGAGCAGTCTGGCCATTTTGTCTGAAAGTCCAACCGAGTTCATAAGGACCAAAGGAAGATAGTAACTCATGATATTGATGCCTATTTTTTGACAGTCAGTATATCAATTACGGCAACATATTCTCCTGTGAGGGTCCTGTGGTGAAATACCTTGGAATTGCTGCATGGCTTGTGTTCCAGCACCGAGAAGTAATCGACGGAGAGTTTTGGTGGTATTGTCACTTTTGCTTGGACGCAGCAGCTCGTACCAGCTAACGGCATTTTGGCTCTCATAGGTGATGCTAAACTTGATCTCGTCACGTTGGGTTATGATAAGCGGGTCGTCTGTGGTTCTCGCTTCAACACAAGCAAGAACTTCCAATGCCTCCGTTTCCCGCCCTTGTGTCATCAGCCATCTGCTTCCTCGTTAGAGTCGTATCATGTTTTGGCCATGTAGATTCATCGTACCTTGGTGATTCCGGAAGCCAAGGAATCGTTGTAAGCAATACGGCAACAAAAATGAGCTGTAGAGAGATTGGCAACCGCCACGCAATAGCACCTCCGCGAAAGGAAAGGCCATAGTTGATCCAGTTGACAATACAATAGCCGCCAACGTTCAGTCCAAGATCCAGAATGACTAGTTTTCCTCTCCATTTTGCCTGCGCCGTTTCCGTTTGCCAGATTGGAGCCGTCGCCGTGTTGATTCCATTGCCGAGGCTAGAAAAGATTAACATCGAGTACATATCATCGGGTTTGAAAGCTTGCTCACCCTAACACAATACGACCGACAAACATTTGAGGTAGGCTGTAAGAAGATGCCTGGAGGACTGTACCAACGGCCATGATGATAGTTCCCAAAAGAATGGACTTCTTGCGACCAAGTCTCTCGCCTACTGTGAAAGCGAGTATGGCTCCGAAGAAACACCCAATATCATAGATGGCAGCAACGGTTGAGAGAACAGTGGTCTTAGTAGGGCCGACTAGGTCGTGGACTTCGAGGAAGTCGCGAGTGACGACAACACCACCTGCAAGGGCCGAATCATCAGTATCTAGCGGCCTCGGTGTAGGCCTTAAAAGGAAAAAGGAGACAAACTAAAAACGCCTTGGTCGTATCCAAACAACATCATGTCTGTAGCACAAGCCAACTACAGAAATCCACATGTTAGCATGCGCCCTTGTAGCCCTGAAATGCACAGCATGGAGAAAATCTTCAACTTACCGTGAGCCAAAAGGTAAGCCATCCTCCAGTGAGCCCAAAGTAGGGCTCCTTCGTAATGGTCATCGCTTAGTGTAGCAGGGTCAGATATATTTGTCAGAGAATATAAGACTGTTGTCATTGAATCATCTTGAAAAGCTGGCGGGATACTGCTTTATATAAGTTTTGCTCACGGTACCCGTGGTAGGTCAAGGTTGAGACATCCCGACCCCATGGGGAGGCGGGATGGAGACGCGTTGCGGGGTGCACATTATGGTAAACCTTCTTTGTTGTGGATTTGAAGGGGAGGTCGAATGTGGTGTTGTTGGGTGGCTTCTTGCCCCTGTGTTGGCTTTCTTGGGCTTGCCAGCTTCAATTCAGTCAGCACCATAGGTTGAGGGTGTCTTTGTTATCATCTGTACGGTACCAAGGGACATTCTCGTCATGAGAATGAGCTGATAGATTGATTTTGAAGGTATTTGCAGCCAAGCAAATGGTATGAAAACATGGCCAATGTATCCATGGATGAGACCGCTTGGACCAAAGGGGTTAGCGCCAAACCATTTCTCGGTTCCCAGGTTAGTCTGTCGTCAACAGCCAATCAGCGACTCGGCTGCGCCGGAAAAATTACACCTATCGGCCCGATGTATGCGCCGCGGGAATGCTTACCTGAAAAGGATGGCGACGGGTTAGTTTCAACCGCCCGTAGTGTGGAGATGGGGTACATGACTGGCTTGGTGGGGTATATTGTCTGCTCAGTTGTTTGACAACAGTCATCCGCTGCCTAAAGCCAGGCTGTGCCCCCTGAATTGTCTGCTCAAACTGGATGAGGGAATATCGAAAGGCTGCCAAGTCACACCTTCATTGGACACTGCTAAGCCAGACTATCAAAATTGCCTCAAACAGCCTTTGCCCGGGCTGAATCAACATGCGCGTGCAAATGTACACCGAGGAAGATTTTCAGTCGGGGGACTTGTCATCATCGGTCCTTGGCCGGGTCGACCTCCGAAAGAGCAAGCCCCGATTTCGACGGAATCAGGTTGCTTGTGACTCGTGTCATATGCGGCGTGTACAGTGCGATCTGATATCACCATCACCGTGCTCACGTTGCCTACGCACGGGCATGAACTGTGGGCTTTCTCGCACGCTACGGAAACGAGGACGCACGGCGCGATCCAAGCTAGGAAACGGAACCGCAACCGCAAAACACGAGCAGTGTCATTCACCAGAGTACTTACAAGTGCAACAAGCCCACGAGTGTCCCATCGCTCACTCTTCATCGACTGCGTCCCCGATGAGCCCCACCACCCCGGCTTCGGCCACTAATTTAGGGTCGACACCGACCAATGAAATCGATACCCTTTTGGCCTTGTGCACGGAGGAAAATCATTCTCCTTTCGGCATTTCACAGGAATGGGAAATGCCAGGTGTGCATTATGAGGGGGACTACCCGAAAGAATTGCTCGAACCAATTTCCCAAGATGAAGGTCCTCAACTACTGATGCCGGACTCGTGTGACCTGGGTCCCACCGGCTCCTACAGCCTCAGCCATGAGCTTTCGCCTAATTTCTCTTCGCCCGCAGATGGTATCTCGACTGGAGCAGGTAGACCTATGCGAGATTCCGCGATATGGTATCCTGTATTGGATCGGATTATGATCACTTTGGAGCCCCATATCTCTTGCCAGCTTGCGTGTCATTTACTCGAACTATACTTTTCTGAAAGATCGTCAACATATGCACACGCTATTTACGGACACGTTCCTTGCTCTCTTTTGCGCAGGGCATCTTTTCTAACTGATGATTTTCGGCCTACCAGCCCTGCACTCTTGGCGAGCATGCTCTGGTTGGCTGCGGTGGATGATCGTGACTGTTCACTGCCTATCTTGCCATCTCAAAAGGTCAAAATTTGCCAAATATTAGGCAACGCCGCTTTTTATTTTCTGTCAACTTCGAGAAATGGACGTTCCGGGGATGAGGACCCCTTAGCTCCAGGCTCATACCCACCTACAATGGCCCAAGACCCGAGAACACGTCCAGCTGATCTCGACGATGTGATCACTCACATTCATATCGCCTCAATCCTGTCTGATGAGCAACGCCCCTCAAGCACTTCACGGTATGTTAGCGTGTCTTCTTTCTGATACTCCACGGTTTCTAATTCTATCACAGGTGGAAGACAGCCTCCGATATGGCCCGTCAACTCAAACTCAACGAAGAATCATACCCTCTGCCAAACACCACGGGCTGGGGTAATCTCCATTGTCATGCCTGTCATCACGAAGCACCAAGCTCTCTCGACGGTTCGAAACACTGTATCCATGGTGGAACGGAAACACATCTCGGGTGTATGTGTGAGGGGATGGATACTACCGACTCGCCTGCCTTTACAGAAGAGCATCTTGAAGAGCGAAGAAGAACATGGTGGCTCCTTTACATTCTGGACCGGCATCTATCACTGCGTCATAACCGTTCACTGGAGATTAGTGATGCAGAATGCGCAGCCTTACCACTCCCGGTGGACGAGGTGTCATGGCAGAATGGTACATTTACCAAGGGCTTTTCTCGCCCGCAGACACACAACTTGAACTCGGAGCGTCAAGCTTCTCAAGATTTTCAATTTCGCGATTGCTCGCTCTTTGGATTCTTCCTTCCTCTTATGAAAATCAGCGGGGAGATCTCAAAGCTCAACGATATGCAATCACAGGGAAACCGTGGGCATGAAATTGAAGAAGAACGGTTATTACAGCATATCGGGACATATCAGGATAGCCTTGCAAATTTCATGAGATCTGCAAATACTTCAGATCCCAAGTCAAAGATGTTGGATGCATTTTACGATACCCGGCAACAAACCTGTGTTGCATATGCTTCCTACCTTGTGCAGGCTCTACGCATTCTGCTATTGGGTAAACGACACTGGCTCTTTCTCATTGAAGAAGCTGAATTTTGGAAGTCTCCCACTTTCATATCCACCATCTCACACGCCTCAGATGGGACGTTTTGGCTGCGAAGAATTTTGGACCTTGATCCAGATGTCAGCTTCATGCCATACCTTTTCGGTATCATGTTATTTCAAGCTAGCTATCCCATGCTCTTGGTTGTTGAGCGTCTCCAAAGCAAGTCCGGCAAAGAGATTCTCGATGCATGCGAAGTCATGATACGAGCCACTGAGTCGTGTTTAGTAACACGAAATACAGAATACCAGAGAAAATTCCGGCAACTGATGCGCAGTACAGTCTCCCAAGCCTGGGGCTGTCCTGTGAGTGCAAGTGAAATTCAACGTCGCCGCAAAGCAGTGTTTAGTCTTTACTTGTGGACAAGACGAGGGACACATTGGCCTGTTGATTCTGAGAATCGCAACCCGACATAATTGCTCCTTCCTGGCTACCAAAAACAGGCATCAGCAATATTTTCCTCCTTATATAATCACACCAATCACTTAATAATCAAGTGTAGTTATATCAGAGATTCTGCTATTCGTTTTGGTTCTTTGCTGTGTTCTTTGCTGTGAATTGGGTGAGCCTGTACAGGGGACCGGAGAGACGGAGCAACGCCGTCTCAACTGATGCCAACCACACCCCACATGCAGTGACCCCGCGCTGATCTCAGTACACTGAGTATCTCCAGGGTCTGGTGCAAAATCTCCATCTTCTTTTGATCCGATTCGCTCTAATGCGGGGAAGATGACGGAGAAGCACGTGAGCGGACCGATCACCGTCCAGCGTGTACATCAGTATTATTACCATAAAAGACGGTCATTTCCAGACACCGATGAAGAAAGCGCATTCAGAAATTTTCCAACGGCAAAGAATTGAAGACGTAATGGACCAATACGATGTGGCAGTGGTTGGGCTCGGTGTTCTCGGAAGTGCGGCAGCATACCATGCGGCTCTAAAAGGGAAAAGAGTTGTTGCTTTCGAACAATTCGAGCTCGGTCACGTACACGGCGCGTCGCACGATACCTCTCGTATTGTGAGAACAACCAACTCATCCCCCGAGTACGTTGCTTTGGCAAAGTCGGCATATAAAGACTGGGCCGAACTCGAAAAGGCAACAGACCAAAAGCTTTTGACGATCACCGGCGGTGTTTTCTTCCTACCAAAGGATGCTCCCACACCAATCGGTGACTTTACCAGAAGTCTTGACGCCAAAAACATTCCATATGAGGTTCTCAATGCAAAGGAAGTGAACAAGCGGTGGCCTCAGTTTGACATCCCGGACTCGGTCGACACAGTGTACACAGCAGACACGGGGATCGCCCACGCCGCCAAGACAGTCCTTGCTATGCAAAGTTTGGCGCGAACTCATGGCGCAGTATTGAAGGAGCATACTCGAGTGGACCGGGTGACACCTAAGAAATCCGGATCTGGAGTCGTGATCGAGACTTCCAAGGGTCAGGTTCACGCCGCGAAAGTCATTATTGCAGCCGACGCCTGGACAAACAAGCTTCTTGCACCTCTTGGAGTCCATATTCCTCTGTCAGTGATGCAAGAGCAAGTGACATATTTCAAGCCAACGGACGAAAAAGCGTGGGAGCCTAGCAACTTTCCAGTGTGGATCTGGGGCGGCGATCCCTGCTTCTACGGCTTCCCATCTTTCGGGGAGCCGACAATCAAAGCTGGCCGCGACACATCCAACAACTTCATGACACCTGAGCAGCGCACATATGTACACTCTCCACAGCTTCTCGAGCAGCTTTCCTCGTTTATGGGGAGTGTCATGCCTGATGAGGGTCGTCAAGCCCTTCGCACTGTGACTTGTCAATACTCCATCACGCCAGATAGACAATTCGTGATCAGCCCGCTGGAAAAGCACAAAGATATTATTGTTGGTCTAGGCGCTGCCCATGCTTTCAAATTTGCGCCCGCATTTGGTCGTGTTCTTGCGGAGCTTGCTGTTGATGGGCAGAGCACGGAGGATCTGTCAAAATTCGGAATACCCAAGAACGCTACTTATACTAGTAAACTTTAAGCTCCTTGGGGCTATTTATCACTTAATCTCATACAATCGAATGTCAGTACAATTGATCAATCCTCACTTGTTATTGCTCGTAGAAATGACAAGTCCCTCTGGTCGCAATTCTTAGACGTAGCGGCAGATGTCAGCAAACTTCTGTCAATCCTTGAAAGAAATGGCAAAGAACCCGGATTTTTTCTCCAGACTTGAAACATGAAGAAATACCTCTAGGCATAGGCTTGGCTTCGGAGCACCATGCCTACCTAAGATAGGCGCTTTCTTCACTTGGGCATTCGGTCATAAATTGGAAGAATCGCGCCATCTATCACCATCTTTTTCGCCCGAGAGACGCGTTCAAACATCGCTTAGCCAAAATGGAGTTATTCGAAAGGCCATTGCGGAGTATTCCCAGCCCTAGAAGCCATTTTCACTTATCTCTGATAAACATCGTTTATTGACGGACTGTCACGACATAGCTCTTGCCTTTTTTGCAATAAACACCCCGCATGTCGACCAAGTGATAGTTTAAAACGAGCTCTAAAAGATATAAGATATGGTTTCCTCGTATTGATGCAGGTGTAAATCAGGCAAAATCAATTGGACCTTGATAAATTTTTTTTCAATGGCCAATCTCATGTCCCAACCGGATGGTGTCCCTCTGAAAACCAAACTTCATACCTTCTATCGCAGCCCCCTTTTTAATGCCATTATTCTTGGCTTGGTGAGCTTTACGCAGCCGGGAATATGGAGTGCCCTAGCTGGTTAGTAACACCTTGTTGGCCGTGAATTGATTTTGACGATTTCCAGGGCTCGGAGCTGGTGGTCTGGCCACACCGTTCTTTGTTAACGCAGCAAATGTTATAACATTTGCTATCATGATTGTGCTGAGTCCTATCTTTGCTATTGCGGGTAATAGATGGAGTTTGAAGTGGGTCCTTGTGGTTGGCACCATTGGATATGCCCCATATTCAGCCTCTTTGTACACAAACAGTGTCTACGGAACACAGTGGTTTATGCTGTTCGGCGCAGCAACTTGCGGAATCTCGGTTCGCATATCTTCTCTACCACAGCCCTCTTCTGTAAGTCTAATAAATTCCAGGCCGCGGCCCTCTGGGTCTCCGAAGCAGCTATTGGTGTCGGATATCCCGAAGAGAACAAGAAGGGAGTTTATAGTGAGTAATTCTCTCCCTACAATCGATGCCCAATTCTAACGAACATACTTTCAGTTGCTATCTGGTTCGGTCTGAACAAAATCGGAACAATCATTGCCTCTTCAATCGAGCTTTCATTGAATCTCGGCAATGACCAGCAAGGGTCAATCAGTTCTGAAACCTATCTCATTCTCATTGGGTTACAATGTCTTGGTTTACCACTTGCGCTATTGATATCGCCAATCAACAAACTCATTCGCAGTGATGGCACCAAACCAGTGATACCAGAGCGCACAACATTTGCCGAGGGTTTCCGTCGATTTTGGCGGATCATGAAGCGTCCTGAACTCGCGGCCTTGATACCCATCTTCTTGACCAGCCAATGGGCCCAAACATACGAGGGCAACTACCTAACAACGTACTTTACTGTGCGATCCCGTGCGCTGGCGTCATTCATAATCACATTTCTTGGCCTGTTCGTCAATATCATCTTTGGTTGGTTTCTCGATTATGACCGTTTGAGTCGGGCTACTCGTGCTCGTGCAGGATGGATTATTTTGGTTGTGGCATATACCGTCACCTATATTTACAACCTGGTGTTGGAAGCTGAGTATGGAAAGGCGAATCCAAGTCCGGTCTTCGATATTGAAACGCCTGGGTTCGCACGCGCCGTCGCGGTGTATTGTGTCTTTTTCATACCTTACAACGCATTTGCCGTGTGGGGTTACTGGATTCTCGGTTGTTTTGATCACAAAATTGAGAACTTGACATTTTCGACTGCCATCTTGCGGTCGGGCGAGTCGTTGGCCAGCACAATTTCTTATGCTCTCGGTGCATCGAAGAGCGTATCGTTACTGAAGAACTTACTCGTCGCTTCGGTTCTCTTTTGGGCTGCTATTCCGACAACTACCTGGAGCGTGTGGCAGGTGAAAGAGCCTAAGAAAATTGACGAAGACAGCGAATGTGTCAACGATGACCCACAGGTGGTGAATGTCGGAGTCAAGGGGTCTGGTATTTGAACACATCTGTTGTCCGATTGTCAGAGTATAAGCACATAGTGTTACCGTATCTCGGGGTTTAAATGACAAGCAGTGTCAAAGATTGGTTACAGTAAAGTCATATGATAATTTGTAGTGGTTTTCACAAAGTCCGCTTGGACAGCGCTCCTCCCGACCTCGGGAGCTTTTAGGATGAGAGGCCCCCAACATCATTGACCGGCCGTCCCGAATCCCCACCCCTTCCCCCTATATTCCTCTTACACTTACCTCAAAGCCTAGTGGCAATGTCTTCTCAAATCTTCAATCGTTTCTTGAACGTGCAATCATTATCAATCCTCCAGGCCATTCTCGTGGCTCTCCTGGCGTACCTCGTCATTCGCACGCATCAATATTTCCCGGAAGAGAACACACTTCTTTTCTTGCCTAAAATATTCCTATTGATACTAGTCATGGTCCTTATGGCTATAGATGCTCTATTCTGAGAGTATGAGCACATGTGAGCAACTCTACCATACCACCTGGCAGTACAGCGCTAATGGGCGTCCGCACAGAAAATAAGGCAGAACTTGTTGAGTGACTTGGAGATAAAAGGCACCGGGAAGTGATCGGCTCATGGGTCCATTTCAGGGGATATTTTCCACCCCGCCTCCCTAGCACTTGAATCTGCTCACTGGGCGACGGCCACTGCCCAGGTGCTCTCCTAGTTCCACACCGTTGCAAATACCCTTCTGATTAGGCTGTACTCGAGATAAAATGGTGGAATAAACTCTTCCACCGTGCGAGTCCACGGGGCTCTCCAGTGGTAACAATGCATGGCCCTGTAAAACTCCCAATATTCCGGCCAAAATCCAGCGAGGCCCCAATCTAACAACACAACAGTGCCATCGGCCCGAACAATGATATTGCCAGTGTGCAGATCCCCATGTGTAAACACGATCTTGTGGTTTTTGAGGGTACGAACAGTCTGGTAAAGCATGTATTCTGAATTGAAAAACATCGATTCCAGGCCTTTCTCTTGCTCCTTTCTGACGAATTCCTTTGGCAGTCGATCTTGCAATGCTTGCACAAGGCCTTCGTTGAAGCTTGCTTCGTTGGGATATGGACCGTAGCTGTATTTGGTGTAATCGCCCAAACCGGCCTCGAAAATGCCGTCTCGACAGGGTGATCCGTCGACTCCACCAATGAAATCCCCTGTGATATTTCGCATTTGGCTCACGTAGTCCCGAAGCTGCTGTACTGTGCGATCTTGGTCACACTTGGGTACGCGGTCCAAATATTGCTCAAGCGGCTCACCCGCCTCGTACGACATAACAATGTATCCAACGCCATCAAGGATATATGCATTGATGAGTTTCGGTACTGCTATGCTCGTGCGTGTAGATGCCAGATGCATCGCTTCGGCTTCTCCTAGGCCCAAACCATGGCCAAACTTGACAACCATGTCTGAATCTGCAAACACAACCCGGGCTCCCATTTTGCCACGGCAAAGATCTTCTGCTTTCTGAAGATCGACGGGGTCAAGCACGAAAGACGGAGGCCCAATCACTTCTGAAAATATCAAGCGAAGTTGACTTTGCTCAATATCTGGCTCTTCGGAGCCAGTGCAGGGAGTGCTCATTGCCGGAGTCATTTGACTCTCTTTCTCCCTTACGTTCTCCGTCCTGGTGGTCTCCATGTCATTTTCCTCGCCTGCAAGGATATCTAGCAATTCCAGACTCAGAATGCTTTTTGGATCTGCCCCACCACAGGGATCTCGAAGAAAGTCTAACTCCGCGGAAAACTCCACTGAGCCACCATATCGGGACGGAATTTGCGAGCCAAGGTATTTATGAAGGTCTTCTGGGTCATTCAAAAGTACCGTATCTTTCAAAAGAGCCTCGTAGATATCAAGGTTTGCGAGATAATCATCACAGGGGTTGATGATATAGGCCGTGCCAAAGACACTAGGATAGTATTGTCGAATGCAAGTGGCCAGCCTCTCAAGGGCGCAGTGAATATACTGCGAAAACATCTCTCGTCCTTTTTGGCCATTCGGAGTCGCAAGTAACTTGAATTCAATCACACAAGAAGCTAGATGGTGTTGTTTATCAGAGCTAGTGGCTGCACTCAACAGAAGCGTTGACAGCTTCTCCATTACAGCAAGACCTAGCTTCACCAATCCAGGAGATCTCATCAAGGAATCGTGAATGGGTGAATTATCTTTGATAGTTCTCTCGTCCACGCTAACCCACAGCACATATTGACCATCATTCGAGGTAACATGGCACAGGTCTAGGTCTGGAAGGATGGATTCTGCCTCGGCAAGGTCTTCCCGGGGGTTAAAAGTGCGTCGCCATGTCAAGTTCTTCTCGAGTGAGCCTCTCGCCCTCGGTAACTGAAGAGCAGGGATTGTGGAATGGATTTTAAGAAACCGTTGATCAATCAGTCAAACCCAGGGTGCTTTGCTCGTCGGAATACCTTTATCAATATCAAATCAATCGTGTGCCTCTCTGCATGCTTCAAATCAACTCCCCAAAGCTCGCTATGGCGGGATTTCTTGAATATCGAAGGTGAGGCTTCCCGGAACCGACAAAGGAGGGCTGAGCTTCTCCAGGGGGCCAGACATTTTGGAACGGTGTGAGAAGGTGTAACCGAACGATATCAGTGAAAATAAAAACAGACCTTTTACTTCAGGTCATATCGAATTTCATCAAAGCCTAAAGGTAATCAAAGTAGATATCACGATTTTCTTGCTTGGGTGCCTGGGGGAGGGATTAGGCGGCAACTCGCGTCTCGAGACTGGTCGGTTGATTGGCCCCGCCTGCCGCCGCCCGGGGCGCCAACTAGGCAGCTGCCCACTGGGGCATTCACCCATAATTCGTGTGGCTCGGTGCTGGCTGTCCCCGCCCAAGGCGCCAGAACCCCTTGAAAACATCGAAAACATCATATGATTCATTGGTTGTTTAGCTTCCTGTGCATCTTTTCATGATTTCCGGGCGTCAATACGCGCCCGCCCAACGAAGTGTGCGCTAACAAGAAAGTAGTCTGATCTTTCAATCACTTAACCGCCAAGCATGCATCATGCAGTGTAGCCTCACTTGCCAGCCGCCGACAACCAAGCCAGATCCTCCATCCTCTTCTGCCACCGCGCATAATGGGAACCCCTTCTTGTGGTATTTCAATCAACATTTTCGGCCGCGGTGATATTGCCTTCGGCGATGGGCCCTCTCACATGGGAATCGCCATCTATGAACTTGGCTCCTCAACATGCGAAATGTATCACATACGCAACCCATCAGACGAAGTCTTCATCTTTGACCCGCGGACACAGCCGATGGAAGACTCGACCCTCAAAGGACGCTGCGAGCTGGTCTTACTCTCTTCACAACAGCAGCAACATGCCGCCAGCCTGCTTTCTTTGTTCGGTGACGATAAATCAAATATTGCTGAGTTCGGCATCGGAAATTGTCAAGATTGGGTTGCCGGTGCTGTTGGACTCCTCGAAGAGGCCGGTGTTTTTTCTCCTGGCGAGGGACAATTCTGGAAGAGCATGATCAATAGAAGATCAGAGGAGATGAAAATCCAATGTCTTCAGGCAGGCAAACATTGGATTGATGGGCCAGAGTCAACCCACGAAGGGGAGCCTGATGCAAGGTTTGCGGATAATCAGCGAGATGAAATGAAACCGATTGGAAAGTTGACTCAGAACGATGCATTTCGAGCGCGAATGCAATCGCTTCTGGGTGCTAATGGTGGCGGAGAGAACCATCAAAAAGAGGAACCTGCGGGACGGTCTGTTTATGTCTCTAGTCCTTTCTTTAGTAAGACGAAACAGGACGAGAGTTGAGGCAGCCCACACTTAGTGTGAGAGGATCAATCTTTAGTTTGCCTTTGTCCTTCATTTCTTTTTATTTATTCTCCGGGGCTTGGAATGAGAGTGTGTACAGAAAATGAGGAGCAAGCCACATCCACTAGTTCTGCCGGGCATCATCTGTTCCAAGATCGCACCAGCTAAGTGGTATATCTATGCATCTGCACCTGAAGATACTCTCTATTTCCAATCGTAATTTATCTCAGGAGTCAGCTCTGCAGGCCAAATCTTGTGAAGTCACCGCCTTGAGGACGCGAGAATATTCTGCCTAAGGCCTGGGGCGGCCTCGGCAAAGCCTGATGTCATCTGTCCAAGTCATCTTCAAGTTTCAAGTTATTCTACTTTGACCTCAATTGCCACAACTATGCTCCTTGCTCAAACTTCAATGTGCTACTGAAAAATACTCGCGCTTTCTCACATATTTCACCTCTTCTCGAACCTCACTGTCCGCAGTCATGGCCGCCGTCACCTCGCGACCGGCGTCACTCCCCGCTGTCGCACTCCTTGTATACCCAGCGACGTTATTACTAGGGTCATTGTTCTCCATACTCTCCCCAACCGCCCGACCTTCGAGAGACTCCTATACCCAGCCTACACCTCCGCTGGCCCCCTCGCTTGCCTCAGACCTGCACCTTTCCGAGAACCCTGTCAATTATTTCGCCCGGAAAAACAATGTTTTTAATATCTACTTTGTGAAGATTGGGTGGCTTTGGACTACAGCCGCCTTTTTATCACTTCTCTTCTTCTCACCTCTGTACTCCTCGTCCCGTCCGCAGTCCGCATCACAACAAGAGACACGGTTCCGACGCACCCTTCAAGCCGTCCTACGCTTCGTGCTCATCACAACCGCATGGTACCTTTCTACACAATGGTTTTTTGGCCCGGCAATCATTGACCGTGGATTTGTCGCCACGGGAGGAAAGTGCGAGCGCGCGTTCGAGGAAGCCGGAAAGATGGGCCTTGGAGGAAGCAACCCGACCGACTTGGAAGTCTTATTCACGGCCGCGACCTGCAAGGCGGCCGGCGGAGCGTGGAGAGGTGGACATGACATCAGTGGTCATGTTCTGATGCTGGTTCTGGCTACAGGCCTTCTGGCATTCGAGGCCGTCGGGGCTAGCGCACCTGCCTTCCTGTCCCGCTTTGGCTTAAATGCAGATGCCGGACGCGATCGCAAGACTAGCGATGCCGATAGCAACCTGCCAGTTGAACCAGTCGAGACCAGTTCTTTTGCGCGAACTTGGACATTGCGTCTTGTGTGGGGTGTCGTCGGTTTGGGCTGGTGGATGCTCTTTATGACCGCAATCTGGTTTCACACCTGGCTGGAAAAGGTTTGTGGACACCCAAGACGCCCTAAGATCTCTTATCCATATGCTGACTTTACTCGGTTAGTGGTCTGGACTGCTTATTGCTCTCAGCTCTGTCTACACTGTCTACATCCTCCCGAGGCGCTTGGATTCTCTGAGAGATGTAATCGGACTTCCTGGGGTATAGATGTCATATTACCCCATCATGTTTTAATAGTAGAAATTACAATGATAGACCGCTGTGTTTTGGGAACAAAAGACAAGCACGGTGGCCGTTGCCAGGCTGCTACCATCTGTGAATTGACAACATTCCATTCCTTTCCAGAAACTGCTTCTTCAATGGTCGACACAACATGTTTTTCGCTGCGCATCCCGGAACTATTCCCATTCCTCAGGTGTCGGTGTGGGTTCCTGGCCCAAGTAGCCAGCTCTGAATGCTTGAGTTAAGATGTGTCAACAGCGAAATGACGCCAATTGTGGGAAAGAGGAAGTTCCACTCACCTCCAGGTATCAACGCTGCCGCATACATGACTCGCGTGATGGGTCTCAAGTCTTCCGGAGTCAGATTCTCAGATATTGACAGCTCCATGTACGGATCCCACGCTGCGATGATGGCATCGGAGTAGCATTTCATATCGACTGAGCGATCTTTTTCCGTGTTCACCTCAGCCTCGCATTGTATACCCATGCATGTACCAAATTCACGAAAGGCCAGCCTGAACTTGATGTTGCGCTCGAGATATTGATTAGTCTCAAACAGATTGTCTGGGGGCAATAGTCAGCAAGATGTCTTTCCCCATATCTTTTCGCCAAATTGCAAGAGGAGCGACTAACACATTTGCTCGAAGCATTTGTTGATCAAATCGGCGGCCCAGTCTTCTGTCCTGGAGAACCAATGTGCTGTCCACAGTGTCATACCCAAATCCAGCGTATCACTTGAGACAAAATGCTCTCCTTTGCGATCCATGGTGCGCTTGTAATCCCCGATCTCCTCTTTCAAGACCTCGCCATCGCCTGCTGCCATCGCCGAGGATTGCAAAAGCCGAAAGACAACATATCCATCAATTGGATCCAGATTACCCTCGGATTTCACCATTGGCTTTGAAAGTTCGATATCCATTTTCCAAATCATCCTTGGCTCAGCTGCTGCCCGATCGATGAAGAACTTTGGGTGAATTGCTTTTGCCAACTGCACAGCGTGACGATTGTATTTGACATCACCTGTTGCCATCGCCATACGGTTCAAAGCAAACATCCACACTGTTAGGTAGTGGTGGTATTGTCCATCGGCATCTGATCCATAATTATCTGTCTTGCCGATTCTCAAGCCGCCACCTAAAGGATTCGCATCGGTTGCACCTGGCAGTCTCGAAAGGCCATCTCGCTGCCTACCTAGGACATCATGGACAGTCTCAATGAGACGATCTGCCAGTATCAAATATTGGTTGTCATCATTCGCATGGTTGTCGCATTTACTGATCTCTTTGTGCATTGTGATCAGGTTGATCACGCCAAAAGCATCTGTCCACAGATATCTTCCGCGGTGGCCGCCTGGCATCGAGGGTGGTGTCCACGCTTTTGGGTTTTCTATGTCGGCGAACCTCCCATAGAGTGACTCCATGGCTTGTCCGAAACGATCAAATCGGGGTGATGGACTGCTGATTGGAAGGGCCATTTTGAGGATACTATGTGCATCGCCAATCGACTCGACCTATGTACAGCTCATCAAATATTTCCAGAGTACAAACGACAATCGCTATTCAAAAAGGATACCTAGTTTTTGGGATGCCCGGATTGACTTCCCGAGCTTCGAATGAAGTCATGATGACTGGTAACTCAATATTCCGGAAGGGGAACAACTTGCTGGAATCGATTCCCGGCGAATCTATCTTTCTGTCACTAATTAGATGGCTACCTTGGCCATGTCCTCTGTTAATCCCAGCTTCATCAGCAACCCGAGGTGTTCCTTGGAGCGAATGCAGCATCATCCCATCCACGCATGCGTTTGATATCCTTTCTGCGCCTACCAACGAGGATGTCTAAACTACAAGAAATGTTTAATTCGGCAGTTGATCCCTTGCCAGAAATTCACGATAAGAGCTTCGCATCTCATTTTGATACTTTTGCTGGGACACAGGTTATGCTTCTAGGAGATGGAAGTCATGGCACATCTGAGTTCTACTCTGCCCGCGCGGAGATCACGAAGCGATTGATCGAACGACACGATTACAAAATGGTAGCTGTTGAAGCAGACTGGCCTGATACGGAAGCTATCGATCGATATGTCCGCCTGCGTCCAGGCCCGAAAGCACAAATTGGCGGAGTCGCAAAAGGATACGAGCCCTTCAACCGGTTCCCAACCTGGATGTGGCGAAACTATGAGATGCAACGGCTTGTCGAATGGATGCGTGATCGCAATCAGAGACTACCACCGGAAAAACGAGCGGGATTCTACGGGCTGGATCTGTACAGCATGGGTGCCTCGATCGGCGCGGTCATTGATTACCTGGACCGAGTGGACCCCCAAGCAAGCAAGAAAGCGCGACAACGGTATGGGTGTCTAGAGCCTTGGATTGATGATCCCACATCTTACGGGCTAGCATCCGTGCGCGGGTTGGAAGACTGCGAAGGCGGGGTGATGAAGATGTTGACAGATCTTTTGGAGAAACGACTTGACTACGCACAACGCGGCCTGCGAGATGGCGATGAGTACCACAGTGGCGAGCAAAATGCACATCTTGTTCGCGATGCCGAGAAATATTACAAAGCTATGTATTATAGCTCGGCAAGTTCGTGGAATCTGCGCGACATGCACATGTTCGAGACCTTGGAGCGCCTCTTGCGGCACAATGAAGGACAAAAGGCGATCGTGTGGGCGCACAATTCTCATGTTGGTGACGCTCGGTTTACAAGCATGGGCTTTCGGCGCAAGGAGTCCAACATTGGGCAGCTGTGCCGTGAGCGACTTGGATCCGACAACGTGACGATTCTTGGGTGCGGAACTCATACCGGAACTGTGGCGGCAGCTCATGAGTGGGACGATGATATGGAGGTCATGGATGTCCGACCTTCCCGTGACGATAGTTGGGAGATCGTGGCACACGACACTGGAATCCCACGGTTTGTCCTAGACCTGCGTCGCAATCGTATAGATCCTGTGCTTCGCTCCGCACTTGCTGCTGAACAACGCCTGCAACGATTCATCGGCGTTATCTACCGCCCAGACACAGAACGAATCTCTCATTACTCGCAAGCGTTTATTCACAAGCAATTTGACGGCTACATCTGGTTTGATGAATCCCAGGCTGTCAATCCTCTGGAGGTCATCCAACCCGACACGCCGCTTGGTAAGGGTGAAACCTATCCGTTTGGTCTGTAACGATCGGCCATGCATATGGAGGAGGACAACGATGCAGCCTTGTGCCATGGACACACACAGACCAGACATGGA
Source organism: Penicillium brevicompactum (assembly GCF_028827555.1). NCBI lineage: Eukaryota > Fungi > Ascomycota > Eurotiomycetes > Eurotiales > Aspergillaceae > Penicillium > Penicillium brevicompactum. Next base: position 314,994 of record NW_026623208.1, read on the forward strand.
AAAAAAAAAAAAAAGCATGGTCTCTCTCTCGATCACAGCAAAACAAAAAGAATGTCTCTCCCTCGGGGAATCGAACCCCGGTCTCCCGCGCTTATCGGTGTTAATGACAAGCGGAAATCATCACCACTAGACCAAGGAAGATGAGATGGCTGAGTTACTGCTCGGCCACTTGGCTGGTTGATGAAGAAAACAGCCGTTGTAGCGTTCATAAACATTAAAACATAAATCGCGCAAATGTCCTTTTTTTGTAAAGACTTGGTCTCCAAATCGAACTTTGCAGGGGGAGACAACAAATAAAAAAAGATTTCACGTGGGTTACAAGCTATTCCCTTTGTGGTTTAGTTTCACTTCGGGACCGAGCATCTCGGCACCGATGGTGCCCATCTGTTGGACTTACCTTTGTCAGCTCTGAGCACTCAGGATGTCTGGTATAACAAGAGGTCATTCATGTCTACTCTGTCAGCGGCGCAAGGTTCGTTGTGATAAGCAAAAGCCATGTGGTAATTGTGTGAAAGCAAAGGCCGAATGCACAGTTGTTCCTCAGCGGCCTCGGGGAAAGAGGAATGCTCCCAGGCCCCAAGGGATTGATCTCATGCGCAGACTTCAAAGATACGAAGATATAATGAGTCGACATGGTATCGACTTTGGTTCCGTTCTTGACGATGAGCGTGGTTCCAGCAGGCCCGAGGTCTCCGCCGACGTACCATCTCCCACACAAAGTGTATCGAGCCACCATTCACCGCGATTGAAAGACAAGAGGTGACTATTTTTTATACCCAACGCTCCTTCCATCCTGACTAACTCTTCAAGGGGCTCGAAGTGGTTTGCCTATTACAATGATGTATGAGCACACGCCGTTGGGCAAAGAGCAAGACTAATGTTACAAACCAGTATCAAACCACCGACAAACTACTTCATGACTACCTAGACGAGGACCCTGAACGGCCTACGGTTCATCGTGCATTTGACGCGATGTTCGACGAAACTATCGGCTTTCCATTTGTTGCAACTAACTCGCGGGCGAGTAACCTTTCGATCCCCACTTCGATCCAAAGCATACAGCTGTGGCAGATATATATCAACAATATCAACCCGTTATTGAAAATCAGCCACATTCCCACTCTCCAGCCCCAAGTCATCGAAGCTGCGACGGACCTTGCTCATGCACCGAAGCCTCTTCGTGCCCTCATGTCGGGGATTTACTTCACAGCTACCAATTCCATGACCGATGAGGAGGTCCAAACTACCTTTGGAGAAAACAAACTCGCCTTCGTGACGAATCTCCGAGAAAACGCCGAGCATGCGCTTCTGAGTACAAGTTTTATGAAGTCCAACGATATCATGGTACTCCAGGCCTATGTGCTATACCTTGTAAGTTTTGGAGAAAATATACTCACTCAGTCTGAACCCCAAGTGAGCTAATCTTGGAATAGATCGGCCTGAGGCTGTATGTAGACCCTCGGTCACTCTTTTGCTATATCGGTATCGCAGTCCGTATAGCCACTCGTCTTGGTTTACACCGAGACGGTGCCCAGTTCGGACTGCCCCCCCTTCGAGATTGAGCAACGGAGACGACTCTGGTGGCAGATCGTCGCTCTTGACAAACGTGTTGCCGACATCACAGGATCACCGACCAGCGCGCTCTCTTCAATGGGCACGGATTGTAGATTCCCACTTAATGTGAATGACACAGATTTACATCCGCACGCCAAAGAGCCTCCTTTGCCATCCACAGGAGCCACCGAGATGACATTCTTCCTCACACGAATCGAAATCACGATCGCGTCCGCGCCTGATGGCATTCGGCCTAGCCCAAGAATCCCGGAGAGCTTCGAGGTGGACAACAGCTCACGATCTGCCCCTTTAGGCAGAAAGCCGACTCGAGACCAATCTTCTCATCTCGATCGCTACTGCACCTACATCGAATCGACATATCTCGCAAAGTGCAACCCGAGCATCCCCATCCATCATTTTACCGCCACCATAGCCCGCGTATCATTGTGCAAGCTTCGAGTTCTCGACTTCATGTGCCGTGATACTTCTCCTACGGATGGCAACGGTAAGCGACGTGATATTGCATTTTCTGCCGCCATCGACCTTCTAGAAGCGGATAATGTAATTAACCAAACGGAAAGTCTCCGAGGCTTCCTGTGGTACAGCCACATGCAAATGCCGCTGCCCGGGTATCTTTTCCTTGCAGATGAACTGCGCCACCGTACTACGGGGGAACCTTGCCAACGTGCGTGGGAAGCTATTATCCAGAGCCCCTACCATCAAGGGCTTAGCAGCAATCTACGAAGCCCTTTGCATGTTGGACTCGGACAGGCGATCTTGAAAGCATGGGACGCTCGTCAAAATGCAGAGACGCAGCTAGGTCGGCCACTGCAACAGCCCGAGTTTGTTGCCGCCCTTCGTGTGAGCATTGCTCAGTATATTTCCCAGCAGAAACCTGCGCAGTCTGGCCCCGAAGATACCGAGGCAAGACATAACCCACAGAACAGTTTCGAGACTTGTCAGATGAATGACGCTGCAGACATTCTGCACCAACAGAGTCCGTTGTATAACCATATGGGTCGAATGAGCGATATTTTGCCATCGATTGAACTGGATTACAACCAAATGGCCTGGACAAATCTTATGCAATCTGGTGCCATTGGTGGATTTTGGGGTGATTTTGATTCCATCGGGCCGTGAGAGAGGTTTATCTCATCATTAATTCCATTCTGTGTGGAATTTGACAATTCGCGGGCAAATCCCATGCTTATGTCTAAACCTGTGCCTCGTTCCCACCGCAAGGGCAATTTATTGTTGAATTGAAACCCACCTTGCGCAAGTTTGATATTCAACTAGCGCCACTCATGACTCGTGAGGAATGGCAAGGTCCGACAAACCGAGCCAGGGCCGCAATTGCCGGCAGCATTGGGGGCGGAAACTGGCTATGGTTAGAGAACAAGCCATTGATCCATTGTTGGTGTGGATAACCTTCCGAACAGTCCCGAATCAGCAGGTACTAAGCATTGTTAGCAGGCGAAAATTGACTTTGCAAGACCGTGCCACCAACTTGGCGCACCGTTAGCTGCGCAACCATCCTTGGCGCCCATCTCTCGCTTATTTTTGAGATAGCCAATAATTCATAGTTTCGTTCAGCCGGTGAACTCTGGTAATCAATAATCAATCCCCACCTGAGGAGATCCAATCCCTGGCAGAAAAGCACTGTCGCTTATGACACAAAGCGGGCTCATAGAGCAGACTTCGATCTCGGATGTGCCGAAACCGGAAAGGGAATGCAGATCAAATTCAATCAAATCAATCAAATCAATCAGATAACACGGCCCCGGGGAGGGTCCACCTAGTCCGCCCTCGCTAGATTGGACTTTTCCTGTCAGCACTAGCACGGTCGTACCGCTAAATTCCGTGGATTAGCTCGGGACTTCAGTTCACTTTCATTAAAACAAAATGGATCATCACCGGGGATGTCCTGAAACAGAATAGACGGCAAACCAGTTTCCGTCTAACCCCCCCTTGTTCTAGCCAAGCTCCAGTAAGCTTCTGTCGGTCATAAGATCTAGCTTTTGAAATTTTCTGTTACGCTGCGCCAGGTTGTGACGGCTGGAATATCAATCCCCGAACGAGCCTCCACCTGGGCAAATCGATACTTTCTCTGCACAAAGTTTGACCGAAATCATCGCTCGCGTCAAACGGGCATTCTCATCTCTCACTAGACACCATGGCTGTCAGAAAGCGCTTTGTTAACCCTTTTGCGCGCAGGGAATCTGTCGATCAAGTATCGGCCGATGCGCACGACATTGAAAACCCCGAGTCCAAGCCTCCCTTTGAAAAGACACACGAGGCCGACCACCCCTTGGATGAGGATATCGTCGATGAAAAGGCACAGGGTGGTACTCAGAAAGCCCAGGCGAGTACCCAGGCGTGGACGAAGAATACTTTGATCGCAGCCTACGTTCTGTAAGCACCGTCCTTTTCCCTGTCCACGCTCTATACAACATCTAACACCTTCCTAGCGTCTGGGTTGTCAACTTCTTGGAGTATTTCAGCTCCGGGCTTCTTAGCGTCCTGTCGCCCTATATCTACAGTGGCTTTCAATTACACTCTCTCACGGGTTTGACAAGCGTTATCGCCTCGCTGGTCTCTGCACTGATCAAATTCCCATACGCAAAACTCATGGATATTTGGGGTCGGCCCCAGGCCTTCGCACTTGGTGTTGGATTCCTGACTCTGGGACTTGTCATGATGGCTGCTTGTCAGAATGTGCAAACTTACTGCGCAGCCCAGGTGTTCTACCAAACTGGGTTCAGCATGATTGATTTCTCCATGACAATCTTCATTGCTGATACCACGGCATTGAAGAACCGTGCCTTTTGGATCGCCTACGCCGCCTCCCCGTATCTCATTACCCCATGGATCTATGGCTATGCCGCCGACGAGATTCTCGCTCCCAATGGAATTGGCTACCGATGGGGATTCGGCGTCTTCGCCATTATTATGCCCATTATCAGTGCTCCTCTTTGGGGTATCTGGTACTACATCCAGAAGAAGGCCGAGAAGATGGATTTGACAGAGAACAAGAGCAGTGGTAGAACCTTTTTCCAGTCTGTCATTTTCTACTGCATCGAGTTCGATGTCATTGGCTTGCTCATCATTGCGACTGGCTTCTCGCTGTTCCTCTTGTCCTTCAACTTGTACTCCTATCAAGCCGATCAATGGGCTTCCCCGATGATCATCTGCTTCGTTGTCTTCGGTGTCGCGCTGATTGTTGCCTTCACTATCTGGGAAAAGTACTTCGCCCCAGTGAAGTTCATGCCATGGGAGCTCATCCAGAACCGCACTGTCTTCTTCACCTACTCCATGGTGGTGTCATTATACCTCGCCTGGTATATTTGGGATAGTTACTTCTATTCCTTGCTTCAAGTCCTCTTCTACCAGACGGTTCAGGAAGCAACTTACATTTCCAACATTTACACCATCGGCTCTTGCTTCTGGTGTCTTGTGTTTGGAGCCATTCTTCGCTACAATGGTCGCCTCAAGCTATGGGCCATCTGCTTTGGTGTTCCCTTGACTATTCTTGGAGTCGGCCTCATGATCAAGTTCCGCCAGCCCGATGGGTACATTGGTTACATTGTGATGTGCCAGATCTTCGTTGCCTTCGGTGGAGGTACCCTTGTCATTTGCGAACAAATGACTGTCATGGCTGTTTCCGCTCAACGAAACATTCCCGCCGTCCTGGCTATCGAAGGCGTGATTGCCAATATCGGTGGCGCCCTCGGAGGCACCGTCGCTGTCGCTATGTGGACTGGAATTTTCCCCGTCAGGTTGCAGGCTTATCTCCCTGCATCTGCTCAGGCAGACTTTGCTTCTATATATGGTAGTCTGGACATCCAGCAATCTTTCGCAAAGGGATCGCCGACTCGTGATGCCATTGACCATGCGTATGGTGATACCCAGCGCCTTATGCTCATCACTGCCACCTGTCTCTATCTTATCACTTGGGGCTCTTGCTTCTTCTGGAAGGATATCAATGTTAAGAAGATGAAGCAGCAGGTGCACGGTGTTCACTTCTGATTGAATTCGCCGTAAACCATGAAGTATTGAAGACATGTGGTGATGACGGGGTTCTATATAGACTAACTAAATTTAATAATACCGCCACCTTGATTTCCTCCAAGCCTTTTGCCCATGCATTCATCTAGGTTCTATTCATGGATCAACCCGCGCTTCTTTCTGAATCTACTTGAATTTTGTAGCAATTTACCTGGCCCCCTTCCAACGCCATGGGTCAGTTTACCAGACTTTCATTCCTCGGTACACAATGTTCAACCTTGGGGAAAATTCACCTAACATTGGATATTTATTGAATGACCTCATGAAATGCAATTATGTCAATGTATTCGTAAATGTCCAATATTGATGCATGTAAACTCGATACAGAAAGATCAAAATCTTTAGTGATTATGACGAAGCGGTGGGCCCTCCTGTGCAAGCCGCTGGAATTTGACAGCCTTTCGCAACACCATACCCTGGCTCAATTGATCTGTTTCCTGGCGGAAAATCTCTTGCCATGGAGTACCGCTCGGAGCAATGGAGTAGCCATCAACGCCAAGCACCTTCCTCCGCTCGGCAATCTCTTCATCTGTGATGAGAATGTTGACTTGACGTTTCCGCAAGTCAATACGGAGTCTGTCACCATCTTTCAAAATTGCAAGATTTCCTCCAGCCGCAGCCTCGGGGCTAGCATTCAATATGGAAGGTGACCCAGATGTTCCTGATTGTCTTCCATCTCCAATGCAGAATAATCCATCGATACCTTCCTTCAACAGACGACCAGGTGGGTGCATGTTCACAACCTCCGCTGCTCCCGGATACCCGATCGGTCCCACGCCACGCATAACCAGGATAGTATTCGCGTCGATATGTGGGGAGTTCTCAAGGCGATGTTCATAGTCTTCCGGGCCGTCAAATACCACAACCGGGCCCTCAAATGCCTCGGGGTCGTCGGGGTTTGACAGGTAGCGCTTGCGGAACGACGGGGAAATGACACACGTCTTCATAATGGCAGAGTCGAATAGATTTCCCTTCAGATGAGCAAATCCAGCGTCCTTCATCAAGGGCTCGTCGTATGACTTGATCACTTTGCGGTCCCAGGTATGCTTTCCACGGACATTCTCAGCCATTGTCTTGCCATTGCATGTGATTGCGTCTCCATTAATCTTGCCCTGGTCCAGGAGTTCGGCCATAATTGCAGGAAGACCACCAGCGCGATAGTATTCTTCGCCAAGGTATTCTCCGGAGGGTTGCATATTCAATAGTAAAGGAATCTTGGAGCCGAGATCATCCCAGTCATCCATGGATACCTCTACGCCTGCGTGCTGGGCGATGGCATTGATGTGAATGGGGGCATTGGTACTACCACCAATTGCAGCGTTGGCCACGATTGCATTCTCGAAGGCCGCGCGTGTCATGATGTCAGATGGCTTTCGGTCTGTCTCTACCATCTCCACGATTCGCTTGCCTGTTTCGTATGCACACTGGGCTCTGTGGCGATAAGCAGCTGGAATGGCAGCGGAGCCGGGAAGAGCCATTCCGAGAGATTCTGCGAGGGCGTTCATCGTGGACGCGGTTCCCATAGTGTTGCAGTGGCCCACTGATGGTGTTCTAGAGGCTCAGTTAGCTTCAACCTCCATAGGTGTATGCTTTCATCGGTACTCACCCTCTGGCGATGTAGTCCATAAATTCGTTGTCGTCAATTTCTCCAGTAGCATATAGTTCTCGGCCGTGCCATAGCACGGAGCCCGCTCCAGTCAATGCCCCCTTCGAGTACCCATTAAGCATGGGTCCCACGTTCATACATATAGCAGGGACGTTCTGTTTGGTCTATCAGTAAAAGGCTCATCTCATCGCAATCGCGAAAAAAAGAGGAGAAAAAAAACGCACCATTGTAGCCGCAGCCATCAAGCAAGCCGGCGTGGTTTTGTCACACCCGGTCAGCAGCACGACACCATCCAAGAAATATCCGGTCAGGATTTCCACCAAGCCGAGATATGCCAAATTACGATCCAAGGTAGCAGTCGGCCGCCTTGACGTTTCCTGGATGGGATGTGTAGGGAACTCAAATGGAATACCGCCAGCAGTCCGAATGCCCTCTCGCACGCGTTTGGATAATTCGATATGATGGCGATTACAAGGAGCAATATCCGAGCCTGTCTGCGCGATTCCAATCATCGGCTTGCCAGACATGAGCTCCTCTTTGGTGATACCATAGTTGAAGTATCGCTCCATATAAATAGCCGTCATGCCGGGATTACTCCGACAGTCGAACCATGCAGACGAACGAAGTGTCCGGCCAGGCTGCCGGACAGGAACTTGGGCATTCTCGCCATTTGCAACACCCATTCGAGTCTCCAATTCTTGGTTGCGTCGGCGCAGAGCCTGCAGCTCACTTAGACAGTCTTCGATGTTGATAGACTGGGGCTGGGCGTCGTTGCTGCATGAGCAGCCCTCGCAGGACTTTTTGTCAGAACAGGCCATGATGTGGGATGTGACACTGATGGATGTGGGGGGTCACAATGAGATTATATATGGAAGCGTCTCCATTCGTGCTTTGAAATGCGGAGTGCAGCCGGGAGAAACTTTCCGAACCATTTTCCGAATACAGTTTCTAGAGGATACCGCGTCTGTGATTGGCTGAGGGTAGAGAGCTGCCGAGAGGGTCGCCCTTCGGGATGTCAAGCTCCGTCGCTCGGATCATCAGATTCTCCTATAGATTTATGAGCATCGGATCAGTTGACAGTTGGTGAAATCTTTCCAAGGTCCCAAATCACTTGCTTCTTGACACAAATAAAAATGCAAGGCCTTAATCGCGTCAAGACAGTACTAGACAAGGGCGAGCTCGCCCTAGGTGTGTGGCAGCTGTTACCCGGTAGTAACATGTCACGCACTCTCGCCAGAGCTGGGTACGATTGGGTATTGGTGGACTGCGAGCATGGAAACATCGATGGTAAGTGAAGTCACTTAGCATGAGTACCAACAGCTAACAATCTTCAGATGCCGCGATGCATGAAGCCGTCCCCGCCATCACGTCATATGGGGTGAGCCCAATTGTACGGGTTCCGGACTTCCAGTCCTGGATGATCAAACGTATGCATTGCATCCCGGTTCAATTTGCATTTTACTCATCTTGAAACAGGTGCCCTGGATGCAGGTGCGCATGGGGTTCTCGCACCTCTCGTGCGAACAGTGGAAGACACAAAGGCATTTGTTGAAGCCTGTCAATTCCCACCGCAGGGCAAGCGAGGCTTTGGATCACCTTTCCCAATGGATCGATTTGGCCGCAATGTATCAGCAACACAGTACCTCACCGAGGCCAACGCCAATCTGTTACTTGCTGTCCAAATCGAGACCAAGGAAGCATTTGATAGTGTCGACGCCATCGCTGCCGTTGATGGGCTCGACGTGTTGTTCGTTGGACCCTTTGATCTGGGTAATGGCATCGGCCACCCTGTGCTAGGTGCTACTTTTGCGCCTGAATTGGAGCGGGCTATCGAAGTAATCATGAAGGCCGCGCACAAGGCGGGCAAGAAGGCCGGTATCTATTGTGGGAATGGGAAACAGGCGAAGCAATATGCCGACTTGGGCTATGATTTGGTCAACGTTGTGACCGATGTTGGTGCTCTGACTAGCTCGCTGGCGAGTGAGATGGAGATCGTCACTCAAAAAGCCGGCAAGACTGCCTCTGGTCCGTATGGTAGCTAAAAGCGCAGTATTGCAAAATCAAAAGAAATTGGACCATCCGCTCTAGATTGGCATTTTTTCTGCTGTTTTATGCATAGAAGATCATAAAAGTTCGACCAGGACACACTTCTTTACACCCCTAATGAGTGCCAGAATGCATGTGACTCGACGTCGACTTGAAAACCTTGGGCTATAGCTTCAAGGTCAAGGTCCGATAGTTCCAGGTTCATCAAAGATGAACTAAACTCCGAGGCACGCTCTGTCAGACCCAGTTCTCCGGGGAGGTTTGCGGATGCCTCCATGACAAGATTCTCCCTTGGGAGGCTTTGGTTGGTGTCCACAGCCTGGTCGTTCTCATCAGTACTTATTCCCAGGTGAGATATCAACTTGTCAAGATTCTCGCTTGCTTTTCCTGCCGCTGCATAGAGACGTGTATGCTCAGTAAGAATGCTGCGACACAAGACCAGGGATTGGAACACAGATGAGTTGCTTCCTTTCTGTGCGACTATCCGTGCATGGATTGTTGCACTAATGTATGTGGCATACGAGAGCATGTATGGTGCTGTGCTGAGAGAGAAATGCTGAGAGTAATCGTGAAGAATCTGCATGATTTGATTGGCGGCGGCTGTACATGCATTTACCGATTCGTGAGCAGTTGCCGGGTTTATCACGCCGCTCTGGCCACCGGTAATCAGTGGACGATGTACGAGGATGACTAGCACATTGAACAGGGCGCTGGATTTTTTTTTGAGCGGGTGGGTCTTCGTTTTAGTATGGATGAACTTACAGCAGACAGGTGGATTGAGGTAGGAGTACAGCCTGGGCTGGGGCTGAGAGATAGTCAAGTTGAAGTGGGAGGCTTTGACGCCAGATCCGTAACTGCGACTTGATGTCCTCTGACACTGTGGCCCTATTGGCCGAGGTTGATTCACGAGACTCAGAGTAGATCTCGCGTTGAATACGTTCGACAATGGTTGTCAACTCACAGAGCTTAGTGAGCAAAGACACGTTGAGAGAAGGAACCGCACATTGGGGCTTGGTGGCCATGTATGAAATATCTTGAAACGGCTCCAACTCATCATAGTCATCTAGAAAATCCATCGAGGCTTTCATATTGACGTGGCTGAGAAGTATGGGCCTTCCTTGGAAAAGGCATTGTATTTTATCAATCACTGTCAAAGGGTTAGCAAATGTGCTCAGGGGATAATGACAAGTAAGAAATTTGTATCTCACGGTATGCTCCCCACAGGACTCTCTTTCTGATTTCCAGCTCCTCGGCTGAGATGCTGTCCACTGTAGGCAGCACGTGGAGACCAAGATCAATAAACATATTGAATGCATTACCGGCATACAGCCATGACAAACTTCGCTCGTCGCATCTGGAAAACAGCGCATTGGACATAATGAGCAATGCCTGGAGTGTTGTTATCTCGCTTTTATCAAAGCAATCTCGCAGCAGTTGAGTAAAACGTTGGCGAAACTTCCATCCTGCCGTACTTGGGTCGTTTGGGTCGGATCGGAGCTCTAGTCGAGGGCAGTGCTTTGAGACCACAAAGAAAATGGCGTTCAGCAACAACTTAGAAAAATATGGCCCCTGGCAGGCCATATCTCTCATAAATACTGGTCGATATATGATCTGTGCCGTGTAAAGCTGGCGGCTCCAGTAGATCGAAAGAAGATGCATACCAATCTCAGGATCAACGTCATCAAAGTCAAGCTTCCCTGCAGCGAGATTCAGCGGCTCTAGCTGTCCTGGTCATTGTCATCATTAGTACCATGAGGTATTGAGGGCTTTGCTGGATCAGACTAACTCTGTCTTGCTGTTTGAGAAAACAAAAAATGCCGCGTTGCTTCCTGGTTAGATTGACCACCGAGCCTATTTTGCTCAATATGGTTTGCACTTGTATCATCGTAGACTGTGCTAGTTGGACCGTGATACAAGGATGTGTTTCGGTGGTCATTTTCCGGGAGTTCTGGATGTGACGCATCTCTAACCAGATCAGAGGTAAAATCGTTTCGTGAAAGGCCAATGCCCCCAACCCTCGAAGAAGGCAATGGAGTTCGCGGTGTGCTGGCTGCCGTAACAGAGCGATCTGTCTCTGAATGGGGTCTGCCAGGGCGAACGACGGTTCCAGAGCTCAGCTGAGCACATTGCTTTCTTAGAGCTTCATTCTCTAGCTCCAATTCAGCAATTCGGTTGTTCGTTGGTCTGTACCGGGAAAATTAGCACAACACTTGTTGTCTATGAAGAGATGATACTTACCTTGGTTTACTTTGAGTGACTCCTAGTTGGCAACTGACACCCTTAGCTAGACAATTACCACACTGTGGTTTCTGCGCGTCACACTTCAACTACTCCAATCTGGTGATCAGTCTCCACTGCCTACTCAGCGACTCGTGGAATGTGTACCTTCTTCTGTCGACAATACACACAGGCCGCTGCGGACCTGTTTCTCCGAGCTGGCATGCTTCAGGTAGTTCATGGTCTCCGGAAACTCTCATCCCGAAATCTTCGGGTGTGCAAACTGATGACGTCAGCGATCTATTAGCCCACCCCGGCCATACTCCGAATTGACCTCGGGAATGTTTACTTGACCCTCCTCAAGATACTACATCGGCGCGTGTATGTACCTTGCAAGAGACGGATATTCTCCAGCTGCAATGATCGAGAGTATGAGATATCCAAGCATGAGATCTGGTCAAACCTTTGATTCTGGCCACCACGTACAGTTTTTGGATCGCATTCAGTACAAGAGCACAATCGGGGGTGTATCTGTAACCTGGCCTGGATGTGGTTACTGGTACAGGGTGTCTTCTCAACCTTGGAAAGGCGCAAAATCAGAATAGTTAAATACAACATTGTGGATTCACAACGTTCTACCCGTGGACCCAGATGTGCGCATCTCCCCAGTGTGTGTAGTGTAAGCAAAATGTTGTAGAATACCGTGGTGATTCTCTAGCCTCCAAGGGCCTCATATCTAAACCAAGAACGCCAATCTCGAGATGCACCGCAAGCGCCAAGCTAAAATGCAATCAAAACAACCCCAAAAGAATCTGCAGCTGCCAATCCAAGCTGTCAAATATAAGCTCAACCCAATTCAGCGAGTGATTTCAGTTTCCTGTCTCTTCCTCAACCTTTCCCCCAGATGCCTTGACCGCACGATCGACTTCAGCACGGCACTCGGGCATGGCGCTGCGCATTTCGCGCGCTAAGACGTCCCTGAACCCGGCGAACGCCAGACGCTTCCCGTGCAGGTCTTGATTACCGCGCTGAACAAGCTCGACGAACTCACGGGTGTAGATGTCCGGGTTGCGGGCGGAGTCGACGTAGTCGATGATCTCTGGGGGAGCTGAATGTTGGCGAGCAGAGGGTTGGAGGGGTCGGATTCTGGTAGGGGTTCGTGGGATTTTGGGGGTTCGGTGTGCGTTGAAAGTGTTGAGAGGGCGAGAGTGAGGCTCTTTCTGTGATTCGGACCTCGTGTTAGCTTTGTCTGGTCTTGCTGTGGTTCTGTGTTGGTTGTCGCGAGTGTTTTGAGTCCCGCGTGAGATGATATTTGGAAATATGTGTGCAGTTTTGAAATGGGCTTTTAGTCGCCAATTGAGGTGACGTACAGTTTGCGCGTAAGCTCTTGTTGTGTCTCTGGTCCTAGGTAGCCGTGGACAGCGCTTTGCATCTCGAAGAGGTGCTGAATGACATCTTTGAGGTCGTCTGGGGAAGTGGTTAGTGGGATGCGCCTGGAGCTACGGCGGAGGATGCTTACCATCGATTGTTTTCAGCGTTACAGGTGCCATTGCGTATTGTATGTAACGTGAGGGCTAGCTGTGAATGAGATGAGGTTTCTCTTGATCTTGCGGGGGAGAAACAAAGGCGGTGTCGGCCAGATCTAGACGCCGTAAGTAGGCTATTTTCCACTACAGCTACAGCAACAAATCAATTTACGTGGAAAGAAATCCAATAAGAACCTATATCATGTCCAAAATTTCACTGTCTATATATGCATAGCTCGAGGGAGCCAGTGATCCCCCCAAGTTGCGCCCGCAGGGCGAACACACTTAACACGCTGAAAACGCATTCATGTGAAACAAGCCTTCTTTCTCATACTTTACACTTCCCGTGTCCTCAGGTTCGGGAATTTCGGGATCTCAATCTCTGTTTCCATCTCGATTCCAGACAGGCTTGGGAACCGCTTGCTGAAGTTAGCCTCCCAGTCTTCTCCGGGGCTTTGCGGGGTCGCCTGAGAGGGCGGACGATTGTCATTGCCAGTCCCCGGTCGCGAGGTCTCGCCGCCAACTCGCAGGTTCTTGGGCTTTGGTGGCGCAGTTGGGCGAGCGACAGTTCGTTGTGTAGATTGGTAACCGGTGGAGGCAGATTGTTGAAGTCCAGCCGGCGCGCTGGCGCCGTCTCGACGATCCGGGGGTGTCATTGCGCTCTCGCGAGCGCTGTAGGAAGGACCTGGGGTTCGAGAAGTGGGTATTTGAACAGGTGGTTTAGACGCAGCCTCGCTCTGCTTTGCCTGCAAAGAAGAGGAAGTCTCTGTGAACCGGCCATAGCCAGTAGCAGTCTTGGGGACCGCTGGCTTTTCAGACTCCCCGAGCAATGACTGCACCTTGTTTTGGATGGTCCGAGAACGGGGTCCATCCCCTGGCGCCCGGCCACCTGCATCGCCTTTTTCGGCGACCCGGCGGCGATACTCCGCTGCGGCATTAGCGACTCGTTTCTCCTCCTGGGAGAGTCGACGGCGCTCGAGTTCTCGGCGCATCTCCGGGGAGATGTCGTCGCGGTCTGCATCTTCCAGCGCAATCTCATCATTTGGCGAATTGGCACCGGAGCCTGAATCAGAGACCCCGATCAAACTCTGCTGGGGCGCTTCTTCTGCGGACGGCGTCGAAGGCTTGTCTTGGTTGCCAGCCTCGAATCGGCGGAACGCATCTCCGAATCGACCAGCAAACAGATTCTTGCCTCCGGAGAGAGACAAAGTGGAAAGACTGCCACGCTTGTTGTGCTTGTGACTTCCACTCGAGCGCTTCTCGCGCTTGCGGTTGCTTTCTTCTTCTTCCATCGCGCGCAGGTAATCTACGTCAGATGAAATATTGGCCCGATCAGATTCGCGGTCTATGTCCGTGCGAACTGAGCGTAACGGTGCCCCGCCCTCATATTGCATCCGCGACATGTCAAGCGAGGCCCGCGGGCTCTCAGAATCACGCGGCATGTCGTATCTCGCCCCGGACTGTACAGACAAAGGTCGACCCTTTCCAACCGCAGATCTAGAGCGCACTGCGTGGTCGTTCACCTCTAGTGCAGATGGCCGTCTCAGTGTTTCCATGGAAGGACGGGCGGAGCTGGAGTGGGTAGATAAACGATCGGTTGATATCTGTGGGCTTTCCTCTGGCTTCAAATTTGATGCAGTAGGCGATCGCGCTCGACGAGACCTAGCTGCTCTCTGTTCTTCTTCCGCCGTCCACGGCTGACTAGAAGATCGCTGTTCATTATCCGAGGAGGGGAACCGATAGATCGGACGGTTTGCAATTTTCGGCTCCGTCAAACGAGGGGTCGGGGCGGGTGAAGTCATAGTACCCGTCGACACCATCGCAGGTCGCTGCGGAGTAGGCTGGTACAAGGGCGTGCCCTGTCGAGGAGCTTCGCGAACAACTGGTGCACGTACAGGGGAAGCGTGTGACGGCCGCTTGTATACTGGATTGGGCGTGCGTTCAGGCGAGGCACGTCGGGCAAAGGCGTCATCGGCCAAGGCGTTGGTGAGTCTCTGCGAAAGGTCATCGTCCTCCGCTTTGGGTTCAACTGTCGGCTCAAATTCGAATTTGTCACCCTTTTCATGCAATATGTCGAACTGATCGAGGGATGGGAATCGCCTGGCCGCCTCTTCTGCGGTCTTCTTTCGGGCCGCATCGCCATCCAAGGCAGCAAATGGATCATTTGAGGAACTACTAGCACCACCTCTGTGCGGTAAGGAGCTTGGGCGTGAAGAGTCGCTCTCGGATGCATGAGATTTCCCTGGTCGGCCACGGCGCATAGGCGCGATTTCCGGGATGATCTCTGTTTCCTGCACCGGGGGCGAGAATTTTGCACCGGGGGCGGGAGCTTCTGTGGGAGTTGGAGGTAATTCCTGGTACTTGCGTGCTTCTGACATGGAGCGATTGGAGTATATCTATCCTTCGGTCAGTATAAGGTTGTCATCACAACAGCGCAAAGCAACATACGTCTTTGATCGGCACCTCTTTTCCTTGCATTTTGCACACTTCGCGCACGACCTCGTAAATATTGGGTCGATTCCGTGGGTCTTCCTTCAGCATTGAGCCTACATGCCTCAATTAGCAATCTGCGTCAGCAGTGAGATATGTCCCCAACTTACCGATGAACAGCTTCAACCGGCTCGAAAATGAGGGGTAGGAGGGGTATTTAAAGGTCGCGTTCAAAATAGCCATCTGTCCAACCTCTTCAAAAGGAGTTGTGTAGTAACATAATTTGTACAAGAACACACCAAGTGCCCATATATCACTCTTCTCGTCGATGGGCTGCTTCCGATAGACATCAATCATCTCTGGGCTGCGGTACTGCAACGTCGTGTGTCGCTGCACATCATCCTCAATCAGTCGACCCTCAGCAGCAGAGGTAGCCGCCGGGCGAGGGGGTGCCGATGATCCAAAGTCGCAGAGTTTGTAGGTGGCGGACGGGCCCTTGCCCGAGATCAAAACATTCTCAACCTTCAGATCGCGGTGCAAAAGAGGTGGTTTGAGGTAATGCATACAAGCAACACCCTCCGCGACATCGGAGAAGATCTTCACGATCTCGGGCTCCGTCAGGCGATGCTGAAGCCGGGTGTTCATAAAGTCAATAAGACCACCCCCGGCGCAGTACTCCATAACCAGGAACACCTCATATCCGCCCCCACGCAACTGCGAGGCATGCGAATCAATGTATTTCACAATATGCCGGTGCCCCTTGAGTTTCTTCATGGTTTCCACCTCGGTGCGCATGTTGGCCAGAGCCGCCTTGTCAGGGACAGCGACTCGCTTCAGCACTGCGGTCTCGGTGCCATTGACGGGCTGGGGTAGTCGCACCACGTAGACATGAGCGAAACCACCTTCCGAGAGATATTTCTCAACCACCACGCGGTGGCTGCCGACCTGGATCTTGGTGCCCGGAAGCAAGGTCCCCGCAGGAGCTGCCACTGCGGCAACGGGGTTATAGGTGGGGAACGCACGAGACGTCGCGGAGTTTCCATGGGATTGAGTAGACATGGTGGCAGAATGCCCTTCAAGGGCAGCTCGTAAATCGGTTCTCGGTGGCTAGCGACGCGGCATAGGTAAAGAGGGAGGAACGGGGGGTGGAGGTCAAGGTTGGCGGAACTTGGTGCCTGGAAGGAGGGGGCTAAAGGACAGACTGGTGGGGAGGCGGAGACACGGGGTAGTACCTGACTACCAGACTATGAAATGAAGACCAGAAAGTTCAAGTTTGAGATGAGGGCGAAAGCGAATGATCAACTTGGACATTGGAATCCGAGGCCGAAGATTATCCAATCACCGACTGCGGATCACGTTCTGCCAACTCTTGTCCAGCCTACGGGGGGTGGTATACTTCAGTCCTGCAACTACTGTGATTGTAAGCCTTCATATTCGTCCTATTGAACTACTGACAAGGGCTTTGTATTTCAGTCCTGGTCCAGGATAAACCAAGGTTGTCGGGGTCACTCCCAAGTGTCAACTCGCAGGTCATGTATCCTCGTCTCATGTTCCGATCATGGGACATCTCTACATATTACAGCACTGCAGTGATGGCCATGAGCACGCTGCCCATCGTTCCCTTGCGCTTCCACTAGATTCTCAACAATCCTCTCATCGACTCAAACACCTTGGACCCACTAAGCTCACCCTATCTGGCCCCAACTGCTTGACCGCAATATCAGCCGCGGATATACACTCCACCCTCTGCGCTATGTTGTCAACCTTTAGAATGAGGACAGAGGGTTTGTTGCGAGACAACTCTGTCAAGGTATGGCATAACTTTTGGGTTCCATTCTGAGGGCGTAATTGAGACAAGAGCATTGCAGGATCCAGTGTAGTTCTTTGTCTCCGTAGTACTCCGCGTACTCTGTCAGTGTGGGGAGGCTCAACGGGGGAATGTTCTTCCGGTCCGAGCTGACGATGGCCCAAAACGGCAAAAGCAAAACAAAGGCAAAGACACATCAGATCTGTGCTGTTGGGCTCTGAGCACTGCCCTCTGGTTTGATCTGGATGTACGGAGTAAGCGCTAGCTGCTATGCAGTAAATCTGAAATAGACTATCATCCGAGCTCTGATTGATTTGAATCAAGTTCGTATGAGTATATTCATAGGATGGAGTAGAAGTGACACACCGGCCCATTCCCAGTCCCCTTGTTACTCCTTGGATCGCGGGGTCAGCCACCTTTGCATACTTCCAAATGTATAGAAGACTGATGGGAGATTGAAACTCACCAGGTAGTTCTGTTTCTTTTCCTCCGTACTTTGTAGGCCGATGTTTGTGGCCACGTCGATGCAGCGTTGGCGCCGATCCTTAGTGGCTCCCACACTTCTTCCAAACAAACCCCCGTGGCAACTCTTCCCTTCGCACGCGCCGCTCCCGAACTTTTTTTTGTCTCGTAACCTCTTGCTTTTGCTCTTCTTCTTCTGTTGATTGCATATTGTTGTGCTGGCATTCGATATATACCAGCACTGAGTGCCGCGCGGCCTCAGTGCAACTCGCAGTGAATTAATATGACCTGGCAGTTAACACTCCAAAACTTGTTCATTTAGCGATTGATACCGGTGATCAATCCAGGTCATACACCTCTGCGCTTCATCATTGATTATATACAAGCACGCTTGATCTGACATGGACGGTCCGCCGCCTCCGCCCCCGCCTCACGGCGAAAACCCTCATACGACTCATGGCGAATACCGCAAATCCTCCGATCTCCCCGATGGGAACTACGATATATTCATTGTCCCTCCTCACTCTGCTGGCTCAGGTTTCCTATACCTCCCGTCCTTGGAATGCAATCGCAACAGCTTCTTAGCCGGTGTGGCGAGCACACTTCTGGTCGTGGTGGTGTGGTCGCTGATATCCCCGATTGTGAAGACATGGTACCTTGCCACTGTCGCTACCGGCAGTGGTACAGGTATGGCAGTCCTTGCGGTCGGGATGGGCTTGGCTGGATGGGCTGTTGGATCGACTCAATCCAACGGCTCGGGGGACAAAGGCAACGGTGCTCGAGGACGTTTCGGCTCTGGTGGCTCCGGAGGCCCAGGTGGCCCTGGAGCTGGCGGACCAAATACCAATCAACAGTCTTCGGGCGCCAACTACGGTCCCAACGGCGAGGGCCAGCAACGACAGCAACGTGGAAACTATGGTGGAGGACAAAGTTATGGTAACCAATATTCCGGTAATCAACATGGCTCTGGTCCTCCTCCAAATTCTGATAATAACACTCGTCAAAAGGAGGAGGCTGAACAGCGCGCCCGAGAAGAAAGGGCCAAGGCGGAGCGGGCCAAGGAGGAGAAGGCCAAGGAGGAGCGAGCGAAGGAAGAACGTGCCAGAGAGGAAAGGGCCAGAGAAGAGAAGGCTAGAGAGCAGCGGGCCAGAGAGCAAAGGGCCAGGGAAGAGGAGGCCAGAGCGGAGCGTGCTAGGGAACAGCGAGCTCGGGAGGAACGCATCAGAGAGGAGCGTGCTCGAGAAGAGCGAGCACGGGAGGATAAGGCAAGAGAAGAACGCGCTCGACAAGAGCGTGCTAAAGAAGAACGTGCCAGGGAAGAGCGCGAAAAAGAACGCGCGAAGGAAGAAGCTGAGCGTGAGCGAGCCAAAGAAGAGACCAGGCGCAAAGAAGACCTGCGCCGGAAAATGGAAGAGTTCAAACGCAAACGCGATGCAGAAGCCAAAGAAAAGGAAAAGCAACGTGAGCGCGAAGCATTGGAGAAAGAACTCAAGGAGCGTCGAGAGCAGCTCGAGAAGGAGATGGCTGCCGCCAAAGCCGCGGCAGAGAAGGAAGCTCGCGAGAAAGCCGAAAAAGAAGCCGCAGAAGCCCGCGAAAAGCGCGCCAAAGCTGAGGCTGAGGCAAAAGCCAGAGCGGAAAGGCTGGAAGCAGCAGCCAAAGAGCGGGCTGCAAAGCAAGCTGCCGAGAAAGAGGCCGCTGCAAAGGCCGCCGCCCAAAAAGAGGCCATGGCCAAGTTTGCGGCACTCAAAGAGGCTGCGAGCAAGAAGTATGCCGAGAAAATGGCCGAAGACGCAAAGAAAGAGGCTGCGGCCAAGTCACCTCCGCCCAAGCCAGCGAGTACTACCAACTTGCCTCGCACACCTTCCCCCAAGAAGTCAAATCCCCCGGCAGCCAAAACCGCCGACGACGATGCATACTCCTTTCGTCCTTATGACCGACCAAGACGACCCTACGTGGCAGGAGGTTCAGTATACTCCGAATCTTCATATGCGCCTTCTCACTCAACTGCGCGCACAACTCCACCCCCTTCTCATCGCAGTTCATACTCCACCAAGGATCCAGACAAGATCGTGATCCAAGGAGTCTATGCTTTCAACAACGCTTTCATGAAAACTCCCATTGCTCAGCTCGTATCCGGGCAGGGCATGATCACCGACGGACTCGTCCTCCGCATCACGACAGAAGGACTGTTCATTGACGACGATCTGCGCGGAATTGGCCAGCGCGAGTGGGACGTCAAAGCCTGGACCCTCAAACTGGCTGAAGTCTGGTGTCCACAGGCCAACGCATCCACAACTGCCAAACAGCCCTCTGGCAATCCATTTTCCTTCCGTCGTGGAAACAACGTTCCTACCAATGAAGAGTCCGAGGCCTTTCTCGCCAATATACTCAAAGTCTGCAAGAACACTTGCCGTCTTGCTGCTCCCGGTGCGTGCTTCACGCGCGGGGCGACGGCCAGTCAAGATGGTGGCGCTGCCAAACCAAGCGGTCTGCATATCCTCCGTGCGAGTGTGCGCGACCAAGAAGGCAAAAAATATGTCTTTGTCTTGCAGGACACCGAGGCCTGGAAAGTCGCCATCGGGCTACAGAGGCTTCGGGCCGGCGCCCTGGTGCGTGCGCTCGGCGTCACTGCGCTGCCGGTCCCTGAATGCAAGACCATGCTCACTTCATTGGGCTATGCTTGATCGAAGCATTTGCCAATATTTGCGTTGCTTTCTTGCATTTGCTTGTTTGTTCATCGTCTATATATGCCCCTTCTTGTGTTCGAGTTGAACGTCATCTTTCATAAGCGGCGGAGTTTGCTTTAATGCTCATCTGTCCGGTACATTCATTCGTTATCATTGTTTTGCCCCCTTGGTTTTCTGAGATTCCCCTTGATTTGATTTTCCCTGATGTTTATGATTTTTATTAGTACATTGTTTAGCATGTGGAGGCCAGGAGAAGTACATACCACCGCACATTACGGCAGTTAATTGATTATATCTACCTAGATTAGCGAGCATATAACTTCTATTCATATGCAGAAAGCATTTACACAGCGAAAACGTATCTTGTTGTTGCTCATGTTCCAAGGTCGGCAATGGATCACTGCTTCCAAGCTGGTGGTGATGCCAGCCTGATCTGTAATTCTACCCCGTGTCTAGGTTACATCTGGGCATCATGTCATAGGCGCAGCTTCTGGAATTTCTCGGGTGATATACTTCCGATAGGCTCTTCATTCAGAGGTCTATATGTGTGATTATCATGTGTGTAGGAGAAGCCGGATCTGCGGTGATCACAAGGTTAGGGCTAAAGCTCGGGGCGCATGGCGGCAAAGAGACCCGTCAACAGCATGGCCGCTAGAAGAATGATCTTGACCAAATGCAACAGGGAATGAAGCATAGCCGACTATTCTCGCGATAGTGGTTGCCACTGACGCTCACCTGCGCAGCACCCTCACCTGGGCATGTTGGAGAGGAAGTGCAACCAAGGCCGGCCTCATCTCCGTATGACTACTAGTTCCAGGGCTGTATTGGGATACGTTTAAGCTTAGGAGAGACATTGAAGATGAATTTGTAACTCTTTTAGATGACCCTAAGAAAAGAAAAACCCAAATATCAGACGCCCTGAATCTTCTGTCGGATATATGTAGGTCGCTTGGACTCGACTTGATGTCCAAGGATGCACTGTTCTCGTTCATTCATTCCAGATTGCCAAACTCATGTACAAAATCGTCCGAAAACAAACAAGGAGAGAAAAGACGGCATAAAAAAAAGAAAAAGAACAAGTAAAAGTAAAATAGAATCTATCAGATCGGGAATCATATGGAAGGTTTCCGTAGAAACATGGTGAAAATCATGATGACATGGCAGTAGGCAAGCAAAAAGCCTCAAACGTCCAAATGTTCGTCGAGGTGTAACTCCAACTCCGGTCGAAGACATGCGAATTCCTTTTGTTTCTCCCCGGCAGGAGAAGAGTGGTATCGAGGTATAAAGGACGGCCTAGATGTTCATCTAGAAGGGGAAGCCGCCGCCACGAGACTGGCCGCCGAAGGGGTTGCCGCCTGCTTGAGCGAAACCGCCGCCGCCGCCGCCGTTCATCATGTTGAACAGGATGTTAGGATCGATGTTGACGTGGCTGGCGCCGCCGCCCATACCGCCCATACCACCCATGCCTCCCATACCTCCCATACCGCCGAAACCGCCGCCGAAACCACCACCGCCGCCGAACATGTCGTTGGGGTCCATCAGATCATCACCGTTATCGTATGCGGCACGTTTCCTGGGGGAGGGGTTAGTAATGCATCGTGGTAGATATGAAGAGCAATGGAAACTTACTGAGAATCAATCAAAGTCTCATATGCCTCGCCAACTTCCTTGAACTTCTCGTCACCGGCTTCACCGTCACGGTTCTTATCGGGGTGGTATTGGATAGCCATCTTGCGGTAGGCCTTCTTGATTTCCTGGTCACTGGCATCCTTGCCAACCCCGAGGATCTTATAGTAATCCTTGCGCTGAGACTTCTTCAGCTCGAACTCAGCACGACGGATCTCCTCCGCAATGCCGGCCTCGCCGGGGGTTGTTCTCGGCAACGCTCTTATAATCGCGGATAGCCTCCTCCCAGTTATCGGCACCGCCGTGAGCCTTGGCACGGACCTTCATGGCCTTCACGTAACCAGGGTCGAGACGGAGAGCCTCGGTACAATCCTGGATAGCGGAGTCGTATTCCTTCAGGTTGATATAGGCCTGAGCACGGTTTCCAAGAATCTTAGAGTTCATATCCTTGTTGGAGGGGTCGACTTCAAGAGCCTGGGCCCAGAGGTCGATGGCGCGACGGTAGTCCTTTGCCTTGAAGGCATTGTTTCCTTCCTCCTTCGTACGAGCCAGCTTCTGCACAATGCGCAGCAGCTTAATAGCCTGCTTCATATCCGGGTCCAGCCCGAGGCACATCTTCAGAAGCTTAAGCGCCTGTTCGGACTCACCGAGGGCATAGAAGGCGCGGGCGCGGATCATCATCGCATCGGGATCTTGGCTGTTCTCACGAAGCAGGGAGATGGCGATGTCCTGTGCCTTGCCGATCGAGTTGGGGTTGTTCAGCTTCAGCTGAGCCTCAGCGGCCAGGAGTGTCCACTTGCGAGGCTCCTTGACGCTGTATCCGAGTCCCTGTCGGGCCTGGTCCAAACAGAAGATGACCATTGATACACCACGGTTTTCGGCTAATGTCTCCTCGGCTTGCGTGACGGCGCGCAGCATCTTTTCGGCGGGGGCGCGGTCGGTCGCGCTCGCGGGAGGCTGGATGCGGGACAGGACGTCCAGGGCTTCTTGGGGACGACCCAGACTGGTAAGGATCTTGGCCCATCGGTGCAGGATCTTGGGGTTGTTAGGGTCGAGTTCGTTGGAGCGTTGCACATCCTCAAGCGCGTTCAAGTATTGCCTCGCAGACATGTAAGCCGCCGCGCGGTTAGATAGGTAGGCGGATGAGTTGGGGTTAATCTCGATAGCTGCAGTAGAAGAAGAGAAAAATCATCAGTGACCCCGCTCATCCCAGGACTCTAGGGATGAATCCATGTGAAGCCAGGTGGGCATACCCTTGTTGTACTCCTCGATGGCTCGTCGGTAGTTGCCATCCTTGAAAAACTTGTTACCGGCCAACTTGAAGGAATCAGCCTCATCTGCAGAGGCAGCGGTAGGTCGATGAGGAGGCGGGGTGGGACTCCGCTCCTCCTTGCCGTTCACGCCGTTCTGCGGTTCTTGGGGATCAATGTCCATGGAGCTGCGCTGATCTTCCTTGGAGGCGGCCATCGCGGACAATCGTCGACGTAATTCGTCGGGGGAAGGTTGAGCGGGTGAGTATCCTGGTCACGCGAAGACCGGGAGAATTTGAAGTTGGTCGGTCCGGAGGAAGAAGACCGACTGTGGGAAAAGTAGGAAGGTTTGGAAGATTTGGAGGGGGATTTGGCGGGCGACTTGGGGGACTTAGTCGGCGATTTGGGTTTGGGAGATTTGGTAGATGGAGAGCGTGAGGCGGAGAATGAAGGTGGTCGCGAGTCAAGAGCGTGTTTCTCCTTGTCCTTGTCCTTCTTGAAGATATGGGCGAGTTGAACCATTGGCCCTTCTTTTTTTTTTTGTGTGGAGATGCCTTTGGAACCAAATCGAATCAGAGAGATTCCTCAACCACGGAACCTGAGTATATACTCAAGCAGTATAACCCAGCACTTTCGACGGGGAGTATATGCTCAATATATATATGCAATATATCTCACTTTGCTTTCAGTGTTTTAAGTCATGCTCTTTTTGGTTTTGGTTTTTTGTTTGTCTCCGTCTCCAGGGTTAGTCTTAGGACTGGGTCTCGGCAGAAGTAGGTGAAGAGAGAAAGGCGCCCTCGGCCCTTTATAGTATATATATAATTTTCCCCTCTATGTCTATCTCCCCTCCAATCCTTTTGCTACTGGCTGGCAAATAATCCAGAGGCTGGAGAGCTGCTGGTCTGTGTTAGCGTGCAAAAAGAACTGGAGCAACGGAGTCACTAGGACTTTCGACCGGGACGTTCCCAGCCGTGA
Organism: Penicillium brevicompactum; assembly: GCF_028827555.1. Classification (NCBI taxonomy): domain Eukaryota; kingdom Fungi; phylum Ascomycota; class Eurotiomycetes; order Eurotiales; family Aspergillaceae; genus Penicillium; species Penicillium brevicompactum. Next base: position 339,245 of record NW_026623208.1, read on the forward strand.
AGGGGGAGGGAAAAAAACTGGTCAGCTTTTCGATTCGAGAATCTTCTGTCTTAATAACGTCTGAGGATCCCAATCGTCCCATCACCCCATCAACGGAGGCTGCATGCCAGGCAATAAATGGTACTCCGGAGTGGAGCGGTGGATCCGGAGTGCCAGTTTGCTTCGAAGGTGACAAGCATACAGCAGCGCCGTGACTGGCGTCTTGGAGAGGGGAACCCCTGCATCGGTCTTTTTGCGTACTATTGACCCCCCAGCATCTCTGATCCAATCCTCGTCGGCGTTGTTCGCTCTCATTTCCTACCCGACGTATCGCGTGCCCAGCTTTTCGCCTTTCGGTCTCCATGTCTCTTGGACACGAGATGTCTCTTATAAGCGAGACAAGAGTAAAACAAAGTACAAAAGTTCGAGGCCAACCAATCTACTCCGTAGGTCTTACGTCGAAGTCAACCGAGTTCACTGCCGAGTCCGACTTCGATAGTGAAGTCATAAAATGGTCGGGCTAGTATAGTCAAAACTCTAAAATCTTAAAAAATTCCCCAACGTCGCGAAAAATTAAATGAGAGCTCTGTCTACTCCGTATACATCAATTGACAGCCTCGAAATATTCGAAACTATCTCGGAATGGCAGTATTCCCGTGCCTGTGCAACCTCGGAAAAAGCTGAGGTTATTACTCCGTACAAATGCGGAGTACGTGGTACGTTATACCATCGCCATGCTGGCCTCCTTGCAGCGGATCTAAGCCTTATCGTTCCCGAGCCATGGGCCATAAATTGGATGGTTCCAATTATCACTCTAATATCAACACAGTGGGGGTCGATTACCTTACATTCCAAAGTTGAGGTTATATCACATCGCACAGATAGGGGTCCTGTTCATAACCCCTATGTTGTCATACACTGGAGCTCGAAGGATCAAGGAAAAGTTTCAGATTTCTTCTTCTTCTAGATCATCTGAAAAATCTCAGGTGGAATTTGAGATGAATTCGCTAGCATCACCTCGACTTTCTCAAAGCCTTGTTCCAGTGGCCTTTCGCATTTACACGACAGAGCAGGTGGGTGATAAGCGCCGTTGAATCAGGTTTCACAGAGTCAACCTTAGCGAGCCCCAAACAAGCGCTGGTGATGACTTTGACACCGGGAGCCGCCGGCGACGAGGAATCTGCAGGGGATGGTCCAGTTGGCAATTCAAACGACCGGTGAGGCCTTGGCAAGCCAACGCCGTGAGATTGGCACTTTGGTCCTCTGTTCACCCAAGGGCTAGTTATTAACAAGGAGCAACAAGCTCAGAAGTTAGCAGAGTCCAGCTCAGCTTCTTCTATCTTGTTGTGTTCTCTCGACCACAGAGATCCACCTGGAAACTCGATCGTCTCTCGACTGTGCGACATGCGGTGGTCCGAAGCCGTGACCACTGCATCCCGGCAGCTGATTCGGCAAAGTCTCTCGGGCCGAGCGATAATGATCGTATTCGGTCCTGTGAAATGATGCTGGGTGATACCCTGAGAGTGGTGAAACCGGTGATGTCAAATGCAAGGGCTCTCTTTCGTGATATCGATCATTTGGCGGGATGTCGCTGTCTGCAACGACCCAGAGCTTCTCGTCCTCCAACCAGACCAGGTTCGTTGGTATGGAGCTGCGTGGTCGTCTGATCTGGGATGTGGACTGGTATTGCTGGGGTGTGTGGAGAGAAAGATGAGGTTCATTTCGAGGGTCGCAATCGGGGTAAATCTGACCTGACAGGCCTCTCACTGTGCGTACTGGGGCGTGTCGTGGATTATTGTCGATTAACTCTTCGGATGGCCATCCAGAGCGCGTATGATACCGCTGTTGGGGAGAGGCCGGATCGGCGGAAGCTGGTCTTGGTGGTAGAGGTTTCGAGAATAACACATGAGTGGGGGTGCGAGAGCGATGGTAGCGAGCCGGCACGTCTGGCTGAACGATGAATCTGGGGTTCACCATCTGTGGACCTTCCAGCGATGACAAGTCCATATCAGGCAAGTCGAAGGTTTGTTTGACTGAAAGGTTGTGTCGGATGACGTTGAAAAGAACAAGGTATCATTGCTTGATACCATGGATGAGCGAGGGGTATGAGGTGAGATGCTCTATCTTTAGACACGAGCTTGAAATGATATGCGCGCCGAGAGAGTAGATCGTCGTCGTGGCTCGTATCCAAAGCCAAAATAAGATTTTGGACCCTGATGTGTAAAAGGCTGAAGAGGTTCTCAGTCTTGCTTTTAGTAGTGATCGCGTGAGTTAGCCAGATATATGCAAGCTTCTTACTATGGATCTCCACTAGCAGGTTTGTCGCAAGGCGTTTCTTAGGGCTCAACACTAAAATCCTTCCCAGTGCTCATCCAATAGTTTGGCAGGACCAACTGCCCGAAATCGAAAGAGGACCACCCGTTCCAAACAAAGGCCCCCAAGTGTGACCAATACCAAAATGCGGTGATGAAAAAATAGCCTGACGTATTCCCGAAATCGATTAGCTGCTCGGGATACAACTTGGGGTCCAAATTCGGCATTCGAGAAAGAACCCCATCTTGGACTCGGAAGTAGCTCATTCTAGTACCGGATCCCGATACCGAGGTCATGGTCGTCTCCATTGCCTGGAATTGTACCAGTAGATCGAGTTCTGGAAGCTAGCCTTGGAAACATCGTAGATTTCATTTGAAAGAGCCCCGGGGGCTGTGATTTTGCTGCCCCCCACATTCAAAGCGCGGATACGATCCATGGATGTCCTCGACTAGTGTTCAGTCCCAGAGAAGCGTACTCTTCTTCCATTGTGGACACTGCCAAATAGTCATTGTGCCCACAGGTGCTTTTTTCCGATCTGGCGATAAAAATGGCTCTTGTGTGTTCAACGGTCGTACATGGCAAGCCGGCTCCGATTCAGCCACCGAGGTCACTTATAGTGGGCTCCATAATTTATGTTGGCCAATAACCAACGCACTCAGTCAATGCTTGCGTGTGAGTGCGAGAAGTGTAACCCCAGGATTTCCAAGGCAACCAAGGACTGTAAAGGTAGATAGAGAGGGTGATACCTGATGCACAAGCCATAAACCCAGGATCTGGGAGTACGGAGTACGCGGTATACTGGTGCTACTTGTAAAGTGGTAGCATCAGAAACGGGGCACACCTGGGCACTTTATTTAAAACGATCCATGCATGGTTAGTCTCAATTATGGTGTATTTGTCTAATATCATATCTAGCTCCCGAGCGAGGCCCAAACACGATCGCTGTACAAATATTTTTCCAGTCGCAAACCATGGCTGTAAGTTTGAGATTAATACGAGAAACATACGATGCTCTTTGCCCAGGTGACGTTTCGGATGGCTGTCTGGGTACTGGATTTTGGTCAAGGTCGCAGTAATCAACTTGTGCGCACGGTTTCATATTTCATCGTGAGACTCGACCATCATTGAGACACCTGATTTCAGTCAGCAAACATCGAGGGTTGGATTCGAATTGGAGAACACAAGCCACACGGTCGGCTTTCCAATAACAGTTGTGGCGTACTCAGCCCTAGGAAATACGTTGCTCACGGTCCACGGCACGTTTCAGGGGCAGGGGTAAAGGCCCGGGATCTCAGGAACGGGGCTGCAACAGCCCCAATTGAAATTGTTAGAACATCGACATTTGCCAGACATGAAAATTAAGATGGAAGTCATGAAGGAATTATGGAATTATAGACAGAAAATGTAAGGATACATTCCAAAAGGGTTACGGGCGCTGGAAAGAAGGAGAATGTGAAAAGCTGTCATGGTTTACATTAAGGTCGTGCTCAAGCCACCAGCGAGCTTCGCACAACTCCGAAGCTATCCAGGGAGCCCAAGAAGAAATAAAAGGAAATATATATAGCATAGCAAAAAGGGATAGAAATATCCAGTCAGAAAACAACAATTGTTAAGAGTAAATCACCAGAAACCCTAAATAACACAATCCTCTTCTCGTACCTCCAATCAACCACTGCGGTTCATACCACCAACTAGATCACTAGGATCTAATCAGATAGCTAGCATGACCAATCCCGAAGGACTGATTTATGCGAGGAAGAAGGCAGCGGCGGCGGCAGCACCGGCGAAGCCGACGGAGCCGCTGAGAGCACCAGCACCGCCAGCGTAGACGGGGGAGGAGGCGGAGGGAGAGGCAGAGGCGGTACCGGAGGTAACGCCCTTGGTGCCGGAGGGAACGTGGGGAACACCACCACCGTTGCCGCCAGCGGGGCCAGTGGGGGAGACACCGGAGGGAGCGGGGCCAACGGGCACAGTCGAGTAGATGACGGTGGGCACGCAGGTGGTGATGGCGCTCACGGTGTAGGAAGCGGAGGTGACCGCGGGGGGAGCGGGAGCAGGGGCGCTGGAGCTAGGAGCCCAGCCGCCAACAGAGCTGGAGGGAGCCCAGGTGGGGACGGAGGAGACGGGGGGTCTCAGAAGACCAGGCAGGGGTCTCGGAGGACCAGGCGGGGGTCTCAGAGACAGCGGGGGTCTCGGAGGCGACAGCGCTGGTGGTCACGGCGGGAGTGCCAGTGGGCTCGGCGGAGGAGCGGCCGGGGCAGTCGGTGACGGTGGGAGCGCAGGAGGTGATGGTAACCTCGTCAGTCTCGTAGACGGTCTGGTCAGCGGCACCGGGGGCGGCAACGGCAAGGCCGGCGAAGAAGGCAACAGTGGCAGCAGTGAAACGCATTTTGAATGTTATGTACGGAAACCGTGGGTGTTCAAAAAGGTATTTATAAAAGCGAGGCTTTTGTTTGAAAGAGAGTGTGGGTTGAAAGAGTGGAAGACCGAAGTCGAGAGAGAGTGACTGGATGCTATGCAACGAAGATTGTACTTGAAGAAGGAAAGAAACAAGAACAACACGGGGGAGGTAGGGGGCCTTTGTATGAACGGGGAGATTGGCCACTTGGGATCAGCAGCCACTCATTGCCCCTAAAATAAAATACAAAAAGGGGAGACTCGATTTGGGAGTCAAAGTGTACACTCCGAAGTTTGGTGGATTGAGAAGTATTGGAGTATTGGGTACTTGTTCCGCCACTAAGCCACACCGCATCCTGACAAGTACCTGGAACCTTCAACACTAAACGGAGTACTATGGGCCATGATGGCATCCAACTCCTGATTGGATCAATGGGTAGGTTTGTTTTCATTATGTTTTTCTTGTAAATGAAGTAACCAGCACAAGTCTGGTAATTTTGACCCGCTAGTGTTCTTAGCGTTAAACGCTGATCGTTGAAGGCCTGAGACAACCCTTGCCTGCTATCAAATGAGGTTGGGACTATACTACCCGCGTACTCCGTACGTTGTCTATACTTCCTCAAGGTCTACGTACTTCCTGCATATGCATCCCTTTGTTTTTCTTTCTTTCTTTCTCTTTCCTTATACGCTAGGTTCTTTTGTTTACAGTTCCTTTCCCTCCAATCCATGTTTCAGACCGCCGATCCACTACCCGTTCCTGGCGTCCAAGTTGCAGCGTTACCCCCCCCGTGGGTCAAAACTCCACTTACCCCTGAACAGCCCGCGATTCATTTCGCCAAGATCACGTATTGTGTAAGGGCCGGAGCCACGATGATGTGCACTTTACTTGCGAAATGAGGCTGGTCCTTACTCCGGATGTTCATCTCATTGAACCAAACCAACCCTGATTCAGGGCGTGTCGGAGCGAGTCGCCGAGACAAGGTAATATTACTGCTCCATTACATCTTTCTCACCACTGTGGAGCAATAATGGGACTGTTCTGCATCCTCCGGTCCCCTGGGTATATCATCGTCCGTCAATGTTTATCTTGTTAATCTACAATGGACGGAGGATTTTCTGCAGTACCTACAGAGTATGAAGTACACTCGATATAGCCCGGTAATTTCTTTAGACTCTGCACCTGTACAACTCTACTTCCTCAATGTACAATCTCTTTGAACATTGGGACATCCGATAAGTCCGAGGCCGTCATCGCAAGCGAATTGCCCCCGCAACGGGAAGGTCTCACGCGCTTCACGCCATAACGGCTAGACCGCATCAATTCACTTCCGCGTAAAGTGCTTAACGAAGCTTGCTCGTGGCGTGCCCCTGGACTAGCCACACCGGTCTATGGGGAAAAGTCCAAGCGCAACATCACAAAAATATCAGGGTCTAGACGGTCGGTGTCCCTGACATGATGCCTATGCAGTTAATTCCCTTGACCTTACGAATGCTACTCTTTTTTGGTGCTGCTTACTGCGTCTCGTAGATCTAACGTTGGTATTGGCTCAATACCATTCAAAAACCTGCACAAGCGTGTCGATCTTCATCAGGTTCTCAAGTCGAGACCTCGGATAAGACACTCAAAGCGGCTCGACCACCACACCCCTACGAGTACGAGTGCAAAGTCAGATCACAATGGCGGACCAATTATCGGTTGTCGCTTGACGTGGCGTGAGATAATGTGGTGACTCCATGATAGGGGGTTCAACAAAGAATATGGTTTCTTTGTCGTGGCGCCCCCGGACTCCACCATGAAGTGTACATCCTGGCCCTTTTTTCAATAGATCGGACCGCTTTCTTGGAATTCAACGTATAACTGTGCTTTTTCCAACCCCGTATTTGCTTGAATACTATCTTTAGGTACATTTAGGTTTGCGGGACATAATTATTGGTGGAGCGTGTCTGATCCATAGCACCATATACAGTACTTACGGAGCATGGCAATAGGGGTGTTCGTGAGATAATTATAGCCGGTGTGGACCGGGACTTTTCCCGAAGTTCACCCTGGCTTGTTTCTATTTCGAACGGAGTAGAGCGAGGTTTTGCTCAGGTCAACCAACATGTGAGCAGGGGGTCGATTCCCAAACCCTCGTTGACTGCTTTTGCGTTGGACAACTCTCATCATTCATCACTCGTCGATGTACGGACTACAGAGTACAGAGTACAGAGTACAGAGTACAGAGTACAGAGTACACCGTACCCCTCACAACACACCAGGTAGCCATGTCTGCCCAGTCAGTGCATGATTTCAAAATGGACTGCGAGCCGCCCTCTGTTCCCAACTTTCGATTGGAAAAATCTTCCGACTCTCCCCAAACCAGAACTCCTCTACGCAGCCCTCTGTAGACGATGTCAGTGTGAAAACTCATCACATCAATGAGCCAACCATCGCGGTCGATACATACATTACAGTACCAGTTGATCGTCAGGAATCATCTGTCAACCCAATCCTGATCGGCAGTGACGCGTCACGTTTAGCGCCGATGACACAAGCAAGCGACAACAGCACACATCGCGTAAAATGCAGATTTCACAGGGCACAGAGTGCTATACACGTTATTTTGAACCAGGCACGCGCGTTCTACTCGACTTTATCCGATAATGCACAAGTACAAAACTTGTGTACGGAGTAAGTACGGAGCAATTGTTGGGGGAAATTGGATCCCCGACGTCAGTGCTTTGACAAGATGGTTCGAAAGCGGCGAGTATACAAATTTTTATTGAGCCTGACGGATCAGATCTGAACGATCAATGATCAATACGGAGTACGGAGTACAGGAGTCCAGGTCTCGAGGTCACTCCAGCGTGGATCTGGTCTCGGAGACATGATGCAAGGTCAGGTTCTCTGGTACAGTCGCTAGGTTTTCTCCTAACTTAATTGAAGTATAATATGCTCTAATCCCAAGGTTGGGAGGCCATACGCAGTGATGTGCGAGTTCTCCGGGTACGTTTGAACCATCCGTGGTTGAATGAATCCTTGGAACTCCCCAGGTTTACGGATTACAGCAAAGTGGTCCTGACTCTGTACTCCATACTCCGTACTCCGTACAATAGATTGTGGCTGAATATGTTCTCGATTTGAAGTGCCAGCCACCCCCAGGGCCCCATGCAATATTTCTGTGACAAGATCGACCTGTATACGTCCGATATGGTTTACTGTATTTTCGGCATACCGAATCTCATGATCGGCGAGATCACAAATCAGTGGAATTCATGAGGCATTCCCCAATTGGAATGACATATGTATACGGAGTACATATAGGGCCAACTGGGTCCGATGATGACATAGGACCCATATTTGCGCGGCCACAATTGTGTACAAGCCACAGTCCTGTCAATCTCAACTTCCAAGTTTAGATTCAATGACATATGTTGATTTTGATTTTGATATATCTCATTCTTTGTCATCGTTACCGAATTCCCAGAAGTCCTTCGGGTTTGGAAATTGGGTAGAATTCTGGTGTTTGGCCCAGTTTGCTACTTTGGGCTCTGTACGGAGTAGTGCTACAATATATACCCATGATAGGTCACATAGTGCCCAGGTGGACGGCAAATAAGTGTACAATCTCCCCATATCGCGTACTCTGTGTGCTGGCAGGGTCGCCAATTGCGGCACCAAGGCAACAACATATTCTAGATGTCCAAACATCCTACAATGCATGAATGTTATTGGATAATCAAACTTTTCAGTTGAAAAACGGGCAAAATGCCTGCCGAACCATGGTTGTATTGAATTCTCTGTTTTTAACGGGAACACGCTGGACATGAACATCCACAGTAATATCATTATAACCTTGGAAGTACTCAGTATCATTATGAGCAACTGAAAAGCCAAGTAGAAGTACGAAGTACAACAAGACGTGTGTTTCAGCTCGGGCGCTTTCTGAAACATAGGGCCCCCCCACTGCCCGACACCCGAATCTGGCTCCCAGGGCTGTGTCGCTCTATTAATATTCATGGTATTCTTAGAGAATTTGATTCAGATTTTGAGTGTGTTATTTGTGATCTCATTCTAATTCCACCTTTATAAGGAAGAAAGCTAGATACAAGGACTTTTCTTTTTGGAGTATACTCGAAGCAGTTTAAACAGGTCACCTGCTCCTCTCGCTCCTCTCGGCAACTTCCCATTCGCAACTCCACTCGTTCAACGCCTTATCGCTCTCTGTCTGTTCCTTTTCTTTTTGCATTTGATCGGTGGAATCTATCTGTCTTCCCTCTTTGTCTTTTCCCGCATCCCATTTACAAGGTCGACACTGTGGCTGCACTCGCCGACCCAAACGAGTTGTTCTTGCCTGGGGAAAGGCAAAGCAATCTCGCCATGTCCTCCTCCGTGCCTCTCCTTCGTCCCCCAATTCCTGGCGCCCGCAACAACAATGGCAGCCCGAGAGCCCCCAAGCTCACTCTGGGTATCCCTCCTTCCCCCAGCGCCAAACCCGTCACCGACAACCCCCCGCTCTGGTCCCCCAGCAAGTTCCTCAGATCCAAACCCAACCGACACCTCAACCTCAGCGCTCCTCAGGTCGACCTGCTCCCCCACGACTTCAGCTTGCTACCCCATCAGGCAGTCAGCAAAATGTGTCCCAACCAGCACTCATGCCGAGCGGTCGACCAGCCCCGCCCCCGCTGAGCACGAATGGCTTGGGGGTGCGCCCAAATTGTCCCTCCAGACAAACAGCACACCGGCAAACTCATATACGACAGCTAATTTTGTCATGGGTCTGCGACAGCCAGATGGCTCATCGGACCCATCGTCGGCGATCAGTTCAGTGTACTCGGATCGCGAGGGTGGAGACCGCGATAACAGCGTCAATGGACTGCTCCCTGATTTGGACAAGTTGAGTTTGGAGAAGGGCCGGCCCCTCGACGTGGATGATCTCGATGATGAGGGCTGGCACGCGGCTAGCGAACAGAACAAGATCGTCGAACTTGGTAGTCTTGGTGAGGGTGCTGGCGGCGCCGTCACCCGATGCAGGCTCAAGGAGGGGAAGACCGTGTTCGCACTCAAGGTGAGCCGCTTTTTGTCTACCATTCTACATTTATACTCGCCCAGGAAACTAATTTGCGGCCTAGATCATCACCACAGACCCCAATCCTGATGTCAAGAAGCAAATCGTGCGAGAACTCAACTTCAACAAAGACTGCGCGTCACACCACATCTGTCGCTACTACGGTGCTTTCATGGATAAGTCAACGGGTACAATTTCTATCGCTATGGAGTTCTGCGAAGGCGGCAGTCTCGACAGCATCTATAAGGAGGTCAAGAAGCTTGGAGGTCGCACCGGAGAGAAGGTGCTCGGCAAGGTTGCAGAGGGCGTCTTGAACGGGTTGACCTATCTTCACAGCCGGAAGATCATCCACCGAGGTACGAACCGCGCTAGGCCAGTGTATAGTGACATGAGTACTGACGATCCGCAGACATCAAGCCTTCCAACATTCTCATTTGCCGTGACGGCAAGGTCAAGCTCTGCGATTTCGGTGTCAGCGGAGAATTCGGCACGAAGGGCGATGCCAACACCTTCATCGGCACATCCTACTACATGGCCCCCGAACGTATCACTGGTCAATCATACACCATCACGTCCGACGTCTGGTCTCTTGGAGTGACTTTGCTGGAAGTTGCGCAACACCGATTCCCATTCCCTGCCGACGGGACAGAAATGCAGCCCCGCGCAGGGCTTATAGATCTCCTTACCTACATCGTCCGCCAGCCAATTCCCAAATTGAAAGACGAGCCTGACAACGGCATTCGCTGGTCCGACAACTTCAAATACTTCATTGAATGCTGGTATGTACATCTCGAGGTTGTCTTGAATACACCCACTAACCAAACCGATAGCTTGGAAAAAGAACCTCCTCGACGCGCAAGTCCCTGGCGGATGCTGGAACATCCTTGGGTGCAAGACATGAAAAACAAGAAGGTCAACATGGCCAACTTCGTCAAGCAAGTCTGGGATTGGAAGGAGTGATCCTCGAATCCACAGTGCTTCAACCGCATTTTCCGTTTTACAAGTGGCTGGACCCCCATTGACCTGGCTGTCAACATCAATCCTCATGACCATTTTTTGCCGCCTTCCTCCCGGGCCGGAACTCGGGACATACCCATTTTAGCAAATGCTTTCCAGCGACGAATTCGCCTACGCTTTCAACCCCCTACGATCCTTAATGGCCCGGCATTCTCATGTTTGCTGGATACAGCGCTTCCTCATTCCTTTACATTCTGCACCATGGATTCCCTCTCCTTTTTGCTTCATCGCCAGTCTGAACATATCATTTCTGGGTATCTCGTGTCAGCTTTTCTTTCCCAGTGTATAGCCCTTTATCATTTAGCTTGGGTGTGTTTTTGCACCGGATGCGGGAGTATATGCAATGCATGAAAGTCTAGGACTTGGCTAGTTAATACATTTGCATTTTGTTTTAGCTTCAATTATATGCAGTTGCTGGACATATAGAGAAAGAAAACATTTGAACTATAAAATGTTGACCTAATGAAGTGAGCGAGAGTGCTTTGAATTACCACCTCAGCATAACGGAGTAGTTCTAACAATTTTGAAATTCGACCAAATTAGAATCGTCAAGAGTCTCGTGTCTATCATAATTGAGATACTAGATACATGCTCTATGTCCCATCATCTACTTGTTGGCAGGCGCACCAATGACCCACCCAATCCCACTGACCAATCCACCAGTAACCATATTGCTAACCATATCCCTCTTCCTCACACGACCCTCGCTATCAGGCGACAAAGGCCGTTCATCGCTAATGGACACCTCCTCTTTACCTCGCAACGGGAATGCATTCTTATGAATAGCCAGCGCGGCACCCCTAGCAACCTCAAATAGACCCATAGGAGCCTCATGACGATGGGAATTCGGCAAAGCGGCACGGGCTCTGGCACGGCGCGCAGCCCGCTGCTGCTCGGTATCAAATGCATCGCGTTCAGAGTCTGAAGGTCCGAATCCGCCTGGAACGGACGACAGCGTATCGCCTTTGCGATCCCAAAGGTCTTCCTCTTGCTGTTCGCGGGCGCGGAGGGAAGTGAGTTCTTCGTCGCAGCGGCGCCAGGCGCCTAGGACTTCAGGGAGGGGATCTGGTGATGGGGTGAGGACGAGGGCTAGGCTGAGAAGTTCCATTCGTTGGGATAGGTGAGTTATTTGAGTGGTGAGGGATGGCGGCGGGTTGGTTGGTGTTGTTGAGCGGTAGCGACCTGCGCTGTAGACTGCTCGCCAGGAGATGTCGTCTGGCGTGGTTGAAGTCAGGGATGGGGTTGAGAGGAGGGAAGGGGGCGATAGACGGGTTTGGATGTAGGAGTAGGCTGTGCCAAAGTCGTTGGAGTTCAGGGCGGAGTTGATTGCCAGACTGGTGATGCGGCGTTCGGATGTAAGTAAGGCTTGTTCCTCTGATGGGGGATCAGATGGTTCGTCGTCGGATTCGTGGGTGGCAGATTTTGTTGGTACACCTGCGGCAACGAGGTTTCGTCCAATGGACAGGAGGTCATCTAGTTTGGTGTAGCTTCTTGCGTTTTGTTCGAGTACTTTCTCGATCAGAAGGAGAGGATCGTGGTGCACGCGAATGCTGACAGGCTGGAATGGAACGCCATGCTGCAAAGTCAAAGAGTAATATGATAGTGCGTGTGTGGCAGCGATGAGGGCGCGAACCTGCTTTAAAGCAAGAGACTCCGGGAAGTGCGGTTGGAATGATTGCAGACTGCAAATTTTTGTCAATGTCAGTGTTCACATATTCTCTGCTGTCATCACTCACATGTCATAGGCCCTTTTCATTCCCCCGCGAGTGCGGTTTCCGTTGCTTGCATTGTCGTATGCTGCAAATATGGCCTCTTGGACCGCTGCTTCAACCTGGGAGGAGCTGAGTGGTGCCGACTTGGGATTCGTGTACAAATCAACAGCCAGTTGATACTCTGGAGACGACATTAGTACAGGTAATGGAAATTAGATGGCCGGAAGAATTACCCTTGGCTGCTAGAAGAGCTTTCAAGATCTCTGTCTCAACTGTCTCGCGCGGGACTCTCCAGAAAAGACCATGGTAGGGCGAAGAAGGTTCATCCCAAGCGCTTTCGGGCTCCTCCGCCTGCCAGTCTCGAAGCCAAAGCAGTTTTTGTCGAACCATAGGCCAATCCTGTGGTGACCTAGGTTGCTTCACAGTAGATTCAACCGCACTTTTAAGCTCAGCCAACTGCATTTCCTGGGTGCTGTGCAAGCACATATTTGCTGCAACTCGACAGGGGACGAGATGACCTAGTTCGGTCAAGATACGGAGAGAGATAAGCAAAGCGCTGAGGAAGGAAATTGATGAGGGCGAAGGTTTCGTTAGGGGATTTGTCGGTCTCAAAAGGGAGTTCTGCAATAGTGACGCCCTTGAAGTCGAGGAAACCGGCTCGGTATCATAGTGCACAGAGTGGAGTCCCGAATCAGTACTGGGGTATAAGCTGTCTTCGAGATCAAGCAGCTTCGCAACTCTGTTGAGTATCTCGAATGAACCATCGAGAACAGCCGGCGATGAATCTGCATGGGCAAACACCACGGCGAGACCGGATTGACCGTACCGAGACTGCAATTCTCTTGCCTTGTCTTCTGACAGTCCTTCTCCGGGTTTTTCGTATCCTCCCAAATCAACGTCGGACGGTCCATCCCAGTGTCTGAAAGCGCTGACAACACTTTCATGATCCACAAGACTGCGCGACACTAACCACTCATTCACGTGTTCCCAACCCGCCAACTCGGTCGACTGAGGTTTCTCCGACCCTTGAATGAACGAAACCGAGTTCTGTTGCGCCGCCTCGTTGAGTCTCCGTCGCTTTGACCGGTTACCCCCATAAAGCCAAGGTCCAATAAGACCTTTCAAGTTATTAACCAAATCCATGCTGTTTTCCTGGTCACTGATCAAAGACAATAAAATGTTGATCGCGGTCTGATCATCCATCGACTCCAAAACTTCAAATGATATATTTTCCTCGAGATTCGCGTATAGTTCGTAGTTGAGTCGAAGCAACGGTAATAGGCTGGAGATCAGCCATGTTCGAATGACCTGGGAACGCTCGTAGAATGGTAGAAGGAGTTCGAGGACAAGGGGCTGTAGCGCTGTTTCAAAGTCGATCAAATGCGCCCGGTGTATGAGAAATTGCGTCAAAGGATCCGCTGAAGCAACCTCAGCTTCCTCGTCGGGGCGTTGTAGTGGTCGGAGATTAAGCTTGCGCACGCGCTTTCGAGCAGCTGATTCGGTTAAGTCTTTCACGGCAGATGTATCGATAGCTTGATCTATCGATCCACTGGGACCTGCTTGCAGTTCTTGAAGCACTGAAGTGTAGCTCGAGGGCTCTGTACTCTCCGGGAGAAAGGTCAAGATGATGCGTAGGAGGCGCTCGAAGGGAAAACAGTGGGGGAATTGGGCCTGAAGGGCTGGCAGCTCCGCTACACTACCACCTGCGCAAAGATTTGTGGCAAGCAGAATGGCATGCGCATCGGATAACTCGAAAGCCATGATCTCAAGAGTCGGGAAGTGAGGTGGTCTCATAGTTGGTGGCCAACTTGCATAGGGTGGGTGCACGGGCCACCTTGGACCAAGTCGGTAACGGCAGGGAAGAGTCGTCCGCCGGCACTTCATCACCACCTTTTTCGCGGTCTCTGTGCCTACACCTCGCTCAATTACCTCCCTCGACATATCACAATGGCTTCCGGTTATGGAAACAACGGCGGTATGTGCTCTTTCGCCTCCCTCCCAGGCGACCTGATCCAATGCGCGACGTCTCGAATCACGGCTTGCGCAGACAGTTCCCTCCCCCGCGGGTGAACCCAGCTAACCCGTGACATTTTCTAGGTCGCTCCCGCTGCTACCCCTTCTGGCAAGAGGTCCTTGGTTGCTACGTGGTGAACTCTGGCGAGGGTGAAAGCGGCAAGAAGAAGTGTGTGCCCGCCCTCGAAGATTACCACGAGTGCCTTCACCACCGGAAAGAGGTAAGGGAACCCCCACTTCATCGACACGCCATGAATTCAAGAAGGATCAAACCGATGCTGACGATTGGAATTTGGTACAGGCTCTCCGCACTATGAAGATGCAAGCTGCCTACCGAAAGGCCGAGGCCGCGCACCCGCGAGAGAACGCCCCCAAGGCTGAGCAAATCCGCAGCCTGGGTCTACTTGGGAAGGAAGAAGAGGCAGCCAATGTGCTTGCTCAGCGGTAAATGGGGGAGGGTGCATGTTCTCTTTTTTTTTCAATGCGATTGATTCCGTGTTTCCGCGTCGGGACTTTTCCCCGGGGCCTGTGACTGTATAGAAACGCTCAACTGGTTGACTTCCATGTCTGTTGGTTCGAAATGATACTCCAATTCGATGACAAACGGTGCTACTATATTTATTATAACTTGAGGTTGGTTTGTACGGGTAGTGTATGTACAATGGCCAGAATAGCCCTTGAGTTCGAGATATATCTGACCCCGGAAGGCTGATTAACGAATAAGCGTGGAATTTGATTGGGTGCAGAGGAAATTGATCAACTGATCCGTTCCACGCGCTTACTTAGTTAGCTAGGCAGCCCGAACTCGTCTCCAGGGCTATGGAATAGTAAGATAACACCTGGGCAGTTTCTTTTTGATGCTCACATGTTTTTGATGTTCCCACCTTCGAAGCTTCCAAGGTCAGAACGAGCTCATAATTATGTCAGAGTAGGTATGAAAACACATACGGTGGACAGACGTGTTGGCACTCAAAGACATTGTTATATATTTTCGTCGGACGGTGGAGATGATCTGTAAAATGGTAGACTGGATCAGATATTGATGGTTTGATGGTTTACATAGCCCTGGAACGTATACATAATTTGACGATAGGTGGGTGAAGAAGTTCTTTTATTGTGGCACCATCCATATAATTTTAATATAAAAACATTTCACGCCTTGCTTGATCGTTAGATGCATTCACCAGATTAACCCGATTTGCCGCATTATCGAGGACATGTCTTGCTGATCCCTCTCTGGATGAACCTTCAAGAGGCGATCTGGCATGTCTTGGCATTCACTCCTTCATTCAAGAAACTAAACAGCAGAAACATCCTCATCTCATGTACAGGACCCTGAGAAAGTAAGGTCGACAATCACCGTATGAAGTACGGAGTAGATATGGTCTATGTCATCTGGACTGGTACGCGTTCCCATGGGATTCACGTAATCGGGATCAAGTGAAAATTTGCCGCGTGGTGAGTGGTCAAAGGTACTCACCGCCAACGCTAGCGCAGGAGACTAATCCCAAAACGGCATGGCGTAAATTAGTCCGCGACTTCCCTTTGCTATAATAAGGTCGGCCTGGCGTTCCAGAGGCTCTCCAGGGTTATAACCGTCACTCCAATTTCTTTCGCTTCCTTGGCATCGTGGATGTGCTGGCGTTGGGTTCTTTTTTTTTCCTTTTTTTCCTTTATCGTCACTAATTGCGCGCGTTTCGACGCGCGCAATTGCTCTCTGTGAATTTTCCTTTTAGATTTTTTCCTTGATCGCGACTATGGGGTCCCGGTAAGTGCTACTCGTCAACAGCAACCTGAATGATGACTAACGTGCCACCAGATTAGATAGGCTCGTCACGTGAGTAGAGTCCAAACTCAGGCTTATACTGACATGATATACTGACTGATGATGTAGCCTCCTCGAGACGGGGAGTACTCAATTAATTCGCAATACCGCTGCCCAGCAGCTGGCAGATGTGCAGAAGCAGCATCCAGATGAACTCTTTAATCTGCTCGGCCGCATCTTGCCCTATCTCAGATCCAAGTCCTGGGACACAAGGACTGCTTCCGCGAAAGCCATTGGATTGATTGTCTCGAACGCAGATCCATATGACCCAAACGAAGATGATGGGCTCCAGATCAAATCCGCAGCTGATGAGGATGACGTGGAGATCAAGTCCGAGATCAAGTCCGAAGAGCCGTTTTCAGCTGATGAATACATGAGACTCGATACCCTCGATATCGCTTCGATTTTGAGGTATGGCAAGCGTCTCCTCGGCAGTGCAGGCAAAGAGTACGAATACTCGCTGGCATCCATGGAGCCAACAGCGCGTCTTCAACACCAAAAGAAGACTCTGACGTCGCGACTGGGTCTTAACGGTGAATATTTGGAAGAGGACTTGATTGAGGATGTCGAAAAGGCACCTAAATTCGTCTCACCCGCTCCCAAGGATGAGCCCAAGATTCCTCCCATTTCACGCCAGAACAGCCTGATGGAAGCACCTTCGCGTCGACCCTCGTCGCCCACCGAAAGCGCAATCAAAGAGGACGGAGGCCTGAGCAAGCGACAGCTCAATCAGCTCAAGCGCAAAAACAAACAAGTCGCCAAAATGGGAGCTAACAAGGTCCGTGTGGTGGATTTGTCTTCCCGACGACAGTCCGAGGTCGTGACCACCCCCACGGCTACCACTCCTCATCCCGTGAAAACGGAGAACGGAGAGGACCAGAACGGTGAAGCGAAACCTGACTATTTCTCTTTCGAACGCAACGAAGAAGACGACGACTCAAAGGTTGTCTCTGAATTCAAAGGACCTGTCGCTCCAGAGCGTTCTCACATACAACCCGAGATCGCGGAGCAGGGCGGAGGATGGCCATTAGAACACATGTGCGAATTTCTGACTATCGACATCTTCGATTCCAACTGGGAAGTTCGACACGGCGCCGCAATGGCATTACGTGAAGTGATCCGAGTGCAGGGCATCGCTGCCGGCCGCCAGGATGGAAAGACTCGCGCTGAAAACGATCTGCTTAACCGCCGGTGGTTGGATGATCTTTCTTGCAGACTCCTCTCGGTTTTGATGCTCGACCGATTCGGTGACTACATCTCAGACAATGTCGTCGCCCCGATCCGTGAAACCGTGGGCCAGACCCTCGGAGCTCTCATCTCTCACCTACACCCCAACTCAGTCCGATCGGTATATCGATGCCTCTACCGAATTATCATGCAAACAGACTTAGGGCTAGAGCGTCCTGTCTGGGAAGTATGCCATGGTGGCATGATTGGCCTGCGCTATCTTGTTGCAGTCCGAAAAGACTTGCTTGTCAAAGACTCAAATATGATGGACGGCGTACTGGAGGCCGTGATGAAAGGGCTCGCTGATTTCGATGACGATGTTCGGGCTGTCAGTGCCGCCACACTTGTTCCTATTGCGGAAGAATTCGTCACATCACGGACTGGTACTCTTGGTCTACTAATGAACATTGTCTGGGATTGTCTTTCCAATCTTCAAGACGACCTCAGCGCTAGTACAGGTTCTGTGATGGACCTTTTGGCCAAGCTATGCACCTACTCTCAAGTCCTGGATGCCATGAAGGCAAATGCCGCCGATGACCCAGAAGCTTCATTCGGG
This sequence comes from Penicillium brevicompactum, assembly GCF_028827555.1. Taxonomy (NCBI): domain Eukaryota; kingdom Fungi; phylum Ascomycota; class Eurotiomycetes; order Eurotiales; family Aspergillaceae; genus Penicillium; species Penicillium brevicompactum. The sequence goes on from NW_026623208.1 coordinate 357,332, forward strand.
AAGCTCGTTCCTCGCCTTTACCCATTCCTCCGCCACACCATTACTAGTGTTCGTTCAGCCGTGCTTCGAGCTCTGATGACGTTCCTCAAATTAGAGGGCGATGGCACTACAGATTGGGTCGATGGCAAGGCTTTACGTCTCATCTTCCAAAATTTGCTCGTGGAGCGCAACGAGGGTGTTTTGAAGCTTTCCGGCCAGGTGTGGTCTGAGCTTCTCAAGGTCGTGGAACTGCGCGGTTCATTCAAATCCGAAGAGCAACTGCTTGACTCCGTCTCACCTCTCGTCACGTTGACCTTGGGCGCCTTTGGTGTCCCCCGATACCCCATCCCAATGAACGCATCGCTTTTCATCAAACCATCTGGCCTGCCATTCTCGATTGCCGCCCCTGCTCCTGCACCCGCCAAATCCTCACCACCAGCCTCTGGTGGCCCTGAGACAAAGCCAGGACGCAGGCGCAAGTCGGAGAAAAAGGAGAAGGAGGCGCCGGCGCCCTCAGCACACAATGTGGATGGTCACATGCTGTCCGGCGACATTGACCTCGTTGGTGCGGATACGATGCTACGATCCAAAATCTTTGCTGCCAAGGCGCTGGGAGAGTTGATCTCATTCTGGGACAAGAACGAGCTGCCAAGCTTCTGGCCATCGATTCTGGAGGGTCTCAACGTTTCCGCATCAACAACTCAACTTGCCTCGGCGATGGTGATTGAAGAGTATGCTCGCCATTCCGGACCGGAAAGTAAGTATTCCCCCGTTTTGTGCGAAAGCCTACGAACAACCCTCGAACACGAGCGCCCGCTTTGGTACTCAGATATCGCGTGCTACCTGCATGTTGCGCGTGCCCAATGTCATTCGTTGTTGAATACATTCCGTGACCATGCGCATGTTGCGCCTTCTCGACTACCCACTTTGGCTGTCGTTGTCCAGGGCGACTCAGAGGCTGGACCTAATGCATTCTCTCTGGCGGATGCCGAGAAAATCGTTGGCCCTGACTTTGACAGGCTGAAGAAGAATCTGACACCTGCTCAACGAATCACCGCCACCCAGGTCTTAACAGACACTCGCGCCACTACCTTATCCGCCGTTGAAGAGGCACGGATTATTAGAGATCAGCGTGACATGCGTGTCCTAGCTGCCACAGCTGGTGCCCTTGTCGCCCTGCGCGATATTCCCAAGAAGCCTGGTCACATAATCAAGGGAATGATGGACAGTGTCAAGAAAGAAGAGAATCTCGAACTCCAACAGCGTTCAGCAACAGGTGTGGCCGGATTGATCGAGCACTACACAGCGGCAACCAAGCGTGGTCCTGTGGACAAGATTATTGGAAACCTGGTCAAATATTGCTGTGTTGATACCTCAGAGACACCCGAGTTCCCACACAATGCCCAGTTGGAGAAATCAATTCTGTCGCTTCGTAAAGAAGAGGACCGACGTGATCATCCCGATGCCGCCAAGTTCGAAAGAGAAGCAAAGGAAGCCAGAATCATGCGGCGTGGCGCCAAGGATGCGCTTGAGCAGCTGGCAGTCAAGTTTGGCCCTGAGCTTCTGGAGAAGGTTCCAAATCTTGCCAAATTGGTCGAGCGACCTTTGCGAGATGCATTGGCCAATGATGAGCTTCCTGAAGACATCACCAACCCCGAGAATGAGCTTGGTCAGGAGATCGTCGACGGCTTGTCTACACTCCGGGCTCTGCTGCCCAAGTTCGACTCTGGTCTCCACTCGTGGGTCGTCGACCTTATGCCCATCATCGCCAAGGGCCTGCAGTGTCGCCTTTCTGTCATTCGCTACGCGGCTGCCAAATGTTTCGCGACAATTTGCAGTGTCATCACGGTCAAGGGTATGACCATGCTCGTCGAGAAGGTTTTACCTATCATCAACAACGGTCTGGACGTTCATCACCGCCAAGGTGCAATTGAGTGCATCTATCACTTGATCCACGTCATGGAAGATGGTATTCTACCCTATGTTATCTTCCTGGTGGTTCCTGTTCTTGGCCGAATGAGCGATTCTGACAACGATGTGCGCCTATTGGCAACAACTTCATTCGCAACCCTCGTCAAACTGGTTCCCCTCGAAGCCGGAATTCCAGACCCCCCTGGCTTCTCAGAGGAGTTGCTTCAGGGCCGAGACCGGGAGAGGAAGTTCATGTCCCAGATGTTGGATCCAAAGAAGGTCGAGGAATTCTCCATTCCCGTCGCGATCAAGGCAGAGCTTCGGCCCTACCAACAAGATGGTGTTAATTGGCTTGCTTTCCTCAATCGTTACAACCTCCATGGAATTCTTTGCGACGACATGGGTCTCGGAAAGACCTTGCAGACCATTTGCATTGTGGCAAGTGACCACCACATGCGCGCGGAAGAGTTTGCAAAAAGTCAGTCAACCGATTCACGCAAACTCCCCTCTTTGATTGTCTGCCCACCGTCCCTGTCTGGTCACTGGCAGCAGGAGGTCAAGCAGTACGCTCCATTCCTGAGCTGCATCGCATACGTCGGTCCTCCAGCCGAACGGTCAAGATTGCAACCTATGCTTGCAACCACTGATGTGATTGTCACCTCTTATGATGTCTGTCGAAACGACAACGATGTCCTCAGCCCCATCAACTGGAACTACTGTGTCCTGGACGAGGGTCACCTTATCAAGAACCCGAAGGCTAAGATTACTTCTTCAGTCAAGAAGCTCATGAGCAATCACCGCCTCATCTTGTCTGGAACACCCATTCAGAACAACGTCCTCGAGCTGTGGTCACTGTTTGATTTCCTGATGCCCGGTTTCTTGGGTACAGAGAAGGTCTTCCTGGACCGGTTTGCCAAGCCTATTGCAGCCAGCCGTTTCAGCAAATCGTCTTCGAAGGAACAGGAAGCAGGTGCTTTGGCAATTGAGGCTCTCCATAAACAGGTCCTGCCGTTCCTTCTCCGTCGTCTGAAGGAGGAGGTGCTCAATGATTTGCCTCCCAAGATCATTCAAAACTACTACTGTGACCCAAGTGACCTGCAGAAGAAGCTCTTTGAAGACTTCACCAAAAAGGAGCAGAAGGAGTTGGCAGATAAGGTGGGAAGTGCTGATCGTGGTGACAAGGAGCATATCTTCCAGGCTCTGCAATACATGCGCCGTCTTTGCAACTCGCCTGCCCTGGTTGTTAAAGAAGGCCACAAGCAGTACAATGAGGTGCAGACTTTCTTGAACAACAAAAAATCAAACATCAGGGATGTCTCTCACGCGCCCAAGTTGAATGCCCTCAAGGACCTATTGGTGGATTGTGGCATCGGTCTCGACCACACCGCAGAGGGCGAACTGGACACTGGTGCAAGCTATGTCAGCCCCCACCGTGCACTTGTCTTCTGTCAGATGAAGGAGATGCTGGACATTGTCCAGAACGATGTTCTCAAGAAGCTTTTGCCCTCAGTCCAGTACCTTCGCCTGGATGGTGGCGTTGAAGCTACAAAGCGCCAGGACATTGTGAACCGCTTCAACACTGATCCAAGTTACGACGTACTGCTCTTGACCACCAGTGTCGGTGGTTTGGGTCTGAACCTCACGGGAGCTGACACTGTCATTTTCGTGGAACATGATTGGAATCCCCAGAAGGATATCCAAGCCATGGACCGCGCTCACCGTATCGGACAAAAGAAGGTCGTTAACGTCTACCGTCTGATCACAAGAGGCACCCTGGAAGAGAAGATTCTCAAGTAAGTTTGCTCACAATAACTTCAAAAATGCCTATACTAACACCAACCACAGCCTGCAACGATTCAAGATCGACGTTGCCTCTACCGTGGTCAATCAACAAAACGCCGGCCTAGGAACAATGGACACGGACCAACTCCTGGATCTATTCAATCTTGGCGAGACAGCAGACTCAGCCGAGAAACCCGAAGCAGCCGGAAATGAAGTCGACATGGTTGACATCGACGGCGAAGTCAAAGAAAAAGGCAAAAAGGGCTGGCTGGACGACCTAGGCGAGCTCTGGGACGACCGGCAGTACCAGGAAGAATACAACCTGGATTCGTTCCTGGAAACTATGAAGAACTGATCTTCGACCCCGTCAGCCTACCTTCTATGCTCGATCCATATCCTTATCACACCACACCACACCGAACCCCCACCATCTCTACGCACGATTCATGCTTAATGCCCCTGTACTATCTCCTCAACTATGGAGGCTCTTGTCTGCAAGGCCGGAGGATAATCACCTGTTTGCTTGTTTCTTTACGGCTGGAAAAGGCCTCGATGTCCGCGCGTTCTCTGATTCTGCGAACCCTTCGTGTATTCCTAGCTTTCTTGATCTCTCTACAAGGGACGGATGGATCCCACTTCTGTATGTACATAGCAAAATAAACCACTCTGATTCATCCACTTTGGGTCTTTTTGTTGCATGTCCAGGTTCTTCTGGAAAGGAATTCAAGCCTCTGTGTAGTATGCATACCTAGACACATTGATTAATACTTTTAAGTGTGTACTTATCTTAAACCCTGAGCACATTATGGAATGAATGAATTGCTTATGAATCTTACGTACACCAACAAAACACCAGAGCGCCCCGTAACAGACAATTCACCAAGAGCATAGCCCAGAATGTATCTCAAAACGCCAGAGTTCCACAGAAGGCTCGTATGAGCGAAAAGCACGAAAGAAAAAGACACCAGAAAAAGAAATGAAGCCGAAACCAGGGCGACGGGACATCAAAGAGACAGATGCCTGAAAAGTAGGTGTAGATACAAATCAAGAAAGGAAATGTTGGTTCATTGAAGCCGCAGAAGATTATAACTGCAGTGAACAGAGGACTGAAAAGGAGAAGAAAATGGTGGAACCAAAGCAGACACCAGAATGATCATAAGGCTGAAGGAAACAAGAAGAAAAAAAGTGTTCATCAAGAGGCATGTGTTAAACGCGAGGCGCAAGTAAGTGGTTTACTTTGACTTGGAGTGATTCTTCGGCTTGGAGAGCATGTTGAGACGACTCATGCTGAGGACACCTCGACTCTTCTGCTTTGCACTTGCAGTGACCGGGGTGCTCACTCGGCTGGCTGAAGGACGAACGGGAGTGTTGGTAGGTCGCTTCTTAACTGGGCTTGGAGTGGCCTTGAGTCTCTTGGCGCTGCGCTCAGCCGAGGGAGTATCCACAGGTAGCACATTCTTGGTCCGTTTGGTGGTGGGAGTATCATTGTCATCAGACTCATCTCGGTGTCTCTTCTTGTTCTTGATTCCATGAGAAATGCCGTGAGTAACTACAGGGAGTTCCGGGAAAGCACCAGGAACTGCCTCATTGTCCGATTTGCGGATTTGACGAATAGACTTGGGAGCTGAAGTGGGAGTAGTAGACTCTGTAACCTTCGAGTTCTTCTCTGGCGTAAGAGTGGGGAGAGTGGGATAGCTCACATCTCCTGCCACAGAAAGGCGCTGAGATGATGGGGCCTTGGAAGGAGAAGGCGAAGCGACAGCGAGTTCATGACGGGATTTGACGCTTGGAGTAAATTCAACGTGCTTCTTAGGCGAAGGAGTTGGCGCAGAGTCGCTAACATCTCCAGCTCCTGCAAAGAGGGAATTGGGATTGAAATCTGGTGCAGCCACGTGTGTTCCGGATGCAATCTTGGCCGGATCACGGGAGAAGAGTGGCTGACGTCGACGAAGAATGGATCTCAGGTTACCAAGAGTGGGCAGCTTGCCCTTCAAGCGGGGATTGAAATCAGTCTGAGGAGTCCGTGGCGACGCAATCGTCTTGGCAGCCGGGGAAAGCTTAAGCGATGGAATCAATGAAGTCTTTGGCGCCTTGACGCTGAGAGAGGAGCGAGCGAGCGATGCACGCGTGGGGGTCATGAGTGAGTTGCGATTGAAAGGGCGAGGACGAGGACCGGCTGGCCGACGAGGAGTCTCGACCTTCTGTGCCTCGACCTTCTGTGTTTCGACCTCGGAGGGTTGAGGACGAGCTGAGGTATCTTCCGCCTGATTGTGCTTGACGCGCTTGGCGGTAGAGGGCGCAGTAGGAGCAGGCAAGCTCGAGCCTTTAGCAGCTGATCGGGATGGGGATGAGTCGTGATTCTCGGGTTCATCAAGCTGAGCCTTAGACTTGGTCCGCTTCAGAGACTTGGTCAAGGGCACGAACCGATCAGCAGTACCGCGGAATGACGAGGCGTGCCCCGCAATGGAATCCATCTTTTTGAATTCGGCCATGTGAATGTCGCTGAAGCGTCCAGCCTGCCCCTTTGGCATGGCAATCTTCCGGTCTCCGTGAGAGTGCCCAGCCTTCTCATCTTCCTGGTCTTGCTTGGATTTCTGCTCAAGCATTTCGGCTTTAATACGAGCAACGTCACCACGGACACTGTCCATGAGCAACTTCGCCTGGTCGCTCAAATCCGTCTCCTGGGACTGGAATTTGAACTCAAATCCCGGTGTTCCAAAGCCACTGGTCGCAGGAGACGGCTTCGACTTGGTCGGTGTGTTGTCAGCCACGCCGTTATTGACTACCTTGCCATCGGCATCCTTTGTGATGGGATTGAAGCCAAGGATAAGGCCCGAGTCCACCTTCTTCGTTGTGCTCTGGTGGGCCTTGCTGGGGTGCATTTCCGCTCGAGACGGACGCGCCATTGCGCTGGTGGGAGTAATCGCGTTGGTAGATGATCGCTTAGCGGACGTGCTGGGGGTTTTGTGCGTGCTGGGGGGTTTGCGCGCAGGTGTTTTGGTCAGAGGAGTTTGGACGCGAGGCAATTCGGAACTTTCGTCGCCCTCAGCAACAGAGGCGAGTTGGGAAGGAGCGACTGACTCGGGTTGCGGAGTACTTTCCTCAACCTGGAAAAAGACGACAAATAAGTTGATGATCTCAGGATGTCAATGACAAGAGTGATTGGCTTACCTCTGGAGATTCTTGGGCGCGACGAATGCGCGCGGACCGACGGATCGCCATGATAGGAACGCAAGGAATGATATCCCGAAAATTGCAAATTGCACAAGAATTGCGTGGGGAAGCAAATCAACCGACAAGAGCGTAAACAAACCGACACGACGTCAGATGACCGGCAATTTGCACTCACCGACTTCCCTCCGAACTCTTGCCCCCTTTCGCAGCTTTTGCACTGTTTGCATGCACCAATACACCGTTCGGCCCTTGCATACATCAAGCTCTTGTTGAAATTACTCCGTATCTGACTTTTAAACTATCTAGTGCTATTCACAGAGACTGTTGAATTATCGAAACCTTGGAATAACTCTCTGCATGAAACCTTGATTGCCTTGACTCTGCACTCATGCCTTCGAACTCATTGCTTACAGTTCTTTGACAACCACCTCAACACTCTTATCCGAAGGAGCACAGATCTCAAAGACTCTCTGATGATGGTCCTCGTCAAGTGCATAGTCCGGACGCTGCCCCGAAAACTGGCGCAGCGTCTCGCCGGTCCTCAAGGTCATTTTCTTAAGAGCCAAAGACTCATGTCTCTGACCAAAGAAGCGCTCTCCAAAGTCTTGTGCTTTGGACCTGGTCAGTACTGAAGCGTTCCATGCATCTCTGCATTCGTCATAATCCTGAGTGTCTGCTGCGTCCATCTCGCACATTGAATCGTCAGAATCATCAGAGTAATTGTCAAATTGCTCTCTGAGGTCTTGCTTTGTTTGTTGATTCAGTTGTCGTCCCACTTGAAATCTTAACTGCCACTCCAGCTCCATTCGCCGAATTCCCAGCTCAACATGGATGAAGAACTGGTTAAGGTTGTGGAATCTTGTTGCCAAAGATTCGATGATTGGATCAGGCTATAGGGACCGATCAGCTAACATACAATCAAGAGTTTCGTCAACTAACCCATGTACCATCCATATTCGGATTGATATCGATATCTAGTGAAATGAGGTTTGGGCACGACTGGTCCAAGAGCTCTATTTCCGCCCGACTGAGAGTTGGTCTTTCTCGGTCGGGATACTCGATGGCGTGCAGGCAAAGGTGTTTCAGATGCGGGTGATGGGCCACGGCTTGTACCGAAGGGACATATCCCTTGGCAGTGAGCCTTTCCAATGTACTGAAGGATGACAAGAATGCGTCAAGCCCTGCATGGGTCATCGCCGTCCGTTTGCAGAACTGCGTGATGGTGAAACTGGTTAGGTTTTGTACACAGCTACCAACACTCTCAAGGAATCGTGGACACTCATATGGACCCAAACTCAGAGATCTCAGTTTATGCCACGGGAATTGCTCACGCCAGAAGGAGACATCATGCCAAAGAACGTAGCCGTTCAAGGAAAGCATTGATCCAGGCACGTCGCTTGTGTTTTCAGGAGAAACAAAATTCAGAAAGTTACTCAAGACGGGCATACCGTCACTGCCAGTGATGCCAGTGCGTTGGTATGGAATGGCCCAGATGCGTAAATCTTCGAGGTTAGGATATGCATGGAACAGCTCACGGAGAATTGTATCATGCCCAACATGTGTTTCAGGATAATGATCTAAATGTGTCACTCTGATATGCAAAGTCCGTACAATCGGCCGTACAATCGTCTCTCGTTTCCTGTATGGTGCGGGCATAAAGCATGTGCGTCTGCGTGGTTCTCTGCCATATTCACGGTTGAGTAGATGAAGCCTTGGCGATTTTCCGTGTTTGCCCAGTGCTATCACAACCTCATTCGACACAGGCCAGTCACCTTCAAAACTAGATATCGTTCTTGTTTAGTCAAGATGACTAGTTTCTGGGCCTAGTGCATGGGGATGGACAGGAACCAAGGGAAATTGAGAGGGTCATCTTACTAGACGTTGCTCAGGTTAGGCATTCCCTCCACCAGACCAGCCAACAGAAAATCAAAAATGGAATAGTCGTTGATCCAGCGTGGGCCCCAATCACTTTCTTCTTTCACGACTATCAATTCCCGCGTACGAGCTCTCAGCTTCTCGCTGCCGCAAAGGCGGTTGAACAAACTAGATTCAACATCCCTGGCTTTCACTGGATCTTCTTCCTCGAAATCGATGGGCAACACATCCCAGTTCTCGCCGGTGGTCCCTGACCTGCGTAGTATGGCAGATCGGTATAACAGCGGTGTAGCCAGATCATTGAACAGCTTGCAAACCTCGCATGCTATTTTGAGCACCTCTGGAGGGGATGCCTGTAAAAATTTGCCTTTTAGAACAATTGACAAGCGATGTGCAAATGCTGGAATCTCACCCGGAAGATAAGGTCCCAAACATACGGTATCTCTTCTGGCATCTTCATGATGCTTGTGCGTTTATTCTTTGATGGTGATCAAGATTTGTGCAGAGTTGTATTTGAGTGAAGTGTAGGGGTTTTGGGAACTTGCCATTTCTAGCCTAGCACATGCACTAACAATCCGAACACAGAAAACTTCGCAAAGCTAGCTCAAACACCCAAACTGGTGCAATAGAAATGAGTGGCTGTTAGTATCAAGTATCCACCATGCTCTCTCAATACGAAACCACTCCATCCTTGTGCCTGATGCGCTTTCGCCTAGACCCAGGCGTTGCCACTCTGATTGCTTGATAGAGTCTGGATACAGCGCAAGAAAAATGGAGGTCTGGCACTTATACTAGCATGCTGCATTCTAAAACTCTTTGTATTCATTTCAGATTGTATGGAAGTTCTGCATGCATTTCGAAGAAAAGACCGTCTCTGACGTCATCAGCATATGAATTGATATTTTGGCACTCACCGAATAGGCGCAAAAGAATCAAAGGATTATTTTCAAACCATCATGGACAAAGCTGAGTTGCTTAGTTGCTGGCTGTGTTATATCGCTCAGGTACCAAAATTTCTGCCTCGACGCCGATCTCACAACTGACGTAGATGCCGAGTGAAATTTCTGGGAACAACTGGGGGCGATGACCACACCACTTGGCGCCAATCTGGAAGGTCATCGACACATTTTTTTTCTGATAGAAAATTAAAACGCCGAGCAACTTGGCGCTGGTAGCTAGAGCCGATGACGTTGCCCCACCATGGTCTGTCGCATTCCTTTAAATCTGATCCTCACTCCACAACACAATACGGTGGATTTTTCATCACAAAGACCGCACCAGGAGACGTGAAATCGACATGGATCAGACATTTAGACCCTCACCAGATGCGCCTGTGGTACGGCTCATGGTCCTTGAGACCGACATGCCTCACCCAGATACCTACTCAGAGCGAGGCTCTTTTGGCCAGATCGTGCATAGGTTCTTTTCCAAAGCCGGAAGTGCCCATCATCCGCCCCTAGGTGTCGAAACAGACCAGGTGTTTGTCGTTTCTGAGCGAGGCGGCCGTGTCCCAACCGTGGACGAGTTCGCTCGCTTTGACGGACTGGTCATCACGGGAAGTGTGTACGATGCACACGCCAACAACCAATGGATCCTAGACCTACTGGAGCTCCTCAAGACCCTCTGGATCCAGCGTCCGGACTTCCACTTCCTGGGTGTTTGCTTCGGCCACCAACTCCTCGCCCGCCTCCTCGGCGGCAATGTCGCACCTGCGCCCAGTCAAGATTGGGAACTCGGCCACTCTCGAATCGACCTCACCCCCACCGGTCAGCGTCTGTTCCGTACGCGAGACAGCCACATCTTCCTGCACCAGATGCACCAGGACCAAGTGACCGCGCCACCCACTGCTGCGTCTGCGGGACCGGAGATGCTCTCTGCGGACACTGAAGTCGCGTGCTGGGGGCGCAGCGAGCACACGCCTGTCCAAGGCCTGTACATCCCGAACCGACTTTTCACATCGCAGGCCCATTTGGCCTTTGATGAGGACATGGTGAAGCGTCAGATCCAAATCCGAGTGGATGGTGGGGGAATCAAAGATCTTGAGCATGCGGATCGAGCGGCTGAAACGGCGCACTTGGAGCACGATGGTGTCGAGGTTGCCAAGGCGATCTTGCGGTTGTTTGTGTTTGATGACGATGACATGGGTTATGAAAGGAGATGATCTGCGGAGTTTGGACTGCACAAGATACCAGAATTGAAATTGGGATATTATAACGACCTGTAATATTGTGAATATCACATACCTTAAAGCTAGACATAGACAACGATGAGCGAAGGATGACTGGTCGCAATGCGCAAAGGAACCACATGCCAAGTCTCGCAGTATATTCGTATCGAAACCCCCAGAGGGTGCTTTTCACTAGGCCTTGCCGTGAGGATCGAGCTCCGCGTGTTTGATTCACAGATCCTGATTTGATGATGGTCCACATGAGGCTTCATTTCAAAGTCCACCAAAACCTGTTGCGGTGTATGAATGGTGGCATTATCTGTTTGGGGATGGAAAGAAAAGGGGAGGAGGTGGTGAAAACGACGAAAAAGCACAGGATCAATAAACATTGGAAGCTGCGGAGGTGCACTCCATATACATGAATGGACCTAAAAGTGCCATGAATGCTCAGGACTGTCAAGCTGTGAAAATGACATTTGCACGACGAGTGATCATTGAAATTACACAGGGCAACAACACACAACAAGTTTACAGCCATGGAGATAGGCACCAACTGCTATCTGGTAAAACGAAGAGGGTATCATTTGAATAAATTGAGCGGAAAAGTCAAGTCTATGTGTTATCTATGGCCATCTCTAGTCTGAATTGCTAGGTCAGCAACTTTCAAAATATTGAACCGAGGCGACGGGGGTGGGCTTACCTGTCTGAGAGCTATCCTCCTTTCCGAAGCTCGCCTCTTCCACCCCTTCATGCCAATTGTGACAAAGATAACACCATTCCAAAATCCCCTCAAGGACCCCAATGTGCTCACAGAGACCAGCAGTGGAAACGTCCCGTGTTTGTGGTGGACGAATTCTGCGATACGGTTGATGGTAGGTGCGATCCAAGTTGTTAGCATCGCAAGGAAGAAAAGTGACGGCATAATAACATATTGCCTTAGTGACACACGCCTTTGCTTCGAAGCTTGGTAGGCTGCCAGCGACCTTTTGAATGCTGACGGAGGCTGAGGCGGTGATATAGATTCAGGGTCGGGAGCAGGCCCTCTCTTGGAATTCGTTTCAACCGTTGTCGTGACGCTGCTGGCCGAGTTCCCGGATGTCAGGACAATATGGTCGTCGTCGGTCAATTTGAACTCGTCGCGGACTCTTGTTATCTCGATGCCGATGAGTATGTATAACATTAAGACAATGACTATGATGAGCCTGTCGTGTTGTTAGGAACGTCGTTGAGCAAGGATGAGAATGTGTACGTACCATACAGGCGCATAGTAGAAAATAATTCGTAGCAGCATCCATTTGCGGGACACAGAGCACCAGATCTTGAGACAACCAAGTCAGTATGCAAGATACTCGATGCCGGGCGATGAAGAACCTACGGTTTCGTCGCCATAGATGGCGCCCTTCTCCTGACCACGGATAAAAAGAAAAACAAAAGCAGGAATAAACGAAAGCGTAGTTATGACTGCCGTATATTTGATCTCGAGCTTACGCAAAGACTGAGTATCGAAATGATGGAAGACAACCAAGTAGGTATCCATGGCCATTGCAAATGTCCAGAGCACATCCGCTACCGGAAACCTAATCTGATCAGCATCTCTAACAGAACTGCATATTTAGACGCAAATCTTTTATGGGTCAACATACATTTGCAAAGCAAAGCCTTGAAATTGACACAAGGATGAAAGATCGCCAGCAGCTGGCCCACTGGTGGATATCATGGTTGCGACGGAATCAAACAGATTATAAAAGGAATTGTAAAAGATTATCCGATGAATAGGACTCCGAAAATGCCGAGAAAGAGCAAAAGCTCCGATTATTGTAAATGAACCTAGAATAGAGAGGACCGAGGAGACTCGCCCTGCGATGGCGATAGCCTTCAGCTCCTCGGGAGAGTGCGACATGGCTTAGACCATAGTGAGAGAGCATGAGAGATCTGGAGAGATGATATTTGAACGAATTTACGATGGAACAATAGAGTTTGCATTATCACGTTGTCTGCGATGAGGATTGTTTGGCCCAAATGACGTGATTGAACAATTTACACATCGAACATCTGCACTGATGCTGCTGAACTGCCAATGTTTTAAAGTATGCATCGTGAAGATCATTTTAGATCCTCAGAGGTTATACCTCAAAATAGCCTTATCTCTGGTCACAATGGTGAAGCTTTCCGTCTGGAAGAGTGTGATACCCTCAGACCCTGCATAAGCAACCAATGGTGATGCGTCTTACAGGGATCAAGCAATTTATGAGCGAAATAACTAAATCTCTTGCGAGCTTCTCCGCGCTCCGTAAAATGTGCCTGGATTGATCTGGGTAACGCTCTTACCGCCGGTGTTCATTGCCAATACCTTGGCCCTGGGGAGTGGTTCGCAGTGGTTCGCAGAATCTAGTGTACCGAAGTTGACCCATCCGGAGACCTGTGGGCCGTCAATTTACTGCCTCAGCCTGTTTTCAATTTAACAATCACTCCATCGGTGTTGAGAATGGTGTGTACGGCTGAGCCCAGAACGTGACTGCTTGCTCCTTTTGAAGGTGCGATAGATCGGGTTCTTCCGCCGGGCCCACACCCTCAAATGCCTCCCAATGCCAATGGATGCCAGGAGGGACAGGCAATCCGGACTCCACACTGCTCCCTAGCCTCTTCGTGGTTAGGTGTCTACATTTTTACCATCGCGCTATGAGATTCGAATCCATTGTGAATGGCTAAACCGACCCTCTCTACACCTCCCAATCATCTTCTTCCGCTTTTGCCACGCCCATACGTTGGCTGAGGGTCACCCAAGCACCACAATAAAGCAAGAATCGGAATGCCCTCGGGTCCGCCGTCTCGCCCCAGGCTGTTTCCATAGCCTTCCGAATCGCCTCCGGATCAACAAAGCCCAGCCCTTCGACGGCTTCTTGTGTCAACAACCCCTTGAACTTGCGGTGCAACGGTCCATCCTGAGCCCATTTAGTTGGCGCAAGGAAAGGGTGCTTCTTCCGTTTGTACAGCTCGTCCGTAATATAAGGACGCACCGCCTGGCGCAGGATCCATTTTTCATTGATTGTCTGCAAAGCTTGACTGGATTTGGTCCATATAGGACCCAATTCACCAGAAGTGCTTGCGTTTTCGGCCGAGTAGCGCAGTTTCACACTGGGTGGTAACCGATTGATGTACTCGGTGAGATGGTGATCGAGAAATGGTGTTCGCGCTTCAACGCTATGTGCCATCTCCGTGCGGTCACCGAGGCATGATAAGAAAACGTTGGCCAGCACGTTCTTGTTCCACATGTACATTGAAGTGTGTAGAGGGTGCCAGAGTGACCGCATCTTATTCTGTACATCACTTGAGTGCGAATTGAGAACCGTCATACGGTGATCGATATTCGCATGTTGACTTTGAAGCCAGGGAGCGAAAAGCGAGGCAGTGGGATGCCATGCCAACAGATTATCACATGTGTCAACTGCTCCCGCTCCCGCGATAGATGGAGGAGCTGGTATCTCGTCCAAGACTGTTCCACCCACCCTTTCCCAGATGCCTTTCATTTCTTGCTGTGCAGATTTGAATAGTTCCTCTCTAAGTTCGCCGTTTAGGGACAATTCGCAACTAGGGAAGGCTCCGTCAGCTTCGCGAAGGAACTCGGCCGGGAAGCATGGGTAACCGGCAAAATGCTCATCGGAGCCTTCACCGGTCAGAACAACCTTGATTCCATGCTCACGTGGGAGAGATGAGAGCGCAAACTTGGCCACAGAGTTGAGGTCATAGTGATGATGCTCGCAGTGAAACACAGCATCCTCAAAGTCTTCAGCCAGTGTGTCTTCCGTGATAATATTCTTGATAGTCTTTACTCCAAGCCACTCCGCTGTGCGCTCGGCAACATCTTCTGTCTGTTAGAGGGATTTTCATGACATAAATGCCAGAAGAATGGCACAGGCGTCAAGACTTACGTGATTCATCATACCCAGATGTCTCCGGAAACGCCACACTAAAGCAGGTGACGCGGGCAGTCTCTTCGTTTCCAATCTTAACCTTCTCTTTACGTGAAAGTTCAGTGACTATGCCAGCAATAGCAGAAGAGTCGATGCCACCAGAGAGGTAAACGCCAATCGGAACGTCAGCACGCAGACGTAGACGGATGGATTCGACCAGCCTCTCACGAACACCAGTCACCATCTCGTCAATGGAGCGAGTTTCGGGTTTGGTCTGTAACAGGACAATCAGCTGTTGGCGCTCGCTTCCTGAATTTCCCATCAACCAACCTTGTCTTCATATTCAGCATCCCAATACTTGACTTGCTGCACACCCCCTTGCTCTGTGATATCAAGATAGTGTCCAGGCAGAACCTTTCGAACGCCCCGGAACAGCGTTCGGTCGTCAAGCATCCAGCCAGCGTCGGAAATTGCGCGCACATCCCAGCGAGGGCTCCAGCCCATAGGCAAGAAAGCCTTGGCCTCAGAAGCAACAAGCAGTGTCGACCCGAGGCGAGTATACACCAACGGCTTGATGCCATAGCGGTCGCGTCCGGCAATCACGCGCCGAGAATTTTGACGGCTGTCATAAATTACAAATGCGAACTCACCCCGAAGATGAGTGAAGAATTCCGGGGCGTCGTAGATCTTGTAAAGCGCCAACACAAGCTCGCTGTCGCTATCGCTCTGGAAAACGTATCCGTGCACCGTTTCACACTCTCGGCGTATGGAATCATAGTCGTAAATCTCGCCATTTACGATGGCATGTATTTGGTTGTCGCTACTATGGAGTGGCTGCCGCCCCGCCGAGGACAGGTCGTTGATGGAAAGTCGACAGTGAGCCAGTCCTACTTCCTCGTTGTCGCTGATCCATACGTCCGAGTCATCGGGGCCACGGTGGGCGATAATCTCAACCGAAGTCTTGAGTTGCGTCGCAAGTCTCTTTGCCGTGCCGCCAATCTGACAGGTCAAATTGGGGTTTCCGTCGGAAGGGGCTCTTCTATCCTCGGCACAGCCATCATGGCAGTTGGTGATTACCGGCGCAAGCGAAATACGAGCAGAAATTCCGCACATTATGAATTCACCAATCTCGGAAAATTGAAAGACAATTGAAAGTAGACTTGGAAGGCAATTTATTCATTACAAATAAGGGGATTTTCACGGGGTAACTAAAGCACCGGGGTTTTCCGCCCCCCATTTTGAGTAGTTAGGGGCCGGTGCCTCAGGTCACTGTATGTAGCCTACTTGTGCTCTGGAATAAAAGAAAAATTTCTCCTTCTTTCTATTAAATGAATCCATGTGGTTTCCAAATTTTGCTCTTCGTAGATTCAACAATCACCTGGCACGAGGCATTATGGTATTATATGATTGGGTTATTAAGTCATGAGAATATCAGATGCACAAGGCCACACATCGCACACGAGATGGATCTAGAGGGCCGCGCCTGCCAGCAGCAGGGCTCCAGAGGCCAGCATTGCATTGTAGCCGGGAAGAGATGAACTGGCCGCGCCTATAGATTTGACAGTCAGTATCTCCTTCAAGACAGATATATAAGATCTCAGCGAGGACTCGAGATCAACTTACTCTTCTTAGAGCACTGCTTGTAAAGTTCAGTGAATCGGGTGGTGAAACCCTCAAGCTTTGAAGAAGCATCTGAAAGTTCACTGGAGTCGCAGCCATTTGTAATGCAGTCGCTCAGGTCGGAGGCATCATCTTGGATATTCTCATAAGTATCCTTGACGCCGCATAGACAATCCATACTGGCTGAATCGGGACTTCCACACTTGGACTTGAGACCAACGGTGTTGTAGTAGTCGTTCAGGCAGGTCTTGATGCACTGGGGGACATCGCCAACCACATCGTTCCAAGAGTTGAGGTCGGCGACCGCCACAGAAGCCAGGCCGAAGAGAACGAGAGAGGAAATCCGCATGGTGAAGATTGTTGTGGTGGTTGTGGTTTGATATATAAAGGTTGTAGCTGTGCAAGTTGCGATGTGCCGTGTGTTCTCTAGAAGAAAATAGAGAAAGGCAAGTAGGCGCAGAGGCTCTTTATCTAGAGGACCCTGAAATTGAGATTCATGATCGCTTAGAGGACCCTTTCAGCTCAATGAAACAATGCGATTCGAGTGGCCGCAAGACCTAGCTAAAATCGGAAGTGCCAAGGGCGATGATAGCGGGTGAAGTGTTGTGATCCAGTCAAATACGAGACGGGGTGGATAATACGAGGGACGGCTTGGTCTAGCGCAGGGTCTCATAGTCGTTAACGAGCAGGAGACCAGTAGCCATAGCCCAGAAAGGGGCTCATCACGATGATTTTGCGGCCCCAAAATATCCACCCAATCAACTGAAGTTCCGATGCAACAGACAATGTAAAAAAAATGTGTGGTTTCCTCGGGGCACTGTTGATCGCAATTTTCGCCCCACTGAGGCTCGTACAGAGCCTCCTCTTGAAGATCATTGACACGAAGAAATTTGGTGGGGTTCACGTGGGGGACTGAGCCGAGATGTCAAAAGAAACTGACACACCGCGATTGTTTGACCTTGAGCTGAAATCGGCCAACACAAGGGAAAAGCCCAAACAACATCCGGAGTTTCACAACTGAAAGAAGTTGCTTTCCAGTATAGGCGAGTCATTCAAAGACAAGAAAAACGGGCAATAATGTGAGTGGGCGAATGCCACTGCCATTTTGATTGGGCCATCTTTTTGCACACTGCAAATAGAGAGAAATGGAAGGCGCTTGCGTGTTGAGATTTGTGTTAACTTGCCGAGAGGTGCATGCCAAAGAATGAGCTTCATGCACGATTGATGCTGGATTTTGGCTCCCAGTGGTAATCTGATGGAAATTCCGACCGAAATCGTAAAAGACCCTCCATGCTACCTTCAAACAGGTTGGCAAGATACCCCACGTAGTGTCACTGACGGGAGAGGTTGCGGTAACCAACGCAGTGAATTGGATCGAATGCCGTGACCAAGAAATACAATCCTCTGTGCAAGTCCAATGCAAGGGGGAAGAGAAGAACATCAACTGGCCGACGAGCGAGCGCTGCAGGATGCAGTTGAATAATGACGTGATGTTGACCCAAGCCTGAAAGCCCAGGCCCAGACTTCTTCACCCCGCACTATCGGTTTATAAAAACAGCACCCTTTGCAATTAACCAGAGCAAGAATCTGAAGACGTGAATAACTTCTCGATTTTTATTTGACAATCTACAAGAATCAATCTCGTGTTACCCCGTAAGATGACATCCCCACCCACTATCTATCACTATCTCGATATCGGCCGACTGGGGCGTGGTGAGGTAGTCAAGTAAGTGATCTCAAGGATGGATTCATCTACCTGGGAAGGCTAAGCCTGGATAGTCTATTCTTGAAGGACACGGGAATCGACTTCAAGGATGTCCGCTACCCCTATGACAACACTTGGCCGGATACCAGCAAGAAGCTCCGTCAGAGTGGACTTACAAGAACTGGACAGCTTCCAGCGCTGGAATATGGTGGCTCGGTGATAACTCAGGTATGCCCTGGTGTGTTTTCGTACATAATCATCTCCTAATAGAAGAGCAGCACATTCCAATCCTGCGCTACCTTTCCCGCGAGCTTGGTGCTTATGATGGCACCACCAATTGGGAGAAATACTTGGTTGATGCGGTGTCCGATATCTACGTGGACTGGAGGGTATTTGATCGGCTTATCCTTCCAAACACATGGTACTAATGCATACCGCAGTCCCAATGGGTGGCGATCTTGAAGGGAGTGACCGAGGCCTATAGGAACTATGTGCCTACCTACTACGATCTTCTTGCCCAGTATTACTCTGATGTCGATGGACCATATCTACTTGGTGACAAGATCACTTATGCCGACTTCGCAGTGTACCAATCTATTGACAATGACAAAAGAACGGGCACTCTCCCGGTGAGTGTCACTTCTACAGTCCAAACAAAGTCCAAACTAATCAAAGCCTCAGGAAACCCTTTCTCCAGCACTTACCAGGCTTGTGGGGGCTATTGAAACACGGCCAAACATTTCCACATACATTGAGGAGACCCGAGACCGAAAGGCGTAAATTGCCAAGATACATGTCTGTCGAAGTTTGAGTCCCATTGAACCTGGACGTGGCATGCCAGAGGTTGATCTGTAGCATCTGGAGCAACCAGGTGTGCAAATAGCTTTTAGCAACATATATTTATGCAATTCCTTTCGATGGGTTTACTATGTGCCGGCCTCTTGCATAATCATGCGGTGAAAAGTGCCACAGAACTAGATGGTGGTGAAAGGAATGCTATTTTTGATATGGGCTATCAGACCACAATCAGCCATATAAGATGTGTGCAAAATCCTGAGAGTCCATTTGGCAATATGGGTGATACATTCCTGTCTTGAGCCCTGGAGAGTTTTCAGAAGCGTTTGTTTTGGTTGATGTGACGCGCCCTGAAATCCAAGGCAGCAAATCGTTGCACACAAACATTTGGACTACGCCCACGCACCTCTTTCACTTCCTACCACGCACCTCTGACCTCCTTCCACACAATCACCGGCTTAAGCCGTGGAAATAATCCATCATGACTTTCCCTCCATCTCGTATCATTGAGCCTGAGGGTATCCACACCCATACCGTCATCCTGTTGCACGGACGGGGAAGCAATGGTCACGACTTCGCCGACGAATTCCTCGCAGCCCACACCAGCGAGTGCCAGACCCTGATCGAAAGTCTTCCAAACGTGAGATGGGTCCTCCCAACTTCCCGACTTCGACACAGCACTGTGTTCGACGAAGAGATGCGCACCTGGTTTGACGCCTCCTCTCTGGATGACATTCAACAAGACCAAGAGCTGCAGGTCCAAGGTCTCAAGGAATCCGTCTGTTACGTCCTCAGCATCCTTGACGAAGAACTTGAATTGCTTGACGGGTGCTGCGACCGCGTGTTTCTCGGAGGCATCAGCCAAGGCATGGCGACAGCCTTGTGGGCTTTGCTATGCGCCCCCGGACGTATCGATGCGCCACTCGCTGGGCTACTCGTTTTCTGTGGATGGCTCCCATTCGCCCACCAGGCTGAGGCTATGATGAAGCAGCTTGATCCCCAGCTCGATACCCTTCAGCGCAAGCGCCTCCTCTCCGAATTCTTCCGCAATGTCATTTCCGACCCCGCGCTCACACCACCACACCCTACCGACAACTTGTCTGTCCTCAGTACCCCGGTGTTTTTGAGCCATGGAATTGACGACCCCTACGTCTCTGTGAACCTAGGTCGACAGGCAGCCCGTGTTCTGGAGGGAATTGACATCGAGGTCGAGGGCCACGAGTTCATGGGCGCAGACGCAGATGGACATTGGGTCAAGGAGCCTACCGGATTTGATCAAATCCTCCGATTCATTCAGCGTCACTGCCTGCAGTAGAATGTCGGCACTCAGAGAGAAAGGCGGAGGTGGACCTTTGTTTTTTAAACATCATTGATAGCCTTATCTTTCAGGCAAATACACTCCGCAGTCAAGCTTCCATTGGGTCACTACTCCGTACCTCGGCTTTGTTCCCGTAACACCTTCCCAGTCTCACGCCATGAGAGAATGAGTATTAACAATAGGAAACGAAGTAACTTGGATCTACCCCATCTTTCAGGAGCAAAACGCGGGAGGAAGACGACCTCCTGCTCCCAATGCCATGCGAGGAAACAGAAATGCGACAGAGAGTCACCATGCTCCCGATGTATTCAACGCGGAGTCCCCGATTTATGCCGCTGGCCTGAAAAAGAAACAGTTATGCTTGCCCAGGAATCAGTGCCTACAGGTACGTCAGATTTTGTCAATACAAGCCCCACCCCGTGAACCAAGACTAACACCCCTGGATAGCGGACACCCAAGGTACAGAGCTGGGACAACTCTACATTGCCAGAGGAGCACCAAGCTTTTTCGGAAACTCTTATTTTGGCCACCAAGTGGCAGCCCGGATGATCCAGGAATCCGCTCCAGATCTCCCCCCTATGAGTCTACTCTCCAGCAAGGACTCGTTGCAATCATTTCGGAATGACTCTGGCCCATTTTCTCAAGTATGGGATCTTTTGGGTCTCCTACCACGAAATAAAGTCACGGTCGATCGGTTGATCGAGCGATTCCTGACTGAAATCAACTGGGCGATCGACACAGTCCACCCGAAGACCTTCAGATCACAATTTGCAGAGTTTTGGGCACGGAAATTTGGGTTTGACGAGATCGCGGGCGTGGATCTCCGTTGGCTTGCTCTGTTGTTTATCATACTGGCATATAGCGTGCTGCTGGATAGCTCGTCCACCACTTCGCCAGAGAAGCGGAAAGAGAGCGAAGAGGCTTCGCTTCGCTTTTACTGGGCAGCCAGAAGAGCGATTGTCATATCGCCCTCTTTCCATGGAGAGAGCTTGGATCTTGTCCGAGCAGGATTGATGGTCACGCGCTATCTGTTGTATACCAGACAGGCCGCAGAGAGCTGGCTCACAATTAGCTTCGCTATGCGAATGGCCCAGGCCCAAGGCATGCACATCGACGGAGAAAAGTGGGGACTGTCGAGAAAGGCGACGGAGACGAGAAGGCGTCTCTGGAGCAATCTTTACTTGCTCGACAAGACAATTGCTCTTGCGCTCGGCAGACCCTATGCGATATCAGACCACATGTGTCTCATCAAAGCACCTGAGAACGTATGGTTGGATGGGCTGACTGATGAACAGTCTGACCTCGAGAAAGTTCATCCTTTGAGCCATCCCACAATGAGCACGGTCACACTTCTCGGAAGTGGGTTAGCCAAGATCGCAGGTGAAATCCAAGACCGCTGTTTTGGCTTGTATCCTGCATCATACGATGTGGTTATTGAGATGGACAACAAGTTGGTCGCATGGAAACAGCAGCTTCCGTCATATTTCTCCGTGGAGAATCCCGATCTTTCGATAGACGAACTACATGAATTTTTGCCCTGGCACCGCCTTTATCTACACTCGGCTTTTCATTTCGCGAGAATCACACTCCATCGGCCCTATCTCCTGCGCGAATCTATAACCAATCGCTTCAGCCTGAGCCATGAAGCTTGTATCTCATCTGCGTCTGCAGACCTCAAAGTTCGACTGAAGTCTCTGAATTACGGAACGGCGGAAAACATGCGGTGGACTTTGGGTACACACAATATGTTCAACAGTGCCTTCATTCTAGGTATCATTGCAGTGCGGCGCCCTCATTCCCCACAAACTGCAGCAATCCTGAATGATCTTGAGGAATATTGCGAAAGACTACGAAAGGATGTCTGGTTGAACGAGTTTGGGCTTGCTGAAGTCAAGGTGGTAGAGCTCTGTATCATACGCACGGCGAGATTTGCCCAGACTGCCGACCAGCCGGGAGAACAAGCCCCCATGAACTCCCCAGAGGTCGTGCCGGACTTCGTGACACAGGAGCGCGAAAGACATCCGCTGATGCCAACACCTATCAACCTTGATTCCGACGTGCTCGGAGCCTCGCCAGACATGATCTGGCCAGCCGTCTGGGAAGACCAGAACTTCGCATTCCCACAGGCTGCAGACCTTGAAACATGGGAACAGATGATCTCTGAAATCGCTTACCACACCTAACATATGGAACGATCGAAGGCCAAGCATCGTTTACTTTCAATTGATGGTACATGTGGCTTTATCTTGGATATCTATTTACACTTCTATTGATTGCTCAAGTCGACTAACCTGCACGGTTCACCATCTCGTCGACCATCAGTTTGCTCGCACCCATGTATTTCAATGGGTCGCAGAAGGCAGCCAGCTGCTCCCGCGTCGCGATTCCAGCCAAGGAAGGCACCTTCTCAAGGACTTCCAGCAGTGTCTTGTTTTGCTCGATGGCTGATTTGCAGGCTTCATACACCAGATCATGAGCTCCCTGTCGTCCCAGCTGTGGCGCCAGCCCCATCATAACAGCTTCGCCCACGATCAATCCCTTGGTGGAGTGCAGATTGCGTTCCATCGAGTCGACCTTGACCACTAAGCCTCCAAGTGCGAAATTTGTCTGGTGCAGGGCACCAACTGCAGTCACGAAAGCTTCAGGAATAGCTACCCATTCCAAATGCCATGGCCCAGATGCGCGTTCAAAGTCCGTTACCATCGCATCCAGCCCCAGTGACGCGTTGGCGCGAAGCATCTTCGATGCAGCCAGAATGACCTCACTGGAGATCGGATTGCGCTTTTGTGGCATAGTGGAAGACGCGCCTCTATGGGGAACAAATGGCTCTGAGACCTCATCGAACTCGTTGGAGGACATGATCATTACGTCCAAAGCAATTTTGCCCAATGTGCCACCTACAAGCGCCAGGAAATTCAGAATCTCCGCAATGTTGTCCCGCGCAACATGCCAGGTGATATCCGGGTTCTTCAACCCTAGTTCTGCTGCAAGGTGCTCGCGCACTCGGAGACCGGTATCGTCCTCGCCCAGCGAGGCCAGTGTGCCCGCCGCACCTCCGAACTGCACAAGAAGACACCGCTGCTCGATCTCCTCGATGCGCTCAAGATGCCGGAGGACGCTAGAAAGGTATACGGCACATTTGTATCCGAAAGTGCAAGGGAGGGCGTGCTGCAAATGAGTTCGACCTGCCATCGGGCTAATACATTGTCAGTCGTTGCTGTAACTCTATGGAACCAGCACTCACGTGTCACGATGCCTTGTCGCAAGATCCTTGAGAACGCCCTTCAGTGTCTCAAGTTCTCTTTTCACCAGAGCAACTCCCCGCTTGATCTGAAGCATGGATGCATCATCTTGAATATCTTGTGTTGTTGCTCCCCAGTGAACATACTTTGCCATTTCGTCCGGTGTGCTTTCAACCAATTGCCGGACCAATGGAAGAACAGGGTACCCGACAATGTCTGTTTCAATTGCAAGACGCTCGTAGCTACACATTGTCATTATCTATTAGCTTCCTTTCCATAGAAGAAGAGAGCTGAGCTGAACCTACTCGATCTTCAAGCTTGCAAAAGCATCGGTGATTGCTTTGCCTGCCTCGGCAGGGATGACACCGACCGCTGCTTCAGCACGCGCCAAAGCAGCTTCAACCTCAATCAGCGACTGCACATATGCCTCGTCGGTAAAGACATTGCGAATTTCCTGTGTTCCGAACAAGTTGCGGAAAATGCGGGAGTCAAGGGCGGAGACAGCCATTATGAGCGGATTGTTTGTTATTGATGTGGAATGGTCAACGGAGCGATTAGCCCAAAAGGAATTGTCTTTAAATAAATAATGACAATTTCTTGTTCACTTTCACGAGAAGTTGGGCATGACCTCAGGTGGGACGGTTATCTGCTTCGGAATAGGATCTTATCCCGAGTGTGGGGCCCGGCCTTAGTCCGAGGCATTCGAACCGGTTCACGCGGTGTACTTGGGACCAGCCACGGAAAATAGACACATAGGCCGGTAGAGGGTTATGCCCATTAGCAGGTAATGGTCACAAAGTTCGTGTGAGTCTTACTGTTGAAATGGGAAAAAAACTCAAAAATCATTGGGAATGAAAAACCCCAACGGGGCATCCTATCGACCGCCGATGCACAGCCAGCCGCCTTAAAACGTCCTCTTTTTTGAAACATACTTTGATATCTCTTTTTTATGTCTTTCAAGGGTATGCTAAGGTTTTTCTTGAATTAGATTCCCTATTCCACAGCCTAATTCACATAATCAGTACGGGAAATGGCTAATATAGTTCCAACATTGGAAAGTTCTCAAATTGTTGGTGGACACTCGAAACCTAGGTATGGCCTACAAAAAACCGGAGAACTTGGAAACACGGCAAAGATATTGCCTCATTTATAGAAGGCCATAAAAGTCAACATTGGAGCCTCAAATACATTCTGGAATTTCATCAAACACGCCGAGATGTTGTCTCCTATCATCTGCTCTGGGACCTCGTGGAATATTCTTCATGCTCAACGTCGCCCTTCTCCCTAGTTTCTTGGGGAATCTCAGGCATGGCTTCAATGGGTCGGTTATTTGCGAATCGAACAGTTGCCCATACCGATGGGCTCTCGCGGAAAATAAGATCAATCTCTTCAAGTGAACGGCCCATAGTCTTGTACTTGTCAGTCGAGAGGCCCTGGTCGGCACGCAATTAGAATGGCTCACCTCAGGATACAAAAAGTAGACAGTGATAGGGACGAGTGCTCCAATGCAGGTATAAACAATGTAGTACTTGTAGCCAATTGTATCGATAGCCACCGGAGTGATCATGGTCACCACAAAATTCCTTCGGAAAAGATTAGAACAACTTCTTAAAGATTTTAGATGATCGAAACACGTACCAGAGCCAGTGATTCGCAGTCGAAATACTCGACATGGCAACTCGGAGACGAATGGGTGCCACCTCGGTACAATAAAGGAAGTTGGCACCGAGGAAGCCGATCGGAATGAAGAAATTGAAAAGGAAGATAAAAAGGACGCTCACAATTTGAGCTGCATAGTTGGAGTGAGGGAAAGACGTCGCAACTGCCAGGCCCAGCATACAGCTCGCCATTCCACCTCCACTGACCATCAAGGCGATCCGACGGCCAAATCGGTCAATGGTGAAGAATGACACAAAGCATGATAAGAATTTCCATGTAAGCGTACCACCGGAGAGGATACGAGCGGTCCCAGCATCCATTCCTAGACCTGACTCAAAGATCACCGAAGAATACACCGAGATCAAATTGCCACCGGACATCTGCTGGAAGAATTGAAGCAAGATGCAGATGGAAAACCGGTAAAGCAAACGGTCATCTCCCATTTTGAGGAGATCCTTCAGCGACGCAGCGCTTTGTGCCGTCTCCTCCAGAGAGCTCTCGATGCCAGCAATTTCCCCCGATATGGCAGATACATCCTTGGGAAGATCTCGCAAGGACGCCAGTACGTTTCGAGCTTCCTCCACACGGTGCTGGCGTACGAGCCATCGAGGAGATTCGGGGAGGTATACGATCGACACAAGAAGAAGAATGGCGAAGATGATGGGAATGGCGATCGGAGCCCGCCAGGTAACGGGTCCCGTTTTGAACTGATAGAAACCAAAGTTGATCCATGCTTGCAGCATATAGCCAAACGCGATGAAAAGACCATCCAGCACAATATGCTTGCCTCGATTCTTCGAGCTGGAGCACTCACTTTGCCAGGTTGGGACAGTGCCACTCAGCATGCCAATTCCTGCTCCAAGTATAGTACGACCCACGATCATCTGTGCCAGCTGGTAAGAGGAAGCTTCCAGTACTTGGCCGATCAGAGCAAGAAGTCCACCCAAAAAGATCACAGGACGTCGACCATATCTGTCTGCGGTGAATGAGCAGGATAGACAACCGGGCAAGGCGCCTAGAGTGAATGTCGCTATCACGACACCTTGAACTGTGGCATTGTGGCTAGCGTCAACACCATCAGTGTTGACAGTGTCGATGGCTGGAAAGTGTTTGACCCAGTCGGAGAGGGAGACGAGGCTTCCGAGCCCTGACTGGTTATATCCGAAAAGTGTGTATGCCGGGCCAACAACCATCAGAATCTGAGCGAGAGACAATGCTTCTCCTTTCAGATTCCAGAACCTCCCAGTCATCTTGGATCGAAGCACGTGGGAGGGCAGGAGAAGGTATGCGAATGTGTGACGGACAAAGTTTCAGGTGTAAGAGAAAATTGACTGATGCATCAAAACCTGGGGCCCCGGATTAAAGACATTAAATACCAGGTTTTGACAGCCTTGGCTTGCAGGATCTGGGGTCATGCAATGCATCGGGTCGGAATAGAAAGTCTGGAGAAGGGTCGATCTCGGCATAGGGCTAGGAGGCTCGGAATAAGGCTCTTATCCCGAAGGTGTGGGGCCTGGCCCCGGAGCCTGACTCGTATGTGCAGTGCAATGTTCACGGATCCACGTAGCACTTATGGTATTGACAGCCCTTGGCTATGGAATCGGGAATGTGATTTGATAGAAATAAACGGGTGTCTTTTCCCAATTTACTTAGGCCTCGCAACCAATTAGAGGGATTGGCCTTCGCTGTCTAGGGATCCACCAAAATCCATAAAACCCATGAATGGGCTCGAAGGGTTGCCCATCCAATCAAAAGCATTCATATAGTTCAAAGCGTCCAGCGCATTGCCACCCCAGTATTGTTCATCGAGAGTGTCGTTAGTAGTAGGAGCACCATCGTTCACCACTGAGTCGGGACCTAGGAAGCTTTGCGACACCATAGGCAATGACGAGAGTAATGTTTCCAAGGTCTCGGTTATTTCGCGCAGAGATTGGCGGTAGAAATTCCCCGTTGCTTGATTGACCAAAGAACTCTGGGCGTCTGATTTCAATAAAGAGACCCCCTTCGAGATCACCCCCATACTGGTATCAAGCGATGGGAGCCAATCTGGCTTAGATATGGTGTATTTGAGATGTGAATAAATGTGGACGAGTGAAGACTGAAATACTGTAGCGGGCCCGATCAGGCTCAAATTTCGAAGCCATCTGGGAACTTGTAATGCTTCGATCAGTGACAAGATAGTAGTGCTGGAATCGAGACATGCCCTAAGACATATTCCAAAGTCTGCCGTTGTGTCATCAAAAGAGAGGCCAGGGCGATGTATGAAATTCATAGTTATGCTTGACATGAGCTGGAGCCATATAGTTGCGTTTTCGTAAGGTTGAACGGAAATGTCGACTGAGTGCTGAAAGTTTGTGCTCCCGATATCGAGATTGATGCCACTCGTTTTGAGATTTTGAATCCAGACGCGGAGGTCGCGATCTAGTTCAGTGATTTTTCGTGCGCCATCACGACGTTGGGTGGTTGTATAGAGAAGATCGAGAACCCTTGAAAGTTTCCTGCCGAGACTTACGTATTGTAGGAACACAAATATGCCCGTTCGTTCCCCGGGCAAGGGGTGGGAGAGCTCGCTGGCCTCCAGGTCATGAAGATGACAATCAATGGGCAAGTCATTGTCAACATCGACGTCGTTGATAAGCGGAGGTATTCCATGTAGAATCGAAGTTAATCTGGGATATTAGCAGGGAATCCTTCTTGTGGTCAAGATACGCGTACCTATCAAGTACGTAGACCGACCACCACAAGCGCTTTCGAAGCTCAATTTCCCCGACGCCCATTTTGAAACGTCTTGCGTGTCTATGTAGCCCCAGAGATTGAGCAAGCCTTACCATGATTCCATTGAGGTATGTCAGTGTCAGACAGTGGCCGCTCAATTGGCTGAAAAGCGCGAAAAGCGATAAAGCCTGCAAGCTTCGGAGGCTTCCCTGG
Source organism: Penicillium brevicompactum (assembly GCF_028827555.1). NCBI lineage: Eukaryota > Fungi > Ascomycota > Eurotiomycetes > Eurotiales > Aspergillaceae > Penicillium > Penicillium brevicompactum. The sequence continues at coordinate 385,398 of NW_026623208.1, forward strand.
CTGACAACCTTATCAATCAAGCCGTGGGCCACAGTAAGTCTTTCGAGGCACCCCGAAGTCTGCTCTGGAGATTGCGCTAAATGGGTGGCGAAAGATTCATGTATGTTCAATGCCATGAGCAGTATCAACGCAGTGGAGTAGTCAACAGTGGCCTGGTCATATTGGCGATGCAAACTGTTCACGAGACTCCGTATATCTGCCCTTAACTGCGTTTTGACAAGAACCGGGCAGAACGGTTCCCATTTTTGCATGAAGAGATCTACCTGTTGGTAATAATGTTCAGCTGAATGAGGAAGACATGTCCTGATCATATCATGATCATTAAAACAGACAGTGCCGGGAGAATAGTCTGAAACAGAGGGAGATTCGGCCAAGAACAGTCGATAGCAACTCTCTGGGAATACACCTGAGAGGTTCAAGACCTTCTGGCATTCTTGCTCGACCGTCAAAACGAAGTGGACGCCAGTCGTTGAGCCCGCAAAGCGACCCACACCCTTTCCATCATGTACCAAGCGACCCATATGTTTGATAACATAAGTGGGGTCATCAGTTATAGTTCTTTTCTGCGCCGGTCTAAAATGGTCGACCGAAGTCGTGGTTGTTTCTGGCTCGGGTTGAAGCCTGGCTTTTTGTTGGCGTGATAACTCCTGCTGAAGATTTGCACTTCGATCTTGTTCAGCTTTCAATTTTTGTTGACATCTTGTCAACTCGGCCTGAAGCAGCTCTAGTCGTTGCTCATCTGAGGTAAACCTACGGGCAAGTTAATTATTGCTCAAAGAGCTAAATTTCCAAGTGACCACTGACCCTCGCACTTTAGTTTGCCGCCGCAATGTGGCAGAAACCTCACATACCAATCCGGTTTTCTCGCAGGCCCGACACTGGACGTAGATGTTATTATTGGAGCTGATATAAAGACGGTGATGATAATTCGTACCGAGGGGAAGGCCCCGTCACATTTGATTTTCTTTCTGTTTATGTCAATACTATGAGCCACTGACTTTCAGCATAAAGACAAAGAAGAGCTCTTACCTTCTACAGCGATCACTGAAGGTCGAATGATTAGCACTCATCCAAGCTTGAATAGATTTTATCACGCACCAGGCCTGGCCAGCTCGTTGGGGAGCCGTCCCCGAGGTGGGCGAGTTAGGTGACTGTATCTCCATCTACGGAGTACTGCGCATGAGTATTGGACTCAATGATCAGCAAGGCCGGCAGTTGTTAGCCAGTGGGAACAATCAGCCGTGAAGTGACGTATTATGTAATCGAGACAAGCGGAACATTGTTGTTCCGCCTCCCGATAACAGGCCTGTAACTGAGTCTCTGCTGACGATTTAGGCAATGAAAAACAACGGAATAGAGTTGAATCATTATCCCGACGGGCTGGTGGATATTTGAGAGCTTCAGATGGATAGAGGGAGAGAGGGAAGAAGAGCAGGAGAGAGATGGAGAATCAGTAGTGAATTGATCACCGACTGTGGACCTCATAATGGGCCTGAGCCCGAAGGCAACAAACCCTTGAATACTTCCAAGGTGGGATCATTGCTCTTGCTTTTGTTTGATATAGATCAACATTCACATCTGAACTTGAGATTTGTCTTTGCTTATGAGCTGAATCCATTATTCAGTTACTCAACATATCTCAATGAAGCTTTTCATGGATCAGAAGTACAGACTTGCTTATCAATGTCTGAGCAAAACAGTCTGCTGAGGGCTCTTTTGACCTTGGATGCATGCAATACGTCATGAAATATTTCTCCGCAGGAGAAGACATAAATGAGTATTCAGGTATGTATATAAAGTAAAATTAACAAAGAAAAGAAAATAGCAAAGAGGGGGATGTGCAGCGATCAACGACCACGAAATCTGAACAGGTGTGTCAGGAATGATCAAGGGAAAGACAGGTCACAGATGACACAAGATTAAGGGGAAAATGTTGTAGACAAACAATGAAGAATGGACATGAATAGAAAGCACATGATGTGCTGAAGTATATGGTATATAGCCTCCAAAAAACGCCAGCCAGTTCCTTTCGACACCAATAAGAATGAAGTCTGATCCAAAGTATCCGGCCATGGCCATCACCAGTTGAATGATCGGACACGTCTGATTTGAGGCACCCCCAATCGCCCACCCACGGTAACGTTCGTCTTTCTCAACGGCTTTTGCCATGTGGGGAACAGTCTCGCAGAGCGATCAGACCGTGCCGTGGTATAGCTTTCTTCGCTATCCGCTTGAGATATTGGTGACGAGGGTCTGAAAAGTGAAGATGATTCTCCACGGGAGTTTCTCAGAGCAAAGTTTGCTAAATAATCGACAGTTGAACTGTCCCGGGGGGTATAGTGAGATCCGAAGTAGTGCACGATCTCATATGTTTCGAAGCAGTGGACCAGGTCCATGGTTTGATAGTGCTCAACCATCGTGTCGAACTTCGCGATAGCATGACAGGACGGTGTCTGCAACTGGTATCGATAAAGACTCCCGTAGTATTCCATTGTTCCTCGGAACCCCGCAACTCCGATATAGAATCTCAATGGCTTCTGGCCTGGCAATCCAAGGAAGTCATCGACAGGGAGGCCCTGAGAGCGTACCACGGCAGCTTTATCCGGGTTGTTGTGGCACTCCAGAAGCGATGTAATCATACCTCCCAAGGCAGCCCCCTGAGAGAATCCAACGATGGCATGGATGGGTCGTCCGTGGATGTAGCGCGCGATAGAAGATAGCCCAGCTTCTACACCTTTGTATCTGCTTGTGGTGTCCAGACCATGCCACCATGCGTAGAACTTGGATTCTGCTTTATCGTCATCCTTGACATCTCCACCCATCCCGATCGGAGCCTCGAGGGTCCATGGTCCATTGGGGTATAAGAACTCGATGCCTCCAGGATATTCTTCGAGGATCTGCGGGGTGACCAGCTCATTGATTCGTTGGACGATTCGGCTTGATTTGGTGCGAAATTCTGATGGACTGCCGGCAAATCCTGGGAGTGATGTTAGCAGAAGCCGTAAATATCAAACTGATGCACTCACCATGGATCATCAAGATCCGGAATTTGGTCGAGTCATATGCGTGCTCTTTGGGATTCATTGTGCTGAGTACTTTTTTTCTTGCAAAATGCAAAGAGTGAGGAGTAGACTGAGTGGATATAATATCAACTCAAAAGTGCTGCAGTTCGTGTTACAGCTCAGCCGTGCTGATCTATCTCTTAGTTCTGAGATTCAAAGTGGAGATGGTGGACCCAAGCCGGCAATAGAAGGTGGGTCATTTCAACTGAAAGTCGAATCCCCCTTTCCCTCCATTTGATTGCTTTTTGCTCCTCGTAGTCGCAGCATCACCTTATTGGGGTCTTTGGAATACTTCATGCAGCCTTTCAAAGCCCGCATCCAAAAATTCCTCTGGTGCGCATGCATGGCAGAAAACTGTATTGTCATGCATTTTTGACTGGTTTGACGTGGATCGCGACACTAAAGTCAAAGGGCCACCTCGGAAAGAAAAGCCAATTACTGGCCAACTTTGGTGTAAAGGGGGAGCATAGACTTCTCGCCCGACACGACATAGTGGTCCATACTTCATCCACAATGAGAGGCATCGGCACGCACTGAGCAACGAGGGGTACATAATGACGCCTGTGTCTTTCCAGACGATCCTCCTACGTAATGTACTGCAGGGGATAAGGGTCAACTGCATGGCTAAAAGGTCCGCGAAAGTCTGATAGATCTCAACCACGGAAATTGCCCGCTCCGCTGTCGCTCCACGCTCGCACGGTGGATCTGACAGACAGGATGACATGAAGCAGGACTACGGATTCTCAGACATGGAACAATCGGGCCTGGTCAATCGGTGGGCCATATGTCTTGCGGTGTCCTCATCGCCAATAGGGTTCCAAAGTTGATGACGAATTATTGTCTACTCCGTACCCTGCAATCGGAACGATCGCTTGTAATTTCCAAGGTTATTTGTCTAGTACGATGTCCAGTGGGCGATCGCCAGTACCAGAGCTTCCAATCAAAATGCCCAGGGCAGATGTAAGATTTTGAGATCGACATGATCCCAGTTTCAGGTTAGCCTTCATTGGGTAGGTGATGTGTTTAACACCCTGGAAGGAAAAAGGTACCCAAGGTCGAGCGCGTGGTTTTTGCCCCTGCTGATCCTGTCTCGTCGGAAGCCCTAAAACCCCATTTATTATGCATTGCAGTCTCCTTTTGTCATGTTGTCGATCAAAATGGTGATTGGAGATGAGACTTCCTAAAGGTGGAACTCATTTCCTTTGCGCTCGATCGGGTGGGTCCGTATGATCCGTGGCGTATCGTGGCGTCGAACTAAAAGGTAAGCTTGGGCTCCGGACGCCTTTTATGATATCCACGAAGAAAATTCAGATCGGCTGCCGAGTTCAATTACCGTGGAGGTTCCCGAGTTTTAAGGTGTGGACAGGCACAGAGAGGTAGTGATTGTTGATATTTTACTAGAATGGGATTGAGCCGGATCGCCGACCGAACTACAGAATATAGCGAAAATCCGGATGGAAATCCCCGCCCTGCTTTTCATACGAAGCGGAGTTGACGATGCGATCTCTTTCCTCGGGCGACAGCTGGGCTCGCTTTGTGTTGTGGTATCGTAACAAAACCCACATACTTGCATTTCCAAGGAATGCCAGGCAGATTGCCGCCAGGGAAACCGAATGTCCAACCAGGTAGCGTCCATTGACCTCCGATTTGTAAATTTGGCCTGCCTTGTAACTGAGTTAGCTTCTATTCAATAGCCATATATGAAGTAAATATTCTCCAAGTCAACTTACTATCAATCCTGCACAATTTCCGATTGATTGCTGGACGCCCACCGCCATGGCGCGCTTGTAATAACCGGAATGGCTGTTCGCGTTCCAGCTTACGCCGAGTCCAACTGTGGCATATATTCTGCGAGAATTTATTAGCGACTTCATGTTGCGACGTGAATCCTCTCGTGGGAATCTCAAGGATCGGCAATCCGTACCCTGTAACACAGACGTATGTCGCGAAGTATAATGGGCCCCGTGCATGAACATCCACCCCTAGAAGCATAGCGTAGCCCACAGCGCTAACCAGGCATAGTGGGGTTATAAAGACAGCTCGCATGCGTACCCGATCGGAGAGATTGGCGATCACTAGGTAGAATGCGGATGCCCATATATAAACGGGGACAGTGAGTAGCTGGGTTTTCACTGAATCATAGCCAAATCCTCTAATGATGGTTGGCAGGAAAGTGCTGAACCCAAAGGAGCAGATGTTGACACAGATTTGATTGAAAGAGGTGAGCCATGTCTTGGGATCTCTCAGTGTTTTCCACACTTCCTTGATATCAAACTCTTCAGTCTCAACCTGGTGTGCAGATTGCTGGAGTCGTAGGCGCATGAGCACTCTCTCTTCTTCATTCAGGAAGTAGGCTGTTTCAAAGTCATTCGGGAGCAAGAAAAAAGTGGCGATTCCGACAACGGCAGTCATCAGGCCCTCCACGATGAAGAGCCATCTCCAGCCTTCTAGACCGCTCGCGCCATCTAGGCGAATCAGTCCAAAAGCTAGACTAGTCTCGAGGTTAGCTGTTGTCATTCTCCTTTGATACCCCCTTCTCATTTCGGACTATCGAGACTTACAGCCCACCAAATCCTCCACTGAGGGCAGCAGAGACAAAAAGATAGGATATCCTTTGTGCTTGCTCTTCACGTTTGTAGAAAGTGGTCAGAAGAACAGTCAAGCATCTGATATTCATTAGTAATCTTCACACTGTTTCGATGTTAGAAGTGGACTCACGGAAAGAGACCACTCTCAAAGACACCCAAAAGAAGCCGAGTGACGTAGAGCCCAGCAACATTTTTAATAAAGCCGGCACCTATGATGGAGACACTGAAGCCAATGATCAACGCCGAGATCAATCGGTTTGGTCGTAACTTCTTGAGGAGCATTGAGAATGGAATCTCGAAGAAAACATATGTCGCATAGAACAAAGAAACCGCGTCTGAGCTGCGGTCAGCAACGAAAACACCTGGGCAATACTTTGTGAAATGCAAACTCACTTCCTAGTTCGTTTCCAACCAAGCCAAGGTCCTCCTATAAAGCCAAGTAAGTTCGAGGTCCTCAAAGGATCAATGACACTGGAAGTTTTTCATACCGGCATTCCTGCAACAGCTGCATTTCTGGTAAAGGTCAGCAAACGATCCTTTGACATTCGAGTTGGGATGCTCAACTTACCCCAGGTTACTTCGATCTAGATATGCCACCAGGAAAATGAGCATCACCAGTGGACAGATGCACAGATCAAGTTTCCACAAAAGCTTCTTCTCCCGTGCAGGGTCAATGGAGAAGTTGCCCATCTGCACATCGTGGTCGGAGCACGCGTCAGCTTGAAGTTTGATATCCATTTCCTTCTGCATGTTGGGTTCGGAATGGCAGATCTTTGCAAGCAGCATGCATGACTTCCCTTTATACGTCAATGAGATATGGACGAGGGTTATCAGTCGGGAAATCCTTCGGGATATTCATGGTGTTGGGGTAAGGGGGGTAGAGATATCTCCGACTGTATCAGTGGCGGGTGTGACCAATGGGGCGTCGCGGCGAAAGATAAGCGCACCCCAAGATGTCAGCTCCCGGGGCTTTGCGCACGTTTAGCTCGCCCACCACTCAAAATTTAAGCTTAATCCAGTCGGCGATACACTCCGTAAGGGAGACTGATTTGTGGTGTTTTTTTTCTCTCCGCGAAACTTCCATTACACTCTCACAGTCTTCTATCAGCCTGAATTTTCCTAGGCATTTTATCACCGGCAAGTCCGGCCCGACAAGCTCATGTTCCCCGCGTTTTATCATCTTGGCATCGGTAAATTCAAACTCAAACGCCTTGCAGACGGCAATTTCCCGATGAATTTCCCGACACGATTCTCGGTCATGGGCTGACAACCTCGCATTGATAAGAGATGTCTTTTAGTCGTTGTATTTTGATTTGTCTCTTTTTCTCTATCATCCAAAATGGCAATCTCGAATGGAAACTCAGCGCACTCCCTCACAGTGAAGCACCCAGTGAGTTCCCCTTTCGAGTCCAATCAAGCCATACTAAGATTTTCTAGATATGGAAGCGATGGGTTCGTTTCCGGGGTAGAGATGGAAATATATATGGTGGAGAGCCTTTGAACCCGGACATTGATGGTATGTTGAAGCCCGGCTAGACTTGAACGAGCTAACGACAGTGAAGTGGGTCAGGCCATCGAGAATGGCATTGATGTCCTCGTCAAAGTTGTTGCTGGCAGTTCGCCATTGAACTACGATGCTCCTTTTACGGGAGAGATACAGATCATTGAAGCCCTCCTGTCTCCTGTATCACAGATTGAAGCCGGAACCGTTCGATGCGTTGGCCTGAACTACAAAGAACATGCAGCTGAGATGAAGTTGGCAATTCCAAGCACTCCAACGTTAGTGCAATCCTTATCAATGTTGAGAGTGATGCTGATATTGAGAAGTGTTTTTTTGAAACCGAGTACATGCATTGCTTCTGCGTCTGAACCAATCATTCTTCCATCAAATGTGGATTACGACGAAGCGGATTATGAAGTGGAACTCGCAGTGGTCATTGGCAATTTATGCAAGAACGTTTCAGCCTCTGAAGCAGGAGGATATGTTCTAGGCTACTCAGTAGCCAACGACGTTACGGCGCGAAAACATCAAGACAAGACATCACAGTGGTCTTACGCCAAGGGAATGGTAATTCAATACTCCTGTTTTCGCAAATGCGGCTAATTGACATTTGCTAGGACGGATTCTGTCCGCTAGGACCATGTATTGTGTCGTCTGAACTGGTCCCAGATGCCACAGTCTTGAATTTGAAGACCTCCCTAAATGGGAAGATTATGCAGAACGGATCTGCTGATGACATGATATTCAAAATACCCGAAATTGTGTCATACCTTTCTCAAGTACAAATCCAAGCCTATCCCAACTATTGAGGCAAGCTGACTCATTTTGACAGGGTCATACACTGCTTCCTGGCACGGTGATCATCACGGGTACCCCTTGCGGCATCGGGATCTCACAGGATCCTCCGCGGTTCCTTCAGCCTGGAGATCAGCTGAGGGTCAGCATTAGCCATGGTCTGGGTACTCAAACTTGCCAGATTGCGAGGACTTAGCTGAAGCTTAATTTTCGTGCGGTTTGGAGTTGAGTCAATTTTCGGAAAATCAAATACCTCGCTTGAGTTTGAAAGATACCAGGCTTCTCAATGAGTTATCATTCGACCTACGCATACCGCCGCTTAATTGTACTTTTTCTGGTGTTCTAAGGTTTTCTTAACATCGCTAGGTGCATTTTGTTCCCAAATTAGGAAAGTATCCCGCTTGCTCGACACGCGATACGAAGAATGCAAACCCCGTTCCAAACCACGGAGAAGTATTTAAACCTTGAGATATCCTTTACTTGGATCCGTACTCGAAAGTCCTAAAGGTCGTCGCAAAAACAAATCCTTGAAAAGAAACTAATTCATATTGAATACGCCAAATATCAAATGATAATAATATAACATGAATGCCGCGATGCAAGCCAACGCAAATGCAACAGATGATCGAATACGCTTGAGAACTACGCCTAACCCATGATAGTCTCCAAATTCAAATCCAGCATGACATCTAGCCAAAACTCTTCCAATCCAGAGTCTGCACGATCCCATGTCTCGTGCACAACATTAATGATGCGTTGCATCGGAAGTTTCGGTAATATCAACAGAAGCTCGGTCAATCTCATCTTGACTTTGCGTCGGGCCTGGGCAATTTCGACATCCAGTGTATTCAAACTGGGAATAGCATTGACTGAAGCGCCCAGAACCGACCCAGAAGAGAACACAAGGTCACTTGAAATGCTAGCCAATATAACGGGCTGCATGACTTTTGTTCCAGACGTTAAGGGAAGTTGGTCCAGAAGAGATACGATATGCAATGCCAATGTGTGTCGCAGGTCCTCCGCCGAAGGAGATGACCACCCGGTAGGTGCTGGGAATAGTAACAAAAAGAGAGCCGGAATAGGGTTTTCATCGTCGGCGGTCTCGTTTTTGTGTAATCTCTCTTGCAGAATATCCGGGAAAACATGGTATATTTGCAATATGGCCGCACATCGATATGCTTCGGCCAGTGTAAGGAAATGTGATGGCGGCGTGTTGGTATCGCCGATATCGACAGGTCCGCAGTAAAACGAGAACCCCGTGAAAAGAATTTTTTCTTCGATGGTATCCGCCGTTTGTCTCAGATCAAGCTCTTCTGCGATGGAACTTAGATCGATAAGATTGGGATGCAGCGTGTCTTCCCTTCTACGATGTAAAGTCTTCGCTGCCCGGATGACTCTAGCTGTTCTGTAGAAGAGACTGAGCGCATATCTCAAAGATCCGGTCCAGGGATGGGGCAGGGCCTGTCCGTCCACAAGATAGATCGAGAGATCCGGCTCGCTTATCTCCGTATGGCTTTCCAGTTCCACTATCGGCGACTCCTCTGCAACAAAAGCAGCTAGTAGGTTCCAATAAAGCAGACACTGCTTGAAAAGCGGATGCTCCTTGGCCAGAGCAGGATTCGAATTGCTACATCGCCGTTCTTGTCTTGAAAGATGATCCTGAGCTGCTTTCAGATACTTGAGTCCTAGGTCAGACGGGTCGTGCCACCCGGTGGTGGATCCAACCAGAAGAAGGGCCAGAAAGTACTCGTCATCCTTGGTTTGTGCGGATCCCTTTTGCGCGACATTGTTTAGACATGATATTGCTTGTTGCTGAGTCTGTATTCCGATGGCACGCATATTTGGAAAGTCATTTGCCAGTGAGGCAGCGGACATGCTTTGGATTGCAAAGTAGATGGCTGCATTATTGCTCCACAGCCGACTGACGATGATCCGGAATGGGTTGAGGGGACAGTCAAAAGATGACCACTGATTGCAAACTGTGTGAAACCAGTACTGCACCAGCATCACCGGTAGTTGAATGAGAAAAGAGGGGACCGACGTAGAGGCCAGTCGCTGGCGCAAGATTGACAATCCATCTGCCTCACCCCCGGGTTTTGACAATGCTACACTGTCTGGCTCTGACTCGACATTAAACCAAGCATCTATGGGCTCGGAGAGGTCCGGTATTTGGTCGAAGATATTTGGAGAAGAGGTTTTCCAGTCGTCTGGGAGCTCGGTTTGAGGGCTGCTATATTCCAGCGTCTGACTGGTGTTTATTGTTGTTGGTTGAGGGCTGGATGTGTCAAGAGTCGACTGCACTTGATTCTGGGAATTCTGGGCCCCTTCGTCCTCTTTGAAAACGTGTCGCCATTGTAAACTCTGCTTCTGGTACCCAGGGCACTCATAGCCACGCCTAGAGCATTCTAGGCAGCTTGGTTTTGTCTCGTCACACCTGCGCTATGAAGGGGTTAGTGAAATTTCATCAAGACAGATCCTCGCAAACGAAGAAAGACACTGTGCATTTTTCACCTCAACTTACTCGCCGCTGCTTGCACTTTTGGCAGCCCCCTCTGGATTTTGGTCTACACCGATTAGGATTTTGCCTCTTCTTTGGCGGTACAGGCAGTTCCGTTGCACTTTCCATCCTATCGGATAAGTTGAGATATATGTGAGAGGTGAAACACAAGGAGGGGCATCGCCATCCGACGGGCAACGGAGCCGATGCCAAAGCTAGAGCAAGTTTCGGTTCGATGCCCGGGACATGGACCGACACCCGATCACCTGCCGATAAGCCAATATTTGCTGGATCCCAATTGGCTGAATGAATAATATTGGAGGTGTTTGGGGATGACAGATTCCGGTTGCTTCGACCCCGCACATCCCATTCCTTACACTAATCCTAAAACGGATCGACAACACGCTGGCGGGTTTTTATTCCTATTTTGGCCTCGTGAAGACTACTCAGCTTTTCCAAAAACCAAGAGTAGTCGATGTGCTACTCCGTACATCGGTGTCGGCAATGCGTATATTTTGTAGACTATAAAAGACTGGCCGATTCCCTTTCGATGCCGTGTTGTTAAGAATGAAACGTTTTTTTTTTTTTTTTTCAGATGACAAGATAGTTGAAGATGAAAACTCGCGAGGTGGTACTTATCGCAGATTCGATGCAATGAAAACAAGAGGGAGTCTGCTGATTATCAGAACCGGAGAAGATGGAAAGGAAAGGGAATGGGTGTACGGAATATGCTGAAATACATGCTCACGTGAGGTGAATAACGTGTTCCAAGATTATCTCCAATGTGTGGGCAGACATATAACCTTATTTCTTGTTGGTTGCTGAGAGGTGGCTCACTGCTGAACTCGTGTCTTGACCCCATTTCACTCTTGTGGCAAGCCGATGGTAACCGTGTTGAGGCTATTCTCCGGTTTCCAGTTCTCCATGTCGTTATGTTGCGGAGATGAGCCTTGAGCTGATGAGAGAATCAAACGAAAGAGTGGCCGGGGTCTAACCTGCGCGCATCCATATTACTCCAAGATTCCCCAACTCCAAGACCTCCTCACATGGTGAGCGAAGGCTCCGGAGCGCCCGGGCTCCACTTAAGTAGTTCCAAAACGGCTTAGCGTAGCCGCCGTGCATGTACATTAATTTGACCTAACGGCATTGGGATTAGTGTATGTAAATATTGGAAAGTTCGAGCTTCAAATGCGGAGACCCAAACCTGTTGAGCTGTTGAGCTATTTCTTTTCTTATCTCAATTGTGTGACACTGAGCATACCTCGAAATCAACGTCATTTGCTCTCCGAATCTCCAGATCTCTTCTCGCCTTATCTCGGTATACTTCCGCGTCCTCTTGGGCGTGTTTCATTCTAAATATTCTCTCGTCACTTGACAATGTGGAGCCGACTGCCCCCTGATACACCGCACCAGCCTATCATCGAGACTTGATTATGGTTTCGAGTACGGAACCAGAGATTACCAGATGGCGAGGGTTACTGTTTCGTGAAAGATCAGCCCGCGTCTTTTACCTCATCAAAGAAGGCCCCTGAGGAGATACGGAAGGCCAGGATGAGTTTGGCTTTAGGCTGGCCAATTGTTTTGGACTGTTGCACGAGGATAAGCCGACTGCCTTGGAGATTGCCTCTGCACCAAGCTTCCAACCATAAAAGGGAGCAAATGTGGCCTCTTGTGTCTTCTTGGGCTCCGATGTTCTCCACGCGTGTTGACTCTATCACGAAGGTTGGCATACACATTTACTAAATCAAACATAGGATTTCGAAGCCTTTTCCTTCTATCTGAATCTTCTCTACTCTTCCAGTGTCCCTTGCAACCAACATTCCCATCGAATTCCTGACGACCCACTGCGACTTGTAAAGCCTGCCCATCAGTCTGCCCATCATGACGAATGAGGTTGACACCGATCAACAACGCGCCCCAAAAGACAAATCCTTCGGACCCATAGATATTGAGGACTACCCCAACATTGAAGAAGGCAAGCAGACTTCCGCCAATGGAATACTCGAAGCACTTGGGTATGAGCCCGAGCTGGTCCGAAACCGTTCCACTCTCCAAGTTGCGTTCATGTCCTTCGTCCTTGCCGCAATCCCGTATGGACTGGCCACAACCTTCACATATCCTCTTGTCGGCGGAGGTCCGGTAAACATCATCTGGGGTTGGCTTGCCGTTTCTCTGATTATTCTTTGCGTTGCCGTTTCTCTGGGTGAGATCACCTCGGTATATCCAACTGCTGGAGGAGTCTACTACCAAACATTCATGCTGTCTCCACCGTCCTACAGGAGAATTGCTTCTTGGATCTGTGGTTGGTCGTATGTTGTCGGTAACATAACTATCACCCTTGCAGTGAACCTTGGCAGTACTTTGTTTCTCATCTCATGTATCAACGTTTTCGAGTCTTCTCCGGGAGTTGGAATCTTCGAAGCAGAGACTTACCAAGTCTTTCTCATATTTCTGGCAGTCACTCTGCTAGCTAATGCTATCTGCGCCTATGGAAACAAATGGCTCCCGTATCTTGATGTTTGTCTCATCCTCCTGCTTGTGACAGTCCACTGCTAACACTTTGACTAGACATTTGCGATTTTTTGGACGTTTATTGGTATTCTCGCCATAATAATCTGTGTTCTTGCGATTTCAAAAGAAGGGAGACATGATGCCGCATATGTGTTTACCAGTTTCGAGCCCCAGTCTGGTTGGCCTGCTGGGTGGTCTTTCTGCGTTGGACTCTTGCAGGCTGCCTATAGCACATCATCCACCGGGATGGTGATTTGGTATGTTGGATTTCCCTGAATCTCCCTGTGCCACTCGGGAGATTGCCAAAGCTGACTGATCTAAGTATGTGCGAAGAAGTTCAGAAGCCGTCTACCCAGGTTCCAAAAGCAATGGTCGGAACCGTCGTGCTCAACACCCTCGCCGGGTTTCTCTTTCTTATTCCACTGGTGTTCATACTTCCCGATACGAAGATCCTGAATGCTCTCCAGTCAGGGCAACCGGTGCCGACCATAATCAAGTCTGCCATCGGGAGTCCCGTCGGCTCATTCATGCTGCTCCTCCCGTTGATAGTACTTTCCCTTCTCTGTGTCATCGGCTGCACCACAGCTGTGTCCCGAAGCACGTGGGCATTTGCACGAGACGGTGGTATACCCGGGTCCAAGTGGTGGAAGCGCGTGAACAACGATGGAGTACCTTTCAATGCCATGATGCTTGGAATGGTTGTTGAGATCATTCTGGGTTTTATCTATTTTGGATCTACCACAGCATTCAACGCCTTCACTGGAGTTGGGGTCATCACTTTGACTCTGAGCTACGCCTGTCCGATCGTGGTATCCCTTGTTGGGGGCCGACGACAGGTCCAAAATGGTCAATTCTACTGCGGCACGTTTGGCTTGGTTTGCAACATCATCTCTCTAGGTAAGCCTGAGTACCTCCATTCCATTTTTGGCAACTGCTAACCAAATACGCTCTTCAGTCTGGAGTCTTCTAGTAATTCCCCTATTTTGCATGCCTACTTCTATCCCGGTGTCAGCAGAGACCGTCAATTATGCGCCGGTGGTTTTTGTAGCATTCATTTTGATCGCGTCCGCGTGGTATTGGGTTTGGGGATATGAGAAATATGCCGGGCCACCGACTGTGGATGAAGAGTACAATGTATCGGACGTTCAGTAGACTCGCAGTTTATAATTCCATTGAAATCAGCGTTGGACAATTAATTTCACTGCAGCCCTGCAGGGCACGGTCCCCCTCAAAGATCCCCCCACTTCAAATGTCAGACTGGCCCTTACTGTTTCTTTGTAGCCACACTCCCTCTCTGAACTCAAAGAAAATGCAGGAACAGAAGCGTCGATGCGCAGAGCTTTTCGTTCTGCAATCCAAAGAGAGCCCCGGTCAACCTGGTGACTGGCAACAAGCTCGATGGGTGGACTTCCACTTTCAAAGATCCAAGGGCATCTCTCAAATCATTCCTGCCTGGTCCCAGACTTGTATCATGTGAGTTATTCTGAATGTTTATGATAGAAGAGAAGTCTAATTCAAAAAGTGTTGGACACTCTAACCATATCGAAAAATGCTCGCAATGCCGAAACTCCTTCGCTGAGCTATTCTGTATGCCCCATTTTTGGTGGTCATTTTTCTATCAGAATACAAATGGTTGTTTCGGGTACGAGAAAACACGAGAATCAGGAAATGTTACCGGAATCAGTGAGTTTTCTTCATCTCGTATCCTGGCCTGATGCTGATCTCTCAAGACACCTGGTGCAAATTCGCCATCAAACAGGTAGACCATGAAGCCCGCTTCAAATGGTATCACATGAACATATTCTCTCGATGGATCCCCTCAACTAATCAAACTGTGGTTCTGGCATTTGACCTAGACCAACCTTGGAGAGATCGGTTTCTGAAAGCAGTCATGGCTCGAGACCCAAATTGGCTCGAGGATCCATTTTGGGTTTACCCAGCTCTGGTTGAGCAAGTTGCTCGCGCCCAAGAGCCATGTGTTTGGGGTATCAGAGACCACGTTCGAGGACTAGAAACAGAGGGGAAACCGGATGGAAGACCGCAGCCGGACTACAGACGCCTCCACGACATCTCCCGACACGCAATACACGTCAATGAAACACTTGATGTTACAATCCAGAATTTAGAAGACATTTTGATGCATCATGAAAATTATATGAGTACGCAAATCGGGGATCTTCCCTGCTCTGAAGACATACATCTTCGCCTGCGATCTTTTCTGTCCTTCGTCACCAACTTACGGTTCCGGTCTATCTCGAATGAAAAAAGACTTCAAAATGAAGTGCAACTTGCTTTCAATACTGTGGCCCAACATGATGCAAGTGTCACTCTCGAGATTGGCCGAGCTACGCAGCTGGATAGCGCAACCATGAAAACCATCGCCTTTGTGACTCTCACCTTTCTCCCTCCCACGTTTATCTGCGCTATATTCAGCAT
Organism: Penicillium brevicompactum; assembly: GCF_028827555.1. NCBI lineage: Eukaryota > Fungi > Ascomycota > Eurotiomycetes > Eurotiales > Aspergillaceae > Penicillium > Penicillium brevicompactum. The sequence goes on from NW_026623208.1 coordinate 400,788, forward strand.
GTCATTTTTTGATTTTGGGGGTGATTCCGGTTGGACTATGTCAAACCAATTTTGGATATACTGGGTGTTTGCTATACCAACTACCATTCTCACTACTCTGATCTGGACTTTTTGGCCAGACATTCGTCGCATGGTGTTTCCCAATAAAGACTGACAACGCCCCTCTTGTTACCATGTTCCTGATACGATTCAATCTCAAGGATGAAATTATATCGCTCATCTAGATCACAGCAATAATGGAATGACTGAGGGCAGTTCAGCATATCAGGGGCATGCAAGCTTCATCCGATGAAAGTCTATGCAGTATGTTAGGGCGATTCTCTTCTTTCCAGACTCTTTCTAGATACGCAAGAGTTGTCGCCATGAGACCAATTCCAAACACACTAACCGAAGACTGCATGTAGTCACGAATTATGTCCACTTCGGCCTTTTTCCCTGATATCATCCCGAGTATAAAAAGGGGCCACGTACTTGTCGTCGCATAAGGGTTGCTTGGTGGCATGCTGGAAAGTAACAGCTTTATATTATCGAACGCCTGTCTCGCGCTGTTTTCGCAATTTTCTGGTTGAAACCCCATATCTAAAAGAATTAAAAGGGTCCTCCGGTAGACCTCAGCACAGCGAACAGCACTTGAGTCGTCGCATGCAGATTTCCAATCTGCGATTATTGATCTCAGGTCCCGGTAGTCTTGAATGATATCACGGTTGTTTGCACGAAGATCCTTGGTTTTAGTAACCACACGGAGCAAGCTGGAGACTTTGGGTATCAGAGCAAAAAGGTCTGGGGCACACCCACTGAGCATGCCAATTCTACCATGTTGAGGTACGGCTGTGGCAGCCTGCACATTCGTCTGCAGTATTGCTAGATTCGACTCATGCACGGTCAATGAAGCAAGGCTCGCATGGTAGACATAGATCTCTGCAATACAAGACCCTATCCTTGATTGCAAGCTGGAAGGGTTTGTGCGCAGAATGTAGTCCATCAAGTAATTTGCACCCTCCAAGTGGCTTTTCATTGCTTCAGAATTGCTCCCTATAGTGGCCTATATCTAGCAAGTCAGTATTGGTCTTGTTTTTCGTGGAAACATTGATAGACTTGCTTCAAGGATATAGAATATGAGTACCACAAGGAGAGCGTGCAACGCGGGAACTAGGCCATCAACGGCCCCAAATCCATCTGACAGTCCAACTCTTAGCATCTTCAGTCCACGAGTGTAGTTATACCACGTTGAAATCTGAATCTCCCGAGTGGGTCGAGGTAGTCGTTGCATGAGATGGACACCAGAAAGGGCAACAATAGCATGCATCAGAAGATCGTCATGCAAGGCAGCAGGAAATACTGTGTTCAGAAAAGGATTCTCGCCGTCCTGCAAGCACACGATGCTGTTTGCTGTATCTTTGGTGTAATGGTGAATCAACCTCTGGAAGTGGGGTCCAAAAGAACTCGGCCTTGGTACAGATATGGAAGGCAACGGCAACGAGATCTGGGCCAGACCATTCAGACGTTTAGCCCCCAAGAATTGAGATTCCAACTGGCGATGATCGGACGGCAATTCGTTCTTGGTTCGGTCTTTTTGTAAAGAGCAAGCAGGCCAATCACACCCCAAACAGTTGCGTTGACAAGCGGCGCAAACGGGTTTGACTTCGTCACATTTCTTTTTGCGCCTTCGACAGGGTAAACATCCTTGGCGAGATCTAGCCCCCATTCTTGGAATGAGAACATGATCGTATCTGCGCTCCACTGAGCAGCTTCCTCCGCATATTTCTATGATCTGGTCCTGTCGAGTGGGGATGTGTATCTCGAGAGCAGGTCCGAACACGTGATCGGGGTACCGGTACTCTGCCACTTGGGCAACTTGTCAGGGTCAAACTACTAAATGAATGCGAAGCCTTGAGAATGGGTGAAGCATAATTGCCCGCCCTGAAAGGGAAGGCAACGTTGTGACCAATCAACAGTGTGACTTATCCATGTTTTGACGCTCACCTGGAGATCCCCGGAGGCCCGAGCCCTTTCCAAGTTTGTTTCAACTTGCATGGATCTTCCTGGTGATCAATCAGAACTCGTCGCCCAATCAAAGTCGTTGCCCGCGCCTTTGCATCTTTGAGATCTAGACCAGCCTTGGAGACTTTGCAGCGGTTCCAGCGTTAACCATAACAGCAGCCTAATTCAAAAGCACCTCAAAAGGAATTATGCTTTTTTGGTTCGAACCCCCTCAGCGACCATAGAAATGGGTCAGATGCTAGTATCTGTGCATCAAAAGTTCGAATTCGAGACTTTATATAGCGTGTCATGGCTTCGAATATTTTGAACACTCAGGGAGCTTCTTGTCGTTCCATCTGACTTTGCGGGTTTGTCGACTCTTTCCCTCTCTTTTCTCCTGCCACGATCACCCGACCTCTGACTTCCTCATCGAAATGCCTTTCTCTCGCACTTTATCGGTTGTCGGATGCCACGCGGAGGGCGAAGTAGGTGACGTGATCACCGGTGGCGTCTTGGATGTCCCTGGCGACACAATGTACGACAAATTGCTTTATTTTCTGAACAAAAAGGACGAGATTCGCCAACTCCTCCTAAACGAGCCTCGCGGTCGGGCTTCGATGAACACCAACCTGATTCTGCCGCCATGTGACCCACGAGCCGATGCCGGGTTCTTGATCATGGAAAGCGAAGAATATGCACCAATGTCGGGATCCAACACCATCTGTACGGCCACGGTATTATTGGAAACCGGTATGGTTCCAATGAAGGAGCCAATCACAGTGTTGAACTTGGATACCGCTGCTGGATTGGTCACCGTGAACGCAAGATGCGAAGGAGGCAAGTGCAAGTCGGTGGCATTTGATAATGTACCTGCATTTGTCTTTAAGCTCGACTATAAAGTCAATGTACCTGGCATTGGAGACATTGCAGTGGACATTGCTTGGGGAGGGATGATGTATGTTTTAGTCGATGCTGCTGCTCTGGGTTTGAAAATCGACTCTCAACATAGCACACAGCTAGTCGATATGGGCGAACGTGTCAAACGGGCAGTCCAGGCATCATATACCCCCGTCCACCCAGAGAACCCCAAGATCAGGGGTGTTACCAACATAGTCATCGCAGAGCCTCTGACAGAAGAGAACGACTGCAAAATTGCAGTCAATACCGTGGTGGTCTCGCCCGGGCGATTTGATCGCAGTCCTTGTGGAACTGGGACGTGCGCCCGACTTGCGGTTTTGCATGCCCGGGGTCAGATCAAGGAGAATGAGATCTTCAAACACCGCAGCATTATCGGAACGGAGTTCATCAGTCACATTCGGGGCATAACACAAGTTGGCGAATATCAAGCGGTGCTTCCAACTGTGGCAGGGCGGGCATGGATCACCAGTTTCAAGCAGGTTGTGCTGGACTCGACTGACCCGTTTCCAGAAGGGTTCAGGGTTGGAGATCAATGGAAGATGATACCGCAGTAGTAGATGCCAGAGAGTTGACTAGCTTCCCAGGCATGAACTTATTCAAAATGCGCAGTATCGCGTTAGTCCGTATCAGGCAAGGCCTGTTCTGTTTTAGGCTAGCGTCAAAACACGGTGATGTCGCGTTGCGCAGAAACCCTCCGCCTTTCGTTCCATCCCACTTGTACTCCGTACAGCTTTCCACGCGTTTCTCTCTGATCTACATCCATTCGTTGTTTCTAATTCTCTCATCTCTATGGCCTCTCCCGCGGAAGCTGCCAACATGCTGCTCATCGCGAGTCTCGGAAGCTCATTCGCAGCTGGTCCTGACATCCCTCCACAAATCGAGCCCAAGTCCGCAATGAGATCAGGCCGGAATTATCCCAATCTTCTAGCAATCCACCTAGACGCTATTTTGACCGATCGGACTGTCTCTGGCGCAACATTGCTCAATATAACGACCGAGGAGCAGCAGACCTTTGGCGACACCTTCCCAACGCAGCTCTCTGGATTGCCCGACTACACAAATATTGTCACCTTGACTGCCGGGGGAAACGACTTGAATTACATCGGCGGCATCATATCAGAAGCCTGCGGCGCGGAGATAGATCCTTCGCCCCTGACCCCTAGTCAATTGGAGGAACGTCTCGGTGAAGTTCTTGACGAGATCCACAAACGCGCTCCTCGTGCTCACGTTTTCCTTGTTGAGTATCTTGCTGTCCTCGGACCCGACACGAAACCGGAGCGCGATATCCCATTGACACAAGAGAGAATTGACTATCACCGCAATGTTGCATCAATTCTACAAAATGCCTATGTCGTTGCGGCGAAAGCCAGGTCCCCTTGGTGCGAGAGAGTTCCGATTCATGAGTTGAGTCAAGGACATGCGCTCGGCAGCAAAGAACCATGGGTTGGATCATTGACAAGTGGGCCACTTCTCCATCCGAACGCTACCGGAATGAAAGTGATAGCGGACATTCTAATCGACAGGACCGAGAAGATCCTTTCGTCCAAAACATCATTGTAAGTATGGGATTTTTTAAAATAAGGCGAGCCTCGTTTCGCCTGGTGATGATGATGATGATGGTTCATCTAAGCGTTTGGGCAATTGAATGTCAGCAAAGCTAAGCTCTTGAGATGAACTATCTTCATCCTCATCACCAGACAAAATGAGGCTATGCTGCCTTGGGTGGAAGAAACCATTGCGTTCCTTGCGTTTGACTCAGTGAACCTCAGGCTGCCAGGCATTGGCAGCTGAAGTCACGTAGCAGTCCAAACCCCTCTTCTTTGCTTCTTCCGCTTCCTTTAGATTTCAAATCCAGCGTTTCTCTTATACCCTCGGTGACCGCTTTATCTGCTTGGTGACGGATCTAAGTGACATATCCGACACCTCGTGAGCTTTTCCGAGAGATGATCGGCGAAGTGGCTTACCCCGCAACATCCCAACCTGTACAGTGTAGTGAAATGGGATACAAAAAGGAAGTGCTCAGCCAAGAGCTTGGCCATGCTTATCTCGAAACGCAAATCCTCACAAAGTCTTCGTCATTGTAAGGTTGCGATCTTATAGTTCTCCAACCCCAATATGTCTTCCCCAAAAGGGAGCGTTTCCGACCATGTTGAGTACACACCTAGCAAAGATGACAATGTTACCCATCTAGCGTTTCAGATGCCAGCATGTCTGGCCAACTTATCACCGGAAGAGAGAGATCAAATGGAAAAGAAGCTTGTCCGCAAGATTGACACGAGACTGCTCATCATGATGGTGGTCATGTACATCTTGAACTACCTGGACCGGAACAACATCGCATCAGCAAAACTTGCCGGTCTTGAAGAGGATCTCAATCTGAAGGGCGAGCAGTACCAGGTACGATTATTTACCCTGTTGGCGACATTGTGTGGGAAATTGACTTTACCAAGACATCAGTGAGCATCCTGTTTGTAGGATACCTTCTCATGCAAGGTGGGTCCTCCACCCCGACTGAGGCTTCCTGATGAGCTGACACCAGGGAAGTACCATCCAACATGATTCTCAACAAATTTGGCAAGCCGTCCATATACCTTCCTGGGTGCATGATGGCGTGGGGCATTGTATCGACCTGTACTGCAGCCACTAAGAGCTACGGAGGCCTACTTGCATGCCGATTCATCCTCGGTTTTGTCGAAGCAGCGTATTTTGTACGAGTCCCTTCCTTTTTGAAGCTTCTTTGTGCTTACATTTACAGCCTGGGTGTCTCTATCTACTTTCTGCGTGGTATACACGCAAGGAGCTCGTGAAAAGAACGGCACTCCTTTATTCCGGTTCATTGATTTCAGGTGCCTTCTCGGGGCTTATTGCCGCTGGCATCACAAACGGTCTGAGTGGTGCACGTGGAATCTCAGCTTGGCGATGGCTATTTATTATTGAAGGAGCGATCACAGTGGGAATACCTTGGCATCTTGAGGTTGAACACTTCTAATGAGTACACAGGTCTTCGTTTCTCTGATATCCATCTTCATCATTCCAGATCTCCCGCGCACAACATCTTGGTTGACCGAAGAGGAAAAGGCTCTCGCCGCCTGGCGCCAGACAGAGGATATCGGAGAGGATGACTGGGTGGACAGCGAGCAGCAGTCGATGTTTCACGGGGCAAAGCTTGCTTTCAAGTAAGCCTTTCCTTGTCATTGACCAAGGCTGAGTGTCATTTTCTCACAATGTTCTTAGGGACTACAAGGTGTGGCTTCTTCTCGGGACGGTCTATGGATGCACTGCGTCTGGTGCTGTGACGACATTCTTCCCAATGTGAGTATTCATTGTACATCCCCTCTGGATACCAAACGTTTACATCTTCAGTGTGATGTCAGGCCTCGGTAAAGATAGCGTGACAACCTTACTCCTAACTACTCCGCCATACTTGATCGGCACAATTATTGTCCTCATTGCCGCATGGCACGCTGACAAGACTGGAGAGCGATATCTACACATCGCACTTCCACCAATCCTGGCGATCGCTTGTTTCATTATCGCAGTGACGACGACATCCTTTGCCCCACGATATGTGTATGCCATCTAGTCGTTTCTTGAATTCCCGTGTCAAGGGCTAATTTTTGTCTTCTCAACAGCGCGATGTGCCTCATGATCGGAGGGATCTATTCAAGCTACGTTGTTGTGCTAGGGTATATTTCGAACGGTTAGTAAACCCTCCATCTGTTCGAGGACACCAGAAGTGACGATAGTCAGTTTTACCACGCCCCGCAACAAAGCGAGCCGCCGCTCTGGCACTGATCAATTGCTTGAGCAATGTCTGCCAGGTCTATACGCCTTATCTATACCCTAGTATGTTCACTCCGTGAACGAGATATTCTGTACATTTTCCTAATATATGATACAGACACCGCGGCACCCCAGTATACCATGGCATTTTCATACAATATCGCCATGTCTGCACTGACAATTATCTTCGCTACCATACTCAGAGTTGTTCTAGGTCGGTTGAACAAGAAATTGGATGAGGAGGAGGGTACGGATATTGCACCTTCTCCAAGGCAGCAAGAACACGAAGAGCATGGACTTCCGGGCCAGGCCGTTGCTCGAGGATTTAGATTCCTTCTTTGATATCATGTGTTCTGATGGCCATATTACGTTCTGAACTGGTAGCTTCAGCTGTGGATATTCAACAGAAGTCTCTTCCTGTCGGCTGATTCTAGTCATTGGACAGTGGTCGTGTACTGAATTGGCTCATGAACCATCATTGATAAATCCGGGGTCACTCAGAGACTTCCAAGCTCACCTGTCCCTGTGAATTCGATTATACCAGAGTATTGATATATTAGCGAACAATTTGCATTGGCTCTGATACATTCATTGTTTATCTCCAAGCCATTTTCCGATTGGTAGTCGGAAAAGGAGAGCGCCGGAAAAGCCACAACCCCTTGCTTACTGTCGTAAGCACTCCTTAGTTTGCGTCGTTCGTTCCCAAATTGATTGGGATTCGAGTTATTCCAATGTTGAATACAAGTTGATCAAGGCAATGCTTTGAAAATTTCGTTCTGGAATTGAAGCTATAATCATTAGCCGATAGCAGCTAGTGTTGGCTACCATTCTCTGGAAAAATGTGACTCAATTCTCCTAACCCAGTCAAGACAAGCGAGTCGAATTCACCCCAACCTGTCATATCCGCAAGGTATGACGCTGGACTAGGATCTTGAGCGAAATTTGTCATCCAGTCAGCTGGCTCAGACTCCCCGAGTTCGTTATCCAATGTATTGTTGTAGGTGTCAGTGTCAAGGACCGTCTCATGGGGTAAGATGGTATCAAGATCGGCCTTCTCGGTCACTCTATGGCTCTCTTGCAAACCATCTCTATTCCTGGTCATAGCGGAGGACTGCTCCGTCAGTCTCATTGCTTCTTTCCTCAGCTCTTCGAGGACAACAACGTATCGTTGAGGGAAAGACGCTTGTGTCCCGCAATTTGAAAGCTCATTTTGGGCCTCCTCGCCCATCTGTAGATAATGCACAAGGTCCTCTCTTGGGCTTGAGCGGTTTTGGATCACAAAGACATAGAGGATGACAATCGCACAGAAAACATAATAATGTGTGAACTAATCAGCAGGTCAGACGATTTGCTGGGCTGTAATCACGGTGCACTTACCCAGAAGAATCTATACATCCGCCTCGATCTGCACAGTTCTTTAAACAACCCTGCAATCCTTGAAGCTGCATGCAGACATTTCTCAATATTCATTTGTATGTCTTCCTGGAGCTGAGAGTTTTTCGGACCAGATCGTCTGCCTAGACACGCGAGATTTCGAAGAAGAAACGGCCTGTATAATAGAATCTCTGCATGCGCAAATGCAAAATTTAGAACATTGTACTGTCTCTGGTACGTTGCCTGAAGAAGCTCAATGTTGGGTGTTTGCAGAAATGGAGCAATGCCACTGCGCCAGTCCGCAAGGTCAGCACCATACTTCAGTGCAATCTCTGTCTGCGTCTCCACATTTTTCTGCTGAAGTCCATACAGATCCTTCAAGATTCCACTTATAATTCGTACCAGTCTGTAATGTATCAGTTGCAAGAATCGTTATTGTGGAGTGAGACATCTGACTTTGCGTGAAACACGGGGGCTAGCATGATGTTTTGGCCCTGGGAAACATTTGGTAATATTGTGCTCTTCACGATTTGACTATCGCTTGCACATGCCGGAAGGTCCTTGATTTGGGGAGTTAGAATCGCTGTGGTGTCTCATTCAGGATAACTCACTTGGTCAATATCCTCATCGTGAAATATCTTCGGTCGTCCTAAAGCAGCGCTGAGGTAGACGTCCAAGCTATATGCGCACCAAAAGACTCTCTTCCGACATTCGTTCTCAACATGATCGCTTATAGCCTCCCGCCGCCAACGCCTATGGAGTCCAATTGCCAAAGCGAGGCGGCCAGTGGTACCGAACAAGCTCCAGCAATGATTCACTCTCGATTCCGATAGGAGATAGAAGCACTGAGCAAGGCGAGCCTGGATGCTGGCAAGCCTCACTGAGCCTGTTTCTGAAAGCAAGTGGTTCTCCGAGGCAGCGAAGTAAACGTTACTAAATTGAGCCATGGTCAGTTGGTCTGTGTCTAAAATTGCTTGGTTATCAACATGGTCCGGTGTATCTGTACCTCTTCACAGACTGAGCGACAGGAGGATTTTGTTTAGCTAGATATTGCTTCCCTTGGGCCATGACCATCAGCAGCAATGCCTTGACTGCTTGACTCAACGTTTCATCTGAACCATGCACATCTGAGTAGAATGACTCGAGCCAGGTTTCGACGCTAGCCTGGTGCAAAAAACGATGAGTCGGGAAGGCGAAATCGAAGTATCGGTTCACTAAGACTCTTGCTTCGTCCTTTGGCGGGAGAACCAAGAAATGAGGATCATGTCGGGGTAAAGGTGCATCTCCGAAATTGAAAATTGGTTCATTCGAGAAGATAGCCACGTTCTCGTGAATTCTTTTTTGGACCCGCAGCAAAAAGGAAACCCCTGAAGATGGTCCTACATAGTGTCCTTCAAGATCTGTTTGATCCCTCTCTGGAGAAGTGCGAGATGACACCGCCTCTATCTCTTCCCCTCGTTGCAAGGCAGCCAGATGGGGATTTGGCAGTCGCGATTCAGATAATGCCTGTGTAGGATGTAAATCCAGACCGTATGCCTGCTCTTCGTTATCTGTGGCTCTGGCCAGCGTTGCTACCGGTGATGCAGTTGCAGGAAGAGATCGCTCTTCGGTGGAGATGACTGATCGCCCCGACGATTGCTGCACGGAGCCTAATGCCCGCGTGGTTGTGTTGGGTACGGACTGACGTCTCATCGTCGACGGCGACTTTTGAGAAACAAATTCATGCTGCTCAAGCAAAGGAATCTCGGTTTTTTTGCCCCTGGTATACTCCGCATTGTATTCACAGTCAGCCCCCGATCGAAGACAGAGTGAACATGGAAGCGTCCCGGAGCATCTCAATTTTTTCCTAGCTCAAGGTCAGTATCGCGAAATGACTGCGGTGAAATGAAGGTTACCGCTTGCATCCATCACAGGCTCGAGTCACTCGGACGCGTTCTTTGCCGCGTCGGCGCTTGTTAGGATAATCGTCCGACATGATTGTTGGGGATGAAGCATGGGAGCTTGGGAAGACGAAGACGGGAAATTCCAAATGCACCAATCACAGTCGCTCAAAATATGTACAGATTTGATAGAAGGGAAGAAACCCTGGAAGCGAGATGTCCTGTGAATAAAATGAGATCCGGGGTAAACCCCCGCACGAAAGTACCAAGGCCTTGTTTATTAGGCCACCAACACAAGCCTTGTTAGTTGAGTCTTACAAAGTAGTTGCTCGGCTATTTCGACTTCAACATCGTGGCACCTACCGACTTTTTTTGGCAATACATCGGAATCTCCTTTATTATATCACGTTCTAGTCCTCATAAGAACATCATGCCAATGCCATATTAAGTGACCCAGCCTTGGGTCCAAGCAGCTAATATGCTGTCATCCTCTTGTCGATACACCACTATCAAGTTCTGGGCGTCCGCCCTCCAACTCAACCATTGCATTGCGCTTTCTAGTGTGTCCGGAAAGCTCACTGTTCTCCGATTGTAGCTGGACCGGCGCTGAGCCCGCCAGTGCTGGTTCACCCAAAGCGCGACTGAGTCGAGAAGCTCTTCTTCGCTCAATAATTGCCCAGATCACAAATAGCAACGCCAATGCCCCTAGTGGGACACCAACACCGGCGCCAATTGCAGTGTCATGGCATGTCTGGCAGCTCGTCCTGTCTGACCCGTTCGATGAGTTGGATCCGGTGGAAGATGTGTTTTTGAGGCTAGAGACGTTTTCAAGAAGAGCACGGCCAGGAATGACTCTTCCACTCTGTACGGTGAAAGGCTCGCCATCATTGTCAGATGTGGAGGGACAGACGACAGTAGAGCCGACTGCGATCGGCGAGCCACAGCAGTACAGGGAGGAGGAACCGTTGAAGTAGATATTGCTAATGGAGGCGCCCACTTGGGGGGTGGAATCTTCTATAATGCCACAATTGGTCAATACTGGCCCATTTTTCTGTTCTGTGGAGAGAAAGTCCATTTTTCTTACTGCAATGTTCTGTGCACCCAGTCCAATCTTTACTTGTGCATGCTCCTCGCGACAAAACATATGGCTGGTGCCCTGCATTCAGACAAAGACCGTTGTCTAAACAAATATCGCTCTTGCCACAGCACCATGTATTCGCATCGGATCTGCATGGTACGTTGTTTGGGGCATCTGCGCCCGAGGGAAAATAACATGCTCGGTTGTCGGTGACCATGATTTCAAATTGGGAACGTGGAAAGAATCAAAGAGCAAAGGAGCGATTTCTGCAGACCTGACATCGAGAGGCAGAAGACGGCTGAGAGGCTCAGCTTACATGTGGCCGGGCTCACCGTTGTACAGCGAAGAAGGGGGGTAGTAAATCATTGCCATAATTGTGGCTCTGGGTTAGACCCTGCAGTAGCGTCCAGGGTGGATATCAAGTCTTCATGCTCAGCCTCGAGATCAGCAGTGTTCGTTGGGTGAATACCAGCAGGAATACTGCACCAAGGCTCTATTACGAGCTTTAATGTTTGGAGCACTCCAACGGGTCAATCTGACAGAGCCATGGAGTGGAGTACACCTGAGATTCCAAATAAAGATCATCCCACATTTCTTGGCAATTGCGCCTGTAAGCCCCTGTGCTGAAACTTGACCAATCATCGTGCCGTATGCGTTGGTATACTGGTGCTTAGACAATAAGCATGATCCTCCACTAGATATAAGGTGTGTATTGTTCCCATTAGATATTGAACCTTCTGTCACTGTCAACGGTCAGCTTGCGAGGCTGCCCGGGAGCTCTCTCTGGTCATCATTTAGGTATCACTAGCCAACCTCTAGTTATCTTGATACTGATACGCAACCATCGCATTTGGAGCTCCTACTCCAGAGCTCTCCATGATGGTTATATGGGCAGGTATTGCTCCTGTGAGTTTACATTGGCAGGTTTGGGAATATCATTAGGACCAAACCTTGAAATTCCAGGTCATCTAGCTACTGGTCAAGAGAAACTGAATGGGGCGATAACCAGATGTACTAGTGAGACTAATGAGACTACTCCGTACTCCGTATTGCGCTTGCCAACGTCTTGAACTCTGTTGAGAGGAGCAAGATTCCCGAGTAGGTGAAATGCCATGTGGAGTAGTTGGCCTAGACCATGTGTTTGTACGTAGCAACACGTATAGACCTGATTGGCAATTTTTCGTTTGCTGCCAAGAATGCAAAGACTACTTTCATTGAATGGTTTTCCCTTGTCTTTAAGAGGGGTATACTTAGTTGAGCTTTCAGCAGTACAAGCTATTTGAGTCAACTGTTTACGGTGTTTGCGCTGTTATCTTTATGGATCACACATTACTTTAGAGCTTGGTTGTGTTTTGAATGTAAGCAGCTAAGTTAACGAGAAAGTTTCTATTCTAATTTATTTTAGCACAACCATGTTACACTGTAAAGAAGCTGTTTTGACATTTTTACCTCTAGTCAAGCTGACTGGCATTGGTGACGGTTGCTGTGATCACCTCGGGAGCTTTCCTTCCATTTCTCTCGGGCCGAGCACTTCGGTAAGTCACATTCCGAACCCACGATCCACAAACCAGGTGCGATGGATTCGATGGCTTTCGGTGGATTTTGATGAAGAAAAGTTTGCTGGATACAACTTTGAAACTTTACAATTGACTTGGCTTCTGCAGTATCTTGAGTGAACTTCACATTCTAGTCCCGCCTATACCCCATACCCCGCAATATCTAAGCTCCCCTCTCCAGATTTCAAGACAACATGGGGAAGCGCATTGTCGTCACTGGAGGCTCCGGAAAGGCGGGCCAACACATCATCAAATATCTTCTGAAACAAGGACATGCTATTCTGAATTTGGACCTCATTCCTCTTCCCGCGGAACTAGAAGAGCGCGTCCACACCCTGCGGGTTGATCTCACCAACAGCGGTCAAGTGTACAGTGCCCTGGGTTCTCATTTCCGCCTGCAAGAGCCATTTCGTGAGCCACTTGGGCTAGTCCCAGATGCAGTCATTCACATGGCAGGGTACTCCCGCAATATGATCGTGCCAGACGAGGAAACGTTCCGCGGCAACACCCTGTCAACATATAACATCATCGAAGCCGCCTCACGGCTTGGCATCAAGAAGATCGTGATCGCCAGTTCCGTCACCGTCTACGGTGTTGCCTTTGCTGAAGGCGACGTGGACTATCCATCCTTCCCGGTAGAGGAGACCGTTGACACCAATCCCATGGACACTTATGCCATTGCCAAAGTGTGTGGTGAGCGAGTGGCGCGTGGGTTCGCGCGTCGATATGGAAGCGATATTTACGTGCTACGCATTGGACGGATCTTCGCACCGGAGGAATACAAAGAGTCCTTGTTCCGCTCGTACGTTGAGACGCCCGACAGATGGGCGGCTCACGGGTGGGCGTATATTGATGCTCGAGATCTCGGGCAAATGTGTGATCTCGCGGTGCAGAAGGATGGCCTTGGATTCCAGATCTTCAATGCGACCAATGACGAAATTACGAATTACGAGGGCACCGCCGAATTCCTTGCCCGAGTCTGCCCTGATGTACCGGTGACGCGTGAGTTGGGGGCCAGGGAGGCTCCCATCACTAATCGGAAGATTAAGGAGCTGCTAGGCTTCAGAGAAGAACACCATTGGATGAAATATTATGAGTGAGCCGAGATCCAATCCAACCCCAGACTATTGAAAGTTATAGCGTGTGCGGGAAACTTGCAAGAAAGAAAGGCCCCATTCCCTGGCCCCCAAAGTTGTCGAGTCGAAATTAAATAAGCGAGTCACGCGCCACATGACATCAAAACAACTCGACGTGGTCCTCCAAATTAAGTAATTGATATACACCCGGTTCCTCTTCGCTTTTTGCGGCGTACTCCGTAGTTGCAGATATTCTTTGTTGAAAGAGACGGCAAGAAATAATAAAAGCAACTGAGACAAAGATTGCCTCTAATTTTCCGGACAAATCGCAACCCGAGAAAAAGTGGTCCTTGGGCCATGAGGTCCTGTACGGAGTAAGGAAGCACGGGCTGGTAATGCGCTGGACGGCCCCCCCCTTTAACCGCGGTGGCTTTTTTCTTCTCTCGCCTAGCATTTTAGCCCCTGACAAGGCTGGATGAGAGACTTAACGCTGGTGGCATGAAATTTGTGAAACGTGGGGGATGTGACCGGTCATTCTTAACTCCATATTGATCTGTAAGTACTTATGGAGTACAGGACAGGCATATGGTCAACCTCGTATCCAGCTCCAATCATGAAGAGTTATAGGGTGACTGGGGAGCGAATCCTTCCGTGCGTTTGGATCTCACCGATAGTCGGGTTTCTTGATTTTTTTAGACCCATTCGCTATGACTAGTATTTGCCTATTCGAATGCAAATAGTCCGGGGTATCACGGCCCCCCGCATGGTGGATTCGGGACTCAGCTGCACCTCTCTTTGTTTCTTCTCTCTTTTCCAACGTCTTACCTAGATTTGAGATTCCCCGGAGGTGTCGTGTGTCTCTTGTTTCCGCTGCGCCCACTATGTCCATGACTCGATATGACTGATTTTACCGCTGCTGGAGATGGCATTAGCGGTGGCTACCGGGGAAAGTCGTTGGGGATGCAGATCACGATCGCGACCCTGGCTGGCATCACTTGGTATAACGCCTTCGAGCTGATGATTCTCCTTTTCGTCACGTTTTCAGACTATCGGGGCCTGTACTTTTGGAGTCTACTGATTTCCTCCTCCGCCGGTCTACTTCCCTATTCACTGGGCTTTTTACTCAAATTTTTCAACATCACCGACAGTCAAGCATGGCTCCCAGTCACCTTACTGACGGTTGGGTGGTGGTGCATGGTCACCGGCCAATCTGTTGTCCTCTATTCGCGCCTACATCTGGTGCTCTCGAATCAACGTGTTTTACGGCGCGTGTTGATAATGATATTCGTGAACGCCATCATTCTTCATATACCCACAACCGTTCTTACATACGGCACGAATCTAACCCCATTTGTCAGTTTGGGTCCTTACAAGACGGGATATAGTATAATGGAAAAGATCCAAATGACGGGATTTTGCCTGCAAGAGTTCATCATCTCCGGGCTATACATTTGGGAGACTGTGCGCATGATACGTCTGGACCCAGACCATGCCAAGCGCAAGATTCAGTACCAACTCCTGGTCATCAATATGATCATCATCATTCTAGACATTGGACTACTCGTCGCCGAGTATTTGAATTTCTACATCATGGAAACCATGCTCAAGGGCGCTGTGTACAGCATCAAATTGAAGCTCGAGTTTGCTGTCCTTGGCAAACTCATCCACCTGGTCCAGAATCACGTCTGGAAACCCGAATCCTTCTCCGCACCAAACGACCTCCCCGATTTCGTAGATGCAACCCGCGTCACCTCCGATATGACTCACGCCGCTCCACCTCCAAGTCAACGTGGCCCGTCCTGGATGGACCCGGACGATATATCCATTGCCATGTTCGAACACCTACCACCCGAGCACATGCGCACAAATTCAGATGCCTCAGAATCATGGAGCAATGAAGGTCGCGCCTACCATGTCGATCATCTCCCCATCGACTTCACAAATCCTTTTGCTGGAGCTCAACGGCATACAAGTCGGTCCCACAAGACAGAGAAACCAGGATGAGCAGTCAACTGATGTTCCTGATAACAATCTGACTCCGTTTATGAATTATGATGTACGATATATGAGCGTCGATGAAACTCGTGATATCCCTCTCTCTCTTTCGCTCTTTTCTTGTTGTCTCAATTCTCCGACCGGACTCAATGTGAGCCTCTCGGTACCCCGAAGATATATCCTCTACGGTGAAATTTCGGGACCTGCGCTCGGCTCTTTGACGCCACTGCAAAGATTTCTCCGATAATTGATGTACTCTCGAGCCAACAAACAATGCGCAGAGAATCCACAGTTTGGCGACCCGTCACCGCCCATCGCCGAATGCAACATAACAATGCATTGTGCTCCTGTATATAGAACAAACCCCACTGGCCATTGTCTCGGGGAATTATTTGTCAAATGTGACCCTATGAACCTGGTTGCACGCTCCTCTGAATATGGAGTGTGTGCGATCGGCGTTTACGGGGAAATATCGGAAACCCGTACCACTTCTCCACATCCCCGTGGGGAGAGCTGTCAGTGGTACAGATAGACTTCATACACTGGACCCTTCGGGAAGGTCCTTATTGAATATTTGCTCTATATAATAGGCTGCTCCCAAGGTTCTATCTTGGATCTCACCTGTGTAACATTCACCTTCAATTATTCGCAAATCATGAGAAATCTCATACAGTTCAGTCTGTGGGGAGCCCTCGGTGTAGCCGCAACAAGTGATGCTGTCAGTGGCGTTCTTCGATGTTCTGTATAGCCATACTAATTGTTCAACAGCATCTCCGTGCTCGAGCTGCTCCGAAATGTACTAACGCACCCTCGACATTGTCACTGACCGACCTTCCATATCACAATTATTTCTACTCCGACTGCAATGTCGCTGCTCAAGCTGTTGTTACCAGCCCGCAACCGGATAGCGATCTTTCAATTATTGGTCCACGGCTCATCGTTGCATGGCCAGCGGGTGACAGTGGTGCATGTATGTTCTTTGAGCCACAGAGTAGCGGGAACGGCACGCTCTCTATTGAGCTGATCAACTCTACCGTCGGCACACCTCTCGGGCCAGTATACTCCGCTCCAAAGTCACCAAGCAAAAACCCTAGTGTTGGCGTTCAAGGTGTTCTTCGCTTTAACACTACTGCGACACTAAACTTGAGCATCTTGGGAAGTATCCGCACTATCCGGGACTTTGTTGAGGGACCTAGCCTTCTGCATCCAGAATTTCAAGACGCGATCAAATACACATCTGGCGATGGAGGTGTATCTCTGCAAAGAATCTGGTTGGACAATGTTACAACAACTCATCTCAACTTCAGGCCTTTCAAGGATTCATCCGAGAAGAACAATGGTCAAGTAAAGCTTTCGGATCGAACCATCAGCTTCGATGCGGGAGATTACGTTTTCTCAGCAGACATCAACTATCCTCAACTGACGGCACTCAAGCCTTCCTCGGTGCTCAATGAGGCCTCCGCGAATCTGACAGCTGAAAAGCCCGGTCAGGCTGCCGCGCTATCATTCCTTTCGTACTCCGAGAAAGTACTTGCCGGTGCGTGGCGATTTTTGACTTACTTTGGCCGTGATTCTATGATCGCAGCATTGCTGCTTGAGCCGGTCTTGAGCTATGGTGAAGGTAGTGCCATGGAGGCTGTTATTGGGGCTGTTCTGGAGCGAGTCAATCGCACCGATGGAACCGTCTGCCATGAAGAAACGATCGGGTAAGTTATTCCTTGCTTTGATTTTGGTCACTGAGCGAGTGCTTATGTTCTTTTTTTTTTCCTGTTCAAGGGACTATGCAACCTGGACCAACGCCCAGAAGAATGTTACTAGCAGCGCTATGGGATGTGACTACAAGATGGTGAGCATGTCTTTACTTGAATGGTTCTCAGTGCTAAAAAAAACCCACCGAAAACAGATCGACACTGATTATTTCCTTCCGGTGTTGATGGAGCGCTACCTGGTGCAAAACCCCATTGGGAAGAACAGATCTACTACCTTCTTCAAGTGAGTTTGATTCACCTCTTCTTCTTTTGAAGCATCCTCTTACCAAACCAATATAGCACTATGGCAGGGTCTGTCAACCCTGCGAATGCCAATTTGACATGGGGTGCCCTGGCATTGATCAGTTCGGAAAGAGTCATGCGACTCGCTCGCCCATTCTTCCACAACCAGACAAAAGAAAATCTGATCCGTCTGAACGAGGGCGAGGTAGTTGGAGAGTGGAGAGATAGCACATACGGTATGAACTGTGTTTAGCACTGTTGCATATCTTTTACTAAAACAACCCCAGGTCTCGGGGGTGGCCAAATTCCCTACGACGTGAACACAGCTCTTGTTCCGGCAGCTTTACGTGCTATTGGCACTCTTGCTCGATCTGGTCTCTACCCCAAACAGCGACATTGGTCCACCCTGGCAAATAAATATGCGAAAGTGTGGGAAGACTCAACGCTTTCATTTTTCGCCGTCCAGATCCCCCAGAAAAAGGCACAAGCTCTCGTTAAAAGCTATGCGAACGCCTCCTTCCCCGGTCCGGATCAAGCATCTAGTATAGACAGCGACATCCACTTCCATGCTGTGGCTCTCGAAGGCAGCAGCAACCTATCGAAGGTCGAAGTCATGAACACGGATGATGGTTTCCGGCACTTCCTTTTGAACACCACGAACGATGCGCAGCTCACTCCGTTCCTAAATCAATCCGCTAATAACATCAAGCGTACCTTCCCGGCTGGATTGATGACAGGTGCTGGAATGATTGTTGCTAACCCTGCGTTTGGCGGTGATCCCGTTTATGCGCAAAACTTTACGACCGGTGCTTATCACGGAACAGTCATTTGGTCTTGGCAGCTTGCGATGATGGCAAAGGGATTGGAGCATCAACTGGGCAGGTGTGAGGTTACGTCAAACTTCTCCATCTCCTCTCGAGTCAGGAGTCACCAGAGGGATCGTGTTCCTCCTCCAGTCCCGGCTTTCTGCTTTGATGACTCTGTTTATTATAATGTCAAGGAGGCTTATAATACTCTTTGGGATTCCATTGAGGCCAACTCGGAGCAACTTTCGGCTGAGGTCTGGTCTTGGGTGTATCGGGATGGAAAATTCGATGTTACGCCTCTGGGAGTATTGCCTGCGCCGCCGGGAGTAGGTGGTCAGACTGGTATGTTCTATGATGGGGTGGTCTACTCTTTGGACGTATGATCTGCGCTAACGTTTGATTTGTTCAGAATCCAACATCCGCCAGCTGTGGTCTCTCACGTTCTTGGCTGTGAACAGGAACGAGAATTTCAGATAAGCTGAAAGACTTGCAGGAGGCGATAGTCCCTTCGTATTGGGGTTCTTGGATCTTAGTGATCTCATTTGAGGGCAGGAAAATTGTGTGAGATCAGGTGTGGGTTATGATTTGCCAAGGTGTTGCTACCTAGTACAGTTCTTCTGAATATAAGTCCCCTCCAAGGCCGCTACGTGGACATATTCCCGGTCTCTGAAACAATACAGGAAATTATGTAAAAGACAATGATTCCAGTGGATAGATATGAGCATTAGTGTATGTAAAGCCTTTGATACAGATATCAGGCCCCCCAAGCGAAATGACACACCCACACATTCAACATAACAAGCTAAAAGCTAAATCGTACAGCACAAAAGATAAAATGTTCAATCCTCGCAATCTCGAAATCACAACCCAAAGTCAGATCTGTTAATCTCGAATTTCCTCGAGCCTTCAATCAGTCCATCTGAAAACTTAGTCACAGCCACCCACGCTGGACTAAACTGCTTCACCTCGTCGAGGGCAGGAATGAGGCCAATTTGGTTGTTATCACTCCACAGGCAAGTGATGCGACCTGTGATGGGGCCTTCGACGAGTTCAGTCTCGTTCTCGTCGGATGATTCATCATTGGCAAAGTCAACATCCACAGTCCAGCTATTGTCCCATGTACGACTCCAGAGTCGGATTTGTTTCAAGCCTTCTGGGGACGGGTCAATGAAGCGGTCGTCCGGGGCAGATGAGCCGGAAACGCTGAAGTTTTTGATGCTGTTGGTGTCCACATCGATACGACAGGCCTTGGTGTTTTGGCCTGAAAGTTCGAATCGAGCGGAAGGCCTGCCTGGCTCCGGATAGGAAATACTGAATGTGATCCAATCTGACGAAAGCTCGGTAGCTTGAATCAAAGCCTCGGCACTGTCGCTATCAAGAGGTTGAGATTCCACGCCGAGAGCAACACGGGGCAAGGGCGCACTCCAAGAGCAACGCTGGATCACATTCTTGCTTCTCTTGACCCAGGTGCAGGTCTCTTCTTGTCCTGCTGCGCTAGGGAGGTCATAAACAACATCCTTCACAAATGGAGGCATGCCGGTCAACGAGGCGGTAGAGATACCAGTGTCAAGGTCGACTTCCTGCAAGAAGAACAACTTCAGGCGGTTGGAATCTGCGAATGGGAAAGCAGTGAGGTTGTAAATCATGGTGCCAATGAAGACGAAGAGCAAAAAGATAGGGAGATGGTAAGTGTAGCGGTGGATGAAGGGCAGAGTGGGTGCAAAGAGAAGCGCAGTGAGGCCAGCAGTCATAAGATAGACAATGAGCTGGGGACTGCCATCCTGACCTGTCTGGTTCAAAGCGCCGGTGATGATCAGAGCTAGCGGGACGATCAACATCAGAACGACCGGGGCTGTTATCAACAGTTGCAAGATCCACGTCCATCGGGGCATTGCACCACTCCATGTTTGTTCATGTTCATACACATTGGGATCTCTCTCTTCATCCTCCTCTTCCAATCCATGGGAGTTGTGGTCAGCACCAACACGAACATAGTTTGCGAATGTGGGCCGGTGTGGGCTATGCAGCAACGAGGTTGACTCTGTCGGGTCCTCTTCAGCATCATCTGTCTGGTGCTCATCACCTGAAGTGGCCAGGCGACTACCCTGGGTGCTGGGTCGCCTTGACTCTCCGAACTGGCTCACGTAGCTGGATTTCGACGGTAATGAGAAGAGTTCCATATATGAGATCCAGGTGGCCAAGAAAGTGCCTGCGAAATAGAACAGCATGAAATACCCGCCAGCGAGTCCCTCCTCGTTCTCATAAACAGTGGCAATGACCATGAAAGACCATGTCAGAACAAACATCCAGGTCCATGTGTATACTCGGTGGAAAGCCGATGGGCGCGCAAAGTCAGCAACCCGAGACACGAACCAAGCCAGGAAAAACCAAGCGGAGATCATCATGCTCCAGACAGCATATGAGCTGCTGTGCGCAATCAGAGGGTTGACCTTTGTTACTAGGTAGGCTAGTCCGATAGTCACGGATGTAGGGATTGCGATCAAGAATGGGAAACGGAAGAAGCCTCGTAGACCGCGCAAAGAGACATGGTCATCACTTATCTCCGAGTAGGCCGAGGAACGGAAGAGATACATCCTATCGGCCTTGGACAAGATTACGCTGGTGACAAGCAAAGTCAACGGTGCCACTATCAGCAGAGTGACAGACAATGCAAAGAGCGTATGCAGGCGGAACACAGCAAAGGCGCTTCCAAAAAGATCGAACCACACAGCCCGAGTCCCCGAGCCACTAGGCACGGTTCCATCGTCTCGGAGATGACCATCAAACCGATCAGTGTTGTCAGATACAAGCTCCTCTGTAGTCGCAACAGCAGCAGAGAGCATATGCCAGAGCGAGTCAAGGTTTGTATGACGTGCGTCGTCCTGATCGGTGTGGTAGCGAGCTCTGGGTTCAAAGAAAGCAACATCCAGCCCACGCAGTCCCAAAATACCATCCAGGACGACATAGTCTGTCTGACTACTGATCAAGCCCTTGTCAAATCCATTAGAGCTCAGCACTGAGCCAAACGGATACGGCGATTTGGCATACGCCTGCGTAACCTCCGTATCGGTGCTGCGGAACAGTGTAGCGCGCCCGCCAGCGCCAGCGCCTTCAAGATTCAGGAATGTGTGGGCAAACTTCGCCATCGGGTGCTGGCTGTAGGCGCGTGCGCCATTCAGGTAATCCTCCTCGCCGTTGTTGAAGAGAACGACCAATCCGCGTCGCGGCGCGTGGCCCGGCGTGAGGAAATATTTGACTAGCTGCAGACATGTCACGACACCAACTCCGTCATCTGTAGCACCGTATCCGGTTGAGACGCTGTCGTAGTGCGCGTTGACTAAAACACCGCCTTTGCCAACGGGATACCGGCCGGGCGTTTCCCACCAGCTCTCTTTTTTGTCATCGGAGCCACGAATGTAGACGAGAATGTTGGTTCCTTCAAAGTAGACACCGACACTTTTGTCAATGAATGTCAGATTGGAGACCAAGTCATCGAAGACAAAAACATCTGGCTTTTCCTCTTTCGCGTCATGGAAATCTTCGGCGGATGGGGCGGATTGCTGGATCGCGTCGATGCGCTCGAGAAGCCATGAGCGGACTTCGTCGTTTTGGTGCGAGTTATAGGGATGGAAGCCTTTGGTGAGGCTTTGGAGGTCTTGCCATGCTTCTGTAAGGTTGAGGCCGTTCGGGGCTGTCTGGGGCGCCGATGGGACGTTGTGATGAATCACCAGCAAGGGGATGATCAGTGCGAGATACACGACCGTTGTAATTATTGTCACCGGCCACGGCGTAAACGCGAGAGGGTTCTTGGCCTTGTGAGAAGCCATAACCCTGTGGTAGTTTGGGTCGGAGAGGTGTTGGAGTCGAAATCGAGCAAATGCGGGGGAGCTTGCACCTTCACATGTGCCGATCCCGCAATGCTACTCTACACTCAGCGTTCAACTTCCCTCTTGTTTGTAGTTGGTAGCTCAGTTATACTGCTCATATGCCCAGGTGATAACTTGTATTTTTACAGTATGCAAATTTTGCTTGTTTATTGTCTTTCCTTGTTGTTCCAGCAATCGTGATATCAGTCATTTCCAAAATGACTAGGCAACCTTGAAAACATGCAGAGACCTAGTACAGAGTAGTGCAAGCTGAAATAATGGGATATTCTAGCAGGATATCACTAAGTAGCAAACCGATTGCTTGGTATTCTATGCAATTCGCATTCCATAAAGGCTGTGACCGCTAACGAGCTAATGCAATTCCCACCTAAAAGATAATCTTCGCTCACATGAATAGAGATGACTGCCTTGATCCAAACTTTGGAAAATAGCAGATAAAAGAGAAAAAGAAAACAATAAAGAAATTCCGGCCCTTGGCTCATTTTCAACTAGGAAAGGGGGTATCGTATCATGTGTTCAACGTCGAAACGTCGATAACATCCTCATCATCATCGTTGATGACAGCGGCGTTCATCATCCCAGCCATCTGACCTTCGTCTGCATCTCCCTCCCCTTCCAGTTCCTCGTCGTCGTCGTACATGGTAGCTTCTGTTTCTTCCGGGTAAGAAGCTTTGTTATGGTTCAGGTAATCACGGAGTCGGGTGACACCGTCGCCGCTGAACACGCAGAAGACATCTCGCTGTTGCTGGGTGAACTCCGGAGGGGCTTCTCGGCAGAACGCAGTCAGGCTTTCGTGCAAGAACTCTTGAACGCCAGTCAAACTCAGGTGGGTTAAGCGGGGGCAGTGGTTCAACAAAGCGTGGATACCCTGGGGAATATGTTAGCAAGAGTGTTTTTTTGAGACATTTCAATAGGTTATACATACTCCCATCTTCAACTGAACGCAATAGCTCAGATGAACTCTCTCCAGGCTACTAGCGCTGCTGGTGTGCCCGTTGGGGTGGTGATGATGAGCGACTCTGGGCTTGGCCAACGCCAATATGCTTTGATCGGTGATAGCCTGGCATTTGACCAGCCCAATTCGTCGCAGTTTGGGGAGGGTAGCCAATTGCTGCACGCTGTGGTCGGTCAAGCGGTTGCAACAGGCTAGATCGATGTATCGAATGCGGTTGCAAGACTTGACCAGGGCAATCACGGCAGCGTCGGAAATGTTTGAGCAGTGACCCAAATGAACATAGTGAAGATTTTTTCCTAGTCTGCAAATGGCCATCACAGATCGATCAGTGATAAACCGACACTTGGCGAGTACGAGGTTTCGTAAGCGAGGAGCTGACTGCACGATCTTTTCAACTGATTCATCCCTCACGCCTTCGCATGCAGTGAGGTCTAAGATACGAAGACTGTCAAAGGTCATCTGCGGGGGTAATGACATGAATGAAGTGTCATCGACCTGGGTGCAGTGTGCGAGGCGCAGTTCTCTAAGGTGCCGAAGTGATGTGAGCAATGCGGTTGCTGCTTTTGCGGTGACCATGTTGCAGGTGTGCAGATCAATTTCCAGAATAGAAGGACACTTTTCTGCGAAGGATAGAATGGATTGGTCCCTGACACCCCAGACTCCATTAAGTTTCAACTATTTTGACATTAGCAGTGAGCGGTATGCAAAGCATCATGTCTGAGGTTTACATACTCTCTTGATTTGGCGGCAATTTTTTGACACCTCGAACAATGCATCGTCGGTGAGAGCTGTACAGTTCGTGACGTTGAGGCCCTGCAACCGAGGACAGTCCTTTGCAATCAAATAAATGGTGCGATCTGTGAGATTTTTGATGTCCGAACAATCCAGTGCCTGCAGGTGTCGGTTGCCCTCCACCAAGTCTGAAACTCCTTTGTCCGTAAGTTGTTTACAGCCTGTCAGTGTCAAACGCTCGATGCGCTTACACTGGTTGAAAGGGACAACCGTGCCATCGTTCACTTGATGTGACAATGCAGACAAGTTGAGTCTCTTAATGAGGTCTGCGTAGTTGAAGAGGCTGTTCGGTTCCCCAAGTGATGTCGTCACTCTTCCCAGGTTGGTCCATGTGTTGCATGATGGTCGGTGCCAAAGTATTCCGACTGCATTTGAGGCCCATCCCCGACATACTAGCATACTGTTACGCATGTCCACGGGTGAGGCCAGTTTAGAGAAGATCGAGATCAGGATCTCAGGTGGGAGACGGCCGATTGGTGGCAATGGCACAGAACGCACATTTTGCGGGTGGGAGTCGCGGAAATTAGCGACGCCGATGGATGATTGTGAGTCGTTGGCCTGAGCCATGAAGAAGTCGGTGTCATCGTCGGCGGCACGTTCTGGTGACGTCGATCCAGAGGTTTCGGAAGGGGCTGCGCTCGGATACCGGCCAGCTTCTCGTGGGCGAGGCATCTTTGGCGTAGGTTGTTGCGGAGTGAGTGTGGTCCGGTTTGTAGTTGTATTGTGCTCTTGAGGTGGTTGAAGTCTCATTACTCGAGGGGAATAGGCATGGGTGGAGGGTGCATGTGAAGAACTGATTCAACAAAATCTAGTTCACAGTGTAAGTAGTTCGCGGGAAGATGTCCCAAGAATTCCCCGATGTGAGTCGTGGAGTAGATGGGTATGGTTTTCAGGCAGATGTCTGCAGTAAGAGGATGCACGAGGTTGAGGATGTAAGCGTGGGATCGCGGCGCGTAGATGAAAGGGAGAAAGAACCGGATCAAACTCAAAGTTAGTTGAGCGATCTAGATCTCCTCGAGCGCCCCTTGGACCAGATGCAAGTGATAGGAGATCCAATGCAAGAAAATGTGAAGGGATACAGGCGGCAATGGAGGGGGAGGCAATGGGCCCGGGTTTCACAATGGCTGCGGAGTCCGTGCCAAGCATCTGCTTATCGCCTGATAAGATGCCCAGTTGCATCTACTGTGTCCACGGGTCGGTAACTCACCTCTCTACTCATGGAATTCAAGAAAACTTATTTGGAAGCGGAGGATAGGCGTGCTCAGAACTCCAAGTACATTCGGATGACATGACCTCGTGCTGGATCTGCAATCGATCTACATTTGACCGAAATACTGAGCATCTGACCTCATTGGAATGTAGGGAATTTGCCTACTTTCTTCCAGAATCTCTTTATGTATTCAAAAATCTAGCCTTATACTATCTTTGTGTTGGAATGTTCTAACCTTCCGTCCGGCCCTTCACCCAGTCGCGGAGGATATTCTTCCGAATCTTACCAGTGCTGGTCTTAGGAAGCTCTGTCACCACTTCCACCTCCCGGGGAATCATGAACTTGCTGATACCGCTGACATTCCGAGCCCAGGTGATCACCTCCGAGCCTTCCAGGCTGATGCCCTGCTTGATTGTAATAAAGGCTTTGGGTCTCTCGCCCCAGTGAGAATCCGGAACAGAGACAACGCCGGCTTCCAAAATACCCGGATGCGTGACCAGCATAGACTCTAAGGCTACGGAGGATATGTTTTCACCACCTGTTGATTGTTAGCTTGCTCAGCTTCTCCGGTTCTGATATTTCTTTCAATATGTAGAACATACCACTGATGATAATATCCTTAGCACGGTCAAGAATCTGAATTGCGCCATCCGGATGCCAGACGGCGAGATCACCAGAGTGCAGTACACCTCCTGCAAAAAGTTTCCGAGTTGCTTCGGGGTCTTTGTAGTATCCCCGGGCGCAGATGTTTCCGATGAAGACGATCTCTCCGATCTCCTGGCCATCCTTGCTGACATCGGTGATAGTTCCCTCCGGGACTTCGGTCTTGATGACCCGCGCAGGAAGACTTGTGATGAAACCATGGCCTTGACGGGCCATTTTCTTGTACTTCTCTTTGAGATCGATGGCATCCCATTCGGGGAGTTGGTATCCCTTCGTGATCGGACCGTACGTCTCGGTCATACCATAGACATGTACAGGATGCAAGTTCAAGTCTGTCATTTGTTCAAAAAGATGAGGCGTGGGAGGGCTGGCTGCGACCGTGACACGGACAGGCTCAGGCAGCTTCTCTGCCTCTTTGGCATTGCAAAGCAAAGTATTCACAGTAGGGGCGGCGTTGAAATGGGTGATGCGCTCTTCTTTGAGCAGTCTCCATATTTCAGGGTAGTCTATCTTGCGTAAACAGTAATGCGTTCCTCGTACCGCAGTTACAGCCCATGGGAATGTCCATCCTGTATGTATTCGTGTCAGCTTCGTGTTTGCGCTGCTCACAAATCCGTTGTGTACGAACCCATAGCATGGAACATTGGCAAGGTCCAAAGGTAACGAGCACGTCCCTTGTGGTAGTTGAGTCCGGATTCAATGACGTTTCCCAGTGTCGCAAGATAACAGCCGCGGTGGTTGAATTCGACGCCCTTGGGTCGAGCTGTTGTCCCGCTGGTGTAGGCTAACGCAAGTGTGGATTCTTCATCGGCCGCTTGAGTCTCAAGCCCTTGCCAGCCATGAGAACCGGTATCCAAGTCGTGTTTCAAGCCCTCCAGGATAGCATCGTCGAATGGCCCTGTCAGCTCACCCTCGGTTGCATCGGTATCGGTATCTACAATGATAGGGATATGTGGGTACTGGGATCGGTAGTTCTCCAGCAGTGGAAGGTATTCTTCGTCGACGATGAGTACCTGCGCATCGGCATGATCAAAAATGTAAGAGATATCTTCCTGCTTCAAACGATAATTGACAGCTTTGAGTTGGTCAGTTGCATTCCTCATGGATCCCGTTAGATATATACTCGGCTCATACCGACGTTGACAGCACCAGCCGCCGCAATTCCAAAGATCGATTCCAGGAATGCCGGGGTATTGGGACAAAGAATCCCAACTCTGCTGTACCCATGCTTCTTGAGGTAGTAAGCTAAACCTCTGGCTCTGTCCGCGGCTTCGCCATAGGTCCGCCGCAAGATCTTGTTGTTGGCTGTCACATGGTAAATGGCCTCGGCCTGTGGAACTCTTGTCAGGAACTGTATATGATGAATCGATGAATGTCAATCTCACATTGGGCTCAATTGCAGCAGCCCTTGGAAGAAAGAAGGTTGGCGACAGCGTGTGGTGGTTGATTTGGTGCTCAACAGTGGGTGAAGGGGCATTGAAGTGGCCCAAAAGGCCTGATAGCCGGGATTTCACACTAGACATGTTGCACAGAGAATGAAGCACAAGATGTCATACAGCCGATGTATGTCAAAGTGGATAAATGTAGGGAAATGTACAGAGGTGCATCAAGATGTACAGATGAATTACTCCAAGTTGGAGAAATGCGGGGATGAAGCCCTGTTACTAATGCGGTTAACCTAGGCTATACAATCCAGCGGATCACAAGCGGGGGATTCGGGAACTAAGCCTGGGGTTCGGACTAAGGGAATGAGTACGGCCTCATTTTTGATATCCATTCCGTGATTATCACAATAGATTGGACCTGATGTCTACTTGTGTGGAGACATGATCCCCCAGATGTTTACTAAATATGGTGTCCCCAGACCGCACAATGGCTCCCGAGAGATTGCAAAATCGTCTCCACGGCAATTGTATTGGTTCTGGCTGCTGGGACCAAAACATGGACTTGATTTCCAAAGGTAAATTTATTGACCATGACGATGCAATCCAGATACAGTACAGAAAAGAAGCAGTCCACGGGTGCTAGTGTTCTTCCGTATAGTATCACGCTTTCAAGGTAATGAGGACGAGTAACTGGCTTAACGGTTACAAGGAAATGAAACACTTGGGTGAGAAAAGATAGGTTAGAGTATTTTTTAATCATAAGAATCATGTTGAACTCTTGAAAATTGTTTCTTTGGATTAAACCGCCACGGCGCGAGTCAACGGCCAGCTAATTTTGAACCTTTAATCCCAAACGACTCCGTTTTTTTTCGACTTTTGAAAATCCCGAAGACCCCAGTCCCCGATCCATGTGCGTCACAGACAGTGGTATTCATGAGGTTGGGGACCGGGCCGCAGAACAAGGTCGGTCGGCTTGCCGTTCAAATTCGCTGAAAGAAAACCGTCCGCGATCCCATCCCAGAACCATCGCTCGACACAACATCCAGCCGCGCTAAAGGTATCTAGTATCCATACTGAGCAAGCTGGGTCTTGGTCTTGCTGTCCACGTTCGCTCCCTGCTCCGCCTTGGCAAGGTTGCGGCGAGCGGCCTTCTTGCGCTCGTAGTAAGCCTTGCTCTTGACCTTCCGGCGCTCCTCGAGACTGTAGAAAATAACGGTTAGAATTTGTCGGTGTGGACAGATCATGTAGACTGGGACACTTGACATACCGAGAAACAACATCCTGGTACTTCCAGCCAACCTCGTGGCTGAGACGGCCAACGGTGCAGTACTTGCGGCCGGGGCGCAGACGCAGGACACGGAGGGCCTGGGGAACGACAACGCGCTTCTTCTTGTCGTAGGGAGGGGGACACCCTCGAAGACCTTAAGGCGCTCCATAGCGGCGGCACCACGGGCGGTCTTGTGGGGAATCATACCGCGGATGGCCTTGTAGAGAATGCGGGAGGGAGCGCGGAAGTGGAAGGGACCACCACGGGTGGGGTTGAAACGAGTCATCTTGCGAAGGTAGGCGTGGTACTTGACTGTGCGTTGGAATTCAAGTTAGTCTTCTGTCTTGAGATTTCCCAGTATTGTGTATATCCTCCCACTGCGAGCAGTTTCGGTTTCGCTGATTCTTGTGTTCGTTGTGCTTCCTCCACTGATCGCAGTCCTGATATCACACGGGGGGAGAAATTTGAGAATGGGTTGAACGTACGCTTCGCACGGAAGAACTCGCCGGAGATGTTGAGGGCCTCACATCTCACAACGACGATCTTCTGACCGTTGAGCAGCTGCTTGGCGACAGTGCTGGCAAGACGACCGAGAAGCTGCATTCGTTAGCGGGCGAACGTTGGAGATTCAGCGGACGAGGGCAATCCTTACGTGACCCTTGCCGTCGATCGTGACAACGGATTCAAAGGAGGACATGTTGACGATCTAATGTCCCGGGGATGGAGTTGGCGGTTTGTCGTTGGATGTCGTCGGATCTGCTCACAACGAAAGTCAGAGTCGCACTTTCCCGGCTAAGCGAGGAGGGTGCTTAGTTTGGAAGTGGGTAGCCCTAACAAAGCCCTAACCTCACCAATCAGGAAGGGATCATGTGACTTGATCGTGTCCACTTTCCCGTGATTCTGTTGTGCGCTATTTTTGTTCTTTCGTTCTGTCCCCGTCACTTGTGTGTGGCTTAGGGTTGACAACGTGGTTCTAGAAGGCTATTAGGGTGTAGATCATAGACTTGAGGACTGTATGTAATTGTCGCAAAAGTTGGCAGCCACTATAATGTGTGCAAACTATGGTGCACAAACCAAATACACAAGGTATCATGGCCTTGCATTTTGACCACTTGATACTTCATTCCTTAGACATGAGTATTTCTGCCATTCACCAAGTCCACCTGGGTCCTTTTCGGTCTTCAATTATCAGATCTGGGCTTACTTGTAATCAAAGCCCTGGAGATTGGACCTGATGACTAATGTATTCTAGACTCCGTCTTCTGGGTCGCGGGCTTGTTTTTTTTTTTTTTTTTCTATTGCCATATTAAGTCTGTCTTGCCACTGAACACTGAACGACAACACAGACTATAAATAAAGGATGTGGTGATACTTGAAACTCATGGATGGTCCCCTCGCACCGCTCGCTTGTACCATCTGCGCAGGCAACGAGCACTATCAACAAACCTTGAACTTTCCACGGTTGCTCTGACTCGCATATCTCGAGAGAGCTATTACCAACGTCTCGAGTCATGCGCCAACCACAAGACATGTTACAGCTTCGCCCCGACATACAGCTGCACACCCTTCGGGTTGAATCTTTCGTGTCCAGCGGGGGGATTCTTGATTCATGGGAACTTCGCCAGCAATGAAAGCCGAAGAGTGCCTCGCAGGGCAATCGATTGGATTCACGGAGCCAGCTTTTAAACCAGGACGCTGCTGGTGGTCAGCCTCCCAAATCGGTTCCCACAAGCCCGGTTCTTCCTCGAGGTGACCCTGGACAATAACAGCTGTGCTATCTTCCTCGCAAAGATGTGCGCTGTCCGGTTAATCGAAACCGGCCCAAGCAATACTTCTAATCTGGTGAACAGACATCCTTGTCTCCGCATTGAATCCAACAATTTCATCCGAGTATAGACGGAGCTCTCATGTCCAATGCTTGACAATTTTGCCGCCCTGCCTGGAACTTATCACCGAATTGCTTCCTGTCTACCTCCAGCGCCACACGAGCCCTAGTCTGTTGGACTCGAGCAGACGAGCCCAACACACAACCTTTTAACGGCTTCCAATTTCCCACACTCGCTGTTTCAAGGACATTTCTATGCCCGATACGAATCGAAAGAAGCTGCTGGGCTCTTGATTCGATGTCACTTGACCTGGTTGTCGTCGTCACGCATGCGCCACTACCGATTCTTTTCGATGAAAAAAAAGCAAAGAGGTTGTTCGTTGGATCTTGGATGCGATACACTTCGCCCCTGCTTGAGCCTCACTAGGCCGCACTATCTGTTTACGGCTATGTGCATGTAAAGCGAGGGTACGAACAAGTTCGCTGGCGGTCGGCTACATCAGGAGCAATAAACCTGAATCACAAACCACCGAACGATTCATTTGACCGTGTCACTCGAGGCAAATTGCCGTCCGTGGGCAGCAAGATCACAATCGAAGCCTGATCGACCTGACTGGCAAACGAGAACGACTAGGCGACCAAGGTTTTCTCGCCTTGAATCTTGACATGGGAGATCGAATTCACCGATGTCATCAGCCCAGCTAGCCCCCGGGGGGTCAGACTCATCCGCAGCAGTTTCTCTAACAGGCAAGTGAGAAGCAGAACCAACTCAAAATAATTTTATAAAAAAAAACACCTCATAAATTCGCCGAACGATCGCCCGTCCCTGAGCGCGGGTAACCTCAGCCATTTCGATCACGCCTCACAAACGCTCAAATGGAAAGCTGCATTGTTGACTCAGCCATCGTGGCGACTCGTTGGCCACACTAAGCGGAGGCAAACGGCTTAGTGATCCTTCGGTAAACGTGAGCTGCTCGTGTGGCAGGCTGAGAACACGCGGTCGCGAACGGGTGATTCTCAATTTGACTAACCCTTCTAGGTTAAAAGTTGGGAGGAGCGTATTCCATTCCGACGGCCGAACCGATGGTAACGGCAATCTTCTGCTTGACTTTTGGACTCACATGGTGGCTTGACGCCAGATGAAACCTACCGTTCGGAGCGCACAGCAATGTGGTGGGGCTTTGGCCCCCGTTAACGCCGGGGGTGTGCGCGTTGGTGGATAACGACTTTAACATTGGTCGACTAGTAGCTGATGCACGATCTTAGTGCTGTCAGATTATCGAGCTTACATCATTTCTTCCCGGTGCGCGCACCTGCGCATCTGGTTTTCCCAACTGGGCGTAGTAACAGGTGGTGGGCGACTGGCTGCCCTTCTCCGAGGGATGCAACTCGACAATCCTGACAGGGGATACAGAGTACTTGGTAGGTTATTGTTGGCTAATAATTGTAGATCAGCGTTTTACATACATTTAATCTGCATCGAACACAAAGGAAAGATCCTTACCCCATTTCCTATGAATTAGTTCTCCCTGCATCCCAGCGAAACCGCCCTCCCCCGCATAGAACGTATCAAGCCGACCGAGTGTGACATCACATCGAAGTTCCACTTGGTCCAGGCACTAAAGGGCACAAGTCATCTGCAGACTGCACTGAGGATCCCAAACTCAAATGTCCCAGGACCAGCGCTTCGAAACGTCCTGTGAGTGGAGGGGATCCGAAGCACAGTTACCAGCCAATAGATCCCCACTGTTTGACAGAGGATGTGACCATGCAAGGCTGATCATGTATTAAACTTGATGTTGGTGAGTTTTCTTCAGGGATTTACACAACCGCTCGTGGGAGACACATGCGCGGGCGACTTCCTTACTCCGGCGCGCTCCTTTCTAGAAGGCGTTCGGTGGCTGGTCCTCTGAGTGGTCTGGCCGCCTGCAATAGTACTGTATGCTATTGCGGTAGGTAATAGCAGACATCATTATTGCAGGCGACCTGCATCTGCATGGCTAGTACGGAGTACGGAGCACTGCATTTCCTGTTCTCCGGTAGCAACCCGGCCCCCGGGGCCCTCAGCTAAAAGTGTTTTGCATTCGCTCGCGCTCACTCACAGAGTACAGCCTCTCACCTTACATAGTACAGCTTAGCGTAGTGTTACTCCGTACTCGTCGATCAACCAGCCTCAGTGTCCAATCCCGAATCTACCGACCCCGGTCCTGGTAGGTTTGCGTGACAGTCAGGGAAGAGGAAGAGGGGTATACTAGATCATAGTTTAAGGGTATAAGGTTACAAGCCTGTGTTTCGGCAGGGGGCAGTAAGACCTTGTGTGACATTGAAAACCACGCTGAATGGGATCGGAGGATTATGGATTCGGCTGGTGCAGTCTGGTTGGAAAGGATGGCCGGTGTTTGTTTGGGGGATCGAGTGCCATCACTATCACACACGATAGTCAAATGACAAACTGAGGGGGGAGGAGGGGGGCAGGAAAAGCCGAGACACAATTATCTGGGGAGCGACAGGCTGGATCCTTGTCCACACCTGGGCAGAGTTCTGAATTTGATCTCTTCCGAACGAACATAAGACATTGAAGCCTAGTATTAATGCCAACCTATAGTACGGAGTACGGAGCACCACCACCGGTGTAATTGATATCGTTATGCTGCGGAAATCAATAGTAAGAACTGGGTAATGCTGACTGGGCAATAAATGCCTCGGCATTTGCATGCCAATACTAGACTTGTCACGATCGGGGCTGCACATCAGGTGCATACAGATAGCAACATATCTCTGCGCCGCGCGGACCGCAGGCTGGGTCCGGATGACACAAGCCCGGAGAGGAAGACCGTCTGAAGACTTCACCTATGGTACGGAGTAGTGCAATGGTCTCATGTCCTGACACAACGTATAGGAAGGAAGAAGATAGGTCTCGGGTGGGGTGCTCAAAGACACGTTGAAGAATGGGTCCGTTGTGGGACAATCAGTTGGGTGTGAATCAATGCCTGAACCTTCCCAGAATCCGAAGTGGAAAATCGAGAAAATTGGGGAAAAATCGAGAACTTCCCCCTGCAGAAAGAATTTGAGCTATAAGAATGACAGATAAGAGGGTAATCGAGAGGTAATCAAAGGATGTACAATACAAGTAGAGTGATCAAAGACCTATAGACTAAATATAGATCGAAATAAGGAATTAAGGTGTCAACGGAATCCGGGACGACCGGGGTATTACCACGGAACCAGGTACGGATAGTACTCCGTTGGTACGGAGTACTGCGTATGCTCTGATCGAGAACAGCCCACATTCTGGACTCTTGAGTTGCGTAAGTCGCATATTTCGGGCAAGGCGAAATAAAATGAGGCGACCCAAAAGACGCCTAACAGATACCCTATTGGGGAGATTT
Organism: Penicillium brevicompactum; assembly: GCF_028827555.1. Lineage (NCBI taxonomy): Eukaryota > Fungi > Ascomycota > Eurotiomycetes > Eurotiales > Aspergillaceae > Penicillium > Penicillium brevicompactum. The sequence goes on from NW_026623208.1 coordinate 434,598, forward strand.
TGGGGGGTAGGCTATTAACTTAGCTGCAGGGTGCACTACCAGATCGAGACTGATACAGGAAGTGGAAAAAGATGGGCGGTCATGACGACCCTAAGAAAGAGAGGAGAGAGAGGGGGGGCCGCTGGAACCCAAGGGATTAAGACCCCCCCTCGTGTTAAGTGATCGCCTACAGAATCCCTAGACTCGAAAGTAATGATTGGTAGATGGCGGCCAGCAAATCGGATGAGGCGCACGGCCCAGTGACTTTGCTGCGAAGGACCGGTGAAAGTGAAGCAGGCACCTTGCCGATATATTATGAGAGTATTACGAGAAATATTATAGAAGAGTTGGGCTGCTGAGTGATGTTGAAATTCCACTGAGATCTCCAGTTCTATGACTCCCATTGTGTCAACATCATATCCTTTATGACAACACAAACATAGAGGAGTTCAAAGTATACGTCCTTTGAAAAATTGTGGCGCAGTTCGCCCCTGACAATTCGCTTCTCTTGTTCGACAGCTGATTCTTTTTTCTCATACGCTTTTTGGTTGGTTTTTTCAAGGCGACTTCCGAGAAGTCCCCTTATTTATAATACTGTCTCCAGTTCACTGGGTCTTTCTGGATGCATCGGTGTGGAATTTTTGCTACGTCAACATCTTGACATTCCAATTCCCCTACACGTATATACACCGGCTCCACCGCCTCTTCCCCTCTTCCTCTTACTTCTCTTTCACATCACTTCACTTTCAATCACCATGTCAACCCCAGATATAGACCCATATGGCGTACTCGGCGTCGCCAATGATGCAACAATTGCCGAAATCAGAGCCGCTCATCGAAAGCGGGTACTCAAATGCCACCCGGACAAGATCCAAGACGTGTCACAGCGGAATGCCGCCCAAGATGAATTCCAGAAAGTCCAACAAGCCTACGAATTGCTCTCAGATGATACTCGCAGGAAGAAACATGACGAGAAAGTCAAGATAGCCGAGCTCAAGCGCAAGTTAGCAGAAGCCAGACGGACAGACTCGGCATACAATTCCTCCCGCCCTGGTACCAACAATCGCGAATACCGCAATGGCTATATCGTGGAGGAGAGGGTTCCGATGGAAGTTTATTTCGAGGAGGCAATGCGATTTACAGAAGAGCCACGATCAATGTCCCGGAAGTTTGAGGAAATGGGCACCCGCAAGCCCAAATCAACGCCTACAGAGGAGAAGAAGAAGACTCGAACCCCGATGAGCAGTGGCGTTCGCGCCGCCAAGGAACAACGGGAGACTACCAAAGCCACACATTCCGACCGCGCAAAGACACGCGATCAGGAGCGACGACGTCAGACCGAGGCCAAGTTCGAGACGAATCATCTCGATTCCGACGATGATATCTCGGACCCCAGCCCCCCAATTTACAGGTACGAGAGGCGACAAAGTTCAACACCCCGGAGAGACCGGGAAGAACGGCAATCGCGATCTCGACCCTCGGAATTTTCACATCGCCGGGAACGCCGCTTCGATGATGAATCCGACCTCTCCGATAGCTGGAAAGCAAAGCTCGACGACAAGACCTTAGATGCGGAGAAGTACATCGGTCGGTCCTCCAAGTCTCCACGCGCCTTCCGTGGTTACGACTCGACGGAACCAGAGTCCTCCGGTTCGCGCTCCGAAAGACGTCCCCCGCGTCGCTCCGAGTCGCGCAACGACCCTTATGAAAACATGTCTACTCCCAGAACCCACGAGGTCAAGCCACCCAAGATGCCATCCGCCACAACCTCTCCAGGCATCAAGGGATCTCTTCGTCCGTTCCTCGGTGCCCGCTCCCAAACCACCAGCACTGGCTACGTCCGCGCCAAGACAGATAGTCGTGAAAGTCGCGATAGTCGCAAGGCTCGCGATTCAACCCTCTACGACATGGCGCACGAAGCAATGCCACCACGCACGTCCAAAATGCGTGAGCGAACCGACTCGGGCTACTCCAGTCCCAACACCCCCGAACTTCCGCGCGGCACATCCCCGAAGACCTCCCAGCGCTACAGTATCCACGAGGCGCCAGACTTCCGCGTTGTCGAACCAAAGGCGCAGCACTACCGCCCGACCCGATCTCCGGAGCGTGCCGAACGTGAACGTGAGCGCTCAACTCCCACACGCGCAACCCCCAAGCGGAGCACCACGTATCAATCATATGACTCGCCGCGTGTAGAACGAGAGCGACCTTCGCGGACATCGACATCTCGCACTTATGGTGTCCAGTATATCACTCGTCCAGAGGAAAGTGGAATCAGATTTGCGAGAGTGTACGATGCAGATGATGTTACCTACTCAAGACGGTACGAGGACGAATACAAACGATACACCCCTGACAGACGTCAATCTGTCCGATGAACATTCTACGAAAACCCACGAGATAAACACGATCTACGACAGTCCACGCCTACAATCTTCTTCTCAACCCTTAAATCTTTATTACACAATACTCAATCACAATTTTGCGAAAGGCCGGGGCGTTCCAATTTGTCTACTTTGCATCTCTAACTCATTTCATCTCTTGTCCATATACTCCTGCTGGTTAGAGCGGCATTTGCTTGTTTGACACAAGCCACATCTCGACTCCGAGTTTTCCTGCATGCCGCACGTGCCTACTGCATATAAATTGTTTGGCAGAATCTTCGGTTGAATAAGATTTGTGTCACCATGTCTGCTTACCGTGGTTCTTGGAGGCTCGGTGGTCCGGGATGTGATGTGCTCGTGGCGCTATGGGGGATGTGGATGGTGTGTTGCATTCTTGCACCTGTGGCGTTCTGACTTTTTCTCTGTCTCTTTATCTCACTCGCTACTACTGGCTTAGTGTTCTTTGCTTTTATGCCTTTGTTCCCGAATTACCACTAAATACCCCGCGAAATGTACCGGGAAATCCAATTTATGAGCTACGATATGATTATGACTTTGCTTTTTTTTCTTTTTTTGACATTTTTCTTTTTGCTTTTTGCTTTGCTTGCTTTTGTAAGGTTTATCTAGGTTATGCCAGGTTGCACAGGAAATTGGGGAATATCTTCCAGGGTTGGAAGCTAAATCATACTTTATATAGGCACTGTTTGTGAAATGTACATCTTTATGAAATGACCTCCATCGCATCAGATGAATACCTAAAGTAGAAGACGGTTTTTGTCAAGACTATTTAATCTTGACTTCCAGCTCTGTAGGATAATCCCGAGCCAAGTTTGGAATGTTGCACATTGCCAAAATATCGAAGACAGGTGATATCAAGCCCAGAATGTGTAATCGCGCCTTTGTGTGACTAGAGTTTGGTATCGAACAAGGCATTTGCAGTGGGACCAACTTTGCTAGGCCATTTTCTAAGGTTGTAGGGCTTGAACTTTGGGCCCTCGTGCAGTGCCCAGGTGTTCTAGTAAGCCACATGTGGATCAACGCGGCAATCTGTAACTCATAGTCAAACACACCTGGACACACTGCAAGCCGTGGAAGACAAAGACAAATAGTCAGATAGGGTAGCGAGACGCCATACTTCGGGGGCAACTCCCGATTCATACTTTGGGTATGGAGTTTTCCTCGGTGTCTTCCAGGGTCGGCAGGGCCTGGTTTTGCTGCCCAATGAATGATAAGGCAGCTGTCTTGGATATTCATTTACACCGGTGTTTCAAAGAGCCATGTCGACCTTGAAAAATGGTACTAATGGTGTCATCACCCAGACACCGAGCATTGTGACGATCAAAGGCTGTACCCGCGGACGGACCACTTCTATGATAGCATAGGGTCTGTCGTGCGTCTAGAACATCCATGGATTGCAGGTGGGCTCACCGATTATCTTGTTAATCGATTTCTATATCATTATGTGATTAGTGCCTAGAGCACATGGCATAGAACTAACTAAAGCTATGTCCAAGAGTAGGGAGTATACACGGTGCTGAGTGCACCTACTGAGAACAGGTCGTCTAGGTCCCGTTCCTCGGCCAAAACATACCACGCGGATAAAGCGAGTCTTATCCAATAACATGAGCACCAAAATTCAATCTAGACAAGGACGTACAATGCACACATCTAATGAAAATATTAGTCAGAAACAAGTTTCATGTGGCAGGGCCTTCAGGCAGTAGGGATGAGAGCTTACCATAGATAGACCCAAGATCATTGAGAACCAGAAGAACGCATTCTAGAATCGTTAGCGAGTCACATTGGCAAGACCAGGTGTACTTACATTGAGGATAGTGCGTCCACGGAAGAAGCGTGATTTCTGAATCGCAACGATGGGAAGCTGAAGCATCATAGCCAAGAATCCGTAACCGCGCAGTTTCTTGGTAATACAACTCATGACTAGCTCGTGGAAGATGGAGCTAACCAAGAATGTTATAACCATGGCCACTGGCTGGGAGAAAGTGCACCGCGAGGGCCAGTACACGTGACGGAAGAGGAAGTGGTGAACTGGGACGTTCCACTCGCGAGAAAATTCCATCCTAATCCATCCATCAGTCTAGTCCTTTGTTCAAAATTATCAAGAATCGACTTACCAGTCACAGGAATTCCACCAGTCTGCGTAGAAGTGGCGATCGGCAAATCGGGTAAGCTCTGCGAATGCACCCAGGATGTATTCGAAGATGACAAGGAACACAAGCAGGAAAGTGATCATGAATGGGAAAAGCAACATGCTGATGGTCTCTGCAAGTACGAGGGCTTTGTCTGTGACACTGGTGAAGTGATGGAGCTGGGCGCTGGCCTCAACCAGAACGGGAAGAATGTACTCTTCACTGACCAGAGTGAGCAGGAAGATACAACCAAACACGGCCATGGTCTTCCAGCCAATCTCCGCCCAGCGTCGGTGTTCTCGGCGGGGGTACTCTAGCTCGTAGCAAAGGGTCGGGCAGAAGAGGAAATCAACGTAATTTGCGACATGGAGATTCTGCGGGTAAGAGATGTTGCCCAGGGGAGATGTGAGCTCCGTGGCTAGATCTTCACGCAGTCGATCCAAGGGCGCCGTGGGATGATCTTCGCCTTGCTGCTTCAACGATGGCCTACGTCCGTGGATCTCCGGGTAATGAACTGCAGCCGCAGAGTCGGGTGACTTTTCACCCGGCTTATCCAGCGAAGCAAGCCGGCGCTCAGTCTCGCTGAGGTGGCCATTGTAGAAGGCGTATGAATGCAGTTTCATAAGAATAGTCAATGTGTGCAGCGTGAAGAACACCTGGGCTGTCCAGGTCCACTGCATCATGAAAGGCCAGCTTCATTTCAAATTAGCAACAATCCCATACTCAGTGAGCCCAGTATGATAGTAGGCAACTTACTTGATCCATGTCACCAACCAAATCGCTTCGGCTAGACTCTGCAATATGATACCTCCCCGTGTCCATCGCAGACACTGCGGGCCACTCCGCCACAGCTTGTGCATAGGCAGAACAAGTGCCGAGCTGATCACCATAGCCACGTCGCTAAGTCCCATCATCCACACGTTGGCTGTCAAAAGGCTCCACACACGCACCCGCAGGGGGAACCCGGTTTCCTTGAGATTGCGTAGCATGCTGGTACCGACCATGATAGCCAGGCCGATCCAGAAGAGGGTAAAGAACCCTCGGAAGTTATGGTAATTACTATCCGGGTCGAAATGTGACACACGAGGGATGTAGTCTATCGTATAAAACATGCGGTTCCGGGCGCGGACCTGCTTCCTCGCGGTCGAGATCGAATGCGCCGACGGAGGCGCATCTTCGGCGATAGGGGTCGAGCGGCCACTGTAATGCGAGAGACATGAGCTAGGTTCCCTCTGTATGCGCAGAGGGGGGACCTACCTTGTGTCCTGAGCTAGCTTCTCCACTGGAAGGGGAAGCGGCACCTCCGAGCTCCCGTTAGGTTGAATAGGGACGGCACGGGGCCGCAAAGTTGCAGATTCATTTGACACGGCGCTAGACATCCTAAGGGGATGCAATGGCAAACGCAATGGTATTGTACATCGAAAACAGTGGGAGAAACAGACAGGTGGAGCCCCAAGGCTCTCAGTTTGTCACCCGTGGACGATAAACCAAAATAATCACTACGTCAGACCCCTGTGACACAAGGCAGACGAATTCTCCCCAAACCGTTGAATTATTAACTTTCTTGGTTGTACCGACTGGTATTCTACAAGAGTGCATGAACATCCATCTATCAAATCTCTTCCACATAAATCGAGTTCCAAACTGTACTCCGTACTGACCTGGTAATTTCTATGCGATCTGCCGATCCACTTATGTCATAAGCTGACTCATCCCTGGAATGTACCCGGGCGGTGAACAAGGCCAATGCATGTAAACGATTCAGTTCGGAGAGCGTCCACGATCCTCGGTCCTGGGATTTCGTTCGTTCCTCACTTGCTTTTATCTAATTTGTAGACAACAACGACGCAGCCTACAGCCAAGAGGGGTTTGATCTTGGGTGATACCGGGGCAGTTCGTTGGGCAAGTTGCAAGCTCATCCCGACACGTATTGTATGGAACGCTGGCAAGATCATGGACCCTCCAACTGACATTTAAAAACAAATGAAGGTCCCTGGAAATTGGTATGAGAGGGAATGTGTTAAATGGTAATCTAGTCTGTACGGAGTACTCGGTGGGGTCCTTATGCAAATCAAGGGTCTCGAGAGAGGGCAGCGTGTAGCATTCGGCTTTGTTTCAAAATAAGATGCCGCCAAATCCAAACAGGCAGAAAGGTTCTTTGGCCTTGATCATTGCGAACTCAACACTTCAAGAAATACCCTCATGCAAGAATGGGTAGGTGGTCTTGAGCGTTGTAGATATTGATATGGTCATGTGATTCAGGGAGTCTCACTAGTCCATATCTGCACTAGTGCCCCATGCCAAGAAGCCAGGTCGACTGCCATGAGGAATAATAATACAGCAATCCAGACCTCCGAAGCCTCGACCCTTTGTCATTTCGATCGATTTTGTGAGCGCGTTGCTTGGCTTGCATTCCTCTATCTGGGTTCACTCCTTTTCCATTGAATACTTTCCTTCCTCGCCCCGTCGGGGGTCCCTCTGGTCGCCATGTCATCCCGTATGTGCTGCCCGCCGCCCCTCCTCCCCTGAGATGCCTTCTAACCACGCAATCCTACATGCAGTAAAGCAATTCATTCGAAATGTCCGATCAGCCAAGACCATTGCCGATGAACGTGCAGTCATTCAAAAAGAGAGCGCCGCCATTCGAGCCTCGTTTCGAGAGGAGAGTCACGACTCCGGTATCCGGTTAGCTTCAACATCTCCGATGGAACCCTGGTTCAAGTCCTAACAATTGATAGGAGGAACAATGTCGCCAAGTTGCTGTACTTGTTCACGCTCGGAGAGCGGACTCACTTTGGCCAGATTGAATGTTTGAAACTACTTGCCTCACACCGATTCGCCGACAAGCGCTTGGGCTACCTGGGGACTATGTTGTTGCTGGATGAGAATCAGGAAGTCTTGACACTTGTGACCAACTCTCTGAAAAAGTGGGTGTCTGATAGGACTTCTTCGCCTTGGCTTCTGCTAACCAGAACGCAGTGATCTGAACCACTCCAACCAATATATCGTCGGTCTCGCTCTCTGCGCCCTCGGAAACATTGCCTCCGTCGAAATGTCCCGTGATTTGTTCCCCGAAGTTGAATCCCTCATGTCTACGGCCAACCCTTACATTCGCCGCAAAGCCGCGATTTGCGCCATGCGCATATGTCGCAAGGTTCCAGATCTATATGAGCACTTCCTCGAGAAAGCCAAGAACCTCTTGTCCGATCGCAACCACGGTGTTCTTCTTTGTGGTTTGACACTAGCGATTGATCTGTGCGAGGCGGAAGAAGACGAAGAGGAAGAGGGTGGGCCGGAGGGCGTGATTGAAATGTTTAGGCCGCTGGCTGGAGGACTAGTTCGCGCTCTGAAGGGTCTCACGACCTCCGGATATGCTCCTGAGCATGATGTATCCGGTATCACAGATCCCTTCCTCCAGGTCAAGATCCTTCGATTCCTGCGTGTTCTAGGTCGGGGAGATCTCGCCACTAGCGAACTGATCAACGATATCCTGGCCCAGGTGGCCACCAACACAGATTCCTCTAAGAACGTGGGTAACTCCATTCTATACGAGGCTGTTCTCACGATTCTGGACATCGAGGCCGATTCGGGATTGAGGGTGCTGGGCGTCAACATTCTCGGAAAGTTCCTGGCTAATAAAGACAATAACATTCGCTACGTCGCGCTCAACACCTTGAACAAAGTGGTTGCAATTGAACCGAACGCGGTGCAAAGACACCGCAACACAATCTTGGAATGTCTGCGGGATCCTGATATCAGCATTCGCCGGCGAGCGCTTGATCTCAGCTTCATGTTGATCAATGAGGGTAATGTGCGGGTGCTGGTGCGAGAGCTGTTGGCCTTCTTGGAGGTTGCCGACAACGAATTCAAGCCGGTGATGACAACACAAATCGGCATCGCGGCTGATCGGTTTGCGCCTAACAAGCGTTGGCACATGGATACCATTCTGCGTGTTCTCAAGCTGGCTGGGAATTACGTCAAGGAACAGATCTTGTCGTCTTTCGTCCGTCTCATTGCTACTTCCCCCGATCTGCAGACCTATGCGGTGCAAAAGCTCTATTCGTCACTGAAGGAGGACATCTCACAGGAGGGCCTCACACTAGCTGCTACCTGGACTATCGGTGAATATGCCGACAGTCTACTCCAGGGTGGTCAGTATGAGGAGGAGGAACTGGTCAAGGAGGTTCGAGAGAGTGATATCGTTGATGTCTTCACCAACATTCTGAATAGCACATATGCTACTCAGATTGCCGTCGAATACATCATTACTGCAGCCATGAAGCTTACAGTGCGCATGTCCGATCCTGCTCAGATTGAACGTTTGCGCCGCCTTCTCTCCAGCCGGACTGCAGACCTGAGCGTCGAGATTCAACAGCGCGCTGTTGAATATACCAACCTCTTCGGCTATGATCAAATCCGCCGCGGTGTTCTCGAACGGATGCCTGCACCCGAGATTCGTGAGGAACAACGGGTTCTGGGTGCCCCCACCACCAAGAAGCGCCAGAGTAAGGTCCTCCGCAGCAAGGCAACAACCAAGGCTGCCAAACCCGCGGAGCATGACCTGCTTCTTGATTTGGTCGGCGGCGATGCCCCCGTCACAAGCCCGACTTCGAACGGATCAAACACCGCCGATCTGCTGGCAGACATTCTCGGCGGAGACTCGGGTTTGTCATCCCCCTCACCAGGCCCTGCAGCCCAGCAAAATCCAAACAGCGCCATCATGGACTTGTTCGGTTCAAATGGCCCGTCCCCATCTCCACAGCCAGCACAGCAATCATCTGCATCGATGGATCTTCTAGGTGGTGGAATGGGTGCCTCTGCACCCTCGCCATCCGCCTCCCCCGCTCCTGTCTCTGCTTCCACCCCCGCGCACACTGCCTTGAACAAGGATGGTCTCGTCCTCACTCTGCAGGTTCAGCGCAGCGGTCCCAATGCCCAGATCATGGCCCGATTCCGCAACGAATCCAACTTCGACCGTTTCACTAGCGTCGGCCTTCAAGCTGCTGTGCCAAAGAGCCAGCGGTTGCAGCTGAGCGCAATCAGCAAGGCCGAGCTGGACGCCGGCGACGAAGGCACACAGTCAATGCGTGTGACCGCTCTCAACGGGGTATGTTTCTCTTCCCCATCCAGACATCTAATTGCTTTTTTAGTAAGAGTTCCCAGACTAACGTGACACAGGCCCTCCCTGCCAAACTTCGTCTTCGTCTCCGTGTCAGCTCCGCTCGTGATGGCGGAGAACCCGTCACTGACCAGGTGGATTGGTCCGAGCCATGAACGGTTGGGTAAACTTGATGTCCAAAATTCATCCGAATGAATGTTTAATTTTTCTATGAACAAACAGTCAAAATTCAGTTCTATACACCCTAGTCACTATTCTCTCAAAACCTTGACACCATAGAACTTTGCGCCAGTTATCTTACTCACGCTTGGTGCCCAGGTCCAGAGGTCCCTGGCTTTTACGTTTACGTATGAGCAATAAGAGATTGCATGTATGCAGTTTGAAAGCTCCGGATCTTATGACTCAAGATATAACGTAGATAACCCAAAAGAAAGAAAATCAACGCCATTGCGAAAAAAAAATGCAACTTGTAGCATGCTGCATCAAAGTACCACAAAGGGAGCTCCGAATCTATAGCTTCTAGTTGGGGCAAGCCTGCGATCAAATTTGATGTGCAAATCCCAGAGCACATTTGAATCAATCAAATATGCTCGATGGGATCTTCAGGGAGCAGAACCTCACCCTCCCTATGCTCGCTAGGCAAGCATGCCTTGAGAGGGGGGCGAACAATGTCATTGAACAGGAAGGTTCCGTAGACAAGCAGCGCGAAGCCAGCTACCTGGAGCCACTTGAACGACTCCCAGCCCAGACCGAGCGAAACCAGCCAGATGAAAAGAGTTCGGCAAGTATCAATCGTGCTACGAGATGTAGCAGAGACAGTACGGGTGACAGACAAACCAAAGAAGTTGAAGCCACTAGAGAAAGGTCAGTTGGTGGTGAGGTCGGCAAGATCAAGAGACAAACATACCCGATGCTGATCATGATCAACACACTTGACACGGCAATAGCGCGGTTGTGAATAACCTCACTCCAGCCCTCCTTGATATCAAAGTACCCATAGCGGCCAGCATCAGTGCTTCCAACTACGATGTACATGATCACCATACCAATTAAAGTAACCGAGAAGCCAAAGACACCTTCCCAGCCAACGACTTGGATAGGATCCATGGCATAATTCTCCAGGATCCACTCCTCAAGCACGAACTGCGAGGCCGTGAAGATCTGCGCAGCAGCAATGAGCAAAACACCAATGACAGTCTGCACAGCTTCAGGGGTGCGTGCCACAGCACGCGCATGGAGCACGGCACGCTGGGCATTCTGCGTGATATCGTGTCCGGAATCACCGCTGAACAAAGCACCCGAGAGACCGACGACTGCAACGCCGAGGACAACGACAAATAGCGCGCTCCATTGGTATAGGTAGAGCTTGCGGCGCAGGAATAGAACACTGAATAGACCAACGAAGAGGACGAGCGCACCGCGGGTCATCTGGTAGATACTCGCTGCCACGAAGAGAAGGCCTACGTTCATGAGAGTTGTGCCGGCGATATCGCAACTGGATGGGGCGGCAAGTAGTAGGATTCTCCATCCGCGCAGTTTGATACGGTCGTCGATGGGCTTGTGTGTGTCATCATCTAGCTCGTCTGTAGGATCATCGTCGTTGGCTTCGCCGTTGATCGGGTGGTATCCACCAGCTAGAAGCGGGGAAGGACCACTTGATAGTCTAGGGGCGACATATTGGTTGTAGAGGAAAGTCAGAGCAACGACTAGCCAGCAGCCCATTTCTCCGATAAACATCTGCGCCCTACAATAAGGGTTAGTTTGGGGTATTGGTCTGATTTGGGGTAGAGCCTACGTTTGAATGACGGGCTGCTCGAACAGCTTCCGGTGGTTGGGGTCGGAAGAATCACAATTCCTCACACATTGCATGTCCTATATTCCAAACAAATAGATTAGCTCTGATCTCTTTCATTTTGCTGGCCAATCTTGGTGTCTGGGGGCTGACCTGGTATTTGTTGAGAATGGTGTTGCACACCCCGGTCACGAGCATCATCGTGACCAGGAAGGGAATGAGGGCGTTATTCGCCATCTTGTCCGCTTAATTATGGGTAGACAAGACTTGCGAAATGTTAGTCGAGGGGAGGAGTTGAAGGAACCAAGGCTTGAGTCAAGCCTGGGAGACAAAGCGGAGGCCAGGGCTTATCGGCACATGATAACATCATATCTTGTCACGCGGTACCTCCACGCTGACTGTACACGGGCCGAGCTGGTCCCCGGAGACCCGCAAGGTACCCACCCAAGCAATAAAGTATACGGAGTACGGAGTACTTCAAAGGTTACTTCATACAAATCTACCATCTACATTGAACAAGCCATATGTATCACAAAAAAAAGAACCAAATAAATTGACATTCCAAAGAGCCGATTCCCCAATTTTTCCAAACGCCATCGCTGAGACAAAGGTTCAAAAGTCCGAAGGATTAGAGGAATTGACCCTTCTGGGTCAAGATTATGAGTTCCGCGAAGGGAAATATAAATACAAACGCACCTCTCCTCATATGTACGCCGTAAAAGGAAAGAAGAAAGAGGAAAGGAAAGGAAAGGAAAGAGAAAGAAAAACAAAGCCCTAAAAATGAAAGTTTCAATCAGTCCTGTGATATGGAAGGGCTATGTGTACATTTGATGTGAGCAATAGTCAACACATGGGTATAGAGATTCCTTCTTTCTCGTAGCGAGCAACGGCATCCCAGTCAACCTCAAGCTGGCCCATTAGACCATTATTCTTGACCTGAATTTCAGGGGGAATGCGCATTCGTGCAGCGGCAAGGGCGATACTTTCATCGTCCCAGGGTTCGTAGAACTTGTCAAAGACAGCAGCCTCTTCAGCCTCATCCGGAGGAGTCAGAGTAGCCAGGTTAAGCCAGTCGTCGACTGGTGTGGCTTGGTTGATGTCAAAGTCTTCAAGAGGTTCATAGCCCAGGTGAGGTAGATCCTTGCTTGCGAAATTAGAGAAAGTGTCGTGGATGGTGTCAAGCGAGGTGGGACAGTCGGCCCACGGATCTTTGTGCTCGCTTTCCTCCAGTTCCGATTTTATAGTATCCTTCTTGATGTCCTTGCCAACAGGCTTTGGTGCCTTGCCGGTTGACATCTGCGGTGTAAGCAGTTGGGCGGATGTCGCAGGAGACGCGGTCTTGGGTCCAAGTTGGCTGGTAACCCGAGCCATGGGCGTGGTATTGGAAATGACAGGCGTGGAAAGACCCTGCTTTGCGGGTGAAGCGACAGCATTCAATCGAGTGGAAGGTTGGATTGATCCGGTTGTCGCCGCTGCCTGTGCTTCCGCTTCCATTGAGTCGTTCGGGTTCAGATTGAGACCGATGGACAGACTCTCATGGTAATACTTGAGATAATCATCAACAACATCCTCCTCCTCAGGCTGGTGGTTCTCTTCAATGTGCTTGTCCAAGGCAGCCTGTGATGGTAACCCTTGGTAATGGTTCGGGCATTCGACAATACTGCACTTGAAAGCACCAGCCAGAGCTGCGGCGTTGGAAGTCGCATCGGCCACCGCTTTGTTGTATTTTGTTGCTGCGGCGGCAGCGCCGGGAATCGCATTGGCTTGAAGCGGACTTGATGAGACTCCGGCATGAGACTGCTTGCGTCGTTTGGGTGGAGGCAGCTTGAGGTTTTCGGGGGCGAGTCCTCCGGCGGCATATTGAGGCACCCCTCTGGGAGATGGGGCCGCAAAAGGTGCAGCTGGAGCGTTGGCAGACTGACTAGAGGCACGTCGGGCTCGTTGTTTGGCTTCCTCCTGTGCTTGCAACTGCTGCAGATTCACTGCATTCAATGCAGGCATGGGCGGAGCTGCTGGTGCGTTGGAGCCAGGGGCCTGTGGGGGTTGAGGACGCTGCTGTTGCAGACGATTGATCATCACTGCGAACAACTTGCGCATGAACATGATTGCACCAGACAAGTAGTCAGCGGTAACAGTAAATGTATCGTTGACCACCCATTCCGGCGATGGTTTGAACTGTCTCATCAATTGGATACGCTGAATGACCAATAAATTAGTGAACGAGGCTAGGGATGCTAAAAGGGCGACTTACCATAGCAAGCAGGTTCTTCACGTTCTTGTCCTGGCCGGGCATCTTTGCGAACCATTGCACTAAAGCATCCAACCGACCGAGAACATCCAGCGCGTCCCGGAGTTGCTTGGTCATCGCAGCCTTTTGGTCTGGTGAGATAGGCAAAGGTCTTGCGGGTGGGGCATTGTTGGCGATGTCCTCGTAGATTTCCATAACCGGGGGCGGTAGATTCCTGCTCCATGCTTCATCTGCGGCAGCTCTGCTGATGACCTGGCCCCGGGGTTGCTGTTGTTGCCTGCGCATGTGGAGCTCAAATTGAGCACGTTGCTGGGGGGTCATCTGAGCTAGCTGTTCCTGTGTAATTTGGGGCCCTGGTCGCGGAGGAGCAATCGCTTGAGCTACCGGTACGGGTGTACTTTGGGTCATCTGCGGAGTAGTTATAGGCCGAGCATCCGCAGAATCATCGGTGCTCGGTCGCTTCTTTGAGGCTTGCTTTGGAGCAGCAGCAGCCTTGCCACCCTTGACGGCAGCTGCGGCTTGAACCTTTGCATTCACCGCTTGTGGGGTATTCAGCTGCCCTTGTAGGGTCTGATTTGGTTGCTGGTTCAGTTGTGGTATAGGAGGTGCTGTAGGGACTGGGTGTTGTGCCGTCGGTTGGCCCGGTTGGCCTGGTTGCGCGTTCCCTTCAAGCAATGCTCGGTTCTGTGCAGCCTGTTGCATCATAATCTTTTGGCGGTTGCGGTACAAGATCTCGCGGATCTGCTCGTCGGTGAAGCTGGTGGACTGCGGGCCAAGCTTTTGGCGGGCGATTTGAATGTCTTGGGCGGAGATCGGCCGCATGGCCGCCATGTTCATGGGGGGGTGGCTGCTGAGCCCCAGGGAAGTTCTGTGCATTGTTGAATGGACCCTGGTTACTCTGGAAGGTCGCCGCGCCTTGGCCTTGAGCATTCTGCTCTTTCATGTTATTAGTGGCAGTCATGATCTGACCAAGGTGAAGCTTTTGAAGCATCATGAGGCGCGGCAGATCGTTTGGGCTGGCAACTTGAGGATTTGTAGCAGCCCACTGCTTCAGTTGACCCCATGACTTGACAGTACTAGGAACTTGCATAGAAGTGCCATTCATGTTCAAGATTGATGGAGGGAATGTGATCCGGTCCATTTGCTTGCCTTGCTCAGGGGTCATTTCCACACCGTTGTTGTGTTGTCGCAGGAGTTGAAGCTTGTAAGCCTCATTCTGTCGTTGTTGGCGCTGCTGTGGAGTCATTTGCTGACCCTGGGGCATGCCGACTGAGTTCAGATCTTGAGGTCCGTTGATACCCCTCATCATGGCGTTCCCCATTTGATTATTGATCATCGACTGACCTTGTCCGGGCTGAGGCTGGGGTTGCTGACCAGGGTTGGCGCGAGCCATGGTAGTCAAAGCGGCACGACGCTGCTGCATGATGAAAGCCTGGGCCTGTTCAGGCGGCATACGAGCAAGCTGTTCCTGGATGTGTGGTGGGATATTAGGAGGAATTTGAGGTCGGCCTTGCATCGGAGTCTGTCCTGGCACACCTGACGGATGTTGAGGCATGTTCGGTGTTCGGGAAGGTGGTCGGGATTGATTGGGCACCTGAGCTGGAGACATCTGACCGGGACCCATCGGTTGGTTGAGCATTGGCATAACGGGGCTTTGTCCGGTGAGCTGCGGTTGTGCTTGTGAGTTTGCCTGACCACCATGGCCCGAAATTGACATTTGGACCTTTTGAGCTGCTTGCGCACGCGCCTGGGCCTGAGATTGCTGGGCCTGGAATTGCATTCGCTCCTGTTGGGTATTGAAGCCGCCTTGCAGATGTTGCTGAGCAAGCGATTGAGCCTGTGCATTGACATTGTTTCCATTCATATTGCCTTGTCCGTTTTGTCCCATTTGTTGTTGAGTGAACATATTGTTGTTGTTGGCATTGTTGTTTGGGAAAGGAGCTTGGTTCATCTGCGATGAGCTGGCGGGAACCACGAGCTGACCTGCTTCCTGGGAACGCAGACCGTCTGCTTGCTGACCCTGTATGTTTTCCACATTGCCCATGAAGTTTGGGGGTTCCATCGACTGACCAGGGTTGCCCGGGAATGCAGAATTGCGTTGGAGATTCAGCATATTCTGCATGGCTTGTCGCTGTTGTGGGTTCATTGACGGATCGGCCATCATGTTGCCATTTGCATCCAACCCGCCGTTGTTCGTGCGCCCCATTTCGAGTCGAGCGCGTCGGTGACGTCGGATCTGGTTAAGGGCTTGGGAACGGAAGAAGTATGTCATCGGCTCGAGTTTCTTGCGGGAAAGGTATTGGCGCTGTTCGGGGGTCATGTTGGACAAGTTCATCTTGATCTTTTCCATATCTTCTGGAGATGTCTTGTTCAGCATCTCGTTCGCCAATCGGGAGACATGGTCGAGGTCCTGTGCGGAAAGGGTATTGAGGTCATCAGGTAGAGGTACGCCGCTGCCGGGGCGCGGTTGGTTGCGCTGTTGTTGCTGCTGCTGCTGCTGTTGCTGCTGTTGCTGCAACATTGCCTGTGATTGCTGCTGCTGTTGTCGCTGCATTGCAGCTTGCGGATTTTGACCATTCATCCCCATCCCCATCTGCGGGCCCGATGGGGACCCCTGCATATTCTGATTGATGTGCTGTGGAAAATTTCCCGGTATCTTATTCTGCCCACCGTTCTGGGGCATCATACCGCTTTGGTACGCGACCGCCGCTTGCCTTTCCCGGGTATTCCTGATATGTAGCAGTTTCTCGGTGCACTCCTTGTCGTATTCGCTTTTCTCGTTGGCTTTAGTGAAGGCTTTTAGCTCGAAGCTCATAGCCGCCTGGGCTGCTTGGGTGAGATCAATACGAGGTTGGATCAAACGGAGGGAGGTGATCCTATTAAAAGCGAGTGAGGTGAGATTAGATGAAAGTCGACAAAGAAGATAATGCGCGACTGCGACCGTGATCGCGCCCGCTTGAAAAACAACTTACATTTGGTAGACGTTAGTCGCTCTGGTTTTGGTGGGGACCTCCGCCTTCCAACCACCGTACGGTCCCTGGTTTTGTAACATTTGCGCAACATGATTCATCATGGCTTGCACATTATCTTGTTTAGGTATTTGCATGTTGGGATTCATCCTCATGTTACCATTCGGGGCTGGCCGGCCAGGCCCCGCGCCCGGGTTAAAGTCTCCCGGATTCATGACAGCCACCCCATCAATGGGGGATCAAGAAATCCGCGAAGAAGGTTGAGGTTTAGCATTCGCCGAGTACGCGCGAACTGTTGGGATCGCAGAAACGGTCAGCGAAAGATAATGCTTCGGGTGAGGGAGAAAAAAAAGCAAAGCTACTGAAGTGGAACCGTCGAGGCGATCAGGGAGGGTGGGGATGGGAGTGGGAAATGGACGAAACGGAGGACAAGAGGGCAATAACGGGCGACCAACACCAGCAAAAGCAAGGCGTTCGGGCACCAGCGTCAGCGGGATTCAATTCGCCAGGTCTGATGGCGAATGAGGGCAAATGATATGGAATCACAGGGATCGTGCAGCTCGGATTAAGTCGCTCAAGTCGCTCTCAAGTCGCTCTCAAGTCGCTCTCAAGTTGCTCAAGTTCGGGAGAACCAAAGGTACCGGGAATAAAAGCGAAGAAAACCGGACAAAAAAAGAGGAAAACGGAGATTTCCACTCACCAGTTGAGATTGGACAGATTAAGAGAATATCAAAAGAAGGGCAGTTAATCCCACCTGAGGGTTTAAACAGAAGAAACAAATAAATTTGGGGAGGAGAGAATGTATGTATCAATAGCCTGGTATTGCCTTGGTATCTGAGTGGCCATGGGGGTCAGGCGATCTGGTAGGGATACACGCATTATTGCCCGGGTGACCCGCATGGGAGAAAGTAACTCTGTATGGTTCTGTGTATTACACCAATACACCGCCAATTGCTGATCAGGCCGTTAAGTACCTGAAGCTCAGACACGTCGTCATAAGGTGGATCATCTGTACATTTACAGTAATTATTAGATTGTCTGCAGCGTCTAAAGCAGGTGTCTACTAATCCATGAGTCTCTCCAGTCAATATTCATATTCCTCAGTTGGTACTCTGTATAAATGAACTCCATGGCAGATAAAAAAAAATACATGATTAGCGTTGGCCCTCACTACTCTCTACATTTTTTGCGCACAGAAGCGCTCTAATCAGGATCGACAAGGCGTTCTGGCCCTGACCTGATCCGGAGAAGCCAATTGGTCGAAGAACGGAAACAACCAATCTGTGGCTGGGTGTACCGTGTACCCCACTGCGCACTACAAATTACACTCAAAACAAGGTCACTAGTACTACGTATGCGCTTACTCATATATTAGGTCAGCCTCTCTCCTGGCCCCGAAACGTCAAACCCCCAGACTTGGTGTTCTATATATACAACACTGCTGCCTTTTGTCGAACCTCACCGTCGAATTAGGAACTCGCCATGAACAACGGTTGAACTGTCTTCCCTTTTTGTTCCCGCTCCCGCTGCTTCAGCATGTTTCCCGTCTCCGTACCGACCATCTCGGTGGGCTCCAACGTATTCTTCGCATTCGCCCTATTCTCTATCTCTGCCCTCGTGCTACTTCTCCTGCGGCGGTTCTTGACCCTGCGCGCCACCCCGGGCTATTTAATTGTTCCCATATTCTTGGCTCTAGCCTTGCCCGCTAGTGTTGTCCTTCTTGTTCCCATTGATTTAGCGTCAAGCTCAAGAGATGGCTCTGGCCCCAAGGCAATCTGGCTACCAGAGCGAATGGTTCTGGTATGCTGGCGTATTGCATACTGGTTGATCTTTGTCCTGACTTGGTAAGACATCCCGCGCCATCCGACAGGCATTAACAGTCGCTAATTAACATCTCTCCGACAGGGCTATCCTTCCACTGCTCGGCGAATATGTCGACTCTGGCTACCGTGATCCGAAAGGCCGCCTCATGTACTCCCTCCGATCGAACGCCCAATACCAGTTGATTTGTCTGACCTGCGCCATTGTGGGGCTGGTCTACGTCTCTATCTCCAATGGATTCGAGTTTACATCCATCAAGGGACTTATCATGGCCTTGGCATATGTATGGGGTCTGGTCCTTGCCATTTATCTCATGGGTCACGGTTTGGTTTCTATCCCGCGCAATCTTCTCCGCAACTCCAACGTCAGTGGTCGGCTGCGAAGAATCCAAGCGCATGCGCCCAAGATTCACGATCGCTTGATGGACTCGGTGAACGAGCTGGAAAATCTCAACGGGCAGGTCACTCTTCTGCAGCGACGCAAGACTGGAACTGCTCGTGACTTCCAGGAGTGGATCGAAGAGCTGAAGGAGGGGCACGGTCAGCCTGATGTCCGCGCGCCAATCTTAGAAGCCCCCGAAAGTTCTGCTACGATACCCTCTGTCATCACGGAGCGCTATTTGGCTGACCTCACCCGGCGACTTCAGCGCGCTCGACACATGAAGGCTCGGTTTGTAGATGAGTGGGATCGCACGGTCCAACTCTCTGCCGATCTTCAAGCCATCATCAACTCTGCCGCCTCCAAGAAGCTCGAGTTTGCCCCCGCTCCACGTCGATCTTCATTGATGCCTCGCGTCAAGGTGCTCACTCCGTACATGCGGTATCAAGTATACTCCAACGTCATCCCCTCGGTTCGGATGGCATTCGGCGCATTCTTCACCCTGGTCTCGGCCTGCATTGTTTGGTCCGAACTCATCAAGTCTCTGGCCCCACACCTCTCCGCCGTGAGCTTGACGGTGGTCCCCAATTGGAAAAGCCAACCTGTCGGCTTCGGCGGTCAGGTCGTCGCCTCTGCCTGGCTCCTATACATGTGTTCAGCGGCTATGGTGGGTATCAGTGATGTCAAGGTGTGGGGCAACCGAGCGCTTGTCCGTCGCAATACATACGGCGAGAGTGCCTGCTGGTATGCTGGTCTTGTGGCTCGTCTGACGGTCCCGATCGCATACAACTTCTTGACTTTCTTGCCCAAAGAATTCCGACGAACCACAACGTTCTACGAGTTCCTTGGCAAACTGATCAACTTGACTCCATTGGGCAAAGGCTTTGATTTCATCTTCCCCATCCTCATTCTACTGCCCATCTGTGCAACTCTGTTCAACCTGTACGGACGCATCAAGAACATATTCGGGTGCGGACTCGCAGAAGAGGATGATGTCCACGACGTCGAGAACAACCCCGCCGGTTACGGCATGGGAGGCTGGCGCGAAGGACGGGACCTGATCGAGAGAGAGTTGAACGGCTTCGGCTCGTTGGCAGTGTCTTCGCGCGGCAGCCGCTCAACCTGGGCCTCGGATCGCGACGACGAAGGGTCTCCTGGCTCATCTCGACTCCGAGTTCCAGTTGCGGAGGGCTCTCGCTCCCCCCAGGCTAACCAGCGCACATTGTCTACGCCGACGGTCGTGGATGGCGAGGAAGATGAGGAAGAAAACTTCTTCCAGTCGTTCGCGCATCGGGTGAAGAACACATTCGAGACTACCAATACTCCACAGTGGTTCCAGGGCGAGCCTTTCCGGCTCCCTCGTTGGTGGTCGGGTGATAGTAACGCCGCGGAAGAAGGGGGCGTGACAAGCGGTCGGGCTGTGCCTGGTCGCCTGCGTCTTGGTTAGGTATAAGCATCTTGCATTGCGGTGTTTTGGGTCTCTGCTGCTGGACAGTGTAATATACATCGCTTTAGATCGCTCTGTTTGTACATAGTTGGAATCTTTGGCGTTTGCCTGAGCTCCCTCATACACTTTCAATTGGATATTGTTATGATCTCAACCTTGAAACTTTGGGAAGCCCTGGTGGTTCAACACTTCATTGATAATCATGGAGTGTGAGATGCTAGTGTTCTACTACGTTGACGAAGCCCATACCCAATACGCGGGTCCTACTTCTCCAGTCATCATTCTTCTTTAGGTCCTGGAGGTTAAAGTTCGAACCTTGGAAGCTCAACCTGGAGACAGCTTTGGACACCCGCGCACTTAATGACAGAGCAGTGCCTAGCTGCCGGGTGGCTCCCATGGTTGTATCTGAATATGACAAAATTTTCTGATACATAGTTCGCTGGTTATTGTAACCAGCAGACTTCAACCGCTTTCGTGTTGCCTTTTTCGGCACCGGAATCACGACCGTGGATTCCAGCCCCGGGTCCTGTACAAGTATCCTGTTCACACTCAAATATTCTCGGGATTCCAAAAATAACGGCTTGACCCACACATCCACAATGAAGCTTGTGTGGATTGAGTGGATGCAAAAATAGAGTGCAAAAAGAATGCCCTCGTCCAGGCTCGAACTGGAGACCTCCGGATTGCGTTCCTGTTAACAGGAATGTCATATTTTGGTATATGAGACCGGCGTAATGACCAACTATACTACAAGGGCTGTTGATGGAAATTTCCGCATTCTGAGGCGTGGTACGCTAAATCTGCCCTAGCGGGCAAACACCCCCTATTGAGTGAACGCGACTTCTACTTATCACTCGAGTACTCCCTCCACCGAGCCCGGTCCTTGTATTAGAATCTTAGAATAACACCCGTATATATGCCCATTGCTCTGACCTTTGCATGCTTTCTGGGTAGGTAGGATCCCAGCCATTGGGGTAAGAGAGTGGCCTTTACTGCGTGAAATATCATCCTTCTCTCGGTATATATACATTGGAACCTGCCACGGTCCACTAGTAGGGCAACGTGCAAATACCACACCAATTGCCCTAGAGTATCTCCGACATAAAACAACAATCCCGCGAAAGAACCCCAAAGATAAAAATATATCGACAAGAAAAACATGACAAGAAAAAACTAGATGAACCCCCGACTTCACGGAACAAACACATAGACTGCCAAGGACAATCCATACATCTAGAGGTACTGTGAGGATGTCGAGTTATAAGACTTATGACAAGCCACTAGGAGACTGCACAATGACAACATAGTTTGCTTGCCTGAATGCCATCCATGACTGCTAGCAAGGTGAAGCGATCAAAACCAAGTAAGGCTAAAGATACAGCAATTTGATCCTACGGCATTCAGCTCTACGATCTTCACCAAGACAAAGCAAACGGCCTACTACACAGAGAGTACCTCAGGATAACTAATTAGCGCGGTAAACCATGTTTCACTACAGCCTGGAGGTCATTGGTGTTCGAGAATTCAAGTGGGTGGATCATAAAAACATTCAATCATGTTTTTTGTATAGTTTAATATGTACCTACACCCGAAGTTACACCAGTTGGTCAGAAAGCCCGATGATTTACAGCTGAATTGCAAGGTGAACGGTGGCAAATTAGGGTATAAGATTATGTAGCCTCAAAAGTCGAAAATTTCCATCAAAGCCCTTGTAGTATAGTTGGTCATTACGCCGGTCTCATATAACAAAATATGACATTCCTGTTAACAGGAACGCAATCCGGAGGTCTCCAGTTCGAGCCTGGACGAGGGCATTCTTTTTTGCATGTTTGAGAATATTTCAATGTGCACGATTTTTAGATACCCGAACTGCCACCGCTCTTGAGGGCCTTGAGAAGTCCACAGGTCCGAGAAAACATCCATGAAGAGCCAATGAAATTAGTAGAAGGAGTACAAGTCACAAGATCGACTGGAACAAGACCATGCAATCAAGACACTCGTGGAGGAAGCGGAGAAAGGATGAAGACTTTCTCATCGAGCGCAGACGTACAACACCGGGATACTGTTTGCTCCGCCATCAGCCGCGAAAACGTTGGCGTTACATTTTAAGATAGTTATTCAACAATCCAGTTTGCTTGACCTAACTCGCACACTTGATATTCGTCTAACTCTTATTCATATATGAGGGGTGGCATTCTGATATCATCAGCACAAGAAGGAGAAAGCATTATGGACTCTGAGTTCTCAAACAATCATAGGTTCAAGATGTTCTTCCGGAACTCAGCAAATTGCTCCAAGTCGTCCATACCCAGTGCCAGATCTAGGGTGCTGTACATCGGATAGAGAGAATTATGTAATTCATCGACTGTGGAGGCGGGTGGACACTCATTGCCTTCCGTTATCATCTCCTCTGGCACAGGGTTTGTAGTCTCATCCCATAAGTGTGCTAAATTGCTCAATAAGTCAGTATCCGAAGACAGTGCTTGGTTGCCCGCAGAAGATCTAAAGGGATCATAGTCGACTGAGGCTGGTTGATTCCACGTCTCCGTGAGCCTTGCTGCAGCGTTACTCGTATTTTGCAAGGTGACGGGCGTTGCTGGTAGTTTTGACGTGCTTGAGTTTGAAAGATCTCGATCTGAACTGCCAAGATCAAC
Organism: Penicillium brevicompactum; assembly: GCF_028827555.1. Lineage (NCBI taxonomy): Eukaryota > Fungi > Ascomycota > Eurotiomycetes > Eurotiales > Aspergillaceae > Penicillium > Penicillium brevicompactum. The sequence continues at coordinate 457,539 of NW_026623208.1, forward strand.
GTTTGATGGTGACTGATCTTGTGACATTCTTCTTTGAACTCGGCGCTGCTGGTAGGCGGTAAAGTGTAGCCACGTTTGTCTTGCATCCTCGTATCCACGTTGGGCAAAATAATTACCACGGCCTGCAAGAAATTGTAATGTCTCAAGTGCAATTTGGAGACCTGGTGGTGGGATATCCCGACTCGGTTGACTGATCGTCCCAATGGAGTCTATTACAGTAGAGAGGATCATCACAAAAGCGGCGCTGAGTACAGCGTCAAAGTCGAAGAATCCAAATATCACTATCGTGAGTTAGTGTAAGTTCCCAGTTCAGGCTAGAAGAAACACTCACTCAACATGTTCCTTTCCCGGAGACCACATATCACGTCTAAAAGCCGCCTAGCTGCCTCAGAGCAACTGCGGCAAAACCTTGCTAGTGGTGAAACATCGAGCGCTGTGAGGTCTCTGATTTCGCCATTCAAAATCTTGTTTACTACGTGCAACATAACTGGACGAGTTGTAAGAATGAGTGCCTGATTCGTGTTTTAGCTCTTGAAAGTTCTCCATAGTACCTGCAGTAGAATTCACGTACTTGATATAGCATTATGTGCAGATATGCCGAAGCCCGTGTAGAAGAGTCCAGACTTAGGCCTGGATATCTTGCAAGGTTCTCTGGTGGAATGTCTTGCGCAATTTCGAAAATTGATTTGACAATATCTCGGACGTTGGGGATAAAACTATCTTCAGCCAAGCGTTCATTGCCGTATATGACTTCTCAGAGCAAAGTCAGCCAAGTGTGAAGAAATATTTGGATGAAACTATACCTGTTAGGATCCTGCTCAAGACCCTGGAAATTCTCAAGTTAATTCTCAAGAGCCCAGAGGTCGAGTAACCTATCCGATCAGTCGGAGGAGCCAATTCAATTGCCTCGTCATTGATGCTACAAGGATTGCCGGTGGCAGCAGCAAGGCGACTGAACAAGTATCAGTATATCATGAGTTTATATCGACTTAAACGATTGCTCACCGTTCTTGCATGTATACTGTCCACCAAAGTCGGTTTATGTGAATTTGCTGAGATTTCAATAATTGCTGGGATCCTGAGCGGCGGTGAAAGCCAAGAGAGACTGCCAGTCGCAGAGCAGTGCTAATCTGAAGAAGATAAATAATTTAAGCAAGATTTTGAGCGAGGGGTGAGACTACACACATGAAGATACGCTTCATCCTTGCGATTGATATTCTGAAGATATACTGCCACCAAGGCAAGAAGCTCAACACCCAGAGAGCCAAGTGTATACAGCTCACCTAGCGTTGGAAGGTTTGTATATGCGTGATTGAAAAGCTTATCTCCTGGTGTCTCAGAGTCACAATCGACATGTCCTGAGAATAGCTGCCCTATAGAAAGAATGAGAAGCATCTCAAGGACCCACGGTGTTGATTCCTGCGCCATGTCGAGCGATTTGGCATAGAATTCACCTAGGCGATCAGTAAACTGACGAACATCAAAATGGTGCTGTGTTTCGCCGATATAGAATATGACGACTTCTAGCAGGCGATATGCCTCATGCTCTGTGGGCATTTGCTCCATGCTCGGTAGAGACTTGGTTGTGTTAGTGCTGTATGAATGGTTGATGGGTCGTTTGTAACTCGAAGTCTCCAGAAGACTCTGGACCCGAGAGCCGAATGTATGACTTGATGTCAGAGAAGTATCCCTATTGATGTCTCGATGACTGAGTGGGCTGGTCTGTTCTAGCACCGAAACACGTGGCTCGCTCAGTGCCAGTGGAAGTTGCGTAGCATCCTCTGCAACATCGACCGGAGTTGGCAGAGGGGATCGAATAGCAGTGGCATTTTCCGCTGAAGAAAAGGGTGTTTCGCCAGTAGGTGGCACCAAAACATTGACCACGTCTGTAAATTCTATGTGAGATAGATCAAAAAAAGATTCGAAAGGCTGGGGGCAAATACCAGGGTGAGAAGCAAAGGCATCGGAATTCTCAAATCGTGCCAATCTGTCGCGAAGCTTTTGAACTTGCCTTCGACGTCGATGGTGAGCAGGCTATTTTTAGAGATCTGGAGAGCACAATTTCATACAAGATGGAGTAAGCCCGTCGCTGGCCTAGCTCCGGAAGTGCACACTCAAGTCCGCGCTTGCTGCAGTAGGTGCATGGAGAAGTACCGGAGCAGCGCACTTTTTTGCGACGGCATGTGAAGCACCTAGTTCCATGTGAGCAGAATGCAACTGCGCCTTCAAAAGCAATCAACTCACGCGGCCTTGGCGGGTTCTTTTGCTTTGGACACTCGATTAGTCTTTGAAGTTGCAGGGATCGTGACTGGGGCCTCTGAAGCCATAATGGGAGAATTCCGGTATACAACTCCGAGAACGAAATGATATCCCCTGCTGATAACAAGCGATGCTCCGAGGTCGGATCTAAACCCCGGTGATCAACTATCTGCGTGATTGCTTTGGCACTGTCAGGTTGTTTCTGCCAAAATAGAAAGAGAAAACAAAAGCCGGAACCAGAGTATTCTAATGGGTTGTGATGATGTACTGTGAGACAAAGAAAGGAAAGGGTGAGGAGAGAAGCTCTCTGGGGGTGTGGGGGAGCCTGAGTCCCCAGGTAGTATTAGGCCCGGGAAAGAGGTATCAGTATCTTTTCCCTTTCTGATAAGGCCTCGGAGCAGACAGCCGAAGTCCAATGTCTCCGCACCCAAGGGAAGATAGAAATTTAGCGTTTACCCCGCGATTTCGGCTTATGACCGTTCTTGAATCCTGGGAGATAACATCTTTCCCGTATCAACGGTGTTTATGGTATTCTAGTAGTCCCGTTCATTTAACCATCCTCTAGTATTATTCGAAGTTATATAGTCTTAGATCTGCCTCGATATGAACCTTACACTGATATCTGCCGTTTTGGACAAGGCAAATCCAAATTTTATTCAATATGAGGTTTGCCTTCCATTCCAATGACCCATCCACGCCTCGCGAGGCATTCAACAGAAAGCTATTCCTGGTAATTGTGGTAGCTACATGTGGCTCCATCATCTTTGGGTATGATCTTGCTTTCATTGGAGGGGTCTTTTCTCTCCCTTCTTTCATAACACGGTTTGATCTCGCCAACCAAAATGCTTCCGCTCTCCAGGCCCATATGGTGAATGTTTGTACGTCTGCTGAGTTGAGGCTTCTATTCAAGTGACTAAATCAATATTCAGTCCAGGCAGGTGCCTTCTTCGGAGTCATGGTGGTATATTTTGTAAACGAAAGATTCGGGCGGAGATTTGCACTCCTTTGGGCGTCAATAATTTTCAACGTTGGAGTTGTATTATCGATGGCATCCATGGGCAATATTCCAGTCTTTCTGGTTGGTCGCATCGTCAGTGGCTTAGGCGTTGGGGCCACTACCTTCGCTGTGCCTCAATACCTCTCAGAGTGTGCCCCTGCGTCTGCTCGCGGGGGCATAGTTGGATGTGTAAGGCGCTCAGTCCAAAGTATCACATAGGAATGACTAACGACTAATTCTCCCAGTTTGAAATCGGGACTCAGATTGGCACAATCACCGGATTTTGGATCAACTATGGCGTTCAACAAACGGTATTCTCTCTTCCCTGCTCTCGAAGTTACCCGAGCTTACCCAGTATACAGGTTGATCCTGTTGGAGATAAGCAATGGTTTATTCCTATTGCCTTCCAGTTCATCCCAGCAGGTTTGATGGCTATCGGATTATCCTTTCTCTCTGAAAGCCCCAGGTGGTTGTTTTCGAAGCACCGAGATGCAGACGCCGTGGAAGCATTAACATGGCTGCGACAACTGCCCGTGGAGCATCCTTACGTAGCCGAAGAGCTAGAGGATTACCGAAGACAAATGGGACATGAGGCAGCTTTGGCCCCCGAGGAGACCTTCTGGGCAATCTTGAAGGAAACCTTCAGTCCACGGGTGCTTCCAAGACTTGTCCATGGATGTTTGTTGATGATTCTTCAGAACAGCACTGGAATAAACGCAATGAATAACTTTTCGGTCTCGTTCTTTGCATCTCTTGGGTTCCAGGGAACAGTGAGTGGTCATCTCCGGCCTCTTGTACCCTTATTGACTTAGTATTTTTAGTCTGTCAAGCTTTTGTCTACAGGAATATATGGTATTGTCAAAGGCATCGCAGCTACTATCACGTTCCTCTTCCTGATCGACCGATTTGGGCGTCGGCCCCTCTTATTCGTGGGCTCAGTCATGTGCGCCTTCGCAATGTACTACGTCGCAGCATTCTCCGCCATCACAGATTCCTTCCATTCATCTCAAGACCCCAGCTCGGCAACCTATTCTGCTGTTGCCTTTATCTACATCTTCGGAGCAGGCTATGTTCGTATACATCCACACCGTCGCCTTGTTCTATGCTAATACCTCCTAGTCGATTGGCTGGAACATTCCTTGGATTGTGGCTTCGGAGATCTTCCCGACCCGGATACGATCGTTTTGTCTCGTTTTTACTACATGCTCGCATTGGCTAGGAGAGTTCTACACTTCATACGCCGTGACTTACATGTTTGCGTCAATCACCTACGGCACTTTCATATTTTTCGGATCAATGACTGTCATAGGAGGTGTTTACGTATACCTTTTCTTACCAGAGACCAAGGGCGTTTCACTGGAGCAAATGGATACTTTGTTTGCACAGAAGGGTTTCGCCAAACAGCAAATGCGACTTTTCAAGGAAATCCACATGGATGCGGCGGTAATCGAGGGCCAAGAAGGTAATTTGACAGATGATAATCTAGCGAAGAAGGAAGATGCAATGTTTCAGTCTGCTGTCAACTATTAAATGGAGTGAAGGACGTGGGTCTCACTGTTATATGTGCGTTACACCTAGCTGAGCGCCTCCTTGTGTGTGATTAGCTTCTATTTTGACGTCTTCGGCATGCAAATCGCGCCAAACTGAAGAATAAGAGCCTTTAGCCTATTGAAATTGAGTACCCTGCCTCCCTTCTTACAAGGTTGAATTCTTGGAGATGGCAAAGCCCTATATCCCCAATTCCTAATTCTCCGTTCATGGCTCAGCCAACACTTTCTTTTCTCGACCAACTAGAATTATGCGATGATCAGCTGGAAGGACAGGAAAAAAGACATCCAAGTTATGAATTACCCCGAAGTCGAAGTCGATGATAGTTAGCTCTCTTCCGTTACCTGTTTCCCCCCGAGATGGCAGATTTCTAAAAACCCAAGGCTGTGGGGACATTAATTTACCTCCTAAGAAAGATGCTAAACTTGATCAGCGGCGTCTTATCTCTTGGAACCAGCTGCTTGTGGTTATCCCCGGGGCCGTAGATTCAACCCCTCACTCCTTCGGACTTCTGGAATGTTTCGGACAAGAACTCCGAATACGCACCGAACTCTCGGGAGCATGAATTAGTAGGATAGAGCGCATTGGTGCAATGGTTTATAAAGGAATCAGATTCTTCAAACAATTATTCCAAACCCCAAGCAGTCGAAATAGAACTACAGCATGAATCTGAAATCCAAATTAGAGCAGAATGGCATCAAAGTTGCTATTGGTATGTTTCTTGAAAGAAACCATGCTTTCAAGCTAACAATATTCAGATCGAGGAGGAACCTTTACTGATGTGATTGCATTCTACCCTGATGGAACCGAGAGGATTTTCAAATTATTATCGTCCGATCCCAAAAACTATAGTGATGCAGCCAATGAGGCGATCCGACGTATTTTGGAAGATTTCGAGGGCAAGCTACTAGACAGTGGTGCTCCCCTCGATCTGAAAAATATTGGTGAGCAACAATACAATTTTAGTTATCTTTGCATGCTTACAATCACCAGAATCACTTCGCATGGGGACTACGGTAGCAACGAATGCGTTACTAGAGAGGCAGGGGGCTAGGACGGCCTTGTTTATCACCAAGGGATTCAGGGTTGGCTATCTCGCCCGAATCACAAAAACTTTGCTGACAACAGATAGGATTTGCTGAAAATTGGGAATCAGTCTCGGCCAAATATGTTTGCTTTGAATGTGCAACGACCAGAGCTTCTCTACACCAAAGTGGTTGAAGTCAGTGAGCGCGTGACACTAGCTGAGTCGACTTCATACCAGCGTGGTGCGAGTGAGGATATCTCCACCACCAACGGGACATCGCCGGCTGAAGATGACACTAGGTTTGTCACTGGAATATCTGGAGAGAAGGTACACGTCCTTCAAGAGCTTGATGTATCTGAAGTTGTCGCACAACTGCAACGCACTTTTGACGAGGGCTTTCGAAGTGTAGCAATTTGCTTACTTCACTCATACACTTTCCCCGATCATGAGGCAGCCGTGGCGTCGGCCGCAGAGAAGGTTGGCTTCACCCAAATATCCGTCTCAAGTCAGATCTCACCTGCCATTCGGATGCTCCCCCGCGCCAGCTCAGCTGTCACGGATGCATACCTCACCCCTCAAATCAAAGAATACCTCCAAGGATTTGGATCAGGTGTCACAGAAGAAAGCCTGGCATCGGTCAACTGGCGTATCATGCAATCTGACGGCGGTTTAGTCCACCCATCCAAGTTATCTGGCCTACACGCATTGCTTTCCGGTCCTGCAGGCGGTGTTGTAGGATACTCAAAGACTTGCTTTGTACCGGAAAAGCCAGTCCCAGTTATTGGATTTGACATGGGTGGGACCTCTACCGACGTATCCAGACACGCGGGATTACTTGAGCATGTCTTCGAGACGGTGACGGCAGGTGTGCCAATCCAAGTTCCCCAACTCGACATCAACACAGTCGCAGCAGGTGGTGGTAGCATTCTCTCATGGCGCAAAGGAATACTGAGTGTCGGGCCTGAAAGTGCAGGATCATACCCGGGGCCAGCGTGTTACCGGAAAGGAGGACCATTGACTGTCACGGATGCCAATCTTATTTTGGGGCGAATCATTCCCGATTTCTTTCCTGCAATCTTTGGCCCAAATCAGGATCTACCTCTGGACTACAATGCCAGTTATGAGAAGATGCAAGAATTGGCAGCCAAGATCAATCAGGACCAAGGTACTCATATGTCTGTTGAAGAGGTTGCTCAAGGATTTATCACTATTGCCAACGAAGCAATGTGTCGTCCAATACGAGCAATAACTGAGGCTCGAGGTTACCGAACCTCTGAGCATAATCTTGCATGCTTTGGTGGTGCTGGTGGTCAGCATGCTTGTGAGATTGCGAACCAATTGGGTATCAAGCGCGTGCTCATCCACAAATACTCGGCCATCCTGTCTGCCTATGGCATGGCCCTTGCAGACACCGTTCAAGAGGCCCGCATGCCCTGTGCACAAATCCTTTCAGATAACAATATCCTTGTTCTCAAATCAATGTTCGCAGAGCTGAAAGAGAAGACAATCACCTCCATCCAAGAAATGGACGCATCTTGTGACAGAACAACATCTTCCTATTTCCTTAATCTTCGTTATGACGGAAGCGACACCTCACTCATGATTGAGAAGCCCAACGAGAACTGGGACTTCAAGAATGCGTTCATTGCTCATCACCAACGTGAGTTTGGCTTTACACCAACCGACCGAGATATCTTGGTAGATGATCTACGGGTCCGAACAACCGCCAAATCTGGTCATGATGTGGTTGGTGGGCTATCGGAGCTAGATGGTCTTTGCATCCGAACGGATGTGAAGCAGCATGGAACAACGAAAGCCAATTTCCCCGGAAAAGGGATGGTCGAGGTGCCATTGTACTCTCTCCCAGAAATGCAGACAGGACATACCTTCAAAGGGCCAGCAATTGTCATTGACAAAACTCAAACTATTGTGATCTCCCCAGGAGCAGAAGTCAAAGTGCTCTCCTCAATGCTGGTTATCGATCTTGCAACAGAAGCCCCTCCTGAGTCCCAAAACTCTGTGGATCCCATTACATTAGCAGTCTTTGCCAACCGGTTCATGGGAATTGCCGAGCAAATGGGACGTGCACTACAGAAAACGAGTGTCAGCACGAATATCAAAGAGCGACTGGACTTTAGTTGTGCCATTTTCTCAGCAGACGGGGGTTTGGTCGCGAATGCACCACATGTTCCAGCAATGCTTGGAAGTATGTCTTTTGCAGTGAGATGGCAAATCAAGCACTGGGGTAAAAATATCCAAAAAGGCGATGTGTTCTTGACAAACTCCCCAAATGCAGGAGGTACTCACCTCCCCGACCTTACCGTTATCACTCCCATCTTCGAGGAAAAAGGAGAAGAGATTCTATTTTGGACGGCTTCTCGAGGTCATCACGCAGACATCGGGGGAATTGTGCCAGGTTCCATGCCAGCTACCTCTCGTGAGCTGTGGGAAGAAGGGGCTATGATAGATGCAATCAAAATGGTCGAGCATGATGTTTTCCAAGAAGAGGCGGTTGTCAAAGCTCTCCTATATGACCCTGCAAGCTATGCCAACTGCGAAGGGGCAAGATGCATCGAGGACAACTTGACCGACATCAAGGCACAAGCAGCGGCAAACCATCACGGTGTCTACTTGGTGAGTACGCTAATCGCAGAATACACATTGCAAACAGTCATGGTATGTTTCTTATATCGGGTGTCAGAAAATTCCAGCTAATTGTACAAACTAGCTGTATATGGATGCTGTTCAAAAAGCATCAGAGAATGCTGTTCGCGAAACTCTCAAAGCAGTCTGCGTTACGAAGGGTCGCAACGTTTTTGAGGCAGAGGACTTTATGGATGACGGCTCTATCATCAGATTACGAATTGATATCGATCCGAAAACAGGAGGTGCCGTGTTTGATTTTGCTGGCACCAGTCCGCAAGTACACGGTAAGAGCAGAACCACCTGATTGTCTCAAGAAACCCATGTTAATGAATTCAAAGGGAACTGGAATGCACCACCAGCCGTGACCAATTCAGCCACAATTTACTCCTTGCGCTGTCTTGTAGCGTCTGAGATCCCATTGAGTCAAGGATGTATCCTTCCTATCGACCTGAGAATTCCAGAGCGGTCTCTTCTGTCACCATCACCAGAAGCAGCCTGTGCCGCTGGAAATGGATTGACATGCCAGCGAGTTGTGGATGTAATCTTCAAGGCTCTCAAGGTCTGTGCCGCGAGTAACGGCTGCATGGCAAATTTCACATTTGGGCTTCCCACCAAAAATGGGTTCGGATACTATGAGACAATTGCTGGGGGTAGTGGAGCGGGTCCATCCTGGCCAGGCGAGGACGGCGTCCACTGCCACATGACGAATACCAGAATCACCGATGCTGAGATCCTCGAGCGACGCTACCCTGTTCTTCTCAGGGAGTACAGTTTGCGAAAAGGCAGCGGTGGGAAGGGTTTATATCACGGTGGTGATGGCGTCGCGCGTGAGCTCGAGTTCCGCATTGACATGCATGCAGGCATTCTTTCCGAGCGCAGAGTATTCCGTCCATATGGAATGGCTGGTGGTGAAGATGGTGCCAGAGGGTTGAACCTATGGATTCACAAGGATGGACTGACGGTGAATATTGGGGGAAAGAACCAGTGCAATGTCAAGGCTGGTGATCGAATCCGTATCCTGACGCCAGGAGGAGGTGGCTACGGGGCTTATGGAGCCTCATCTGCTGTGGCTTTGAACCCTATGAATGGCCATGAGCCCGGGTTCATACCTCGTGCCAATGGCTCGTACCACAATATGCAGGCCATGGCGCATTCAAATTAGCACATTTCAATATTGCTGCAGAATTCAATCTTTGATTATACTGCATATCATCGATATAAAACATCGAGGAGGTCTCCGCATTCCCCCAGACCCATCGAGGGCTTAGGCATCGAACCATGCATCTTTGTACCAAGTAGTGGTTATTTTAGAAATGTCCGTTATGGATTAGCCAACTGCAAATTTTGATACATACGACCACAGGGTGTGGAGAACAGGGCTTCCCGTCCGCTCAGCCGTACTTAAGCCACACGCCGGTGAGTTAGTAGTTGGGTGGGTGACCACCAGCGAATCCTCACTGTTGTATGTTTTTATTTTGTTTGCTTCCCCAATCAGAGGGAAGGACAGGCCCCACAGACAGTGGACACCTGGACACCTGGGCACTTTTGAGCGGAGTTTTTTCTCCCTCGAAAGTTGTGATGATATCCTTTTTGCTCGACCAATCAGAATTAATCGATGATGGTACTAAGTAAAAGAAGCAGGAACTCATAGGCAGTAAATAGTTGGAAAGACAGCAGAAAAGACAGAAAAGATAGTAGAAAAGACAGCCAAGTATCACATAAGTTCATGCTTGCCACTTACTTGACAGTGACCTGAAATCTCTTGTCAGGACAAGTCGAATCTTCTGCAATGCTTTATTTGATGATTTGTGTCGAAAAATAGTCTCGCCTTCCCCAAAAATGCCCTACCTGGATTGCGTAGTTTAAAATGCGTTGAGATGTATGATAATTAATTTAAAGGTTGTTCAGCCTCAGAACATTGGAACTGAGTGCAATGAGATGTGATGAACTTCCAAAATCATATTATTATACAGCTGATGAACACAGAGAAAGCTAATAGGTATAAAGGTAGTGTTTGATCGGTGGCACCGTTTGCTCTCTCGAAGGCGACCAATGTCTCATTCTGACTCGCTGCACCTGTCAACACCACCTGTGTGGAATTTGCCTGGTCCAAGTATCCCGTAAATTTGATGGCGAAAGTGACATTTGCATAAGTACTGTTGTCGCTGAAATCCCGTGGAAATCCGGCAATCGTGCTGCCAGACAGGGTGAGTTCGAGGGTATCGTTGGTCATAGAGCCATTGACGTGAGTTCCGGCCCATCTCATCATAGCTTGACCAACATTGCCGCTGGCCTCGCGACATGTACTGGGTGGGAGGTAAAGCATCTGGTCCCAAAGACCGGCATCATCGAATCTTTCTTTTTCTAGGCCTCTTTTGCTATTTTCCCAGTCCTTCAAATCATATATCCCATCGAAAAGGATCTGGTCAGGGTTTTTGGGCGACTGGGTAATGTTCAATTCCACAGCATCCATGGCCTCGGTAGGGGAATCATCACCGTCGTCGCTATGCATCATGTCCACTGTCGTACCGAAGTGCAATAGATCCACGTCGTCGTCACACACGCTGTATGAATGGTCAATGTCGGACAAGCGAACATTGCTTTTCCAGGCCTTGAACCCGATCGCGATGGGATTCTTGGGTCCCGCCGGCCTGGGAGGCCTACCAGCTACCCACGCAGCCCCCAATATGCGGAATGATTGTTGACCAACGGGACATTCAAGATCATAGAGAATGTAGGAATCTGGCTCAGTCCTGTTGCCTGGTAGGACATTTATTGTGTACTTATAACTGCCAAATCCCTTAAAGAAAACGCCATCAAAGTCGCTGTAAGCACTAGCATGGCCGGCACGTGGATCACGATTGTATTGATCGTAGTGGGACGGTTGAAGATCTTCAAAGTTGAGGAGGTATGTATCTGAGCAGCTGGTACCCCATTCATAATCCGAAGTTGAAGAGGTGTCGTCACTGCCACTGGAATCGCTGCCAGACGATCCGCCACTGCTCCCTCCGCTCCCACTATTACTGTCACTGTCGCTTCCACTGCTTGAGCCACCGTGACCTCCTCCCCTCGAGAGGACTTGAGTTGGAGCGGCGAGCAACGCGAGCAACGCGAGAAACGGGTGACGGACTAACATTTTCGTTCAAGTCGTGAATAGTGTCATGCCGCATTGGAAAAAGAAAAGCGAGCAAATATCACTTCGAAAATGGCGCGATGCAAGAGTTTTTGTAATCAAATCGATCTTCTATTATGTGCCCTAATCAAGACATAACACGGGATCTACCGTTAATAGACCCTGGAAGCCAAGGTGCCAAGAGCCTAAAGCGAAACCACATCTCGTATTCAACACAACTCAGATCACTATTGGTTAAAATGTTGAGAAGGGCCATTTGAATTTGCTGATAGCGTTGCAGCTCGAGAGTAGATGAACGGTTTGGGCCGAAGTGAGGTTTGCAAAAGAGAGACTGTACTTTGTTCTCAGCCATGGGCCGGGGGTGACTGGTGATTAGGGGATATTTGATGGCGGAATCCGGCTGGTATGATTGAACAGACTCCAGAATGCTGATGGCAGTGATCAAATCTGTCCCTCTTGTCGAGAATTGACCGCATCGCTTATACGAATAAAGTTGCCCCTTGAGAGGCGCCAAGGTTGGGGAAGGAGGCTCAGCGCCAGTCACCTGCATGTGTCGCTAGTATAGCCCGTATTGCTCCGTATAGCCTCTTTATTGAGGCTACTAATAGATTGGACATCTGACTTGGGGGATAGGCCAAAACAAACTGCCTCGTTTTGGTCTGATGAAGCCGACCCTTCATAAAAAGCCAATGGTTTCACTGCACAGTTCTGCCGCATGATGCTGTATGTCTACACACCTCTAGAAAAGTTGGTAGCGTTGAAAAAGTATAACAGATTTTGAAATAACAATATGGCTCCTCCCAGAAAAGGAGATAGCTGTGAAGACAAATGAATCGGCATGCGCAGTGCTTTAAGCACGGCAACTGCGGTGTCATCGGCTAGTGCGGCCTTAGCGGCGGACGCATCAACCAGTAGAAAGTGTGATCAACACTCTTCTATCTTCATGAATTCTACCAGTGAACAATTGCTTACTGGATTTTGTGCTTCTTGAAGCCAATAGTATTGTATTAATTGATCAAACCAATCCAAGAGCTGTGATTATCGAAACCTTCATCGCCGCAAGTCACAAACTACATGTTCACTCCACAGCCTGCCATGCCAGCGCAAAAGCTTTTGCCTCGCCCTCTTGTCTGAGCAGCCACAGTGACACTCACGCAACCGCCTTGCTCAATACCGACGCCCTGCGTACCGCTTATACAGTTGCCTGTCGCGCCAGGGGTTGCGTTCATACATGCTGGGTTGCAGGGGTATACTTCACGGTGAATTTCGGGATCGCGCATATAGGGGTCCTGGAAAGGGTCTCTCGAGGGGTTGCGGTGGGTATTATCTCCGCCTCTGCTGCTACTGCGATTGTATGGTCGTCGTTGTGCTTTCTCCCAATGGGACCTAAGCTGCGCGGTCTTGGCTTGTATTGCCTTTGGGTCAGTCTGTGCTTGGATGCGAACTGCGTTATGCGAAGAAATATGTGGCGTTTTAATGCGACCATCATCAGAGGCACTTTTGGTGCGCTCATGAAGAATGGCAGTGTTAGATTTGGCCTGAGAGGCAGACGATGATATCAAACGACCAAGTCCCTGATTCTGAGTTTCACGTACTGCCTCGCAGTACCAGCAAGTGCATTCGCTGTACACCTTACCGCCGGTGAGCTTTTGGTATTGTCTCGAGGTCCATGCAAAGGCATCGCTGAGCTTCCCTTCATCGACTTTGTCGTCATGGTTGACGAAGATGCCTTCGGTCTGTGCAGTTGAGAAGTCGTAATAGCGAGCGGGAGAAAGCTGATGCGTGTGCCAAATCAAGTCGACATCCAAAGTCGGAACAACAGCATGGCCTTTATTCCGGGCCATTATCTGGAAGAAAGTCTCATACTTGCGGATGAAATCAGTCATGCTTGATCTCAAGGTCGGCGAATGTAGCCAGCCTATGTCATCCATCTTCCCTACAAATGTTCCTTGTCGGATCACTGCCCCAATCAAGTTGATAGCGAAAGGAGATGAGTTGTCCCAATATCTGGAGAGCATATTGCGAAGTGAGATCTTCTCTGCTAAACTCGGATCTCCAGAAGACAACGTTTTCTTGTTCACGCGGCGCATCAATGAACGGTCTTTCAAAAAGACCTCAAGACGGTCGCGGATGGTTTCAATAGTGGTACTCTCACTTTCGGTAAGATTTGTGACTTGCAAGAGCTCGCTTCGAATACCTTCCTTGATAAACCGATTTGGGAAGGCCCTGTCGCCATTTTCATCGTCTGCGGGAGTGCCATTTTCCGACAAAAGCGTTCCGGGCATAGGGACATCGTCTTTGAGTAGCCTCTGGACATCATTATGAAGCTTCTGCACGCGAAGAGAGTCATGTGTAATACTTGATTTGCATCCTGTACATGAAACCCGCAAAGACTTGTCTGCATACCCAACGCAGTGTGCAAAAGCGACATCTGGATCGCATCCAATCGACCCGCCCGTCCAGGGAGCGAGGATCTCCTGCTTACAGCCAAAGCAAGCAAGGGACTTTGTAGGATTATCGTGTATGTTTTCCCAGGCATGACCAGTTTTTGTCTCGAAGTTTATCCTCGCTGGGCTGCCTGGGTGGAATACCAGCATGTCATTGTTGATAGATGCGTTAATCACATCCCATGGGATTCCCGTAGCCCAAAAACTCATTTTAGATTGACGCAAACAGTCTTCGAGAAAGGCACGTGGGTTAAGCATGTATGCATGCCAGACCATGATGACATCTAGATAAATGGAATGTTAGGGATGAAGACATAACATCGAGAATTTGAAGTACTAACCCAGTGGTGGCATCATATGAGCAGTCCATGCTATTCTGGCTTCTGATGAATGATTCAACATAGAGATTCGGCTGTCATTGGAGCTTGGGAGGCAGGTCTGCCACCAAGTGGTAAATCTGTCAACGGCTCTGGTCACGTAGACGGCCCATCTTTTCTCCTGAATGCGGACAGCTGCCTCGGCTTGCTTGTGCGGGTCTGAAAAGTTCTTGGCTTCGCTATCGTGGATCCCGAATAGCTTGTCGGTTTCCCTAACAAAGTTGCGTAGTTTGGCGGTCGCAGATAGAAACTTCAGGTGGGTGATGCATTCGTCAATAGCTACTGGTCCCTCAGACTCAGTGCATCTATCACCGGATAATATGCGTGAGCTTTCGGACTGACGGTAGCTCGGCGGCCCATTGGTGGTTTCGGAGATAGAAGAATATGGTGGAGGGTGAGATACTGCCTCAGCACTCTTTTTACTGTGAGCAAGATCTGGGTGTCCCATTTTGTAGTAGCAACGGTAGGGGAGAGTATGAAACGCAAAGGTGGTACACGAGAAACGGGGAAGGTCCAAGTCCAAAATACCCCAGGAAAGATCGTCGGTTTCCGTCGCGTGGGCATAAAAATAGGCACAAGGGACCCCAAGTGGGGTGGAGGCTGTGAAAACATGATGCAATGAAGGGACTAGTGGCGCAGCCTCGTGGCTTGGCGTTTAAATCGTAGATCCCTCCAGAGCTCCGAGGTACGTAAAGATGATCACCGAGAGCACTAAAGGAGTGTACAATAAAGTGATGTATCGTAAGACGAGGTGAGGAAGGGAGGAGAGAAAAAGAGAAGCTCTCGATCGATCTATGATTGTTTGCTGCTCTGGAGCCCGATAAATCAGGCAGCCACCCGCCCCGACAGTTTAACTAGGGCATTCGTTCAGGGTCTTTTATAGCTACACACCCGTGGAACTTGGATAGCTAGTATTAATTCCTGAACACTGGGATTACTATCTGTATACCCTTACCATGCGTGCTACTTGAAGTTATGTGCCAAGAACCGCGTATGGGTGATCCCGAGGTCTTGAATGTCAAGTTCCCAAAGCGACGACTGTGGTGAAAGTTTTCGCCCCTGGGATTTCCCACATACCCAGTCAGAATGGCTTTCCGTCTCTCAATCAATAACTCCAATCAAAACTAAATATTGTTAACCCCGTTGATAATGTCTTGTAAACTTCAATGTTCAGGGCATCGGCCCACTGTGGGGCATCGAGAGATAACCAGGCCTGAGTATCCCCCGGAAAATCAAAAATTGGTGATCTCTCACGGCTATTTGGATAATCAATTGCTAGGAATTTCAAAGCATGTACCAAGTATATCTGATTATTGACAACTCCTTCTGTCGGAAGCTCCAATCGCAACTTTGGTGCGGAATTTTGTGTTGTGAGTGTTTTGTGCGCGTCATCGACCCAATGTCACCATGTCGCGTGCAACCTTGAACGCACTCAGGTATCGGAATTCTAAGTTAGGACACCAAATCCAATGGGAAACGGTGATTTTTTTCTTGAATTCCAATTGAAATCACACGAGCTTTTTACGACTCAACATGTGATGATTCGTCCACGGAATTTTGATAATATCCAGTTCCTCGGCCATTTTCAACATCACGAAACAAGCTAACTTCATGATCTCCTCATAGAAGCAAAAATCATAATTTGAACCGAGATAATCAGCCTCTAAATTATCTCTTCCCCCATTTCTTTAGGGAGGGAAGTTCCGGATTCATTTTCCACGAGCGTTCTATGTCGTCAAGATGCAACTTGCGTCCACCACCCGGGAGACCCGGAAGCTTGGGGCTTATAAGCTTCAAGGTTCACCAATGAAATGATGATTTATCCTTCTCAATGGATCCCTAGGCCGAAAGCGGCGATATTCATAGTCTGGTTCCCTGATTTGAACCAGCCCTAAATCTACCTCATCAGAGTCTGGCCCGCAATGGCCCTGGTCATTTATTACATAGAGATGGCATCTGAAGTTCTGGGAAGAAGCTTCTCAACTCACTTGTATTTGATTCCTCGATACTTCGAGCAAGATGACGATGTACGGTCTCTATATCGTGCTTCTGGCTCTACAAGGCCTAGGATTGGTTTCCGCCCAAGGGTCCAACACAACCGAAAAGGTCTGGGGGGTATACGCATTCACGGTTTACGGAGACACCAAGCCGAATGTTCTTAGCAGCTCGAGTCCATTGACCGACTATGGAGCAACTGAGCTCGCCGCGGCAGCGTCGGACTTTCGTTCGCGCTATATAGCAAAATCTGGAATCTCAGAGACCGGAGTCCAGGGTATTTCCCCAATCATACTAGACTCGAATGATGTGGACGTGCTTTCAACAACCGATCAACATGTCATTGGATCTGCCCAGGCATTCATGCAGGGTCTCTACCCACCCCTTGGCGCAATGAATGTGTCGAGTCCACAAAAGGTGAATGGATCATTTGCTCAGGCGCCATTGGACGGATACCAGTACCCACGCATCGTCACACTCGGCGAGGCGGACCCTCAGTCTATCATGATTGAAGGTCAAGCCAAGTGTAACATGTATCAAACTTCTGAGAGTGTGTACCGAAACAGTGGCCCGGCAGAGCAAATGGCGCGGGACACAGATGCTTTCTACAAGGAGATCTGGAGCCTTGGGATGTCTGGGGTTTGGGACGAATCATTTGCAACATACACGAATGCTGTTCCTATTTCTGAATATCTGGACTATGAGAATCTGCATAACGAAACCTTCACGCAGAGCGTCACCGATGCCCAGATCATCCGCGCTCGCTGGTTAGCGGACCAGTATTTGTGGAACACCAACAGTCAGCAGTCCTCATCTACTGGATCCATGATCAGACAGATTAGTCCAATCGCTGGGCAAACATTGGCCTCGAGCATCATGCAAGCATTCGATTTGAACATCCAGCAAGGGGGAACACGGCAGAAGATGACCTTGATGTTCGGAGGTGATGAGCCAAGCATGGCATTGTCGTCTCTCGTGGGACTCGCGAATGATCACCAACCGAACTTCTTCTCACGTCTTACCCGCGGTGGCTCATTTGTCTTCGAGCTGTACAGCTTTGAGGAGAATGCCGATCTGTACCCGTCATACCCACAAGCCGAAAACTTGTACATTCGTTTCCTGCTCCACAATGGAACCGCAAATGGGACCGCCTTTGAGCCATATTCCCTGTTTGGGCACAGCCCCAGCCAAGCCACGATATCGTATTCTGAGTTCCGCTCTGAACTGGAGACATTTGCCGTGAGCTCAATTCAGGAATGGTGTGTGCAGTGCAATGCAGAATCATTGTTCTGCACAGGTGCCCTGGGTCAGGGTAATGCCACCCCAAAGAAGGGTATGGCTCCCGCTGTAGCTGGAGTTATTGGGGCCGTGGTGACGCTCGCCGTCGTTTCAATTGCTGCCATCATTGGGTTCTTCTTGTGCGGTGCCTGTAAGGGAAAATCTCGCAAAGTAAACGCCAGAAGCAGCCTTGGCGGGTTCAAGGGACCTGGAAAGCTTGCCAGTGACACAGACGTTTCCTTCCGTAACCCAATCTGGGGAGCCTCCAAGACTAGCAATGCTGATCCTTCTGACGGGATTCGCGCTGGGGTTGTTGTGCCAGGCCACGAACGTCTTGGAAGCTGGGAAATGGGGCAGGCAAAGAAGGAAACAGAAGCAATTGCGTCGGATGGAGTGCAGAAATCACCACTTGGAGAAGAAGAAGACGATTGGCGTATTCATAGTGGATTGCAGCCTGTGAAAATCAGAGAGAGTGTATAGGACAGAGCGATGATTCGTCGTCCTGAGGCTTTCATAGTTCGGGTGCCTGATTATGTGGTCGGCGTTGCTTGCGCTGGATCGGGACATCGTCGCCACGGCGATGATGTTGTCGATAATGGACGATGTCGATAATGCCCGTTTTAATAATTTGAGAAGGCCGTAAACAGCGCTTTTCCCACCCGTTCCTTTAGTCATAAGACTCTTTCTCACAACGCGTTCCTTCTCCATCACCTATCTCGTTGCATTCGACGCGTTCCCTCGCGTAGTTACCCGCGTAGTGGCCTTGCTCTCCTGCAACTTCGACTTCACTCGATCTCGATCGTTCTTTCTTCTTCAATCAACCTCGATCGTCTTGTTTCGTATGCTTCATCCAAGCCTTTCCTTCTCATCAAGCAGTGAATATTCCACATCCATTGCAATGATGAAGTATGAACTAACTTCCCTGCTGGCCTTGCGTCTAGAACCAGAAACTTGTTGCAGATGGACAACTGAATCCGCGCATTGTAAGTTTGCTTCTTGTGTCCTTTTCATCTCCTTGTCAAAGCTTTCATGGTGCAATGATGATCTGCTTGCTGGTTCACGCAAGAGGCAGTGAAGATTCTCCTCCATGAGGCCTCATCGGGCTTCGTGGGTCTGGACCTCACCGGCCAACCCTAACTCAGTGGTATCGGGATTGCTGACAGTGACAATCAACCTAGGTCGGAAGAGGTATCATCCTTGCAACATCAAATCAATAATTCGTGATAGCCCTCGAAGCCGATCGAACAGACACCGTTCCAGAGTGTTGCGACCGGTGAACAGCCTGATATTGAAACCCAACCCTCCCACCCAGTCAGCATCTGCTAAGAGGCCTTCTATGCACTCTTTCAGAAATAACGCTGGTTTTATCGAATTCCTCAAACAACATTCTTCCCCTCAACACCAGCGAGTCACAGCTGGAGGAAGAATAGTCCCAATGAACCCACGATCAGCTGAAGCGGACCCTTGGGTCCCACTGGTGGACAGGGTGAGTACAAGCCCGCCTGTAATGGGCCAGCCCTTTGTGGAAGGTCAAACCACAACAATGAGCGACGCACGACCCACTGGCACAGAAAATGTCAGATTAGTCGGCAGCGCAACCCAGCATTCAGAAAATGCAGAAGATGATTTGGCAGCCATGCCTTTCGTTTCGAACCAAGAATCGGCTCAGAGAGAAGTCAACACCGCTTCTCCTGGCCGCAGGGAACGATCGCCGCCGTTTATCTCATACATCCAAGAGCCCGTGGTGGAAGAAGACTGCGAGGACCTTATTGTTTGCCGCTGCCGGTCATGTATGCAAGATGACCCCATTTACATCCCCGAGGACGCACAGAGACGATGGGATCTGTATGAACGCGACATCAAATCAACAATGCAGGAGATCGCAGGGATGTGGCATTATCTCGATCTCGGCGATTGGCCACCCCCTCTTTATTACTTCCGCTTTGCAGAGGAGCTGATAATCGAAAACTCGGACACCTGGGAGGAAGGCGAGATCTTGCTCACGCACAAGCTCAACACCCATGAGAGATATCTATCAGAGATCAATCAGGCGATTGCAATGAGCCCTATTTCCAACGGACTCCTGCTAGATCGTCGCATTGAGAACACCATGCACCGTGGCAAACTTCGTGAAGCAATTGCCCTGCTCGACGAGAAAAGGTTTATGTTCCGCGACAGGAACGGGCAAACGATTGCAGCAGCTCCCACTGCAAATGCAATCTCCCGTGATGATCAGGAACCAGAGGAATCACCCCTATTTCAGTTGCCGGGACCAAGCCGCTCAATTCCAATTATTGACCCAAGTACCGGAGAAGAAGTCGGAATATCTTCTATGACACAAAGTCCGGATTCAGGCTATCACATCATAATCAATCCCATCACTCCCGCGTCAGCTGCAGCGGCAAACGAATGTTGTGGTGACAGAGGGCTGGTGGCATTGACTGGTGAACAGGGCGACAGAGCTCAGGGGACTGTACACAGATCACAAGACCCACTTGAGATCGTTCCTAGGGAATCCGGGGGGGCTCAACGATCAACTCTTTGAAGGCCATTCAGAACATGGTGACACCCGCTACCATCATGCAGCTAGCCGTCACATCTCGCGTGACTCTGAAGAAACTTTGGTATCGCCGAACGCCGAAGAACATGCACAGGTCGTCACGCCTGACTCTGGAGAAACACTGGTGCCTTTTACCGGCGAGGAA
The DNA here is from genome assembly GCF_028827555.1 of Penicillium brevicompactum. Lineage (NCBI taxonomy): Eukaryota > Fungi > Ascomycota > Eurotiomycetes > Eurotiales > Aspergillaceae > Penicillium > Penicillium brevicompactum. The sequence continues at coordinate 477,951 of NW_026623208.1, forward strand.
GATGAATTTCATCCACGCGACTCTTCATTAAAATTTGTGAGGTCAACTGAGGAGAGAGCTGAGCAGTCTACTTTGCATCATTCTGGAGAGGGACTGAGGTCGTTCAATGGCTCAATTGGAAGTTTCAGTGAGAGCGTACGCCGCCAGCAAGCTCGGGTACAAGATTATGAAGACGTATCGTTGCTTGTCGAAGACTTCGATAGAGTCTTGAATCTGCACAACGGCGTGCATTCCTTGCCTCGGAACTTTGCTATGGCTTCTGATGACATACCGTGGGATGCTGAAGACGTCTGGGATTTGGCGTTCAATCCAGGCAACAGGTGGCATTCTTTGCCTTGGAACTTTGGAAGGGATTCAGTGCCGGGGATACTCGATTTCTTTCACCAGAACCATCGGAGAAATGTGAATAACGGGGATAATGAGGCCGTTCGGACCACTGATGCAAGCACGACTTCGCCTGTTGATTGGGACGATATTATGAGGCTGACGTGCCCTTCTCCCACCCCGTGAGTCTTTTGTTTTGCGCAAGGATTTCAGTTGATAGGAGATTGAGATACTAATAACCAAACCCACAGGTCGGACCCCAATGACGACTGGAATCTCGGTAGGGCAGATGTGAGCGTTCATTCGACTCCTCAACCCTCTAATTCTGAGGCTGCCCCGCAAGTTGAGCCTAATGGGGGATATTTGCCGAGCACATCAATGAGTGGTACTCACGATATACGCGCAACCAACACGTTCCCTCAGCCAATGTCTGAAGCGAACGCAAATGCGGGCGACTCAGACGTGAACACTCCCTTGGGAAACGAGGGCCCCGAGGCTTGGACAGATGATTCTCCGCTGTCACCATCGCAGCCATTGGCAGTGGTGAAATTCCCAGACAATGATCTTCGTGTGCCTCGCTCGAACCAAGATGGGTCTCTCAACATGGGCCCTGAGGCTAGGGTAGTTGATTCTCCGCTGCCACCATCGCAGCCATTGGTGTTGGCGACAATTCCAGATAATGACCTGCGTGTGCCTCACCCGAGCGAAGATGGGTACGTCGATATGGATGGACCAAGAGAAGTCTCAGGTCGTAGTTGCGAGTCGAGCTCTCAACGCCTGGACAGTCCCGATGTAGCCACTGCCGAGTCCACTGGTTCACGGACAGTTGTGAGATTTCAGGGATCCCATCGCCGTCGTCACAACGCTCGCGCTAGTCTTGTTGCTTCTCTGCAGCACTTTTTGCCTTTCGTCACATTGAGGGATGGAGGAAGCATGGCTGCTGCGTTTGGGTTCACTGAGCCGGACCGTGTGGCTGGCAGATCTCAGCGTCTGTGGATTATGACACGATTGAATCGACACTCCGATGGACACTTCACTGCAGCGGCGCTTGTTAACACGAGCCGAATCAATGCACAGGCTCAGCAGGACTGGTTGCGAATTGAGTTCCCGACACTGTGAACCTCGACTGTGATTCCACGAAAGCTCAAGATGCACTTCAACCATCAATTGGAGTGTGATAGATTGAAAGCAACTGCCAGGAACAAAGCTGGAGTTGATGAGGCTTGGGAGGGTATGCACCTGCTGTTAGGCCAAAGTCAGCCCGGAAGATTTTAATGACTGTGAATATGGAGGCGAATGATACTTACGGCATTGAGCATGCAACGCACACATCAAATGCCCAGGTGCATGAAGCTGCAAATCAGCAGTGGAAGCTCTGGGCCGAAGAAAAGATGAAAAAGTGGTGGTGCGAGAATCGAAGCTTGGAATTTGGGAGGATAAGAGGCGAATACGAGAGAAGAGGGTGAGGGGTTTCCCAACGTGGAGATCAGAGGTGAATGACAATACAGGGCGCGCGCAACGTGCTACGTACCAAAACTGGATCAATACCGATAGCCCAAGGGCTCTAATTTACTTGCTTTTGCATGGAACACGATACGACCAATGCCTAAAGGGCCTGAATGATTAGCGAATGGAAAATATCTCTAATTTGAATTGCGTTCAGCCTAATCTGCCGACATTCTTCTACAACAGCCCTGGATTTGGAATGTTTCAGGCTTCCTATCCAGTGGATCCACGGGTGTTCCCTGTCAGAGAATGTAAAAATGTAGCATGTTTCGGGTAAGAGCATACATATGCCCAGGTCTATAAAATGGAGAGCTGAAATAGGTTTGTGTCTAAGAGTTTAATTATGAAAGGTTGCAGATGTGGCGCGACACCTGGGCATCCATGGACATCCAGTGTCTGGCATCGGATATAAACTGTTACTAGCTACTGCCCAGGTGTTCAAAGATTCCAGTGAAAAGAAAGGTACTATTTCACGAGTTTACAGGCATATGCTTACCCAGTGGGTACGGTGATACCAGTGAGGTGTTAGTTAGCTGGACAGACTATGCTGTGGTTGCCAGTTGACGGACTCATGCATCGCCCATCTGGTCAAACATAATTTGTATACTCTTTATAGAAGCCACGAGAGGTTGATTGTTCATACAAGATAGGTGAAGTGGGTGTACAAAGTACTATAACCTCGGGGTGGCACCCAGCAAGAGGCTATCAGCGTTTCAGTGACCAGAAGAACCTTAAGAGTTGATAGTAGTCGTACTACAGAAGGTACGCTGCCTGCTCCTGCTTTGTCACGATGAGGAAGTGGCCTGATGTCTCTTGTTTCTTTCTATGGCAGACATGCCCCCGCATTATAATTTTTGAAGCCTCTGAATGTGATTAATATCGAGTCCATCCGAGTCAGGGCTTCGGAGTAGAAGCAAATAAGGTATAGACTGTGAAAAGTGCCATAAGATGGGGTTATCCGATGCTTTGTAAGAGTCAGCCGGAATGCGTATGGGACGCCACCTATGTCGCCACCTTGTTTTTTCTTCTAGAATCCTTCCGTGATTGGTATTGTGTATATCATCGAGGCGAAGAGGCCGAGAATAGAGTGCAAAATCACGAACTGCTATATGTACCATCCTGCCTACATTTACTGACTCTCACAGAGGTTTTTTTCCCCAACCCTTTCTTCCCCGATGAGATACGTCAACCCTTGACGATCGAGACACTTAGTCCACTTTTTTTTGGATGACTAAGAATTTCTCCACGTCCTGGGCCTTCTCAACTTCCTCCTTGACTCGGCACTCTCTCACATCTACACTTGTTTCCACTTGACATGCCGTTTATTTTATGAGCCTAGATTTTGTGGCACTTGTCTTTTCCGGTCATTTGGGTGGACAGCCCCTGCATTACCGCTTCTTAACAATTGCCCCCCCGCGGTTATCCCCCAGCCGGCACTTGGCACTCTGGAACGCCAAACCCTTTTACCCGCCTCACGCCTTTTCTTTCCACCGCGTCCTCCTCAGTTCATCTTTCAATACTAGGTGATTGTCCGTTGTTCAGATCTTGCAGCCGCCGTGACACGCCCACTATGACGCAGCTCTTTGCCAGTCCGTCGGCAGTGACGAATAACGAGAAGCGCGGGAATTTCCCCGCTCTCTCCCTTCCTTCGCGGAAACACTCGAACGAATCCGGCCATCTTCCGACGAGAATTAAGAACTTTTTCCGAATCAACAGTTCGAGCAGCCATTCCCCCTCCAACGCCTCCGGCTCCAACAGCAACGAACGGGAACGAGAGCGAGACAGTCATGGCTCGGCCAAGAATGAGGCCAAGAATGAGAAGTCCACTTTCCGACAATCGCGATTCATGCCAACGATTGGTCGCAATCGGTCAACAACCGTCGCCAGTGAGGGCAACCCTCTGGATGATAGCATGTCGCCTACTGCGTCTGCCAACCCCTACTTTGCCCACCAGGGTCAGCCCGCCTTGCGACACCGTAACGACGGTTCCGTGCCCTCTTCTCCCCCAGATACCCCCGAGTTGCAGGTGACCGGGGTCTCCGCAGTGGAGCAGGCTACCACTGCGAATAAGGAGGAGTTGGCGCGCAAGTTGCGCCGCGTGGCTTCTGCCCCGAATGCCCAAGGTTTATTCACAAGTGGGCAGGGTGACCGACCGCAGTCGGCAGAAATGGGCAAGGAGCCCCTAATTGAACAGTCCGGAGCAGTGGGTTTGGCGAATGCTGCCAGCGACAAGGAGCTTGCTTTGGCGGTGCCGTCAAACATCGCTGATAACGCCTCTTTCCGTCGCACATACAGTTCGAACTCCATCAAGGTTCGCAACGTGGAAGTTGGTCCTGCTAGTTTCGACAAAATCAAGCTTATCGGTAAGGGTGACGTTGGTAAAGTCTACCTTGTTCGCGAGAAAAAGTCTAGCCGTCTTTATGCTATGAAGGGTATGTTTTCAAATACTGAATTTATTTTGAGAGGTCATGCTAACTTGCGCATAGTTCTGAGTAAGAAGGAGATGATCAAGCGCAACAAGATTAAGCGTGCATTGGCCGAGCAAGAGATCTTGGCCACCAGTAACCATCCGTTCATCGTCACGCTTTATCACTCTTTCCAGTCAGAAGATTACCTCTATCTCTGTATGGAATACTGTAGTGGAGGCGAGTTTTTCAGAAGTATGTATCAATTCATTCCGGATTCGACATTGGCTAGTATGACTTTTGCTGACTTACTATAGCATTGCAAACTCGCCCTGGCAAGTGCATCTCTGAGGATGCAGCCCGCTTCTACGCTGCAGAGGTCACTGCTGCCTTGGAGTACCTCCACCTCATGGGATTCATTTACCGTGATTTGAAACCGGAGAACATTCTCCTACATCAATCTGGACACATCATGCTTTCAGACTTTGATCTTTCGAAGCAGTCCGGGCCTGGCGGTGCTCCAACAATGATCCCCGCGCGTAGTGGCGGCGGCAACTCCACTACAGCTTTGCCCACCATTGACACAAAATCCTGTATCGCTGATTTCCGCACAAACTCCTTTGTGGGTACGGAAGAATATATCGCACCCGAGGTGATCAAGGGATGTGGTCACACTAGTGCCGTGGACTGGTGGACTCTTGGAATCCTGATCTATGAGATGCTCTTCGGTACCACTCCATTCAAGGGCAAGAACCGCAATGCGACATTTGCAAGCATCTTGCGCGATGAAGTGAATTTCCCTGAACACTCCAATGCAACACCGACATCAAATCTGTGCAAGTCCTTGATTCGCAAGCTCCTGATCAAAGACGAAACCAAACGTCTAGGTGCTCGCGCCGGTGCTTCAGACGTCAAGACCCACCCATTCTTCCGAACCACCCAGTGGGCACTCATTCGTCACATGAAGCCACCAATGATTCCTCACCAGGGCCGTGTAGGAACTGACACGGTCAATTTCCGGAACGTGAAGGAGAGTGGAAGTGTCGACATCGGCGGCACTGATTCCACTAAGATGAAGGGTGTCCCGATGGACTCGGGACTCGCAACCCCCAACGGCGAGCTCAATGATCCCTTCGAGGAGTTCAACAGTGTGACCCTCCATCACGAGGGCGATCAGTAGAGTCTCCGGCAGCTTTGTCACTTGTTTCTTTTATCCGATACACGAGGAAAACTGTTGTCTGTGCATCCGCCTGACGACTATGATGCATTAACGACTGTATTTAGATGCTTTTCTTCCGCAAATTGGGGGTATGGAGTGTTTCTGAACTTTTTTTTGGGCGGATCTATTCACGTTTTTTTTTTTTTTTTTTTTTTTTTTTTTTTCATCAAACTCGCTGCGTCTCATCGGCTGCACTCGGCATTTCGCATTTCTCATCGCACTGGTTCACTCCCTTATGCGAAGGCACGACATGGCATCGATACCAAAGCGTTTCTTGGCATTGTTGCCGTCATCCCTTATTTGGTCTTGCGTTCTGCAAATTGTGCTATACACTTGTCTTTCTGTTCTACCTTGCAGCGAATGGCGTTTGGGATGACTTGTTTTTATTTCGGGTGCGCTTTCGCGCGACATTTGGACGGTTCAATCTATCTCTATACGGCTCAATTTCATTACCTTTTCAATACTCCTTTTCCATGCTGTTCAAGGTTTGGTCGTGGTACATGGCATGAATATAAACTCTCTCTTTTGTGTCTATCCTTTGTGTTGTTCGGGATGGAGAACCTTGGAAATCTGCACAGGTGGAAACCGATGGGCGTGTCCATGGGTATACGAGTTACACTGATCAACGTGAGAATTGGACCCCGGACCGTGATGCTTCACCTAGGCATGTAATAGATTCCACGTGTATCCATGGATGCTTCCCGTTCTCGGTTTAGCAAATGAACCCTGTAATGGATTCCAAGTTTAGTTGTTTTTGGCGTTCTTTGCTCGCCTCGGCGCCTGGCTGGAGGGCCGGCGTGACATGGAAGTGTATTGCTCGGTCTTGTTTCGATATTCCTGATCGGAAATCACACACGAATGTTCAATAGAGGTTTTGATTACCGAGGGATGGGCACTGGAGGGTCAAATTAAACATCCTGCTAGTGCGAAGTCACCTGATGGTGAGGCTGAGAGTCGTAGCCCCCTTCACCTGGGCAGCTGAAAGGCAGCATCTTTCTCATCCATATTTGCAAGACGTCTCAGCCATGGAATCGACAAGCCATTTTGGTGTTAATAATGGTACACAAGTGGGTGTCAACAATGGATCTATCACCGCGAACTTTTACTCAGGTACGACTCGTACGAGGTTGTGCAACCTTGTTAGTACATCTCTGACCGTATCTCCCCTATAGATCTCACTGTGGTCCGCACCCTCGCCCGCTCTCTCCACCGATCGCTTGCCACATCGCGCGATCCATTTCAGCAAGTTCAGAATGAGCTTGCACTCCTTGTTGCTGGTCTTGAAATCGCCCACAGTCCGTCTTCGCTTGATGAAAGCGAGGTCTCCACATCAATGAAAGATGAGCTGCGTGGCTGCCAAGATAATCTTAATCTTCTCCGCAAGATGAAAGTCGACTACGACAGTCGGGATTCCGAAGTGTCTGAAGACGGGAACTTGAGTGATTTAGTAGAGAGACTGGCAGTGGTTAGGCTTGAACTCTCATATTTCACAACGACGTTGGGTTTCATAAACACCACCCGGATAAGGTTGGTATATGACCTCTAGGTACCGCTATTAAACTAACAATCTGCTAGAATATCACAGGAACATGTTGTGAGGATGCTACAAAAGTTTCTTTCTGATGATGAGAGCCGATCCAAAGCAAAAACAATTGTTTCCGGTCATTCAACCCTAAGCGATGATCGGGGGAGCTGGAGGCAGTTGCGAAAAGAACTCCAAGACGCAGGCATCAGCCCCAAAAGTTTCTCTGAAAACTTGGACCTCATTATCGCAATATTCCAGAAGTCTTTTGTAGCTGACATGCCTGATCTCGAAACTGTGACTTCATATATGATCGACGGCCCAGAGGAATTCTTCAATTCTCAATCGGACATGAGTAGGGCGTCAATTGTCTCAAACACCAATGAAAGTACATCCTCGATATGGGACATGGATGTTCTACGAAGGCTCGATGTTCTTGGGGGAAGCGATCATCAACGCGTTGACCCAGCCTCCATTACAGCAACAAATGACCTGATCCCATGTGCTAAAAAAGGAGATTTGAGGGCTGTCATACAAATGATAGATGGAGGCTGTGACGTCAATGCTTTGAATGAATTCGGAGATAGCGCGCTGTCGTTGGCGGCAGCTGAGGGACATCGGGATATTGTCCTGGCATTGTTTTCGAAAGGAGCTAAGGTCGGGACAATGAATCAAAACAGGGAAGGCGCTCTCGTGCAAGCGGCAAGAGCCGGGCACATTGAAGTACTCAACATCTTGATGGCTCATGTAGAGCCGATAGATGATTATCAGTACCACATGGCCTTGGGCGCTGCAGCAGAAAAAGGTCACACAGATGTTGTGAGGCTCCTGTTGGACCGAGGAGTTGATCCAAATCATCTTGATGCGGATGATGAGGATGCCAACACACCGCTGTTCAAGGCTGCAGGTAACGGCCATGACAAAATTATTCGCGTTTTGTTGGATCACGGTGCCAAACCCAATACTCTGAACTTCTGGAGCGAATCAGCGATGTTTGCAGCATGTCGCTCAAAGGAAGAAAAAAGTGCGCGGCTACTACTGAAATTTGGTGCTTCCCTCGACCGAAAAGCAGAAAGCATAGCTGATTATCCATTATGGAAGTTGTTGCATGATGACAGTCAGATGAGACGATAGGCCAAAGCATTGGAATTCCAAGGTTGAAATGTGGATTTAGCCCAGTCTTAATGAAACCCCGAGCTTCGGTCCCATGAAAGGCAGCATACCCCCAAAAAGAGTCAAAGCCATATGGAATTCAAACCTCGCAAGAAACTCCTACAAGGAAAATGTGAGTGGTTTCTTTGGTGTTTTCTCGGGTTCCACCGCCGTAGTTAACACAATTCCTAATGGCTGAAATCAAAAGCTGAGGTGGACGACGAGGGGACCTAGACTTTCTTTTGATGTTCATAGATTGAATGAATTTTAATAGCATTTATCTATCTGGTCTATAAACAATGAAATTTGGAGCATCGTCGAGACCCAACATGCCTCAATGCATGTGATGAGGGTCTGCTGCACAGGCCTTGCGACACTCTTCTAGAATCCTAGCCTGCTTAGCAACATCCCCCAAGCGACTGATGACCTCCTTATTACCGTCATAGAAGGTGAAAACAGCATATGGAATATTCACCTCCTGGCAGAATTCCTTAACAAATTGTTGCGTCCTGCGCAAGTTGTGCCTTGGAATCCGGGGGTACAGGTGGTGAATTGCCTGGAATTGCAGTCCTCCATGGAAAAAGTCCAACCACGGCGGACAATCCACATCCATTGTCGTGCGCAACATCTTTTGTGGGAACGACTCCGCAGGACCAAGATCAGCGGTTGACATCGCGTAGTGAGAGAGTGTGATCTGCACATGGAGCGGGGAGGTCACCATGTGTGAAATGAGCACAAAAGCCACTCGATTCCACCAGTCTGGGATGCTGCTCCAGACAACACCGTATCCGAACCACGCCCAGAAGAAAAGATGGCCTGCAAATTCAAACCACCGATGCCACCAGCCGGCACCTTGCTTTGGGCCTCGTCCGACAATGATATGCTCCCAGCTCAGGAAGTATAGGTTGAAACGTCCGAAGAGAAGAATAGGGTAGTACATGTAGTGCTGGTACTTGACAGTAATCTTAGCAAATGCATCAAACTCCATGATGCGGTCATAGTATGTGCTGCGGAGGGAATCGAAGAATCGGTGAGAGAGTGCGAAAAAGGGCATCAACTCGATATCTGGGTCATGCTCGGGTGCATTCGTGACAATATGATGGACATTGTGGCTCCGCTTCCACCAACCCAGACTCAAACCTCCCAGATAATCTGCGATGATCATGCCAATAACTGTATCAACTTGATAATTGTGTGTGATGCCCATGTGACCAGCATCGTGGGCAGAGAAGACAAGTTGGTGCCAGAAGAAACCAAGGAAGAGGCCCGAAGTGCAGAACCAGGACTTGTGTAGGAAGAAAAGGAAGAGCCCGAAGAATAGGGTGTAGCGGGAGATCTCGACTGCGTAGGCAGAGTAGTTGCAATTGTACAGACCGGCTGCATGAATGCGCTTGTTGAGTTGGCGGTATTTCTGCTTGATGTTCTCTTGATGTTCAAAGTCAAGAGGGGGATATTTGGCCATGTCCATCTCGATTTGCTCTTGTGTCCGAGCATCGATCACGTATGCATGGGGTTTGGTTTCTAGCGGAGGGGTGGCGCTGATTGCTGAAGAGATGGTCGAAACTGAAAGTCTGCGTCTGAGGCCTGGTCCATCTACCTGGGCGTCGAAGATAGGAGATGGTGGCGCAGAAATGTCTTCACTTGAGGATGAGTCGATTATCTCTTCTTCGTCTTTATCATAGAGTCGGAATTCGCCGCCCTGGATCGGGGGAAGGAAATTGGTCCATGGTCCTTCTATGCGGCCAATTTGGAATTTGCTCATGCGCTGACGGGCTTCCTGTGAATGTAGTCTTTCAATGAACGTTAGCCGAGTCACTTTGATGTTTTCAGAAAAACGCAAGAATCTTGGAACACTCACGCGTTGACTTCATCTGTAGCATCTTTGCCTATCATGTGCTTGATAGCCATATCACCACCGGGGTGGAACTTGATCCAGCCATCCAGCCTAAGCACTTTGTCGTCGACGATGATAATGAGCTTATTCTCGGCAATCATGCCCTCTACCTCACGTCTCGAGAAGACATTGTCTCTGCTTCTCGCAGGAGTTAATGATTTAGCCATTGTGCGGTCAACAGAAACCGATGGTAAATCGTTATTCAGATACTATTTCAAACATGGGAGCAGCACGCAGCTTTAAGAATAATCTCCACAGATATTCACACTGGGTCATTTCCATTCAGCACTTAATCTACACTGTTACCTGATCCTCAATTTTAGGTCATAGCGCGAGACATTTCCCGTTCCTTCAAACCCAGGGGACACCAAGGGGGCAGTGAAATGTGGTCGGTCCAACCGAGGGTGGACACGGGAGAACTTGGGGAAAAGAGTGGAGGCCGAAGTTGTTTGGTAAAGACTGTGTGACATTACTGTGGACACTGGCGTGGCAACTGGGGTGAATATGGCTTTTTGGAGTGGTGGGCCCGTACGCGTATCCGACGCCATGTCAACCATGTGCCACAAGTTGATAAGTTGAGCTAAACTAAGCTTAAACCTTGCCCCTGGCGGAAATTGAAAGAGATCGTTGGAGCGGCCCCCTATCTAGAAGGATTTGATCTACAGAATATCAACCTAGAACATAGAGCATTAGCAGAAATTTCGATTCCAGAAAATTCTCGTTCCCGAAGCAACACACAGTTTGCAAGATCTTCCAAATCTCATTCAGGTACGTGGTAATATAAGGAGTGGCGAGTCGTATTCGTCTCCAGATCTCTCTTTGGATACTCTTGGCGCCACTAACCATGGACCTAAGGCGGAAAAACATTGACACGTGTCCACCTCAAACCCTAGAAACGCAACTTTATCATTTCGGGTCAGGGACCAGATCACTTCGAGAAATCAGAGAAACGTCTGTGAACCGTCAAGATCTACTCCTTTTCTGCCCCGCTATTGTCGCCTGTGCCCCGCATCTGAGAATGGCTCACGTCGAATGAGTCCACACTTACGTATTGGCTTGCTGCTCAACTCAAGTCGCCACCTTTCATGTCTATCTTTTCTGAACCTAATTGCAGGATCATGTTGTCATGGTCCACTAGGCTGGGTAAGGCCGTTTAGCAACGGCAAGGCAATTACGATGGGAAGCATATCGACGTTGTACAAGACCACTCAGGTAAGGCCAAGGCTGTTCGCGTACACTAGAGTCAATTGAGTCTTAGGGCCGGCAAATCCACAATTTCCATTGTCTTAGCAGAATTGGCATGGTCAAATAAGTTATTTAGGGCGATGGCCTCGCGTTAGCCGCGACACTGAGTTGAAAATTGATCTAGGCTTCCAGATAAATAACGTGGGAGACATGTGATTTGGACAGTCTGTCTGAGACCCAGACACGACGCAGTGGGAAGGATTTACTTGGGACAATTCTGCCTGGGAAACGTATTTTGCTTTTTGCCTCCTAATTTCTCACACGTCTCTGGCGATAAGGCGAAATACAAAATATCCACTCTCGTGCGAATTCCGCATCGGGAGCGAGCGAACTTTGAGATTTGGCATACTTCCATGGTTGTAAAACTACGTACCAATATGCCTAACATCTGGGCAATCCAAGGAGAATGCTATTAGCAAAAATTTGTGCTTAATATTGTCTAGTCAAAACCAAGGAGACATTGCGTCGAAAATCCAGCAAGTACTCCGTATCATTCTCGAAGATACGGAGTACGGTGTACGGAGTATTCGTACTCCGTATCCAAAGAAGATTTAGGCTAAGACGCAACCACATATGATCCACTCAAAAAATGCGCTCGTTCCATTACAGCGTACATTTAGAAATGCTTGCATATGAGTCGACAATAGCGCTGGAGCCAAATAAGGAGCTTGGTCCCCTGAACACGAGCGACCCCTTCTATTTGTTAATGGGAGCTTCGTGTCCATGATTGAACCCACTTGGATCGTCACATACTAAAGTAACGCCGCAGCTCGCACTTGCGCTCGCAGAATCTATCAAACAAACATGTGCTCAAAAGGGGGAGTCACATACGATTCAAGACATATCTCAACCGTGCCCACTCTTTTGCGGAGCTTGCATTTGGTGCCAATCCCCAGCTTGTAGGGTCGAAGGTAGACATCGAATCAAATTGAATGCAACACGGGTGTCTGCTGTTTGATCTGTCCCGTCGATGTGTTTCAGAAGACGGGCCGCATTCGATTGCCTTCAGAATGCTTCTATGTGCTTCGTGTTGCGCATGAGATTTGCGCCGACCTATAATATAATCGTTGCCTACAGGCTGCGCCCCAACCATACTCTGGTATTTGAAAAGCTATAATGTCCAGTCACAAGCGATAACAAGAGCACTTGGGGGAAAAGAAGACAGCTCCAAGTAGCTTCGAATAATAGGCCAAGTGAATATCTACCATTGTTAGGCTATCTCTTCGGAATACCCCAAAATTAACCAAAAGGAGAGTGACTCTGCCGAGCACAGGCTTTTTGCCAAGGTGCGATTCACTTACTTCAATAATCTCGGTGAGCCTAGAAGCAGAATCAATGGCGTGGCTGCCTGTGTGGCCAGTGGCCTTCGGCCGTACCTAGTTCAGCAAAAATGCTCCATCCACGGGTACTCCATAAGGGGTTCACGAATACGACTAGAAGGCTATTTCAGGAGATTTTTATCATCCCTCGCCCACAAGGCAGCGACATCACTAGCTAGTCAACAGTCTAGCCAGCTTTTACGAGCTGTCCAGAGGGTGTCTGTCTCAATTCATTTGAAACGCCCCTATTTTTCTGCGCCCGTCGACTCAAATATTTACCATCTTCAGGTATTTGGCACTTGACATGTGGAGATATAGAGTAACTTTGGATATGAACACCGAGGACGTTAATTAGCGTTCATGGTTTAACGTAAAGTACTTACTCTCTGCTATCTTCTCTACATACCTCGATGTCAATTTTTTTGAATGAAATCTTAGCCTAGAGAAATTTTGAAAAGAGAGTGCAAAGCAACAAGCCCTTGGAAGCCCCGATTCGCCTATGGGCATCCATGAAGGGTTGGTGTTACGATCATCAACACCATCCCAGCGAGAACCACCTCTCTGCAAGCACGAAGTAGCAATTTAGTTCTATCGCCAACCTTGAAACAGAAGCTGCAACTTTGTCAACCTTAGAAAATAACACCACTGTATATCAATTTCTGGAGACACAGGACATATATCAACAATAAAAGCGAAATGGGGCTATTGATTTCTATCCTCCATGTTTTTGTTTATTTATCCTCGAAAGAAAAAGAAGGAAAACTATTACAGCGAATAAACAGAGCCTTGGAAGCAATGCCCATAGTTTAACTATCTATTTCTACGATATTTTATTGTCAAGACAACACATCAAAACGCGCGATGGCGAAAGTGCGGATAGACATGAACCCATAGGCCTGGAGATAAGCTTAGACAAGTCTCAAGCGGGACCTCCGAAAACACCTCAACACCCAACACGCGTCTGCGATTGACGCCAGCTTACTCCGTACAAACCACCACAATGTCCGCATTCGCGCCCGAAGACCCAGACGATTACTCGTACGCCGAGGCCGACCCCGCGGAAACCTCCACCCCTCCAATCCCAGATCAATCGGGCAACGAGCCGGAATCGTCACATGGCCGCGGCCACTCAAACAACCCCCTGCTGGGATCTGACAACCCACTGGTTTCCGATCTAGAGCAGGAGGTACTCGAAGAATATTCTCGACTGTTGCGGAATGTGAACCAGGTACGCGGACAAGTTTTGCCGTTGGCTTGGGTGCCTCCATCTTGGACACAGAGTAGATTGCTACCTACCCGGCAAACCATGATGGGGGGACCTCTGCTAAACGCTACCTGGTAGCAAAATACACTGGTACTATTGAATACTGATTTGATTTCTGTGTGCAGCTCTCCGACAAAGTCGCCGACCTTGCGGGCTCGCCCGCTTCCATGCCCCTCGATGGCCTACGTCTCCTAGAGCGCAAAACCGCGACAGTGTGTACTCTGCTCAAAGCCAGTGTGTACAGCATTGTTCTACAGCAGCAGATCTGGAACGAGAACGAGGAGCAGCAACAGCAGCAACAGAATGAGGCACAGTTCCAAGACCAACAGTATCAACATGGATATGAGGAAGATGTGACATTCCAATAAGGTTGCCTGTTATGAATGAGATTGACGAATTTTTATTACTCGCGTTTTATACCCGGGGTGTTGTTCGATTTCGAGTCTTTGTTTCTGGTGTTTGGAGGAACTGAGACTCCTGGATATATGATTTCTTCAAAAGATGCTGTGAAATAGCCCAAAATACTGGAATGTTGATGACGCATTCATGTTGAACAACCGACTTATACTTATACATGCAAAAGACACAAGAACATGGAAATGAAAAGCATTATATACACACTGGTACGAAACAGCCAGTCTGGTTGTTGGGAAGGCTTAAACCTTACCCGCGTAGTAGACCTTGCGCACGTCGACAAGCTTTCTGCCGAGGGCGTGAGCGATCTGATCGGGGTTGCGCTGGCTCATGATGGCCTCGTAGGCAGCCTTGACGGTGTTCATGGGGTTTCTTGAGCGGCCGGTCCGGGCCGACAGGTCGTGGATACCACCGGCGCGGCACATCTCGTAGATGAGGTGCTGAACGCGGAGACCGAATCCTAAGTTGTGGTCAGTGAAAGAACTGTACTGTGAGATATAAAGTTAACATACCAGGGGGACGGTGCATGAGCTGCAATGATGTAGCTCCGACCTTGCCCTTGACATCACCAAAGATGGTGCGGTTCTCGTAACGGGGGATGGGCTGCATGTTGCGGATGGCACGGTATTGGGATTGAATCTTGGCATCAGCCGCCTCGTCGGACTTGGCCTCGCCAATACCGAGAAGACCGTTTCCGTTACCAGCAATGGAAAGACGGTACGCACGGCGGACCTTTCCAAGTCGGGTCTGGTTGACGACACTTCGCGAGACAAGGGTCTTGGTCTGGAGGTTTGAGACCTGTCGCTCTGTGTACCCCGTGGCCAAGAGAAGGCTCTTGAGACCATCCGTCATTTCCTCCGCCTCGGCCGAACGCTCCTTCTCGCCCTTCTCGGCGGCTGTCTTCTGCTCTGACGCACTTGGCTCGTCAATGGTTTCACCGGGTCCGAAGAAGTCCGGAACAAGCGAGCTGTTCGGGTTCAGCTCGTTTTCCGCCTTGCCCTTTGTGACGCGCAAACTGTCTGCCCACTGAACGAAATCAGCACCTGTGGGATCCTTGCCTTCGGGGTATGATTCCATCCAGCGGCCAAAGTCCTCAGCGAAATCGTCATCGTTCTTGAACTTGAAGTTGTAGTCCGTGTTCTCCACCGGGGCGCGTTGGTGCCGGTCAATTGAGGGCTCAATCACGGAGAAATCATCGAGATATTTGATGCTCATAGGATCACTGCGTTCCTTCAACTGCTCGGCCAGATCCTTGGGATCGATAGCTGATTCACCGGCGTTGATGGCGGCCATCTGGGCTTCGAGGTACTGCTTGGCCAATTCGGCCTTCTGCTCTTCGGTGTAGGGCTGGTAGTTCTCCCCAGAGGTAGCCTTGACATTGGGGAATTTAGGTTTTCGGTTCGAGAGGGACACAGGCGTGGGATGGAATTGGCGACGCGGGACTCGAGTGACGGGCGTGGCAGCACGGGAGAAGCTGCACAGGAGGCATCGGGCCGGCCGTGTGACGTTCATGGTGATAATTGGATCAGCTCTCCAGCTGATGCCGGTAAGATGAGCTTTAAGAACGACGGAAGAGGCGAAATGCGGAGACAAGGGACGCAAAGGCACAAAACGCTGTCGGAGATGAAGCATCGGGAGGAATTTCTCTCTAGCGGGCGGTCAGCCCCCGTCCAATCAGCAACGCGGTAGATGCGTTTCTAATAATTTTCCCATCGGGCGATTCTCAATTCTAAAAATTATTCCGCAGTCACTTTTCACCTTATATGTTGGCGATACGATCTTTCGCTTGGCGACTGACTTCACCTGTGTCTCTCGGCTCCTTGCGACCCTTACAATTACGATCAGCTTCCGGTTTCTACCCCGATCGCCGTTCTGCGAATGCGCCATTCCCCGCGATAATGGAAAACAATACCAAGAAACAATTTGATGGCAAGAAGAAGTTCAAGAAAGCGAAGGTCGAGAAAAACAAGAGCAGTGGACACGATGAAGTCCTCCTGTGCGATATCAGCAAGCTCTTGAAGAGCAATCAGCCTGCGCAAGATGAAACCAACGACAGTGCGCCTACTGTCGTCCCAGAGAAGTTCACCGAGATCGATGTCAGGATTCTGGAGCTTTCATCTACTGGCGATGGTCTAGCGCTCTCTGAAGACAAGAAATATGTCTATGTCGTTCCATTCACAGTCCCCGGAGACCTTGCGCGAGTCAAACTCGTCAAGCACTTCGAGCCATTGTCGTACAGCTTAACCGATTTTGTCAAAGTGATCGAACCTGGCCCTCAAAGAAACGACTCATTGATCAATTGCAAGTACTTTGGAGAGTGCTCGGGGTGTCAACTTCAAATGATGTCATATGACGACCAGCTTGCACACAAGCGTCGCATCGTGGAGAAGGCCTATGCCAATTTCTCTGGATTGATCCCCGAGCTTGTACCTACCATTGGTGAGACTTTTGCCTCGCCAATGCAGTTTGGATATCGCACGAAGCTCACGCCCCATTTTGCAAACGGCGGCGCGAACAAAAAGTCAGACGAAGAGCCGATCGTTCCTCCCATTGGTTTCACATACAAGAACCGTCGTATGGAAATGGACATTGAAGACTGCCCTCTAGGTACGGACATCGTGCGCCGTGGTCTCACTACCGAGCGCAAGCGTGTCGCTCAGAATATTCGCTCCTATAAGAGAGGTGCTACCCTCCTGATGCGCGAGTCGACCGCGCGCATTCCCAAGGATGCTTCATCCACTACCGAATCCGACGCACCTAATGTTGAAGGTATTCCCGCCTCTGTGAATGCGGACACTGGTGATGTGATCCGTATCGAGCGCGAGAACTACATTGAAGAAAAACGGTGCATCACCAACAACAATGCTACTTCTTTTGAGTACATTGACGACTATGTCTTCAGCAACAAAGCTGGTGCTTTCTTCCAGAATAATAACTCCATCCTCTCCGGATTTACAGAATACATCCGCGAGCGAGCCATTCCTCCTGGCAACGACCAAGACGCCAAGCCCATCAAATACCTCCTCGATGCTTATTCCGGCTCTGGTCTATTCACCATCACCCTTTCCCCGCTGTTTAAGTCCAGTCTTGGTGTCGATATTGGAGGCGATTCCATTGTCTCTGCACGTGAGAATGCTCGCGCAAACAAGCTCCCCAACACGGGCTTCGCTGCTGCCGATGCCGCCACTCTCTTCAAAGACGTCCCTTACCCATCTGATCAGACTCTGCTGGTCATCGACCCGCCTCGCAAGGGTTGCTCTGATGACTTCCTGCGACAGATGCTTGAATTCAAGCCCCGTCGTGTTGTCTATGTGAGCTGCAATGTCCACACCCAGGCACGTGATGTCGCCGTTATGGTTCAGGGTGACGAGAAACAGAATGTTCGCTACGAGATTGAAAGCATTCGTGGCTTTGACTTCTTCCCCCAGACTGGTCATGTGGAAGGTGTGGCTATCCTCAACCGCACTTCTTTCCCTCAGACTCAGGCTGCCTAAGCTTGTCAGTCACGTCATTCCGAGCAACTTGCAAAAATCTTGTAGCATCTATATATTCATTGATTGCTTTTGATGGTGCTGGCTCGTTGATTTCATCCAAAGACATCTCTGTCCCTATCCTGATGTGGTTTTACACGGGGCTGGGTCGCACCTTTGGAGGTGGATGGTATATATGTCTTGTCTTGCATATCGCGGCGTTTTGGGAAGGATCTTGGGATAAAAGCAGGGGGCTTGATTGCGATAATCTGCATTTACGTGTTAGTGTAATACAACCTTGGAGATATCGACCTTGGAATGGTATCAGTTCTGAAAAGAACATTGAAGCCTATAACTACATTACTCTATAATATCTCACCCAGATGCCGGGGTGTAGTATGCCCAGGTGTTGTCAATGTTCGGCAGCAAAGCACCAATTGGTTCAAAACACGTAACAGCAGTAAAGCCTCCGCACTATACATATGACCTCTCCTTCCCTGATTAACTTTCCTATGCTCAATCTCTTTTTGTTTTTCAATTCTACTATTCATTCAAAACTCCAATATTCTAACCCACGTGGCGATGGCTGAGCAATCAGATACCGACAGTGGTTGTATCGCATGTGGCTGGACAGCTTTCAAGCAAGATCGGTGTCACTATTCAAGTCATGTGAAACTCTTGTACGGCGCATCCCAGCGCGGCGTCTGATCAATCGGTTCTGATGTCATCCTAAAAGATCGCCCGGACGAGGGCCCAAAGGCAAAAATTGAAGCCAAGACACTAGACTTTCTTGCAAAATCTACTGCTGGTACCAACATTGAAATACCCGCCCCAAAACACATACGCGACTGGGTCGATCGAAATGGGCGATACTTTACCTTGACCGAACGCATACAAGGCCAAACACTCGAGCAAGCGTGGCCGACTTTATCAGAGTCCCAAAAAGTTTCCATTGCCGATCAGGTCGTCCAAGTTCGCAAACAACTTCGGTCTAATTTCACCTCAACTACTATACAAAGTGTCGACCAAGGCCCTTGTTATCCGGGCTTACTATTTCTGGATATGGAACCATATGGGCCATTCCACTCTGACGTGGAGCTTTGGGATGCCCTTGCCATGGCTTATGACAATCTACCTAAAGATGTCTTCGAGAACTTGAAAAAACGCTTTCCAAAAAGTGAGCCGTTTGTGCTCACCCATTGTGACCTTAACTTAGGCAATATCATGGTTCGGAACGGACAAGTTGTTGGTATACTTGACTGGGAGTATGCTGCTTATCTCCCTGTCTGGTACGAGTATATCTCGGCGTCTTTTGCATTCACAGAAATGGATGTGGAATGGAAGAAGGTGCTTCGAGAGCGTCTAGGTGTACATGGTGACGCATATGATGATGCAAGGGCTCTTTGGAAGGACCTGATTAGTCTGAAACAATATCCGAATCTGGATGAGAAAGGTCAAGAAGCTCTTGAGAGGCTAGCATCAGTTTAGATTTTCTTGATGCCAAATCCATAAAATTGCTAGTCTTTTTATAGTAAGTATGATCTACGACCTCTCCCCTACCTTCTCTTTGGACAATCTTCCTCGATAATCTTTTAGCATAAATAACGATAGGTGCATTGCCCAGGTGGCATTTAATATACTGACAACCTGATATGGAAAGTGAAAAGTTCTATGGATCGTTCTCGATCCCATTTAAGATTCTCCAAGAAATGACGCTTGCTCAAACTTGCCGGAAGGGATTGATATAGTTTTACCAGGGCAGAGTTCCGACTGTGGACTCACATCTACAGCCTTTAAGCCCACCATGACTTGCATCACTTGTTTCACATTGCGAATGATGGGATGAAACACCGGTACCAAACTGTTTTGATGATAATAAGAAAGGCCACCAGAAAAGAAAGAAACAAAGATAAACTGCCAACTATGAACAAAACTTTGAAAGGCTGAGCTACACCTGCATCAACTGACAATTGTCTAATGATAAATTTCACTGGTTTCTGTTTACGAGCTTCCCGGACCACCAAGCAGGGCAAACCGCCGCACAATGCTGGGACCTATCTCGTCATACTCGGCCTTGGTGTGGCAGTAGCTTCGGAACTCGGGAGTCTGACCCAGCAGACTACCTCCGAACCAGGGACCGTGACGCTGGCGTTTGTGGGTAACGACCGCAACATCGAGACCACCACTCCGCGCGCCACCGCTACGGGCCTCGGACGCACGAATTCGGTCATCTACCAAGTGACGAATGTCACGCTGTAGGCGACGACCAAAGTCCTTGTACAAAGTAGAGCCACCAGACAGGACAATGTTCTTATAAAGTCCTCTTCGGACATCGATGGGGGAGGATTGGATGACACCGTCGACGACGTTAGGGAGCGGGGTGAGGAAGTCGGACGAGTAGATTTCGGGGTTGAAGAAAATTTCCGGGGCAAGGAAACGCTCGTATCCAATGTCAATGTTCACACTCCGCCCGTTGGGCGCAGTGACGGTGTGCTTGAGGAAGCGGTCTGGCTCGCGGTCGTAACGGGCAAACTCCTTGACGATATCCGGACTGACGTAGCAGTACTCTTCCTTGACCTTCTCTGCTGTCTTCAAGCTGCTGTCGGGCTCTGCGCGGTCACGTAGTAGGTTCTGCACGAAATATGTGATGTCGCGTCCAGCGATTGGGATACTCTTGATGGAGGAACCGATGACGTAGCCCTCGGCGACGGGGATAACGTGAGTAACACCGTCACCGGAATCGATGACAGTTCCAGTCAGAGAGCGATCCGTGACCTTTGACGATGTCCATGATGCGGCGAGAGCAAGGACGGCTTGGACGGCAATGTAAAGACCGGCGCAGTTAAACGATTCGAACATGATTTCGGCGGTGTTCTCGCGGTTCTCGGGAGGGTTCAGGGGCTATAGTTCAAGGTGTTAGAATTCATGCTAGATGCGATCCACTGGTGCACGCATTCTCCTTACAGGTTCGGTGAGAAGGAAGTAGTGGTCCTCGGGCTCGACGCGCAGGTATTTGAAGATGGAGTTTGACCAGAATCGCTCCATGTGGTCCCAGTTCTCAATCTGTCCGTGCCGAATGGGGTAGTTGACGCCATAGCCTGGACCTTGGCCGGCAGCCAGGGCCTCATCACCAATGAAGAAGTCCAAGTCCTCCGTGCCACGCTTCGCGGAGAGGTTGGAGCTAGCCCCACCTCCGCCGCCGAGGAACGAGGGCTTGTTTGCGACTGGAGGACGGCCTGCGGAGCTTCCAGCACTTCCAGCTGCCTTGGTTGCAATTGCGGTGGGGAAAACGAATGAAGGAGAATCGTTACCGGCGAAACCTGTAGGAACGGGGAGAGCATGTCAGCCTAATCCGCGATCGCGAGTCTCCTGCACCCTGCCCGACAAGACCTACCAAGCTTGGAATAGCCAGTACCGCTATACAGGAGCAAAATATCAGCATTAATCACCTAATAGGAACTGCCGTGGCGAGCTTACTTGTCCATGACAACGGCTGGTGTTTGGTTCGCCATGGCGGGTGGTTGGGCCTGGACACAATCCAAACACGGTAAGGGGTGAAATGAGGCCTAAGTGGTTGACAAGTTCAGACAAGAAAGAGGCAATTCCTCGTATCTCAATTGTAGCCGAAATCGCCCTAGTTCTGAGAGAGCAGGAGGACAGGCAGACAAGGCGGGGGGGAGGATGCCCAGGTATCCGGAGAGGTCGAGATTACCTAAGGGGGCACGTCAACATCATGTGCCGCTATTTAAAGAACTAAGTCAACAACGTTGGAGATGGAAGAGATGATTGCTAGGAAATAGATCATTTGTGTATTCCCTTTGGCCGTCCTTGGCTAATTTCGTTAACTCAAGCAGTCACATGCACCCCAAAATGGTAGGTACGACTGCTACAAGGTCTGATAAATTCTTGAAACTGTTTTGGTCTCTTCAACACCTCCATCCCTAAGGCATATTCCCTCTTTATTCTTTTAAACTATCATTCCTTATGAGAAGCAAGAGTATACTGCTTGTATTTGCTTGTCATATCATTACCTCTTTTCAAAACCTTCTATGGTCCGATCACCGGTGTTCTACACTCGCTTCACTTTACGTGCCCAAATCTGCCATTGCGCTCGAGCATTGGTTCCCTGTGATGATTTAGCTTGAAAAAGCTCGAAAACACAGCCTAGACGAGCACTTCCAGAGAGTCATTGGGCTGAAGCTAGGTTGTTAGCCTTGTTTTCACGTGTAGACTTCCCGGAAGGTCTTACATTGTGCATGAGACAGAGATAACCTGGCACACCACGATCAACACGTCTTAGGTGAGCTAAAAAACAAGAAGAATCCCAAAGAACTACCTATCCTCATCGTGTTTTCGTTATTTGCACCGCATTGTTCTCACGTTGCCGAATTCGCCATCGTGCTGGTTCTCACCTCGTCGGTTTCTCAGCCTAATCTCTCGTTTACTTCGCTTGCAAATCTCTAACCTTCAAAAGGTAAGTCGACACGGAGATTTCCTGGGTCTTGATATCGACGGATCATCATGTCACACCCTTTACGGTACGATGGCCTGTGTGCAATCTTCGTCCATGCTGGAGCAGGCTTCCACAGCTATGACAATGAGAACAAGCACCTTGAAGCTTGCGAAAAGTAAGAACCTATATGATGAATGATTGAACTCACATGGTCTGACATTCTGTTTGATTTAGTGCTACAAAGAAGGCCATGGCATTTTTGAGGAATGGGGCCACCGCCGTTGATGCTGTTGAAGTGGCTCTGATGATACTCGAAGACAATCCCATCACGAATGCAGGGTTCGGTAGCAACCTGAACGCACATGGAACTGTCGAGGGCGATGCTTCAATAGTTGATCATCTTGGACACAGTGGAGCGGCTGGAGCTGTGCAAAGTAAGTTCCCTGTGGCCCGAGTCTTCATACCTTGAGCTCTCTAATGTGGCTCTAGACGTCAAAAACCCGATCATGCTCGCCCGCAAAATTTACGACAAATCCAACGTTCAGCTAGGCATGTCGAGAGTACCTCCTAACTTTCTTGCTGGGCAGGGCGCCAAAGAGTTCGCATGGGAGCATGGTGTGATAATCATTCCCGATGAAGGACTGATCTCGCCATCGGCCGAAACCCGGTATAAATCATGGGCAGCAGAAGTTGCAGAGCACGAACGTATCACGCACAGCGAAGATGAACTTGATTATTGGTATCGCCGACCCTTGACTCCTATGGACGAACGCATCAGGCGCCTTGAAGAGAGAGATCGCCTTGAGAACCCCTACCAGCACTACCAGAGCAGAGTTAGAGACCCCAACCCAGACCCAGCAGAAGAACTCAGAGTCACCAGCACGCAGACTCCAGCTCCTGGCGGGAAGGGCCGCCCAGCAACATCCCCAGCTCACAAAGAGACAAAAAAGAAGAAGAAGGCCAAGACCGGCAGAGCTCGCACACCCGGGCAGTCTGTCTCATCAATGGGCATGTTCCCTGATGGAAGCCACGATGAAAGCTTCACGGCAGATGAGAAGGAACCAAGGGAAGATTCGATCACTGACACCATTGGCGCAATCGCAATCGATAGGTATGGAAACATTGCCGCCGGCTCATCTTCTGGCGGAATAGGCATGAAGCATCGTGGTCGCATCGGGCCCGCTGCTCTGATTGGCATTGGCACCCATGTCATGCCTGAAGACCCAGGTGACCCAGATGGAACTTCATGCGCAGTCGTCACATCGGGAACCGGTGAGCTCATTGGTTCAACACTGGCAGCCAGTACCTGCGCGCAGAGAATGTTCTATAACCAGCGAAAGGGACCCGGATGTCAATTCACTCATGTTTTGGAGGAGGATGCGCTCAGATCATGGGTGAAAAACGAGTTCACCGGTATGTCACGTTCCTTGCACATCCGCCATCAAACGCTTCTTGATACTGATGAAAGATGAATTTTGGCATACTAGGTCATCCAGCCGTGACCGACAGTTTTCTCTTCGGCGCCATCGGAGTCATGGTAGTCAAGAAGACCAACAGCGCCATGGAACTTTACTTTGCCCACAACACCGAGTCTTTTGTGAGTCGCTTGGTAATTTTCGACGAAGGACTGACTTCTAACTAAGTGTACCTGACAGGCTCTTGCCTCATTTACCAGCAACGCCGATAAACCGCGGAGTTTGATGTCTCGTGGAGCCCGTGGAGCAATCAGCCAAGGAGCCTCTAGGATCAGGTTCCCCAACTATCGTAAGGAATCGAAGCGATTTGAACAGAATGTGCATTACTAAGATGAATGTTGAACAGGGGCTCATTAAATCTGGATGCGAACAGCACTCGTCTGCCAACGAAGGCCTCTCAATGCCAACCTCACATTTGAGTGTCGATTCACATGGCAGCCTTTTTCAAGCCCTGCCAATTGCTTCTGATCATGCTCTTCTTTGCCTGAGAGTTAGTATACCCGGTTCCATCATGTTCTCTGACCCGACTACCTACCCAGCACGCCTGGATGACGAGTCGACGTGCGTCTTCCAGCCGTTGATTGTTCTTAATTGGACACACAGTCCTTGACAATCGGGAATAAGCCTTGTGTAAGAGTAGCCCTAAATCCAAGTGACCATCTGTGTATGCCCATTTTCTTTTTCAAAACTAGGGAGGAGAGCATTGTCTTGAATCATTATGTTGTAACTTGCTAAATGTTGTATATCCTACGCACCAGTATGCGTTCATATTCCGAGCCAACGCCAGGTGATATTGCAAGTGTCCAAGCAGCTAAAAGGGCTGCAGCGTTTCCATGTGAATGCATTTGATAATTTGACTCTCATGAGCCAGGCGTCGAAACAGACATTGGTGTCCCGGCTCCAGAAGCCCCGTTGACCTTCTTCTTCTTCTTCTTTTTCCTCGGCAACAACGCCGGCTTCGCATTGTTGTCCCCAGTATCCAAATGCGTCCCACAAGTCAAGCATTCGCTCCCAGGCGGCGGTTCGCAGAAGATACTAAGACAAATCGAACACACGAAGCCAACATCCACGACCCGACGATGACAGAAGCACGCAGCGCGGAAATCCACATCCACACGCGTAGGTAACACAAGATGTCTTCGAGACCTCTGATCTGGTAAAAATGCCATCATCAAATACTGCAGCAACCCACGTGGCTCCGAGAGCGACATGTATATACCCTTGGTGGCGTCAGACGCTTGCTGTAGGAAGACAGCGTCGCCGCTCAGCTTGCACACATCGATTGGGATGTGTAGGCGCTGACACGCAAAGATGCTATTCATCACGGGGATATACTGGTGTGCAGAGTCGCTGGAGCCGCTGACGGAGACGATTAGAATGCGACTCTGGAGTTTCTCCTCTTCGTTTGATGCGGAGTAGCGGTTTGACGGTGCGGTTCCTTGGGCAATTGTGTCATCCGGGTTTGCACCGCCGTGCTCTTCGGCCCAGGCGATTGTTCGGCGGTTGATGTGGCTCAGGGCTAGAGTTAGGGCGCCGGCTAGCATGGTGGATGTGTTGCTGCGGAGATGTTCGGTGGTCGTTGATTGTACGAGCTCTTGCAAATTGCGGGTGACTTGGTCTTCGACGATGCGGAAGGGTCGGTATTTATTTGGTTGGGGGGTTGCCTCTGTGTTCATTGAAATGTCGCCGTCCTGGTCTGTTGAGGCCGGCGCGGTTTGGGACGGGTAAAGCCATGCTGCTTTGTGCGTGTGTGAGGCTACCACAGCGATTTCATTTGCATAGTTGCAGGCTAGGTGGGCGTTGATGAAGACGAGGATGTTCGCGATTGCCTTGGACAGTGGGAGGGAGTCTTCGAGGGTGTTCCAGGCATGTGGATTGGTATCAATGACGACGGTGAGGAGGGACGGGGCTAGGTCTGGGACTGTTTAGCTGGGATGTTCTTTCTTCACTGGAGCCGAGACACTGACCAGTAGCGCCTAGTTCATAGTGCTCGGAGGCATCAACGGAGTTCATTGTGTTAGAACGCGCAGTCGCGGTTCATTGTAAGATGAGACAGACTCCCTTGAGCTGGTCGCAAACTAGGAGAAACCCCAAAAAGACCTTTTTTGAGCCTGTCAAATTGAAGCTCCCCAGTATTGATGGTATTTAAGCATCGAAATAGGAACAAGTAGGAACTTTCAAGGATGCATGCATAGCTTTGACCTCAAGATGATCTCGAAAAGATAAGGTCACGGGGTGATAACAGTCACTTTAGATATGACGCCGCCACTTTTGACACATTTCATACTTCCCTTGTTCTCGTACGCAGTAGCTTGACTCTATTTTCTTTGTTTTAGATCAGTCAGAAACCAACCCCAATCGGAGTTGGGGGGCCGTGAAGATCTGACTAAAACTACACGGAATATCTGAGCACCTTTTGTTGAGAGTTCGTTTCGGTTGATTTGACAAGATGGAGTGCTTGGCGGTGTATCCCTTGGACGCGCCAAGAGGCAATTATTGCGTACAGTGAAGTGAAATTCGGAACCTCACAGAGAGAAAGTGAGGAAAAGTGAAGCGGAGAGAAAAGCAGATCATCTGGAGTAGTACAGGACAACATGCTGACTGGGGAGGGAGAACGTGTCGTCGGCCGGGGATGTGGTTGGTCTTATCGCTGATTTTGGCTAAAATGATGAGACCAGCCCTGGAGGTGAAGTGCTCAGATGTACCTAAGATTAGACGCAGGTTTGACACTATCTGAGGGAAACAATTGGATCACTACTTCTGCAGGATATTACTCCGTAGTTCGAATAGTATAATAGTAACTCCTAACCCCGGCTCTATCGGAGCTCTTTATCTTCCCTCCGCTCCGCACTTCCCCTCCAGAAAAAAATAACGGGTCCTCTCCGCTCTCCTTTTTACAACCATCTGGAGTAATTCATTATCTCCGGATTTACATGCAATGGTCCTCACAGGAGAAGAACGTGCTGTACACTTGGCCCGAGAGGCTGTTGAACTCGTTGACGCGGGCCACCGTGAGGTACGTGATTCACCCCTCCATTGGATCTATATGCTAATTCATGCAGGCCGCCTCCCGTAACCTCCGTGAAGCCCTGTCGATTGCCCCCGAAAACCCTCAAGTCAAAGCTGCTTTCCTGAAAGTGCAGCAAGAGGACAACGAGGGTCATCAGTTACTGGACCTTGTTCGAAAATACACACAGAACGATGAGAATGCAGGGAAAGAAGCCGCGGCTTATCTCCGCACAGATGGATTAAAGTCGCCAGAAGGGGTCGCACTGGAATCTTTGAAATTATTACTTGCACAGCGACCGCAATCCCTGTCGCCGACACAGGATGACATCATCTCCGGGTTGGTGCGACAGAACGCCAGCGTGAGGCAGTACTTCTCCACCCAGCTCCAAACTTCTGTCACCGCATTTTTCGATGAGATCTACGACCGAGGCGATGGGGCAGCGGTGTGTCTTGATACAGTTGTCCTGGATCCCACGGTGTGGACCTCGGAAGAAACCCGCTCCCATTGCGAGAGTGAGCTATTCCAATTGTTTATTGCCAAGCTCATGGAATCTGGGCATGATCTCGACGGACGTTCGTTGAAGGGAATAACAAGACTACTGGCTGTTCATGCCGAAGAACTCAAGCATTTGATTGACAATGAAGGATTTGAGGTCATTCTATCGTCCTTGGACTATCGGTTGCCACTGGAGGTGCGCAGCCAGGCCACGTTGGCTACTGCCAAGTACTTGGAGGTCGCCAAGGAAGCCGGAGAGAAGAAATTCCTGACTCTGATCATGTCGATCATCGGCAAAGGTCGCATCGACGATCTAATCGTGGCTTTCTCTGCACTGGCCGCTATTTTCCCTGTGGCCCCCACGGCCGCAGCAAACCTGTTCTTGTCCGATGAATTCATGGCCCATCTTCAGCCATTGGCAAATCGAGAAGCCAAGAGCAAGAAAGTCGATCTACCGGTGCTGGAGCTGCTCAATGCGGCATGCATCAACCGTCCCTGTCGTGAGGCTGTCTCCAAGAAGTTTGGAGAGTGGCTATCACACAACTTAACCAATGGCAGCGATGCTTGTTCGGAACTAGCAGCGGTGGCTCTGGCGAAGATCCGGGCATCTGAGCCGGATAAGCCCTCCACTGGCAACGGTAAGGTCTTGGAGGATGATAGCGAGTCTGAGCTCGTTCACCGTTTCAAAGGACTGATGTCTGAAAGCAAGGTTGAGAACAGTTCCCACGCAATCGAAGGCTTAGCCTACACCTCGGTCAAGCCAGCCGTCAAGGAAGAGCTCGCCAATGATCCCACGTTCCTCCGGAATTTCATTGCGACCATGAAGAAGAACAGCTCTGACTCCTCGGTACTATACGGCGGTCTGATGATCGTCCTGAACATCACGAAATTCCTACCTAACCTCTCTGAAGAGCAGAAGAAGATGTCGCAACTGAAGGACTACGCGGACGCATCTGCAGGAAAGAACAAAGCAGCGGCCGCACCAGATGCTCGGGATGAAGAAGACGCCGTCCTGGCAAGATGTGCCGCAGTGATTGATGCCGGCATCATGGCTTTGTTGGTTGAGTGTGGTCGAATCGCGTTACCCTCCACCAATGAACTCACGGCCAAGATCCTACAAGCTTTGACAAGGCCTCAAAAGTCCCGCGGTGCACTCGCCCAGCAAGGTGCAGTCAAGCTTTTACTTGGCCTTGCAGCCCCAAAGCAAAGTAGCTCTGGCCCTGTCACGAACGAAACGACACGGATTGCCTCCCACGCGCTGGCCCGAATTCTCATCTCCGTTGACCCTTCGCACGTCTTCCCATCATCTGGGTTCCCTCAAGTGACATCCGCCGTCCGTCCTCTCCTCTCTCTTCTTTCCTCCCCCGAGACTCTGTCTTTCTCCGCCGACCAACCTCGCGATCTTCTCCCCGTGTTTGAGAGTCTCCTCGCTCTGACAAACCTCGCTTCTTACCCCCACGATGATTCTGCCCCGGAACTCACCGTCCGAGAAGGGTGGTCTGCAGTGGAAGACCTGCTTCTCTCTAGCAACGCCCGCATTCAGCGCGCGGCCTGCGAACTGGTCTGTAACTTGATGACCTGCGAGTCTGGCATCGTCAAGTTCGCCGATGGCTCCAAAGCAGCTTCCCAGCGTCTCCACATTCTCCTCGCTCTGACTGATGCCGACGACTTGGCTACTCGGCGTGCTGCTGGTGGCGCTCTTGCTATGTTGACAGATTTCGATGCCGCCATCGCCGCTGTTTTGGATCGACCCCGGGGCGTAGAACTTCTCCTAGGGTTATGCCAGGAGGACGACGACGCCCTCGTGCATCGCGGGGTGGTCTGTGTGCGCAACCTCACCTGCGTCGCGACAGGTGACATCGGATCTCGCGCGAAAGCGGCCGTTCGCACTGCAGGGGGAATTGAAACACTCACCGCTTGTATCAAGAAAACGAAGACGCAAGCAGTGCTACAGATTGCGGTGGAGGCTTTGAAGCCCCTGGTTCAGTAACGAGCATGATTGCCCTCGTTTTATTCTTTCTTTCTCTTTGCATGTGGCTATGGGACGGACTTGCTGATTTGGAGTTTGGGGGCCTGTTTACTTTGAATCGTTTTTTTGTTTTGTTTTTCTCGGAGATGACCTGACCATGAGCACAGCGGATTTAGCGATTGTCTTTTGTGTGTTTTGTTTACTTAGGGAAGAAGGCGTAATGCCTTCGCCCAAATAGCTTCAACCAGTCTACAACTATACTTCCCGAGGTCCTAGGTTGTTCACCTGATCCTTTTCATGTTTCTTTCGGGGTCCTTTGTTTCACGCTAGACCATGCCCAGGTGTTCCCAGGCCCCTAGCTCAAGGGAAAGTGGAGGCTACCCCAGTCAATTGACCACCTGACTCCGGAAGATACGATATGCGAACCCAACTAGTGTCACCGTACTCTGTAGAGTTGTGGCGTAGAGTCACAAGACACACACACATATCTCTTTGTACCTTGGACTCACCGGGAATTCAAGGGCTATGAGAGAACAAAGCCAAGAGTATCACGCAAAACCATCATCAAAAAGGTTGAGACACGGAGGATCTGGGGTCGGACATTGCGACTAGACCGATGCCGATCCCGACCCTGGGAGTCGGTTGTGCAGCAAGTGGAGTCACGATGGTTCAATTGTCAGCCACTAATTGCGTCGTGGGGGATCCTCACATCATTCCGCATGACGTGGGACAGAAAATAGCGGCAATTCACACACACCGCAAATGTGAAAGTGAAATATCAATTTGAAAATAAAAGAAAGTCGAAACAGTCGAAACAGTCCTTGAAGTTATATAATAACCCCACGGAGTCTGGTTCGACGAATCAGTGTCGATTGACTGCGCACACCTCCAGCTCTCCCAGCTTACACACCACTCACATCGTCCTCCTCGGCCACACGCTCTTTTGCTCGGCATTCTTTGGATTCTTCAGATTCTTGTCTGATTCGATTCTCTTGACCGCACATCTCAGGTACAGTCAGGACCTATAGGAGCTTGGTCTCTTTTATCTGCCCTCAATCTTTTTGTCCCCTATTCCCCTCAATGGCGTCTCTTCATTCTTACTGCGTTCGGACGCTCACCTGATCACATCATCGTGATATTCAGGTTGATTTTACGACTTTGGATCCGATCTGAACTATTTGAATTGGTGGAAACTCTCAACCGCAGAGTGCAAGCGGTACCGCCAACATGAAATTCGGCCGCAATCTGTCGCAATTCACCGTTCCCGAGTGGAGCGCCTCATACATCAAATACAAGTCCCTCAAGCAACTCATCAAGGCCGCCGCCGAGCAGATCAAAGCGGGTCAAGAGCCTGATCTGGCTGGTAAGATCTATACCGATTGTCTCATTCCATTTAAAGTGGTGAACCTCGTCTGACGTATTCTCCTCCGCAACAGGATTCTTCTATTCCCTCGACCGAAACGTGGAAGATGTCGACTATTTCTACAACAAGAAGTACGCCGAGTTCGCCCGCCGCTTGAAGCTTCTCGAAGAGCGATATGGGTATTCCAGAGACGGCCGTCACCAGCTGGAACCGGAGGATCGCCACGACCTCCGGGAAGCGCTGCTGGATCTACGTTACCACTTCCGACGGTTACAATGGTACGGCGAGGTCAACCGTCGCGGATTTATCAAGATCACAAAGAAGCTAGACAAGAAGGTTGGCGCACAGGCGCAGAAGCGCTATCTGGAGACCAAGGTTGATCCCGCGCCGTTTGCCTCGAATTCCCGGGTCTTCCAGTCCCAGGACCGCATCAATGCTTGGATGGCGATCATTACCGACCAAACAAAGGCGGACGATAAGATTGCTGACGACGCAAGCTCGACCCATTCTTCCCTATCACTGAAGCGGGGTGCCGCCCGCCCTTTTCTCAACCTGCCCACTAGCGTGCTGACTGCGGTGGATGATTCGCTGCGCAATGACGATACGCATGTGCTACTTGAATTGCTTGAGACGCTGAAGGTCACTTCTGATGAGGCTGGTGACACGGTCTATTCTAGGGTCTTGCGGACTTTGATTCAGCGATCTATCCTGCATCGGTCTCGCGCCGTGTTGGCTTTGTTGATCAAACGGGTCGAGACCCTTGAAGAGGACGATGATATCAACAAGCGCAATTGCTTGCATCGCCTGGTTATTTCTATTGGCCGCGACCAGCCCACGACTGATTCCGAGCCTGCCGCTTCTATGGTTCTCAATTTCCCACCGGAGACTACTCGCTACATCACCCCTGCAGCCCCTCCGACCCTTCAACCTCCCCGGGCTGTGGTCAAGGAAGAGCACATGTCCCAGCAGTTGGGCCGTGATGACCCAGTTATTAGCCTCTTCTCATTCTTGCTTGACTCACTGCGCCCTGACCAGCGTGAGTTTTTGATGGCAAAAGACAACGCCGGACGAACCCCGCTACACTATGCCGCCCAGTATGGCTTCAAGGCCGTATGCGAGGTGATCATCGAACACCTCTCCGAGTGGGAAATGTTCGATGTCAGTGACGGTATTGACGGCCCCTTGTGGCAGGATGACGATGGCTGGGCCCCGCTGCATCTTAGTGTTGTCGGCGGTCACCCTCAGACCACTCGCTTCCTTTTGGACTCGGAAAAACGCAACGAGGGCTCGCAGGAAATAGGCAAAATCAGGAAGCAAATCTCAAAATCAAGTGCTGTGCTGGCGCTCGCGACTAAAGCCAATTTCATCGACATCGTTCACCTCCTTGTGGACGCCGGGGTGGATATCAACTACCAAGACGAACAAGGAGAGACTGCACTGCACGTTGCTGCCCGCTTCGGCCATACTGAGTGTGCACAGATTCTGCTCGACGGCACACGCCACCAAAAGGCAGATACTGAATTAGCCGAAGTCACATACGGCTGGACACCTCTCTTCATTGCCTGCGTGGATGCAGCTTTGGAAGTAGCGAAGCTGCTGGTTGCAGCTGGTGCTGATATCGAGCGCTTCGATTCCTCTGGCTGGACAGCGAAGGAGCATGCAGCCCTGCGCGGCCACCTTGACATTGCCCGGTGCCTGGCAGAGGTGAGCCCCGGTCCTCCGGCAACCGAGCTAGATCTTTCCATTTCCACCCCAAATACGTCTACTCCAAATGTCTCCACTCCGAATCTTACTGGATCCGAGTCATCATCGCCCCCAGCCCAATCTGCACTTTTTGATCGCCGATCGAATGCGCCTGGTCCCACGTCTGGAAGCTCTGGTCCGCGCAATGCTGAACCTATCAAGACATTTGGACACAGGTATCTCACCAATGAGACCATGATTTTGGTCAGTCTTGGAACGATGGACATGCGCAAGCCGCTGGAGACGGTCAGCCTTGACCGCATTCCTATGGAGAACGCCCATGCCACCCAGCTGGATACTTCTCTGTCCATGGTCATCACAGCCAGCGGCGCCCACGGGGAGCCAGAGGTGATTGATCTGCCTGTGCAGGACAACATTTCCACCGAGCCTATCGTATTCCACACCAACGATCCCAGCAAGGTGCGTCTGCTTTTCGACCTTGTTCCCACCTACGCAGGATCGAAGGAAAAGGTGGTTGGCCGTGGTGTTGCTCTGCTGTCTAGCATCAAGCCTACTATTGGATCTCACCGAATCAACCTCAAGGGAGACTCTACCGTGCCGATTGTTGCTGCAAACACCTTGGAGGTTATTGGGTCTGTGACTTTCAATTTTCTCGTTATTACCCCTTTCACACATCCCAAAATGTCCATCACAGGAAACCAGACCTACTGGCGCTCAATGAGCTCCACAATGGTCATTGGACACCGTGGATTGGGTAAGAACATGGCCAGCCGCAACTCCCTACAGCTTGGCGAGAATACTGTACAATCTTTCATCGCTGCGGCAAACTTGGGTGCTTCATATGTCGAATTCGACGTACAGCTCACCAAGGATCATGTTCCTGTCATCTACCACGACTTCCTAGTCAGCGAGACTGGCATTGATGCACCTGTCCACACAATGACATTAGATCAATTCCTCGAGCTGGGCATGGGTCGCCAACGCACTGGTACAAACGGACAGACAAAGGAGGCACCAGACCTTGGAGCGCGCCAGCGCTCGATGTCAGTTGGTGGCTCGGAGTACAATCCGGCCGATTTGACCGAGAAGATCAAACACACCCGTGATTTCAAGAAGAAGGGATTCAAGGGTAACACCCGCGGAGAGCATATCCAGGCCCCATTTGCCACATTGGAAGAGCTCTTCAAAAAGATTCCCGAGCCCGTTGGATTCAATATCGAACTCAGTGAGTTAATCTTGCATCCTAAAGAGCAGCTATGTCGTCGATCTAACCTAGGTCGCCAGAATATCCCATGCTCCACGAGAGCGAGGAGGAGGAAATGGACACTTATGCCGTCGAGCTGAACTCCTTCGTCGACACCATCCTGACAATGGTCTACGACCTGGGTGGTGGCCGCGACATGTTGTTCTCAAGCTTCAACCCTGATATTTGTCTCCTGTTGTCTTTCAAGCAGCCCTCTATCCCCGTCCTTTTCCTTACCGACGCGGGCGCTTCTCCCGTTGGCGATATTCGAGCCAGCAGCTTACAGGAGGCTATTCGATTCGCCTCGCGCTGGAACCTCCTCGGTATCGTCACTCAGGCCGAGCCCCTAGTCCTTTGTCCCCGCCTCGTCCGCATCGTCAAGGAATCCGGTCTCGTCTGCGTTTCATATGGAGCACTTAACAATGACGGCGAGAACGTTGACGTAAGATATCCCCCTTTATTACAACGATCCCCCTCTAACATGCCTTTTTTAGTACCAAGTTGCGGAGGGCATCGATGCCGTCATCGTCGACTCTGTGCTGGGAATCACGAACGGCCTCATCCAACGACAGAATAAGGGCCTTACCCCAGGTCCCTCGCCCAACCCTTCCGCCATCAGTGACCAGGCCGCTGATCTCACCAAGGGTGCGATCCGAGTCCCTGTTCTCGAGCAGACGAAGCAAAATAACATCTAGCCAAATGTAAATTTCAGTCAGTCTTTGAGTACATTGTCATGTTCATAGATGCAGGCCTCCATTCCAGTTTGAAGCTGTGATCTATTTGCATTCTTTGTCCATAGTGCATGGCTTCAACAGCCAATATACTGTCGCTGTTCGAGTTCAATTTTACAGGGTTTTGCGCTACCGTGACGTCGTTTGGTAGAATTATTCGCGCCGCAGACATAACTATAGTCTGTTGCCCACCCAATACCTTAAATACATGGAATCGATTGATGTTGGTGTCTCCAAGGTTGCCGTACAACATTCATTGGGAAATTCTCAATTGTTATGCAAACCTGAAAACACTAATTCGGACTAGCTTAGGGCCATAATAAGGTGAGATTCCTTTTGGCATACCTCCTTCCAGAGCCCCTCCTTGACGTCTCGCCTTCCAGTGTTTCTTTTTCATACGAAACGAATCTTTGAGATTGTTGCGCGTGGAAACCAAATTCGATTTTGTGCTCCAACTTATATCTACTCATCAGCAGCCAGAGCCTCCCGTCGCCCAATGCTCTTAGGGTCCAAATAAGGCCTCTCTCCAAGACCAACCGCACGGTGTCCAGTTCGAGGACCAATTTCCTCATAATCCCACGTCGCAGCATGGTATACCGATCGGTTATCCCAGATAGCTAAGGCAATCAGTTAGCGACAACCATCACATTCACAGAGGATGAGTACATACCGAGATCATTAGGATTCTGCCAGCGAAGACGAACCTGCAGATCATGATTCTCAACAATCAAAGTAATGAACCACTGAAGAAGATGACGGCTCTCCTCCTCAGACAAGCCATCAATCTTCTGCACATGCGAGCCGACTGCAAAAACACTCTTCCAGCCCGTGACAGGGTTCGTGCGAATAACAGGGTGTTGAGCTTTGAGCTCTTCGCCTACATTCTCGGGTGCGCCACGGGGACCAGGGTGGATTTTGAAATCGTTATTCTTGGCCACCTCGTTGAAGCGGGGCTGTGCATATGTCGCCGTCAGGGTTTCTAGGAATTTCTGATACGGCTCTGAGATGCGGTCGTAGACTTCGTAGCCTGAGGCCCAGAGGGTATCTACGAAGGTTAGCCTTGGGTCTCTGAAGTGCTTGATGCTGGATCTTACCACCGCCGGTCCTTGGGAGCTCTGTGAGGCGCAGGAGAGTGTAATCGCTTGGGATAGGTTCGAAGGTTATATCGCTGTGCCATTCTCTGCGAGCACTCTGCTTTTGCAGGTTGCGATCTTTGTAGAGAGTTTTCCGTTGAGCGGAACTGATGACGCTGATCTCGTCGTCCTTGACGCTGTGCTCGCGACCGGAGTTGGCTACTGGGTGGATGTGCAGCCCAGAGGTACTGGGCTTGCCTGAGAGCTCTCCGAGGCGCTGGACGAGCTCCTTCTGCAGGTCATCATCGAGACCATCTTGCTTGCGGAAGAAGACGACTCCGCGTTGAGAGACTGTCGACGATGGTTAGATTTGGGATCTAAATTCAGTCTGGGTGGAAGGTACGAACTGGTCAGGGAAAGCTCCCGGAGGAGATCGTCCGAGTTGGGTGCACGCAGGAAGTCCTTCAAGCTGGCATTGGGGAACTCTCGTCCAATGACAGGAGTCACGTC
The DNA here is from genome assembly GCF_028827555.1 of Penicillium brevicompactum. Taxonomy (NCBI): domain Eukaryota; kingdom Fungi; phylum Ascomycota; class Eurotiomycetes; order Eurotiales; family Aspergillaceae; genus Penicillium; species Penicillium brevicompactum. The sequence goes on from NW_026623208.1 coordinate 513,711, forward strand.
GAAAGACTCAAAGGCATCGAGACTTCCATTTGACTTGAGAGGTTCACGCGCAAGACCCTTCAGCGTGATCTTTTCGTCCACGATGGGGACCACCGGGGTAGATGTTTCGGTGACTGCGGCCATTTTGAACTGTTGCGATTGAATGTTGCTTCGATGGTTACTGCTTCGAGGGTTTTATACTTCGTTTCGTGCCGAATACCCGTCCATCAGATAGACACCCCGCAGATCTGGACTGTCACACCATATCCCAAGGTCCAGAGCACGTCTTCGCCATTCGTGAAACGATAAGAGAGCCAATACTTCCTGTTGATATTCGCCATTTCCCCCGCAAATTGTGGAAGATGTCGGGGCGTGCCGCAATAGAACAATCTACATCGGAGGTTGCGCAACACACGGACTTCTAACAACTCCGTTCGAGAACTCGTTTAACAAAGAATGAAACCTTGATATACGAGAATGAATAAATCATCCGAAGATGTCGCTTATCTTGAATTCTGATTCAATGTGATCTTCCTAGCACGCCATATGCCAATCTCACTGGCACGGAGTATTCTGCCCATTTTATGCATACTACAACCAATATTCCGCGATTCCAAAGCTTGGATCACCAATCAACGTTGTGTGAATAGAATAATAACTTTCTTGTGCTGCATATCAAATTTATAACCAGTCAAAAGACCCGGACCTCCCATTTCTTCACGTGTCAACTATCTATAGCACAGGGAATTGTTCATTCAGTGTGCAAACCGGAAATCTAGTCGCTTATTTCCTTCATCTTTAGTGGTTGCCAAGTAATGCAATCTCTCGTTATCCGACATCGCGTTCCACTTCTTGTCGCGGCTTTGGTTGCGCCATACGTAGTAGGCCTTTGTTAGCAGGTAGATGAAAATGTTCGAGACAACAAGGCTGACTAGGACACGATTTCCCCTTCGGTACCGAGGAGCATCATCTAGAACTAGTCAGTATGCAATATGGAAAAGAGACGAATTTGACGAACCAGCCCGATAGATGTTGGATGCGATAATCCCCGAAGACTGAACACACATATTATACATCGCAGCCGAAACAGTACGCGACCGAACTGTGTTCGAATTGCGGGAGTTCAGATTGACCTGAACCGCATGTGCTATGATCGGTGAGCCATCGTCCAATGTATGTGAGGTGTGAGGTGCATGTGGTGACATTACCATTAGGATATGAGAGCAACAATGTCATCACCACCCACGCAGCCCATTTGTTAACCGAGTTGATATCGACCATGTATAAATATATAACAAATGGAAGGGTCCAGATCTGGCCGATCATCGATACCAAGGTTATTTGGCCGGATATTTCCGATATATATGTGATCAGCAGAAGGAAGATGATCGATAGTACCTCGGAAGGGATGATCAAAAGATTCACCACGAAGGCATTGAAGCCCAGACCCTTCAAGGTGAGAGTGAGATACTGCTTTGGAGTTGTCATTGGGGTTTGGAAGGTGAGTCCAATGATATAAATCGGCCAGAGATCATAATCTTTGAGACTTTTCCAGAGTAGCATTGGCGTGATGGGCTCTCGATTGTGCATTGTTCCTTTGCTGGGGTCATCACGAATGACTCTATTCACAATGATGGTCTCCTCCCTGCAGAAAATAGAATTAGACAGCTTCTTTGCCTAGCAATAAGACAACTCACCTTTCTGTAAACCAACCTGACTTGCCTCGAGCCCAGTTGGCAGTCTGGCATGGCCCAGGAGGCATGAGGATGAACGCAGAAAGACCGATGAGAAGAGTGAGAAGCCCCTACATCAAATTAGCAAAGTGCCATATAGAGAAAAAGGTATCGAGTGCTCACCTCCAACAAGAATAGCCAACGCCACCCGGATTGACCTTGAACACCGCGGAGATGCAGCAGTCCAAAAGCCAAAAATCCAGCCAGAATATCAGCAATGTTCATAGCTGTCCAAAAGAACCCAAGACGCAGCGAGAGCTCATGATGTTTGTAGAAGTACGAGAGATATAGAATCACCTTGATGTTTGTTAATTCGATAGTTCCAATGTTTATCGTGGTGATGGAGTACTTACATCAGGAATGAATCCTCCTTGTATAATGCCAAGCAGAGCCCGGCATACAAGGAAAGACGTTCTACCATTCAAGGCATATTGGCCCATGGCAACTGCAGACCACATGACCATTTGCGAGGGAATCCACCGATCAGGCCCAACCCATTTGCTAACAAGTTGAGAGGGAAGCTCCGCGCAGAGAAAGGAAAGCTTGAAAACTGTATTTCCGAGGTTGTAATCTGCAGAAAATGGGTATTAGCCTACAGTCGTTGGTAAAATTGTTCGCCGGGCTGTCCAAATCAGCTCGCACCATTGGTGTTCATATTCAACTCTGGCAGCAGGTTGTCTGTCAAAGCTTGCGCCAAGTTCGATCGATCCAACTCCAAAGCCATAAACATGATGCACGTAAACACCATGATGCGCAAATCGATCTTGCGCACTAGCTTGTATTCTTCGCCCCATGTCCACCGAGCCAACGGGTCGAATCGGTGGACATTTTCCCAGTCGTCACGAGGAAGATATTCTTTTGCTGAATCCGGGTTATCGAAGACCGAAGGCAATGTGGCAATTGCGTCGGGGTTGTAGCTTTTGCCCCTTTGAAACCAGAAGCGATGTTCTTCTTGGGGCTCGCCTAGAGATGGAATATCGAGACTTGTGGAGGAATCGGTCCCGTCTAGATCGCTCGTGATTGCTTCCCGTGGGCCTTTCTTTACCGTGTACACCGTCGACATCTTGGCGGGTCAGCAAGTAAATCCAACAACTCTGATAAAAGCAAAACCACTATTCGGAATGAGTATATTGCATGAACTTGCTCGCCTTTTATACCGGACGCTGCCACTCACGTCGGAATATTTTACCTTGATACATTGCTTTCAGATAAGAGCTCTCTTGGCGCTAGCTTGCATCATCCGGCCAAGCATTCGGTGATTTTCACGAGTCCTCCAAACCAGTGAGATGATTGAGGCTAGAATATTCGTATCCTGCCCAGGATGTGGCTGGAAATCACATCATCGCTTGCCTGCCTCGCATCTTACAGGAAGTTTAACATGAGATGTTGAATGTGGTGAAAACCCGAGATATAGCCAGGCGAGACCTTGGCTAAGACTTGGACCTAATTTCGGGGCTCTCGCCTTCTGAGGATCCGATAGTAGCTTTAAGACTTGACTTGATGAGCTCGGTTACTGCCCCGATAGTCAGTGTTTTCCAACTCCGTGAGGTTCAACGCGCGATATATACACGCATGTTTCTCCGAAGAAGATCCATGGAAACTCGCACTGATCCAGGACCAAATCAGTTTCGGATATTGCGACAATGAAAGCGACTTGTTCGATGCTGGCAACTGTTACGTTGCAAACTGTGACACTGACGACGGAGGGCCATCTATCAATGGTGAATGAGAACCTCTCTTTGCTGGCAACGAAACATCCACTGAGATGTCGTAAATAACTAGAACAAATTGCATGCGCTTCACCAATCTGGGGGGATCCAATAATTTCTCCAGGCACCATTGCCATTGTCCGCATCTCTGAATTTATCAACCCCTCCCTCCACACCACATTCACCTACTGTCCACACACCACTTTCAATCAGCTCTGTCCATCGTTCAAACAGCCTCTCCAGCCGCTGCGCCCGACGTTCGCCCCCAAACGGATGAAACCAGCCATGTTGGAAGAGTTCCGTGAATGAGCCCGATGTCACTAATCTCCCATCGCTCATCCTGGCCCCTTCTGTGTCTCGTAAATCAGGCCGCAGTGAAAACGGAAGAAGGAGGCGGAAGCCTGCCTCCTCCGTATCATGGTAGTTCCGAGTTAGAGGTTCACTGTAGAGTCCTGTAGGGATAGAATCACCTTCGCTCAGATCTGCATTTTCACTTGCTTGGGAGAACAAATATTTCATTTCCAAGTTGAGATCCACTGTCCGGCCTGGAGTTGGAAATAGTAGAACTGCTGGAACACAGTCATCCTCATTGGATAGTGTGGTAAATTTCTGTAATCGCGCAAACTCCTCTTTATCGTGTGGGACCCGTAGGCCAGGGGCGATGAATTTGAAGCGCGGGGCTTTGACTCTGGTCAAGAATTTGCGAATAAAGCAATCCTTCGGCACGGAAGCCGCATCGAGCTCTGAGCCGGTAAAGAGCGGAGCAGATATAGGTAAAAGTGAATCATGAGGCATCCGATATTCGACTGTAGCTGAGTAGCGCTCCATAGCAGCTATGGTGCTGTCAACCTGGGCATTGCAATAGGGAAGCCAGGACCAAAGACCGATTTGCGACCTTGACGTCAAATTGCACTCAGGCAGGCCAGGAACGACTTTACCCAGACGAATCATGTAAATCCAGTGCGTGAGAATAGTCTCCAGGGGGAACCACATATCCTGATGTTCGTCGACAGGCTCCACACTTTCCGAATTCTCCAAAGTCATCGGAAATGAGGCTCGATTGAGTTGCTGGTCGTAAAGGACGCCGAGACAATGCGAGCCTAACTCCAGAACGGTACCGTAGATCACCACAAACCGCTCTTTTCCTTCGTCCTCAAGATCGTTGTCCTCACATGGGAATGATTCATCGCAAAGTCTCATCTCAAGACCGTTAACCCAATAAAAGAATGTCGGCTCAGGATCAAAGATTAAATCAAGGAAAGAGTTCAGGGGCGCATCCAACCGCTCACGTATAGCGTGTATATCTTCAGCTGGTTGTCTGAAGAACCACCTCTCTCTAGCTAGCGCATCGAGATTGGGTGTGTCTCTTTTGTGGCGAGCCATCCAGCCATATGCGGCCAGGTAATTGTGTAATCTAGCACAACGCTCATAATCAAGAACGTCGTCATCACGGGCAGAATTTTCGTCGGAGACAAGAGCGTCATCGATGTCGAGTATTTGCTCTGAGGTGGCGTTCATGGCGATGTAAAGGGGAGAATTACATGTTCCAAGGTTGAACTTGAAATTCCAAAGAAGCCCTGGAGCAGTTGTGGAGGGGCGCGTCTGATTGACCCATGTCGGAGTCTGTGGCTGCCTGGTTTGTCAGGCCGCAGATGGGGTTGATAGTCCTAGATGCTCTCTCTCTCCCCCCTCTCTTTGTCTCACGATCCATTGTTTTATCATACTCGCTTCTTCCCGAGGTCTTCAGGTCCTCAAAAGTATAGTCCTGACAGGTAGTCAGTGTTTTAGGCGCCAAAGTCACCAACATACAGAAATCGCACGGAGGCTTCGTATGAGATAAGAATATTGATGAATAGCAAGAGGGGTCCGCATGAGGCACGAGTAGCCAAATGCCGCTGAAGACAGAGGCTGTCGCCCGTGCGAATGTCCAGTCGTGTCTTCGTGACGGCGCTCTTGAGTGGTATACCTCGGAGCTATCCGATCTCGAACGTGCTGCACTGCGGACCTTCCCTATGGACAGCGAGCATGGGTGGCTCAAGCTCTTGAAGCCAGGTTCAAACCGCGCGCTTCCACGGCGACGAGCCAACTGCTCGCAGGCAATTACTTCTGGACAGATGTCAGGAACGCTAGATCGGCCACGGCGTGGGCTCAGAGTATGCTCCGACTTGCTCAAGCCGCGGAAATCACCGATCTCATCCAACAGTTACGTATGATCTGGATGCGTATCGACCCCTCCCTCCAGCGTGACATCACGGAGCCGGTATCCGGTACAACAGTAGCCGCTTTCATGCAGCAACTTGACCAGCGCTACGGGCAAATACTTTGCCATAACAGTTAGCCCTGGATGTGGGTTCGATTTATCTTCCTGTAACCTATGTAAATGAATATATAAACCAAGTCAAAAGTCGAGTTTTCCAGCAAGTACAGTCAGCTGGGCACCGAGGCGAGGCCATCCTGAGGTCTTTCGACGGGTCTTTTTTGGTATCTTTTTTGGTGGTTCTTTTAATGCCATGAATTAGCAAGTAAGAAGGACAAAAGTGTTTAACTTTTCAGCCATTGTAGTGTGGTTGTGATCTGAGGACCTCAGGCCAAATTAGGCACCGATGTCAAACCTTCCAGGTTTGGAGTTCAACCACCAACACTGCCATTCTACACCTGCCACCTTTCAACTCACTTCTTTCTGTTTTGTCATTCTGCGCTATTCAGTTTCATCATGTCTCAACGGCAAGAAATGGACTCCAGTGATCTGTCACACAAGTTGGAGGCTTGTCCAATGACCCGCAACTCCAGAATCACCCAAAGAGAGCAAAGCTCTACCCAGCTAGACTTGCTCCCCGACCTGCTCATTTTGCAACAGTCTCTCACTCTGGAGTCGATAGTTTCCACAACTTCCTCTTTCGGCCAGCTAGTCCTTACAGCACGCAACCAACCGCACTTACAGCGAATCAACCAGATTGGACTCGGACTACAAGGTGCTGTGTTTGAAATGGTCGGAAAGCCGTCGGTCATCAAAAAAGAGAAACCAGGCAACGAGATCCTTTCTTCCAATTTGCGGCACGAATACACACTCCACTGCCGGGTCTCTGCTGCATTCGATCGCTATCAAATTCCAACGAACGCCGAAGTACTGGTACCCAAGCCCTTAAGCCTTGTGCCGAAAGAAGACGACGCGTTCTGGAACGAATTATTACCCAGGTTACCGCACGAATATCGTGACCGGGGTGACTCCATGATTCTCCAGCGCATTTTGCCGTTGCCGAAAAGTACCCGTCGGGCGTTGATCAACTCGTACTGCTCTAGCAATATGACCGAAGCGTCAAAGCTGCTTGCAGAACCAGAAAACAAGCACTGTCTCGCCAGAGTATATCTCGGAGAGAACAACGGAACCGTCAACCGCAAGTCTCCGCTGCGAAACTTCCCTTTATATCTCGATAACATGAGGGATATCGGTATTGATACAATCCGACTGGCGAGCGCGTTGGGAAATGCATTTGCTATAATGCACTGGGGTGCTGGGGTCAATGGCGACGACGTTGAGTTTGTCTTGGGAACCACGGCAGAGGGGCCCACACCAGTCTTTCAAAAGCGAGCAGTTGGTCTGTTTCTACTCGACTTTGGTCAGTGTGATGCAGTGGACCTAGCTCAAGACCGTGAGGATGTCTATCAGGCTTTCAGGGGAGCGATGGTGACGGGCGATAACCAATACTTCATTCCACGACCAACTCAACCCGCACTATTTGCCGCATTCAAAGAGGGATATGTTGAAACTGGCAATGTGATTCTGGTGGACAAAGGTCTGGACTCAAGGTTCGACATAGAAGAGTTCATGCAGGAGTACGAAGAGTACGCCGAAGACTTTCTGTATTAACTAATGAATCATTAGCTGTCATCAGTATGGAGCAAATGCTTGTACAACCTTAGAAGAAACGAGTACATTGGGGGATGTCGTACCTTGGTAGCCAATCAACAGATTCAATCCCTAATTCTCTGTTCACGGCTTAGCCAAAGGTTCCTTTACTCGACCAATCCCGAGGTCCTAGTCACTCGATGATTAGTTGGAAGGATAGCTCAAAAGACAGCTCAAACGAGGTTCCGAAGTCGATGATAGCTCTCTTCCGTCACCAATCGAAATATCAGATTAAGCCAATACACAACTACTCCTGTTTATAAGCAGCGATTATCGCCTTGTTGACCACGCGTGAGCGCGGCACTGAGGCTTGTTTGTAAGTATTTCACGGAGCCCGGAGCCCGGAGCCCGGAGCTCGGAGCTCGGGGTCGGAGAAGGAGAACGGGGCCCTAGAATCCACCCCTTGCCTGACGTTGAGTGGAAAGGCGGCTACAGCCCCGTTAGCCTCGGCACTCCGTACCCCGTACAAGTACGAAGCAACGATAAGAACTGTTTTATCAGTTCGCATATGTGTCTGTCAGACTTAGTACATATACCTACGGATTTAAGGCAGGAATGGGGGATGCTCAATTCAAGTTCGAGCGAATATCAAACTACTCCGTACTCCGCCCAGACAGCGAGCTAAGTCTGATTAGCTCCCAATTTTGCGAAGGGTTTAAGATCTCTTCACTTTTTGATCTTCTCTGTTAAAGTGACAAAAAAAGCCTCACTGTGCCCAGAGGAATCTCAACCCCGCCCGAGCCCAGGTCTTGACCCGTGCATGTAGATCACTAGCCCACCGCCCGGATTCCAAACTTAGGATAGGCGAAGCAATGTGGCTGGGCACAATGATCTCCTGCCAAGGGTAAAGGAACAGAGTCTACTCCGTATGCGCCAACAATCATTATCGTTTCCTCTGCACATCATAGGGCTGTGAATGTTGGAGCGGCAGCCCCTTCTAAAAATAAAAAAGCACCGCGAGTCAAAATTATCCTTTAATTTCCGACTACGAGTGACCATGCACGGCGTGAGTCATGACTACATCCGAGCCAAATCATCTAATTTGTTCCTTTGTTCAAAAACCATGGCTGAAAATTAGGAGCGAGAGAATACTCCATATGATCCCTGTATACGGAGTAAATTAGCCCAGGTCCACTGGTGAAGATTCCGAAAGTTAAGATGAACTACGGACGAAGTACGGAGTACGGAGTAAACAGCGCGTAAAAGTCTTTTGGTAAATACGTCTTAGTGTAAGGAGTAGGCAAATTAAGCGGGATGGCCGTTTTAAACCGTTTACGCGATGTAGAAATGGATGCGGACGCTAAAGCTTGTAAGATTCTGTCAGAACCAAAATCCGACGGGAATTCCAAATTATTGCATGTTCCTTCTTTATACAAAAACGGCAATCAAGATGTTTGGCAAGGTGACGCATTGCATGGGCTTACATCGAAGGCGTTGTCCAATGCATGTCACTGTTACAGTTGGCAGGGGCTCTATTTGGCCCCCACAGAGCGTTGGAGAATCCTAGTAGCGCTCCGCAGTTCTTGAATATGGTGTAACAATGGGTCTTCCAGGCTTGTTTTTAGAGGCTACGAGAATATAAATGGGTCAGATCTAGTCCGTAAGTAGGTTTAGACTTAAGAAAAACCATCGTCTGCGAGAGAGATTTACTCGCGGATGGAGCACCGAATTACTCCGTATTGTGGTGGGAAAAAAATAGATGGTACAAAACCAGGTGCCATACTATAACTAGAACAGTACGGAGTACTCGTACAATAAGTACCGGCTGGGTTATGGAAGCACCCGGGCGGCCAAGGTCCACTGGACCGGGTGGAGATAAGTGGAGAACAGAGCGGAGTGTCGGACAAGTACAGGCGTTCCATTGGCCATAATTTAAAAGCGGGTCTCGCGTATATGCACGTCGACACCAAGCGGGTCCAGCCCAGACATGTTGAGCCTCTTGGGCGGGTTGCGACCTGACGGCAACAAGCCTGTAAAGATCAACAAACCATTCGGGAGTAGATCGTCAAAATGGAGGTAGACCACCCCTGTTGATGCTATGTAATAGGTGTGGCATTTGCTCCAATCACGAAGTATGCTTGGTGTTGGTTTTTCCACCACCCTCAGCCCGGTGAATCATACCATTTGGCTTTGGCACACGGAAAGTTCTGCAGGTGTATTTGCCAAAAATAATCGTACAGCCTCACAGGTTATTCAGAGCATGAAGATTCCCCAATGCGGTCTATACAATCTACAATCTATACTGCTGACATGGAGTCATGATCGACATCAAATCTATCCCCAGGGATACAGATCGCCCCACCGTCAAAACCAATCCCACAAGGAGAGACTGTTCTCTTGATCACGACCGGGATGTGCCAGTCTGTTTGGAACTCGGTCGCTTGAAACGCCCGATCCGTAGATTCTAGCAGTGGGAGATTGGCTCCCTAATTTCCAATGCAAAATGCACCAAAATGGAGGACTCCGAGAGTCGACCCATAGGCGGGTGGGGCACACGAGGGATCCAATGGGGTAAATTTTAACCCAGGGACGTGCAGCCGAACGTGAGCGAGAGATCCAGGCTGAGGCTCTAATCGACTGTTGGAGGAGATGATCGTCCCCCGTGAATTCACCGAACGCCGGGCTTTTCGACCTTACTCGAGAACACCCGTGACATCCGGTGATTAGGCGTTCTTAGGATCGTTTCAGGCGTATTTCTGTTTTACTATTCGGACATAGCCCAGGGAATTTCTGTGATAAATTAGGCACTCGTGGATCGGCGGTAGTGCGTTCAGACATATACGATAAGTGCTTCTCCGCCGCCGTTCCGCCTTACCCACTCTGGCCCAGGTGCTTCTTTTGCGCTCTTATTAAAGTCCATGTCCCTTTTGCTTTATTTTTTATTTTCTTCCGCGGTTCTTCAGGATATCTCGTGCGCCTCACGCAGCTTCTCGACGCCACCTTACATTACTTGGCTGTTCCAATTTACATGGCCTGTTGAAAAACACCCAAACACCTTGATTCTATTTGAACAAGTCATTTCGCATACACCATGGCCTCCTTCAATACTCCTTACCCCTCCGCTACGCCGGCACTATTCGATCATACTAGATCCGCCTCATTGACCAACCATGACACAAACCATTCCGCAGGCTATCTACAATCTCAGACACAAACTCGCTCGCCTTCCCTGACAAGTTCCTGTCGGGTGAGCAAAGCCATGAAGGGAAAGCGTGTACATGCATGCGAACACCCGGGATGCCCTAAGGTAAATCTTGACAGGACTGACCGACCAATCAATCAATCACTAACAGACCACGCGCAGGTATTCACCAGAGCCGAACACCGAAGACGACATGAGCTCAGTCACGAGCCGAAGAAACAACATACCTGCTCATACGAAGGATGTGGAAAGGCATTCCACCGCGCGGATTACTTGCACCAACACATCGCCCGGCAGTGAGTTAATGCACGCAACCCCCCAAAATATTCAGAAACTAATTTCCATCTCAGCGCACCTCCAAAATCCAAAGCCAAGAAACCACTTACACGAATCGAAAAATCCTCGCCTCGGTCGGCTCAACCGCAACAAGAGCCACCACTAGCGCCGCAGTCCACTTCTCCACTTCCGGCTCCCCTGATCCAAGAAAAAGGCGATTACACAGGTGCATGGGGAAGCATCGACTCTTCAAATTCGTGTTCGCAATGTTCCGAGGGCCTGAGTCATTCTCCAGCATCCGTCGATGAATACCCGTCTCCGTACTCCTACACAGGCGAGACATGCAGCTCACCCCTTCCGAGCGACTCATTCACGAACCCCCACTACCCTTCGTCGGACATACCTGTTGAGATGATGACTGCGATCGATCAATATCTGCGCACTATTCTTAAGCCGGAGGCATTCTCAGTGCCCGAGCAGCAGATGAATCCCACCATTTGGAACCCGGATCTTGAGATAGATCCAATTTTAATGAAAATGGAAACCCAGGTGAGTCAAAATTGAGCAGGTATTTGAGATCAAAAGCAGGTTGCTAACTCTCATTCTCTATTAGGAACAGATACCAATGTACTCTTGGCCCACAGCAGACAGCATTCAATATGAAGGGCATACGACTCAGATGAACCAGCCTCAACCTCACTCTCACTGAGACTATTTGCTCTTGGCTTGCATGTTTGACTTGAGCGTTTAGTCATTTTCTCTTCCTTTTTCTAGATGAGGCTTGGAAGCCTAGTTCCATTGCCGCTCGTTGAAGGGGCACCATTCTGATACCCGAAGCTAGACTTTCTTTCCCTCCTTTTGCGATTCACTTTTAATGTTTCACGGACTTTACAGCATATCTGTTATCATTGCGCGTCATTTTTTCACGCATATTTACATTACGATACCCATTGATCCCAAATTGGACATTTTGAAATTTTTATTTGACTTCGGAGCCAGAATAAAGATCGTGTAACCCAAGAGAATCCCAGATTTTTCGACCTATCTCGAACAGAGCCTCATTACCCCTGCACATACGGAGTGACATGACCTTACAAGATTCAATGTCTCTTCACATTTATCCCTGGAGTTCCTCTGCGATCGTTGCAAAGGCATAATGCTAAGTAACATTCGGGCTCATAGTTAGCCCTGTGTTGAGAGCTGTGACTCAAATGTGTTCGTCTCGACAGCGACATGTCCAGTAGATCTAGAGAAGGACTGGTTGGACCTCCGGAAACCTTGGAACCCCAAGTTAAAAAGTAAACACCACATGTATTTTACGGTAAAACCAAGATCATCCCCGTAACAAGACAACCCGTGGCATCACCAGCTTCGCTCTTTCCACCCCATGGAATACTCGTAGTCGTATACCTCGTACACAGACGTTAGCCAGTCTGTCTCTCCGCGGTTGCCAAGAGCGCGGGTAATGTACAATGTCTGTCGCATTGGATGTGTCGCTTGGGAGTACAATCACCTCACCGCTACTCCGTACTCCATACTGTGGCTTCGAATCAATTTTTACCAGTACGTTTTACAAAGTAAACCTGGGAATGAATTGTCGCCGAGCGCTTCAAGTATTTAGACTTTTCACAAGGTGAAAACTCGAAATCGATCTGTCTCGCGAGAAAGTTTGAAACATCTTCCTAACGCCACTTGGTCTTCTGTGGACGCGAAATGCCGACAGAAAATTAGTAATATAGTCTTTCAAGTAAGCTCAGACAATTTTGATCATCCCACGAGGTTAAAGTTTCCCACGCTAAGTTGGTCGCTCACCCGCAAACGTGCGATAGTCTGATCGATATGTTCCTTACTCCGTAAATGCGGGAGCTAGATTTGAGTGCTTACTGTTGCTGTACAAGTTTCGGGCAACTTCCGAAATGTCAATGTGGATCTTTGATCAAGGGGCTTGAGCCCCTCAGCATTGATGATTTACTCCGTAGTGGGTTCAGGAGTTGGGAGGTCATGATCCACAGCCTGGAAAGTGTGAAGTTTGCTGGCTCCAGGGCTCTCAAAGTCGCAGACAGGGAAGGAGATCTTCAATTCTTCACCAATTCATTCATGGTTCGATTTATATTTTGCCGAAAGTATACAGATCATTTCAATTTGACGTCGGCCGGTATTGGTTTTTGAAAGTGCATTCACAGACCTTGTTCCATGATCGGTCCATCATAAACCTTTCTCGCACGGAAAAGGTAGTAAAAGAGACTGAGAAGGATTGTGCCCATAGTTCCAACCACGCTGAAGTTCATCGTCTGAACATCTACCACCCAGGTAGTGGGCCAGAAGGTGAAGAAGACAGCAATGGTCATATAGATCAAGGCCCAGGCATTGACGATGATACCCCAAATCCCGGGCAAGTGGAACGGTCCCCAGACTAGCCTTGCACCGGCAGTGTTGACAACAGCGGAATCATTGCCCCGAGAGGAACCAATTCCGCCCGTGCAGCGACGCCACAGAAGAAGACTACCGACCACCATGTATGACAGGTAGAGGCCAGAGATTGACATCGAGCAAAGATCGTTGAATGCGACAGGTGAGCCGATGTTGATGAGAGCCAGAAGGCAGGCGATAACAGAGGTCGCGAATACCGAGTAAAGGGGCAGCGCACTCTTTTCGGTGACCTGCCGGTGCATTAGCTTCTGAATTCGGATGCGTCTGGTAGTAACGGTGGGCGTGTACCTTGCTCCACACCCGCCAGCCAGGAATACCTCTGTCCCTGGCAAAAGACCAGAACTGACGAGAGGTCGATGCCAACATGCCGACTGATGTTGTAGCACCCATGGTAGTAACAATCGATCCCATGACGGCAGTACCTGCGATTGATCCTGTTGCCTGATAGAAAATCGACATGAAGGGATATCCGGTAGGGGAGCTCAAGGCTTTTTCAAGATCGCCGCTGCAAAACAGCATGGCGATCAACATGCCAAAACCCATTGATCCATTAATCAAGACACTGAGCATGATGGAAGTCGGAACAGCAACGGAAGCATTCGTGATCTCTTCGGACATCTAAGGAAAAATCTTTGTAAGTAAGTCAAAATGAGGTCGGGATAGCGTAGACGCACATGAACCGCCGCATCACCACCAGCAAATGCGAAGATGCAGCCGACAGTCCCGACGAAGAAGGACAGCCCCTGGGAAGGGAACTCTCCCAAATTCAAAAATTGCGTAAACACCTCTTCAGAGGTCCCATGATCGGCCATGTAAGTGAGTGGGATGAGAATGGCAAAGAAACCCAGAATGTGCAAGATCAAGATCATTCCCTCAAAGCGGGGAAGTACTTTTCCTCCAACGCTGTTGATAGCAATAGAAAAGGCTACCACTGCCCAATATAGCAGAGTTCCATGCCAATTTTTGGGAACGTAGTCCTTGTTTGTGAGAACAGCTAAGCCCTGTATCAAAGTTCCGACGAGATAACACGAAGTCGCAAAGGTAGCCTGCCACCCAATGACTGTGAGCCAGCCTATATTTGTGTTATTATTCACAGCCACATTTATTGAACAATCTCGAATCTTGCAGCTTACCCGTGATATAGCTGAAAAGCTTCATGCAAGACCGTGGGGCTAGCATGGAACACCAATGGTACTGGCCCCCGGATGTCGGTGCCCTATTTATCGGTCACTTGGGTGTGTATCAGGAAAGAATAGTGATTCATACATCGATGCCAGCTCTGAGAGAACCACAAATGTTGCTGCGACACCGGCCCAGACGAAGAGAAATCCATATACAGCTCCCGCTGGACCACCACTATATAGCCGATCTGTCAGTGTTGTGGTATCGATCACAAGGCAATCTGTTGATCTTACTTTTGATATGCCTGCAAGAAAAGCCTTTATTTATTGTCAGCAATGTTTATATCCATTTTTCTATACCAGCAATCACTCACACCACGATTCCTTCCCACGTAATCAATATTGTGCAACTGAACCCCAACATTGACATCAACCCGAAGTTTCTCTACTTCGCGTTAACACAGACAAAAGCTCACATCATCACATGTGTTCATTCACCTTCAAAACGGGACGCTTTCCCAACCGAGCCAGATTCGCGTCATCCAGCTCCTTATTTGACAAGGGACCAATTTCCTGCATGTCGCACGGGGGTACTTCCTTCGAGTCTCGAGACATCATGATGGATGACTGCCGAAGAGGAAAAAGCAAAGAAGACCACCACACAAAATCAAGCGCAGACTTTTGTCTACCGCCGAGTAAAGTTTCCTGAAACTAGTGTCCGAAGTAATCAATTCTTAACATAATTGCATGTGGTGGGAAGCACCTCGTATGCGCTAATGCGGGTACTGGCAAGGGTCAGCCTTGGCAGGCCACCCGGAGATGGTATTTGGTGGCGTGAGTACTCCGTAATTGGGCTAGATACTAGTTTTGCCATGGTGTTGCAACACGATGCAACCTCATTAAGCCTCATGCAATTTACAGCATGTAGCGTACAATGTGCTTGTGGGACAAAAACACGAGCAAATTGTGTTGGCGGCGCGAACTCTGATTTCCGGGGGCCGCCCGGGGCCGAACGCTAATTCCGCGCTAATTTCTGCGTCCCGCGCCCTAAGTCCTCCTTAAGTGTAAACTTGTGACTCTTTCGCAGGACTTAGCGAGAGACTGCCAAAGGCGGTGGGATTTGTAAGTGATACATGCGGAACTGAGTCCAGGTGGATGGCGCGAGTGAATATCAAGTGGAAAGATGTGAAGCTTGAACCCTTCAGAACTTGGACCGTGATTCAACGGCAACGATATTCGATGAAAGATCAGCGGTGATGAATTCATGATCCTAGGGGTTTTCAGAACCTCCCTATCAAGTCAGTGTTTTTGGTAGGAGAACGACTCTAAAACAGCCTAGGGTTTGTTCCGTACTCACGCCGTACTGACGCCGTAGTCAAAAGGTCGGGTAAGGTGGCGGGGCATCTTCTGTCTGATACTAGGTGGTTAAACTATTGTCACTGGCCTAATTGGAAGGGAAATGGAAGCAATACAAGTGTATTAGCAATTACTTAGATCTCTGCGTTAAGAAGCAAGAGATGGAAAATTAAAAATCACTGACCATTCAGTCCGGGCGGAAGAAGCATCGCTCGCGGACAACTCACTCAATTGACCCAGTTCATCGGAAACACATGAAAGAAGCAAACTCACTCCGAAGAGCAGCGTAGTGAAACGAACCAGATCACTTCCTCATTGTCTCGTTGTACTGGGACGCACATTCAAAGCGGGGCACACATTCAAGCGATTGAAAAGCGATAAGAGATGCGCTTATTCAACGCGATTCAGAGCAAAGCGATGGATACGCTGAGCTCAGAATGAAATGTTTAGACGTGAGCCTCAGCGGAAGCCGGGGCTGTAGTGGTGGCAACCGTAGTTGCGTCCACTTCGTCCTTAACAGGCACAGCAGTGCGAGGAGTCTGGACGACGACTGTCGGGCCATTCTCGCCAGAGAGCACCTCAAGTGACTTGCGCTTGGTCTCGGGGATCAGCCAAGTGGAGAGGAACCCGCAGAGCATGAAGAGGGAGAAAATCTCCATGACGTGATTGAGCCAGGGCGAGTCATCTGTCTTGGTAGCGCCACGGTGAGCGAGGGGTCCAAAGACACACTGCGCAATGATGGCACCGATCTTTCCGGCGGCAGCACTGATACCATGCGAAGTGGAGCGGTAGCGAGTTGGGAAACACTCGCCGGGCACGATGAAAGTGGTTGCGTTAGGACCGAAGTTGAAGAAGAATTGAGCGACGACGTACAGTCCGAGGAGGCCGTTGTGGGTGTGCTTGAGCTGATGGAAACCAAAACCGATTGCGATAAACAGGATGGTCAAGATAGCGAAGCCCACCAGCTGAATAGGCTTGCGTCCCAGAGTATCAACGGTCGCCACAGTCACCCAGTAACCAGGGATAGCACCGGCACAGATCAAGATCAGGTTTCCAACGGCGTTGCGGTAGAAGACTTCGTAAAGGTTGCTTCCACCGGTCCAACCGATAGCCTTGAGAATAATCGAGTTGTTGAGACCGAGACCATAGAAAGCTATAAACACGTTAGCGATGGAACCTCAAAGGAGATAAAGATGGAATGGGGTCTCAACTTACCAACGTCAAGGAAGAACCACGAAGCAGCAGTACCAAGGAGAACCTTTCCATGCTTCCACTGGGAATAGTGTCGGCGGAAGTCAGACCAACTAGCCTTCGGCAGGCGCGAATCATCCTTCTCCGAGCTCATCACGGTGTTCCCCCGGGTGGTGGCGATGGGGAAACCGTTGCGACCCTTGAGGTAGGCGCCGACATCCGACTCAGCTTTGATGTGGTCGCGTGTAACGTCGAAGGTGAATCGAGGAGTCTCTGGGATGGTAAGACGGAAGTAGAGAGCGAAGACGGCAGGAACGCAACCGATTCCAATGACGACCCTCCACATTTTGTCAACCGCGAGAGCGCATTCACCAGTGCAGTGCCCAGCATCTGAAGCGTTGAGGAGGGTCTCCTTGAAGCCGGCAGTAACAATCAAAGCAACCATGGCAGCCGCAAATTGACCAAGACCCTGCATCGCGAAGACCGCACCCATCATGGCACCGCGCCACTTGGTAGTCGCGAATCTGGGCAGTGTGTTAGCGAATAGCGACAAAGTATTGTGCGAACAAACTTACTCAGATGTGATCACGGAGGACAGAGGGTAATCACCACCAATTCCGATACCCATGATAACACGCCAGAAGACCAGAAGACCAGTGGTAGAGATAGAGGGAGAGCCGGAAGAAAGCGCCTGGGCAAGGGTAGCAAGGATCATGATGATCAGTTCAAAGCCATACATGCGCTTGCGACCAATGCGATCAGCGAGCCATCCGAAGAAGAGTTGACCGACAACAGTGCCACCAGAGGTAGAAACCTTGATAGCAGTGTCGACGCTGGTGGGGATCTTGCCAGAGAAGTAAACAATACCAATCATGCCGATGGCAAGATTGATAGCGAAGATGTCATAAGCATCAGTGAAGAAACCCACCCCAGCGACAATGATGGCACGGATGTGGCGCCAGCCGAAATGGGCGTTGTCGATGCTGTTAAGGGCATGACGGCGGCGCTCAAAGGCATCCTCATCGGTGTTGACGAAAGGTGAAACCTGAACGGAAGAGGTTCTCTCGTTCCACTCAGGAAGAGAAACAGCGTCCTCCGCAGGGGCGAATGCGTTACGAAGGGAGTTCCTTCCCGAAGGAGGATCAGAGGACACCATTTCGACGGTTTGAAGCGTCAAGATCGAAGGAACGAATGTTGAGGTGTGGAGAAAAACAAGGAGAAGGGGAGAACAGAAGAAGAGAAAGGAGGAACCTGACTCTTTTATACGGGGGGGTATTGGGTCATGCTGAGCGGCGCTAGTGACGGTTACACATTGTCCAAATTCCCAGTGGAGAGGCTCACCGAAGTACTTCAGCCCTACGCGGAAAGTGTAGGGCTGAGAGGTACATGAGTTGCAGGTCCCACAGGACGTGGAATTATCAGGTACCGGCCAGCATTCTGGATGGGCCAATGAGCGTGAAGGCATTGAGCACGTGGGAAGGAAAGAGAGAAGGAACGAAGGAACGAAGTGAGTTTCCAAACGTGGAGGTGAACTTAAGCTTTGCGGGTGCCCACCCGCATGGAAGAAGTAGATCCACACTCTCCTCAGCAGGACAATTCACATATACTTAGGGCGATCTTGTGAAATAACTAAACACCCCTACTTAGGTAAAAACCTGACATGTCAATCTGGACACAATCACTCACTTCATGAGCTCTTATACACAAACGCACGCACGCACGCACGGAGGCACTGGCGGCTGGATAGATCAGTGCATATGAGAGTACCCTCAAACGCACACGGCATGCTTTGACTAGGTTATGATTGGGAAGCGCGCCTGGGTACTGAACTGATATTATTGCTTGTGCTTATGGTCCAATCCTCAACCCACACTACTTCACATAACTGAATCAGATCCCCCGCTTCATCTTCCACTGCATTATGTACGTTGCAAAAGGATAAAACGCCAGTGAAATCCCAATCCAAGCAAAAAGAATACCAAAATCCAACCCGATACGGGAATGTGTCCCGAAAAGGATAGTGCGCAATGCATCAACGACTATGAAATTAAGTCAGTGGCCTGAAAGAATAAACGGATCTGTAAAACGGATAGACAAAAAACTCACTTCGATGTAATGGCCAAGCATATCCCCATTTGTAAAACGCAGGAGCGAGATCAATCGCATAGAACCCCGTAGCCACATTCGTGATGACCCAGAAGATGAGGAAAAAGGAACTCCACGGGAATCCTAGAACCATAGCCATGTTCTCGCATGGGAATCCCAATGCTGCCATACCAACCCAGTTCAACATCCAGAAAACAACAAAAGATCCACGGCCGTACGCATTGGGATTGTCCGCTGACATAGTGTCGTCAGCTGGGGAGTTGCTGAATGGGATCTGGAATGCCAAGGAAACCAATGAGTACGACAAAGACAAAAAGAAGTATGCCACTATGCTGGATAATATCCGCCAGATCAACCAATGCGGTACCTTCAATGGCGGGTGATCTTTCGGCTTCATGAACAATGCATGGATCGGCATAAGGAATGGGAAATTGAAGAACGCAATGATGATCAGATAGATCAGGCCGATAGTGACAGCCGGCGCCGCGACAGCCGGTGCGAAAGGTCGCAGATCGATTTGCGTAAACCCGATAGCTGGGTTTATAGCCTGGGGTGGCACAGACGATAGGTTCCTGGATGATATCTCTTGAATCCATTTCGGACCGAACTCTGCCTGTACCATGTTTTGGAAGATGGTCAGATCCGGAAGGATATAGTTGAAATAGGTTGATTCATCGCGGGCAGATATGATGACCGTTTGAATGGCGCCTGTAGGATCGTACGTGGTGGCGTTCGAGGAGACCGCATCACGGAGGAGCGTGGTCGCATTGGGGTTGACGACCACAGCTGCATATGCGTGTTCGTCGTAGATACCCTGGCGCACGGCCCTCAGCTCGAAGTCGAAGTCCGCGGCCGATTTGACGGTATAGCCCAAATGCAGGGAACCCGAGTTGATCAGCTTGTTGGCGACATTTGTGACGGTCGGGCCGACGATCGGGTCGGGCGTGCGGTATGGATCGGCTTGGCCATCGAAGTCAACGACCCAGACCTTGAGCGCAGAGTAGTTGGCTTCAGTGCTATACTGGGATCCCCAGAAAAGAGAGAGCACGCCGAAGATGAAGACGCAGAGAATTGCCACCGGGAGACTGTTAGTATCCCTTGCATTTTCACGATCGAGGTCACTCACATGTGCGAGCCCATTTGTAGAATATGTGCCTCCGGGTCTCCTTCAGGGAAGGGTCAAAGAATGACACCGGTAGACTTTTGTCGGTTGAATCGGCTTCCGCAGTCATCTTGCCGCGCCGTCGAGATTATTGGAGGTGTTCAGGTTTCAGAATGATCATTTTCCAACGCATACCGCACTACGACGAGATGGCCGCGATCCGCTTCCGGCGCTGAAGTTCCCTTCGGAGTTAACATCAGGAATGTACCTGGCTTAACTCCGCGAACATCTCATTGTCCGTAATTTTTGTGCTCATCTGCTCCACGCTCGAAGGCGATAGAGTACGGAGTATTTCGAAGGAGTTTGTTTCATTGTTCTAGCCCTCTAAGTTGCACTACTATGCAGTATGATGCTGTTGTGGAACACATGGGTCGATTAGGCTTGTAAAGAGTATTCCGTGATTTGATCACATACGGCGTTCAGCCTCCTCAATCTCGAACACAGAAATTTACCAATCAATTAAGCGTGATGGCCCGTGAGCAATTACTCCGGCGTTGTGCTGAGTTATCACAGTAACCCCCTGACCCCTGCACCCCGGAAACTGATCTTGTAACAGGATGCGCCCTTGCGCGTCGTTTCATGGGATCCCTGTCATCTCACAGGGGTCGTGCATGATCCTTCGCCGCTTTTGAGGGATCGAGTCTAATTTACCTCTCACCAGCAATCGTTATGAGTTATCGTTCACAACGGGATCTTGATCCACAAACGACCAGCCCGCGTGTCGGCACCACAGCGCAGGGTAATGATCGCCGATAAGCCATCCGCGAATAAGGAGCCAACCAGGGTCAGCGTGCACAGTGATCGACAATTCGTAATTCGTTTGATTTAGTCTAGACTCTATGGGTATCATTAAAAAAAAAATAATCTAATCTGTCTTTGCTCAGGGGCTGTTGAGTCCCGGCAAAATTTGTGATCGGGAACCAGTCCAAATACTGTGCCAGACAGTGTACGGAGTAGAAAGAAGACAAAGAAGAATGTGGAAAGTATCACTCGCAGGACACTTGGTAGGAGCCGAAGCGGCGTCGGAAGTCGGCCACGCGACAGGTGTCGGTGGGTGTGATTTGGCCGGCGATGTCGGAAAGCTCATTTGTGTCGCACATGGTGTTATCGAAGAATTGAATGCGACAGCCTTCCGCGACGGTATTCAGCTTGTAGGCGGAGGCGACGCTGTGGAGGTCTGCGCGACAGCCCGTGCTACCGGATCCGGCGTGGGGGTCCCCGATTGTTCCATTGCAGGAGGGAGATGGGAACAGGGTGAATGACCATTGAACGTCGCGACCGATGAGGGGGAAGGCGGCGGCCAGGTTGAGGACCATGGCGAGGGCCACGATAATGCGGAGAGTAGAGAACATGGTGGAGGAGTAGTGTAGAGCAAGCGTAGAGCCGGTATAGATGGGAGGCTTTGAGGCTTGGCGCAGCTGGTATGCGAGTGATTTGGCAAGGGCAAGTGCTTGTAGAGCAGAAATTCTGGCGAGGCCCCAGTATTTAAAGATTCAGGGTCTCTTTAGCAAGAAAAGAAAAAAGGATGACAGGAGAAGTCCCCAGTTTAATTTATTTGGCTCAGACCCGCACTGCCGATGGGAGATCCATCCTTCTTTAAGGCGTCTGTTTCAGCCGATTACGTTCGCGGGCATACGTATACTCCGGCTTAGCAGTCACGCACAGTACGGAATAAATTTACAATGCATGTAATATGCATAGATCTCCTACGTTACACGCCTGGCAACCAGTACGAAATTCAGAATGTGGCCGGGGGGTTTTGTATGATATCATTCCAGACCGATGATCAATTAGACTCATTTGGGTTAGTGGGGGTCGCTGGGACACTCATCTTACGCAGACGCGTACGTACTCCCCACACGCCTGTGGCCATGCATCAGGGTCTTGGGTCACGCTGTTTCTATTTTCGAATTTGCCACGAACGGCAGTGCTTGCACTCTGTGCTCTGTCTACGCAGTACTCCGTACTCTACTTGGATGCATCAACCGCACTGGTGGCTGGGGATGTCCGTATGAAAATCAACTGACAACCATGCGGCTGCCATGCGATCGACAGGGCAAAACAGGGAACCATCATCTTCCTGCGATCGGCATGGAAATTTCTTTCCTCTCCGAGCGTTAGATCTTAATTGCCCGCGACGTTTCGGCAGTGGACATATCCCGCAACGTCTATTATCGGCCTGCTCCGTACTCCGTGTAGTCAAGGGCAAAGTGTAAAATATGCTATCTCATCCTCATCCGGGTACATTTTACTTGTAGGCTTAAAGCGGCCATCGGATGTGGATTCCGACGGGTACCTTATCATTTTATCCAGCGCGACCGGGACTAATTTCCAGTCTTTGGTTCGTGGCGTCGCGAGGTGTCACCTAATTTTAATTCATATCGAGTTTATTACGTAGACCACTTACACCGATCAATCTCCAACCTCATTTCCAACCTCTCGAATATCGTTTTTGTGCGGCACACCTCACATTTGCTCGAGGCCCACATCCATGAGGACCGGGGAAATTAAGCGGCTGGGCCTGCAGGCTGGGAATATCCCGCACTGACATTTTCACTAAACGACGTCACTGCCAATGTCCCCAAGAGCGCACGAGGCTCTATCCGTGCCAAAGTGGATTTCTTGAGTCTTGAGTCTTGATCCGTGGATCGAGTACTCCGTATGAAAGAACTGCTTATCGGGTGCAACCGTGCGTCATGGATTTGGTGGGGTTTTACCCAAGTGACCTTCTTATCTATCTTTTCCAAGTTTTTGCTTGGCTTGGATAGTGTCAATCAGGGTTTAGGTCGTAGTTGGTGAGCTGTTGAGGAATCTAGTTAGAGAGAAACATGAGGGGCGCGGCAGATTGGAAGAAAATGAAAATGAAGCCTGAGTTCTAAGGCATCAAATGTATCGAGAACTTTAGTTCATGACCCACAAGTCTCTCCGCGTGTTTTGGGCAATGCCTATGGTCCCTGCGAGAGTCAACCACGGGGAAGTGATGGACAAAGTCCTGGAACAAAAGGGCAGATGAGAATGTGGAGTGCAGAGAAGCTCACAAGTTCTCTTTCCATTCCACAAAGGGGCTCCTCTTCTCTTTTCCCACCCCGTTTGCCTTGTCTTCCTGTTTTGTTTTGTTTTTTTCTACTACCTTTTCACGTCGACATACTCGCCTTTCGGAAGACACCTCGTGATCAAGAGTTCTCCCTAAAACGGCAGTGTCAGGCAAGAGTAAAAAAAAGGGAGAGGGCTAGACCCGCCTAGCACGATATTCCTGCTCATTAATACATTACCAGGATATTTCTGAAGATTACCAGAACCAGCAGCAACGCGCCAGAGGTTGAGCTCCAGTGTCAACATCACACCTGAAAGAACCAAGAGGAACATGTAATCCAGATATTCACCAGTTGACTGCTTCAGACAACTGCGAATACGGACGAATGGCGTCTACAAACATCTGTCAAAGACTTGGATCGGCAACGAGCTTGTGCATTTCGATCTATCAATCTCATTTTCCAATTTCATGTCATCAAGATTAGTTGCGCTTCCAGATGTCTTTGAATTAGCCCACGGATGCGAAACAAGATCCAGGAAGACAATTATTGCCCCCTCACGCTTTCTCGCGTTCCAACGACGGCTCCCATTCACCGGGGAAATACTTCTTTATCGCCTGCGCCTTCCCCTTTTCGCCACCAGTGCCCATTGGCAAATATCTGTCTGGATCAGTGAGCTGAATAGCGACTGGGATCTGATATTCCTCCAATCCCAAACCCTTCAAGTCACGACGAAGTTGATCAACTGTGACGTGGAAATTTGAAGCCGTCCCAACAGATGGGCGAATTATGGCGGCTACCATCTTCTCTGATGTTCCCATTTGCGATATAGGAACCACATAGACGTCTTGGACATATGGTAGGGACAACATCTGTGCTTCCACGTCTGCCGCAAAGACCAGCCGCCCTTGAATGTTGATCACTTGAATATGGTCAACATTCAGAGAATGAAGCGCAAAAAAAGAGATACGGTCACTTACCATCCACGCTTACTCTCCCATGGAAATAATATTTCGTACCCCTTCGCTCGAAGAAATCACCAGTCCGAAAGAATCCATTCTCGTCAAAAGCCATTTTGGTAAGATCGGGCCGGTTGAAATAGCTGGAAGCAGACAAGTTAGCCTCTCAATTTGCTGATGCGCACTGCGATCTTCGAGCTCAAGTATAGAATATCACGCAAACCTACCCCATAAACATGTTTGGAGTGCGAACTAACAGCTCCCCCAACTCGCCGTCTTCGAGATTTGCCTCGACACCTGGGAGCAGATAACCAGTGCATTTCTTTGATATGTCAGCTCACATACAATATTGCTCAAAATTGACTTTTGGCAAAACTCACATCGGAAGGGTCCTCACCAGTTGGGGGTAACCCAGTGATGCCCGAAACCTCGGTCATTCCATAACTGTTGATAAGATGCGTGGCGCCGGGAATAGAGTTCCAGCCTGCTCTGAATGCCTCAGTAGGTTGTGAACCACTCACTGCGGGCCAGCGGAAGTGTCGCAACCCATTCAAGTATGCGTTCTTCTCTTGCTCCGAACGAAATGACAACTCATTCCAATAAAAATCAGCCATCTCCTTGTAGCGAGAAGGCTGGTCAACAACAACAGTCGCTCGTCCCTCCCGGATCCTTTCCCACATCCATTCTGGGCTCCAGACCCCGGCAGAGAATTCGATCTTCGCCCCAGCTAGCAAGGTATAAAGACAATATACAATGCCCGATGCCAAATTCGACGCGAAAGTGTAAATCTTAGTGTCTTGCTCACTCAGAATACCAGTGCTAATTAGGCCACTGAGAACTGTTGTAAAAGTGTTCCGTGAATGGAGAACCCCTTTGGGTCTCGAAGTACTGCCACTGGTAAAGAGCAAGTATCCGGCGGACTCCTCGTCTAAGACATGCTTATGATTGGTCTGGAATTGTTTTGGTGGTGTAGAGGGTTGCGCTAGGAGCCACTCGTTGACAGCTACAACTGGACATTCCAAAGAACTTGCCAGTTTGTTGGCATTCAAAGGTGAAAGACTTCCTAAAATGATTGCAGCGGCATTTGTCTCTTTTGAGAGCTCCGCCATTTCAGCTTCTTTGATCTCCGTCGCTGGTCAGATTCATGTATGTTAGCTTGTGCAATCAATATTTCAAGGCGAGCTCAAATGGCACTGTTTTCCTTGACGAGCTAGAGGAATTTGAGTCTGGGGAAACTGGTAACTAACATAAGGGGGAGACCACTGCTCCTAACGACAGTATGGTCAAAAATGAGACCAGCCATTCATATCCTGCCGGTGCAGACAGCAGAATAACAACATGTTCAGCGGAGTTTAATGCTTTTCGCGACCCGCGAGAGAGCTTTCTGAAAAGGATAGACTGAAGCTCGAGGACATCAGCTAGCAGCTTTGCATGGTTGGCATAGCAATCCGCCTGATAGTCAATCAGTGTGATATAATCACGTTTGACATGATTGTTGGCGATATTGACAAGACGCTGGAACATGAAATCATTTGGGAGGCCTCGAGGATCCATTTTCCAACAAGAACAATCCCTCAGTGATGCAGGTGGAAGATCAGATGAGCTGGTCTCATGGAAATACGACAAGAATAATAGCAAGCAAATATTGCTTCTGGGGTATCAATCGCTTACAGCATTCTTCTTTTTTTCTCAATATTGTGCCCAAAGGGTTGATCGTAAGTGGTGGATGGGACGTTTGGGCCCACAAGGACAATTTTTGAGAACCACTGGGATGTCAGTTTCAGCATGCCATCAGCTGTTTTACAAGAGGTGATTTATTGAAGATTATGAGCTTCAAAAATAACACGTGCATTCGAGAAGCTGGGGTTTCTAAGATGGGCACCGACAACACGCGTGGAGCCTCACCGGGCGATCAAATAATTTCCAACGTCATTCATCTTACCATTCCCCAGGTGTTGTGCGCCTGTTTGCTCTCGATATTATCACAGAACTATACGCCGTAGCATAAATCAGATTCAGACATTGCTCGGGGATCAACACAAGTCCTCTACCAAAACCTAAACCCAAAAAAATGATGTTTCTTCCATTCTTGGATCGCTCTCCCGATGACCAATATTTAGGCGGCCAAGGTATTATCTTTCCGAAAAGGCATCATATGCTACTTACATGCCGTAGAGAGCCCCGGCTAATAACTGTGCTTACACAAAATCTGTAATGCAGAGAAGTGCGGTACTACTTTTGACCTTGTCGAAGTTGCGACACACATGAAGACATTCCCTCCTTCAAAATCAAACTGTCTTTGTTATATCTAAGCTCTCAAACTCCATGTCAACATAAATCATGAATCTTTCAATCTTTCATCCATCAAAGTATCTTCTCGGGGCATTCGCCCAAGAGCGTTTGAGCCGCCACCATCGCGCCGATTCCATTTTTGTCGCAAAGGCTAGCTATTTCATTTGCCTTTTGACGGACACCGATCGCACTCTCCCCTTGGAGCACATGCAGAAGCTCTTGTGATAGTTCTTTAGCGGTCCATCGTGGTTTGGCCTTCCTGCTGCCGAGCCGACCAATGCCCAGCATCTCGACCCGCTCGGCATAGTCATAGCAGTCAATCCACTGTGGAAGAATAACCTGAGGAACTCCGGCCCTGTGCTCATGTTAGTATTTCGGTGATTTTGGAAACGGCGCAACGTGTGAGCCCAACTTACCTCACAGCTTCATTGAATGAGTTTGCGCCTCCGTGATGGACTGAGCACACAGCATGTCCGGATTGAAGTATCGCAATCGGCTCAACTTGAATCCAGTCCACAATCCTGACAGAATCAAGCTTGATATATTGACCTAAGACCTTCCCAATAGAGCTGCCAGGCTCTAATACCTCGTAGTTACCCAGCTTCTTCAACTTCCATAGCACTTGAAAGTTTTGTGCCTTTGGTTGCACTCTCAATGTGTCGAGTACAACTTTCAGAGCCAAAGCTAGCTCAAGAGCCTGGCTCTCGGTGACGGGGCAAATCGACCCTAGATTAAGATAAATCGTTGGACCTCTAGCCAGCCACTCTTCCAGCTTGGGGTCCGATTCCGGTATTGGTGAGGCATCTCGGAGGATGGGTCCACAAGGAATAAGATAATCTGGAATGGCCAGCGGGAAATCAAGCTCTGGAAGCGAGCTCACCAGAATTTTCAACCCCAAGGGTCGATTTGTGGTCAGATCCATGGGTGTCCTCAAGGTTGCTCCAGTCTGGGCTGCAAGATACTTTTCGGTTTGCTTTCTGTTTCTATCTCTGCTCCAGGCAAAGAGGCCATAGATGTTGTAGTATATATTTGCAGGGCGTGAGTACCACGGCACTGGGAATGTATACCCGGAAAACAGCCTGTTGAGATTAGAAAACGCTAATGGTATGCCTTCTGAGAGAGTCAAACATACGCAGGAACTTTCCAGAGTCCCGCGGCCTTGGGCTGAACTGCCGCCGCAAAGTCTTTGATGGAGTTGGGACTCAAGCATGTGAACTTGATTCCGAGGTGGTAGCATGCTGTTAACCCTGGAGTCATAAGACTGTTTATCACCACCAGGTCGGCGTCGACCTTTTTGATCGTTTCACAAATTGAAGAGAACATCTCAACCATTTGTGGTCCATTGTACGGCACAAATACCGGGATTGTGTCTCGGAGTGCTCTGGTTGTGTTGATTATTCCCGGTCGCTCAAGGTAGGAATTCGGAGGGTACCCTGCCCGAGTGGGAACTTTTTCTCGCTTGAAGAGTTGCTTCAAACTATCCTCCATCGAAATTCCGTCGATCTTATGGAATGTTATCGGTTCGGCTTGAGGCACCGATTCCCGTACATGTCGGCCCACGGACGCGACAGCATCTTCTAGACCACTGAAGGTTGCGAAGTGAAGTTCGATACTCGGGGCGAGTCGCAAAAGAGCATCACAAGTTGCTAGGAAGACATTTGCCTCACCACGCTCGACATTGGTGAGGAAGAGTATCTTCCGAGGCTGAGTTTGTGGTGGCATCTTCAACCGATCAGTGTGTACGCAAGATCTAAAGGAGATCCGAGCGGAAGATATACCTCAATTTTAACGCAACCGACTCGGAGATACCGAGGTGTGCCATCTGTTTCAGGTCAATCAAGACGCCATTGATCACGGATGTTATTTGGATTTATCCACACCTTGATAATCCGTACATTAACCTTCAACAAACGTGCTCCGATGTGGGTCCATCTCAATTAAGGAATGTCCAGATACCCCAATTTCAAGTATCCCACTCAAATAGCTCCTCCTTCTGGGCTCGTTAGGTAAAAATGTTGAAACACGCCCAATTTTTCAGTGATTTGATTGATCCTAACACACCACAGAATCTTCCTAGTGAGCCGCACTTTGGTCGATCTATCGGGGCAAACACATGGCGAGCGGGTAAATGTCGGCGCTTCCCTTATCACGGAGACGCAATTTCTAGACATGGACGACTTCACAGGGATGTGATATACATCACTTTCACATAACCCGCCAAATTCGACGAGTCTAAGGATGATGACCCAAGCGCATTCGCGTAAATATAAGAACGATCACTTGGGCTCGGCGCGCTGCGCGTCGAAAGGGATTATGACGTCTTCTTGAGGTTGTTTTGGCGTGTTCAATGGTGAGAAGGTGCGGCAGAGGTCGCTGGTGTGCTGCCTCACCAACCAGAGTTCTTAAATTTTTCTCATTGGGCTTTTGTAATATCTTTGTATGTCGTATCTAAAACTTGCTGCTGGGTTGAGCGAATAGATTAGAGTTGGGCGTGTCAATAACAGAATACCACCAACGTTGGTCGGGAAATTGGGGCAAATTTAGTAATGCGACGCGCCACCTTGCCAAATGCACGGCACAAACTCGCGTATCTGCCGATCATCCTAGTGGTCTGTTCCCTCCAGCTTACCGTGATCGCGCCTCGTCGCGGCCCTAGCTCTGTCTGACACACGCTTCTTGTGCATTGCATCGCATCTTGAGCATATCGCGACCAGTGGAAATTCGCACTTCGCCATCCCAGCGGCTCCAACAAAGTGTGGGATCTTGCCGGTCAACCTCCCCCAATTCTCGCATGAAGCAGCCAAGCTCAGTAATTCTTCGAAAACCCGGCCAATCAATCTCTTGACTTGAGTTATACTCTCTCTGGTTGGCAGCACCCATTGTCCCGAATTTGGCTCACTTCTCTTCCGGTTCATGATATAACGGCCAAGGCGGCCTATAATGGAAGATCGCGTGGCAGAGAATGTGCTTGGCACTCTTGGGGCAGTAAGTTAATTCTCCATGCTTAGCTTCTTTACTAAAATTTGTCTAGGTTTGTTGGTCTATTCAGGTATGATGTCGTATGGTGACAGAGAATCGTGATTCGACTAATTTGCGCGCAGCTACTACCACAAATTATCATCAATTATCGGAGGCATGATACCGATGGTCTTCAAGGCTCAATGATGTTGCTATGGGCTGCAGCGGGTGTGCCTCTTGGAGTTTACAACATTGTTGAAGAATTCAACATCGCGCTCAGAATTCAGCCCCAGATCCTGACGACTTTGAGTTTACTTACTTGGGCACAATGCCTTTATTATGGGAAGGTACGTCAAATTCAAAATCACAATCTGGTTGAAATGCTCACTATGACTGAAATAGAAATACTCTATCAGCAAATGCTGCATCGCCGTCACATCTCTTCTGGTATTGCTTGGTGGCATTGAAGCAGGATTGATTTTTGGCCTCCAAGCAGCGAAAGATCAGGGTCTTCGCTGGCCTTTGATCCTCATGGCAGTGCTGAGCGCATGCCTTCTTGCTGCAGGTGTCTTGAGACACTACTGGGACATCTATGTCCATAGGACAGTCCGTGGTATTAGCTTCATCTTCGTCGGAATTGATGCTGCCGGTGACCTTTTCTCTCTGGTCTCAGTTTGTGAGTCAAAAAAGATGCAAAAATGCTATGAAGCCCCGCTTACCGTTTGGTAGTGTTTGGACGCAAGATTGATATTCTTGGAATCGTCATCTATGGCACCGAGCTGATACTTTGGATCGGCGTATTCATATGCGGTGGCATATTCAATCTCCGGCCTTGGATCAAAGAGCGTGCCAGTCGTCGAGATGTCGATCTACAAGAACCAGTCTCTTTGCATCCAATGCCATCGTCAACGTCGGTGTTTAGGACCGTGTCTGGCAGTCAGGTGATTGCAAGAAGGCCACGGAACAATCCATCTTAAGTCTGTTGTCAATTTGGCAAGCTACCAGCTCAGTGCCAATTCGACAGGAGCGCCTTTTCGACGTCGTACCGCCGGAAACCGGGGCTTCTTCCGAGACAAACAGCTTTGTCAACAAGTCCTATCATGTGGGTCAGTAGACGAAGAACACAAAGCGCGACAGGACGTACGTTTGATCAGACCCGCAACACCCATGTTATTTTCTGATGGCCTCGAGCTTGATTGGAGTGGAAGCGCAATGAAGTGTTGCACTTTCAGACGAAGTAGTCGCTCCAAGTCCTGCATATCAAGCCAATCGCCATCTAAATCCTCCTTTACTCTCGTGGAAAGGTCGGAGAGGGGATCTTTTATCACTCTGGCGGGCTCATGAAATCGACCAACATAGGTCGTCATCCCATCACACGTCGCTGAAACCGTACTTTTTGTTCCTGCGCCGCCGAGACTGAAGAATGGAATGTCGTCCCAACCTTCCAAGCGTTGTTGGCTAAGTCGCGCATGCAGAGCCGCTTCGAAAAACGAGATCAAACGTTTTCGATCAACGGTTGCGAGAAGGAATCGGAAGGGTGTCATGAGATCTGCAAGGCTAAGGGAGCTGTCGCTGAGAGCGAGAAAGCCTTGGTAGATACAAGTGACATGGAGTTGTTCAATAAAGCTGGAGACTGGGATAAGCCAAACTTGGCCAGATTCTCGGGGTTGCAGCACCAATGGGCTACATGACGTATTTGTTTCTAGGTTTCCTGTATGCGAAATAGGGTCAAGGGTCTTCTCGGTGATGTGAAGACCATTCGCGATGTCCGAGTCATCGATCGAATGAAGACAAATTTTGACTGTTTCCTGCAGCTGCGTCATGATACTAGTGTCATTTGACAGTCTATCTGACTCGACAAGTTTGTCATGGAGGGATGCGACAGCGTGGGCCATGCTCTCAATCGTCATCTCGAGTTTGTGAATTCTCTCTTGTGCCTCATTCAACTTGTCATTCTGCCTGGCACGATATGCCCTTTGGGCGACTCTGATTTGCTTCCGGCGCCGCTATTTCCGTCGTCAGACCGTGATGTGAAGGAGACTCTATTACCTTTACCTCCTGGGTTTCATGACTGCTATGACTGTCGACTTCTTTGGAAGTAAGTAGCTTTCGTCTTTGCTTTTTGCTCGGAGTAAGCTCGAATGTATCGGCTCTGGACATTTGTCGATGAGCGGCTTCTCCTTCCATATGTGTAGAGGTTGTTGGGTTGCCGGCTGAAAGGAAACATCTGGTAGGGGATAATAGGCCACCGTATAACGAAGAACCTTCGGAGAAAGCAGTGAAAGGCTCAGCGAATCTCGGAGGCACTGGGTACGAGCGCGCCGAAAGGATATTTGAGAGCCTGGTTAGATCTCGAGGGTCTGGGCATGGTTCTTCAGAAAAGCTAGATGGGGAGCATTCAGTGATATCTGCACCAGACTCTGCTTGGAAGAAGGGCTCAGAACGCGGTGACGTGTAGCCCTGTGGCTCTGTCGTTCGCCGCATCATATGTGAGTGGGCCGAGTTTACTATCGATCTGTGATTGAAGCTGGTCCAAAGGTCGCCTTAAAGAATGAAGTAATGTTCTGCAACAAAAGCTGGCGAGAGACAGGCGCAAAATATGGAAGCTTCCAAGCTTCAGGGCCGCATAGATAATGACGAGGAAAGAAATTCCACCTGGGCAGGTTGTCCTGATCCCCCGGGGCCTCGGCTCGGAGCGATCACTAATCTTCCCGCGTGGCCCGGGGATGCGGAGTACAGTGGAGAGGCCTAGCCACTCTGAGTTCTACCTACAAAGACTTTCTGCGGTTTTTATGGTCTTTCCCCTCTACTTTAACTCGCAGCACAGTGTATCTTTGAGTACGTTGCAGCTTACCCTTGATCGCGCGCCGGCTTGACCTTTCCCCAGGTCGGCTTGTTTTGATTAAAGGCGGCAATCTGACAAGCAAAAACATGTCTTCATTTCATACTACAAAGTATATAGGAAGCTTCACCATTTGCGATCCCCGGTCTCCAACGTCAACCCCGGAAAATTCATAGCTTAGGCTTGCCTGCCTTCGGCTTCCTCCCAACATCGATTTCCGACCACCATGGAAAGCTCGGTGGAGCATCATTCTCCAAGGTTGCTTTGAAGCTTGGTTGTCGTTTTTCGAAAAATGCCTTAACGCCTTCCATGGAATCCCTTGTTGCAAGTTAGTAACAATTGATTGAGTTGCGGGTTTCGACCAACACCCACTTCCCACTGAACATGTGATACAACACCGCGGAATCAACGAGATGGGTTTCCTCTGCCGTTCCCGGGTTTCGCCACATTAGCTCCCGGGAGAGGTAAGACGCCATAGGGCTGACATTGTGAGCGATCTCCGTTGCAAGCTCCAGGGCTCTGGATACTACCTGTTCGGAATCGGGGTAAGTCTCCTGGAACAGGGATCCGAAGTGAGGTGAGCTTGGTGCAAATGTGGCGCCGGTAGTTAGTAGATAGAGCGCATTTGAGTACCCAATCAATCGAGGAAGAAAGAAAGAAGAGCTAGATTCCATTGTGAGGCCTCGCCGCGGAAAAACAAATCCGTACTTTGCCTTCTGGCACCCAATTCGTATGGCCGCTGGCAAAGTCATCGTCATACCTAGCCCAACTGCTGAACCTTGAAGGGCAGCAATGGTAGGCTTGCGGCAACGGTGGATGGCTAGAGTGAGACGGCCACCGCTTCGTTGAATGTCAGCGCCAGTCCGAGTGAAATGGTAGAGTACAGGTTCGATATCTCACCTATCACGGTGGTCTTTGTTTCTCTCTTTCTCCAGGCCTTTGAAACCGCGCTCTAGATCGGCACCTGCACAGAACATCTTGCCAGCGCCTGTAAGAACAACGACTTTCACGCGCTCGTCGACATCAAACATTCCATATAGCTTCTCAAAGGCGTGCATCATCTCCAAAGTGAACGCATTGTGTTTGTCTGGGCGGTTAAGCGTCACCACAATTACAGGCGTGGCTCCCGAAGCCCCGAAGGGATGGTGTGATACTTTGACATGAGTCAAAGAAACAGACTCATACGACTTGGGAATAGCAACTGGTTCGGGGTCCGAAATCATAGTGTAGAGATCACCAATTTTGGAATTTTGGAACTGATTGGGGATACGTTGTTGTGTGAAGTTCGCCCTTTATATGTAAATTTGCCCCTCGGCTCATTTTGAAAAGCTGTTCACTCATCACGAACCACTCCGTAGATACCGAGTACTTTTCACCTGGGCAAGGGGGTTTGTGAGTGCGTGGGGATAACCATCACCGATGCGGGGCCCTGATTAGATTATCCCGGGGCGCACCAACCACCCGAGGGGCATGTGCTTCGGGAGCATGCCACCCCAATCCCCCAACCTCGAAAAAGCAGTTGATACATCACCCCGGAGCTTTTCAGTTCTCGAGTCGTGCTACCTGATAACAGCTCACACCGAGTTGCTGAACATGAGTCAAGTTGGGTGTTGTCGTACACTACCACCCGCCTGGCCAGAGTTATTGGGATATACAAATGTTTGGGTTTGGTCATTACTTCTCATGCATCTTTCCGAAATCTGTTTGATGGTACTTTTCGACATCTTTGTTTAGATCAATGGATGTTCAAAGCAAGTCTAGTATAATCGGAAACTTAAGACTCGACTGGTGGACTACTTGTTATAGTTCAACAGAGTCGTGATCGAACTATAGCCGAGTCCACGGGTGACTGGGCGGTCTTTGCATCAACATGAAATCTCCAAAAACCCAATGGAACATACTAAGTTTATCTTGCAAAGCGGGTGGCAAGCGCAAAACTCATATACTCCTTCGCGTGGCTCGGAGGCAAGATGATGGATAAATATGCAGACCATCCAGGCAAGTCGTTACAGAACTCATATGCCTTCACAAATTCCCACCAGACGGGGTACCACCCCGCATACTCCCAGTCTAGCACCGCGGCGACATGACATTCCTCGTCTATGATTATATTTCTCGGGGCGAGATCGCCGTGGGTGAATACCAACTTGTCCTCTGGACCGAATGGGCCATGCTGGGGCATGTTGGGGTGGGACGAATCCAACTTGAGAATCAAATGAGGGTTGAAGTGGGCGATTAAGTCTGAGCTCGTCATGGATTCGCGCGGTTGCGACTTCAACCGTGCACTTCCGCGTCTTGAGGGATTTGTATCTCTCCTAAGCTCTCTGAGTTGCAGGATGAACCCGTGAAGCTCTTGAGCAACTGATATCTTTTGGGAGGGGACCATGTCCAGCCAAGCGTTTTCCAGTGTACGGCCCTCGATGTAGTCCATTGAAATGGATTTGGTTCCACCATCATGGGTTTCAATGTTGTGAATTTGGGGAATAGGTATGTTTGTGCTATTCGCAATGTAGCGCATATTTTCGGCCTCGAGATCAATTTGAGATGAAGGCCCAAATTTAAGTACCCTCTTTTCGAGTCGTACAATCTTTCGCGGGCGTTCTACACGTCTTTATTAGGGAAATAGTCATTGCATTATGGAGGTACGAACCGTTTTCTATTAAACCCATTACCGCGATAGAGTTGCGACGGCAACAATGATCTTGAACATTTAATCAGACACAAACGCAAGAGAGTGGGCTGATCTCTCCTCATCACGTGGCGGGAATAAGCCAAGATGCAGTGAGCTGAATACGGCACCTGGGCAGTCTGGATGTGAATGTTGGCGTTGGGTGGGAACTTTGGAGATGGACATTTTACAACCTTGGAACCTTGAAGGTGAACAAGGTAATCTATACCTGATGTTCAAGAAAACGATTGTCAAAGAGTCTCATGCATTTTTCTACTCTATATGGCGTAAATGGTCATGATTGGGAAAGCGCAAACTTCCCCTCATCTAGATGGTAGACAAGGAAATTTAAGCGAAGACCTTGGCCTCACCAGCCTTGAGCTTGCCAGCCTCGACAAGACGCTGGGCCTCGCCAGTCCAGGCAGTCTTGACGGCAGCGCCGTCCTTGCCGGCAATGGTGAGCTTCTCAGCAAGAACAGCAAGCTCGTCAACGTCGATCTTGCCCATGATGAGGTCAACATCGGTGAGGACACCGTCGATCTCAGCAGCGGAGGGCTCGCCGGCGGCGGCGAAGTAGTTAACATCCTTGACGGAACCCTTGAGGATACGCTTGTTCTTCTTGGAAGCGTTCTTGGCGGCCTCCTTTGCCTTCTTGTTCTTCTCACGGTCGGCCTTAGCAGCCTCCTCGGCGTCCTTCTTGGCCTTCTCCTCAGCGGCCTTAGCGTTCTCCTTGGCCTCCTTGGCCTTGCGAAGCTCCTCCTCCTTAGCAAGACGCTTAGCGTCCTTGCCGGCACGGGCCTGCTGGCGGAACTTCTTGATACGCTCATCGGAAGCGAGACACTCGTCAACGAGCTCACGGAGACGGACGACATCCTCAGTCTTGCGCTTGCGGCGGGCGTTGGCGTTCTTCTTCTCGACGTGACGCTTCTGGTCACGGCTCACATCATCATCGGGAACATCCTCATCGAGGTACTCGAAGGTCCTCCAGCTGTCAACGTTGTACCAGAAGTTGTAGAAAGTCTCAACGTGCTCCTGGCTGCTGTTCTCGTCACCGAGAGTAGGCACAGGCTGCTTGTTGGAGAAACGACCCTCGGCAACAAAGACGGGGCCCCAGCCCTTGTAGAACTTGCTACCGGTGAGCTTCTTGGAAGGAGGGTCGACATCGGCGTTCTCGTCAACGGAGTCGAACTGGCGGCGACGAGTGGGGTCCAAAAGGAGGTCGGTGGCCTTCTGGATACACTTGAAGAAGCTGTCGTTCTCATCACCCTTGCCCTGGGCGGCCTTCTTGTCGGGGTGGTGACGGAGGACCTTCTTACGGTGAGCACGCTTGATCTGCTCGGGGGTTGCGCGCCAGCGGTACTTCTTGAGACCGAGCACGGCGTAGTGATCTTGGCCCTGGAAGAAGTTAGAGAGTCATCGAGGGTAAAAAATGTTTGATTACTGACCTTCCAGTCCTTGGCCTCACGGTTGAGCATCATGGGATCCTCGTCCTCGGAGATATCATCATCCTCCTCGACCTCGGTCTTCTTGACGCTGTTCTGGGCCTGGAGACGCTCATCCTCGGAGAAGGTGCGGTTGTGACGGGACTGTAATGATCGTTAGTCCTGTGCCAGACATGATCTGGAGTAATTGTTCATTGAACATACGCGGCGGGCGTGAGCCAGGAAGTGAGGGCCAACGGGCTCCACGTTGCGCTTGGTGGCACCGGAGAGAGCACCGACGATCTTGAAATCCTTCTCACCAGCCCAGCCCTGAGGCAGGGAAGGGAGGGAGATGTTGACAACTTGAGGGGAAGCCATTATAGAATGGGTTGGTGATAGTACCAAGTTGTGTGTGGAGATCATTTGGTCCCGCGATGATTTTTTTGCCTACCTTTTTTTCTGCCCGGAATCGCCGACAGCTTGGCCAATCACAGGCCAGTTGATCCAGAAAGTCGAGACTCATGATTGTAGCCAACCTGCTTTCTGTTGACTTCTCTATACTCCAAATTTTGCATTTTGCCAGCTGCCGGTCTTCATTGATATCATTTAATAAAGCGTGCTCAGCACTGTGCTCTCACATCATACATTACTCACCGTAACGCCTCCTATTCTGTGCCGATCATCCGCCTCGTCTTGCACCAAATTCGACCGGCCCTCCGAATAATTTCTTCGAACCGTTATCCCGTTACCCCAAGATCCAATCTTCAAAATGACTGCTTCCACTGCCGCTGCCGCCAAGAGCGCCTACCGCCAGGTCCTCCGGTCTACCAGAGTCGTTTTCCAGAGTACGTTTGCGCAAAGCTACGCCAGCAAAATGAACCCTTGCCTAACAAGATGCTATAGATGATCTCCCAGTCCTTCTCGCTGCCCGCCAAGAGGCCCGCCAGAACTTTGAGAAGAACCGCCGCCCTGCGGTTGACACTGGCATGCAGATCAACCATGCGATCGAGGTCGCAAACATCCTGCGCCACAACATCGTGCAGGGCTCCAGGGAGGAAGGAAACGAAGCTGCCAAGTGGGGTATGTGTTTTTGGTCTTTTCTAAGCTACCATCGAGGTGCAAAGTGGCTCCGAATGATAAGTGCTAACGTAAATCTAT
The DNA here is from genome assembly GCF_028827555.1 of Penicillium brevicompactum. Taxonomy (NCBI): domain Eukaryota; kingdom Fungi; phylum Ascomycota; class Eurotiomycetes; order Eurotiales; family Aspergillaceae; genus Penicillium; species Penicillium brevicompactum. The sequence continues at coordinate 551,153 of NW_026623208.1, forward strand.
TGCAGAACTCAACATTCACGACCAGATCGAACGTGGCGACAACGACTCCATCAAGGTTGGTAACCAGGACGTGAAGATCCACAAGGCTTGCTCTTCTTGATTGCTTGTTTCATCGTCGTTCATTGCATTCGAACCAATCTCCGCGTCCACGGAAACCCGAACCGATTGATAGCAAACAAAAATCTGTATAAATAGGTCTGAAAAACGGCCATGTCTTTGTTTGGTGTCTACATGCAAGCTTAGCGCAAGGCCTGTCTGTATCTATGTGGGATTATCTGGGCCATATGCTCGCAATACTCAGGTATCTGCATCCGAGGCCAGGGAAGTGTGACCGGACATGTATTATACGATACCCAACTCTTTTTGAATTATCATCGGCGTCCCGGGGGTATTTTTAATTGAAGTACTACATAGATCTGCATGGAACAAACCATATCCATAAACGCCCGCTCCGAACCTAAGTTACATGCCTTTTGAATCATTGTTTTGCAAATTTGTTCAATCACCATTCATGCTGGCGTACTGGACCTCACCAGATCCGGGTGGTGGAGCAACAACATGGCTTTGGGCCTTGGGCTGTCCAGCTTCCTGTCCAGAGGTGATGGCGCCACGGTCAGCCTGCTTGCCCTTGCTTGGTCCCACGGCCTGGCGACCCTCGCGGGCGTTCTTGATTCTCTCTTCGCGGTCGAGGCTATCCAACGACTTTGGCTTGCCCCAGCGCACGCGCAACGGACATCCTTGGATGACAGCCTTGCCTTGGCAGTGGTGTGCAGCCTTCTCGGCATCGGCACGGTTGACGAAGTTGATGAAGGCGCAGTGGGAGCGGTGGGAGCAGACCAGCGAGCGAAGCTGGCCGAATTGAGTAAAGAATGTGCGAAGAGTGTGTTCGGGAAGATCGTCCTCGACACCAGTAACGAACAAAGAGAGGACGTTGGGGTCGGCGGGGGAAGAATGTCCGCTTGAGAGGGTGGCAGCTGCGCAGTACCAGGGAATGGGCGTCCGCCACGGCCACCACCTCGACCACCACGACCTGGCATGTTGTTTCCGACACGGCTTTGGGTAGTGCGAACGGGGCCCGGTCCATTTCCATACCGGCTGGTTGTTCGAGGTTGGTCATCGGTGGGTTGCGCACTTTCCTCTCCCTCGGTATTGCCCTCAATCCGGCGAGGTTTGCGGTAGTAAGGTTCACTGTTCGCAAGGCGGCGCAAAAGCTCGCGAGCCTTGTCATCCGTCTTTTCATATTCTTCAATCGCACCGCGACCTTCCTCAATTTCTTTTTCATTGTTCTGCGCGTAGTATTCACGGTTGATACCACTCTCTGGGCCAGGGGCAACCATCTTCAAGGCAGCATCTCGGACGACGATGGGGAGACCGAAAGACAGATCGAGCATGCAGCATTGGCAGCAATTTTTCAGACGCGCGCAAGTCAGGCAGATGATCGATCGCTTTTGTCGAGAAGTTCGGTCAGCCTTCCATCGGAATATAGTAAAGGGGCGCGTGCACTAGAAAAAGTCAGTATGGCTTCGTGGGGGTGGGTTGAAGAAACCGAGAACAACTTACAATCTTGCATTCCGCGCCATGGTCTTCTTTGATCATCTGCACATAAGGGTTCTCAGGCAGGCAGCTCTCGCAGACGGACGGGAAGTCAGTCGACTCCCATCCGGAGCGGTTCAAATCATGTTTAATCTGGGGAGGCATGACGGAGATGGTAGGTCCGTATCCGAACGAGTGGTCTGAGAGAGCTTGGATTATCAAGACCGAATCATCAAGCGGCGTGTGGCTGGTGCATCACGTGCGATAAAATGGGGCGACTCCAATTTTCTGCCGGGAGGTGCAGCCTCCGACTCAGCCACAGTTCGGATCGCGCAGGTCCCGCGAGGAAAAAAGAGTGGCCACACCCCCCCCCAGACAGTCTAGCCGGTTCGTTTGTTCCCCCCTGATTGGCTCTCCACTCTTGATTGTCAAAAAGTTGCTTGGGATTCGACCTTATTTATTTCCCCTTTCTTCTCCTCCTTCAGTCGCAATCTCCATTCTCTTACTTGTGCTCTCCTTTGCTTCAATTCTTCGGTGTTCCCTTGATTGTTGTTGCTCCTCTGTTCTTTGGGAATTGACCGATACTTTTTTTTTCTACATACCCCTTTTAATCTTTCAAAATGGCTCCCTCTGCATTGGAACGTGAGGACAAGGCGCGTGACGCTGCCTTCAACAAGGCTCTCCACGGAAAGTCTGCTAAGGCGCAAGGTGGTCTTGCTGCCATGCGCGGAAAGGACGCCGCTGCCCAGAAGGCTGCTGTCGACGAGTACTTCAAGCACTGGGACAACCAGGCCGCCGCCGACGAGACCCCTGAGATCCGTGAGGTAAGAGAATGCGCAGCTCAGGGAAATGCCCTCATTACTGACAATTGATCTGTGACAGGCTCGCAAGGCTGAATACGCCACCCTTACCCGACAGTATGTTCTGCACCAGACTCACCTTCAATTGATTGCCACACCCCATACTAACGATCTTTCTACAGCTACTACAACCTGGCTACCGATTTCTACGAGTACGGATGGGGCTCCTCCTTCCACTTCTGCCGTTTCGCCTACGGTGAGCCTTTCCACCAGGCCATTGCCCGCCACGAGCACTACCTCGCCCACATGGCTGGTATCACCGAGGACATGAAGGTTCTGGATGTCGGCTGCGGTGTCGGTGGTCCCGCTCGCGAGATGGTCAAGTTCACTGGTGCTCACGTCACTGGTCTGAACAACAACGACTACCAGATCGACCGCGCCACCCACTACGCCCACAAGCAGGGTCTCTCCGACAAGATGGCCTTCGTCAAGGGCGACTTCATGCAGATGAACTTCCCCGACAACAGCTTCGACGCTGTCTACGCCATTGAGGCCACCGTCCACGCCCCCGAGCTCGTCGGTGTCTACAGCGAGATCTTCCGTGTCCTCAAGCCCGGCGGTACCTTCGCCGTCTACGAGTGGCTCATGACCGACGAGTACAACAACGACGATGCCGAGCACCGTCGCATTCGTCTCGGTATCGAGCAGGGTGATGGTATCTCCAACATGGTCCGCATCTCTGAGGGTGTCGAGGCTATGAAGAACGCTGGCTTCGAGATGAAGCACCACGAGGATCTGGCTGCTCGCCCCGACCCCATTCCTTGGTACTACCCGCTGGCGGGCTCCTTCAAGCACATGGGCTCCGCTTGGGACTTCTTCACCATTGCCCGCATGACCTGGTGGGGACGTGGTATTGCCCACCGCTTCGTCGGTGCTGGTGAGAAGATTGGTATCTTCCCCAAGGGTTCCCAGAAGACCGCCGACAGCTTGGCCCTTGCCGCTGACTGCCTGGTTGAGGGCGCTCAGAAGAACCTCTTCACCCCCATGTACCTCATGGTCGGCAAGAAGCCCGAGTAAAAACATTGTTTCTATTCTTTGCGTGTACAAATATTTCCCTTGACATGCACGTCTATCCCTGGTACCCCTCACATTCCTCCAATCTGTTCCCACCTTTCATCCCGTTTCCCTCTTGTCACCAGGGAGCGTTTGGTTCATCGCCCCATGTCAATCGAGAATGAGCCACTTGCGGCGTTCTCCTGATCAATGGCCTTTTTTAATTTTCCTTTTCTTTTTCTCTTGTTTCCTTTATCCCTCGAAATAGCTATGTAATAGTCATTGAGTCAAGAATAACGAGCGAAGATTACAGTTCCACCCTTGCATCTATCTTTTCTTTTCCTTGGCGTTGAGCTTGGTTTCTAGGGTGTTTACCCAAGCATGGGGCCAATGCAATGTCAGTTGGATTGCCGTCTATCTTTTGCTTTGATAATAATACACTCCGTACCCGGATAATAATATACTCTGTACCCCTTTATCAGTCTTGTGTGCAATGCTCCTGTGGCCCGCTCAAATTCTACCATGTCCAACGGTATCTCCAACGTCTCATTTATCTCTAGGCCTCAGCCCCCAATTCAAGCTTTATAGCTTGGAAACAGAAATCAAACTCAGACATCCTGGTCCATGGCTTCACCATGACTCGGGTCAATCGGCGCGGTGCCCCCTCCTCCAATGGCGATGTTCGGAACTGCTCCTCGTCGAAGCAATAACTCCTTCAATTCATCTTTTCCGCGCCATACAGCAATATCCAAGGCCGTCTTGCCGCGAAAGATCTCATTCACATCGACGCCCGCGTCCAAAAGTCTCTCAACCAAGGAGACGGGCCCAAATGATGCAGCCTTCACTAGACATGTCTCTTTTTTCCAAAACTGGGCATGGGGATCTGCGCCCACGTTGAGCAGAGCTTCTGCAATATCGAACCGACCCAATTTCATAGATTTTGCCAAGGCTGACAGGGGTCGACGACGTTGATAGGGATTTGCTGTATCGAGGCCATCGCCATAGTCATTTGGATCAGAGCCATTCATATAGAGTAGCCTGACGAAGAGGCTGGTGCAGTTATGCATGCTCTCCCACAGAATTGACCTTTTACGGCGTGAAAAGCGGAGATTGGCACCGTGGATGATCAATGTTTCGACTGTGTTCCATATCATCTCTGGGTCTGAGTGTTTGAAACGGCTGGTCACTGCGAGCCACAGTGGAGTAATACCATACGTTGGATCACGGTAGTTGGGATCCGCACCATAGTCCAAGAGCAAGGTGAGAATCTCATCAGTCGTGCTGCGACCTGCGCGCAACGGTGCATTCTTATTTCTTTTCACGTCGGGGCAACGAACTTGGTCAGCGACGGTACGCCAAAGTGGTGTTTGGACGATCCCGCATCGCGTTGAGCAGCCATTGACATCAGCACCGCATCTCAAAAGCAATTCCGTGACACTGTACGATTTTGAAAGAGTTGCCAGAAAAAGTGGAGACTGATCCTTTGCGTTTTTGGCGTTGATGTCGGCACCTAACTGAAGCAGCATAGCTGCGCAGTGGGCACCCCTTCCAGTGCAGCCAGGCATAGTGGCGTGTGACCTCCTCGATACCGTGTTTCTACGGACACCCCCAGTCGTGCCATCTCGTTGAGGAGGGCCAAATTACCGCTGATGACCCCTAAGTAAAGCAACATCTCGGCGTAAAGCTCAAACCTCCCGGGCTTTGCGAGTGTCTCATTCAGTGCGGGTAGGTCTCCAGCGAAACACTTGGCAGATTCCGAAATACATGCACAAAAGTCTCTTTTGTCAGTGAGATTGCTCCGTTTCAGAAGGTGCAAAGCACACTCGATTCGATCGTGATTTCCATTTGTAGGAGGATTCAACACCGAAGACACGAGGCAAGTGATGCGATGAACATACTCTTTGGCCTGTAGATTGCTGTAACTCTCAGAATCAAGAATGAAATCAATGCAATCTGTATGGCCATTCTCAGCCGCCATGCGAAGAGCAGAAAGACCACGTCGACGTCGCTCTTTCATCTCTCTTTGACTCTCGATTCGAAGCCCCTTATCAACAAGAAATCTCATTGTTTGCAAATGGCCATGAGCAGCGGCTTGGCCGAGCAGACTGGTCTCGCAGTCAGGGCATATCGTGCGTAAGGTGCCATTTTGTGTTAACGAGACTCCAACTTTGAGGAAATATGCAATCATTGCGGTTTGGCCACCCGCAGCAGCCCAGCATATTGGCTCGTGACGGACCGATCCAATGTGACGCCTCTTCCAGCTGGGTATTTGTTCGGTAAGTCTCGAATGATTAATCTGCAAAGTCCTGCGGACGAGAGCGAGGTCGCCGTGAAACGCGCCATAAGCAAGGGCCGTCTGGTTCATGAATCTGTCATTCTCTTTGTATAAACGGCCTCGAGACAAGGTGTAGAAACGTTTATTGGTCTTAATAAAAGAGCACAAATCTTGCTGTCGGTCAATTAAATCGTCGAATCCCGTGCTGTCCCGGTATGGAAAACACTCGATAATCATGAGCATGATCTCGGTGGGGAGATCGACGAGCGTGACCATCTTCAAAGTTGATGTCTGTCGAGATATGTAGCAGCTCAGAGAGTCGAGTTGGTTTTGCAGTTTATTTGAGAAGTTGACCAACTGGGAAAGAGCTACTGTGTTCGTCCAGGGCTTCCAAAGCTGAACCTCCGAGATCCATAATGAGGCTCAAGCCCAGGCTGACTCGGCCCCGCATCTTCGGGCCTGGAACCTCTCACAGCCTGAACAGTTGACGCGGTACAATACTTGACGTTTGCTCAGTCAATAACAAAGTCATGTATTTATGCAGTGACCGGTCATGTTTGTGCGGGGTTCCATGGTTGCTGTCTTGAACTCGGTGCCTGAAACGACAGGCTCAGATTGAGATTAGGGCTGGGCGGCACAATACGAACGTCGAGGCTCAACCTAACGTGTCCAGATGTTTTCTGAGCTGGGAGGGTCATGGCCCTGTGGGTATGATCTCGATGAGAAATCTGTTTCTCTTGCTCCAAGTAATTATCCCGAAGTCCGTGCCTAATGTCTCGGCATCGTCGGATGCTTTATACAGCTAGCTCCTTTGTCTGTCCCGGTGTCTTCACAGGGCCAACAAAGAAAGACCGGACCATCCAGATATTAGATTCTATGCGTCAGCAGGAATTTGGAACTTATTGGAGATCCCACGTGGATTTTCTTTGGATCCGCAGCGTCTCACCCGTCAATATATAACTCCGGGACCGGACATGTTCTCCAGCTGGACAGTCGACCTCGGGAAACCAGATGGCCACATGGACAAAGCACATGAGACTCAGCGAGGTGGCATATCATCTGTCAAAATCAGAGGCCACGAAGGAAATATGTACACGGTCAGGTGTGAGTGGGGATTTTTGATTGAACCTGAGGCATTAGCGCCAACTGCTCCATTTCAAAGAAGCTTCAGCATCAAAGCTTATGTTCTCAGGTGAAAGTCTGGAAGTCACAAGTGCGCACATTGGTAAAAGGGGGCAGTTGTATGGCCCGGCGGGTGGTGCGGGCATCAGCCAGTCAGGCGATCGCGGGGAGCAACGTGCGACGCAGGGGCCAACTCCCAATTCCCCACCTCCCCCTCCACCCAATGAGACTTCTGCGATGTAAACGACCTTGGTGAACACGCGATATTGCCGGCTTTGCATTTCATGCTTGGCTCCATCAGGCTAGGAATGCTTGGAAATGCAGCCAGTCAGCCCTGCGCCAATCGAAACGTGGGATCGGTTAGAAGTATGCGTGCCTTGATGGCGGATGTCGCCGAACATTCCTTGCCGACGCCATGAAATGTCACGGCGAGTATAAGATCGCGTGTCTGCCCCTGATCTTCTCACATATTCCCTTTCTCACCACAGAAGCATTCCAAGATCCTCAGAGATGTTCAACAAGCAGACTCTCCTTGCTTTCGTCGGGGCCCTGGCCCTGGGTGCCGCTAAGACCATCACCGAGGAGAACCCTACTCAGGCGGAGATCGATGCTGCTCGGGCTACTGTCCTGCCTTACTCGCCTGTCTCAAATGTGAAGGGTCTGGCATTTGACCGTTTCGTGGACATTTGGCTCGAGAATACCGTAATTCACCACCCCAAAATCATTCTTTTGTTGGCCACGTGCTCACCGATGACAGGATTATGAGACCGCCGCTCTGGATGAGAACTTGTCCAAGCTGGCCAAGGAGGGAATTCTGTTGACCAACTACTTCGCTGTCACTCATCCCTCGGAGCCCAACTATTGTGCCTCCGCTGCGGGTGACAACTTTGGCATGGACAACGACGACTTCTACCAGATCCCAGCCAATGTCTCCACCATCGCCGATCTCTTCGACACCAAGCACATTGCCTGGGGTGAGTACCAAGAGGATATGCCCCATGCCGGCTACCAAGGCTACCGCTACCCCCTCAGCGGTCCAAACCAGTACGTGCGCAAGCACAACCCGCTGGTTCTGTTCGACTCCGTCACCAATGACGCCGTCCGTCCCCGCCAGATCAAGAACTTTACTTCTTTCTATGATGATCTTGAGCACCACCGCCTTCCCCAGCACATGTTCATCACTCCTAACATGACCAATGATGCCCACGACACCAACATCACAGTTGCTGGCGAATGGGTTGCCAAGTTCCTCCCTCCCCTGCTCCAAAATGAGTACTTCTCCAAGGACACTCTGGTGCTCCTCACCTTCGACGAAGTTGGCAACTACTCCGTTCCCAACCGCGTGTACAGCTTCCTCGTTGGTGGCGCTGTTCCCGAGCACCTTAAGGGCACTACCGATGATACTTTCTACACCCATTACTCTGTTATTGCATCTCTCTCCGCAAACTGGGGTCTGCCTTCCCTCGGCCGCTGGGATTGCGGTGCCAACCTGCTGAAGCAGGTCGCTGAGAAGACCGGCTATGTCAACTGGGAGGTCGACACCACCAACGCTTACATCAACGAAACCTACCCCGGCCCTCTTTCTGATAACGACTACTCCGAGTACTCCTCCAAGTGGGCCGTGCCCGCTGTTAAGGGCAAGTGCTCTGCTGGACATGGTATCGCCGAGGTTGTCAAGAAGACCTACTACGGTCTCGAGCCCACTTATAATTACACCAGCCCTGTGCCATATGATTCGGCCACTGGACTGAACCTTGGTATTAAGTACCACCGTACTCTGGTAAGCTTAAAGCCCCTTGCTCAGTTCAAATTACTACTGGGAAACCCATACTGACCATGAAATAGAAGCACGGAAAGAAGGAGTCTGGTGTCACCCAATAGACGACAACTTTATATACGCTTGCATTCAACGAACTGTATATGGACCCTATGTCAAAATGTGTTTTAAATAATTGATTAGACTTTCAAATATTATTCTAGCTACGAGTTATCCAGCCTTCCATGCTTAATCGTTTGCCTTTTCACTCCAAGGAACAATGCGTGTCTGACAAGCGTGTGCACCCAGTGGTGTGATTTATAGCCCTGGAGGACCTTCCATGTTTGCAACCCCTCCGCTCCTCTACCCAGGTGTCTTTACCATCTTTCTCACCTCCATCTACCATCACTCAGTGCTTATCAACCAAACCTTCAGCGTCACCCACGAAGTAACCTTGGCTTGAATCATGCCGCCACCTTTCGATTCCTCAAAGTTTTGAGCTCCACCCCCTCTATCCTTTTTGTAATTATGCTGATGACAAAAAAAAGGATGGAGACATCTGAGCTTGAAGCAGGCAAAATCTCTGAGCAACCACCCCCACCAGAGCCTCGCCAGCCAGGGGAGACTCAAGCCACAGACCTGCCAGCCATGACAGAGGAAAAGTGGGAAAGAATGGAAAAGTCATTGAAGAATTCACTATTTCACGCCGTTTACTTCTATTGTTGGCATGCCGAAGTCGTCAGTATCCTCCGGAAGTTCAAGTTGCACCGACTCGTCGATTCGTCAATCCCACGACCTACCAAAGACCACCTCAGCTTCGTATCATGGCAGGTCTGTTCTATGAGAATTTCGAAATGGCTGGGTTCAAGCGAAAACGAGCAGCCACTCGGTACTACAATCAAAATATGCCTCAAAGACAAAGATGTTACCTTCGCGGATGACTGGATGAGGGAGGTAAAGGCGCTTATCGGAGACCCCTACGGATACACATCCAGAAGAAGAGCTTGCCTTGCGCTTTGGGATTGCCGGAAGAGTGATTTCGAAGACATCGAAGAGTTCCTCTGGCATATGAGGAGAAGATATTCCGTTGCAAGGAAGCTCAAAACCGGCATCACACCGTACCAAGTCGCTATGATGATTTTGGAAGAGTTGCGCTGGATTGAAGGGTATGAAATACTGATCCCTTTCAAAGAACGCAAGTTGGAAATTCGAGGGGATGCTGTGGTCGACATGACGGAAGACGATCTGGATGAGCTGTGCGATGAAATCATGGACTTTGCCGGCCACACTGGGGAAACCAAGAGCAGATTCGATGCCGCATGCCCTAGGCGTGGAAGATGAAGTTCAAGCAAAAAGGGAATTTTCCTTTCAGCTCGGCACACTCGAACCTCAGAACGGTATTAGACTTGCAACATCTTTGCAATTCACAGATCGACAGTGATCAACACCAGGCTTGTTTCTTCAACTGCGTCCCGAGGTCGAATTTGTCATTTGCTTGCACCGAGGTGAACCAATGGTCTCTTTCAGTTTACTCTTCGATAGTCAATTCTCATTTTCATCGTTCCACGATTTTTTCCAGGCGACCTCCAGGGCTCAGCCTTGTAATGATCAACATTTCAAGTTAAAAACACCAATCAGAAATTGAAGGGGATATCACCTCCAAGGCTAGGGACGTACCTCCAGGGCTAGGTAATCTCTAGCTCTATTATCGCTGAAAACCTGAAAATTCGGTATTAAGGTCAAAGCCCCATGGCTTGGAAGTCTCAGCGGGAGAAGCATTTGTGCCTTAGGCAAGGCACACAAAGATACATCCCCGGGGCCATATCTAGAGGATAGAACAAAGCAGAACTGTATGAGGTGTATGCATACGCATGACATCGTTGACGCTTCGTGATATGTCAAACAAATTTCAGCATTGGCGATCGATATATAACCTTGGAAACAATTCTGAGGCCTTACCTCTTCGAACATCAACCCTTTTCTGTGTTTTCATCATCACCTCCACCAAAATCTTCCTTGCATAAGCAAATTCATCTTCCAATCCTCATTCACTTCTTCATCTGACGAAGGGGCCTTTGTTTCTTATCATCGCTCAAATTTGGCCCTTTTTGTTTCAAAACTCTTCATCACCATCTGCCAGACTACAGCCGAACCCTCTGGCTAGTGACTGCCATTGTTTCGATTCAGCCATAAAGGGGATTCTGCTCTTAGAGAAATAAAAACAACCCACAGCCCCCTTTTGATCAACATGGATGAATCGGAGGCCAGCCACGTTAGAAACGGTACGCTATGGCAAGACATAAGCAGACCCACAAACTAATTTAATGAACCGGCAGATGGAAAAAATCCAGTCAATGAAAGCTCCGGAGAACGGCAGCAGAAACCCGACGATGATGACGATGTGGACCAAGAATTCTCCCACATCAAGAATCCAACAAACTGCGGTGACCCCCACCAGAAACCTGGATACTGGGCGCGACGAGTCTTAAGTCGTCCATGGCAAGCTGGCAGTCGCCTATATGTACAGCCTGGGTCAATACTTCATGGCTTGAACAACATGAAAGCTCTTCGCGAGCCAGTATTTCGAGCGAATAATACCTGGGATGGAGAGGGTCTTGACCGACATGTCAATGCAAGAAGTAATCGCGTCGAGGGTATACATGCCCAAGTGGTGGGCCAGGCAATAAAGCACCCAGTCAGCTGCACAGACTGTCGAGTGCGAAAATTGGGCCCATTTGAGATATGTGTAGAGGTCCCAGCGCAGCCTGGCTATAAGAGACGGTGCTCAAATTGTCTCTTTCGACAAACGAGTGCTAAGTCTAAAGAATCATGTGATCTGGAGCTGACTGACTCCTTGAGTGATCACAATAACGGAGAAGGAGAGGGACTATCTCTAGCTCTACAAGCCCCGTTGGGGGATGGACTCATACTGGAGACAATGGCTACCTTGGAGTCTTGTCTTTGCGAAATTGACAATGAATTGAAATCACTTCGCGCCATGATCAGGAAGAAATCAAGGCAGCAAGGTGGACTAAGGCACACTTTGAATGCATTGAAGGAACTCCCCGGCGTGGAAGCAGTTCCTGATTCACACCCCGAACCTAAGAGCTTGGAGTCCGCCACCAAGCGGCAGAAACCGAGCCCCAACACTGGGAAGGTTGATTCGGGTTCCAGTATTAAGCAAGAGGTGCTGAGTCTAAAAGTCGAGAAGAACTGCTTGAAGTCCACCACCAAGCGGGAGAAACTGAGCCCCAACACTGAGAAGGTTAATTCGGATTTCAGTATCAAGCAAGAGGTGCCGAGTCTAAAAGTCGAGAAGGACTGCTTGAAGTCAAATGAGACTAAACGGGAAAATGATGTTGGCATCAAGATAGAAAGCCAGGTCCGTGCCGTGAAGAGAGAGGTCGAAGAGTAAGACTGGGAAAAGATAGGTTGCTTGAGATTGACTTCACATGGGAACAATGAAGGAAGCCTCAAGAAAAGTTAAATTGATCAAATGCAGAGGGGAAACATGGCACATCTTGGGTAACCTTCGGTTGGAGTCATCGAACGGGGTGAAAGATGTTCAAGAAGAGCATGAACGAATATTTCGCTTTCACACTAGGTCGGGTTTAGGATACTCCCGACCATTGCTCTGTAGGTAGTAATACCAATCAAAATTCCTCGACATAGGAAAGCTCTGGTGAAAGAATTCCAAGGTTCGCCGTTGGCACCTCTTGATACCCTCCCGGAATCTCATGTTTCCGCTGCATACGAGAACAGTGGTTGAAAGGTATAGCACTTACTATATTGACAGCTCGATTATCGATGCTGCCTACAACACAAATGGAAAGGATTAATACAGGAGCTCCCACAGCACCGGAACATTCCGACACATCGGAGTCTAGTCCGTTATTGAAGCTGGGTCCGAGGGATGGGAGCCTGCCCCAATATAACAAAGCATTTGGTAGGACCATCCCCGCGCTATCGAACAGACTAATACTCGCTTGCATTTCTGGGGCCATTGCAGCACAGGAGTCGGCAGATAGACCCGGGGTTTAGATCGGAAATAGGCAATGCACTGAGGATGGAAACCACACGCGACTAGGAAAGTAGTGCGGTCCAGTGAGACTGCGGTAAAGGTTTACTTTTGAGATGGATCCACTTCCTGCGGATATCCCAATGTACCAGGAGAAAGGTCATTTGAGCTACGAATCCGTGCGTGTGTTCAACTATATCCGAGCCGATCTCACCTAATATAAGAGAATCACGGGGTTCGGATATGGGCATACTCGAATGACCGGAGGGATTGGCGGGACAGAACACCTACTACAGAACCAGGCAACCGAAAGCCACCATCACATGTCAAATGCCATGACGCTGATTGATCTGGTGGACGATGGGGAAATGACTACACAGTCTTTGGAAAGGCCCTTCGCTGTTACCCCGGGGTCTGAATGGAGATGGGAACGCAAGTACGGAGTACGAAGTACATTCACCTACGCTCTGCATTCGACACATCTGACAGCCCGCCATCGCTGACCTCGGAGATTTTATTGGTCATTCTTCTAGAAGCCCTTCGGCATTTATTTTATTATGCTTTGCACGTCAACCACGCGGGACATGGAGCCTGCCGATCGAAGTTCTGATGAACAACGTGGAAACACAGATCCAAGAGCGTTCGAAGCCTCCAACGTAGGTGGAGTTTTCACCTGCCTGTTTCTCTTCAACCAATCCTCTTGTGGCGGAAGACCATTTCCACGCCGGGGAACTCACAGGAACGCCAAGAGCCTAAGCAACGCCACGCGGTACTTGTACCACACAGTCAGACCCCAAGCGTTTGTTGCAACGTTTAATGACGTCCTTGCACACTTTTGCCCACATAGTGACTCGCCGTGAGAAGATCTCGACATCTGGGCCCCTCCAGTCGTGGAGGCCTCGTGGCACTGGAGAAACAAACATCCATTTCTGGAGTAATTTCGTAAATCTTTTCCTTTTTCCACTTTTTTTTTTGCTCTGAATTTTCATTACCCGGGATCTGAGTATCAGGCCAAAAGGCAATTTCCGAAACACGCAAGCAGAGTGAAATTGACGGGACCCGGTCCGGTTGTCAAAATAACCGAAAAATGGTCCTGAGGCCCCATCTTCGCACATACTCCGGCAAAATCAATCAAACCATTGGAGCAGCGTAGAAGTCTTGGCATTTTTTCGGCCCCGTCCAACTCGGCCTGGGTAGAAACGGTGTGAACACACCGTTGAGAAGAGCCATGGTTGAAGAGTTGAATTTTCTCCTTTTCCTTGGGTCCCCAGGGCAAATGAAGAAGCCGAGGTGCGACGGCGCCTCAGCCGTGCCATGCTTTTTTACGTTTTGTTTAGCCGGAAACGGACGGCTGACTAAGAAACGGACTGTGCTCACCCCCGGGTCCCCCGACTCTGCCCCGGGCCCGAGTCCTGCGCACTTCCCCGATTATTGTTTGGGCTTATTGGCCTTATGACGATTTGTTTTGCTGTTTCCCGTTAGCGTGTATTTTTTCTTTTTCTTTTCTTTTCCTCTTTTTTTTTTCGAGATGTTTCCAGGGTTGAAATATGGTTCATGAATGATTTTGAAGTGTCGTTGGTTCCAAGACTCTTTGCCTAGAAAACCAAGACTGCTAAGCACTCTTCAGCAAAGCTTGGATGGTCAAACAAGAAGTCCCAAGAATACCAAGCCTGGTACCAAGACCGCTAAGACTTATGCGCCATGACTCTTGGCATCAATCAATTTAATATCTCACAATCCCCCAAAACAACTGTCGGGCAGACGACTCGGCCAAGAAGCGGGAAAAAGGGCAACTGAAACGAGATTGAGTAATATCATTCGTCCACCCCGGGGCACTCGCGGCGAGGTTCGCCCAACTAGAAAAGAGCATTTTTGACGTAGCGACAACCCAATAATCCCATGTCGTTTATGAATGGCCGGTAGTAGAGAAAGTCCGCCCCTGACCCACAGAAATCTCCCTATTTTCCCCGTGGAGGGTCGGTTAAGATTCCTGATCCGGAAAGCCGAACTCCAATTGCAACGCCAACCGCAATCCAACCGCAACGCCGCGTCCGGATCGAGTCCACCCCCACAAGATTCAACATGCCCGCAAGATCTCGACGCACAAGCGCAGAAAGATGCAGGAAGTTGGCAGCCTCTGACATCAAAAGGATCGGAGAATATACCTTCATCTCCTGTTCAAACCTTCGCTCGGCGCACAGAAGCAAACCCGGAACACTTGCCTCTGCCACCCCGCAACCCCACCGAGGGCCCTTGGCCCCCACGGCGGGTCGCAAAAGTTTCCTTTAGGGCGCCGCCGATGTCACTTCAGACTTTTTCAGCTTGGCGGTACCACCCATGTACCAACTATGGGGCTTGCCCCTAGATCCGCAGAGGATACATAAGATGCGGAAACATCCCATTCAGAGCAAAGCTTCTTTCTTTTCCCTTCTCATGTCGATTTAGTCCTCTCCTGATACAAACTAAGGAGGCTCTTCATCATGTGGACCACAACCACCGGACTCCGGGGCAAGAAGCTCCATCTCGCCATTACCTTCACCTCCGTTGTTGGTTTCTCTCTTTTCGGTTATGATCAGGGCTTGATGTCCGGTCTTATCTCCGGTGATCAGTTCGTCAAGGAATTCCCCCTCTCGATGGTACCTCCGAGCATGTCTCCGTTCTGCAGGGTGCTGTCACCGCCTGTTACGAACTCGGTTGTTTCTTCGGTGCTATCTTCACTCTCATGTTCGGCCAGAAGACTGGCCGCACCCCTATCCTGGTTGCCGGTGGTGCTCTGATGATCCTCGGTACCGTTATCTCTACTGCTTCTTTCGGTCCCCAATGGGGTCTTGGTCAATTCGTTATTGGACGTGTCATCTCTGGTCTTGGAAACGGTATGGATACCGCAACCATTCCCGTGTGGCAGTCTGAATGTTCCAAGGCACACAACCGTGGTTTCCTCGTTTGCTTCGAGGGTGCCATTATTGCCGTCGGAACCTTCATCGCCTACTGGATTGACTTTGGTCTTTCTTACGTCGACTCCTCCGTTCAGTGGCGTTTCCCCGTCGCTTTCCAGATTCTGTTCGCCATTCTCGTTACCATCGGTGGTCTTATGCTACCTGAGTCTCCTCGTTGGTTCGTCATGCAGGGTCACGACGAACAGGCTATCGAGGTGCTGGCTGCTCTTAACGACAGCACTGTCGAATCCGAAGACGTTCTCGCCGATTACAACATGATGAAGGCCGATCTCAAGTCCCTTGAAGGTGTTCAGGCTAGCAGCTGGAAGGTTCTCTTCACCGGTGGCAAGAGCCAGAACTTCCAGCGTATGATGATTGGTTGCTCCGGTCAATTCTTCCAGCAATTCACTGGTTGCAACGCTGCTATCTACTATTCCACCCTTCTCTTCAAGAACAACCTGCACATGACCGGCAAGCTCCCTCTCGTCCTCGGTGGTGTCTTCGCTACCGTCTACGCTCTCGCTACCATTCCCTCCTTCTTCATGATTGAGAAGGTCGGTCGCCGTAACCTGTTCCTTATTGGTTTCCTCGGTCAAGGTCTCAGTTTCATCATTACTATGGGTTGTCTGATCGACGACAATGAGCAGAATGCCAAGGGTGCCGTCGTCGGTATCTTCTTGTTCATTTGCTTCTTCGCCTTTACTACGCTCCCTCTCCCCTGGATCTACCCCCCGGAAATCAACCCCCTGCGCACCCGTACCAAGGCCGCCTCTGCTTCCACCTGCATGAACTGGATCACCAACTTCGCCGTCGTCATGTTCACCCCCGTGTTCTCCAGCCAATCTGACTGGGGTATCTACCTGTTCTTCGCCCTTGTCAACTTCATCGCCATTCCCTTCGCCTGGTTCTTCTACGCCGAGACCGCTGGTCGTGATCTCGAGGAAGTTGACATCATCTTCGCCAAGGCCCACATCGAGAAGAAGTGGCCCTACAAGGTTGCCCAGCAGCTCCCCAAGCTCACTGTCGAGCAAATCACCCAGATGCAGGCCGAGCTTGGTCTCGACTCCACTGATGATCTTCGCCGCGCCTCTGAGGCTGAGAAGGCCGAGACTGCCTTGAGCAGTGGTGACAGCGACAGCAACACCAACAACCACACAAAGCACAACGAGTAAATACCTCGATGTCTTACGTCCGTCTATTGACGATGTGGACTCCGATTGATCGGAGTAACGATTTCTTCTAGAATCTCTGATACCCTCACGTGTTATACCCTCATGTGACTACATATACCCCGTTCAGCGGGACAGCTGGAACTTGCTTGGATAGCTCTTTCGGCTCTCTCATTTCTTTCTTTCATATCTCTTATGGATTTATGTCTCTTTTCTTATTAAATACATATTTTTTCTACTCGAAAGACCTTGTTCCCTCCATCGTAGCCGCAATTTTAGCGAATAGCGTCCACGGGTGCCAAATCAGCATACCGACACCGACATTGCCCAGGCGATATCTAGCCCTGGAGGTACCTATGAAATATCATATCGGACCTCGTGAGCTTATATATTTCAGTGATCTGTGAGCTTCGCAATTGATCTTGGGACTATGATTGAACGTTGAAGATACTGATCTCACTAGACGCAACGGGGCGTTGTGAACAACTTGGTGAGATTGCTTCTGAATTTGTGGAATGGTTAATTAGTACCCAATGTTGCAGTGCGACTGCGATTCACAGCCTGTGGTAACGGAAGAAGGCATGTTGAATGAGGTGACGCATACATTCCCATTAGGCCAGCTTTTAAGACTGACTCGAGCTACCAAGAAAGAACGAGAAGACATTTTTTGCATGGAAGGGGAAACGAAATGCATGGAAGGGGAAACGAAAAGGAAAAAAAAGCCAAAAAAAAATTGTCATCGCCCTGAAGCGATCCGGCAACAACGGTCGAGCGGCACGCTGCTGAAGAGAGGCGGAGACGTGTTGATCCGTAGATATCTACCTTATATAGCTGGCCCAATGTTTTGTATTCCAGCAGACCCATAAACTGCATCCATACTGCAGCAAGGCCACGCCTCCACCTCTCATCCAGCCTCAGTTTATTCGGTCTTGTATAGTCACTGGCTGCCTTGTTTTTCAGGCTCCACAGCACATAGTGTGGTTTGCCCCCCCCTGGGAAGTAGACATGGCCCCGCGCGAGTAGGCATGTGAACCCCGCTGTGATTTTCCAAAATTGTCACGTACAAGGCTCACTTCATATAAACCCCACAACCAAGCAAACACAATTGCTCTGATAGTTTCATATAGATAGCATGCTTTTAAGAAAATACTGCGCGATAGCACACAGTCTAAACACATTGAATATCATTTGGCACTAGCTCTCAAAGATAAAATTGAATCGACAGAAATGAGACATAATTTCCTTCATTGCACTTATTTCTCATGACCATTGTACACACCCTTCAAGCACCACCATATTGGACAGACGCGGCTCAGAAGTTGAAAAGCGCGACGGCGGCACCAAAGAGAGCCAAAGCTCCCTTCGGGGTGTTGAACTGAGACACCGCAGCATCAGTTGACGGCTCAGCGGAGGCGGAGGCACTGGCGGAGGAGCTGTCGGAGGAACTGGAAGTCGCAGTTGTGGAAGACGAGGTAGAGGACGAGGTGGTTGAGCCTGTAATGAAGAATGCTAAGTCAGTACAAATTCTTTTGAAAGCTGTGCGGAGCTGCGTCATGCCTGAGGAAGATGAAGGGCTAGTCGACGACGTGGACTCTGCCGATGTCGAAGATGTCACCGTGGAAGTAACCGATGTAGTAGTGGTCACAGTGGGTGTCGCGGAAGAAGAGGTACTGGAGGAGGAAGAGGAGGACGAGGAAGAAGAAGTGGTGGTGGTAAAAGAAGAGGTGGAAGAAGTAGAGGATTCAGTACCATCATTCGACGCACCCTTCTCGACAGTGAAAGTGTCACTGACAGCAAGCTGACCGCCAGAGTCAATTATCTGGATCTCGTAGTCATCTCTAAACCGGGGCAGAACAGTGTTAGTACTATTCCTTGATGCTCTCAAATTCCTCTGTAACATACCCGTTGGAAATACTAGGGTTAGGCTGAGTGGTGTATTCACCCTCAGAAGTCTTGACGTTGTCCGCCAACTTGGTCTGGAAAGAACCATCCTTGCTCTTGAGGATGATGCTGACCACGGAAGGGTCGCTCGAGTCACTCGTAAACTTGATGGTCTTGGGAGTGGAGAAATCCCATTCCGTGCTTGAAGATGGAGTGGTAACAGAAATCGCAAAAGCCGACGAAAGAAGGCTCAGAGCGGCGATGGTGAATGAGTAACGCATGTTGACGGAATGCCCAGGTGCCCAGGTGCCCAGGTGGAATTATAAAATTACTAAGGTATGCTGTGGATAAACTCCCCGTTTTGCCCAGGAAAACATCATTTATATCTATCAAATTGGCCGAGAGACTGCGAACTAGATCGTTGGAAGATCTATATTCAGAAATCAGCAAAACTAGAGCTGAAACCGATTTCGGAAGCGCATTGAGGATACGAGATGGGCCAAGCCTTGTCGAGAGACAATATCTGATTCATCTCGAACATGAGCTGAGCCTCTTGTGGAGACACGGTACCAAATCTAGGGATAATTCTGGTGTCCACGTTGGGTAACAACAACGGGCATAACTAGGATCATCTCCCGAGGTGTGCATCAGGGACCCGCTCTGTTGTGTTGGGTCCATCGGAGTGAGCATTGCACCTTATCTTTCCAATCAAGTTACCGAAGCGCATGGCGATTTATAGCCCTTGCTTACATCTTCAAACTTTGCACACTGGCTGGGCTCAAGTGCTATACAAGTCAACATGTCAGCACTAAAATTAGCGTTGAGAAGTGCAGCAAATACGAAGTATATCCACAAGGCTCGGAAAACGAGGTTATCATTTCCGTAATTAGAAACCGATTTGTTGTTATGCCGTATTGTTACTTACAGCCGTGGATGTTTACCGGTAATAACAGGTAACATTCACTCACCACCTGGGCTAGGTCTAGATGCTATCTGTCTTACTGTGTTGTGTCCAATGACAAAATGTGACTGTTGGGATTTTCCAAAAACCAAGACTTCCAAGAGTAAGTCGAACTTTACTCGGTACTCTTTTGTTACAATGCACAAGAAATAGAATCGTCGCAATAGAACTAAATTTCTGGAGTATCTTCTCTATGATAAAAGTAAAACCACCGCAGAGACCATCAAAAACAACGTGGATAAACAAGATAGAGTACTAATGCAGGTTCCTCATACTCCATACAGGTACACAAATCAACAGGAAGGATTGGCGGTCTAAAAAGTTAGATGGCAATGCAGGACGTTGTCAGAGCAGCGGTGACTATCAATGTGCTCATCTCCCACGATAAACCGAACAAAGAACTCCCAGCCCCAGTGGAACTGCTCGGCTTCGCAGATGAGGCTGTCGATGTGTGAGTGTGATCTCCACAAACATTTGTGCTCCGGTTAAGGCTTTCCGTAGGGTAATATACCCGAGGCCCGCCATCCGAGCTGAGGTCCACATCAATATCTCCCTTTGAATCGGTCACAAATGTTTTGCAAGATAAGAGCTCGGTCAGGTTTTGTCCAATCGAAAAGCCCGTGCCGTCGGAGCCAAGCGTGATTTTGGTGGTGGCGTTTTTGGCGGGCTTAGCTCCCAGATTAGACACCACACTCACAATTTGGTTACCCGCATACCCCTTGCGCATTGCCAAAATGTTTGTCGAGTTGTAGATTGGCAATGTGAGATACGAAAGGTAATCGGTACCTGATTTCGGAGCGACCGTGGATTTTTCTCCGTCGCTACTTGCGTATTTTCGGATGCGATTCAACGTTTGGACAAGCGAAGGTAAGGAGGTTGATTTCATCGAGTACTTGGTAAGCCACAGAGCTTCACGGTTGACAGGATTGAACCCGCCCGTCAGGTGTTGTTCTTCCCCGTAGTAGACTGTATTGTATCTTGTCAGTGGATTCAACTTTTGTGGGTTCCATTTGCAAGGGCACAACGTACGGATGGGAATACCGTCGGCGAGCATGTTGATCGTGAGAATGTTACGAGCTAGCTGATGAGGCGCAAAAAGGTCAATACATGGCGATGGAAGGCTTGATGCACTTGACTTACCGATATGTCCGAAGTATATGAGCCAAAGCGGGGCACATCCTGATTTGATGTAAAAGTTCCCAGGGGAAGTACATCGTCGCAAGTTTGCCTGGTATGGTCGATGGACTGAACAATCCTGTTCAGGTCTCCCTGCGTTGTATTGAAGGCTTCCGAGAGGATATAGTACCTGAAAGAGTCAGCAAATTCTGGGTCGATTCGGATGAGCTACTCACAGTGGATAATTCAAAAGTCCACTCAAACTAGGTTGTAGAGAACAATAACCCGATGCGTCTCTTGTGGCCCCCTCGCCCATAGTAAACACGCCCGCTGATTTGGTAAAACCGGAAAAGAAGTCGGGATCAATGTTCAGGACACTGTCAATTCGAAGTCCATCAACTGGAAATAATGACTGTCACTAAATCAGTCCGAGAGATAGGGGTTGGATTTTGACATACTTGAATAGTTTGAGACCAACTGCGAGACCCAGGTCCCCAGCATCCGTTGGACTTCCTCGTCTTCATTTCGCAGATCCGGAAGCGACAGAGTGTTATCTCCCATCCAACACTGATGGCCACTTAGCAATTTTCACATAATGTGGGATTTTGTACTCACATCTAGAACGCAAGTGTTGTTTGTGGGGTCTGAAGAAAGTAGTTTGTAGTCGTGGAAATACTTCTTGTCGTTGAATGGATTGAGCTTGCTGTAGTCGACGGTAGATGAATTTCCAGCCCAGGCCATGTCACCAACAACAACGTCGAGCATCAGGTACTGCCTCCATATTAGTTCCGCGAGGAGCACATTGCGGCTGAAGACTCACCATGCCACGCGCGTGCAGCGCTGTGGACAACGCCTTGAGGTCATCGGAAGTGCCAAAATGAGAGTTGATAGAATACAGGTCGTTGGGCCAATAACCATGATAGGCTGCGGTGCATCAGTATTGAGTTCGCTAAATTCGCCGACAAGCGAGTGAAATATACCTGAGAGATCTGCGGTGCGAGTCGACTCCTGGCTTTGCACCGGAGAGATCCAGACTGCATCAAATCCGAGATCTTGAATGTAACCCAGTCTATTAATGAGGCCTCGAAAACTGCCTCCACAATATTCTCCGAGACCCGCATTGCAAGAAGCGGAGGTGGAGTTATCAGATCGAGCGAAGCGATCGGTGACCACTTGGTAGACCGAGCGACCGAGCCATTTCTCCCGGGAAGCCGCTCGTGCGGTCCCAATGGTAGCAACGATCAAAACCTTCCACCACCACATTGCTGGTGGCGTTTGCATGACAGGAAAGAGGATCAAATGACAGATGGAGTCAGGGACAATGCAGAGGCTACTTGAATTGATTTTGGATGTCATATAAGATGGGAAAACAATGATTTACGGTGAGGTACAGATGTGTACCGTATCGTACATGTATTACGTGTACTGATGATCTGTCATGTATTTTTGTCGGCCCGATCGGCGTCTCGCGTCGGACCACTCATCTCAACACGCATCCTAATCAAGAGCACCGATGGATCCCAACGGCAAGCGGGTGGACCGTGGTGGCTTCGCCAGTGACTTGTCTTGGTACTCCACTCCTCCATCTGACAGGCATTATCCATGCCGCTCTGAACTTCGGTACTATGCTGGCCTCGAAGTGGAAGAGCCGCACGGCTGATCACAATCTAGCCCGATCCCCTGGACAGTTTGCAGCAATCGTGGGGTGATAATCATTTTGTTGGATTCATTGATCACCACCCCGTGGGGATCCAAACATGCCTGCCGGGCTTATCAGTTTGCTCCATGAGGGCCCGGTAAGCATCAGTCGGACTAGATAACGCGTGATTTAACCCTTACGCTGACAATTTGCTTGTTTGACAGCACCTCATTGGCAGATTCAGCGAAGCCACAGTCAAGCATGAGGTGCTTCAAATGCCGATTATCAAGCGAGCCTCGCTGCAGCCCTAGCAGCAGGGTCGGAGTGGCCGTGAGCACAAGAAATACGAGATAGAAACAAGGCGCAACAGCGCGCAAATGCGACTTGGAGCCTTATCATCATATCCACTTCTCACACTGTCTCAGAGCCTTCCGCTAAATTGGGTATGACGTGTTCTATCTCATAACATGAGGGCTAGCTGATCTGGCGGGATCCACATTTTCTGATCG
This sequence comes from Penicillium brevicompactum, assembly GCF_028827555.1. Classification (NCBI taxonomy): domain Eukaryota; kingdom Fungi; phylum Ascomycota; class Eurotiomycetes; order Eurotiales; family Aspergillaceae; genus Penicillium; species Penicillium brevicompactum. Next base: position 573,921 of record NW_026623208.1, read on the forward strand.
ATAGTTTACTTCCGGCATGACTCGGTTGGAACACTTCCATATCCGAATTTCCTACGAGGTACCCCAATGCGTGTCAGACTTTCTGTCTCCATGAGACATGATCCCGCTCAGGCCTGCGACCTGGTCTAGATGCCCGAACAGTTAGCCCACCAAGTACGGTGTACGCCGTTTTGAGACCCATCATCCAAAATTAGGACCACTCAACCGCTTACTTCGGGTATGGAGACTATTTACTGTGGATTGAGGCTGTACACCAAGGCTGGCTCGGATCTCCAGCGGTTCGCCTGATTCCAGGATATATGCTGGCTCCCAAAACAGTAATTGCTAATCCAGCACAAAAAATTAATCCCTGCATCGCGTCGCGCAGCTCTGGAGTACTCGTTATCTTTCACATGCTTCGTTCGAGTACTTGCGGTGAATGAAACACTGAGATCCTCTGTTCCTATCAGTATACCCTTTCTTCTTGGTATGCACTCTGTGATTGTCTGTTTGCAGTTGAGGGTCGAACAGCGTGTTCTGCGAATTTCACCATAGTGCATTTACTGTGCGGAATGAAGTTTCCAACTTCCATCACGCAGTACCTTGCCGTTGTTGCAATATTCATACGCATTGCACAATCCCTGCCATACCTCCCGGAAGAAGCAGACTGGAACCTGAACCAAAACCAGACAGCGACACATCCTCTCGACTACTCGGGTCAATGGGATGACCACACATATCATGCCTCGCCAGAGAACTGGCGATTCCCATTCTACACGATATTCCTTGACAGACTTGTGAATGGTGACCCGAGGAACGATAATGCGAATGACACACAATGGGAACAGATCTTGACCTCGAACGAGTTCCGCCATGGCGGCGACGTCCTTGGGCTGATTGATACATTTGATTATCTCCAGGGGATGGGGATAAAGGTGCGTCTTTTGCTTCCAAAGAATTGCTGGATGTGAGTAGTATATTGACTAAATACAGGGCGTTTATCTCGCAGGAACACCGTATATCAATTTCCCTTGGGCCGCGGATGGTTACTCCCCGCTCGATCTCACCCTGCTGGACCATCACTTTGGTACGATCGAGGATTGGCGCACAATGATATCCGAGGCGCATCGGCGGGGAATCTATGTTCTTCTCGATAATACATTCGCAACGTATGTCATCTGTATCTACACAAATTCCAATTTCAACTGCTGACTGGGAATAGAATGGGCGATCTTATCGGATTCCAGGGTTTTTTGAACCAGTCCGCGCCGATCAACGCCAACGAGTACGATTTTGTGTGGAAGTACGGCCGTCGATACTGGGACTTCCAGCCTGGCAATGAAATCGAGACTGAATGCCCTTGGGATTATCCGCGTTTCTGGGATGATGACGGGACCGGGTTGACCACGACAACACTTGGCTCTGGATGCCGCAACAGTGAATTCGATCAGGTAAGTCCCATGCCCTCTAATTTTGAGCAGGACTGACTTTTGCAGTACGGAGAGGTTGCTGCTTTTGGCAGCTACAGCGAGTGGGAAGGGCAGATTTCCAAATTTGCCTTTGTGCAGGATCGTCTGCGTGGATGGCGACCGGATGTCCTGGCCAAGATCAAGCACTTTTCGTGCCTCACCATTACCATGCTCGATATCGACGGATACCGTGTTGACAAGGCTCTCCAAGTGACTCTAGACTCTCTTGGAGAGTGGTCCGAGCATATGCGCTATTGTGCAAAGCAGGTGGGAAAGGACAACTTCTACATCCCTGGAGAGATAGTGGCGGGAAATTCTTTCGGTTCGCTTTATATCGGTCGCGGTCAGCAAGTGAACCAAACTAAATCCAATCTGACGGAAGCGTTTTTGACGACAAACGAGACAGACAAGTCAGATGGGGACATTTTCTTGAGACCTGCCGAGAGATCCGCGTTGGATGGGGCGGCGTTCCATTACACATTATATCGTGGTCTCAGCCGGTTTCTTGGGTGAGTTCTTGTCTCTCGGCACTTTGGCTTCTTTTTTTCTAACATCATCAATTTCAGTCTGGACGGAATCTACACTGCCGAAGGCGACCCGCCAGTCAATTTTGTGGACACCTGGAATGGTCTTGTGGAGACCAACGACATGATCAACACAAACACCGGCAAGTTTGATCCTCGTCACCAATTCGGTGTCACGAATCAGGATGTCTTCAGGTGGCCAGGAATTAAAAACGGGACCCACAAGCAGAATCTGGGGTTGTATGTCGCTACGCTGGTCATGCCTGGAATCCCTATTCTCTCCTGGGGCGAGGAGCAAGAATTCTACGTGCTGGACAACCAAGCCGACAACTATGTCTTCGGTCGTGCACCGATTTCATCTGCCCAGGCATGGCAGATGCATGGATGCTACAAGCTCGGATCTTCGAAATATGTTGATTTCCCGCTCGAGCGCTCCCTGACTGGATGTGAAGATGATTCAGTCAGTCTCGATCACCGTGATCCTTCTCACCCAGTGCGAGGCCTTATGAAGACGATGTTTGAAATGCGAGAAAATTATCCTGCTCTCAATGACGGCTGGTACCTGCAGCAATTGTCAAATCATACTTTCGACGTCTACCTCCCAGGCAGTAACGGAACACCGACTGAGACTGGAATGTGGAGTGTCATGAGATCACGTTTTGTTGATGAGCAGAACTTTGATGGCCAGGGCCAGGGAAACCAGAGCGTCTGGTTGATGTATTCCAATGACAACAAAACAGTCGAGCACAAGCTCAACTGCAGCAGTAAGGACGCTTTGGTCTCGCCCTTCCCCGCTGGAACAACGGTCAAAAACCTCTTCCCACCTTTCGAGGAATTCACCCTGGTCAACAGCTCAATCAAGCTTGGGTATGTTTGTTGGGTTGCTTTGAGATCAAGTTTTAGTGCTAACGATGCCTAGATTCGAAGGGTCAAAAGTACCCAACGGGTGTTACCCGAACTTTACCATGCCGGCCTGGGGGTTCAAGGCCTTTGTTCCAAAGAGCAAATTCGTGCAGCCCTCCCCTTACGTGACAAGCTTCTCTCCAGGGCACGATGCTCGACTTGTGCCCCAGGGAACAAGCGGGGAGACCATACGAATTGGCTTCGAATTTTCTCAGGAGATGGACTGTGAAGATATCACCAAGTCACTGACGCTCACGTCAAAAGCCCTTAATGACGAGAGCTCGCAGCTTGATACCACGTCGGTCTCTTGTAAATCAATACAAGAGGCTAAAGTCGTGTCATGGCCGGGGGCCCTCACTAGTGTTTTCAGCTACGAGGTTGATGTGAGCAATGTCTTTCCTGGGGTTCACAGAGTGACGTTGAGCAATGTGACTACGGCTGATGGAAACCGATCCACGGGTGTGAGTACATTCCTCTCAATTAAGGTGCACAAGGTCACACTACTAATTGACTCGGGTAGTCCACCGATCACTTCCTCTTCCGAGTCGGAAAAATAGACAATCCAATGGTCTGGCCACAGTTGGCAAATTATAGCAGAACTCTGCTGTTCGATAACCCGTCATCCGAGTCCGAGCCCTTGTCAGTCACTCCGCAGGCTCCTGGTGCAGATTTGTGGCGATACTCCCTTGACTTTGGAGCTACCTTCAGTACCTGGATGACATACACTGGGTTCAACACGTCAATCCCTGCCAAAAACTGGACCGGCCCTGCAAAGCAGGCTTGGGATGGAGAGCATATTATTGCCCAATACTGGAGCAAATTGACTGGAAGCAGTTCTCACTGGCAGCATGGAGACACGCAATGGGCATACAATGCTCCACGTCGTTTCCCAAACCTCTTCATCGAAGGCGAGTTTAACCAGTTTGGATATGACGCTGGCTATTCCAACAAAATGAGCCTTAGCAACACCACTGGTCTATGGGAAATTCACTTCATGGGTGAATGGCCTGTGCAGGTGGCGTTCAACGCATGGGGACTGAACGCCGACGGCCTGCCTGATCAAACACAGGTGTTCGGGGATCTCGACGGAGACAATGTTCTCGATCAAGTTCCTCCAGTCACGCTGTTGAGCAACGTGTTCAACGTCACCATCCCACCTCCTTCGCCCTATCTTGCCTTCAAGCTCTCGGTCGGCGACGGTAATCTCAAGGTCTTTGCTACACCCACAGGATCCAGGTGGGTTCAGCTCGCAATTTTTATCATCTTGGCGATTATACCGGTCACTACTGCTGTCGGTGCCGTGTTTGTCTATCTCAAGGCCTTTTACCAGGTCAAGTTCAACCAGGTCGGTGTCACCGAGAAGAAATCAGGCTTCGCCCCACTGGTGAGTGCCTTCCATAAGGTGGCCCATCGATCCAGCTCTGGACTTGCTCTGTCGAATGTTGGCCCGTTGCCATCTGAGGGTGGGGGGTTCATTGGCGCCACGGTAGCTTCTCACCGACGAACCGTACTCATCGCAACAATGGAGTATGACATTGAAGATTGGGCCATCAAGATCAAAATTGGTGGGCTCGGCGTCATGGCCCAGCTTGTTGGAAAGCATCTGACCCACCAGGACCTCATATGGGTAGTTCCCTGTGTTGGAGGCGTTGAATACCCCAGGGATGAGCCTGGTGAACCGATGGTGGTCACCGTCCTTGGTAACAACTACCAAGTAGATGTCCAGTACCATCGGCTGCAAAACATCACGTACGTCTTGTTGGACGCGCCTGTATTCCGAGCTCAGTCCAAATCGGAGCCGTATCCTGCCCGCATGGATGATCTGGATTCGGCTATATTCTACTCTAGTTGGAATCAGTGCATCGCCGAAGCCATCAGGAGATTCCCGGCGATCGATATCTACCACATCAATGATTATCATGGCGCCGCTGCTCCACTCTATCTGTTACCTCGCACCATTCCATGCTGCCTGTCTCTGCACAATGCTGAGTTCCAAGGGCTTTGGCCAATGAAGACGGCGAAGCAAAGCCAAGAGGTCTGCAGTGTGTTTAATCTTGATCAAGCGGTGGTGAAGAAGTACATTCAATTCGGAGAAGTGTTCAACCTTCTCCATGGAGGTGCTAACTATCTGAAAATCCACCAAAATGGATTTGGTGCAGTGGGTGTCTCCAAGAAATATGGCAAGAGATCGTACGCCAGGTATCCAATTTTCTGGAGTCTCAGAAACATTGAAGCCCTACCGAATCCCGATCCATCTGACCTTGCCGATTGGGATCACAACACACCCCAGAACCTCGAAGATGTTGTCATTGACGAAGAGTTTGAAGCCGGTCGTGCCACACTCAAAAAGCAAGCGCAAGAATGGGCAGGGTTGGAAGCTGACCCAGAGGCTCAACTGTTTGTCTTTGTCGGCCGCTGGTCTATGCAAAAGGGCGTTGATCTCATTGCCGATGTATTTCCCTCCATTCTTGACGCCCACCCTAAGGTCCAGTTGATGTGCATTGGTCCAGTCATTGATCTTCACGGAAGGTTTGCCGCATTGAAACTGAACAGACTAGTAGCGCTCTATCCTGGGCGGGTCTATTCCAAACCAGAGTTCACTGCATTGCCACCCTTCATTTTCAGCGGTGCTGAGTTTGCTTTGATTCCGTCGCGTGATGAACCATTCGGCCTGGTTGCCGTTGAGTTTGGACGAAAGGGAGCTCTGGGAGTGGGATCACGGTAAGGTCAACTTGAATTCATTCGACCATCAAATCTAACATGTGTTCTTCTAGTGTCGGTGGCCTCGGACAGATGCCTGGATGGTGGTTCACGATGTAAGTTCTCTCATCTTGCGATAGTATCATTCTAACCCGTTTCAGCGAATCTATGACAACCAAACATCTCCTCGGGCAATTCAAAATGGCCATCAACGACGCTTTGAAATCATCTCAAGAGACACGAGCGCTCATGCGTGCACGATCCAGCAAGCAGCGCTTCCCCGTCGCACAGTGGGTTGAAGATCTGGAAATTCTTCAAACAAACTCCATCGAAAAGCACGCCAAACACTCTAAACGCCAGGATCGCAGCTCATGGAGACTCACTTCGGGTAGTAGCCGTGCAACAGAGAGCATTCGGCAAGTCTCATCGAGCTCAAACAACAGTCGCGAACATAGCCGAGCACCCAGTTCTTCCGGATCTGTCACGCCCAGCGGGCCTGTTGTGTCTGATTCGCGACTTTCCGTGCCTAGATCAGGCTTTGACCACGTTCCATTACCCACAAATTCGTCTCCCGATCCAAACAATTCCGACAACGAGCCCGATTCCGATGCCGATCCCAGACGCAGACCCTTGTCCTCCAACCCACTCGCGGACTCACGGGTTCTTTACTCTGAGGTAAATGAAGGAGAGCATTTTGATCTTACTCCTGGCTCCGTGCAAGATTATGGTAGTGGTCGCCCATCACCACTCGGGACTCCTAATTTCTACTTCTCTAGATCTGGCGCCAGCACGCCAGTTCTTGGTGCACGACCAGAAGATGGCCTGCTAGGAAGAAGAGATGCAAGAGTTTCCATGATGAGTCTGGCCAGTGTCGACGGCATTGTTAAGGAGAAGCAAGACTACAATCTCCAAAAGGTTGATCCATTCTTTACGGATGGTAAAAATGAGTATGCAGATTTGTTTGAGAAGCGGCTTGCGAGTCTGAACGGTAAAAATTCGGAAGATCAGCTCTGCATCGAAGAGTTTCTCGAGAAGAGCCAAAAAGATTGGTTCAATCGATATCGCGATGTCAGACTTGGCAAATCCCCCCTGCCGTCTCCGACTCCCTCGGTCTTCCACTTCAAGATTCGTGAAACCGCCCGAGAATCCGTCCGTGAGACCGTCCGCCCAGAGAGTCCTCAAAGTACTGGTGCAGCTTCAGACTCAAATGTTGGGCAGTTCCTTCTCCCAAGCAATTACGTTCCCCCTACGGGGTTGAAGCGTTTCATGTTGATGAAGCTGGGGGACTGGCCTGTGTACTCCATCTTCCTCGCAATTGTGAGTCAAGTCCCATCTTATGACCTTTCCATTCGGACACTAACACAAACATTTTAGGGTCAAGTTCTCGCCTTGAACTCGTACCAGATCACGCTCTTGAATGGCGAGATCGGAGAGACGGCCGAAAAGCTTTACATCCTGGCCTCCATCTACCTTGGCTCTTCGATCATATGGTGGATGGCCTTCCGTCTAGTTCCCTCGATCTATGTGGTTACAGTTCCCTTTTTGGTACGTTCATGTGTATCAAAACCTCATGATTTAAAAGCTGATCATTCGCAGATATATGGTCTTGCCTTCTTCTTTGTTGGTCTCGCTGGCCCTATCACGAGCGTCACAAGTCGTATGTGGCTGCAAAACGTAGGAACCGGCTTGTATTCGTTTGCGTCTTCAAGTGGCTCGATTTATTTTGCGCTCAATTTTGGAGATGAAGGTATGTGACAACTCCATTATCATACTGTGTAGTGTTCTGACTTCTCAATCTAGGCGGAGCGCCTTTGAGGTCTTGGATCTATAGGGCCACTGTCATACAGGGCACTCAGCAATTACTCATCAGTTTCCTTTGGTACTGGGGTAGCTGGATGGCATCCCTCAATCAAAAGGGCAACGCAGAGTTCAGCCTTGCGATGACCAATCCCCACGCATTGCTCGGTATTGGAATTGGACTCGCCGTTCTCTTGTGGCTGTTGGGGGCTCTCGTCTTCTTCGGACTTCCTTCATACTACAGACAAACGCCCGGGCAGGTGCCAACATTCTACCTGTCGCTCTTCCGTCGTCGCATAATCCTTGTATGTCTCTTCCGCTTCTTTCCCCGGCTGATCATGGTTCTGACTGGTCCTTGCAGTGGTTCTTTTACATGGTGTTCATCTCTAACTATTGGCTGTCGGCGCCTTACGGACGAAACTGGCTCTATCTCTGGTCAAGCAAGCATGCCAAAATGTGGCAAATTGCGCTCCTTGTCATCTTCTTTTTCATCTTTGTCTGGGCCGCAGCTCTCTGGGTGTTCCATGTCTTTTCCAAGAGACATGCGTGGTTCATTCCAATCTTCGCCATCGGTCTCGGTGCCCCTCGGTGGGCTCAGATGTTGTGGGCTACCTCGAACATTGCCACGTATATACCCTGGGCTGGTGGTCCCGTCGCCGGGGCTCTCCTTGGCAGATCACTATGGCTTTGGTTAGGAGTTTTGGATTCCCTTCAAGGAGTTGGTAAGTTCTCTTTCGCGGCGAACAAAAGAAATGAAACACACGCTAACACAACCAATGCAGGGTTTGGAATGATCCTTCTCCACACGATGACTCGATTCCATGTCACCTTCACCCTTCTCGCCGCGCAGGTTGTCGGTTCTGTCGCGACTATCCTTGCCCGTGCAACCGCACCAAACAAGCTTGGGCCCGGTGATGTCTTCCCCGATTTCTCTGCTGGTATTGCTGCTGGCCTTCAAAAGGCCGACTTCTGGGTCTGTCTGCTCTTCATGCTATCCATCAACGTGATCTGCATATTCTTCTATCGCAAAGAGCAGTTGACGAAGCCCTGATAACACCTCCATCTTTGACTAGCGTTCCGTGTTTCTTGTCTTTCATTTTTTACTCTATCTGTTTTGCATTCACTTAATATCTATGTGTGGCGCGTTGTGATTGAAGGACTAATCATGCTATTGTGGGTTGCATTTTCTGGGTCGCGATGGAAGGTCGCCCCATATTTTGGATTTGTATATACTGTATAAAATGACTTCTTCAAGTTCTGTATCTGTCCAAACTCATTCGAACCTTGAAAGGTTGTTATTCTTCGCGTGATTCGGCCGAGCGTTGATGTGGACCTGCTTCCGAGTGCCAGTCAGGCAGCAAGGCATAATTCAGGCACCGATCAGGCCAAACTTCATGTATTTTACCCTATGGCCATTATACTCCATCCACGGGTATAGTTCGTTGCGAGCGTGTAGCATGATGGTCCAATATTGCATCTATCTTGAAGACACATGGGTATTCCTCAAGGCTGGGCTTGATCAAGCAAGACTCTCATTGGTGTGAAATTTTCGCCAAGTAGCGCGTCCCTCTCGCGTGAGATGGAACATTATCGGACGATACGAGGCATTCTGTCAGCCTAAGCCAATATCTGATGCGGGCGACAGGGTCTAGCCCATTTAGTGACTGCGGGATGATTCTGTGCAGGGTCCCTTTTGGGTCTAGTCAGGGGAGCTCATTCTTCCGATCGCTCATATAACAAGGGACACCTCTCATACCATTGTGCTCAGTCCGTACTTTGTTATTTTCTTCGCAATCTGCGTCTGCTCGCGCTGTTATTCTTGCCACTCTTTTCAAGAATACAGTCATACATTCTTTCATCCCATCTTTTTTTTTTTTTGCCATTCTTTAATTCGGGGCTCATTCGCATCTAATGCATCACTTTCTTTTCTCATTCGTCGTGGCTCTCTGCCTTGGCGCGCACTGTGCGGTCGCAGCATTGACGTCGGGCGAAATTGCCAACTCCCTTAATGAGCTAGCACAGCAAGGATTTGCTGCAAAGCAGCTCGTATTGGAAATCAATTCCACTGGGGATGCTGGTCCGATCACGGTAGGTGGGGCTTCCCGAGTCAGTGGATTGACAGCTTACAATAGTGTCCAGGATGTCTACGCCGAGATCGACACGATGGTCACTGTGGTTCTGTCGAATGTGAATTTCATGTCGAACACGCCAATCATCACCGGCCAGCCGGAGCAGCAGGAAGTATATGAGGGATACTCGAACGTAGGTCGATGATGAAAATCGCCCTAATCAGACTCACTTTTACTTACTGGCGCTAGTTCGTACAATCCCTACTTGAGCTCATGGATGCTTTTTCGAGCAGCGCATCCCAGCTGAAATCTATCAACCAAGCCGCCGAAATCAAGGTTCCATCTGAGGTTCGCATCTTGGAAGCTGCTGTTGACGTGAGTATCTTAGTCAATCCTTCGTCTTTGTCTAAATAGACCGTGTTTACCAAATGAGATACTGATCCCTCTCAAGGCCTACTTCTACAACATCATCGGTCTTTTCCCAGAAACCAGCTCATACAACGCCCAGGCCAACCTTCAGAAAGCTCAGGTGGATACACATTGTTTCCAGGCTGTTTGGGCATTTGATCTCGGCGCTAGCAATGGTAATCAGACTACCAAACGGGCGCGCAGCCACAGCTCGCTTCATTCTCGGTGGATGAAGCGCGGTTCCCTCTGATCTTATATCGACTACTCCTTACTAATTACCGCCACCCACTGGGCAGTTTCTCAGTGAGTGTATTCATTTTGAATATGCTGTGTATTCCAAATGAAATATACGCACATCACCTGTGTCTTCAATACGCATCTTCCAAATAACCTTGGTCCTATCGATTGAAATTTCTCGAAGTACAGGCAAATAGATAGCCATCCTTTGTTACACATGTGAGCACGCTCACGATGTTCTGGCCTGAATTATAACGAGGTATCTGGATGCCGACACTAATATACTAATGTATGCTCATATAATTTTCAAGCGGTGGCTTGGAGATATCTCCACACGAAAAACGCCGATCAGATCGGGCTAGATATTGCCGTGCTCCGTACCTTGGAAAGCAGTCGGGAAATGCCCCAGGTGGACCATGGACCAGTGGACGTCGCGCTGTTCCGCTTCCGACCAGGAAGACAAGTCCTGGCAATTCCCTTGGTCATTTGAACATCCCCAGCCTTGGCTAGGCCCACACTATGCATCCTATCTATCCTTTTCTTTCTGCTGTGATATTTGCACAGTGCCAACACGAAGCTCGAGCAGATGTGAGGTCTGTTGACCCTGTATTGAGAAGCATAGAGTACGTATTTAAGTTTGAATGGGGTAGTATATTATAACTGCCGCCAAAATGGCCGAGTGGGATCATCCCCGCTCCATGCTCCGTCGTATTCGTGGGGTTGGTTACGCTGTGGTCGCCCTCAGTTTACTGAGGGATACTGAATATCAACCCCAGAAATGTCCCTGGTTCGATCCCAGGGGCAGGGCGAGTTTGGCAGTTCTCGCTTTCTTATATCTTTTGATTCTTTCCCTCTCCACCTTCTGTCAGGTGATGAGCCCTGAAAGGTGTCCGACTAGCCTTGGAGGAAGCGAACATCACTGCCCCGTGCTTACGATTGAGATCGCCTTTCTATGAGGCCGAAACAAAAGATCAGTGGATATGAAGCTATCCTGGGGTCTGCACCTGATTGATGGAGATAGGTTGGAATTTGCTCTTGGCCCTAAGTCTCGACCATATGGCACTTCTTGAAATCTGGAGTGAAATCCAGAGTCAATCAATAACATCAATAGGGCATTACAGATAAGATGTCCATTGGAGTAGCAATGCGAATGAATAAATCTCATTTGGTATTGCGAAGTAATTCAACTGAAACACTGCTGTCATGAACCGTAAAGTATTTTTTCTGTTGGGGGGAGGGGACCTGGGAGCGAAGTCAGCCTTTGCTGAAACAAGTAAGAGTGTCGCGAAAATACCACTTTGTGTCAGCGACTTTCGACTGCCTTCTTCCTACTCCGCAGAGTCAGTCGCAGTTAATGGGCTCTTTGTCATCGAGTGATTGCATTCGAGGGCATATCTGTGTTTACCGATGGGCAATTGCATGAGCGTGATGGTGTCATAAATCTTCAAATCCGATTGTCGTTGGTTCAACAGAATCTCAGTATTCCACATGGCACTCTTTGAAACGGCTGTGCATTCCATTATGCTTCTTCGTATCAAACGACGGCATTAGGCACGGTTGGGATAATATGAGCTGCTATTGCCGAAGTAATGGTGCTGGCGCGCTTGTTTCGCGGAAATCCTGTTGGCAGGATCATACTCGAGGAAAGCCTCCAGCAGTTCGCAGCCAGATTCTTCCAAATCCGGGACCAAAGGACCAATAGGACGCTTCCATCTGGGGAAACTAGACTTGTAATCCGGGAAGCTGGTGACACCGGGCCATGTTCCTTCGTCGGGGGAACCAAGAAGTCTATGTGATACACTAATCAGCATTGGTGCCAGCTAAGTTCCACGGGAGACACTCACCGGAAGATCTTGAAGATCTCATCGATCTCCGAGTCACCTGGGAAGAGGGGTTTGCGTGTGCACATCTCAGCGAAGATTGCTCCCACCGACCACATGTCAACCGCAGTAGAGTACTGGCGCCCACCAAGTAAGATCTCAGGGGCACGGTACCAGAGAGTGACCACCTTGAGGAGCCTGAGTTAGCATATGAACGGCACGGCATTGGTTCTCTCGTTGCCTTGTATTTACCTCGTGTGTGTAGGTCCGCAGGGGAACACCGAAGGCTCGGGCCAGACCGAAGTCGCCCAATTTCAAGTTACCCTCGCGGTCAATGAGAAGGTTCTGTGGCTTCAAGTCGCGATGCAAGATGCGGTGACTGTGGCAATAGTAAATCCCCTCCACAAGTTGGGACATGAATTTCTTGACCATTGCATCCCCCAGACCCAGACTGGCGCTCAACTTCGTACTACCCGGAAAGGCTTTACCACGACCACCCTCGTGGACAGGCAGAGCCTCCATGTACTTCTTCAGATCAAGGTCAAGGAACTCCATGACCAGGTAGAGCTTGTGGCCATCGACGTGCACGATATTGAGCAACTGGACGATGTTCTGGTGCTTCGCTTCCTTAAGAAGAGAGATCTCTCGGATGGCGGTGCTTGGCACGCCCTCATCTTCGCCCTCCAGGCGGATCTTTTTCAAGGCAACGACCCGATTCGGATGGTTCACCTCTCGGGCCTTGTAGACGACACCGTATGTGCCTGGAGAGCGACGCGTTAGCTAGGGTGCTGGGGTATGGATATTCCCCCTTAAGACGTCACCTTCTCCGACTTTCTCGATCTTTTGGTAATTCTCCATGTTGAGAGCGTGTTGCTTTCTGGTTGATTTCCGAAAAACGGCGAGTCGGGAAAGGGGTTGCTGACGCAGGCGCGGGAAGGGAGAGAAAGCACACTCTGAAGTGAGGGACGGCGATGTCAAATCCTCAGTTGCTAGGCGACCCTCTTGGCGCGTTCAGATACGAATCTTCGCGTGTCTGACGCGATGCTATATTCTTGCAGAAACTCTACGCTTTGAAGATTGCCCTTTGACCCCTCGCCACCCCGCCTTAACTTCAACATTTGTTTCCTTTACACGACTTTCTTTCTCTCGTCTTTCCATGGAACTTTACATCACCGCCATTCTTTGTCATACTTGGATTAAGATTTCAAACCCGACTTTCTTTATCCTAAGTAGATCGAATATTTGAGACCACAGCCGGAGGTTAGCCGGTCATCTTCCTTCCCACCCGTGGACCATCCGCACCGGCAACGGTGGAGTTATTCTTCAAATATTCAAATATTCAAACCTGGAAATATTAATAGGCTCAGTAAACCTCCAAAATGTCCTTGGATACCTCGCTGGTCAGATCCTAGCCGCGCTAACTTTGGGAGTGGAGAGAGCCGGGTGGAGGCCATGGCCCCGGATTGGCGCCAAAGCAACAGGGATGCTTAAGCGCGCCCCGGGCTCGATTGGCCGCCAGCGCTCCCTGCCCATGTGGCATCCCATTGCCTTCAACACTGGGATAGTGAAACATATCAATACCACCCAATCTCTCAGACTCGGGAGGCTATAAAATTCCTGCGATCTGCCTAGTTTAAATTGAATATATTCGCCCTGTCAAACGCAATGGAATCCAACTACCTCGAATACTTTTCACAGGTCACAAGAAACACACCGTCAACCTAGCAGGCCCGATTCGGACGGTAGCTCTTCTCGAACCCCAAAATTTGTCTCTTTAATACTTTATGATCCATCCCGTTTATGTCAAATTGACTTGCCTGAAGGAAAGCCACCGTATAGCCCCCCATCTTCGCCATCAACTCACTACTCCTTCAATAATCTCAATATCCTTGTTCCCCATGACGTTTTCTTGGTATTTTCAAGATCTCTGGTGCGCCATTTCGATCTCTGAGGGAAATCAATCTCATACAACAGTACCCTGCAAACATTTGTTATAAATGTTCACGAATCGTGAACTCAAAAGGCTCACTTACCATTTGGTCTTGAAATACCACTTGTACCCAATGTACATGAAAAAGAACACCGGAATGCTGATGTAGGAAGCAATGAACAGCTTGTAGTCAAATGGCGTCTCAAACACCGTGAATCCCTGGATCAAGAGTAGAAAGATGTTGAAGAAGAAGTTTCCCCAGTAAAGGGATATGGGACCTGGCGCTGTAAAGGGGAACTCCTTTGCGTCAATACCTTTCCTTGTAGCCGCCGTGCGAACTCGAATATGAACAAATGTGATAGCAGCCCATGCGATGTATGCTGCTGTCCCACCAAACGATGTGAAATAGGAAAACAGGCTTCCTGCAGTTGTTTGTAAGGACATCAGGCCCAAGAATCCCCACATATTGGAGAAAATAATGGCCGGATACGGAACTGCGGGCGAAGTTAGCTATCCAGATTGAGCTTTCAAGATCGGATCATCGAACCTCCTCTGGCATTTGTTTTCGCGAACAACGAAGGCGCTTTCCGTTTCAAAGCAAGTGAGTATAGTGCCCGTGATTGAATGTAAATTACCCCGTTCGCGGCGGAAATGAAGGCTATGAGAATGATAGCATTGACAAAATGCGCGGAAGACTTCCAACCGGCTAGCTGAAAGCCGATCGTGAATGGCGATGATGCGGTTTTCGAGGCGGGATGCACCAGATCATCCGATGTTGAAGGACATATCAAACCTTGAAAAAATGACATCCCAATAAACACGAACAGGATGCGATATAAAATGGAATTTGTTGCCTGAGTAATGTTAGCGTTTGAGATGAGCTTTCACAAACGGCCTCTTCTTGATATACTCACACGAGGAACATCGCGTTGTGGATTTTTAGACTCGCCCGCCGCAACGGAAACAATTTCAGTCCCAACATAGTATGCTGCGGCCAGGACAAATACTTGACCAAAGCCATTGGTGCCATTTTGGATTGGGCCTGCTCAAACGTTAGACTTTTGATCCTGTTTTTTCATCCCGGTGTACAAAGCACTCACCGTATGGCTCTTTCCAATACTTGAACCCTACATACCCGTTCCCAAATGCACCAGTATCGGCAAGAATTGATATGAAAAACAGCACGACCAAAGAGAAGAATTTGAACATCCCAAAGTAGTACTCTGTCTCTCCATAGAAATTTACCCCAAGAGTAGTCAGAAGGGAGAAGAAGACAAAGAACAAGATGTACCAAGCCCAGACGGGAATGGTGGTATCTGGAATCCAAAATTGGAGGAATACCGTGGCATTGTTCCAATCTTCGAACTGAGTTAGTGCAAATCGCTCTTCGTTGTTTGTTGATGGCACTGACCTGATGCTAGGAAGACACTCCACATGAAATAGTAGAGCCACGACACCGCAAAGCTGAAGGCTGGATCTACAAATCGATCACAGTGCTGCATTTCCTAAATTAGCGACAGACTCGAAAGTGCGCGAAGACGGATTTTCTAACCTCAACAAATCCGCCATGGACTGGAAAGAGAGTAGCTACTTCCCCAACACTCTGCATCAATATCCACATCGAGACACCTGAGTTCGTTAGTCCGTGGTAGGCATGGGTACTGTGAGGCCGAGTCACATACCCACGATTGAGAAGCCAATCAGCAGTCCCAATGGACCTGCTTCATAAATTCCATACCCCAGACCATAGAAACAGCCTGGTCCGATGATACTTCCCAAAGCAATGATCACGAACTGGCGACCTTTGAGCCCTCTTCTCAAGCCATCCTCGATGATATCACCAGAAGTGTCACGCCGAGGCTCATCATCATATTGGGGTTCAGTGGTAATAGTAGGTGCCTTCGATAAACCGGCTGCTTTCTGCGAAATTGATAATTCCGTCATCTTGAAATCTCGAAGGCTGAAGTTGGGAGCTGAAATCAACCCGCTTTCTCACCTGAGTGTCTTGCTGATGATGTGGGATGTTCAACAATCGATCGAATTTCAGTTCCAAGATTGGCTGCTTTGCTTGGTTTCTTCAAGTATTCCAGTAAATAGCGAAATCAAGCTTATTCAATCAATTTTAGCTGGGGATATCTGGTTGATATACAGTGACTCGGGGCATCTCGCTAGTATATCACGTCATTGAGGAGTACAATTTGTCGGGAATGGATCCCTCTAGACTAACAAACTCAAAAGCATAGGTATTTGAATGCTCAAGGCTTGGATCTAATCAAATTAGACCAGAAAATGGCTTGATGGGAGATTGAGTGGATAATAATACGTGACTTTAGAATCAGCCAAAACCTTGGTATCAGTTCTGAAACTCCCGAGGTCGTCAATGCTAATTTTCTATCTGTCTCTTATTAAGGAGAAACTTATCCAGCCGCAAATGGACTCTTCTTCCTAAGCTTTTCACCAAACTTCCACAAAAACACGGGAGCAGGTGCCCCAATGACAATGGCCAGAAATGCAAGTAAGCTGTTACCCCATCCATAATGCAAAGCACTATACATATACGGTGCAAACAATGGGAATCCAAATCCAGCAAGGGAGCGCAAAAACGCACCAGCTGCCAAAGCACTGGCTGCGAAGCGCGTGTATGTGTCAACCATGTAGGTTTGGATACACTGGAAGGCGACGATGGTCCCGGTACCGAAAAGGACTGCACCGATATTAGGCGCTATCCAATGACAGTGGTACTGTGCCGTCCAGCCATAGATGAAAAGGCCAGTTGGTATAAAGAAGGCACCGACGAAGAGTAGTGGAACACGAAACTCGGGTTTTCCGACGCCGTTGTTTCGCGCTTTCAAGCGGCGGTAAATGCGGTCGTTGAGTGGAGCACAGATCTGAGAGCCGAGCCAGAATCCCAAGCCGAGGGAGATGTAGTTGAGTCCGCCAATGCCAACTGACTCGTTGTAGTATGTCGGACTCGTCCACAGAGAGGGGAAGGTCGACAGAACGAGATACATAATTCCATAAATGTAAGCCATGAACAGGGCGAGAACTTGCACGATGGGTTGAGTGAGGAGGAGGCGGAAAGGGCGGATAAGAGCGACGCGCAGGATCTCTGGAAGAGATTTCTTTTGGCGTTCGGCTTCTGTTTGGTATGATTCGTCGCCCGATTCCTTTCGCAGGCGTATAGCGCGATCCCGCAGAATCTTTGGGCCATAGCTTTCGCGAAGAAAGAACAGACCCATCAATTGAATGAGACCATCCACAATGGAAGTTGAGTAGAACACCCATCGCCATGTTGTGTTTTCGGCTATGAAACCTCCTGCGATTGGGCCGAGGGCAGGACCTAGAAGGGGCGCGAGACTGTAAATGGCGATTCCTTTGCCACGCTCTTCGGGGCGGAAACAATCTGACAGAACTCCACCTCCGATCTGAGAAATGTAAGTTAAGGTAATTCTTGGGATGTGGGATCTCTGCTGCTTACCGCTAGTGGCGCACTTCCCCCCAGTCCAGCAAAGAAACGACAGACGATCATTTGCACCTTGGTCTTTGACACAGCACAGCCGATGTTAAAGACCAAGAAGAAAAGATTTGCCAACTGAAGAACAATTGTTCTCCCGTAGATTTCTGACAGAGGACCTAGAAACAAAGGGCCAACTGCGTATGCGAGGACGAAAATTGAGAGCATGAGTTGAGAGACCACTTCATCTGTCACATTGAACTCAGCAGCGAGAGATGAAAGCGCAGGAGCAACCATTGATGAGGAGACAGGTGAAATGAAAGTAAAAAGGGAGACCGTGATAGTCGCAGCCCACTTCTTTTTCATGCTCCAGTTTTTGGGGTTCTCTGGGTCTTCATCGCCATCCCACGTCACCTATTGTTGTTAAAACCCAGCTCGGACTCGGTTGTGATAGAAACTTACCAGCTTTGGATCATGGGGAGACTGATTCGACTTCGCTGTCCGTGTTTTCTCGAGCTCTGGTTGCCGGGACTTTTCCAAATCGAGATCCCGCTCGTTGGCTATTCCGTTTCTCACTTCTTGGATAGTGTCTGATGTATCTCCGCCTTCGATTGATTCCTCCTCGTCATTGGATTCGTCGCTGTGATAAATAGACTGATCGTTGATATGTCTTCCTGAGTGAACCCGATCAACCTGGTTCATCCCATGGCTTGACAATGACCTCAGCCTCGATCTCAAGGATCCCGTCAGGCTTTGGGGCCTTGATTCTGCCCTCGATCTCGGTGCAGCAGACTCCGAGTCCATGCTGGATGGTGATGTTGATCGTGACCTGGGTGGGTCTGATTGATCTTTTTTGAATTCTGACATAGTCGATCTCGATTCGGCGAAATATCAAACACGCCGATACCGAAGTCAGGATTTTATCCAAATCCGAAGATACCAATGCAGTCGGGCAGGCCAACCTTGGAAGAAGAAACGAAACAGCCTTCCACGGTGGGGAACATATTTAAATCAAATGACAGGGCGGAAGAGTCATCCCCGAAACAGGGACGCTGATGCATAACCAACGGCGATAACGAAAGGCCTTAACACCGCTGGTCCACAATTGGTTCGTTCTACCATTTGAGGCATAGCGATTGGCTAGATTTGAAAGCTTGGTGACAGCACTGTGGATGTGAGTCCACACCTTGCCCCATCTGGCTCTCGGATTGAAAAAAAATTCAACGATATGGCGGCCTGGCCCGTCTTCAGTCAGGATTATGCAGGAAGCAGCCTGAAAACGGTGTCCCGTGGCGCCGATTGACACCTGAGGCCTCCATCCCCGGGTTTTCGGCACATCGGCGGATCACGTGCCATGGTGATCGGCAATATTTTTGCCTAATACAATGCCGGTACAGGGCTCATCATCCCGGTTCCGGGCCGCTTTCCTCCTAATGTCCGTCGCGCGCGTCATGCTCGAGGTCTCGGGCGTCTCAGCTCCAACATGAAAGAACAGTAAGAAATAACAGCTCAAGTGTCCATGCTGTAGATATGGGTATCAACTCTCGCACGGAAACAGCGGTCTCTTGACCGACTTATTCCACTACGAGCTGCCAAACACACAGGTACTTCTCTTTTTTCAGCGTTGCGATATTATTCTGGCTGAAAGTTGGAATTCTCGCTCGGGGTTGACGAGCCTGTAATCAGGTGGAGTCAAGATGTCAATGATATGAAAGTGAAATCCCAGCAAGCATCGAATTGAATGAGAGTGGGGTGGAGATGAGCATGGATCTTAGGGGAACTTCGGATCTGGGAAAGAAGTTGTTTATATGTGCAGTCTCTACGGTTGGGATTATCACCACGGAGCAACATGGGCTCCAAAGTGAAGCACAGCATGCAGGTAGTGCATTATGATCACTTAGCACCTCGGCAATGTGCGACTCATGTCGGTCCCCGAAACGACAGAACACAGGGTTTTGTAATGTTTGGTCTTTGGTCTACGCGCGGAGGTCTGGGTTGTAACCTTGAGATCGAGTGTACTTGTAGTCAGCCCTACAAGTACTAAGTAGCTCCACCGGGTGACGATCACCTTGGGGAACTTGCATGGAGCCCATGACAGGTGTATAAAGCGTGATGTGGCTACTACTGGGATAGAGTATGCCCATTCCACTTCCAAGGTTGTAATCATAGCGAGTGTACACCTCGCCATGCCAAGAGAAATCCTGATGATCTGCAAGAGGCGGTCATTTAATAGGGGAAAATTCTAGCGCACGGGTGTTAGTTTGAACGCACGGAGTGATGTTCTATAGTGTACTTTGTACTCCGTACGGAGTACTCCGTACAAGGGGTGAAAAAAATCTCTCGAGGGGGTGTTCTTGGAGGCAGGCGCCCAGCAGCTGAAGCGGAGCATAAGTCTCTCCACTCAAGCCAATAAATATTCGTGCTCTCTTTTTGAGACTTGCGAGACCCAATCAGTTTGAAGTATCTGTGCCTAGTCACGTTTGAAAATTCTGGTGGTCCCTATATAGTGTGTGGATGCCCCACTTTAAAACTGAGACATCCTCGGAGAAGGAGGGAATAAAGGCAAAAAGAAAAATAGTCTTCGGCAACTTACAATTAGACCTCAGCTGATAGGAATGAAATAATTATCACTTTGACTGCACTAGACACTCGGGTTCACATTCGACCTTCTGTATAAATGTATTGGCCAACCAAAAGAAATGAATGGTGGCTGTGTGGTGTGCTGCTCACGCAGGCTATCATCACAATCGCGCTTGAAATGTGAGTGAAGTGTCTTCGTCTTAGATTTTTCTGACAATCTCGGTATTATGACATCGGGTTAACCACCATATCAGTTATATCTTTGTGGAATGGCAGTCATGGGTAACACCAACCATCTTTCAGGTTCCGGTGTCATACCTCATTCCAATCAACCTAGCCATTCTGATATTTGCTTGTGTTTATGAGTCTGTCCTTACACTGGATGCCATTCACAACAAGAATAATATTCTCCTCTTCGCAATCTGCATTTCCAATGCCTGCAGCTTTGCATACGCTGTCATGCAATATCAACTGATGGAGACAACCACCACAAGACTATTCCACGACCGCTTCGGGTATCCAACTCTGATTGATACCACCCGCAATGTCTGGTCTTTGGTCCAGCCCGCCGAGGTTATTGTCAGTATCGTCACAGGTATATGTACTTTGGCCATGATTCCGTGTGTATACCTTCTACACAGAGAATACTCATGGGCCATCTACAAATGTGTCAACGGCAGTCGAAAAACAAGAATGCGCTATCTATTCTATGAGGTAAAGGACACTCCAATTCCACATTCGTGAATGTGTTACTGACTTCGCCTATTAATAGATTTTCTTGGTGCTCATCAAAGTAAACTTCTACTTTCTGATTGGATTTATTATTCAATACAATTTAATTTACGTCCACACCAAAAACCTCGAATGGACGTTGGCCATGTGCCTTATTCCGGCTGCCTTCATCTGTATGCTACTTGGCGTGTACTTTGTTCAGCATGAGCGAACCTGGGGGGGTCATCGGCATTATAGTAAGTATTGTGACACTCTTTCCAACTTCTTTCAGTATCATGCGGGCACATCGCTTACAATGTGTAAGGTCTGCTACTTGGGAGTCATTGCATATTTGATAAGCCGAATCATCATACTCTTTGAGGACTCAACTCTCGGGAAAGACATGATGCTTCTTTTTGCTTTTGCATCCCTAGTACTCACTGTTGCCACGGTTGTTTGCGCCATCGTGTGCATCACCAACTTTGACCGTGGTTTCAAGAAGATCAACAGATCGAAGAATGGATCCGGACGATCCTCACAATATTCACAGGCGAACAGCCTTCCCCTTTCAAATCCCTATTTACGTCCGCCCTCCCGACTTACGCTGGAGTGATATGGTGAATCTCTACCTTTTAATATAGTTTCAATGTACAACATTTCCAAGATTTCCAGGACAGAACATTCTCCGACACCATACAGTCACCCCTAGGATAACCTGGAAGACGAAGCGACCAGCACTATAGTTCAACAAAATTTCAATGAACTTGATGGATTTTTTATTGGTGTTTATCTGATTTTCCAACGGATGCAATGTTTCAAGTGTCAGTGATGTACATCACTTCGCCGAGCCTAGAAAGTACCCTCTTGGGCACGGAGCCTTGGGGTTTCAATGAAAACATCCCTGCGTCAGAATTCCCCACGTCCCATGATCTCTTATCCATGGACTGCAAGTCTCCAGGGTTTTGGTTGTGCACAGCCCGGCACAAAAACCAATCAAAATGAACTAACAAAAATGAAAGTCTCCTCTTAATATCAGTGCCCAGGTGAGCACAGACTACCTACAAGTACATCATATACATGATTGAAACAAAAAGAGCCCGGTGCATGAGAATTTATATTTTCCATTACACGAAGAATAAGTAGATCCGGAATCTTTCTGGATTGTATCAAGTTTTGATGTCAAGGTGGATGTCAGAAAGACACATTGCGGGGATGAACCATAGGAATGAGAGCCGCTAGCTCATGTTTGATTGACAGGATCCACAACATTATGTGGAGAGATAAGTTGACCAGTAGTGATATCATGCTAGGCTAAACGTGCTTCGGACGAACCGGAACTCACGCTCTTTTAGTGCGGGGCCCCAAAGCCTCCCGGGCTCGCGTTTGCGTCATAAGGAACACCTTTTATACACTTACACCCACCCTTGGGAATTTGACGATTCAAATCATGGAGTCATCTACATATGACAATTTCGCATGGAAACAAACACAGCCTGGGAGATGGGAGCGCGAGATTGACGAGGTAGAGCAGTTCTATGCTACATTGTCAAGGATATTCCAAGGCACTGGGCGTACATTTTTCGCCATAACTGCCCATGTCTCACTATCTATCGCGCACAACTTCAAACAAGGCTCAAGGACTGAGCTACACGTGATTGACGCTCTGCGGTCAGCCTGGCTGCGGCTTCGATATGACCACCCAACGATTGCATCATGGGTCGAAGAAAATCACGAACAGAAACGATGTAAGAAGGTATATGAAGCATTCTCCGACGTGGAGGATGATCCTCATCTCACCTGGCTGAAAGAAACTTTCCATGTCATCTCTACTAGTCAGTCGGGTCAGCAATGGTGCAACTCAGATCCGCCTTTGCCGAGGCTGCCGACCATATTTCTGCTCAAGCATCCACCCAAACCGCAACACAATGTATTTCGAGTTGATGTTGTCCTTCGCTCGCACCATGATGTGATTGATGGGATTGGGTCCCTTCATCTGCTCAACAACTTGATAAAATATGCCTCTCAAGCTCTCGACCATCCGGGCAATTGGAGAATCCCGGAGTTCACAGACGAATGGAAAAACCTCAGCCCACCTTTCCGTGTAGCTGCAGATATACCTGAAGTCCTGAGTCCAGATCAAGACCTGAAGTTGAAGAGTATCGTGGAGTCCAATGACGCTGTTCGTGAGGGAGTCGAGATTGCGACATTGCCTTTCAAATTGGGGCCGACTGTCCCCGGGTGCCACAAGCGGGTGTCTGTAAAGGTTCCCACCGCAGATACGGAAAAGCTTTTGCTGGCTTGCAGACAAATTGGAGCCAGTCTCACTCATGCATATCATGCTGCGTTAGCACTCGTCATTCGCGATGCCCAGCAGAAGAGTGAAAACGAGCGGAAAGTGCGATATATCAGCTACACTCTCATTAATGAGCGCGGCCACTGCAAAGCACCCTACAACTCACCTCAGCATGCAGTTTCGGTCTACCATTCGGTATCAGGCCGTAGCCTTGCTATAGATTTGACGGTCCCCGGTTTAGCAAGTCCGGATCCTGCGCCCGGTAAGACAAAGGACGACTTTATTCGAACCGTCGAGGACGTTAAGAGGTACTACCTCTCGATTCGAGAGGATGAAGAACATATCAGCTTTGTTCCGTCTTATTGGCAGCTCTCCACTCCGCCCTATCCACCCGGTTTGGAGGATCCTCCGATTCCTCCACCAAA
Source organism: Penicillium brevicompactum (assembly GCF_028827555.1). Lineage (NCBI taxonomy): Eukaryota > Fungi > Ascomycota > Eurotiomycetes > Eurotiales > Aspergillaceae > Penicillium > Penicillium brevicompactum. The sequence goes on from NW_026623208.1 coordinate 597,220, forward strand.
CGAGAAACCTTCAGCATCGATATCAAGTCTGGGTGTCATTGATAGCATAATCACCCCGACCAACGGAAAATTTGAAGTGAACGACCCATGGGTATCTGGAGAAGAACTCGGAACTGGGCTCGGTATCTTTCTTGGGACATATCGAGGAATTCTTGGCCTGAGCGCTGCATATAACGATGCATGGCACAATGAAGTCGACGTCCGAGAGTTTCTTCATAAGTGTCATTCTGTGGTGGTCAATAATTTGCTTTCTTCTCAGCAACAGGGAGTGTCCCCCCAGTGAGGTCAGATGTCGAAGTAAAACGGTCAGTACGGCTTGTATCAAATCATTCGTTCGTTCTCTATATCATTTGCCCTTCTCCTTCAGCACCTAAATCCCCTCTTCCCTGAAGAACAGATGTTTTGATCTGTATCCGTGTCGGCGAGTTCATTAACTTGGCACGGCGTGATACAATACACAATGTGCGTAACGCGGTAGTCTCAGCGTCCTAGTCGAGCCCCTCTTGTCGTTTGCTCAATTCCGCCTTCTTCTTTTTGTATCCAGCGTCTTTGCAATCAATGATTCCTTTCGCCTCGAGATCGCTCAAAAGCTCGAGCACATAGTCTTGACAGTTGTATCCCGGGTACTCATTGTGAATTGGCGCTTTCTCGGCAGCCATCACGATGGACGTCATTTTCGAAACAGGCGCATTCCACATATGTATGAGGTCGATGAGGTCTTCAGATTCCCGTGGGTCCGAGGTACTCATATCAAAATAGTATCTCGTCGACGAGCCCAAAGCGTTAAGGGTGGTTTTGTTTGGCCCATCAATGAAAACCGCCCAATGTTTGTAGATACCTTGGTTCACGCCTTCGTTGAAAATTGCAACGTAAATACCCAAGGAAGACATTTTGAGAATGGGAAAGGCGAGGAGGCGAAAAGAGAGGTGTGAATCCACTTTACCCCACAATGTGCTTATCAGTGCCTAGCGGTCTTCGGAGTTCCCAACGACCTGCACTCTTCTCAAGATGCCACCAGATCGACGTGTACAGCGAATCGTGCGAGTACGTACGGGTTGCTGGTCATGCAGGCGACGCAAGAAGAAGTGCGATGAAACTCGACCTATCTGCGGCGGTTGTCAGCGCAATCACCTGAGCTGTCAGTGGCCCGATGTTTCGGGAAGGCGAGATTCAGGACAGGACGATATCACCCAGACAGCGGCTTCAGAAGAGCGCCGACCGAGCCTTTTGGAAAGTATTGAGCCTTTCAATGAAACGGCACTCTCTGGAAGCCCCTTATCGCAACGGGCGCTCTCTGTGGTGTCAAACACAAACTCCGAGATCGGTGATCAGATTGAGGACGCGATGCACGAGACACGTGAGCGTCGCATATCAACAGCTTCTCCGATGAGCAGTACGAGCGATGCTCTTGTCGCGTCGATCTCGACCGGAGATGTGTTACCGCGCAGCTTGTCGATGCTGCCCGGTTACGACGCCGAGTCTTATCAGCTTCTGAGCCATTATCTTGCCACAACGGCCGATTGTATGGCAAACGGCTCAACACCAGTCAACCCCTTTCTCGTGCAGATTGTGCCCTTGGCCTTCTCCAGTGATCTGTTGCTGCAGCTTGTAATCACTCAGAGTGCCGCTCACCGGGCGTTCCGATCGCGGGACGATTCCGACACTATCGCCCACAGCCACTACTCCAAAGCCTTGCTACATTTTCGCCGTGGGGTGACTGATTTTATCGACGGAAAGGAGTCAAATCCGCTCATGCTCCTTGTTGGGGCACTGCTAATGTGTTTTACTGAGGTAAGCAATTTGACCGAAGCCTGTTTGCCGAAACTGATCAAGTCCAGACCGCGAAAGGCGACATGAATGGCACAATATTCGATCATCTGTCTGCGGCAAACTCGCTTTTGGTTAAGCTACTTGCTCAAAGCGACTCGGCAGTGCCGCGCGATTTGAAAGATTTCGTTATCGAATACTACACATACACTGCCACCGTGAGCATGATATCAATCGATGCACGGTTTAGCGGGCAACTGTTCCTCAACCTGGATCTTGAGGAACGGTCGCGTGAACTACTACGCACTCAATACGTGGGCAACTTGTGTGGCTGTTGGCTGGAGCTCTTGCTCTTGATCCCATGTATTTTTGATCTCGGCCGACAGTGGACCTTGGACGGCACGCAGGCGGTCGTCCCAACTGCCGATGATCTCGCCATGTTTGCATCTATCCAGGCACAGGTCTTGCGCTGGTCGCCTTACCTCAACGTACCGAGGGATGTCTACCTTGCGGGCTTGATCTTTCAGCAAGCTATATTGATCTACCTATACACCTCTCTCGGGGGTTTCCGATATACCACCGACGGAATGTATAGGGGGTTGGTAGATAACGCAGTCACAGAGGCCATGTCATACCTCAATGACCTTTCGCCAAACGCGCGTATCAACTCGGGTCTTTGTTGGCCAATCGCATTGGTCGGATCTTGTCTCCTGAACGTCGACCAGCAAGAACGTCTGCGAAGACGTCTGAATGCAATGACCGAGAAATTTGGACTTGGAAACATGCATCGGACACTACTTCTGCTCGAAGCAATGTGGAAATTACCCCCATCCGAGGCTGGACCGTGGAATATTTGTCGCGCAATGCAGCAAAATCAAATATGGATTTCATTCGCGTGATGTTGATCGTCATTCTGTTACTCATATTATGTACAATTAATTCAACCATTCTTCCTTATGCTGCTTGGTTCTTCGGTGCCTCCGTCGCTGGGCCCTCGGGTGTCACATAAGCCTTTGTCAAGCCACCATCAACGACGAAGTCGGTCGCATTGACGAAGCTGCTCTCGTCGCTAGCAAGGAACACCACAGCATGGGCTTGCTCGATAGCCTCTCCAAAGCGGCCAGAAGGGAAATGGACCTCACGACGGAACCGCTTCTCCTTATCGTCACCAAGCCAATCCTGCAGCAGGGGTGTGCTGAACAAATCGTCAGCCATCGTTTCATCTGTCACTGGTCGCGGAGCAATAAGGACTTACTTAAGAGGCGCGGGGCAAAGAGAGTTGAATCGGAATCCCTCTCGGGCATGGACAATTGCCAGCTCCCTTGTCATGGCAAGGACAGCACCTTTACTGGCAGTGTATGCCAACTGTGGGGTAGCAGCTCCAACCAACGCCACCATCGAAGCAGTGTTGATCACGCTAGCGCGCTTTTTGCCATGCTTTCTGAAAGCACGCACAGCATGCTTTGAGCCAAACCAAACACCCTTCACGTTGATATTCATTGTTCGGTCCCAGATCTCTTCGGGACATTCCTCCGAGTCGCCATCTTTGGGATGCATGATACCGGCATTATTGAAGATGACATCAAGTCCACCCCAGGAGTCCAGGTGTGCCACTGCAGCTTCGATCTGGGATTCGTTGGAGACGTCGACGGCCTTGGTCTCGACCTTTCCGGTGCGGGATGAGGCGGGGAGGATATTATTGACTTTATCAAGGGCTTTGGTGAGACCCTCGTCGCTGATGTCTGTCATCAGGACCGATGCGCCCTCGCGGAGGAAGAGAATTGTGGTTTCGAGGCCAATGCCTCTGGGAGAACGTCAGCTTCCAAGCTTCTGCTACATGGAGTGATAAATCATAACATACCCAGCCGCGCCAGTGATGATGGCATTCTTGCCTTCAAGTCTGCCAACCATGTTGATTTGATGTTATGTGTTAGAAGAAAACGAAGTGAAATTGGAGAAGTCAAAGCAATTGGAGATAATGAAACTAGACAAGCTTGCGACCGCTAGCTTCTTCAATTTATAGCTCCTGCAACTCCAGTTTTCGATTAACCCGGTTCACGTGGCTATCGGAAATCTACAGATGTCTATCTTGCTCCACTGCCGCGGTCTCGGAAGCTTTAGTATCGCGGTCCTAATACCCCCGCCATGCGACGGCGCGCGGCGAGCTCGCGCTGCGGGGCATGAGGGGTAGCTGTTAGGTAAAGTACTAAGATCTCTTTTGCATGAACCGTTGGAATATCGTGGTATCTTTGCCGCGCTCTCAGGGTGGGCCAGCGCGGTCCGGAACCGCGCTGTGGGGTTATGACAGCGCAACAAGAACAGTCATCACAGGTAAAGCTATAGGCTTCGGTGTAGACACTTCAATGTGAATTCATGAGTAACAAATTGGGCCACGTAGATCGCTCCGTACTTATTTGGGAAATAACAAGTATCGTGGTGAGCAATACAATTTGGAGCATTCAAAATTCTACAAAGGTTTAAATCTCAGACACAAAGTAGGATTCATCCATGGATATCCTAAGACTCAATTCAGGCGTAATTCTATCTTAAAACTAATTAACTACATACTGTATACTCATGATGAACCATCCTTAATGTGATAGCTCTTCAATTTGGTGAATCCATCATAGCCTCGTGGGCCAAGGGTGCAACCGAGGCCCGAAGTCTTCCAACCAGTCCAGGCAAGATCCTGACATCTTGGGTTAGCATTCAACGAGAGTCTCTTCGGCACAGTCACTTACTGGGCTTGGGTAGTCACAGCGGTTGATGAACACTGTGCCCGCTTCAATGCGATCAATCAACTCTTCTCCACGCGCGATGTCCTTGGTCCAAACACTGGCAGTCAGACCAAAGTCACTATCGTTCATCAGCTCCACCGCCTCATCGTCACTTGATACTTTCATAATGGGCATAACGGGGCCGAATGTTTCTTCCTTCATGGTAGCCATGGTGTGGTTGACGTTGGTCAACACAATGGGAGCCACGAAGTTTCCTTTTGGGTCTGGGAATTACTCTCCACCTGGAAGCTTGAGTTTTCAGGTGTGGAAACAACAGCACCCTTGACCAATGCATCCTTAACATGCGCCGTGATCTTCTCAACCGCTTGTGCTGAGATGACAGGGCCGGTGGTTGTGGTTTGATCCTTCGGGTCGCCAAGTTTGTAACTAGAGCGTATTAGCACAGTATAATTAAGTTGAAAAGTTTGTACTCACGAGCTCAGCTCTGCTTGCACAGCACGCAAGAACTCATCGTATACTTTCTCGTGCACATAGACGCGCTCAATAGAGCAACAACTCTGTCCAGAGTTGAAGACAGCTCCGTCCACAAGCTGCTCTGCAACATGCTTCACATCCACGTCAGGCCGAACATAGGCGGGGTCGTTACCACCAAGCTCAAGGTTGACTGGCTTGATGTGACGAGCCGTCGCCTCTCTCAGCCTGATTCCACCAGCAGTCGAGCCAGTGAAGGATACGGATTGAACGTCAGGAATTTGCGCGACTTGATCCAATACATCGAGATTTCCAATGTGGACAATTTGGAGAACATCGGACGGGAGTCCAGCCTCGGTGAAGAAGTCGAGCATCTTGTTTCCAAACAGCGGAGTCTGAGGTGAGGGGCGCAGGATCACACTGTTACCGGCTAAAAGAGCTGGAACAAGTGCGTTGACAGTAGTCAAATATGGGTACTTCGGTCCATGTTAGCCTCATCAAATTATTCAATGACATGGTATACTCACATTCCAAGCCCCAGCAATAAGAACTGGGCCGAGGGGAACTCGCTTGACAGACCGGCGGAACCCAGCCTCAGCCCGACCAGGCAAATCGGATAGACTCTCGTCGGCGATGTCCATCAAGTATTCGGCACGCAGACGCATGGTGTTGATTTCACCAGCGCAGTAGCGGATCGGCCGACCCATTTGAAGTGTAAGCTCACTGGCTAGCTCATCTCGGTTCTTCTCGACGATGTCAAGAAATCGCTTGACAATATTCTTCCTCTCGCCCAAAGTGGTGTTTTGATAAGACTTGAAGGCCTTCTTTGAAGTGGCAGCCACCTGGATGGCTTCTTCAAGAGAAGTGCCAGCTTGTTCAAAGATGACCTCGTGGGTTGCGGGGTTGATTGTTCGAATGTTGTTTGACATTTTGGGTCGTAAGGTGATGTTAAGAATTTGACTTAGTCGAAGGTGGCCCCGGGGGGGGGGACGAGGGCTTTATAGCGCGGGGCCGCGGTTGCAGCTCCGGCGTTATCGCAACGAGCCCGGCGCGCCGGATTCCACTTTTCTTGCCCTCTATTATCTACATTCTACGATCCCTGCTTTAGTTGAAATCGAATTTTGTTCTTATTATAGACAATTCTTGTATTCATGATGACATTTGGAGTATTAATTTCAATTTACCCTCTTCTCAGGTCCGAAATTAACCTTGGAATGATCTCGTTTCTCATTTCTCATCACAGGCTCCTTCAATGTCCTCTACATTCATTTCCTCAAACTAGTTATCTTCGTATCCAGCATAAACTTGGCCATAGTACGTGCTATCAATCTGCCATCTTGATGGTCACCCGCCCGGGACAGACCATCCTTGTACAGCTCATCGTCAAAGACACCATTATCATGTCGGGCTTCCAGAATGAAAGACATGATACCTTCGTTGAACTCAGGATGGCCCTGTACCGATAACAGTCTGCCCGGGGAGTAGAGGCCCTGGATGTCGCATAATGAGCTTGTTGCAAGATTTACACACCCAGCTGGAGGCGCGCCGATGACTATATCTCGGTGCATTTGGTGAATGCTCTGCGGACAATCAGGATCATGTGTGATTAATGTCTCCCAAAGACTACTTACCAAGGTGTCTTTGCCAAAAATTTGCTTTCCGGTCTCGGTCAAATCGATCTTTCCCGCTGATATCTCCCATCCAGCATCGCTCCTGCCTACTTTCGCCCCTAGGGCTCGTGCGAGGATCTGATGCCCAAAGCATACTCCGACAACTGGTATATTATGAAGATTCACGGCGCTTTGTATGAATTCGGTGAGTCGGAGAATCCATGGATCATCGGCCCAAGCATCGTGTTCTGCGTGAGATTGATCAGTCTAAGGTTATGGTCCTGTACCACCGTGTATGAAACTCACTGCTTCCAGTGATGAGCATCGCATCAACACTTCCAATTTCAGGTAATGGATCCATATTGACCATTTGGTGCTCCTTGAATGTCAATTTGACGTCTTTGAGAGCCTCCTGGCTGAGATCCAAGTCGCGGAAGCCCTGACCCAGAAGGCCCTGGAACATGGCGAAGTAGTCGCCATACTTTGCGACGACAGGTGGGAGAGGCGTATCGCACACCAGAATGGCGATGTTCATGTGGACAGGATTTGACATAGTTGGACTCAGGACTTGTCGGTAAATGCAAGCGGTGGTTTCTATCGTTATGTTATGAATTACTCGACATCGTACACTCCTCGTTGACCAACCCTCCAGCTGGGACGATCGGCGTCTTATCGATAAGGCTCCGATAAGCGCGCCACTGCACCCCACAGCGCGGACCGCGGATGCTCGTCGCGAGAGCTCTCGGAGCTTCATCTTTCTACGTCCTTTGCACGTCGCGATGCGCGCTCCCGCTCAAAGCCGCGCGGGGTTGTTCTTGACCAGAGATGCGGCGCGGGATTTATGCTATCCAGAAGCTCGGCCCGCCGTGTCCTCAATGGTCCACAATTCACGCAATTGTGTAAATTGTATAAAGCTACGCAATGTAGCCCAGAGGATTCTCTTGTCTCCAATTTATCTCAATTGAAATTGACAAGCTTTGCTTCCTGTACAGTTTCCATATAATGATTACGCCTACCATGATTACTGTGGAATCCCTCCCCCAACTTCTTGCCGATGACATCAAGGTCAAGGTCGCCGGCATTGACAGCGATGGCGTACTACGCGGCAAGGTGATGGCCAAAGAGAAGTTCCTTGGGATTGCGGAAAAGGGTTTTGGTTTCAGTTCAGCCCTCTTTGGCTGGGATATGCACGATATGCTATGGACAACCAATGCACGAGTTGCGCCTCCAGAGTCAGGATACGCTGATTTCCTGGCTATCCCGGACCTCAATTCTTTCCGTCGCCTGCCGTGGGAAGAGAATATCCCATTCTTCCTTGTGAGGTTCCTCGATGACACAACCCCAGTTTCAGCGGACGGGAGAAGCCTGTTAAAGAGCCTATGCGATAACCTTGCGGGAGAGGGAATCCACGCATTGGCTGGAGGTACCATGAAACATGTTTACCATCAGCATTAAACTTGTGTGCTAACCTTTAGCAGTGGAACTCGAGTTCATGAACTTCCAAACCCCCTCCGAAGACGGATATGGCAGTGCAGGCTCCCAACACCCTAACCTGGCCACTTTCCTGGAAAAGAACTCCCCCGGTGCTCTTCGACCCATTACTGCCGGCATGTTCTGCTACAGCTCAACACGGCCTGTCGCCAACAAGAAATACTTCTATGATATCTTCAACACCGCTGCTCAAATCAATTGCGGCATTGAGGGGTGGCACACTGAGGGCGGGCCCGGTGTGTATGAGGCAGTACGTACATCTTCCAATCATAAGAAAGCTTTCTAACAATGATTTTCCCAGGCTCTCAAGGTTTGCGAGATCAGTGAGATGGCCGATAAGGTCGCTATGTTCAAGTGAGTGTAGAAACATGTCGAAGCCATCTTAATCTAACATTCCGACAGGCTCCTGACGAAATCACTGGGAATGGATCACGGTGTCACTCCATGCTTCATGGCCAAGCCCATGCAGGGCATGCCTGGAAGCTCCGGACATATCCACATTTCACTCGCCGACAAGGATGGCAAGAATCTCTTCGCACGAGAGACACCCGAGGCAAACCCTCAGTGGTCAGACATTGCACACCTCTCCGACACCGGGCGACACTTCCTTGCTGGTCTCTTAGAAGCGCTTCCTGATATCATGCCTCTGTTTGCACCTACAGTCAACTCTTATAAGCGCCTAGTTGAGAACTACTGGGCACCAGTGCATATCAGCTGGGGACTTGAGGACCGGATTGCCTCAATTCGTCTGATCACACCACCAGTCTGCAAGCCCGGTGCGACTCGCTTCGAAGTCCGTATCCCTGGAGCTGATCTCCATCCCCATTACGCTTTGAGTGTCATCCTTGCAGCTGGCTGGAGGGGTGTGCAAAAGAAGCTTGAGATTAAGGTGCCACCCATGTCAGCGCGCAAATCTGGTGAGCGGCCCGAGCTGCTGCCTAATACTCTCGAAAAAGCTCTGGATCGATTTGTCGCCCCCAATAGCATTGCCCGCGAGATTCTAAGTGGGGAGTTTGTGGATTTCTTCACTGCGACAAGACAGCATGAGTTGGGCCTTTGGAGGGAGGCTGTCACGGACTGGTAAGTTCAAGCCAATAGGCCATTCGTTGATTTTAAACTAACACACCTGCAGGGAGGTCAAGCGGTACATCGAAATTGTGTAAACTTATTTAAAATATCACAGCCAATGGAGTTCTTTGATTTTGTGCATGTCTGCAGCCTATAGTCTTGTATCGAATAAGGTCTCAGTACGGAGTAAGCCGAGTCAAGCTATCGGTTTGCATATGCATATACATCCCTGTAAGACCATCAAGTAAAGTCAAACACCTGGGCACATAAAGAGTACACAACCTTGCAAGCTGGGAAGCTGCCCAGGTGGGAAGCCTGGGAGATTGGGCTGCCGATAGGAGAACACGCTAATCCCTTCCAGGCCTAGAGGGAGTTTAGGATCCACGGGTACCTTGAGGCCGCCCACGTGATGAGGCAGAAACACGGGGTTCATCTGATTGACACGGCCATCTCATCGTCCATAAGTGTACATAGGGACTCATTTCAAGGAATCCTGTGCGCATAGCCAGCGCAATGGCTTCGAACCTCCCCCCTCCCCATCCCACCACGCACCCCCACCCCGCCACCCGATGATCAACATGCCTCTACGATCACCTCAGGGATGCCCATCAGTCGCGATTCCTTATCGCCGCTGAAGGCATCCTTCCCGAAGGGTATCATGGAGTCTGAGAGCAGAGATATGCTGAGCCCTACCAAGGCCTCCTTCGGATTGGGGACCTCGCCGACTCAGAATGGCTCGGGCGACAGCCCCGCGGGGCCATTCAATTTCGATACTGCTGTGATGGCGAAGAGTCCGGTCGTCAAATCGGTGAGTGGAACCTCAATTGATGCTAGGGCAGGATGTGGTACTAATAGATCTTTTTCTTGTGCAGAACATTGGACAGCGTCGTGGCCACAAGTACAAACATAGTAGCATATCGCATCAGATCTTCCTCGAGCCACCTCCGCGCGCCCCTCTCGCCCTCCCCAATTCCCTCCCTATACCAACATTGAAGGAATGTCGATCCAGCATGTCGAAAGATCAAAAGACCCGTTTCTGGTGGAGTCTTTGTCATATGTCAATTGCGGCATACACGCTATGGACCGCGCACGGGTCTTTGGCCATGACGTCCTTATCGCACTTGATCCTCTTCGACTCCCTGGGTGCTCTGCTGTGTGTTGCAGTGGACGTGCTGAGCAATTTCGAAGTTTGGAAACGATCCAGCATTCGCCACCCATTTGGCCTTGAACGAGCCGAGGTTCTGGCTGGGTTCGCAATGGCCGTGCTTCTCCTGTTTATGGGGCTGGACCTCATATCGCACAACTTACAACATTTCCTGGAGAAGTCCGGCCATGAGCCTCATCGCCCCCACGAGCATGATCGTGTTTCACTGGGCAGTGTTGATATAACTGCCGTTCTTGCTATCTCTTCAACACTGGTTTCGGCGATCGGACTCAAGAACCATGCTCGTATCGGGAAGGCCATGCGGTTTGGGTATATTCAGTCACTTCCGTCCGTCCTGAGCAATCCATCCCACTTCCTGACACTCTCATGCTCCGCTCTCCTGCTATTGCTACCCTTGGTGTCGATCCGCATCTATGACTGGCTCGACAAGCTCCTGTCGGGAACCATTGCCTTCTCCATGTGTTTCTTGGGCATGCGATTGGTGAAGACTCTTGGCTCCATGCTTCTCATGTCCTACTCTGGTCCCGGAGTATCTGATGTCATTAAAGATATCGAAGCCGACCCTGCTGTGATCGGCATTGATGATGCTCGGTTCTGGCAGGTCCATTACGGGCTATGCATGGCCAATCTCAAGCTACGGGTTGGTGGAACTGAAGAGAACCTTCTTCGGCTCCGAGAAAAGATCACTAGCTTGGTCCGTAACCGATTGGGTGGGGGTTACGGTGGGGGTGGCCAAAAATGGGAGGTGTCTTTACAGTTCACCATCGAACGAGCCTGATATTTTCTCCGATGTTTTATTGATTGCCTATCTTTATATTTTCATTTATGGCATACCCTTGTACAAAATGAATTTTACTTCTTCCACGGTTGAATTGGTGAAAATGATCTGATCCGTAGTTGTTCAAAATTAAAAGGGTATATAAATGAGAAGTTGTCGCAATCGTTACACGCGTTCCCGGATCCAACGCGTCAGCCTCTATTTTTCCAATTTCACCTCCGACATTTGCTTGTGCCAGACAGGCCTCCAGCCGCGACTCGTTCCTCTGTCTGTGGTGACGAGAGCACCGATGCACACAATAAAAGTCAAGAACATGAAGACAGTATCCGCAGTAGCGGCGGCACACCTAGATTTTAAGTGCGCACTGTCATACCAGCAATTTGAGCGAGTTCCTAGATCTTCGTACTCGCAGCCGCCGCTGAGCAGAACATTTTGATAAGTGGTAAGCCAGCTCGAGCATCTAGTTCCATGCAGTCGAACAGCAAAGATCTTCATGATCGAGAAAATAGGACATTAGCTTCGTCGCATGTGGCATACCACGTAAGGGATACTCACAACACCACCAGCAAATAGTGCCAGGCCAGTAACACCGTCCACAATCCAAAGAAGGGGACCATTAAAAGAGGTCTCCGAGATAGCAGCATTGCCAAGCAGTGCGGCTACGATACCGAGACCGCCAGCGAAAGCTGCATAGATAGTCTCAGACGGTATAGACTCGATCACTTGCCCCCTTGCAAGACTGAGAGATAGACTGAAGATGACGAGGCCGAAGACCAGCTATCCTGATGTTAGCAGTGTTGTGTAGACCGAGGTGCGACAGCAACGTACCTGGACGACGCGAATACCAGCATTATATGAAATCATCGTGAATGCTTGAGCTCAGGTTTAGCCTGAAGCAGAGATATTTAGGTTGCTAAAAGTTGAAATAAAGTAACCCCTGAAGGGGGTGCCAGGGGATTTATTATCCACAACCCCAGATCTACAAATCCACCCTGGTTCACAGCCTTGTTCGCACAGCCTTTTTTTTTATCTCATCGTTGCGCGTGCTTGAGCCGCAAAATCAAACTTTACATTGGAAGGACACGCGACTTGGGGGCCATCCTTCGGATGCATTTACCCTGTCGGGGCGAGAACTAATTAGTGCTTGATGAAGATCGGATGACGATCTTAACCTTTCATGAACCACCAGTTCAAGATCTTTGCCCGGGTCATCCTATGACTCGTTGCATATGGGGCATTGGGGCCACGCTCTTATACGAGCCCGGTGGGTTTGGCAACGAAAGTTTTGGTCCTGCGAATTTCTTTCTGCAATTTTGCTTTTAGAAACAATTCTTTCAGCCACTGTAGGAGGATAGAGATGACATGGTCTCGAGAATTGCCAAGCGCGACGTTGACATGAAACTGCATAGAAGAAATAACCTCGTGTTTTCACAGCCTAGCCCCACGACGATGAAACGGCGTAAACCGACCCAGAGAATTTACGTCTCTGCCTTGGAAAAAGCCTCCAGGGCGCAGTGACGTGGGATCGTCATAGAATGAAATATTTTTAGTCAGTATTTTGTCGATCTGTGGGTCCTGAGTTTTCAGGGTCAGAGTCCCATATTCCTTTTTGATGTTGGCCTTGGGCGATCAATCTTGGTCGAATAGGTAGGCTGTTGGTCATGTTCTGTATATAGTTGCAACCTTGGAGTTCTTTTCATTCCGCAATAAGGCTAGGAAATACATTCAAGGGCGGATGAAACAGAAAAACGACAAAACAAGTGCCAAGGATAACCCTGGAATCTAAAAATGTTACCAAGTCTAGGGTTAAATATATATATATTTTGCTTTTATTTGGTTATACTGTCACGGGCGTAGATGGCCTCGGGAATACTCATAGTTTAAGAACTTTCCTCGAAGCAGCCTAGGTAAAAGACATACCCACCCTCCCATCCAAGCAAGCGTACTGTATCTGATCCGATCGAATATTCATTAAGTTTCTAGGCTTAGAAACGGTCGTAGATTTTGAGATTGATTCACTACGGTTTGCTCAAAGTGGATATGTGCAAGCTTTGCTCGTGTTTAGGCAGCGATGTAGTATCTTTCTCGGGACTCTAAACACCAAGACAAGACTACTGGATCCTACTATATGAATACAGCAATAACTGTGAAACATGTCTCACACTGAATACTACGCACACGAGGCACTCAGCACCCGTAAAGAGCATATTGGAACTAGAGCTTCCGGGAGTGGCTCAGGAGTAACAAAAGATTATTTGAAATTACTGAGTACATGAAGGAACGCCCGTGATTAATATGAAGCAATAAGACACATGGAAAATTAAGGAGAGTAGCTATCCGCCGCCAATCCAAGACCTTCACAGAATCCACATGGTAACCCCGGTAATTATGGTATACACATCAAATGTAGAAATCAGAAGGGAAGCCCTCACAAGCAAGCTTGAAGGAAACGTAACCAGTGTCCAGGTCATCGGGGAGACATGTGCCCTCAATGGCCTCGCCGAAGCCACCGAAGGGAACGAAGTGCTTGGGCTTGCCTGAGCAGCCGTCGTTGTTCCAGACAATGAGGCCGTGGCAGAGGTGGGCATCCTTGGTGTCAAGGTGAGCCTTGAAGGCGTAGTTGTTGATGCTCCATTCACGGTTGACTGGAGTCTTGTCGCAAGTGACAGGAGTGGCGGTGATATCCGCAGTGAACTTGGGGGTGCCAGTGGCAGGAGCGCCGATGTCACACTGCTCCCAGGACTGGAACTCAATGCTGGCAACGGGGAGAGCTGCGTAAGCAGTCATGGAGAAAGCGGCCACGGAGGCAAGGGTCTGAAGTGTGTTAATGATGTGGCTATATTCAGGCTTGTGGGAAACATACCTTGGTGAAGTGCATTTTGATTAAATATTGTGGGTTATCTTAAAAAGAAGGTGATTCTCCGGCTTGGGATTGGCTTGAATGAAAGTGGCTTGCGGAAATAAAAATGTGTGATAGATTAGCACGCAACTGCATCTCATGTTATTTATGTGAGTAACCCTGTAGCAATGGCACGTGAGGATCGTTGTTAGCCATGGCCTTTACCATAACATTGCCCTTTCGGACATGTGGAATGTGCAAAACAAATTGAAGATCCAACACTTGTTTAAAGGGAAGGGTGTGGAGGGGTGGAATCAGAAAGGGCTGGAATGCGATGATCTGGGAAGCCAACACACCTTTGGTAGCTCGTAGATCCTGATCTACCCCGGGAATGGGGACCAACAAGTATCTGCTCCTCCAGTCCTTCAAAGCCTTGGCTTTTCACAGCTACCCGTGGTAACGCCCTGGCATACCTAGCCATTGTATGTATGTATAGTGATTGACCAATGTTTTCTTGTCCAAAGGGTAGCAGAGCGAAGACTGGATGGCGAATTAAGATTGCCATTTCCCACTGGTTTTCTCTGCGTCCTTTTGAAATGGTCTGCAAATTTATGCGCGTCGTGGTGCCCGAATCGTTTCCCACTGCTATATCTTCCGTTGCAAACTCAAACTTCCCATGTATCCAGTTCTGAAAGACTACGAACGCTATATCGAGAACTTGGTTGAATGAGGACTCTAATTTTAGCTCATTTATCTCATCGAGGGTCGTATTTCACCTCTCCCATCAACAAAAAGCTCTCCACAGGGATCCCTCTCCAATCCTTTTTTCCATCCACCATCTTAAAGAATTCAGGCTCAAAGTCGAGCACTTGTTTCCACTCCTGTATTAAACGACGCCAATAGCACATCTCTGCTGCAGAAGTCAGGTACCTTTCGCGGAAAGTCTTGACGCTACTGTCCGCAATTCTCTTCGCTTCTTCGTCATGGGACAAAAAATGTTCCATAGTCTTCTCCAAATCCGACCAATCTCGCCTAACTTCGACAAAGTTTTGCTCGGGCCCAGAAGATTTCATAAGGTGGTAATAATGCTGGATCCAATCAAGCTTGTGCGAGATGATGACGCTTCTGCAGCTTTGCAGATACTTCAGACGGCCAGAGTATGTGTTGCCCTCCGTCTGGGCAACATACTGATATTCGCAATGTTGTGGCATAGTCTTATAATCATTCGACAAGCTGTTTTTATCATCCCACACGAGGGCTTTGACGTCCGCCCAGGGCTTATCCTGTGTCACCTGCATGAGCTTATCCCGGATTTTAGGGCCCATTTTGGGTACTCCGCGCCAAAGAAGCTTTGCCGTTTTATTCTCCCAGGTCAAACCTTCTTCTTCTGCCCACTCGGCTTTCGCTTGTACCTCGCGAGTAGATCCGGCCTTGGTTTCGGGCCATGACCAAAATCCGAAATCGGGGATTAGCCATATAGCCTTATCCTTGGCGCGGCGGGCATATCCCCATAGCGGCAATCCATCGACAGAGTCGTCTGTGTTGAACGCAAATTCGATATTAGGCAGCGGCTCTGGTGATGACCAGATTGCTCGATTTATAGCTGACAGGGTCGCTTTATCACGGGACCAGATAGAGCCTTGTTTGTCGATGACATATAGCTAGGTTATGTTTCAGTGATGATCTTCATACAACGAAGGCTGTAAGATATGGAAATAGTATTATTTACCTGTTGGTCATATATCATAGCGCGAATATACCCATTTCGGGTCGGGATGTTGTCGAGTTCTTTGATGCTGATCAGCCGCGATTTGCGATCGTCTCTAGCGCGAACAATCTCGGAGTATAGATCCGGGAATGCTTGAGTGCATTGCTCTTGGGTGAGCATCAGATTATCTCTGTCGCGCTCATAGACCCAGTTTCCATCGAATAATTGTTTTCGATTTGGCTTTTTTGCGGGAAATGTATCATGTACCCCATTGTGGGTGATAGGCCGTGGTGGCTGTGGTGTGTATAACAGACCAAATGAGCAGATCCCCAGCAGTAAGAGAATGACAGGCCAAAATCGTGCCAGCAGTCTGATTACCGCTGGCATTTCCAGAAAAGAAAAAAAAATTATTTCAAGAAGAAACTTGGAAGAGCAGCAAGGCTCCAGAAAAAAGGAAACGATAAGAGAGATTAGGTGATTTTGGTGGTTTATGACCTTGGCGTTGTGAGTGTCAACACACAGGCCCAATGCATGTTTTGCAGCCTACTTTATAACGAGACACCTGGGATGAGAACTAAGCTTGACCTTTTACCTCATTTCTACTCCGTAAACCCGCTAGATTTGTGCGAAATGCTGTACAGCGAAAAGGGGCTCAGTCGGGTGGGCCGGAACGAAGGCCTAAAATGCCTAGCGTTGGATGAAAAAACACATTTCCAAGGCACGCGTTGCAATTGGTGGGTTCATTTGAGTCTTGAATCAGTTCACCAAACACTTTCCCCAGAACGACTCATTTTGCACTGGTCTTTCATTCGTTTAGATGTCCAAAGTGACCGAATATCCTTGCGTCTAGAAAATCGCCATACAATTGGGCGGGCTGGATACACCTCGGGAGCAGTTCAATGGACTGCTTGAGATAAAGAAGCTCCAACGGCCGAGCCGCTTGCATGTCGCCGCCAACTCCTCCAAATCAAACATTTCACCAATTGGAATGCCCCACCCTGCCAGCAGGTAGTGATGCAAATCAAACTCGGGCTTCAGAGCTGGGAAAACCTCGAAACTAACCGCATCAGACGCAACAGCTGCGAAATGATTGTCCCACACGAAGCGCAGCACACGCTCACTTTGTTCAATGCCGGCATGCTGCGGCATTGCCTGTTGACTATAAGTCACTCGCTCCTCGGATGACATTGCCTCCCACGTTCCCGGCAAGCCAACGCGAAGGAAAAAGATATCGCCCTTTTGGAACTCAATGTTGCATTCGCGTGCGATTTCCAGCACCTCGTCCAGGGAAATCATTTGTCTGCTGAGAGCGTTCACTTCGATTCCCTTCTTCGCCGCGTATGAAACATAGTCGATCAACACACCGCGTCCAGCAATTCCTTTCTTCGCCCAGAATCCAATTCCAATACGCGAGGAGTTCTCGTCTTGGATTTCCTCTGCTGTAGTCCCACCATAAAATACCCTTCGATCCTTGTTTTCTGGCGTTGGGGCCGGCGCATTGTGGTGTCGTAGACCATCCCACTGGGAGGATTGTTGGGGGTTAAAGTGGTACTCGTCATCAAAGGCAACGCCCTCGGCGACCCATTTCACACGATGTTCGAAAGCCTTGCGGCCAAATCCTGTTTATCAAGCCCATTGGTGAGTGTTTTTCAGCGTGGGAACTAAGCTTTGTGATCATGTTTACCTGGCGGACTCAGCTTCTCCATGTCCCAGTTCAGACATACTCTCTCGCCTGTTTGAATCTGGGTCCGTGCAGCTTGTGCAACAATTTCTGGGGTCAGAAGACGGAGCATGCCAAGTCCTTCTTCTTCGGTGCCCGCTGCTCCAGGCCAGAAGCGGCGCTTGTCGGGCAGATCATCGAATGTTTCTGGGAGGTTGGGAATTCCTGACATAGTGAGGAGCTGGAGAGGGTCTTGAGCTAGCTTGGGGCGTAAAGAGCAAGTTGAATATAGACTGTGGAGAGCTTGATCATTGGAGGAATAAGATGGGATTCGAAGATGGAGTTTTGGTTATACTCGCCCCTCACCGGAGTCGGAGCATCTCCGGGTGACGTACCCCGCAAGGTAATTACCCAATTGGGCATTCAGCATATCAGCCTGAATCGCCTCTTTGAGCTCGTATGGCATTGATCTTTGTCTTTTTTTTTTTGACACTCAAACTGGCTGCAATAAATACGAAGCAAAAGGCAAACAAACCTACATCTTGCCTCGGACAGCATTAGCTTGTTAACAATCCACTGACCAATATCAAAGCCAAACAGACGTTGAAGAATGAGACCGAATGCTGCGTCCGAGCTCTTGGTCGTTTCTCACTTTTTAAAAGCTAGTACCACATGATGAGCATTACAAACGACAAGGCCAATCAATCCATGGGCCTGGTCATCGCGAGACTTGTCAACGATAGCTTGAAGCTCGATTGCATCCATCTTTTCTTACTGAATACCAACCGCATCTGCAATGACTTTCGCCTAGCCTTTGCCTTACTCTTACGCCTCAGCTTTGATTGTCCCTCTTTCATCCCCACTCACCTTCTTGATCCTCACAATTGACATGGTCAAAGTCTAGACCTGCGGCTGAGCGTTCATTAAATCTATCTCACTTCAGTCAGTCATCTGGTCTACCAACCAATACAACCTTCTTCTCTACTATCTCACCTGTGTGCTGACCTATTTATCTTACTTCTACAACTCTCACGAAACGGCCAAGATGTCCCAACAAGCCTCTAACTCCGCTGTGACGGCCAACGATCACAATAACAACATCAAGACCAACCACGTCCAAGGTGTCTTTGACGAGCCCCTCACCAGACAGGCAATGCTCGCAGAATTGCTCGCGCCCCCCGAGATCAGAAAGCTCATCGCATAGATTGAAAAGATCGGAATCCTAGCGCGAAAGTCCGAACACATTGGAGATCAATGGACATCATCCCTCTGCGCCCCATTTCTCAATGGCTTCCTAATAGAAATGTGGACGACACAGCTAGCCATCCTTTCCACGGCAATCTGCAATATAGGTGACGCCATTGAAGCTGTCCCTCCAGGTCCAGGGAGAACCTTCCTCCGCAGATATCTGCATAATGCAGCAGGCCATTACTACCAGCCTCCAACCGAAGAGAACCAAAACGACCTTCCACAATCCGCCAAGGAAAAGCCAACACCGGCTCAGGCGTCCAAAACTAGTAACTCCATCCAACGACCTACCCGGGGTAGCCTCGTGTATCGACACAGAGAGCCACGAACCCAGTACCGAGTCGGGCCCTATCCTCCCCCTCGGTCCTCCTCATTTGCTCCAACTCGCTGTGAGCCAAATAGCCGCCGAAGAGAACCGGAGACGTGGGTATCTGTTGAGCGGGCGGGTATGAAGAGAGATCCGGCGGCCATGAAGAGCGAACGGTTTATTCACGGCCGCTAGTCTTTGGGCGAATTTCTCACACTTGAAAAAAAAGGGCAAAAAAGGGCCTTGCGCCAGAATTCCCCCTCGTCAGCAGGCCGAGTCCACTGCAGGCTCATCGTGGCCGATGTCTTTCTGTTTACACCAGCAGTGCTCATTGTGGTAACATTGTGTTTCGTGCAAGAGGTGTCGTTCGATTCTTACCCCAGTGCGATGAGCGCTTCATTCGAGGCGGAGGTCATACGTTATAGGTATTCAGGTAGTCAATTATGTCGTTAGGTTATCGTTGTGGTCACCCAAGGCCCTGGGGATGTGATAATCAAAACAAGTCATATTCAATAGCTCGTGTCGTATGCATATAGGAGCTGCCCACAGAGTAAAGTACAGGGTGTTCGCCAGGAGAGCATTAAGCAATACAGTTAGATTTACATGTCATCCAGGTCATCACCTGCACTGGCCTTCGAACCACCCTTCTGCATATCAGACAACTCATACTCTTCCTTGCGGCCCGAGCCCGCTCGCTCACCAGCCGACATGGCAATTGCCTGACGGCCAGTGTCGGAGGATTCAAGGAACTCGCGCAAGCGACGCTTACCCTCAACCAACGCTTGAGCTGACGCCGCCTCGGTCATCTTCAGCATCGGACCCCACAGGTTAAGTGTGTAAGTGACGTAGGCTCCGATGGCGCAGACGAACAGCAGGAAAAAGTAGGCGGGGTTTCGGAGGACTAGATGGGATGTTAGCGTTATTCTGTGAGATGGTATCGGATTCAAACTTACCAGCCCAGATCTCGTTCCAGCCCAGGGCCAGTAGTAGACCATAGAAATACAGAGGTACCTGAGTGATACCACCAATGGCACTCCGCTTGGCTTCAACGTATACGCCGTCTGCGGCCTTCTTGAACCGCACAGTGAGCTCTTGGCGCTTAGAGTCGCTGAGGATAGTCATCTCCTCTTCGAGACTCTTGCCTTCGTCTTCGTCCACACCGCCAATGGGGACCAGATCCTCCTCGTCTGCGGAGGTCGCGGTACTGGGAGTGTGTCCAACCCAGCGATCAAGTGGAGGCGGTGCAGTAGTCTTCTCAAGACGGAAGCGCGAAAGAAGAGGAATTACCGTCAATGTAGATTCACGAGCACGAGTGTAGATTCCCTCGATATCATCTGTTGGGCGCCAGATACGTGGCACGCCGTCGTCATCGTAGCGGAACTTGTCCTCAAAGTTCTCCCGAAGCTTGAGAAGCAGATTGCCCTCGGTCATTTCCTCGTCGATCTTGGCGCGAAGAACACCCCATGACTTGCGACGCAAACGCCACAGTCCAACATCGACCTCATCAATGCTGGCGTCGAAGCTGCTTGCACGATCTGTGAATCTGCGTTCAGCATCGAGGACGGTATCCTCGAACAGGTTCCAGATGCGGTCCCAGAAGTCCTTCTCTGTGGGCTTCTCTCCGTTCTCGGGGGCGCCAGCGCCAGCTCTTCCGGAGCCAAGCGCATTGAACTCAATACCCACTGATTCGCCCAGGCGAGATTGCACCCATCGCTCAACACGGGTGGCCAAACGTCTCATTTCATCGCGGCGCAGTCGCGCACTGACATCGGCCAGATCCTTTTGATACAAGGACAGCTCCTGCTTATAGTTACTCCACGAAGCTCCATCGACCACAGTCGATCGTGCGACCTGCTCGAACTTTTCGGTTGCAGCCTTGGCTTGCGTTGAGACGATTTCGGCAAAGTCATAGCTACCACCCTTCTTCTGGCCATCCTTCACAAGAGCCGAAACGGCATCACTGAAATCGCTAATTCCGGACTTGTGAGCCGCAGACAGCTGGCCTAGGAACAGTGCCTTGAGGCGAGTATCAACCTTGCCCAGAAGCTCCGCGCTCTTGCGCTGGTAAACACCCTTGTGATAACGGCTAGCTTCAGTCTCGAAGCTTTTGAGAGACTTGGAGCGAGCACCGCGCATTGCCACACCTAGCCCACCTAGAACTTCAGGCGCGCCCAGACGGACTGCCTCAGCTTGCTTGTCTTCGAATGCGATAATCACCTCATCAAAGCCAATCATGACCTCACGCAAAATCTCATCACAACGGAACTGTGCAAGCAACTCTTGCTGTGTGGGCAAGTCCAAATCTTTGTTGTTGACAATTTGGTCCCAGATGCTCTCCGCGTAATGGGAGAAGCCGTCAGCCGGAATGCGACGGTGATATTCGGGCAAGAAAACACCACCCTCGGAGAACTCGCCCTTTAGCGCGTCTCTCTTGGGGTCACGGTGGCCTTCGCGGAAGCGCATACCAAGCTTCTTCGTCTCAGCCACAAATTGGTCGGGTTGATAACCCTTATGCGGAAGTCCGTAGAATTGGAAATCGAAGTAGTCATGGATTGACGCCTTTTCAAAGCCAGCAGGCTTCGATATTGTCTCCCAAAGACGCCCGAGGTCTTCCAATAATGTCTTTTGCAGGTTCTTGAGTGGTGTCGTGCCGATGAAATCACGAATGACGAAGAATAGTAGAGAGCGGTGGGAAGTACTGTAGACCAATTAGCACACAGCATATTGACAATAAAGGGCAGTAGAAAGGCGCACTGCTTGTCCTTCAGGAATAGTTGCAAGTTGACCTCGAAAACGGTCTTCAACAACCCCATGTTGGCTCCCTGGTACAACCCCACCTGGTGCTCCCAGATGTTCACGATAAGGACCTCGCTCGTTGCAAGTGCAAAGAGCGCACTCTTGCGCTCGAAGTCCTGATCCTCGCCTCTCTCACGGCCGTCGGTACCCTCCACATCCATGACTAGAATGTTATCCGCCATGCGCTCCGGTGCGCCGACTTCGCCCTGCTTCTTGTTGTTGGACAACCAGATACCCTTGGTGGTCTGTCTCCTCTCCAGGTCGGACATGACAGAAAAATCGGTTCCGAAAAGGTTGTTGAGCAGCGTAGACTTTCCAGTAGATTGCGAACCGAACACGGAGATGAGATGGTAGTTGAATCCAGCCGGTGTGACATTTTCGAGGGACAGATACTTGGATAGATTCGGACTAAAGTAATGCGATTAGCATTGAGCTAGCGACACTGCTAGAGCAGCAGCCAAACGCGAGGGAAGGTATCGAGGTCGAGGAAGGTGGGCGTACTTGAACTCCTTATCCCCATCAATCACCTGCACACCATGCTCGTAGGAAGCGGCATCGCCTTCGGCGCCAACCGAAGCAAAGTGGCCATTCGACAAAATCGACGGCGCAGTCGGACTCCTTTCTAACCCTGAGGGGCGTCGTTCAGTCATGTTGATCTGTGTCGTGCTGTGTATGTGGGGGGTGGCGAGAGCGAGTTGAAAGGGCAAATATGGGAACTGTGGTTCAAGATTCCATGCAAGAAGGAAAGCGAGAATGGCGAAATTAAAGAGAAATTCAGAAGCGACAAGGATCACACGGTCGTTTCACGGGGTTCAATGTCATGGAGATGATCCCGAGGTCAGCGCCCCCATGGCCCGGTCCAAACATTACATAACCCCCTATCAGCCCGTAAACGTCACATCTAGACCGTCTACTACTCTACTTCACCATGATATGGGGTGTTGTTCATTTCTGGTTCATAACAAGCGGCCCTGCACTCTTCAGTACTTTCAATTTGATTTGGACATTGTAATTAGCCCCGCTGGGCCTCAGCCTCAATGCCTCCACAGTGCTGCAATGGAATGCTACTATCACAGGCCAGTAGCAACCGCAACAATCGGACGATGCGAAGGAAACAAGCACCTCATGGACTGTAAATTTTACTCAATAGTACTTCCCTATGCACTAAATATTTGCTTCCAAAGTTCGCTGGGTAAATGCGCACTTCGTAAAGCATGTTCAACTCCCGAGCTCTCACCCACCTCAATTTACATGTGTTCCAAGGCTTCGACAGACTCGTCTAGCACCAAAATACATTGGAGTTGTTTCAAGGTTGATTAAAGAAGTGGTGGTGGTGTAATTGTTACTACATAATTATACATGAATGAGGGGAAGACACATTAAAAGAATAAAGAATATCATGATGGATTCAACATGGTGGAACTCCCTCAGGTGGCACTCCGTTGAACCAGTTCAGGTCCCAGCCCTGATCAAGTCCAAGATCAACATTGGGGTTCGGCCACATGTACTGGCCAAAGTCATCAAACAACCCACTGAATGCATTCAGTTCTTGGCCAACATAACTATTCTCAGCCCGAGGCGGCTCGGCCCGCGGAAGCCATGACTCGTCTGGATATCCTGGACTTATGGCTGGTGTATGGGATTGGCAATTCGTGCCATCGGTATTCGAGGTAGATGAGACCTCCTGGTCAGACATCGGGGGTGTATAAAGTTGGCTCGGACACTGTCCTATGCAAGAGGACTCTGTCGCAGGCGTGGTTGATGTAGATGGTGGTTGATCCTTGGATTTGGAACCTTTAGAAAACTTGGTTCCTGCGCCTACTGTGATGGTACCGAAGTATGGCACAGTGATCTTGCAACTGGAGAAGCCGCGCCAGTCTTTTTTGAGATTTCTGGAATCGAAGATGGCGCCTAGGATGTTTGCAGATTCGGCTGCGACTGAGCCTCCGATCTCTGTTGATGCCTGACGTAGACTTTCAACCAGCTCTCTGACAATCGCCCAGTCTTTCTCGTCTTGTTCTTTGCTGTAATCGGGTGTTTCATCAGAATAGCCTTCGAGATGAATGATCAGAAGCAGTCCTAGGGTGAAAGCCATGAAGTCGAGCATTTTACATAAGTAATGCTTGTTAGTAGACCGGAGAACTTTGTATAACACCAAGCCCTCTCTTGCAGACTGAAGTGCAATGACGTGACAAGGATAAAGGCGGGGGTCAAGTGGTGATTTCAACATCAGGGGAAGATGGAGAAGAGCGCGCATTAACTTGAGCATGAACTGTAGCGGGACTCTCTCAATATAGTGTTCCCACTTCTCGTCTGAAGAAGGCTCCGCAGCTTTGAGGTGAGATGGCATGGAGTTCCAGGAGCTCTGCAGCTCTTGGTCCAGTTTCAATGCTGTATCGAGTGTCATTTTGGATGGGTCCTGGTTTCGGTCCACCATATGTCCCGATATGACACCTATGCGCAACAAGTATTGTTCTGGGGCTGTAATTTCTGATTTGAGGCGCTGCTCCACTTGTGGCAATATGAAGCCTTCCGCTATCCCGTAAGGCAGGCCGAGAATCAGACTCAGTGTTCTGTCCAGAGTAGCAAGCGCACACCAGATCTTCAAACGTCGATCGAACAAAGTATCACCTGGCCTTGGAGACTTGGTTGACAGATGCATTCCTGCGAGGTGAGCAAACTCAATTGCTCGACGGTTCACCAGCCAGCCTTTTCGAAGCTTGCCTTCGGCCTGGTAGACCTTGGAGAGCAGCATCTGGGTTTCTATACCGGGCAAAGTAGCCGCAAACTCATCATCACGGACGATCAAACGGTCGACGGCATCAAGGCATCGCTGATGGAAGCTATCCGGCTCCCAAGGCCTACTCAAGATACGCCAGTTGAAGTCTGGTGGTGCATGATCTGCGCTGATGCAAAGACACATTAGGGCTTTTGCGACTTCGGCGGGGGCCACCAGTTCATCGCAGCAGCCATCCCGGAGGACGAGCTTGTCGACAAATCGGTCAAAAAGCTCTGGGAAGTGATCCTGCCAGATGTATGCATGGAAAGATGCGTTGATGATCAAATGTACGTCTTCTCTCGGGGGAAGGAGAGCGAAAAGCTCTGCTCGCACGGCTTGCGCCTTCGGTGACATGTCTTTGATGCCAGCGAATTTATCATTGTTAGCTGGATCCTCTTGGCGTTTGACGAGGTAATTGTCGAACAACTGCAAAACGGGCGCATTATGGATCTGGCCACTGCATGGGCCTAGTTCGTCTGTCTCGGCAGCCGGTGGTCTTGATGAAGCTGTTAAACACTGTGGTTGGTGGTTTGTTTCACTGCGTTCACAAGGCGGGGTCGCGCTTTGTCGGTCTAATCGTTTGGTCAATCCATCTACTAGGTTTTCCAATTGAGCCACTCGCTCTCGAAGGCTGTATGATTGCTCTCCTTGGCAGCCCGAACGTGACAATGGAGGAGTAATGGCAGTATGCTCCTGATCTACACAATTCATGCCTCTGGAACGGCATTCATTGCATACGTTGGGGCGATCAGGGTGGAAAGTACATCGAATCTTGCGCCGCCGACCTATGAGCGATTCGTATCAGTAGGATCGGACGCATGGACTGGCCTTCGTACATACATTCTGTGCAACTCTTCGTTCCTTTTCTCATCCTCTTCCGCGCCGGGCCTTGGGAATCTCCCCAGTGGTCCATCTTGTTGGCTAATCGCAAATTAATCCCAATGTACAGCGGGTTGCCCAACAGCTCCAGCAAGCCGATCAGATAAGAGATATCCTTATGCGGGTCGTTGACAGGACATCGCTCAAGGTGGCGAATACCGGGACAAAGCAGTCGTCTGGATAAGATGAGAGCAGGTATGTTAAGGGGAAGAAGGAAAAAAGTCTCAAGGATTCATCCCACGTAATCAAGCAAATAAAGTATTATTGAAGCACATTCGTAAGTCACAGTTGCCTGGCTTTCATACAATGTGCTCGTCCGTTGTGTTCGGCCGAAAATTTGCGGTCGAATTTTCCCCCGAGCCAATCATATGCTGCCAAATCTTTGTATATGACGGGGTTTAAGACTTAAATTCCGCAGAGGCTGGCCTTGCGAGATAATGAGTAACTAACTTCCGTGGATCATGAATTAGTGCTTGACATCTAGGCATGTTCTTCCAGTATCCACATCCATGGATGTTGAGATCCATGATGGTTCTGGAGGACACTCCAGGCGTGATTCAACTGAGAACTTCACAAGCTAACCTTGGAAATGGAGCATTAGGGTGGACTTCGGACTGTAATTATGTGTTGATTTTGAGGAATTTATTTGAATACATTTTCACGGGGAGTGGAGAAAGAGAAGATCTAACTAGTACATAGACAAGATTCGAAAGATCCAAAAGCGAAAACTCCGGAATACCCCCGGATTCCTCGTTATCAATGATTCCCACGCTTTAAGATATAAGGTGCCAAACAAAACAAGATGGAAGAAAAGGGGTTCATAATACAAGGGCCAAGCAAATTAGCTGACCATGGAGGGCGAGTGGAGCATTTACTCGTCAACAACACGGGTGATCAGACCAGTGGCAACGGTGCGGCCACCCTCACGGATGTTGAAGCGCTGACCGGGCTCGGCAGCGACGGCGTGGTGAGTCTTAAGGATCATCTCAACGTTGTCACCGGGCATAACGCGACGGGACAGGTCGCCATCGGGGAAGCTCAGGTCACCAGCCTCATCGGCAGTGCGGATGTAGACCTGGGGGCGGTAGTTGGCGCCGAAACCAGTACGGCGACCACCCTCAGCCTCAGTCAGGACGTACATGGAGACAAGGAACTTCTTGTTGGCCTTGGTGGTGGCGGGAGCAGCGACGACCATACCACGGCGGATGTCCTCACGGCGGATACCACGGAGAAGGAGACCGGAGTTGTCACCGGCGCGAGACTCGTCACAAGACTTCTTGAAGGTCTCAATGTCGGTGACCTTGGTCTTGATGGGGTTGCCAGAGTCAGTGGCACCGACAATCTCAACTTCGGTATCCTTCTTCAGCTGACCACGCTCGACACGGCCAGAAACGACGGTTCCACGACCGGGGATGGAGAAGACTTCCTCGATGGACATGAGGAAAGGCTTGTCAAGGTCACGCTCAGGGGTGGGGATCCAAGTATCAACAGCCTTCATGAGCTTGTCAATGGACTCGGTACCAATTTCGGGGCGGCGATCCTCGAGGGCGCAAAGAGCAGAACCGAAGACGATGGGAGTCTCCTCACCCTCGAAGTCGTAAGAGGAGAGCAGCTCACGCATCTCAAGCTCGACGAGCTCAAGCATCTCAGGGTCCTCGACGGCGTCGACCTTGTTCACGAAGACAACAATCTTCTGAACACCGACCTGACGGGCGAGAAGCAAGTGCTCACGGGTCTGGGGCCTAGAAGCAATATGTGTTAGCACTCGAGATCCGAGAATGGGCAAGTGAAGTCGTACATCTGACCGTCGGAAGCAGCGACGACGACGATAGCACCGTCCATGTTGGCAGCACCAGTAATCATGTTCTTAATGTAATCGGCGTGACCGGGGCAGTCGACGTGGGCGTAGTGACGGTCCTCAGTCGCGAACTCGACGTGGGCAGTCGAGATGGTGATACCACGCTTACGCTCCTCGGGAGCCTTATCAATAGCGGCATAGTTGAGGAAGTTGGCAAGGCCCTTGGAGGCCTGGTGCTTGGTGATAGCGGCAGTCAAAGTAGTCTATGGCAGGTATGTTAGAGTCAAGGGTCTGTCTGATCGGAGATCGCGGATAGCATACCTTGCCGTGATCGACGTGACCAATGGTACCTGGAAGATGAGGTTTAGCATTGAAACTTGATCCTGTGCGAGTGAGCAAGTCATACCAATGTTGACGTGAGGCTTGTTGCGCTCGAAAGCAGTGGCCAAACCACGACCAGCAACCTTGTTGCTGAAGACATGGTGGACGGGGTTGACGGCAGTCGGACGCAGCAGGGAAGTCCGGCTGGTACGCGCCACAAGGTTCAACGAACGAGTGATGCTCGACATTTTCGCTCAATTGGACCAAAAATGATGGAACAAGAAAAGAAGAAAGATTAAACAGATGGAATAAGGATGGGAGAAGTCCAGATCAACACCAAATTTTCCGGGGCTCAGGGAGGTTTACATAAGCAGTTTCAACCAATCATGGGCTTTGAATTGCGGACAAGCTCGAAAAGCATCAGTGGGCCGACATCATCAGGAACTTTCACCAAAACAGGTTCCGAGCAGGGCCTTGAGATAGGTATCTCATGTAACATGCTCATGAATCAAGGGAATCCAAAGTGATATTGCCAATTGCTGCACGAAATCAGTGACAAGTACGGAGTACGGAGTAAAGTGTAAAGGAATGATGGGTACTGAATGCACAGCGGCATGGATTGGTACAGAGTTATACAAGTTTCATAGATACAAAGATAATTCAGACCCCTTATTATTTCTTGTCCTCGATGTTTTTATCGCCAGACGATTCGTCATCATCGTTCTCTGCCTGGTCTGCAGTCTTGTTCTCCCCTCCGCCCTGCTGCTGCTGCTTTGGTCTCTTCGCAGCAATCCTGAATTGCTTGCCCAGTTCTCCCTCTGGCTCACTAACTTGGCGAGCTCCCGCCGCCTTGATTGTATCAAACACGGTCTGTGCAACATGCTTAATCTCTGCCACGGTGGGGCTGCGCTTCTTTCTTTTGGTGGTCAAGAGGATCTCCACCCTAAAATCCTTTTCCAGGAACTTCTGTAGCTGTTTCATGCGGTGCGAGAGGTCATTGGAATCGACAGCCCAGTTCAATTCGATCTTCTTGATCCCGGTCTTGTTTGAACGAGCTGCCTTTTCCAATGCTTTTTGGTGTTGTCGATACTCCTTCTGGTTGTAGATTTTACAAATCGGAATTTCGCCCTCAGATGGTCCCCGTACCTGCACGAGGAAGGACTCTTTCCTGTCAAAGAGGTCCAAAGCATCCAACAAGGTGACTGGATCACCTAGTTGTCCTTGTTCATTCACAATGTGGATGAATGGAGCACCGATAGCTTCATTTTTTGGGGGCTTGAACAACTGGCGGTCGGTATTCTCTGAGCCCTAGACGATGGGACTGTTGGAAAGAGCGGAATTGGACGTCGTTTCGGAGGGGTTTGAGGGATTGAATGCCAATTCTAGAGGGGCGAACAGGTGTGATGAAAACCTGGCGAAGAACTTGGGCGCACGAGGCGAGACCCCGTGAATGATTCATGTTGTATTTGTGGAAACCCAAAAGGATGAGTAGTTTTGGGTTCCAAGAGAAGGAGGTCCAGAAATGGCAGATAGAGTAGCTGTCGAACAGGCTGGTGAGAAACATGGGGAAGTTAACCGCATGATGCAAACCGGACAAACCCATTAGTCAGCCACGTATCGAGCCGTGGAACTAGAAGTAGATCTTGTAGCGGCTGATTTTTCAACATTGGAACACGGAGGCAAATCGTAGGGACTATAACGAGTATTGCGCATGATAAAGGTTCAATACCAGGCAGTTAGAACAAAAGTTGGATGAATACGATGAAATCAACTGGGTGTTGTTTTCGCATATGCCCAGTTCTATTGTATACAATGCAGGCTACGGAGTAAATGTACACGCATTCAGAACGCCACATCTGCGCCACAACCCTGAAACCCTTAATCTCCTTTCTCTCCTGACATTTTTCCCTTCCCCATCCATTTCTCGTTCTAGACTGGGTGTTTTGGAGGTTCAATGGTTGCTTGATTCTTTGCCTCTTATTCCTTACCTCTACGGTCGTTCATCCCCGCGCGAGTGACAGTTTACGCCATCTGTCACTGTTTGTTATAATTGGATCATTGCTCGCATGTCGACTGGAGTCGACAATCTATCCCACGAAAGCAAACCTGACGATTTAGCATCGGCCGCTCGCCATCGATCATTTTCGCGGAGCAACGGATCCGCTCTTTCACAATCAACCGACCCCGGTCGAATCTCCGACAAACAGCCCGCCAACATGGCACAGACCCAGAGAACGCGATATGTGAAGACGGGGGCGATCATTGTCTTCGTCTTTATGGTTTTGATGTGGCTCTCACCCTCTAAGCCTGCTGTCTCAAGTTTCAACCAAGGTAGGTCTCGCGCATGTTTGCAATTGCACAGGCTGATTGTCATACAGAGAAACCCCCCTCAGGCAGTGGTGTCGCGACTTCGCAGAAATGCACCAAGCCATTCGATTCCTCCAAGCCTCTTATCCAATATGCTCTCATGATCGATGCCGGAAGTACCGGTTCTCGCATCCACGTCTACCGGTTCAACAACTGCGGCTCCACCCCCGAACTCGAGAATGAGGTCTTCGAACAAACCAAGCCCAAGGAAGGTGGCTCCGGTCTTAGCTCTTTCAAGGAAGATGCTGAGGGTGCGGCTCAGAGTCTTGATCCTCTCATGGAAGTTGCTCTTAAGTCGGTCCCCGAGGAGTATCGGTCATGCTCCCCAGTTGCACTCAAGGCCACTGCCGGACTCCGTCTTCTGGGCCCTGAAATGAGCGACAAGATCTTGACTGCAGTGAGACACCGCCTGGAAACTGTCTATCCCTTCCCTGTTGTCTCTAAGGAGAAGGGTGGTGTCCAGATTATGGACGGTTCTGACGAGGGTGTCTATGCTTGGATCACCACCAATTACCTTTTGGGTAAGATCGGTGGCCCTGATGAGACTCCTACCGCTGCTGTCTTCGACCTTGGTGGTGGTTCCACTCAGATCGTCTTCCAGCCTACATTTGAGAAGAGCAAGGCTGGCGGTATGCCCGAGCATCTCGCCGCTGGCGATCACAAGTATGATCTCAAGTTCGGTGGACGCGAATTCGAGCTCTACCAGCACTCCCACCTCGGCTACGGACTTATGTCTGCTCGCGAGGCCATGAACACCGTCGTCGTGGAGAACATGCTTGCCCACAGCCCTAAGGACCTCGAATGGGTCAAGCAGCCCATCCAAAACCCTTGCATTGGCCCTGGAATGAAGAAAGACGTCACTCTCAAGTTCCCCGCGGATCACCCTCTGGGTCCTAGCGTCAAGGTCCAGATGGTCGGTCCCAAGGACCAGTCCATGGCTCCCCAGTGTCGCGCTATCGCTGAGAAGATTCTGAAGAAGAGCGGAGAGTGCAAGCTCGCCCCCTGCTCCTTCAACGGAGTCCACCAGCCTTCTCTCGCCAAGACATTCGCCAAAGAAGACGTTTACATTTTCTCTTACTTCTTTGACCGTACCGCTCCTCTCGGCATGCCCGAGTCCTTCACCCTAGATGAGCTTCACCAGCTGACTTCTACCGTCTGCGCTGGCGAGAGTCAATGGAAGGCCTTCGAGGGGGTTGAGAACGCGCTTGAGGAACTGCGCGATCGTCCTGAGTGGTGTATGGATCTGAGCTTCATGGTGGGTCTGTTGCACACTGGTTACGAAATGCCTCTGTCCCGTGAAGTGAAGATCGCCAAGAAGATCAAGAACAACGAGCTTGGCTGGTGCCTCGGTGCTAGGTTAGTCTCACTACCCGTCCCTGTCTAACGACAATACTGACCTTCTTCTAGTTTGCCCCTCCTGAGCCAGGAATCTGGCTGGACTTGCCGTATCAAGCAAGTCGCCTAATTGCAACGCTGAAACGCAAAATTATCCTTTTAATAATGACATCTGGCAACAGTGTATGATGGGCTCATGCATATATAGACTTCCGAGATACGCCCCTTGTCTAACCATTCTTCTTTCATGTTTTCCATCTAGACTTGATTTGTTGGCGCTTGCATAGGAAATGTACGGATGTTTCATGTTCAAACAACTTTATCCTTTTAATGTCATGAGAACCATGACCACATCGATAGTACCTATGTAGAGAGAGATAGAGAACCAACTAGAGCCCTGAAGGTTCATGAGATGATGTGCCCAATGTATGCAAGTAAGCCAATGTATGCGTATGCTAAGCTTGTAAATTCAACATGAAATCGGTGAAGTTGCAACAACCAGAGTACAACCCACAAACAACCAGATCGGTCAATTGGCTACTCTGCCATCTCTTGAATCGATGGCTTATCATTCTCCTGTTTATTGGGCTTCCCACCCATGAGCTTCCCAATAATATCCGACTCGTCGTGCTCATCTTTGGTCTCTTCATCGTCACTCTCATCACTGGAATCGCCATCGCGCTTTTCTTCCAAAACTCCAAGGCCAAGATCCTGCACAGCCAAATTAGCCAATGTCAATCGACGTATACAGCACCATATAAACATACCATTTCAATATACCGCTCCCCATTACCATCCGCATTATCAAGAACCAAATCACCAGCATTTCCAGCATCAATCTGTTTCTGCAGATCTTCATTGGCGGTCTTCATTTGCGGCAAGAAAGCATTCAGCCGCGACATAATGTCCGAGTCGCCTTTGAAGCGATGTATGCGCGGTTTAGGGCGTCCACCGATCTGAGGTATACTGTCGGCGGTTTGCTGTGTAGTCGATTCTTTGGTCCCGTTCATTTCATGGTCTGAATGGTGTTCGTCTTCGTCGTCGGAGTCGCTGTCTTCCTCGGAGGATGATCCAGAGGAGGAGGTTGGGTCGGAGTCGGATTGAATGGACGAGGCACGCTGGCGATTCGCCGTGCGGTCTGTGAGGTTCATAGTTTGGGAGGCGACACCGACTGTGGATGCGTCTTCTATTGTTGTTGGTGTGGCCATGTTCTGGGTTTTTTTGGAGGAACTGAGCGATTCGGTCGCAGAGATTTTTTGAAGTTTCTGATATGCCTGCGGCTTTTTGGGGTATTTTGGAGGTTTCCAGAATCTTGGGATACGGCCAAGGAGTCAAGAGAGGCTCTTCTTGCTTGGAGTCGAGTCAAGTATTGTTTGAGGAGGAACTGTCGTCGTGAGTTTTGGGGATTCAACTTTTTTGGGTGGAGAACCGATAACAGCCCCGGCGATAACCTTATCGGCCGCATGTGATCTACATCGATGGATGCTTCGGTCAGGTAGGGTTTACATACAACTAATGATGAGCGCTCGGTGTTTTTTCTCTCTCTTTGCTTTTGAAAGCGCATCCTATATTGGAACTGAAATGGAACTGGCTATTAAGGGTATTCGATTCCTGATTTCCTTGAAAGATACACGGACATACATCAGCTCCGGTTCCTTCTGCGACTGCGACTTCGACGACGACTTGGACTTCTTCGTCGGCTGCGATTCCTTCTCCGACTCCAGCTTCTGCGCCTGCTGGGGCTTCGCCGTCTGCTGGGGCTTCGCCGTCTGCTGGGGCTTCGCCGTCTGCTGGGGCTTCGCCGTCTGCTGGGGCTTCGCCGTCTGCTGGGGCTTCGCCGTCTGCTGGGACTGCGACGTCTACTGGGGCTTCTCCGTCGACTGCGACTCCTTCGAGGACTGGGGCTCCTCCGACGAGGTCGGCGATCGTCGACGTCTTTCAGCTTCTCTTTCTCCTTTTCTTTTTCAGTGCTGATTTCAGGGGTGGCTTCGGTGATTTGGCCAGGTTCTTTGTCTTTATCCTTCTCTCGTTCATGAAGTTCAGACACAGGCATGTATCGATCGATGTCAGTGCCCCTTCCTCGCTGGTCTCGATCCCGCTCTCGCTCGGGGGAGCGTACACGCCTCCGTGGCGATTTGCTTCTGTTGCTTGTAGATGGCACATATCGGTCTATATCTAGAGTGGGTGAGGGCGAACGACGTCTCGATCGTGAACGAGGACGATCACGGCCCCGAATGATGGAGCGCGAGCGGCTTCGAGAGCGGCGAGCACGCGAAGCTCGGCGCACTGGGGAACGAGAGGCCCGGGCACGCTGAGGTCGATAGTTATCATGTTCGCGTTCTCGGTTGCGGCTGCGATCGCGGCGGCGGTCATGATCCCTATCCTTTGATCTCGATCGATCCCGAATCCTATCGCGACCAGTGCTGCGGTCTCGGTCGCGCGCCCGGTCTCGGGTTTTGTCTGCAGATCGACTCCGACTCCGACGGGCTGGCCTATAGCTTCTATCACCGGCTCGGTCATCACGGAAATCGCGGTATCCCCGGCGAGCGTCCATGTCGCGATCCCGGGACCGCACAGAATCCCGAGAGCGGTCTCGGCGGCGGTCTGAATCGTAGCGTGAGGCGCGCCGGCGTCGTGAGCGACTGCGACTGCGATCCCGTGTCAGATGCCGGGATCGATCACCTCGGTCTGCGATCGACCCGCGCCTTGAGTCTCGGGAGGGGCTGGCCGCTCGAGTGGAATTATTAGAGTATTTTGCATCGGCGTGATGTCTGGACGAGCCTGATGGCGTCGGCTTCAGTCCGTTCTCAATGGCCTCGGCCTGCTCGAAATCAAACTCAGGCTTCTGACGGGCCTTTGCTTTGCGTTCTTCGCCTTCTTTGAGCAGCATTTCCAAAGCAGCTTCCTCCAGTGACTTGTCGTCTACGGGGACATTCACAGAGAGTTTCAAATCAGTAGACTTCTCCTTTGAATCTCGGGGCCGAGGGGACAAGTCGCGATCGGAGCGATAGGCTGGTGAGCGATCTCGGAAGCGGTCTCGATCTCGCGTGCGACTACGATCACGACTCCATCCTCGATAGCGATCCTCTCGCCTTCGGCGCTCGTATCTTTCATCGCGCTCTCGTTCGCGCTGGTCGTCGAGAGCTCTTTGCTCCTCGCGCTGGCGCTCACGCTCAGCCCGTCTCTGTTCGTCGATTTCTTTTCTTCTGGCCCGATCCTCTTCGTCTTTTTGGCGTTCCAGTTCACGTTTCTTCCGGCGCTCTTCGTCCTTGATCCGCTGCTTTTCCTCTTCGATTTCCTTCTGCTTCCGCTCTTCTTCGCG
The DNA here is from genome assembly GCF_028827555.1 of Penicillium brevicompactum. Classification (NCBI taxonomy): domain Eukaryota; kingdom Fungi; phylum Ascomycota; class Eurotiomycetes; order Eurotiales; family Aspergillaceae; genus Penicillium; species Penicillium brevicompactum. The sequence goes on from NW_026623208.1 coordinate 631,667, forward strand.
CCAGACCTTCTCGCGCTCCTCACGTTTGGTCTTGACATGGACTTCGTAGTCTGCGTCTGTCTTATTGCCCTGCTCAAATTCACGGTTGGCAGACTCCTCGCCGACCTCTTGGCGTCGAATATCGCGAACAGAGTCGAAGATGAACTCCAGATGTTTGGATGCTAGTTGGTCGATGGCATCCTCCACGCTCTTGTAGACGTCTCCGCGGTCAACAGCACCCTCGATAAGTGTCGCTGCCTTTCCTCTTTCGCGGGAGAGTAAGGCTGGTTCGCGGTCAATCTCCGACTCGGCTAACGCGATCAACTGGTTTGTAAAATCCGTTCGCGGTTGCTGTAGGGTCAAGTTAGCCACTGCGTGAGATAAAACCAAGAATTCAGGCGCGATGGATTGAGTTTGATCGTACCCCATCATTGAAATCAGCCCAGATCTGTTTGCGAACGCTATCAAATCCGCCCTTCTTCTTGAACGAATGTAGGAGCTTATCAATAATAGCATGCTGCGCGGATGATAAGGGAAGATCATCAGTCTTGAACTTCTTGCGTTTCACGTGTTCAATGTCAATCGGTCGTTTTGTCGAAGATTTGACATCTTCCGAGTTCTGAGAGTCGTCCATTGCGCCATTAGAATCCATCGTAGCTTGGAGAGATCTGAAGTCGTGTGAGCGATAACGATAACGGAGCGCAGGGGGAAAATAGTTGTTCCCTTGATTTGGAACTGCGGCCCGCTAATTTGCTCGACCTCGTCTCTCCTGTGCTATCGCGACGGCAACCTCCCCAACTTTCGCCTTTACCCCGGTCGCTGTGGTGTTGATCTACCCAATCAGCACATCCTCACCTTGATTCATTCTTTTGAATCATTCCCCGTACACGGATCGCAACCACAACCCCGCAACCGATCGCAATCATGGTTCACAAGGTGCTCTTCTGGAGCGGCTTCGGTACGTGATTTATCTCTCCATGGCATTGACTACCTTTCAGCACTCCCCTGTGCAATTGAAATGGTGCTCAGCCCCCTGTGGTCACTATCGGAACTAACCGCGTCTCCCACAGGCATTGCCGTCCGCCTCTGGCAACTCGGTATCGAAATGCGTCCCATCCTCGCCAAGGAATCCCTCTGGGTTTACCCTCTTTTCGCCGGAGTTGGTGGAAGCTTCGGCTACTGGCTCCAGGGTGTTGAGAGCAGACAATTGAAGATGCTTGCACAGCGCCGCGAGGCCATCCTCGAGAAGCGCCGGCGGCGGGATGAGCGGGAAGACAAGCCCGCGGGTGGTATCCTGGCAGCTGCGTCATAAACCAGGCTTCTGTGATGATGGAGATGGTCAATTTGTCTATGCGTTTTTCTATTTGTACCAAAATTCAACCGGTTTGATATCAGCATTCGAGTCCTAGCATCTATGGGTCATTTGCCGCCACGGATGCGAAGGCATCATATCTTCAATTTCTTCTTTCAAAATTCACTAGAAATAAATCCGAGCCCTTGATCTGTTCACGGGGTACAAAGCCGCGGTAGTTGTGCGCCATAGAACGTTCCAAGGTTGGCGGAACCTGAGGCGCCGGTTCAGTAGTCAGCAGAGAGTGGGCGGGCAGTCTCCCCGGGTCGAGTACATCATCAACTCCTTCTCTCGGAAGCACATATATTACGCTCGTCATTCATTTGTGATTTTAACATATCTCTTTGTGACTTAGTCTGGACCCCTGGCCTTTTTCTCAGGTCTTTCCTTTTCTTCCCCGCGATGCTTATCGTCGTTTGTCTCTTGAGGTAGAGGTCCGAGCAGAGACCCCCGTGGCATAGATGGATAACCGCGGCTCGTTTTTCTTGTTCGTGCTGGCTTTCTACATCCTCTTGAGCTATCAGCCGCGCTCCCCCTTGATTGAAGAAGATCGGGAACACCGACGCGAGCTTGACCGCGAGCAACATGCGCTCCGGTTTATGAATGGGTCGCATCACGGCGACCTGGACCCACTCGCAGATAAATGGCTCCCATTCTCAGGATTAAGGAAAAATGACAGCTATGCATGGGATCTTTTACCCCAGGTGCAAAGCCGTGCTCGCCACCAGTTACAATCGGCCATCACAAGCGCTGGACTAGAACCTCCGAATGGTCTAGAAGACCCCACTGTATCACCCACTCTGAACTTGACCAATCTCCTGCTTCCAGTATATCGCAACTCGACAGGCAAGCTTCGAGGAGACTGGGTTCGACGGTCTGATGGCTTGGATCGCCGTGAACCACTCAACACGACTGCGCTCGCCGAGGAGCATGAATACTTGACTCTCGATTTCAGCCAGAACATTACTGGCAGCCGAGGCACCTTCTACTTCGATATCGAAGAAGGGGGCGGCGAAGAGCTCCAGATGGGCAATGGAATTGTGAGGGAAATGCAAGCAGTCTTGACAGTGGAAAGTGAAGATCTCTGGGGTAGTACTCGGAGTCTTTCCCTGTTTGGTGTACACTTCCCAGAAACCGGAAGCATTGTTTTCAGCACATCAAGTGAGAAGTATGGAGGAATTTTTGCATTGCCACACTTGATGCTTTCTTCCGACACCTTTGAACTATCCCATCAGCTACTTATGCAGTCGCTGTCAGATGCCATCTCGGAGAAGAGTAGTCGACCCCCGACTCTGTTTCCCTGGTCTCGACTTGCGGGCACATCGCAGCTCGAGTTTCCATCCCCCAGCTGTGAACACATCGTCTACCTTCAGCAACATCCTGTCATGCTGGGAGATTCCCCTGCCGACAGATTGCTCTTGGAACGAATCGAACAAGAGCTCCGATATCCCATGGGAGCACCACTCCCAGAGCCTCCTCTCATGGTCATGTCTGCCGTTGTCTTTTCCCCGGACTGCGGGTATATACTTGAAACGAAGGGAACTCCTGAATTCCCGCCTTCTGATTCGTTGTATCTCACCGGACCAAAGCAAGAAGAATACGCAAAATACGCATCGCATCTCATATTTGTGGTTTCTGGTGTCTTCGTTGCGCAGCTTATGTTGCTCGTGCGCCAATACAAAGAGACTTCGACTCCCTCCACGCGGAGTCGGGTGAGCTTTTATACAATTGCAATGATGGGGCTCGGTGATGCGTTGATTATATTGTTCATTGTTTTGGAGCTATACGCGTCAGTATCGCTCCTGATCCTGGCAACTGTGTTCTTTATAGCAATCCTTTCTGTATCCTACATCGGGATGAAGTTCATGATGGACATTTGGCTTGTGCAAGAGCCGGAAAGAAGAGAGCAAGAGCGTCCCTCAAGCACGCCGGCTCAGACTGCGCGCCCCGACACATTGCCTTTGCCAGTTACTGCCCCGGCAGTGCGAGACACTGGGGCCACACCAATCATCTTGCCACCCGATCAAGATGCCCCCGAAGATGAGCTAGATACGCCAGCCCCCGTTGCACGAACTACACCTCCGACGCCGACTCAACTACTCAACGATGGCGCGGTAATGTACGCGCGGTTTTACTTTGCATTGGCCTCAATGTTCTTTATCTCCCTTTGGGCCTACTTCTTGCCAAGACGTGTCGGGTCGATCTATGCACGTTCCTTGGCAGCAGTCTATCTGTCTTTCTGGATTCCCCAGATCTATCGGAACGCGATGCGAAACTGCCGCAAGGCTCTCCGGTGGGACTTTGTCATTGGACAGAGTCTTTTACGACTCTTTCCTTTCACATACTTCCTCACAGCCCGCGGAAATGTATTGTTCATCCAACCCGACTATACAACTGCATGTGTGATGATCGGATGGGTATGGATTCAAGCCTGGGTGTTGGCCAGTCAAGATATCCTTGGGCCACGCTTCTTTGTGCCTCGTGGCTGGGCACCCCCAGCATATGATTATCATCCCACGCTACGCGATATGTCCGGAGCGGACGAAGATCTTGAGGCCGGCGGTGGCGATTTATCGATTGCATCTTTACGAGCCGATGAGCGAGATCTAGTCAGCGACACCAAAGATGACGACAAGCAGCGGAAGGACCGCAAGAAGGCTATGTTTGACTGCGCCATCTGCATGCAAGATATCGAGGTGCCCGTCCTTCCCGCGCCTTCTGCTTCCGGTGGGAGTAGCGTGACCGATGGCGCATCCAGTATCTTGAGTCGGCGGTTTTACATGGTTACGCCTTGTCGTCATATTTTCCACACTGCTTGCCTGGAAAGCTGGATGAGACTGCGTCTCCAGTGTCCGATCTGTCGGGAATCCATTCCCCCTGTATAATCTTTTGTAACATTTTTTTTCTTCTTCTTCCCCCATGCGTGTGCCATCATGGATCTGAATATGATTATGAACACTCTACATTAACAAAAGCAAAATTTTACTTTGGCAAGATTCTTGTTGAACAGTATGTCGACTCACGGGGGATCAACATGTCTAAACGCTTTCGTTGAAGGAAAATTGGTCACCATTTGGGACACATCAAATATAACATCACAGACTCAAAAAAATACTTCCACAATCCAATCAATGTAAGAGAACCTTTATACCGACTCATTATAATACGATCCAGCAGTCTCTATTCCGAGGATTTAAGCATCAATGGTCTGCTTGTAGGCAGCTTCGTCGAGGAGGGCATCGAGCTCAGCAACGTCAGCGACCTCGATCTCGGCGATCCATCCCTCACCCTCGGGGCTCTCGTTGATGGTCTTAGCCTTGTCCTCGAGGATGCTGTTGCCGGCAATGACCTTACCGGCGACGGGGGAAAGGACATCGGAAGCAGACTTGACGGACTCAACGGCTCCAACGGGCTCACCGGCAGAGACATCGAGACCCTCCTCGGGAAGCTCGACGTAGACGACATCACCCAGAGAGTGGGCGGCGTAGTCAGTGATACCGATCTTGGCTACATGATGTGTTAGCTACCCCGCTGTATAGGTGAAGGCGCAAGTCGACACAATGGGTCGTCTGCAATTGTCCTGTGGTCAATTGACCAAGGTAAAGGTGACTAACCAGTCTTTCCACCGTCGGCCAGCTCAATCCATTCGTGTGACTCGGTGTACTTCTTCAGCTGAGCTATAATTGCGAATTGAAATGCGGTTAGCGATCCGTGACATCATAGAGCTATGGAAAGCACATTTCGAGCAATAATATGCCTATTTGCTAGTCGCAATGTCTTTGGAAGCTCTTCAGGCAGCACGGAATAGCATCTGGGGTGCTGGGTACTCACAGAGAGGGCTCTGGGAGAAGGTCCTGGTTCCCCGCGGGAAACGGAAAGCGGGCGAAGCCTGGCAGATGGGAGCAATGGGCTTCTGGGCAAGGACCCGAGAGGCAAAGGGACGGATAGCACGGGCGACGGAGGACATTTTGGAGTGTGGAATGAAGGAATTGAAAGTGTGGGAAAGAAATGGGAAGAGGGGAGAGTTTAAGTAGAAGGGAAAGACGATGCCCTTCTCCGGCGGAGTTTCATTGACGCATGGTCCCGATAACGACTTCGCCAAGACTCCGATAAGCAGCGCGCTAACCTCGTCGGATTTTGCTGGCCTCATAGGGTCATCGCTATATTTTTGTCTCAAGGGTTTGCGCGCCACCCCTCGATGCCATGTTGTACGAGCTGATTGCAATTGTATGTTGACCTGCCATTGAGCTTCAAATGATCGCAAAAATGTCCAGATTCGCTGACCCATGCTGTTAACAGGTCCGCCCGGGCAGCCTCAACGAGGTGCGAGAGTACGTTTCAATCAACATCACTGGACTTAACATCGCCCATATAATCGGATCCTAACATTACCGCTTTAGAATCGCCCGTAACGCCGGTACCCAAGTCATCCGCTCCGGCGGCGTCGTCCGCGGATACACCAACTGGGGCGCCTTCCGTCTTCCCAAGGTTACCACAAAACATCAGGCCCGATACACCGATGGCCACCACTTCATCATGCGCTTCGACTCCTCCGGAGCTGTTCAGTCATCTATTCGTCGCACTCTTGGTCTCGACCCGCGTATGATCAACTTTTCTGTGGTCAAGCTCGGAGACAAGCTCGAGGAGATCAAGGATGTGAACGGCCAGGTGCCCTGGAACAACGTTCGCTCCATCACGGATCAGATTCCCAGCAGTAAGAACGCAACAGTCCAGGAGAATCAGGATACGACTGCCACCACCGAGGGAGAGACCCTCACCGAGGAAGAGAACCCGGACATTTCAGATGCGGACGTTTCAGGTGCACCAGCTGTTTGAAATCGCTGAATGCAAGTCTGTTCAATCGTCGATGTTAGAATTAGGAGCGTGGGCTTGGATTGCAGCATTTTTTCTTTTTGTTTGTATTATTATGGCACGGTATTGCCACTCGAAACCATCAGCACAATTGGCGCATCTTGTACAAAATACCAATTTGATCGAAACAGATCCCCGAGTCGATTCTTCCCCCTTAGCACCACATGTCTCTGAGCCTGTGAAGTCGGAGTCATTGTTCTTATCCGCATCAGGAACGCGTCTCATATCATACTACAGCATAGAAGATACACCTTTCTGCCTACCCGGCTTGTCCTAAAAGCATTCAAGAAAGATCATGGGACCAGGTTATTTCGGTCTTTTTATCAAGTCGTCACCGCAATGGCTATCACATAGGAGAGACACTCTTTGCTACGAAAAGAGGCGTCAGATAGAGAACCGAATGTCGCGTCTTGACAGTAACCGAGCAAGGAACAGTGCCGTGTGACCTTTGAGAAGCCGAGGCACCGGCCGGTCCCGTCACTTATTTCCGGGGTACATCCCAGCTTTATAGATGCTTTGACACCCTTTCGACATCTACCATTCTCATACTGCTCGGTCTCTGTTAGCGAATTATCTGCTGTGCAGAAACTGTGGGACGTAGACCCCGCTTTCACCTTGGAATTCGTGGGGAGGATCGACCAAACACGAACCATCGTGTTAATCGAATAGGTACCATCGGCTCCTGACTGCCGAAGACATACCAACAACCACTGGCAAGAAACATTGGAGACACCAATCTTTTGAGAAAAGACAGCACAACTCTGCTGTTTACTACACATTATGTCTCCGCAACGCGGGGGCCCCAGACGACGGGGACGAACTGATGTCCCCGCATTCATTCGTGGAATTGATGGCGCTAGAGCAACTGGAAGAAATCTCAATCTCACACCCGGACACAGCAGACCCAGAGAGAATTGAACGTTTCCGCTCTTTAGCAACCCCGTACCCTCCTGGCCAAGGGACGCGCGCGTTTGGCGGACATGTCTACGCGCAGTCCGCATACGCAGCATCCAAGACCGTCCGTCCGGGGTTTGTCGTCCATGTAAGTGCTGACAGATGAAATGACTCTAAGGAGCCAGCTGACAAATGGCAGGATATGGCGGGGACATTCGTTCTCGGAGGCCGTCTGGACACGCCTTATGTCTATACGGTGCGACACGTCCGCGATGGCTTCATGTACAGCACACGAGCCGTCGATGCCCGACAAGAGGGCAAAGTTTGCTTCTCGTGTATATGTTCTTTCAAGCGCGATGAACGACAACATCTCTTCGACCACCAACCAACATCCGCACAGGAGCGTTTCGACTCTATTCTTTCGGCTAAACGACCAGAAGCTCAGGACATCAGTCCCAGTATCGACGTAGACTGGTGGATTGATCTCGTCCAGAAAGGCGACGTTGCCGAAATCGAGTTCCCGGGTCTGGACGTGCGCAAGGTCGACATGCAAGACTACAACCACGCCGAGGATATCAAGCAGCATCCCGAACGTTATCGCCAGCTCACGCAATACCGGCTTAAGGGATCACCAGATGAGGACCCGACTGCTACCGTGGAGCAGATTCGAGAGAGAGAAGAGGCGGGAGCATACGATAATCTGTATGCGTGTGCGCATATGTATTCCAGTGACAAGAACTCGCTGTTGCTCATTCCTCGCGCGCTGGGAATCAAGAACTGGACTGAGATGGGCAGCCTCACACTCACTGTCATCTTACATCGACATGCAGAAGCAATGCGGATGATCGATTGGGCAAGTGTTGGTGGAGAGGACGAGCTGCCAATGAAGTGGTTTGTGCAGGAGGGGTGGACGCCCCAGGCTGCAGAGAATCGGTCAGTGCATGAAAGTCATCTTTGGAGTCCTGATGGAATACTGCTTGGTACTTCGTTACAAGATAGTATGTTGAGGCTGAGGAAGTTGGGGAAAACTCCTAAGTTGTGATCAAGATCATTACTGTACATAGCATGTCTGCGATTCCTCGACTAGATCCCTCATCTTGGAAATAGTATACCCGTCTCTCACGAGCCATATCATACCAAGCTTCCCGAGGTCATTGCCAGTCTATCTTGGCTTCAAGGTTTTCGGGGCTTTAGTGGCCATCGATGGGCACTGCCCAGGTGACAGGCTCTCCTTTCTCGCCTTGGATTATAGTCAAAACCTTCGAAACAGAAACAATATTGTAAAGCGCTCAAACAAGGGTATTATTGATTATATACAGACTGCAAGAGGACTCAGATATCCTCTCCGGATATATTAGCATGTTTAAAGTATTTCATCCCCACCCAGGCAACCACAACCCAAACCCACGACATGACAGCCGTGAGAATGATAAGGGCAGGGTAATAACCGACAATCGGCAAGGTAGGATCATCCTCCAACTCCGGTGGCGCATAAGGTGTCTCCCCAACATCCCAAGCCCAGCTCCAAACCTCAAAGCAGCTCCCAATGCCTACAACAAACACCAACCACGTCACAACCAAAATAATCCAACCCCACCACTCTGTTTCGGAATAATCCCAATCTACTTCGGGACTACTCTTCATCTCGACGGGGTGCGTGGCGAGCGGGGAGGACTTGGGCCGGTGAACCGGCCTGTATGTTGTTTCCGGGGATAGGTAGAAGTTGTCCGGAGGAGGCGGGGAGATATGGAAATTTGAAGCGGTGTTTTGGGGACTGGTGCCCTGGCCGGAGGGGTTCATATTAAGACGCGGGAGGGAAGGGAGATCCTCGTCATCGGTGGCTGTTTCCTCGCCATGGAGTGTATGTTGCAGGCCCTGGCGGCGGCGGGTGATAGAAGGGCGAACTGGTTTCTGAGTATTTGTGCGAAACCAAGGAGACTGGTCATCGTCGAAGGACTGGCGCTGGAGATGCTGAGGGGGTTTGGGGGCATCCGGAGAGAGTTGAGTCTTGAGGGGGAAGTTTGTGAGTCGTCGAGGGGAGGATCTGGGCGCAGAGCTTCGGCTTTGGAAGCTCTTTTGTCGCGGGACTCGAACCTGGTGCCTAGCAATGCGGTTTTGCGGAGGGAGCCGCGGCGGCGTCTTGTTCGGCGCTGCGCCATGACGGCGGACATTGCGCGGCTGGCTCCTTCGCCGGGGCCGTGTGGCATGTCGGAACGGAGATCGGGGTCATCGTGTTGCATGTCTCGGTCGGAGATATTTGCCTGGCTCATGCGAAGAAAGGATAGTCTTGAGAAGAGGGAACCGGAGAGGCTTCGCTTGTGGCTGCTTGTGCTGCCGGATCGCGCACGAGGTGATAGTTGGACTGTGAAGTCCGCGGTTCGCTCGTCATCCTCCATTGGCACAGGTGGAACCGAAGACGTCAGCTTGGAAATTGCTCCACCAGCATTGAAAAGTTCCCACTGTTGACCTTGGCTTGTTTTAGGGGCATTTCTCTTCAAGTGTCAAGTTGCTGCACGGGGAAAGGAGTGGCGCTGCAGCCTGTGATCTCAGGCCAACATTCCCCGTGTTACTTTTGGAGTCAACGTTAATTTCGAGCAATCTCCTCCCTGCTGCGCAACCTGACAATCCAACCAGTATCAATGTAGCGAATCTCAGTCTTTTCAACCTTGGGACAGTGGAAGGCGCTGTTTAGACTTGGATCTCAAATTCCTGTATATACGAAAAACGGACCGAGCTTTGCCCAGAAAACAAAGTTGTCTCATTCCGGAGGTGATACAAACTGACCGATAGCTTACACATGATGGTTGTACAAATAAAACTGAAATGAGACCCCTGCAAGACTTGAGCCCGGGAGTATGTCCACGGGTACAGATTGCTGCCTTATATTCCAAGGTTCAAGTTCACTGTCCAGGTAAATATATTCAGTCGTTTCTATTAGACCTGATCCATGAACGTTGGGAAGTGATCTTAATCTGAATGGTCAATCTTGGAACCCTGTAGAGCACATCATTGGCAAATAGTAATAAAAACCGACAACAATCAACACACGGAACAGGGATCAAGCGGATCTTTATAAAGTAAATGCAGAAAGGCAAATTGGTATATGGTATATGAGCTAGAACGCCTGGAGGCAGATAGAACACAAGGAGATTCATCACATATACTGATACTCTGGGAAAGGGCCAAAAAGGTGTCAAACCGAGAAATCCATGGCAACCCCATAGAAGGATAGTTGAAAATGAGTAACGCAGGCCTAGCGCGAGGCCAAACTTCATACAACACAAGCTAGAAGCAAAGAAGAAGAAAAGAAGAAAGAAGAAAGAAAGACGAAGAAGAAGCCAAAGATACGCGAAAGAGTAGGGAGGTCGCTTTTATTTGTGATGTCGCCAAAGTCCAAGGAGCCCTTGATCGCAAGGCACGCTTAAAGAGGAAAAGAAAAAGAGAAAAAGATCGCATCAACACGATAGGGTTAGGGGTATTGGTGCGCAAGACACAAATTCCGTTTCAACAAAAGCAGCTTGCTCGCTTGAAATCCACATCGAGGCAATTTAAATCAAAACAGAAGATATCAACGGTGATGGGGAATTGTAGAGGGTGCTATGGAGAGAGAGAAACACAGAAGAGATGCATGACAACTGGGATCTGTGAGTCAATGTCGACTGTCGTAACGAGCGGGGCACGGCCAGACCGACTGACTGTCAAGAACCGAGCTACGCCTGGTAGCCTCCGTTGAAGTTGTTGGACTGGTCCCAGTTGCCTGACGGGGACATGGGCTGACCGCGGCCGTAGCCTCCGGCGTTTCCTGCCTGGCCGTAGGCGGCGCCGGCCATGGCAGGTCCATTGAAATTGTTGGCTTGTTGATCCCAGCCTCGACCAGCAGGGGCAGGACCTATGACATTGGTGAGCGAGTGCTAACTTCAAGCAGGGGAATGTCCGATTTACCTTGGTTCATTGGGTTGGCTGGACCGCCGTATTGAGGGAAGAAGCCAGTCGGGCCATTACCAAAAGCGGCGGCGTTGCCTTGGGCAGCAGGGAAACCGTCGAATTGACCGGTAGGAGGGCGATCCTTACCCCACTGTGGAAAGTTGGTTAGCTAGGTTGGCGATTTGGGTGCATAAGAGAACTCACGCTGCACTTGAGAGGACGGCCGTTGACTTGGTAACCATTCAGTTGGCAGATTGATGAGGCAGCATTCTCGTGTGAATCCATCTTCACGAAAGCGAATCCGCGATCAGCTTGGAGACGAGTCTCAAGAACGTAACCAAAGTTTTGGAACAAGGGGACGAGGTCATTTTGGGTGGTATAAGGAGTGAGATTGCCGACGTAGCAAGTAGTCTGCCACTGAGGAGTTTGCTGAGCAACCATGTCGTAACTCTGGAGGCCATGAGTGGGGAAATGGTGGTGACCGAATGGGGTGGTGGGAGTCATGCCCATAGCGACCAAGGCCTGCTGCTGGGAAATTGATGGTTGACCCTTTTGGTTTGCCCAGTTGCAGCGGATAGCCCGAGAGCCCAGCCACTCACCGTCCATGGAGTTGAGAGCCTTATCGGCCTCACCGCGGTCGCGGAAAGCGACGAATCCATATCCTCGGGAGCGACCAGTCTTCATGTCCCACATAACACGGGCTTCGGAAACTGAACCAAATGCAGAGAATGCTTGGGTTAGCACCTCATCGTTGACTTCGTTGCTCAGATCGCCGACGAAAATGTGGAAATGGTTTGAGGTGTCCTCCTTGTTGGTGTTGTTGGATTGATATGCCCAGTTGACACGGATTTCCTTAAGCAAGGTTAGGACGAAGTCGCGAGGTAAAGCCGTGTGGAAACTTACCGATTGGTGAATACGGCGGCCATTCAGGGTTTGCATAGCCCTCTCAGCAGCACCGGGGTCGTCAAACTCAACGAAACCATAGTTGTGACCCTTGGTGGTGAATTGTCCCTATTTCAAGTACACTTGTTAGAAAACACTTCATACTATAAACCAAAACGAAATGACATTCAAGTAACAGATAAATTAGAGGAATGCAAGACACCCAGCAAATCAGGGGGAGGGGCAATATGCAGGGGATGTCAGGAGAACTTACATTCTTGTCAGGGATGATCTTCACACTCAAAACGTGGCCACTGGTCTCGAAAATCTGCTTCAAGATGTCCTCAGTCACCCTAGGGTCCAGCCCGCCCACGTAGAGGGCTCGCTTGTTGGGCTCAGGAGCCGCTCGGCGGACATATCCTCCGGCGCTAGTGGGCGACAACATAGCGCCCCCTGACATGGGCGAGGTGATAGCCGTAGGGATCGGGTTGTTGTTCTGGGGAATGATCACAGGAGGACGCGGGGGTGGGGGCATGTGGGAGGGGTTGCCATTGCCCTGAGCACCATCGTACTGTGAGTTTCCAACCACGGTCTGAGGCGCAGGAGGCAGAGAGGCAGGGGTCGAGGCTTGGGCGTTTTCGGACATTGCGAAGGCCGATGGATAACAGTGGGATGTCAAAGATGATCAAGAGCGAGTGAGGTCGAGATATATGTCAGACTGTGAACGGTGTCGGGCGATCTGTCAAATTCGGGGCTTGAGACAATGCAGGTCGCTGAAAGCCACAATCGCAAATAAGACCGGAAATATACGTGGTATAAAGGCGAGGGGAAGTAGAAGGCCAATAAGACGTTCAGCTGCAGACAAAGAGCAGGTGTAAACAGAGCTCAGGCACCGAAATAGGAAGCAGGAGATCGATCCAGCTGTGTCCGAGGGGATTGTCGTCGTAGTATAATACGGTCGGAGATGTCGAAACGGTCGAGCTGGTGTCAAGTATCGAAATGGTCGAAATGGCGATACAAAGGGTAAGGTGTTGAAGCTGAAAGCCCAACGGAAAAAAACACGGAGAAAGCTCAAAGAAATCCAAGCATGCAAGTCCCGGCGGGGAATGAAGCTAGAAAGTCCAAACAGTAAAGAAAAAAAAGAAAAAGGAAACAGGAAACAGGAAAGAAGAGGTGCGAGATAGAAAGAAAAAGAAGTGAAGGACAGCGAAGGGAGTTAACCGCTAGGGGTGGGGTCTTTACTCCGTTGGGTTTAGCCGCAACACTGCGCTACTTCGCTACTTCTCGACTTCGCTACTTCGGGACTTGCTTCTCGCCCACTTCTGATATATCAACCTTTTTCCCCGTCAACTACCAAGTAATATATTCCCCTGCCGCCCTGCGGGTGATTTTCCTCTATACCTCTCATATATCATGGCGACGGCCAGCTATTCAAACCCGGAGTCGCTCACGGAGCTGTCCAGCATCGTTGAGCGAACGGTAAGCGCTGACTCGACTTGTTGCTTGGCACCATCTAACTGACCCTTGTAGCTTATTGACACCGGTCGCTTATTTCGCAAATCTGGTTCAATGCCCTCGAGAACCCACCTCCAACGGTCCATCCCTTTGTATCATGAGAGTTTCCAAAATGCACTCGACAACCTATCAGAGCAAATTGTGAGTAAATCGATCTATGCGCATGACCCCGATGTCAATGTTTGCTTTTTCTTCTCCTTTCATTTCTGACCATCAGCAGTTCATCGCCAAAGCCTTTTTGGAAAGGGACTATGATGCCCTCAAGGCAACTAGCGCACCTCTACCCGTCGAAGACGTGGCCATGAGCGATGTGAATGAACAAGTCAAGCTTGAAGATCAGCCACAGCCAGCTGAGAAAGTCGAAATAGACCTCGATTTGGTGGCGCCTAAAGTAGAAGAGGCTGCCCCTGTGAGCCAACCAACTCCTGCAGAGACCAAACCCGAGCTGCAGGAGGAGAAGCAGCAGCCCATCAAACAAGAAGGCGGCAGCGCACTCAACCAAGCGTTCCCTGGTACAAATGAGGATCTCACATTTGACTCAGTTCTGAATGAAAGTGGTAACACCAATGACTTTGGCCTAAGTTTGGACTTCAACGATGACGACATGGGCAATCAAGCTTTCCTATCGGGGTCGAACTTTACGGGTGGCGCCGATAAGTCCAACACCCCTCAGCCTCCGACCGGTGGCGGTGCGTTTGACATGGAGCTACAGAAGACTGAAGGGGACGATGGGAACTTCCTGGAGCAGGGCAACGCGGAGGACTTCATGGGTCCAGCGGAATCCAATTTCGACGACCTGTTCCTGGATACTGACAATTTTGAAGAGAACGGTGGAGACTTCAATCAATTGGAGGGGGACAGTTTGATGAACGTCAATGAGTTGGATGATAATTGGTTCAACTGAGCCCTGGAGATGTACACTAGCTGAGATGCAGTCCCGATAAAGTCATCTGCCGGGGATTTTGGGGAAATAGTATCCTGTGATCTGCATGCGCTTGCATTCTCCACTAGCATTGATCTGTGGCGTCCACTGTGTTGCCTGGTCGGACCGCCCAACCTTACAGATTGCCTTGAGCCTACCTATTTGGTTATAGAATGTTTGCTGCTCACAGCCTCGACACCTGGCTGTGGTGGAACACGAGTGCTCCCACTCGTGCCTTACCTACCAAAGTGGATCCGACGACCTGGCAACGCTAGGGGGTTCGACGAACTTTGACGGGCACAGTGTCCACTGAATTAAAGTCTGATTTCTATAGCCCAACCGCCTATGAGACAAACCCACCGTTGCAATCGCCCCGCAAGGCATGACTGAAACCATACACACGGTGTATGTTCATATGGGTCAAGATCGCCGGGACCACGACTCACACTCTGGTAGCATGACAGTTTCCAAGGGTCCTAGCGGAGACCAGAGCCCTAGGACATGTGAATCGCACCTGTAAGTATTTACTACTGTACGGAGTATAGCGCGGGAACTTAGAAGACTACTTGGACTAGTCAAACTAAGGAACTCTGCACATCATCAATACAATTTGATAGACACAATGACGTAGTATAGGGCACAACCTTAAGTTATGATCGCCGTGGAGAAGCCCTGAGGGCAATCAGGGCAGACAGGTTTTCCGCTGAACAGCTCATCGGCGATCGTGGGGAAAAGCGATTCCCAAAATAGCGGGAGGGTCTTTGCCCGGGTCTCGACGCCCTCTGCCCTGCTTGTGGCTTGTTAATGAGGTCATAGTCAACGGCACAGACCCGCTTTGGGAGACTTGCCAAACACGCCAGCGCCCCAGTACTCCAGTAATTTAAGATGAGAGAAAAACCTGCACATGTGGATTGTCGTCATAAAGGTTCATGCACCAGCCGGAAAGCCTACAGGTGACAACATCTAGAGATATTCGTGCGGTGTACAAGTGTATGTTATACTGGAAGATCGCCCGTTTTGTCCGAGGGGAAGGCTTCCGGGCCATTCAGGGTCCAGGGCTAGAAAACCTTGTACACATTGAACAGCCTTGAGCACGTATTGTCTTCGATGTCCATAATTTGGAACGGGAAGAAGTGGGCTTGGGCAGTTAATTTACTATATCTGAAGACAGGTTCATGCCCGACTACCTTTTGGGTCTTAGATACAGTTTGCCAATCCATGGGAAGAACATGATGAACACGCTATCAAAAGGCTGAGAGACAGTGACGCGCAATGCGATCCTCACATGAACCTCACATGAGGCGTATATCATCCCCCCGCACTCTGGACTTTCGTTATCACACTTTTTTTTGCACAAAAGGGGAAGAGTTCGAATCCCGAGATACCCATGAAGCCGGTTGAGGACGACAAAGCCGAGGCGGATTACGAACCAAAAGAGGCTCTAGACGTTGACATGCCGTGAGATCCGGAGTCTATCCGCTTCATATTTCTGTTCCAAGTGTGGATTGGAATGTTTCTCCACAACCTAATTGTGAGACCAATGGAAGACAGCGTGCAGAAACTGCCGAGGAGGCCGTCGACTGTTGCCCGGATCGCCGGATTTGAGTCCCCGTGTTTCAATCGTGTTGTCATCGGTTTTTTTTGAGGCTTTCAAGTACTAGTCATTTCCCCCCAAAGTAATTCTTAAGTAGTCTTCTATCTAGTCCAACTAGTGAAGTATACATGTCGACATATCGTCTCTCTTGCCAACGCCACATTACACTCTCAAATAATAGATCAAGGAAAACCTAAGGACCACAAATTTTCAGCCAATCCTGGTCTCTGAAACTGCGATCTGCGTGATGATCATTGGAGTGGAGGAGCCGTGCTTATGAAGTCCACGCCTTAAAGAATTCCACTCTTTCTCCCTTACTTGACCACAGGAACGAAGGGATCACAAAAAAAGGGATCACAAAACACGGTACCACGAGATCCAAGGTATGTCGCTGTCCTACTTAATTCTTTTGTTCTTTCGAGAGCCTCCTGTTGCCCAATTTGGTTCGAAAAAAGACCGAAAAAAACGAGAAACCACCGCATCGTGCACACGATGCAAAAGAAACCGTCACGATGATAGGAGCTAACATGATTCCGCTGCCGGCGCAGTTCACCTCCCGGTCGGCCTCTAGTGACCCCACATCGCCTTCCGGTTTTACAGGGCCACCCTCCTTCAGAGACTCAATATACAGCCTTCTCACACGTTCCCCGACCGTGTGCCAGACAGAACAAGCAATCCCCAAACTAAGTCGTCGCGACTCGATCTTGAAAAAGCTGGCAGGCCCACGGGAAAACGCGAAGCGCTTTCTTCGCCTTCGGTCGTCTGGAGTCCAGGCGCCTACTCTACGTCCTACCCCGCGCCGCGGTGTGCGACCAGTTTCGGAGATTATCTTGTCTCCGTCAGCCCCATCGATCGATTTAGATTCCGAGATGCGTTCGGACACTTCCTCCGCCACTGAGGTGATGCCGAGGTCATTGGAGGATCCTGCCACGCCCGAGTTGACCACCCCGTTCGCCCCGTTGCACAACGAGAAGATTGTCGCCACCGGCAGTGGTATCTCCGTGGGAATCGCCCTCACCGAACCGGTTTTATATCTGCAAGGCTACGACCAGCATGACCCGAGCAGTAAAAAGTCCGCGATCTTGCGTGGTCAGATCCATTTGAAGGTCACCAAAACCATCAAGATCAAGAAGATCTCTGTATGCTTCCGCGGCCATGCCCAAACTGACTGGCCTGATGGTAATCTACACCGCATCCATTCTGTAAGACCGAGACTAATTCAAAATCCCAGGCATTCCCCCCAAGAAGATCCATTTCCATGATAAGAAGGATCTCTTCACACATGGTGTGGTTTATTTCAACCATGGCGTTACAGCGCTCATGCAGAATGAGTACGGCGCGCATTACTACCAGCACGCCAAACCTATATCCGCTGTGCCCGGGAAGGAGGGAGTGACAATGACAACACGGGAACTGTTCTCCAACCGCAACTCTGCCACTTCACTCGCTGCGCCCACACCTCGAGACACCAAGCGCCTATCCCTGCAGTACAACCGTGGCCACTCACGCAGTTTCAGCAAGAATGAGCCCCCGACCACCCAGAACCAACCCCAGCGCAACTACCGCATGTTCCCCGTGGGCGACTACCTCTACAGCTTCGAGTTCCCAATTGATGGCTCGCTACCAGAATCCATCAAAACCGACCTCGGATCCGTGAAGTATGATCTCGAGGCAATGGTGGAACGATCAGGTGCGTTCCGGCCCAACCTGCTTGGAACCATGGAAATCCCAGTGATTCGCACTCCTGCCGAGGGCTCCCTGGAACAGGTCGAGCCGATTGCGATCTCGCGGAATTGGGAAGATCAGCTTCACTACGACATCGTGATCTCGGGAAAGTCATTCCCCTTGGGCTCTCAGATCCCAATTGCGTTCAAGTTGACGCCTCTGGCAAAAGTGGAATGTCACCGGATCAAGGTTTATGTGACGGAGAATGTGCAGCATTGGACAGCCGACAAGAGCGTTCATCGGCTGCAGCCTGCGAAGAAGGTGCTGCTGTTTGAAAAACGGGCGGACTCGTCCAGCGTTAGCACGTATCCCGGCAGCTCCATGCGTGTTACCGCAGGAGGAGGTATCGACTGGGACCAGCGCGCTGCGGCCGCTTCAGGACAGGAGATCGTGGATCGTAATCGGACAAATCTACTGGGAAACTTGTCCAACGACTCCGGTGTCGGTCCTACCGAGATGGAGTTCAATGTGCAGCTCCCGAGCTGTCACGAGATGAAAGGCCGCGATGAAGCCCAGCGCCTGAACTTTGATACCACATACGAAAACATCCAGATTAACCACTGGATCAAGGTACGCACATTGCCCGCTCGCTTTCAATTCTTTGTACTAACGAATCCAGATCGTTCTCCGCCTGTCTAAGGTTGACGAAAGAGACCCTACAAAACGGAGACACTTCGAAATCTCCATCGACTCACCCTTCCACATTCTCTCCTGCAAGGCCACCCAGGCCAACATCTATCTCCCAGCCTACACCCGACCCGCCGAAGAGCCTGTGCCTCCCGCCCAGGAATTCGAATGTGGCTGTCCAGGAGCACCCCTCGCCCCCCGCGAGCCCGTCATAAGTCCGGCCGGCTCGGACCGCGAAGACAGCAATCCCAACCTTGCCAACGTCTCGCGCCGCAGCTCAACGGGTCATACTTTCTCGCGCAGCTTCACCAACAGCTCGGGCGGTCTGGCTCGGCCCCCACAGGCACACTTCGCAACGCCAAACGATCGCACCACACCCACACATGCTGCACCTGCAGTTGCACCCGTACCGCCCCGTCCCATGCACCTTCTCCGCGCCCCGTCATACGCCCCGCCCGCCTTTGAGGATGTGCCTCCCGCACCGCCTCTCATGACCCCACCCCCAGAATACGCGACGATCGTTGGCGACGATCGCGAAGCTGTTCTCGAGGACTATTTCTCCAGACTTTCGTTCTACGAAGAAAACGATGACGATGACCGTGGTCGGGGCCGCGTTGATGTTCCTCTCACGCCTGGCGGTCGTGTCAATCGCAGCATGGACGTACCCCGCGAGTGGGTGCGTATCGAAGACTACTTCCAATGATCGCCTTTCTTTTTTCTTTAACCGGAGTCGAGCGTCACGATGTCTGAATCATGAATTTACGCTTTCTGTATTGGGTTTGTGGGTTGGCATGCTTTTTCCAGCGATCTCGTTAGATCTGGGGTTTTGGCTGCGCGTTGGGGGTTTGGATCATCAAGGGTTTTTTTTCTTCCTTTGTCTTGCATGTCTATTTTCATTTGTTCATACTGGGATAAAAGGCGAACCGGTTCATATATCTCGATTTCAATATTGATACATCTATTGTACCACCAAATGGTCCTCAATCATCTCCAGATGAAAGTAGCCCCGATAACCATTTTCCAACGGCGCCCACCGCCTGGAACGCATCGAACTGCCTTCCCCGGTTTAGCTCTCCCCACATCTAAGCATCAACACTGCTCTCCCTTTTCCTTTTTGGCTCTTTTCTCCCTCAACCACCCCGAGTCTGTTTCCCGTTTGTTTCTACGATTTCCGCCCTAGCCGAACCTCTTGAAACGATTGGATCGATCCCTGCAGGGTTCCTTGGCGTTGTGCCGGCACTTCACAAACAACACTGATTGGTCCCGTTTGTAGAACCAGGTCGGTGCATATCCTGAAGCAAAATACATACCACGAGACGCTCGAACCCCGACTGACCATGCTTTCAAGAAAAAAGACCTCGCAACCAGCCGCTCAGCAGAGCCTACCAGAACCTGAATCGGAACCCGGACCGTAGCGAGATCCGATATTCCGCGTTTCCACCATGGGCATCGAAGTGGTTGACCTCACCGAGGCCGATATCCCCGGTGCCATCGAAGTCATTCAGCGAGCGTTCGCAGATGACCCATACTTCAAGTGGGTTTTCGATTCTTCCAAAGTAAGTGCCGACAACAAAGCAGAATCCCAACGAGCTAGACTAACAATCGCCCTCGCACGGTCTTTCGACCGATTGCACGGGCTCTGATCTAGTTCAACAAACAGAGAAACTATGACTCGCTCTCTGCGCGTTGCAATTGGGGTATCAACAATGCGCTATTCCAAGTCGCGAAAGAGGCTGGTGATAGTACTATTCTAGGTGTTTCTTGCTGGTTGGCGCCGCATCCAGCTACGCAGCCTGAGAGCTGGTATAGTTGGTTTCAGTCGTGGAGTTTGTCATTCAACCAGCTTATCAATAATGTGCGGTATTTTGGTCGTGGAGGGCTGAGGACGAATAGGTATTGGATTTGGAAGGAAAGGCAGGCTGAAGCGCAGGGTGCTATTTGGAATGATCCGCAAGGATATTATTTCTGCAATATTGTTGCTGTTAATCCTGAGGCGCAGGGGAATGGTGTGGGGAGGTTGTTGTTTGAGGCTGTTACGAAGAGGGCAGATAAGGAGGGGGTGAAGTGCTATTTGGAGAGTTCGAAGAGTGTTCCTAATGTGGCGATTTACGAGCGCATGGGCTTCGAAATGAGGAAAGAGATGGAGTGTCGGGATGGGGAGGATGCGTGCATGGTATGTTGGACCTGTTTTGGGGACTCGAGGTGGTTTGGGGATGTTGCTGACCTTTTTCTTTTCTAGTTGTACTGCATGGTACGGAATCCCAAGCTGAGTGAGAATTGATCCTTCCGGTTCATTCTGCCATCGTCAAATGGGCTGCGATAGCAGTGAGACCAGCGTGGTGAGTCCATGCACAACGAGACATGAACTAGCATAAGCCGATGATCAGCAACATATACAAACCTTGTTTCTTTCTTCATCTCACTTCAGGGGCCTTTGACGTTGCAATCGAGTTCCGAGGGTAATCTATCCCCAGCCCTGTTACAAACCTGACCCAACACTCAATGCACGTAGCCAGATCCACAAACGACATTAGCACAGCTGGTAGACTGGAATCAATGTAATCTCGCGCAGGCTGAGATAGCAAGGCTTGATCAAGGTGGGCCAGGCATGAGTTTGGAAGTCTGCTCGTTTGTAGAGAGTCGAGTACACGGCTGACATGTTTAAGAATGGAGTGCAACATTGTCCTCGAGCCATCCCAAGCTTGCAATGCCACAGCTGACTGGCTGCAAGCCAACGAGAGAGGCAGCAGTCTCAATACCCACATTTTTAGCTCCACCAGTCACAGCAATCATAATCTGCCGAAGTTCCAACGTTTGCCCCTCTGGGAATATCTACACCCCGGGGCTGGATTTCTGGATGGCGTTTCAGATACGGTTGCGCTGTACGCCGCACAGACTTCTCTCGGGTCCTGGCTTTGTTGCAAATGTGTTGTTTCACTGATCTCTGGGTTGATATCGGGTGGTATAGATATATAGGTGACTGATGGACTTCTGGAGCTGCTTCGGACGTTGAAAGACCCTGCAAACTAATTCAACGTGTGGTGATTGTATTTTGCTTACCGTCAGGACGCAACAAACCAATCTTTATCGAACTGTGAGCAGTCTCTCTCGAGATTTGAATATCTCTTCTGTCCTGCTTTACTAACCTCGCCCTTGAATCCAGGCTTGCATCGACCATCACAATGTTTCTTCTGAGAAAGTCATGGTTCCGCCGACCAAGACCTGATACGGAAAAATTGCCGTGTCCACCAATGATTGTTGTCGACAATGAAAAAGCACCCGATGACGAGGTACCTCAGTTGTGTGATATAAGCTTCACCACAACGACGCCATATGACCCGACAGAATTCATTGCCAACCAGCCTGCTGTCTTGAACCCCGCTGCCAATCGCACATTAATTCACACAATCCAATCCGACATTTTTTCAAATACCAGCCCATCAGATGGGGAAGAAGAAACCTTCTACCACCTCGGTACCCTGATAACAGCTTCTTGCATGCCCTCAACCAGACGCAAGTCAAGGATGTCGACATCTACTATTATATCTGAAGGTGGACGACGTGAAAGCCAGAAATCTGATGTGAAGCGTGAGTCTTCAATTATCAATTTGAATATTGGAGATCTGCCAGCTTTGCCATTACCAAGATCGGAAAAGCGCAAAGGCAGACCCGGCCCGCGATACAGTCCTCTTCCTCCGCCTTTCGTTCCAAAATCACTCATCATGAGGCCCGAGGTTCGCTTCTAGAGGCAATAAGGAATGGCTGGGGCTTTGGTGGACACCCGGGCCGAACGTATGACTTGCAGTCGTGTTCATGTTGGCCTTTTGTTTCCTGATATCCTGCGTGGTGGGAAGTTCATCTATTTTGTTTTTTTAATAGGTCACTTCGTGCCATCTACCTTACGACCTTTTCATTTATTGTACAACGCTGTGTGTCTTGGTTGCTTCTCAAGCGGATCAGTAGGCGCAAATCCAGTGATCCTTTCTTAAAATGATATTCACGTTTTGACCGCGTGAGTGTACCTCGGTTTGTCTCCACTGATCCACAATACACTCTCATGATCAATGTGAAACCAGCGTATATTCTAGACCTGCAGCAGTTCTGACACGCTGGACAAACGTAAAGTTTGGAACTATGCACTAATCAACTCAGCTCTGCCAATTGGTGTACTTGGAGTACAAGCTGCCCGACCCCACAGCAGCCTGCTTAATCTCAAAAGTACATGCAGAAGACGTCATCACATCGACTCGGGTCTTCCCGAGGTCCCGCGGCAATCAAACTTGTTCGTGCACGAAGACCAATATAACTTTACTGATACAAACAGAGTTTGAGCCCCTGCATCCAAACAACCCCACTATGGCACGAAGCGAGGCGGCAAAAGGTGAGCAGATCGTCTAATAGGTCGGAATTTCTTCCGCTGCTCTCGCTTCCAGGTGAGAGACTTCCCGGTCTCTTGGCTTGGACCACTCTATTATCGGAAGGGGGTAGCATGATCCTTGATCGGTACTTGAGTACGGAGTACTAAGTAGTGCTTAGATTAATTAACCAATTTCTTGGCTGCCAAGTGTACATCGAATGGGAATCGTTCCTGAAATAGCCACTTCACTCTTCAAACCTTACGTTGGAGTTGGGCTCTAGTACAATATGCTTGGACCGAAAATAGGCTGTGATTGCAGTCCATTGCAGCCGGGTACAGCATGATGTAGACCCGAAGTCCAATTGCGGGGAACGAGCCAACTTCCGAATCGTAGTCTGTTAGTCCCTGATATCGATCGGTTCGGATGATGGTATACATGATCTACAACATGTTTCACCACATGTGGCCGGCTCTGTTGTAGATCTCCGTTCTTGATCAGACAACAATCGTCGGCAACCCTGAAACGAGACGTTTGAACTGGGATCCACATATACCGGGATATGCTCTCATTGCCGATGAGCGCTATGCTTCATATTACGTATGTACCGCGTCCCTCTTTGGAAGGTGGGTAACGGCTGTGGCTTCGGTACTCCACACGAAAACTCGATTGCTGAAGAAACTGTGGTCAATTCCCAGGTGTCAACCCCGGTTATGAGGGATATTCTGTGCCGGTGGAGGAGGTAATTTGATCTTGCGGTAATCTTAATCAAAACAGAGTGATGGGCTGAACCTTTGGATAGAAAAGTGGAAGACGTGGAGAAAATGTCGTCCACGTGGTTGATGGGCCCTAAGTGGAGTTTTGAGGGGTGGATTTTCGGATGTAAGGCGAGCTAGATCAGATTGATCGCTATCATCACCGCCCGGTAGTCTTTCGAAAAAAAGCCTCAATAGTCGCTTCGATGTTGATGTTGTTATGGTGTGGCCTGGCGTTCCCAACAATAACGAAGCCACACAAACTAAATTGAAGACTAGGTTGCATGAAGCATAAGTACCGAATACCCCCACAAGCCGATAATTAGATTAAATTTCGTTAAAAAGGGTCAATAGGACACATCGCGATAACATATGACTGAATTCACGATTATATTAACGAATCGTACGGTTTATAACCTTAGGAGATTGGGAGTCTGGACCTCCAATGCACTGAACAGCGGAGAACAAATGAAGCGCGTCCAGGGTACGCCCTTTGCAATAGTACCCTGTGATATATATGTTCAAAATTCAAGGAGTGGACGGGGTTTCTCGAAACTACCGACCGAAATGAACAACTTATTTTTCCGAATGACGAGGCCCCTGTCCGTTGTTCAGCCTTGGAAACCATAACAAGCAGGCAACATGACAACGACAAGGAGGTACCCGTAGTGATTGGGTTGGAATTGTTGTAAACATGTGAAAGGACCAGGCCATTCTAGTAGCTCAACTAGAAAGCTCAACGTTGTCCTTCCAAGGGTTTTGGACGGTGGTCTACGCAGGGGCCCTGTCCATTTTAATTTGATGTGATGCTCCCGGTGGACGGGCGCGATGTGTCAGAATATTCATAGAAAAATCCAACCCCGGGGGAAATACTTGGTCAAAAGCAAATGAGACCCAAGTGGGCTCAGAAGCCCCAGTTTGGCCTTGAGAGATCATCGTCCGTGCAACCTGCCCAATTCGGCGGCGAGCATAGATTTTATAGTCTTCAGGGACGGCACATTAAGAATTATCCTGGCCAAGGGTACTCCGTACTCTTTGATCCCAGTGCGCGATATCCATACGATGGCCTGTTATTCGTTGTAATAGTTTCCAACAAGCGCCCGACACGGCACACAAGCTCACCCAAGATCAACTATTACGTTGTCATCCCTGATAGTTGACGAATGCCAAGTGCGTACAGAATTGTACTAAGACAACATTAACGCAATGACCTTGGCCTTGACCCTTGAATCGATGCAGCTCATGCTGGAAAATGGAGATTGGGCGCAGCTTTAGCGCGGGAGCAGCAAAAAGAAAAAAAGTTAGATAGCCGGTTTAGTTCCGATAAATCTTCGAATTGGCGTATCATGAGGGAGATAGAAGTGGACACAAATAAGACGGGTGAAAAGCCTCTCTATTCCAGAATTTGGTTTCTCTTGGTTGGTTCTTCCCAATGGAGCTAGCAATTGACCAGGATTGTGAGTACCAACAAGTGCGATGGACATAGGACATAGTTTCGGTTGGCCCAACCACTCCCTGTCTCGGAGCTCTATCTATCAGCCGTTGCTCCACCACGGGCTTGTCGGGTACCAAAGCCCTAAACGGCGTGCCTCTCCAATGGATTCCTGTGGCATGCTTGGTCTTTTTGGGGCCCCAGCACAGCATTGCATCATCACTTCCCCCCTCCAATACTTGTAGATCCGAGCCCTGTCGCCGGGCCGTGGACTGACCGGTACCTTGTAAATTTACCCTGTCCAGTCACAAAAAGCCTGGATATGTGACCCCAAGCCCAAGGCAAATCAAGGACAATAGGCGGATAATTAACATTTTCCAACACTTGTCGGTCAAACAGTGGGGATTGCGGGGACGCAAGGGAGGAGGAGTCCTGATGTCGACACTGCAAGCACGGATGAATGACCTCGGGAGGAAGTAGACTTGTACGGAGTAAGAAGAGACACGAGCCAAACCGAGAGTGTATATATTTTCTGCAGGGGGCGCGCACGGTGATAAACTTTGGAAGCTCTACTCGCTCGATCGGTGACCCCGGAGCGCTCGGGAGGTCGGAGATTTCGGGCTGTCTAGGCCTTGGCTTTTTGATGGGGAAAACAATATTCTCGTAGAGACATAGCGAACTAAGTTGTAGCCACACCAGAAACATGCCATGGACACCTACGAGGTAATGTAATTACATGTACGGACTTGATGGGGGAGAACACTTGGCTGTAGTCAACAAAACAGCCTGCCCAAGGACAACAATGGTGCCGGCAGTGGCTCTCCCGACAGACAACCTTGAAAGTGTATGTAGCCTTAAATGCAGTGGTCAATGCTATCATGGCTAAGTATCTTCCATGTACTCCGTACTGCCCAGCTGGGCTCCAATGTTGTAATGGTTTCTGTGCGTCGGTGCAAGACCCCCTTTCCCAACCCTCCCCATGGCGGGATTTGATTGAGGGCCGAACAACCACGTTGCTCATGCAACCCCTGAAGACCTAGATCGTACGGATGAATCGCGCAACCGTAAAAATTAGGGTCCGAACGTCTTTTCAGAGCCATTCAGGGAGACGAAGAAAAGATATCCGTTCCGTGCGCATGAACAATCCAGAACAAACATGTGATTTGGTGTCGACCAAAAATAACAATCCCAAAAATTTAAATCAACAGATGGTAAATTTCCATATCTTCAAAGCCATTCATATAATTGTACAGGGAATCCATAATCACCAAGTCAACGAAACTCTGAACCATAACCTCCGAGCCCGAGTATGGCTCAACCGTGTACTCCAAAAGGTACCCCAAACGCCGAGACAAAAGCAGCACAAAGTTGACGCTAGAATGAAGAAAGAAGCAACAAGGAAAACCCAAAGCGAATAGACGCAAAGCCAAATATATCCCAAACCCCCCAAAATTTAAATACTCCGGAGGATCGGAAAATGTAGTTGACCGCGCAAAGTTTAATTCGGTGTCCCCACAGCGAAAAAGAAACGAAATTTTTCTGAAGTGTCGATCGTGGTCACGTAAATGATTTGGAATCTCGAGAGAGCCGCGTTGGTCGGCTGTACCCGAATAGTTCGATGATGGAGTCGAGTCTCCGTCGAGACCCGCCAAGTACCACGGTCAGAGGAACGCGGGATGGGAACTTTAGGGAGAAAAAAACAGCCCTTATCGATCCCGGTTTCATGTTCCTTCTCGTGCCGAGTACCTTGGAGGTCCAAGTCCTGAGAGTAATGGCTCAGCGCCCCGACGAACAGAGTAAACATTTGCCCACCAGCACAATGAATCGATCGTGTGGGCTGTCCTTGCATGTGCTGTTGTCTTTGGAGCCCTCCATCTCGGTTCGCAGGAAGTGTGCTGAAGGGCTGTTGCAGGCGGAGTATATGTAAAAGTTCTTGTAGTAGTTGCACATTTCGATCCCATCGGGATGGGGATTGAAATGATGGCCAGTCGCAGTAATGTGAGGGAAGTATAACCTTGAAATCTCAATGGAAGTGTATAACAAATCAGAATTTGACGGTATATGGAGATTCATGTGGATATAGAGGAGCTCGAAGGATTTAAAAAGATTTGAAAGATCTGGCAGATTGCAGGTAGGAGAGTCGACAGCAACATATGAGTAGAGTGGATGCGATGACGCCCGAGAGGGCATGTGGAAACAGTTTAAAACAGAGTAGAGAAGGATAAAACGAGCGTGAAGATCATAAGGCGAATGGTAAATTCGAAATAATCCTTAAATAATTAAATAAAAATAAAAATTCAGACGAAGAAATTTACTTTCATAAATTCTTAAGCTGCTCGAAAGGTATACAGTACTGCACGGCTTTTCCCCCCACTAGCATCCCTAAGAGAAAAATCCTTGTCAAGAAAGCGGGTCCTGCATGAGGTGTGGCTTTGATCTGTATGACCGTTGAGGTCTACTATTTAACAAACTTTTTATTCGATTTTATTATTCATTGCCGTCTTTCCGCATTTGACCCTCTCCGGGGAGCCTTGCCCGAGAAATGACGAGGCATCGTCAAACACCGGGTACATGGGAGATCGACACGGTTCCTCGCAGCCGTTGATGCTTCTTCAAATCACACGTGGCGCTAGTCGGGATCTTCATGCATGAGACCACTACTGTTCGGCAGTCTACAAAGTCCCGTCTGAGTGAGAACTTACCAGAGACCCCTAATTAGGTAGGCAGCTGCGTGGTTCGGCTGTTAGATCAGGCGAACACGGAGATTGAACAGCAGCCGACGATCACTGCAACTTTGTACAGGTACGGAGTACATACAGTTGGGCCACGGCTGACAATCGGAGTTAGCGACGCGTTGGGCAATTTGAGCGGGATCTGGGCTCCAATCAAGTTGAGTTTCTTGATTTATTTATGAGCTGATTAATCGGACAAAAGATAGGAGCTCCACGTCTCAGCCTCTGTACCACATTGCATCCGGTTTCGATGAGCTGAAAAGTCAAGCCGAGTCCCAGAAATAAGTACTGCATTGACATACTATTTGATGTGCTAACTCTACATGGTGTAAACAAACCAACGTCCTGGGAATTAGATCATAAGTCGAACGTTAGAGAAAAATGCTTGGCGAATGTAGATTATGAACTATTTTAGGAAAAAGATTGGCATCTCGGGGTTGTTCAAGGTAGCAAAGCCGCAGGAGTCGGAAATAAGTCTGCCGATCCGTGTCATTCGAGTGCAGGTGACACCGTTATTGTATACAGGCGTGTGACATCCCCTCATGTACTCCGTACATTATAGAGGCAGATCAAACGATCAGGGGCGAAAATTGAGACAAGGTTTGAGCTTCGGGTTACTCCAGGATCGAATTCTCCAGAAGCCCCCACAGGTGAAACCCAACAGTGGACACCTTGTGTTTTGATCGCTTCCGAAGGAGTTCGGAAGCCGATCATTGGATAAAACACTCGGTATTGCTTTTTAACCTCGCCAGGCTTGATGTGTAACTAGTGTGGTCTTCGTTCTGTGACGAAATGGGCCCTGCTGCCTGTAGCAGTTTCAATTAAAATGAAATTGCCCTGCAGAACGTGTGTTTGTACTTGACTCGATAACATTCTACCCCGTACCTTGGAAAAAATACAGCGACATGAACAACAGGTCGGAAAGGGGTGATAGCATTGTAGAGAAGCCTAAAGAAGAGTTTGATCTCCTTGACTGGGCAGCTGGCCTGGCGAGAAAATGACCAAAATAGATATACGTGGAGTTCCGGCTAAGTTGGATGTAGTAAAAGTACCAGAGGCCCTGGCGTGCAAATCCCGAGTGAAGCAAGCGATGGTGCGACAATGCCCCGGTCCTAGGTAGTGTGGGGACAGGCCAATCCACATGCAAGGCAAGTCTAAATCCATGCAATGACACAGAAAGAGGCTTAAGTGCCATTTGGAACGTACGAAAATTCTGTATGCTGGGTTGAGATGACAGAGTACTTTAGCAAACAAAAATGAAAGCGTAACATTTGTGCCCAACGATTTTGCATTGGTATCTGAACCCTACCAAAGTGTATCGGGTTCAAGGCCACGGAGTACAGCCCAATGATATTACCGAACGCGACACTATATGGAAACGGCGTGCTAGCCTCATCGAATCGCAAGTCGATCGGGTTGTGGGGGCAGTGGAAAAAAAAAAAGTAGGAGACTCAATATCTCGTCAAGAGCTCCGCAACTTCAACGGTACCGACATGATATGCAGAGACTAGTACACCGTAGTGTGCCTTGACCTCTAGCCTCTCGATAACAAATGGTATGGCACTATTGAACGGCACAACTATTCGATAGTTCGGCTTGGGCCGAGCTCGGACCCGAGTCACATGACGGAGCTATCTCCTTTGGGCACTAGCGTTCCCGACTGATGTCCGAGATGACTAACCACATGCAAACCGGCTGCTTGGGCCGGGGAAGACCCCCGACCTTGTGAAAGCCTAGCAACGACACTAAGCCAAATCAGGTAACGGAAAAACAGTCCACCCTTTTTTCATTGTCCCGTGATCTCCAGAGCGAATTCTGAGACACAACCCCCTCGCATACAAGACTCTCACAAGGGTGATCCCAAACTCCAACACTCGCTTCAAGGGGCTCACTCAAGACAAGCAGCATAGCCGAGGTGCAGAAAGAACCACGCCGCCGTTAGGGAGAAACACCGTCATTTCCTGTGTCCCACTCCGTCGTTGTGGAGACCAGCCGTCCACTCTCGACCTTTGCGACTGACCCCACCACAACTGACAACCCATCTCTTTGTTATCGCCTTACTCAACACCAAGTGACCACGCATCATGGGATTCGGTCAGTTTGATACGATATGCGAGAAAGCGCTGGTGCCACTATGCTCTCTAGTAGGCCCGTCGTCGACGATCTCTGGATCGACGGGCCTCATATCCAATTGTTATGCGAGGAATATCGAGGTCGCCAATACCATCATTTTTGAGGGTGCTGCGTCTTTCATGCATATCTTAGCGCTTAGCATGACTGTCATCATGATCTTGCACGTCCGGTCCAAATTCACCGCAGTCGGTGCGTCGCCTCGTTGCATCTGACTTAACTTCCAACTGACTAAATCTTTTCACTTCCAGGTCGCAAAGAGATCATTACATTCTTCTACATCTACCTAGCTTTGACCATCTTTTCACTCATCATCGATGCAGGTGTAGTCCCTCCAGGAACGGGTCCATTCCCGTACTTCGTGGCCGTTCAAAATGGTCTAGTCTCAGCGCTATGCACCTGTCTTCTGGTCAATGGATTCGTCGGCTTTCAACTTTACGAAGACGGCACTGCGCTCTCAGTGTGGCTGATTCGAGTCCCATCCGCAAGCATGTTCGCACTGTCGTTCATCATATCGCTCGCAACTTTCAAGTCATGGGGCTCAATGGGTCCTCAAAACACCACGGGCTTGTTCGTTGTACTTTACCTATTCAACGCAATCAGCATTGCAGTGTATCTGGTCATGCAGTTAATTCTTGTTACCAACACCCTCGATGACCGCTGGCCGCTGGGGCATATCTCATTTGGTGCGCTGGTTTTCATCATTGGACAAGTCCTCCTGTACCAATTCAGCGATGTGATCTGCGTCAACGTCAAACATTACCTGGATGGTCTCTTTTTCGCTACTTTCTGCAATTTGCTGGCAGTCATGATGATCTACAAGGTATGTCAAGTTTCACGCATATGCTTGTTGTGGGTCTAACGGGTTTTAGTTCTGGGATTCAATCACCAAAGAGGATCTAGAATTCTCTGTTGGAGTCAAGCCAAACACTTGGGAGATTAAAGAGCAATTCCCCGAAGAGGAACGCCGTACCACGGTGTATACAGACGATAACTCCGAGTACGCAGGCGGCACGTACCACCATCGATCGTCGAACTACGGTCATCATAATTACTGAGCGTCCAATTTGCTTTTATTTTCGTTCCAGCATTGTACATGTAACCATTGACCTGATGACCTCTTATTCATGTTGTTTTATATTTTACTCCTACTGAGCATTACTTCGGACATAAAAATTACATAATCAACCCTGCAATCTTAACCTTGGAACCGTAGGCTTTAGCATCGGAGCACGGTTCATAAAGATCTTCCCCTATTTCTCCGCTCGTCCGATCCAGCGATGGAATGTCTGAGATGGGAAGTATTGTGCGTAGTTGATACGGCCCCATTTGCCTATAAAGTAATTGAACATTTGCAAGGCTCGGAAATTGCCCGTTCGCCAATTTTCGTCGATTTCGTGATATCGTGCTTCGTGTGTGCATATCGGAGTCTGGGGCTCTTATCCGAACGATGCGAAAAAAATCTTCTCGTTGTCTCAGGAGCCAATCAGGTCCGAACAAGACCCGGGTCGAGTCAGAGAACGCTAAAGTGATTGGGACCTCAACGAGTGGACATGTTCCATCTCTGATACGTTGCGTGTGCATCAAGGTCCCTCCAGGGTCCAGTCCGCCGGAAGCGGCGGGAATTGATTAAAGATGCAACAGACTAAAAGTTGTAATCTTGACTGCTTCCCTGTCAAATTTCTAGTCGAGGCAGGCGGACCGAGCAAATAGGCGGACCGAGTAAACCCCGAGCCCATCTAACTCGGGCCACGTCACGTCAGGTGAAAGATAGAATCGCCAGGGAAGATGATCGTCGATAGAGTGAGACATGTGGAAGGATCAGCACTGCCGCGTTTCTCAATGTAGGAAGAGCCCACTGAGGCGATCTCGGGCATGATGCTCAGAATGGCAGAAGGACGCGAAAACGACGACATCGCCGATTGCTAGACATTTGGACGACAAAGCGGCTGGCTAGAGCAGGGTTATTTGTGTGCAAAGAAATGATCAATTTCGCAGTAGCCGGGATTCTGCACTTGCCATTCGTGGGATTCCGACATGCGACGCACGCCAACTGAAGTCTAAGTAAGTGCTGTGCCGATCAGGGGAGGGGTCCCGTAGCATTCTCGTAGAATCTTCCACATAGGCCGACATCGAGATGAATAGGCTAAACAGTGGAGTGAGATGACAGTAAGATCGGTACTTGTGATCTCAATCAATGACCACAACGTCATCTCCATCCATGAATTCCCCGTTTGATTTGGTGGATGCATCCTGCGTGTTTGCTGGCTGGCTGTCTTCCTTGGCTGGCTCTGTGGATGACTCGTACCAGCCCTTGTCTACTGACCCGACGAGTGCCGCACAAGCCTCGCTGAGCAGCTCAAAAAACGCAGGGTTCTGTTTAGACAAGAACATGGTAGTATGTGCGTTGGTCTCGTCGGTAGCCTGGTCATTAACAGCTTTTGTCCACAAAAGTCCCGGGCTGTGGGATTCTTCACCCGCTTCCACC
The DNA here is from genome assembly GCF_028827555.1 of Penicillium brevicompactum. NCBI lineage: Eukaryota > Fungi > Ascomycota > Eurotiomycetes > Eurotiales > Aspergillaceae > Penicillium > Penicillium brevicompactum. The sequence goes on from NW_026623208.1 coordinate 663,844, forward strand.
TCCTTTGGCAATGAACAGAACGTCCTGTTCTTTGCCCTTATGATCTTTTGACTGAAGGAGTTGTTGCTTGCTGATGAATTTTCCACTAGAGACGTGGCACCTTTCCCCAGACATGTGTAAAAGTTGACACACCCGATCCCACGCTCCCCCTTCACATTTGACAACCGCTCGAGCCGCTGATGAAGCTCCGTTGTGCGTGCGAGACAACCAACGAACTCCAAATGCGATGACACCCACCCGAAACCATCAGTCAGTTTCTGTCGCTGGGTATACATGGCTGCACCGCCAGCAGCAACAGCGCCGGCTGCACCGGCAAACATGGCGTATTTGCCCCATTTTTGCCAGGAGGGTGTTGCGGCAGCGTCAGGAGGAGAAGGCAAAGATTTTGAAGGCTCTTTCGAAGTGGAAGCGTTGGCTCCTCTATTCGATTCATCACCCTTGCCGCCATAACCGAACAATCCAGCAACCTCGGAGAATGTGTTGTAGGCAGTTGCTGCATTGCGATAGTGCCCTTCCGCGCCGTACGAAACAACACCAGGAGCTATACCAAGGAAGGGAGTGTCAAACGCAAGCACACCTTGAACATGGGGGAACATAAACGTGCCCGGCTCCACAACAGACTCGGTGCTCGGTGCTAGCCCAGCCTTGGTGTCCGAAGTTGGGTTTCGTGGGATGGGCTGCTCTGCTGCCAGTAGAAGTAAAGCTTCTGCTCCAACAATTCCCCCATGGAGTGGCCGATTAGAACGACATGGACTGAGGGATCAACAGTGGGTGATGCAGTGCGATTGGCAACCTCCAGGTCGATAACAGTATCTTGTAGCCTTTGTTGGCCGTGACAATTAGCAAAAGTGGGTTCGTGTGGATGGGACCGATTCGACCTCACCAGTCTCGAAGTTTTGCGACGCATTGCTTCAAGTCACCCTTGGTCTCATACTTGGGGTAGACAGCCGTGACAACATCCACCGCGGGCAATGCTTTGCTAGCTAACACGCGCAGATGCTCTGGGAAGTTGCCGAATGTGTCATTGCCGCCCTATGGTAAGCCCAGTCAGTTTAAGCTCCAAGCACTCGAGATTTCCCTGTATCGGGATTTGGGATGCTTTGCGGGGGACCGGCTTGCGTGCACATCGATCATACCTTGAAGCCGTGGATAAAGACGAGCAGAAGTGTCTTTCTCATGTTTGGATACGCAACAGGATATGCGCTATCAAAAGTCAATCATGGAGATTGGTTGTTTGAGCGAAGAGCGAGAGAAGGCCAAGAGACATAGTGATTCGGCAGAGTCCCGAGGTCTCTCAGGGCTGAATGTTGACTTACGTCATAGGATCACGTGACTCCATCAAGTCTGCCTATTTGGGAAGGTACCTCGGACGAGGTAGTTAGCGTCTTTCTCTCCATTCACAAGGCCTTTCCATGTGGAGAATCCATTTAGAAATTAGAAATTAGTTGATTGGGTATTTCTCAGTTGATATTTTTGAGGACTGATGGGATGACTGGCTATCTACTCGCAATTTCAACCTTGAAAGAAAATGGAGAGCCGGGCTTCGAAATACGGATGAGACTTTCAAATTATCCTGTGATTCATATACTACGACGCAGGTGAATACAATTGTCATAGATAGAATTACTACGTCTCAGCTTTGATTTGATATAATTATAGCTCTTCTTCTCTAGGACCTATGAATTTAGGACTATATTCTAAAGAAATGATGACATTCTGCAATAAATGGTCGGACGCAAAAATCTTGGCTGAGCTCCATTCACATAGATACAGATAGAGAAACAATTGACCAAACTTCAAACCAATGGAAGACATAAAGTTGGGGGCATAAAAGATATGAGCTCTCACCTCGGGGGGGGGAACGATCTTGTAGCATCAGAACCACATAGATCAGTGCTATCAGATCCAAAAGATGCGCACACATAGACACGACTCGAATTCATTCCAGGTGTCAGACTTTCCAACGAAGAGTACCATTTCCAGTGACTTCTCCTGTAGCCTCGCCTGTGAATATCACCGTCGCGTTTCCACTTACCCTTGCAGAGCCACCACCCTTGACATAGACATCGGCGTTTCCGCTGGCCCAGACTGTGCTATCGCTATAGACAATAGCATCGCCATTACCGGACACGACGACTTGTCCGCCGCCGTGGATTGTTGCACTCCCATTACCACTCACCTCCACATGGCCCCCGCAAACCACGGCAGAGTCGTTTCCGTGAATGTAAATTTTTTGCGGGGACTTCACCTTCTTGACATGCACCTCCTTCTCCTTCTTTTCACTTTTTGTCGAGACTTTGGACTTTTTCTTCTCTTTCTTCTTCTCCGATTCATGTTTCTTGGTGAGCTCTTGAGACACCTTGGAGGGTTTCTTCACCACAGCAGCAGATGGGTAGAGAAGCGACAACGTTTGCTTGTCGATGTCGGATAGCAAAATGTTCTCAGGGACATCCCTCACCCCGCTCTGCGTATCCCCTCTTGCGATAGCGTAGTGCATGATTGACTTTGGGTCGTAAGCCCTGTTCCACTTTGTATTGATGGCGCTATACGTATCATCGTCATAATTGCGCCGCACCATGTCCAGCTGCCAGCCACTCCTGTCCATGAGCCGGCCGTAGTTCCACTTTGCTTTGCACTGTGGGTGTTTATGCTCGTGGACCAGACCTAATGCGTGCCCGAATTCGTGGAGCACATCGGCTTGCACTTTGCACTGAACCGCATCCTGTGTCGACAACCTAGGTTGCATATTGAGCCATAGTGTGGGCTGACCTGGGAAGTTCTGAGCCTGGCATCCGACATAGGCTTTGGAATGGTCTGCAAATGTAACACGAATGTCGGAAGAGCTTATGTCCTGTGCTGATATGAACTTGAACCGAAGTCGCATGGGAATGGAATTGTAGTGTGTTTTGACCAAGGATTTGACCGTGTTCCGTTCGTATTCACCTCCGTTTAGGAAACACACATTGAGAACATGTTTGCTGGGTGGCCAAAGCCCGGCGGATGGCCCCCCGCCCATCCTTTTGGCTGCTTGTGAGCTACCAAGGAGTCCACAGCAGTTAGAAGCTCCTCCCAAATATATGAACTAGACAGAACGACTGGAACTTCAACCTCAGTAGGCGCAAACAAGCTGAATATATGTTGGGTGGCAGATAAGACAGGTCTGGGTCTGGAGACACACGGCTAGGAAGGAATCTTAAATACTCATCGCGTCAGCCTGCTGAGCTCATCGATAGCCGGTGGCTAGAATAGCTAAATTTGAAGTAGCCCCGATTGTCTACTAAAATAAAAAGGAAGGTTGGTAGCCAATTGGGTACCTAGGTAACAGTGGTAAGCAACGTTGGAACCCACCCTATATTCTGACTGTGTTGATCGTGGATGGGTCCGTGTAGAAGACTGCCAAGGCCTTTGCCTTCGTAGCTCACACACTAGTAGGTATCGGCTGCTCTTTACGGAGGACTATTGGAGACGTCAAGGTCGTATTTCAAAATCGTTTCCAAAGTTATCTTCTTGGGCGTTTTTCTCCCGTTCAGACCCCAGCCACCACTTGACACATGGCTGCAGCTTGTTGGAGCCAGCCTTGTCGGATACCCAGAATGCGGTGGATTTATGCGATGCACAAATGGGGCGTCTGCTCAGCCACGGACTCTAGGCTTTGGTATACGGAGTACGGTTAGCCAGGAACACGCTCTGAAATCAACTTAATACGGGGCGACCACTGGTATCCTGGTCTCCGCTCCCTGGGGGGGATGACACGACAGGCAGGCGCTTATTGGCTAGCTGAACATTCAGTCTGGGTGATATTTTTTGTTTACTTGACATCAAAAAAAACACAAGGTCCTTCAGTGCTGGGTTTCGTGTATGCTGAAGCTGATCCTAGTTCCTCAGTTGAACCTTTTACTACTACCTATCTTTTTTGCCTATGTTGGGGACATGAGTACATCTCAGAGCGTGGCGCAGTAGTTTCTACGTTCCCGACGAGAAGAAGCTATCCATTTTGAATTAACACTCAACTAATTTAGCTCGGGTCCGTAAGGCAGACGGGTCGGGCCGAGGGTAAAGTAGTACCTAACTTACTATGTCTGTTGCGCGCCCACGCTTCTCACCCAAGTCACGACTCACGCGATACCCCCGGTTAGGAGTTGTCATCAAATGTGAGTTTGAATATCGAGCAAGGCTGATTTTTAGGCGCTGGCTTCTCAGTGCACTGCCTCAGTCAGCCTTGTTGATTGCAGTAGGATGTGAAGCCAGTCTAAGCCACTGTCTCCATCTCTGTTGCTTACGTTGATGCGGGGCTGTAAGTGAGGCTCTGCGGCGGAAGAGACGAACAACCTGGAAACTTTTGGAGAAAGAACATAAAGGAGACGGAGTGTCTTCTTGAGCGATTCCACGGTTATCAGTCCTGCGCAGGTGACCCCGAGGTCTTAAAAGGTGATCAGATGTTCTAGGGTTGTCGAGGACGCGACATTCCAAGCAGTTACCTGGGCAGGATCCGACTCGTACGGATGCCTTGGATGCTGCATTGGGGTGTGAAGTAGGTTGCTGCCCCATGGTACACATCAGATCTCATCTCATTCCCAAGGCTATATGTGAACCTTGGGACCTTGGAATGAACTACCTAGGTAGGTATATCTATCGCGAAGCTCGCGCGTGTTATCTTGAGCACACTTGAAGCCCTAGAGTTGATATGTATAGTTGTGCCCGCATTGCAGATATTCAAGAATTTGCATAGATAAGTGAAGTGAACGCTTTATTCTAACCAAGAAACTCCCACCTGATCCAAATATGTCCCCGGGCTATCTCGACCCAACGCCGTCGTTCATAAAAAAATGCTTTGAGTCTCCAAGATTTGGGGACGTGCCTTGATACCGACACCAGAGATATTGTTCATTGAGGTCGCATTCTCATTGAAGCCTCAGCAAATATTGATTTCAGTTGCAGGGCTGGACTGCAGGCTTCTCGATGAGATTGCTCGCCGGTGTGGGTGCGCAGGGCTCCTTGGACTCCGGCAATGGGACGGTTGTCCCAGGGGCTGTGCTGACAAGACCCTTGGACACAGCAAAGCAAGAGGAGCGGTCCTGGTCAAGGTTCTCGCCATAGAATTCGTCGAGAATAGGGTGGAGCATCACAGTCTGCTTGTGGATTGTAACAACCGAATTTGTTGGGACAGATACCCAATTGTCTATAAAGATCAGTATCATTGGGCAAGACAATATGTTCCAATCGCACTTACGTCGCTCGAATGTGATAGGCTCACTGGCTACGAGCACAATATCGGCGCCCTTATCGTGTCGCTCCATCTTGAAATGTCCTTTGGTTTCGCCTTCCTTCCACTTGGTACCAGAAGAGAAATATAGGCTGGCGGGCTCGTCAGTTTTGCTGCTGATGTACCGAGTGCAAACAACAGTGTGTCCATCTGTGACTGCAAAGTTCATCAAAGAACGAGTTTCTAGCCCTGGCACCTTATACTTCTCGGGAATGTCCTTAACAAGCTCATTGATCCGGGCAATGGTTTTCATCAAAACACGGCGAAGAAGTGCTTGTCCGAACCCCTCTGGGCCGGGATTAGAGCTAGGATCCACTCCTTCTTGTTCAAGCAAATTAAGGAACAGAGCAAAACACCATTCACTGTCCGTGCCACCCTTCACGCCCAAATACCATTTGTCGGCGAGGGAGCTTCCCAGAGGGCGCTTGATGTGGTTCCACGCACCGATACCACCATTGTGCATCCACATGAGAGATTGGTGCTGGAACGGGTGGCAGTTGTTCTCGGCAAGTGCGCCTTCAGTGGTCGCACGTACGTGTGCAAAGACAAGGTTTGAGCAGGTCTTCGCGGCGAGTCGCTCTAGATTGTCACAGTTCCAGGCAGGCAATGTGGAAGTGAAAATGCAAGGCTCCGGTCCGAGTTTGGGATCGGTGTAGAACCCTACACCGAATCCATCACCATTGACAGGACGGCGGTTATCCTTAATAAATCATGTTCATTAGTTCCGCACTAGGTACCACATGGCTGACTGTCCAGTCGGACGAGGAACACATACTAGTCGCAGACGAGAGTCATAAGACTGAGTAAGGATCGAATGACTCGGCTCAGTGACCAACTTGCTGAGGCGGATCTCATTCCGCCCTTTGTAGATCTGGTTTGCATCGTTAGTTCTGCACATGAAGGGTTGTGGGATTGATCCTACTAGGAAGCGACACATTGTTTGGTGAGATATGAGACGGATCGCTCTCAAGTGCCAGTTGTAGTTTTGCCAGAGGCCCAAGAGTTCGATATAGAGGGCAAGTAATCAGATCTTCCAGGGCAAGAGCGTATTGATTGAAGGTATCAATAGAGTTGATTTCGTGGGGTCAGCGCAGAAGAGTCACCGACAGTTGGGAATCGGTGAGATGCCCAATTGTACCAACCACAGCCGATGAACCTGGCAGCACAAGAGCTGAATTCGAGATTGAGGAAACAATCACGAGAAATAGGAAAAAGACAACTTTTTTAAACAACAAAAGGATAAATCACTTCCCTTGCACAGCACGTCATACTGCACGTGACACCAACAATTTACGGGACGCGAAGCGGCGAAGTTGTGCAAGTCACGGGGACTGTCATCCTTGATGTCAGTGATCCGGTAATCTACAAGATCATCACTTTTTTCGAACTGGCTTATTGAATGCTATCACAACAATCATGAGTGGGAGAATACTCTCCCATAGGCTGGGCCCTCTCTTGCGAAACGGTCACCTAGCTCGCCATATTCATAATGCAGGGTCAAGGACCGGTGGCCTGCTACGCGCAAACAGTGGCGCTGTTAGAGGACGCGCCTGGCCGATAGGCTCGAATTCGATTCACAATGTTCCAGCAGTCCGATCAATCTCGTTTGCTCGCATGCTTCCAAAGCTGGCCATGAAGCTAGTCAGGATTCCAGCTATGTTTGGCGGTGCAACTGTCGCGGGTCTGGCATATTTCCAGTACCAAGCAACCCGTATGTTTTCCCTGGATCAAGGCATCTACAAAGTCGTACCATGCTAATTTAATCTCACAGAGGCCGGCAATTATGCGATGGATATCTTCAGGCAAGCTTCGGATACTGCGGGGAACACAGCGTCAACCTTGTTCCAAGGACTGCAAGATGCAGCTGAGCAGACGCAACGCGGGTGGAACAAAACAACTGAGGATATTGAGGTCCCAGAATGGCTGCAGAAAATCCTCCGCATTGACGAGGAGTCCGAGTCACGGAAGGGTAATTCGTCTGGGGGAGGAGGCAAACCGAACGAAAGTCGAGCTGGGACTGCCGCTGCTGCTGCAGCTACTACAACGGCATTTGGCTACGACCAGTCCGGCGAGGAAGATACACGCTTGGAAAGGGACGCTGCGGAGGATGACCAGATGATGCTTCTCACGCGCAAAATGATTGAAATTCGGAACATTCTTCAGACAATCGGTCAATCCGGTACCCTTACACTTCCATCGATCGTTGTCATCGGCTCCCAATCCTCTGGCAAGAGTTCAGTCCTCGAAGCTATCGTCGGTCATGAATTCTTGCCCAAGGGATCCAACATGGTGACTCGGAGACCCATTGAGCTGACCTTGGTCAACACTCCCAATGCCCAAGCAGAATATGGCGAATTCCCAGCGCTGGGCCTTGGAAAGATCACAGACTTCTCTCAAGTTCAACGCACACTCACAGATCTCAACCTTGCTGTCCCGGAAAAGGACTGTGTGTCAGATGATCCCATTCAGCTCACAATCTATTCACCTAATGTTCCGGATCTTTCAATGATTGATTTGCCAGGCTACATTCAGGTTGCAGGCCACGACCAACCTCCTGAGCTCAAGCAAAAGATCGCCGACCTTTGCGACAAATACATCCAACCTCCCAATGTCATCTTGGCGATCTCTGCCGCCGATGTCGATTTGGCAAACTCCACGGCGCTTCGGGCCAGTCGTCGTGTCGATCCTCGAGGTGAACGTACCATTGGTGTGATCACTAAGATGGACCTTGTCAGCCCCGAACGTGGACGCGACATACTTTCCGATAAGAAATATCCTCTTCGTCTTGGTTACGTGGGTGTCATCAGCCGCATCCCTCAGACAAATGCCCTTTTCTCCAGAGGCTCTGGAAATATCACTAGTGCTATTCTCAAGAACGAGCACGCGTATTTCTCTGCGCATCCAGGCGAATTTGGTCCACACTCAGAAGTCTCAACTGGTGTCTCAACACTACGCAAGACGCTGATGCAGGTTCTTGAACAAACTATGGCGTCCAGCTTGGCCGGAACAAGAGACGCTATTAGCCAAGAACTCGAAGAAGCAACCTACGAGTTCAAAGTCCAATATAACGATCGACCGTTGAGCGCCGAGTCCCACTTGGCGGAAAGCCTTGATGGTTTCAAGCATTCTTTCAAGGCCTTCGCGGAGAGCTTTGGTCGACCGCAGGTTCGGGAGATGCTCAAGTCAGAATTAGATCAAAGGGTCATGGACATTCTGGCGCAGCGTTACTGGAACAAGCCGGTCGAGGACATGGATGTGCCAATGTTGGAGTTGGATCCCCTTAAAGATCTTCCCAAGGCCGATCCTGAGTCTCTCTACTGGCGCCGGAAGCTGGATGCTTCTACTTCATCGTTGACCAAGCTTGGAATTGGTCGGCTGGCCACAACCGTTGTTGCCAATGCTCTTAACAACCATGTGGACTCACTACTCGCATCTTCCACGTTTGCGTCTCACCCTGGCGCCCATAAGCAGATCACGGATGCTTGCACTAGTATTCTCAACGACAGATTTTTCAGCACTAGTGACCAGGTCGAAAACTGCATCAAACCCTATAAGTTTGAGATCGAAGTTGAAGATCCCGAATGGGCCAAGGGTCGAGACAATGTGGGCCGAGTTCTCAAGGAAGAGCTCAAATCCTGCGAATCGGCCTTGAAGCACGTAGAAGACGTGATTGGTAAACGCAAACTCAGAGATGTCATTGCATTCATCGACAAAGTACGCAAAGGCGATGTTGTATTGGAAGGCAATGGCGAGGGCGGTGCGGGTGGCTTCAGTGCTGCCTTGTTGGAGAGAGGTAAGTTTTCGATCAAATCGCTCTATTTGCCAAAGAAACCAAAAAAACTAACGTGTGTGATAGGCCGAGAGGGTCTGTTCCTCCGCGATCGAGCCGACCTCATCAAGATGAGACTACTGGCCGTACGATCTAAGCAATGTGCCACCCAAAAGAACAAATATTACTGCCCAGAGGTATTCCTGGATGTCGTCGCCGACAAGCTCACTTCGACGGCCGTTCTGTTCCTCAATGTTGAGCTCCTCTCCGAATTTTACTATAATTTCCCACGCGAGCTTGATTCCAGACTTGGTCGCCACCTCTCTGACGCAGAAGTTGAGCGCTTCGCCCGCGAGGATCCCCGCATCCGCCGTCATCTGGATATCATCCGCAAGAAGGAGCTGTTGGAGTTGGCTCTGCAGAAAATCGAGAGCATTCGACAGCTTGACGGCCGCAATCGAAAGCCCGAGCGTGCGCCTCCTGGAAAGGAAACACGCAGCCGTTGGAACCTCTTCTAGAGTACAATATGTGTTTACCTCTTTCACCTGTGCGCGCTATTTCTGCCTTTGGATTTTCGATACCTACCTCGCTAGTATGCTGTTCTGCTGGTTCTTCTACCTGGTCATTTCCTCCACCTATTCTTTACCCTTCTCAACTCTAGGGGTGTTTCATCTTTGATATTCGAAATCAATTGTACATACACAGTCAAATCAATTGGAATGATCGATTTTCATTAGCATTGCTTGATACGTATACCTAGTATCTATAAATCTCGGGCTTCCGAACGGGCGTGCCATTTTTCAATTTGCTTCAGGGCTGTAGTGTTAAATACATTAGCTCCAACAGATAGAAAGCCCTGGAGAGCTGCAGGTGTACCTAGGTACTTGGAAATGAGCCAAATGTGCCTACAATAGAAAGCACGAATCAAGCAACTGGGTGCATAGCAAACTACAAAGGAACACATTGAAAAGTAAAAGGTCCCAAGTCATACATGCAATTGAAGCCTGAATATCCAACAAAGTTACGTATTTATACATGTACAGGAGACCAATCTCGACCAGCCTCAAAAACAAATTGCCAAAGATAACAAAAACCGATCCAGTCACACCATCTACCAAAGTCTGTTCTCATCAAGAACCTTCTCCTTCTTGGTACCAGCAGCGGACTTACGCTCCTCAGAGGAACGGAAGAACAAACTGGGACCCTCGAGGGGCTTAAGCAGATGCGAGAGGTAACCCCGGTGCGCAGGGTCACGGTAATATTCGATATCGCGACGCTTCGTAGGGTCCGGCAGACGGAACGCTTTATGGTTGCGGCTCAGGACCGAAGCCCAATCCTTCTTGTTCGGCCCGACCTGCGCCATACGGTACAGTTCCTCGGAGCCGCTCTCGCGTGCCCACCGATCAGAAAGGAAAGTGTGTGTTTTGCCATCTAGGATGCGACGGATGGAAGAAGGGGTGTAGTAGCGGGTTGAAACGGAACCGCCGGCGGCTTCGATGGCAGCGATTGCGGAGGCAGAGGCGCGGGAAACAACGACGTGGATAGGCTGCTTCAGGGCGGAGGCGCCGTCGCCGAGGATCTTGACGCCGTCGATGGGTCGGCTGATGCAGCCGCTTTTGTAGAGCTCTTTCATGGTGATTGGGCCTCCGGGGGAGAGACGGCCTTGGTCGATCCAGTTTTGAATGCGTTCGAGGTTGACGGTGGCCATTTCAACGGAGAAGCTGGGATATTAGATTGCGTTGGTGATGAGTGCAATTGGGATCTTACATGTTAACACCGCCACGCTCGCCGTGGACGATGATCTCGGGCGTCTGTCCACCATTGAAGCGGGCGGGGACCTTTCCGTGCTGTCCTTGACCCTTGTGACCGCGACCGGAGGTCTTACCCTTGCCGGAGGCGGGACCACGACCTCGACGAATACGCTTGTTGTAGGCTGTCGGGTTGTCGGAGAGGGAGGCTAGGATGTGAGCATTGCGGGTTTGCTGGAATTGCGGGAGAAGGAAGGCGAGTGGTGATGCCTGCTGGAAGGGTCGAGTAGCGATTTTAGTGAGCTGCGAAGGCAGCCCCATCAGCCAGGGAGACATGGTGGTAGATCTGTAATGGGCTGCTGCTGATGTTTGTCTCGCGGGTTTGCGATGGTTTCGAGATCTTTCGGGGCGGGTTAATTTTGGTCCGGTTGCCCTAACTGTCACTCGCAAGCAGACAACATACATTTGAAATATCTATGTTTCGCTCACTCAAATTTTGCTTGTTGAAAATTTCCTTGCGGTTTCAGGACCATCAGAGCTATGCTCAAAATAGATTTCATGTTCGTGATCCGATGCATGATGGAGCGAAATTGAATATATTGGACATTGGTTGCTCAAATTTGTCCAGTTGCAACATCTAACAAGTGCTAGAAAGCAGGTGAGGCCGGATTTCCATAGGCCGAGTTTACGTACTATCCATGGATGTAGATAGGGTATAGAGGGTAAATCAGAAGTGGGGAGAAGAGTACCAGTGGTAAAATTCTAAGTTCATTGTATGATGCAAAGCTAGCATTAAAGCCGTATGAGATACTCCAAGGATATGCAAATGCAACAGCAATACCAGATGCCCAAGGCATCGGTAACAAAAATCGAAAGAACGCCGCTTGTGCCTGCCCTGAGGGTAATTCATCTGCAGGGAGACCAAGACCAAATCCGTCTAGAAAAAAGCGCCAAAAGTATGCTAGATAAAACTCGTTAAAAGCGGAAAGTGTGTACAGGAGAAGGCAAGTGAGAGAACGGTGTAGGAAACGTAAGGTGTACAGCGAATGAGATGTTTTGTTGTCTCGTATGTCGGGTCGTAGCGCGGTCAAGTCGTAACATGAGATAGGAGCGGGGATGTTGTTTCAACCAGCATAGCTGGAAGGTGGATAGATAGGTTGCAGATAAGGAGGGTTCCACGCATCAGGCTGGATATAAGGCAGAAGACCCGTTTTGCGGGAGGTAGTACCCTTGCCCAGTGGCTGATAATGCATGTGATCGAATGGGACGCTGCGCTGCTGCTGCAATGAGCTTGATGGCGGTGGGATCAACAAGGTGTTCACTGAGCGCACAGGTCGGTAGGGTGAATTTCGATTGGCGAGGAAGAAGGAAGGAGAGAGGTGATTTTGCGGGGTGTGAACAGAGTAGGCAGATACTGCCGGGGAGACTGCGGCAGAGGACACGCCGTATGAGCCTGGATGGTGCCGTCCAAGCTCTGGCAAAGTGGGCGCCGTGTAAGTGCCAGTTTGCATTGGGGGGACGGAGAGAGGTGGCATCTGCTGCCAGTTCTGCGGACGGTGGTACATAGGAGGCATAATTGCCGGGAGATGCGAAGGGGTGGCAGAGGGAAGGGACTGAGGCGTAGAGTAAGAGTTCGGGAGGTGAGGGGCTTGGTGCGGAGGCGGAAGACGAGACATGTTGCTCATGGGCGCGACCGGAGCCGATGTGGGAGTCAGGACAGGTGGCAGAGTGGGCATGGCGTTCATGTTGTTTGCTGGGGCCGTCATTGAAGGAGCCGTGGTGGCGGAGGACATCGCAACCCGCTTGGTCGGGTTAAGGTCGTCGTTCTCATCACGGCTACGCTTCCGTGAGCCTCCCATGGCGAGATCCCCACTCAGTGGCTGAGGTGGCAGCGAGTATGGTGGCAGCCCATTCGAGGGCATGTACCAGGCAGGCTGTGACTGATGGCGGAAATCGCTGCTAGGCGACGGCAATTTGGAAGATGGCGATTGCGATTGCAAACGAGGCGGCGAGACACGGAGAGTGGCGGACTCGACGGGCAGCATGGACGCTTGGTTGAAGTAGTCGGCGAACAGACTCAGCTTGTTGTGCCACTTTTTCCACTCGGACTCTGAAGAGAAAAGATCATAGCGAATGTTGCTCAAGAACTCGACCTCCATGATGTGAATTTCGTGCACCGCAATGCCCGAGACCTCAGCCCACGTCTTATTGGTGTAAGTGTTATCGTCAAGAACTGAAGATTAGGTCAGCCAATGGTCCAATCAAATAGCGTATATTAAGAGCGGTCAGCCCGATAAGAAAATACTCACATTTATTGCCGAGCATCAACGCAACCGTCATCAACCGAAACTCGCTCCCCTTCTTGCCTTTGACGCCAGAGTTGAACTTCTTCAATCGATAGACGAACAACAGGGCCAGGAGAATCACATTTTGGCTGACCTGGGTCGTAGAGAGAATCGTGGAAACCCATTTTTGGAATCCAACGGTGGGAATTGCCTCGGCGACAAGAGAAGGAACAGGGTGCTGGTGATCTTCGATGGCTTGTAGTTTTGATGGTTTTTCAAACCAGAAAAGACAGGTCATCTGCGAATTAGTTCATTAGTTAGTTGCTGTCACCATATCACGTTCGTAAGAGCTGAAAGTCCATACCTGAGCAGCAAACTCAGCCAGATTTCCCTTGCTGTTATTGATAGACGAGGGAATGCGAAGCTGTGATCCTCTCGAGCTGGTCGATTTCTTCTGAGCCACCGGTTCCGATGAGGGGGCGTCTTTGGCAGGCGCAGCATGACTTTGGGGCTTCATGGCAGCCATCATCGAGGATGAGATAGAATCGAACGGGCGTGTGTTGCCATAGAGATGAGCCGGCATCCCATTCGGTTTCCCGCCATACGCAACGGGTGGCATGGCATTGTAGGTCACTCCAGTCATGTCGTTAGGAGGGGTTGGCAGGCCGCTCCGAAAAGGAACAGTCGCTGAAGCCAGGGTTGTCTTCAAGTTATTGTCGATTGGAGCCAGATTCGAAAAGGAAAAAACGTCCACGGCTGAAGACATAAGGAAAGAAGTAAGTAGGCCAGTCGACACATTAATGTTTCAAGCAAAGAAGGGCGTCGAAAGGAACCGAGTTTCATCCATGTTATGACAAGCAAAGAAATTCAATTGGGATGCAATGAAGGAGGATAAAGGTGAAGAAGAAGTGAATATAGGTCTTTCAGGGAGTGATGTATATAGAGCAGTCACGATAGGCCCATATAAGGAAGGCAGAGAGATATAGAAAGATCTCTCTATCCACTTTAGAAGAAAAAAAGGAATAAAAAAGAATTAAATCCCAAATGTGGTTTAATAAAAAAAAATTAAATAGTGAAATTCCTAAAAAAAAAAACCGTTCGAATAAAATAAGTCAAGGCATCATCTCCCAAGTCCCGGAGATGGAGAGAGAGTGAGAGACCACAGAGTTTGACCCGGACGCAGGTCCAGGTTGATCCTCCTTTCTGGGCTCGTTTGGATTCCGGTTTGGTTTGGAAAATTATTATTATTTTCCAAAGGAGAAATACTGATACCGGTTGATGTCAGAGCCACGGGGATGTGGTCACAAGTGGGTGCAACTAGAAAGGGTAGGTCGCAGAATGTTTACCTGGTCCCGGCCTTCACTATTAGCGCGGACTAGTGGAAGCAAAAATTGATTGGGAAAACAATAATACAAAGAGAGGGAGTAAGAAAAAAAACCCCATCTATACCCCACGTCAAGGAAGACCTATATCAGATCCAATAATAAGGCCAATAAATTACTTGCAAGGAAAAAGGGCTAAAGGGGGAGGTTTGAGCACAGTGGCTGATCGCTAGAGGAATGGGCAAAAAAGCAAAGCCCAGAAAGGAACAGACCAATCATAAGGAATGAGGCAGGAGATCAATTACCCTAAGAAGGTGAAGTGAGCCAGAAAAGAAAGGGAATCGGAAGGCTCGGTAAGAATGGTACATTCATGTACGAAGGCAACATGACTGTTACCGCCCACTTACGAGAGTTACGATGATTACGGAGAACCAAGCCAGCTGAAAGCCAATGAAAACGCTCTCAACGGCTGCTGAGAACCTCTTTCGAAGTATCCGGTTCCACCCAAAGTACCAAAAGTCTCACTTCCCTTGAGAGGCTGGGCATCTCCTTCTCACTTCTCTCTTTGTTTTCTGTTTAATTTATCCCGTGTACGACCCATGGTATACTCTCTTCACTCTGGACCTTTTGCCATGACACGGTTACGTGATCTAGTACTCCCCGAACCCGTTTCGCTTTCGTTTATATGAACGCGTCTCGCGTTTCTTTTGACCGGACCTCCTCCGGGCAACTTTCCGGTTTCTGGGTTTCAGGGGCTCAATACTCCGTACCAATGTTGATACCTCGGGAGAGAGTGAACTAGACCTCTGGCTTCTGATTCGTGCGGCTTTCATGCGCTTGACTTCCCACCAAGGATCCCACTGCCTATTGGCTACAGGGGGTTGGCGACTAAATGCCGTTACAAGAGTACGGAGTACTCCGTACAGAGGAATACAGAGGCCATACCTGGTAAGTTAGGTGTCGGTATTTGTGTCCCGTCCAAGCGCCCCCCTGTGTTAAGCCGAGGAGTGGCATACCGTGCGCACGCTGGGAAGGCCGTTTTACTGACTCCGGCTAGACGGGTGGGAAAAGACGTAAGGCAGTGAGTTGCACCTGTGATCTCAGAAAAGCCGAAAATGTGCCCAGATCGGCTGGAATTGGATTCCATCGGCTACTTCGTGGCGTACCATCCCTTCTAGACACATATCCAACCATTCAGATTACGGACACCGTGGAAGTCTACGGTTATTGTCCACTTTTTTTTTTTTTTTCTTTTTTTGGTTGCCCTGGGGCCATATTTGTGTATACTGTACAGTTGTAAGCACGGAGGACTAGTTAGTTAAACCTCCCTTAGACGCATGCAAAAGACATTGACTATCCACTCAACTCGCCAAAAAACCTTCATCCCCAAGGGATCATCGGGTGGACTGTGAGAGAGACAGTGTATCACGCCACCAGTTCACGTCCGAAACCAGCGGTTTGGGTAACGTCCAGACTTGACGATCCAATTTCACCTAAAGGAACTTGCTGGTTAGTTAGATAGCGGAGGAAAGTTGATCGGGAACGAATTTCAATAAAATTGATTTTAGAATCCATCCTCCACTCTCCGGGCTTCTGAGCCACCGCCACGAAAGTTGTTTCGTTTCCAGAACCCCAGACAGAATTCAAGGTGGATCGCAAGGGCCAAAAAAAGAGTCCACCGTGTCATAGGTGCTGGAAGCATCATTGGTCATTTCTTTCTTCCTTTTTTTTTCTCAAAGTCATTGATTGATCTTGGGACTGAAAGACAGGTTTAAATTAAGAGCTGACAAGTGATTGGACAAACGTACAGCAAGTGGTCCCCTTTAGGCCTGTTTTAGGAAAAGGGCGTGTTCACTGGTCACAGTCATACAGAAGTCAGCCAGCTCGCCTCGCTTCAAAGGTTGGGGTTCAACTGGGTCTTGTTTTATTTTATTGTTTTTCTTTTCCTTTTGGTTGCCCGGAGCTTTTCCTTTTTGCTTCCCATTCCCGTCCCTCGATCTGCAGTTGCTGACTTCTAAATATTCGGCGGTGATTGGCTAGGCTCACTCTTTCGCACGTCCTTTCCTTCTCGTTGGTGGGTCGGAAATAGAAAAGGAGTCTGCCATCCCGGTTGCGGTACGAGAGAGTGCTTCATTTCGAGATTTGCTTTGTGCTTCCATATTTCCATATTTCCACATTACGCTATTTACTACCGGAGTGCGACGAAGTTTGAGAGGTATGCTCCACATAAAGTTTTACCTGTCGCCTTTCAGACCCGGCACAGTGCTACAGTACGAGTACGGAGTACGGAGTCGTTGTCAGACTCACCTTGTTTCCTTCCTAAAATTCCCCAAATAAGAATTTGGATTATTCGGCCCTTGGAAGGATCAGGTCTGGAATGAAGTATCCCTGCACTAAACATTGTAGAATCCCAGGTTTCCACCGATGATCACTCGTCTAGGCGGGTTGTATCCTTGACCATTGGCGCATGCAGACTGCGACCGCCATCGTGATACCCCCGTCATTGACATAGTCATGAAATTGAGGGTACGTCGTATACACTACATTGTACGGATTACGGAGACGAGGATGCACACGGAATGTACCCCATGGAGGGAAATCATCCGGCCTATGCTCATATGTACGTTTACATGAGCTCTCACTCCACGCCTCAGGTCACCGGGCGTCTGCGAACAAGGCTTCGCACTTTGCAGAACCACCTTTCTTTCCTGATTGGTGACAACTGGATCTTCAAAGTTTCTGGTACACTTTGTGGTGGGCAGTGTTCGGAAAGACGTCAAATCCCTGCTTAGTCCTTAATAATGGGGGTTGGAGTGGTTCCAACTGAGCAAAGCTGAAGCCGATCGCTTATTCTACCCACTCCGTATGGAGAACATTGTCGTATGTATACAGGCCTAGGGAGGAGATACCATATCTTTTTCTTTCTGCAATGTGTGTAGCAGCTATATTGGTGCATACAAACCCTCAACTGGCTTACGCCGTCCCATCACAAGGATGGGTTTGTGGCTATATTAATTACGCAGCCTGACACCCATTATCCTTCATCATTACACAGCGGGGCTTGGATTCCGCGCTCTGCGCCCGGCTTCTACGGTTTCTTTGCTACATGTAAGGTTGGTAATTTTGAAACAATTGGGCTTTGGTTCTTTTTCGACGTAACCTATCTCATGCGGCAACGTAAAAAAATTAAAAAATAAAAGCCCTGGAGTTCAACACCTTGTCCGAGGCGAAACCATACAGCGGATCTCAACGCCGTGTTCAACCACCTTGCTGTCTCTCTTACCTAGCACGGCTCCTTGCATCTTTCCCCATCCTTGCGGCTGGGCCTTCGCAACGAGTTGTTCGTGATGACAAGGTAGTAAATTGGAGACTTTTAATTGATTCAATCTCACACTTCGTGCTCCGTACTATTCACTACGACACACTCCGTGTACAAGGTAAACATTGTATGCAAATGGGGTTCTCCGCTGTCCCGCCCAATTCCGCTCAACCCACCGGTAGTGTATATCGTCACAAGTGTGTGCATATGTCATTGCCGGAATTCTTTCTGCGCCGAGGTAATATTGTGTACGGAGTATTTCTGAGCTGAAATATATTGGACAAGTAGCATAGGGCTACCATTAGTCTCCTGGTGCCACTCGATCCACTCCAGGCTCCCGGGTGATGAAGGAGACGGCAAACAATTCCTAGGATCGCCCCTTCAGCTGGTCGCAGATGGAAGGATCCTTTTTTTTTTCGGCGGTGTAGTTGTTAATTTCCACGTACTATCACTATACTAGTTAATTAGGCCCAGCAACAGGGGTGGAAGTTAATGGGACTAATTGGTCCGTGATTCAGAACTGCAGATCTGGTCCTTGGGCTTGGGAGCCGAAGTTATAGATCACTAATACTATTCGGAATACGGAGTTATGGACAATAATATCAACATTTTCAATTTTCTCTGACGTAGCTGCTCAAATCGCATCCGCATCTACGGAGTACTTCGTATACACTGTTGTATCTGATCTGTACTGTTCGTGCGAGACCGCTTGGCGACCCGATCCATGGATATCTGTACGTGGTAGCGTTGGATTCTTTGACTCCTACGGAGTACGATCAGACTCAGTCCATAGTACTCCGTATGCACGCCACGGGTTGCCTTCAGTGTTTTGACCAACCGAGTGCCCAGGTGCAGGCGCCCCGACCCAGATGCGCTTTGAGGGCAAATGCAAATGAGCTCAGGGAGCTTTGGGCCGTGTGACAAAAAATCGCAGTCATCGAGATCCATCAGTTGATGTCTTTTTGAGGCTAATCCCCGATTCCAGACTCTGTGCTTCAGCCCCCCCGCGCGCGCAGGGGCCAAAACCAAGGGAGGGGCATCCACAGCTCTCGACAACAAGGCAGAGACAGATAACTACTCGGGATTATCATTAATCATCCTCGAGGGGTTAACCTTTTCTGATTTGCTTGATCAGCTCGGAATTGGTCTGGATCCAACAAAGCGCCCCGGGCCCATCACATACATGTAGGAACATGCTGACAGGGCCTTGAATCTTGACTTTGAAATAACCCAAAGGCTCTTTTTGCTTTTCCCGTGTTGTGCTCGCAATTTGACTTTGGCGGATTCACGAATCTCCTTCGTACCGGTTGACTCTCCGTGGGGCCTGCTCGGGGTAATCAATGGTGGTTTTCGCCCCCCCGCTCGGTGGCTCGTTGATCAACGCGGTTCTGACGGTGTGGAATACATCACTTGTGTATCTGGACTATCTACGGTTTCCGGTTCGCTCCATTGTTTTGAGCACGATACAAATATAGTAGAATGTGGGGAGCGGCAACGGTAGTTTAGCCAGTACAGTGCAATTGTACGTAGACCTGTCTCAGTCGTCGCTTTCAACATCTAAGATTAGCCGTCGAGTCTCAATCACGCTCAAATGGGGCAAAGGTCTTGAAGGTTCTAGAGCCCCCGATAGTGGAAGTATTAATGTTTGCACCGTAATTTGTACATGGCGGTCACAACTTGACGATCTCTCGGAACACTCTGCTGTCCCGGCATCCGATAAGTTGGGAAAAGATTAAAAATCATTCTGCCTGGTACGGAGTAGTTTCAATGTGCCTAGGGCGAGTACGGAGTAGTTGGGATTATGAACATCGGTGGAGCAGCCAACGCGTACTAATTCACATACGGATCCGGTGCACACGCATTGGAGCGCACAAGGATCACATTCCCGTCAGCATCCGGAGCCACTACTTGTTTTCAGTTGGATTTCAAGATTTTCGGTCCTACTGAAATGCTGAATCCCAAATACCCCAAAAGACAATTTGTTTCAGTTCCATCGCCATTTGTCCTATGGGAAATGGGTTGATTTTCCCCGGTCCAAAACGGGCGCAATGCCAGGTACAGTCCCGAGGCAAGCTGGACTCATTTCCAACCCTCGATTGAGACTCGTGCTTGATCCCAAATAAGATGCCCACTAGTGCCACTGCCTTTTGCCTGAGTGGGGAGATATGGAACTCGGATCACGGCGCCAAAGCAGAAACAGACATCCTGAAAGGAAACCTTGGTCCTCCACAACCTTGACGCGGATCGACGGATGAGAGTCGCCTGCACAGCGTCATGGAAAAAGCGGAATTACACTGCCCGCATGTCACAGTCATCGCTCACAGATCAACCACCGCCACTTTCTACTCGTAACGGCATCCATTTTTCTAGTCATAAAGAAACTCCGATCGACGATTCATTGAACCAAAGACCCATGATCCAATCATGGGATCTTCTTCCTTGGCCATTAACAAAGCCACTTCAAAGATACATTGATGGAGCTCATGAACCTAGATCTTTGACTCCCGGTGGCTGACGACGCCTCCATTCTCTCAGGTGCCCCCGAGGCGCCCCTAAGGCGTAGCCATTAAGTTGACCAGGGAACACAGGCCAGTGGCGGATTCGGGCCTCTGGCGTAACCGCTTTCTCATCCTTCGTGTTCCGTTCAACTTCTTGTCGGCAATCGCGGGTTGAGCTCAACGCAATGTCAGCTTCACAAGGTTGCTTTGTTGGGTAAATGACTCGTTCACTCCGTACTCAACCTGCTATCCTTGGTACGGACCGGGGTCCTCAGGTCGTCAAATCTGTTCCGGTTTATTGATGGCTGAACCTTTGCGTACTCGATCTCGAAGTGTACTTTGGTCATCGTGCTCGCGTTCTATGCGCTTGGATTGAAAGACGCGAAACACGACACTGCATCGCCGCGAAAATGTATCGCGACTCTTGCTTTTCGAGCTCTGGCTAAGTCTCTTGTTTTGCTCAGATAAACTTTTCATAGTCAATTCAATATCTTCGTCCATGTTACCCGTGATCTTGCTTAATGTCGGTCAGAACTGCGAGAGCAGAGCACAACTACACACAGCCATCGGGGATGCGGTGCTGGTACTCGGTACACCCTCTCTTGTCGGTAGGTAACGCAGTGTGAATAGCTTTGACCAAATGTTTGGATTCATCTCTCGATACAAAATCCAACTGCGTTATGAAAATCCGCCCCCTGCCAAATATCATCACCTTATCGAACTTGGAGTTTTGGGGACCTGCGAACACCTGCCCTATGTTGTGCCACTCGGTCTGCCTCCTCAATCCCTTCGTCGAAGCACTCGGTTGTGAATGCTGTTGTCGATTGTTTGTGCATCTTGCCGGCGCGGGCGTGTAAGGTTGAGACATCTTCCAGAATATCATCTTTGTGTTTCTGTCTGGCCTCACACATATGCATGCAAGAGACTCGCTGAGGAAAAACCGACATGGTTGAGCAGTCTCTTCGGATGGGTCGTCTTCCCTGGCAGGCACTTCTGGCATTTGACGTGATCTCAACGAGGTAAGTTGTGTGCAACAAGATACCAGTCTGGGCCCATGCTTTGGCATATCACACTCGTCAAGTGAAAGCTTCTCTCGGTTCCAAGGTGGGCCCGATGCAAACCGAGAACTGGAGCTGGATGGCGATAGGAGCTGAAGAATCAGTCCCGCAACGTCGAATTCCTGGGTGTGTCTTGTTTGTTGGCGGGGCTGGAGAGGTGGCTGGTGGAGAGAAGTCAAGTAGAGGAAAGTAGAAAGAAAGTCGACGAGCAATGCAAATCATCGGTAAGCTTGGTGCCAGGTGAAAGTAGAGGCCAATCAGACCATCCAAACCAATTGAAATGTGAAGTCCACGACCTCTTCCCCATCCGAAAACCAACACGCGCTAAGTGCAGAAGTTGTCAAACAATCAACAAACTACATGCCTCAGCAGTCAACAAAGCAACTATGAAACTAGATTCGATCACAACATTGAAATCAACCGGCCATAAAGCAGCCTGGCCTGGAGCACACATACGAATGCATGGCTTATCAAGACTGCTTTTCGGACGTGATCAAGATATATTACCTTTGGGAGAGAGCACTTCATGATACTGGTCACATTTCCATCACTTGCAGATATGTACGTCTCCAGTCACACAAGCAAACGCGCTTCCCCAAATCTCAAGCATAAGGCATGGTGAATTGAACTAGACGAGTGAGGAATAATACAAAATACGTTCCAAGGTTTCTATTGACGAATAATCCATCGTCAAAATTTCTGAAATGGTAGGTATGGCCTCGGGATAGCCCTAAAATTTTGAAACCTGAAGAAGTATATTTTTTAAGGTAGGAACCTAGGTAATGTTAGGTGGCACTTTTGAACACGGAGACTTCCAACCTTGGAAGGTTCTTTCCAGACTATTGGTAGATATATTTCGAGGTTTGATGCGTAGATTATTGTTTCATACCTAGGTACGGAGTATGCTACGGACATATCTCTGGCACACGTGAAGCCAAAGACCAGCGCAATTAAACCTTGAAAATAAACACAAATCCTAGATTGCCTAGATGCAGTGTACCACGTCTCACACGGAGACCCCGATACACACAAGGCAGCCAGAGACTTCAAGTAACACGCATGGGAAGTGGGGAGATGTGATCAAGCATCAGAAGTCCCATTGTATGTGCATATCCGCATGTGGACACATTCATACACCCGCCAAGTAGGGTATACCAGTCTGATTAGATACTTAATCGGCTTATCTGCGTTTGGGGCGGGTGAGCATCAAAACCGTTGTGTTTAAAATTGGCTTATATGGGCTGTTGTTATTGAAGCTGTGGTTACATTGCTTTTGGTAATTTCGGTTGCAGTGAGCCATACTTGCATGATATCGCAGTCTATAAGAGTGCTTGGGATCCCCGCTGGATTATATTGTGCTACAACTATGTCAGCCTTGCTTCGTTAGTTTGCCTGGTAATACTAGGCTTTGATTCCATGCATCCATGTTACCCCGTCATCTTGTGTTTGATCATGACTTGATTGCTGATACACAGTCAGCTTGTTCTTAGAGAGCCGAGCATTGTCCATGGTGAATGTTGGCTGCTTGGTGGCCTCGCCAATCATGGAACATATCTTGCTCTTCTTCGGGCTAACATGATCTGGTGAATCGTCAAATTTATATTTCCTGGAACACCGAGTCCTGCTCCACATTCTCAGTTGACTTGCTTCGTTGTCCGACTGAAGGAGCCCGCCATCTTCTCACTGGGTAGTCAATTGGTTGACCTGGACACTGGATCGGACTTGCTTCCGAACGCTTGGTCTGACCGAGACCACGCCGACTCGCATGAACTGAGACTCATCAATCTCGCCCTCGAAGCAACAAATCAGATGGGTGCGGAACATGGCGCTGCCAATAGGGCGTAGAACGGTTCCGAGTGCAGATGAAGTATCGAATATTGCCTCAGTATCTGTCCCGACAATTCTCGTAGACGGTGTACGAGAGGCTGAAGTGATCCAATATACCCCCATTCAAGGGAAGTGACCGGAAGGACAGTGACTGGACGCATCACAAGCCCGAACAAGCCCTGAAGATACGCCGGTTTTGGCCGAATTCTCGTGTGTACATACCAAGCTCATGTGTGATGGGAGAAACCGGGCCTCGAGGGACGAAAGTGGAGCATTATACTTTATGCTTCCCCAGATTTTATGACAAGACAGAAAGAGCTCAAGTGGGAGACGTGAACCATACTACTCGGTACTTCGACCGGACCAAGGGCTGCGGAAGGGAATTGCGGGTAAATTCGGGAGTTCATAGGGCTGGGGAAGGGTCCCCGGGGCCAGTTACTCTTAGTGATGAAGAATAGGAAATTGAGTCATATCAGATTGGACAAGCACGAAAAGACATATTCTTTTACCCCGAAACACTGACCGATAGACCGCGCCTGAATTTCCCTAAGGGGACGATCTCCTCAGCGGTTAATTTCTCCTCACCGGGAGATTGATGTCCCCTCAGTTCTCCAATTTTTTTTTAGCTCAATTTTTCTTTTTGAATTCTGTGATGCGGCTATTAGTAGCTTTACCGAGAAAAGTCCGCTGAAGCTGAACAGTTACAAAATGGGATTCGTATAGGTCGAGCAAGGAGGTCTACGTTCTTATGAGCAGATATGATATAATTTGGCAGAAAATAGGAGAAGTAGACAGTACACGAGTTAAATACTGCCAGCACGTAATCAACAATGTATTGGCTACCCCCTTAGCCCGGGCACACCGATTCGCCCAAAACAGTCAAATCGAGCTTATCAAAGATTTTTTTTTTTTGCATTAAATTATTATACAGTCACACCCTTTGATCTTCTACAATCCATCTCACTTTTGGTGTGTCCATTCACAATGGCTGGCAGCACGCTGGCAATCCGTTCCAAGATGGCTTTCACACAGCTGTCGACGATGTCCCGTCGATCAATGTCGACCTCTCAGCTTGCCCTTCGTGCGAAGGCGCTGAGCCCCGTCTCCCAATCCGTGTCGCGCGTCGCTCGTCGCACCTACGCCGATGCTGCTCCCACTCCTTCACCTGCTCCTAAGCCCAAGAAGCGTTTCAGAGTCCTCCGTTGGGCCTGGCGTTTGACTTGGCTCTCCGCTATTGGTCTCACTGGTACCGTCGCATACAGCATCTTCGAACTCCGCTCTCCTCCGGATCAGTCTCCCCCGACCCATCCAAGAAGACCCTGGTCATCCTCGGTACGTTTTCAATTGCAGGTGTCCGAGCTTCAATTGAATTGCTAACGCGACTGTGCTTTAGGAACTGGCTGGGGCTCCGTCTCCCTGCTGAAGAAGCTTGACACTGAAAACTACAACGTCATCGTCGTCTCTCCCCGTAACTACTTCCTGTTCACTCCCCTGCTGCCCTCATGTACCACCGGTTTGATCGAGCACCGCTCGATCATGGAGCCTATCCGCAACATTCTGCGCCACAAGAAGGCCGGCGTGACTTTCTACGAAGCCGAGGCTACTAAGATCGACTACGAGAAGCGCGTTGTCTACATCAGTGACGATTCCGAAATCAAGGGTGATATCTCGCACACCGAGGTTCCCTTCGACATGCTTGTGATCGGTGTTGGTGCCGAGAACGCGACCTTTGGTGAGTTGTTTCTTCAGAACTTCGTCGGTCTGTGTACTAACTGAGACGAACAGGTATTCCCGGTGTTCGTGAGAACTCTTGCTTCCTGAAGGAGGTTGGTGACGCTCAGAACATTCGTAAGCGCATTATGGACTGTATCGAGACTGCTTGTTTCAAGGACCAGACCGAGGAGGAGGTCAAGCGTCTGCTGCACATGGTTGTGGTTGGCGGTGGCCCCACTGGTGTCGAGTTCGCCGGTGAATTGCAAGATTTCTTTAACGACGACCTGAAGAAGTGGATCCCCGAAATCAAGGACAACTTCCAGATCACTCTCGTCGAGGCTCTCCCCAATGTTCTGCCCATGTTCTCCAAGCAACTGATTGACTACACCGAGTCTACCTTCAAGGAGGAGGCTATCACTATTCGCGCCAAGACTATGGTGAAGGAGGTTACTGATAAGCACATCAGAGCCGAGGTCACCAAGCCCGACGGATCCAAGGCTATCGAAACTATCCCCTACGGTCTCCTCGTTTGGGCCACCGGTAACGCTGTCCGCAGCGTCGTCCGTGACCTCATGAACCAGCTCCCCGCCCAAGCCGAGTCCCGCCGTGGTCTCCTTGTTAATGAATACCTTGTTGTCAACGGTACCGAAAACGTTTGGGCCGTCGGTGACTGCGCCATTGCCAACTACGCCCCTACCGCCCAGGTTGCCGGCCAGGAAGGTGCATTCCTCGGTCGCCTCTTCAACACCATGGCCAAGAGCGAGGCTCTCGAGAAGGAACTCGAGAACCTCTCTGACGCCCAGTCCACCGCTAAGGGCGACGAAGCCCGCAACCAGATCCTTGACGAGATCCGTGAGCGCCAGAAGCAGCTCCGCCGCAACAAGCAGATCGGACCTTTCCAGTACTCCCACCAGGGTAGCTTGGCCTACATCGGTAAGGAGCGTGCTGTGGCCGATATCAGCTGGCTGAGCGGCAACATCGCCAGCGGTGGTACCATGACCTACCTCTTCTGGCGCAGCGCCTACCTGAGCATGTGCTTCAGCAGTAAGTTTCTATCAACTCCAACAATTCAATTTCCAAGCTAACATCTCCCAGCTCGCAACCGTGTTCTCGTCTGTGTTGACTGGGTCAAGGCCCGTCTTTTCGGCCGTGACGTCTCCCGCGAGTAAATCCGGGGTTGACCTGTAATATTGCAATATCTCTTCCCTTTCTCAGGCTATATGCCTCCCGATACATTCACACAATAATGTGTCCTGCCATGTCCCCCCCCCTTATGCCACCCACCATCTTTGTCCCTACATTTCTTTGCACTTGTAACTGTGATAGACATTTCCATTTTTTCTTTTTATGTTCATCTTCCACTGGTGCTTTGAATAGCAACTCAATGTAGAGGGGGAAACAACCATTCGCCTGATCTCTTTTTCTTTCGCTTTCGGTCTAATTTGGGGAGCCCAATACTCTGGAGATAGATAGATACAATAGTTCCAAGGCCATCATTCCAACGCTTTCGCCTCCATCTAGTTCCAAGGACTTTTCTGTGGTTTTCAAATTTGTAGCCGTGGTCGTTCTTGTCGGTAGCTTCTTGGTTCTTTTCATTCAATCCCCAGGGCTCATTGCTGGCTTTTGCCTTCCAAGGTTGAATTAATTAGGTGGCCTACTGATGATGTGCCGAAATTACAAACGTTCATGTATTCCACCAACAGCTTTGGAACAAACAAAAGATGGCGCTATGACTTCATTATATTGCGTGTTATATGAATATCAGACTCAACATTGAGCCAAAGACTTAGCAGAGAAGGAAGACGTAGTAAACCTTGGAAGCGAGGTCTGCAGAAACAGTACCGCACATGTATCAGAGTACGCCATAAAACATGATCGCCTGACCGAAAAGATGTCAAACGAAGGAACAAATTGTGAGGGATATAAAGGACGAGTGATAATAAGATGTAACGCCGCGCCTGCTGGAGTAAAATCATGATCGTCCACGTTAAACCGGTACCCATGCCAAAACCAAAACCGAGAACGCGCTGCGAATGGGGAATATTCAAATAGAAGTCATGTTAAAAAGAAAGGAGGAAAAAAAAGAACAAGCAGATGCTGACAATCTTGCAAACTGCAGTTGGGGTATCATAGTGATTGGAAGAATCTTTCCAAGACCAAGCGCCCACTATTGAGCGTTGGCAAGCCCGTCACGTGTAGGGAGTAGAACGTGAGAGTGAATGGGGCTCATAGCTTCCATACGGTGTCTGAAGATATTTCAGCAGACTCGGCGATTTCTCGCAGCCAAGCGCACTTCAGGACCTCTCCGATAGTCCAGCGCTTGACGGGATCCATTTCAAGACAGCCACGGATCAATTCAAGGGCGTCTTCGCGATCTTGTCGGAGGTGGCCGTCGACAGTGTCTCCGAACACAGCATTCTGATCCCAGGTACCGCTCAGTATATTCGCCTGGATGCGAGGTGCGAATGCGTCTTGGAACGGTCGCGAGCCGACGACGACGGTGTAGACAATCACACCAAATGCCCAGACGTCAACGGATGGGTGGATAAGTCCGTCTACAGACTGAAGGAGCTCAGGCGAGGCGTACTCAAGACTACCTGCAATACTGGTACTGGAGCCAGCTGGACCCATTTGTTGAGGTGGCGGACGGTCAGCTGCGTCCTCGTAGGGGTCAGGTGAGTCGCCGCCATTATCGATGGACATCCATTCAGCCATTCCAAAGTCACAAAGTACTAGGGTTGAAGAGACGGTGCCATCAGGGCCGGCGATGGGGTCAAGGAGACAATTTTCAAGCTTGATATCGCGATGAACTACTCGTGCGTCTTCGTGAAGGTAACGGATTGCACAGGCCAGTTGGTGTGCATATTTCTTGGCCAGTGTGGAATCAATACCAGAACGGTTTTGGCGAACCAGGTCAAAGAGCGTGCCACCAATAGCAAGTTTGGTGAAGCAGAACGTGGCATAATCTGTTTCGTACACGGCATCGAGCGTCAGTACATGCGGGTGGCTGAGGTACCGCCAGACTCGCACTTCGTGGTCGAACTCGGCTTGCACTTGATCGTTTTCTTGCTCGCTTCGCCCTGAAATTTGCTTCTTGACGATCTTGACGGCGAGGGTTTTCGTTTCACCGTGCTTTTCAGCCTTGTAAGCCTCCTTAACAGTACTGAAACCACCAAATCCGATTTGCTTTCCGAGAACATAGTCATCTCCGACCATTTGACCTTCATCGTCTGGCTGCGAGGCAGGCTCTTCACGACTGCCCCACATAGAGAGGAACATGCTGGCTGGAGATTTTCCACTGGACATGGTTGAGCGTCGGGAGCTGTGCCGGGTAGAGTTCCGAAGGCTGCTGCTGCGGTCGAGAGTTGAGCTGCGTTTGCTTCCAAAAGGAGTGGCGATAGCTCCAGACCAAGAGCTGCTGCGATCTTCGGGTGATGCAAAAGACTGTGTTGGCGATGGTACACAGAATGGCGACAGCATTGTGTTGTTGGATTCATCGGGCGGGGTTCGCGCTTCATCCGTAAGCGGCGATACAGTCGACTGCGAGGTGAGAGATGTCGGACGACCGATTTCTGAATTCATGGTTGAGCCGTCCTCGGGCCTGGTGAAGGTCTGATGTCGGGATGATCCGGTCGGGAATCCCCGATCTTGGGACCGCTTGGGGCTCCAACTAGGAGACTCATCTGGATGATGTGCGTGGTCGTCGTCTTGCGAGAGAGCGTTGCGGAGCCCAGAGCTGCGTGACTCGAATCTTTGTGGCGGTCGATTCTTCACATCTCCGACAGAAAGCGGCTCTTCCAGCGGGATCTGTTTGCCGGACTCCACGGAAACAGTTGGGTTGAAAGAAATCGATGGTCGACGAGACTGCAGATAGCTGTCAAGTGGCGACCCCTGAATCTCATCGGGCTTGTGCGAATAACTGGAGGTATCGTCGTCGGTGGCGATATGCTCGTCGGGGCGAGGGACGGCAATGGGAGGGGTCACCGAGTGTAGATCACTTAACAAACTGTGGTCTTCATCAGTATCGCGGCGACGCGCATGATCATGAGATTGATTGATATGTTCGCTCTCGATACCGTCGCCTGCTGATGTCGCTTTTCTTCCATCTTCATTTGCCCATCGCTGATTGCGCTGAAACGAGGTTTCAATCCTGAGGCCTGCCAATCCACTTGCCAATCCGGCCCTTTCGCTGTGCGCCATGCCCTATGGAGGATCACGAAGCAGGACTTGGTAGGAGTATGTGAGCCTGCTACAGGCTTGCAGTAGGGTCATATAACCCTCTGCTTTTCGGTTTTTCCGTTGTACTTTGCGGTGGTTTAGAGTCGAAGTAATTTGTGGGGTGATAACGTATAAAGTGGAGACAGAAAGACTGATAAAGTGATGTCAAGAGAGTCGTGAATGTAGAGAGTCGTAAAATCTGGATATGGGGTAGTGGAAAAAAAAGGGACAGGTTGAAACGCAGTGGGTACAAACAAAGATAGTTGGAGAGGAATCAAAAGTGATGTATTCGTAAAGTAGAGCCCCAGAAAAGAGTGACGAAGGACCCGGGGAGATCCGGGGAGGAACCCCGCCAAGACGAGAAGGAGTCGGAGGATCACATGACTGCGGTGAGCTGATGCGTGGCCCTGCCCTAATTTCCCGAATGGGGTCAAATTCACTACGGCCGAGACTAGTGATATGGTGCGCAGTAACAACAATGGTCCCCACAGTGATGTAGCTATAGATCGTTTTTTTCTCAGCCTCGTGCATATAATGCAATTGATATAGAATAGTCCATAGAATAAGCGCTGACCCAATGTACAAAGTACAACATGTACACGTTGTAGACCCGGACAATAAGAGCATTGACCAGGTACGTGCCGTCCACGAGTTCAGGGGTTAACTCCGTCCAGCGCCACGGTTTAGCCGCGCGCAAGGGGCGCTTGTTTGGGTGAATACCTCCTTTTGATTCTACTATCTCGAAAGGACATTCCTATTCAGACTCGGCGTCGTGCTTTTGGTAGACGCAAATACCGTTCTTTTCTTTCCATTTTCTCTTTCCTCTTGTCGCTCTGGCAGTCACTTCTTTCTTCTCGTGTGTTGGCTTGCTGGCACGAGGTGCAGACCAGCCCCCACTATTAACAAGGCACTGTCTCTCTTTAAGGTCAACCACCCCAGTTTTTGGCCCCGGCCGGTTTTGACAACACCCTGGGCTTGTGTTTTGCTAGGATTCAAGATCTAGGATCTTGCATGACCCGCGACTGGTGCATTGCTTTGGTCCGGCGCGTGTCCGTTGGCTAATTTCCCTGGACCGCTACTCCTTGCACCGGCCATTTGTTTCCTTTCCATTACTCCTAACAACACACTCATTTTACCAACGTCATGACGAGGCCTCAGATTATCCGAGCTGGTAAGTCACACCTCCCTCGTATCGCGACGCCAATTGGGGGCAACAGGCGAAAAGCTGACCGCCACGTTTCATAGACACCTTGGATCTCCAAGATCACGATGAGCCTTCCGCTAAAGACCACACCAAACAACCTGAACATCCACAGCCCCTTGGGAGCGGCCGGCCTGCTCCCCATCAGGAGCTCTCTATCCGCCACGCTGAACAGGATTTACAATCGGAGATAAAAGGCGGGCGAGACAAAAGTGAGAATCGCAATGGCAAGGACGCGGAGGGACACTCCGACGATGAAGACGAGGACGAGGATGACAACCAGTACGAGCATGAAGACGGAGATCTCGCAGACGGTGAAAGCGATGACATGATGGACGACGACATGATGGACAAACTCTCTAGCTCACCTTCCATTGATGACGGTACGTAAATTGTTTAACGGGGTGCTGTCCGGCTCTTTGCTGACCTCTAACAGAAGATATTGATTTTGAGTTTGTCTACGCGCTTCACAACTTCGTCGCTACCGTTGATGGACAAGCAAATGCCGCTAAGGGTGATACTATGGTTCTCCTTGACGACAGCAACAGTTACTGGTGGCTGGTTCGTGTTGTCAAGGATGGAAGTATTGGATACCTTCCTGCTGAACACATCGAAACGCCCACCGAGAGGCTCGCCAGATTGAACAAACACAGAAACGTGGATCTATCTGCGACGATGCTGGGCGACAATAACGAAAAGTCCAAGAATCCGTTGAAAAAGGCTATGCGTCGTCGGAATGCGAAGACTGTCAATTTTGGAGCCCCGACGTACATCGACGCCTCCGATGTCGACTACTCGTCGGACGAAGACTCCGAACATGGCGATTTCTTCGACGACGAGACTTTGGATGGTGAAGAAGAGGAGGGACAAGATCAAGCCGAGGATATCGTTGTGGAGCCTCTCAGGCCAAAGGGCCAGAAAGACAAGCCCACCGAATCCTTGGACAATCACGAATCGCATGAAAGACAAGATTCACAGCTTTCGGGGTCCGAAAGACGCCCGTCAAGTGAAGAATTCTTTGAAGCGGAAGGTAAGAACGGCGGCTTTCTGGGGCTTTTTCAGAGGTTGACTTCTCCCAAACAGAACCCACCGTCAGTAGATCCAGAAATGGCACTGTACGAAACACCGATTCATTCTTTAAGGACGACACTGCCGAGCCAAAGAAGATTTCTCTTACTCCAAATCTCTTGCGTGACGCACGTGATGAAAATGGCATGAGCACTTTGGCAGAATGGAAAGAGGTAAGCTCACTCACCTGTATTACCCAAGAGCATCATATTGATCATTTCTCAAAGCCTCGCGGAAGTCTCGACTCTCTTGAAAAGGGCACTAACCCACAAGAGAAACTGAAAGAGAAAGAGGAGAAGAAGCGAAAAGAGAAGAAATCGGGGATGCTCAGCGGGCTGTTCAAGCGTAAGAAGAACAAAGATGATGTCGACGAGCCAGAGAAGTCCACTGCAGACTCGGGATCCCGCACCTCGCCCCAGCCAAAGACCTCGATGGAGTCCATGTCGTCAAAGTCTATGTCGCCCGATCAGCAGCGATCCTCCAAGGAACAGCAACGCACCTCCAAGGAATCCCAACGCACTTCAAAGGAATCCCAACGTCCGTCAAAGGAAACCCAGCGTGCTGGAAAGCCCCAGAAGCACACAGTCAACAAGTTGATTAAGCAGCCTCCGGGCATCATGAAGGTTGACACAGATCTCGATCCAGATATGGCCGAATTCAACTCCAATGAAGCTTTGCAGCGGAATCCAGGCGAACAAAGCATTCGACAGGTTCCGCAACACGACGAGGAAGAAAGCGGCTACGAGGATTGTGACATTGTTTTGCAATCGCCCATTAGCCCAGCTAGTACTTCCAAGGACCCCTTCGCTACTCCCCTTGAATCCATGGACCCCTTGGCCTCGCCGGTCGACCGCCCATCTAGCAACTCTCAATGGAGAGGACCTAGCGAGTATGGCGAAACGCCGGCTGGCTCCATTACTTTGACATCTCCTCCTCAGAGGTTTGAACCTTACACGGGAGGGACCGGGTCTGAGTCTCCCGTCAACATCTCTCCAGTGGATGCCTACATTCCTGTTGGAGTTGAGGGCATCACAGACGCACCACACAGCACACGCTCTCTGTCACCTGAATCGGCGCCCTCATCACCCGAGAATGACACCCAGTACCAAAAGACCGTCACAACAACTCCTGGTTCGATCGACACGCTCTCTGTGGATACCCCAACCTGGAGCGACTCTAGCCTGCGGTCATACATGGATGAAGAAAACGACATTCGTGACTTGTTCATCATCGTCCATGATAAATCAAATGTCCCCCCGGCTGGTCCTGATCACCCTATCACCGGCCGTCTGTTCAAGGAAGAAAGTAAGAGACTCAAGGAAATGAACAACGAGCTCGATGAAATGCTCGTGAGATGGATGTCACAACGGTCTCGGAACTCTTCCTCGGCACGTAGCATGCAAAGCGCAGTATGATGCCGGGTATACCTCTTCTGAATGCTTCATGATGAAATTTGGGGTTGTTGTATTCCAACACAGGCCAGGAAGCTCTTGATTGTGCTGGGCGCATCATTGTCTGCCAGCCGTGGTTCATTCTTTTCATCTTTCATCTCTATTTACCCCCTCCTCATTTGTATTTGCGTTGACTTGTCACATTTTTGGTGCAAGCTTCCTGCATCTTCTTCTCCATCGCCTCAGCGATGTGAGTCTGAACGTCTTAACGGCCAGCCCTGTTTACATTTGTCGATCTTTGTTGTCTCCTTTTTTTTTCACCGGAATACCCCCGACACATTTTGATTTTATAGGATCATGACGTATCTCACAGTAGAATACCAGGATTTACCAGCATGACCAAAGTTCTCTTTCTACCCTAGGTGTATATATGCAGGGACTTAACCTTGGAAGTAATCGAAATCTGATTGAAGGGCAACCTCCAGGCTTGGAAGAGTATTCAAGGGTTCCTGCTGGAGATGAAGGGTCGTGCGGGCAGGTCAGCCACAGCCGTGGACTATAGATCCACATGTCAGCCGATCTCCCGAGGCCATTCATAACCCCCTTTGTACATTCAGTCTTACAAAGTGAATAAAAGCTCAAAATGTGGAGCATCTGAACATCAACAGTGGAGCTTGGAACAGTAAAGGTAGTCGCTTCAACTCCCCTCCACTCTTACCTGCCCTCAATTTGCCTCCGCGCCTTGAGCACCGCATTTCTTCTCGCAATAGTATGTCATCTGTGAATATCAGCAATGGTCAACTATCATTTTAAAATAACCTTACCTCATCACCTCCAGTATGCCACCCGGCAGAATTGCAAAAGTTTCCGTCCTAGATTCTGTAAGTTCAACTGTCTCTGTGAGCCTTTCAAAGCAAGGGAAACCTACAAAAGTACAATCGGGGCACTTATCCCATTGCTGGTCACCAGTATTGCGTCGGCTATACAAGTCGCAGGCGCACTTGGTCGCTTCTATCGCGATATCATACTCCTTATACCATGGCTGGGTGGGGCTGAAGCTGTTACCTCCAGGAGGTGGGGTTTCTCTCCTGTTGGTGACACAGACTGCAACGTTATGCAACTTGGCAAATGTCCTAAGGGCATGATGAAAGATGTCAGACGTTTTCCTTTTCTAGACACAAAGGAAGAAGAGAAGATACATACCCTCCAACAAGAAGCGACAGAATGGATACTGTTGTGAGTTGCATAATAAAACCTTTGAGTGTACAATCCGGAGAAGAAAATAACTAGAGTATGAAACTGAAAGACTTGGTTTCCATCAACGCAGATGGGTATGAAGAGCCAGGTATTTAACCAGCCGATACTTCTTGTCCGACACTCATGGATATGCATCTATCTCCTATGGTAATGAGCATGTGATTTACAAAGAACACTTGGCGTTAGAGTCCACTTTTTGACAATTTAGTCTCCATCGAATGTGACCTCAGTTTTCTCAATTCTAACCTTAATATATCAAGAGCTCTGGAACCGGTGCCAAGTGTAGATCTGGGAAAACCTCGGGAGAACTAGTAGCACAGGTATTTCCAAGATTTTTCTGCCACAACGTTATATGTGTGTATAGGGTTCAAAAATGAGGCAATTCGTCGCACTGCTTTCTCTTTTTGTCAATCACGTAAGCCCAAATGAGGTCAACATCTGACTTTTGCCAAGAGGATAATCATGACTATACTGTCTTCATGACCATTTAATTGGCCCAATTTAGACGGGCTTCATCTGTATCCGAACAATTGCCTTATTTGGCGATTGGGGCTTCGGTTCTGCAAGACGGATTGCAGAGGGTTGCACTGAGATATTTTCGAAAGTCTTGGGTTCAAGAATCGTGGATATGCATATCGTGCACGTAAACAGCAATCGGTCCTCATTGACCAGATCCACAACTCTCAATAGAGTGTTTACAGGTCTGATATCATGCAGTCCCACTGATCTATGGGGCCACGGATCTATGTGGTAGACTTGGTGATTGACGAATAATCCTTTATAATCCCTTCGATATTCCAAGGATGGAAAGCTTTTCTATAGCATCCATCACTTCATATCCCAATCCAACTTCTCAATCCCATTTCCTCTCCGTCAACAATGTTTCTTGCCAATATCGTTGTTTTTGCTGTAGCCACCGTGGCCAGGACGGCACCGGTAGTTGAGCAGGGTCTGAACTCCATCAGGTGGACTCCAGAGCATATCCTCCAGCCAGACGAAGTCATTCTCTTTGGCGAGGGCCGAAGTAGGTATCCATGGGAAAAGAACGGGATCTGGTATTCTAGAAAGAGGGCTAATTGATATTTTCTAGTGGAAATTGTCTCTCAAAGCGTCTACAATGATATGGTTGCCGCGGAAGGGTATCCCCTCACCGCGCCTGAAATTGAAGAAGCTTCTCTTAGCTCTGCCGACAACAGTAGCTCTGAGATCGCTGCCCGAGCTTCATGTGACATGACCATCGCAACAGTCATCGACAAGACAGAAACCTTCATCGACTGGGACGTCCAGATGTCGCCCGTAGTGGCCGGCGCTGGCTCCGGCTTGGAAGTCTCCGTTGACATGGGTTATTCTGTCAGCAACTCTGTTAGCGTAAGCGCCGGGCTCGATTCCACGTTGATCTCGAATGGACTGAGTGCATCGACGGGGGTTAGCTACACCCGCGAGTGGACGACGGACACCGCAATTTCTATCAAGGGAACCGTACCAGATGGTTACCACGGTGCTATGATTACCAAACCCTACAAAACCCGCCGCAGTGGCCGGGTTCTGAAGGGTTGTATTGGCTCGCAGACGCAGACCGGGACTTTCTCCGCTGATTCGTACCAAGAAGAGTCTCATAATGGCGTTGAGTGGGTTTCTGGTTCTATCACTCTGTGTATGAAGAAAGAGTTCCCTCTCACTCGCTGTACAGGGGGTGGAACGTTTATTTGAGGAGGCCGAGATGCGGTCTGGTTTATCGTTTTCTCTGAGGTGTGTGGATGGAAATGAGCACGGGGATTTTGTGTAAATTAGCTTTGGTGGACGAAGAAGAAGTGATTGATTCCTATCAACTGCTCTATGGACTACTGGATTCACCAGAAAACTACAAACATTGACCTGAGACAATTTCAAGGCTGTTGCTATCTCAACACAAGCTCATGGCAGAATTATACAAAACTTGTTCCTATCGAGTCCTGTGAGAGGTCCATTCAACGTATGTGACTAGAACTTAGGACTGAAGAAAAGTCTCATCCATCAATCAATAGATGAATGGAAACCGAGTCTGTTACAGTGTAGCTCATTGCGTAATGACTATGCAGACGCTTCGTTTCTAACCGAAGCAGGAACTCGGATCCCGAACGCCTGAAATGAGATCACCTAATGCTGAAACAAAGGCTGATGTGAAAAGAGCATGTAATCAGCCTATTCCTGTAGATCCTGCACATTCTGCAAACCCATAAACATGAGAAATGGCCAATTGATGCCGCAATTTGCCTCCATATTACGTCGGTTGGTGTGTACAATCTTTTTAAGAAGAAGGGGCTACTGGGTTCTCGGCACCACTAGACTAGATAGGGATACCAGTATGCAGTGGGGGTAAAGATGGGGTAAGGAGTTCCAATGAGCTTGCAAACTAAAACGGGGGCTATAACTTAAAATATTAAATTATGTACGGACAGAAGTTCCAAGGTTGAAGGACAAGTTCGCTGTGGGACTCGGCAAACCTAACGTAAAACCGTTCAACGGAATTAGCAATTCCTGGGAAAATTAAGAAGGGTGAGACAACTTCATCTAATCAGTGTGTTGATATTACTGACTAAAGAATATCCGCTAAACATATTGAGGTATATCGAATCCACATTCGGAACAAGCTCTAGGTTTGGGGCCCGGCACGCCAAATGGGATCTTTATTTTTCTTTTATAGCATATCCAACGGATGTCCCTGGCTTCCCTGTTGGGTTTAGCACCTAAGCCTGTCGGGACATCTTCGGATCTTCTGTGGAGAGGCGAAGATATACCAGGGCCCGCTTTAGGTATCTTTGAGATCAATCGAGAACGATGTAACGTTCCAAGAATCACAATAGCCAAAATCCGACTATTCTTTCTGATGGGCAAATCTGATGGGCAAATCAGACATGACCAAGATCGAATTGCTCAGGAAAATAGGAGATGCATGACTGTCACAGGCTCACAGCGTTGAAGATAGTTGTCGATCTTTATACTTTCTCTGACGACCGGATCTTTTAGCTGGCTATGATAAATAGGTTGCCATCCGCAGCTGTGAAGGTTAGTTCTTTATCTTTTCCACTCTTGTTATATCTCATACTGTACCATGTCATTGCTCAAGACCCTCATCGCAACTGTCGCCCTTCTGGGGTATGTCCAAGCTGCGGGCGTGTCAGGAACCCCCATTGGCTTCGCCTCGGGCACCACTGGTGGCGGTAGCGCTGCTGCTGCTGTTCCGCGTGATATCGCTGAGCTGACCAAATGGCTAAGC
The DNA here is from genome assembly GCF_028827555.1 of Penicillium brevicompactum. Classification (NCBI taxonomy): domain Eukaryota; kingdom Fungi; phylum Ascomycota; class Eurotiomycetes; order Eurotiales; family Aspergillaceae; genus Penicillium; species Penicillium brevicompactum. The sequence goes on from NW_026623208.1 coordinate 701,037, forward strand.
GATAGCACTCCCCGTACGATCCTTATTGATAAGGAGTTCGACTTCCGGAAGAGCGAGGGAGACTGCAAAGACTGCAAGTGCTGTATTCCTTCGTCCAACACCTGTGGTAGCGCCGGCCAAAATGCTATTCATGAGGATGACTCCAGCTGGTGCAGTGACTACCCGGCTACCAAGTGTACCTATGATAAGGCCGCACTTGAGGGCCTTTCTGTTGCATCTGACAAGTCTATCGTTGGAGTTGGCAAGGCTGGCGTCATCCGCGGCAAGGGATTGCACCTACGAGGTGGCGTGAACAACGTTATTATTCAAAATATCCACATCACCGACTTAAACCCTCACCTCATCTGGGGTGGTGATGCTATTGCTCTGGATGGCACCGACAAGGTCTGGATTGACCACGTCAAGGTCTCTCTTGTTGGTCGCCAGATGTTCGTGTCTCATTATGATGCTAGTCAGTGATACTGATATTATTCTACACCTATATTTACTTACACTTGAATAGATACCCATCTCACTATTTCGAACTCGGAATTTGACGGTCAGACTAGCACGTCTTCTTCTTGCGATGGTCGACACTACTGGACAATGTAAATTGCGCTGCTAACTTATCACATTACTACGAGATACGAACTAACCAAATTACAGCCTCGGATATGGCAAAGGCGACCAAGTGACATTCACTGGAAACTACATCCACCACACCTCCGGCCGCTCCCCCAAGCTCGAATATGACTCCTTCTGGCACGTTTACAACAACTACTGGCTAAGCAACACCGGCCACGCCTTTGATGTCCGCGAAGGCAGCAAAGTCCTTATCGAAGGCAATGTCTTCGAGGATGTCAAGACACCTCTCCAGGCGAGCAAGGAACCGGCCAAAGTCTTCTCCGCTAGTGACAATGACGCCTCTTATTGCAAGTCTAAGTTAGGCCGCGAATGCTCCGCTAACTCACTCACTAAGTCTGGTACTCTCTCTGCCATTGATGAGTCTGTACTAGAAGCCTACCCGAACGGCGAGAAGAATATTTCCGTTCTTAAGGCTAGCAGCGTTAAATCCTCAGTTCTTTCAAATGCTGGTGTTGGTAAGATATGAGTGTGGGGGTGAATTCAGTGAATTGTTCCCCAGTGGGCTCTGAGTTCGAATTTCTGACCGCGTGAACTAGAGGGTATACTCGGCCTTCTTCGTCAGGAGCCACTTTATTGGCTTGGAAATGTATGATAAGTGCAGAATAGAAAGTTGAAATATCAGGAAAATCATGTGATAACTTTGCTGAGCCGATCAGCAAACTACTAGATGTCTTTAATCTCGGCCGAAGAAGCACAGATAAATGTGTTGAGAATCAATGCTCATGGTTCGAGGTGTTTGTCTATTCGTGGTGTTTGTCAAGTTATAAACAAGTAAAGAGTCTCTGAAGCTCGAAATGTACTTACAAGCACCTACTGTAGTGGGGCTTATGCTCTCCCTATTGACTTGCTACTTGGGTGTTTTCTTTTTGATATTGATGATGTTGTTATGTCACCAGCTGCTACTTTGCTATGTATTTGTCTCTTCGCGGGCCCGTATGACTTGTGACCAAGTCATGTGGGTTAGCAGGAAGTAACGGGTAGTAGGCAGTTGATCCCTACTTCAGAGAATTATGCTATTCTGCCCCTCACTTCGAACTGGACTTCCCGATCTCTCCCATTGGTGCTCGTTTCCTGGCACCTCTTACTTTTGCGCGGCTAAATCGACCCATGCATCTCAGGGTGCACATGAACGTTGATCTTCACTCGGCGACCATGTATGATTAAAAGCGAAGAAGTCAAGTAGGTGATAGCAGAAGATATTTACGATGAGGCGGATCGCAAAGCAGCCCTGGAGTAGTTCTATTCTGACAAAACTAAAACAGACGGAGGAAAGAAGAAGAGAAGAGGGAGCGACCGAGAGAGAGTGTCAACTAGCCTGCCCTGTCATCAGACTCATCACCTGACCTGGTCACCACCCATCTCTCAACACTGCCCAGGTGGGTACATAAATTACCTCTGGAGTGTCCTTATGAGCGAGTGTTCTCATATATCCTTCGTGCCTACTCCCTACGCCATGGATAACGATCAGTCGCAGAACCCTGTGTATGGCTACCAGCAACAGCCACACATGTACCAGGAACCATATCAGGAGCCATACCAGCCCGGTCAGGACCCGTATCAGGTCTACGCCCCTCAGCAAAGTCAATACAACCTCGCGCCAGATCCATATGGGGCACCGCTGCAACGCAGCTACACGCCAGTCGGCCAACCAGACTACCAGGGCCCGATGACTCCGGCTGGATATCAGCCTCCACAGACCAAGACTCCCGAAAATGCAGACTACTAGTGAGTACCGAGCCACAGCGACGACAGGTCAGCACTGACTGACAACCCCAGCAACAACCACCCATATCACCCAGATCAACCACAGTGCGCATCATCATCAAGCCAACCACCCGCTGTCCATGTATCAGAGGCAGAAGATACTCAGCGCGGAATGGACGAAGGTTCAGATCGGGGTTTGGCAGGCTCGCTGGCCGGTGGGGCAGCGGGGTATTACCTCGGGCACAAGAAAGAGCACGGTCTACTGGGAGCAATCGGAGGCGCACTGCTGGGCAACTTCCTGGAAGATAAAGTGAAGGAGCGCAAGGACAGTGACGATGACTCTAGACATGAGCATGACCATGAAGGTCGTCACCGGCACCATCACCATCACCATCATAGTCACCGTAGTCATTCCAGGCACAGTGGGCACTCGCATGGCCATTCTCACAGCTCGCGACACAGCAGTCATTCTCACGGTAGTCATTCCAGACATCGTGGCGAAGATGAATATTAGGGATTAGTGATATGGAGTTTGCGGGGGTTTCGCTTGGGGAGTATGGTCATTTTTATGCAGCCCTCGTGCTCACTTTTTGATAAAGGGAGATACAAGCTATGAGTTATGCAGACGTTGTCATTACAGACTTTCAAGATTTTATTTGATTGAGAGAATATTATTAGCATTCCGGTGTTTCATATTCGATTTATGTTTGAAGCTGCTCTTGACGTTCCTGATATGAGGCTGGGTACACACTGTCGACGTCAATAGATCCACATGTGCTTCCAAGGGTTGTTCTGTAAATTTGAAATGAACCACGTCAAGGCCATGAGGAATGAAATATAAAGTATTTAAGTAAATGGAGGAAAAAACAAACCTCGAAATGTCTGAAGCGAAATTTTGGAAGCTAAGACCGCCCAGCTGTTGCACTAGGTAGCCCCCGTTGCCTTCCCAGGTGGGATTTGCTATACTATAAAGGACTTAAGACTATATTCAAAAAATCCATATGCATGATTCAAGATTTTCCTCAAGAGCTTCACAGATAGGAGTACTTACACATGTTTTGTTCCTCTAGAGCGGCAAGTAAAGGGAAGTATAGGTGTTCTTCAGGGCTTGGTCGATCAGGTTACGGAGCCGCGGGTGGTCTGTGCTCCCCGTGATTTCTTCTCCAGTCGCCGTCACCAACGCAACTTCAGACATCTCTCCTATCACTCCCATTATTCCCATATTTTTCATATCTTCTTATCATCTCCAAAATGTTTGCTCCAGGTATGCTTCACTTATACTCCGCACCCGCAGAATCAATACCCGACTAACAATCAAATTCAGGTCAAGAACAGATCTCCAAGGAAGAGATCAAGGTCAGCACGCTTTAGCTCCGGTGCCAAGGCATTTGTATCTAACATCACTTCCAGGCTGGTGAGATCGAGGCTAGCCAGACCGTCCAGATGGCCCTTGCCGGTGGTTTCCTCCTCTACCTCTGTAAGTTCAGCGCTCGGCGGTGGAATTCTTGGATCTTCCACCGCAGCACGCAGGCAAACCAAGCATGATTCAGTACCAGAAACTAACTGCGCTTTCAAATTCTAGCTCCCTTCGCTGTCGACTTCGTTCGCAAGTTCCTTTAAGCGGTTGACCCGCTTTCAATCCCTCCTTTCTTCCTGTGCGCAGCGAGGCGCTGGTTACGATTTCGCGATCTCGTGCAGGGTGCTTCGTCCTCCCACCGATTAGCACATCTTTTGATGCAATTTCGATACGATGGGGCATAGGCAATGAATGGAAAAACCCCGAACCCCATTCAAGCCCACATTTACATCTGGCTGAGAGTGGCGGCCTGGGATCTGTAACACTACTACACTGTATATGTTTTTGTCATTTGTGTCTTGGATATAGAGCAAATAATGAAATTGCTATATGCTGGACGAGAAGAACGTCAAATGGAAAAATTTAAAAAAAAAAGCCCATATTCGTGTAATCAATTGTATTCAAATATGCATTACATTCACCTGGCCCCAAGAACGCCGGTACCCCGATGACCGTGGACATCTAGTCCAGAAATGTAAAAAAAAAAAGATGTTCAGATAGCACAGCAAGAGCTACCGCACTATGCTTAGTGTCCAAAGGCCTTCTCTGTCTCCTCAAAGTCGCTTTTGATGGATTCCATTTCTTTCTGGAGATGCTGGATCTGAGAGTGGTAATCGTCTAGAATCTATGATCGATTGTTAGCGGGACCATTATGGGCTGGGTTGTTGAGTCGTAATGAACGTACCTTCTTTGCTGTCTTCAGGGTATTCTCGTCAATATCGTCTTCTGCCTGCGTCACGTTCACACCAGCGCGATCCAGCTCGACCTGAAGGCGCTTGGAGTGCTCGTGGATAGCCAACATACGAGCCCAAATTTCTTCGGCGCGACCGTTGAGAGACGGGTCAAACACATGGCGTTCTAGGTCAAACAACTTCTTCTTCAACTCCTCCTCTGCTTCATCCATAGCATAGCCTCGGTTGCGAAGGATCTGGGTTTTGGCGGCAAGAGCAAGGCACCGCTTGCTCAGGATGATGTGCTTCCGGCGACAATCGGCGATCTTGACAGAAATGTTGAGGTCGTGCTTCGAAAGAAGTCCCGTCAGGCAGTTGTTGATCTCATGCAGGCGAGACTGCATCATAGTGAGGAAATCCCGTTGTCGTTGAGCGCGCTTTCCAAGATCCCAGAAACCTTTGACAAGCACGGGGACATATCCTGGGCCCGGTCTCTTGCGCAGGGCTTCCTCCCATTTAGATTCATCATCCTCAGGACCAGGCTGGTAGAAAGGCGCGGCCTCCTCCCCGACATTGTTATACAGATAAGCTCGGAACGGTGAAGTCGAGCTCGGAGGGTCCCATTTATCCTTAATGATAGCGACTTGCATAGGAACAGTTCGGTGTACTAGAAGTGTCTCAGTCAGTAGGGTTCGACAAGAAATACATATGCAACATGGTATCTCACCTCCGGTTATCGCACGGCCGGGAGACCAAAGGCTAGAAGAAAGAGAGGGTTGTTGCTGCTGAGTTTGTGGTGTTGCCATGGTAGTCTGACCGAATTGCGATTGCTGTGGTTGCTGCGCTGGTTGCTGCGCCTGCTGTTGCGCCTGCTGCTGCTGACCTCCAAACAGCCCACCAGTAGGGGCAGTCGACGGTTGCTGTTGGGGTTGCTGTCCGAAAGCAGATGGTTTGTTCGCACCACCGAAAAGAGATGTAGATGGCTGTTGAGTGGCACCTGCGCCGAACGCTCCAGTGCCTGTCGATGCTTGGTTCTGCGTTCCGCCGAACAGAGACCCGCCGGTCGAGCCCGTAGCTGCCGGGGCACCAAATGGACTTGGTTTGTTTGCACCGCCGAACAACGAGGTGTTTGCCTGGGGTTGGCTGCCGCCAAAGAGTGTCGACATGTTAGGCGATCAATACGGGCAAGGTGATTTCGCGAAGAAAAAAAAAAGCACGAAGACCGAGCGCGTCAATCGCTTTCTGAGGGACTGGCGCAGTGATATCACGAGCACTGAATGGATTTGATGACAGGCTCAAATCGCATAGTCCAGTGATTAAGGGTGGTGGAAATCAAAGAGCCGAGGGGTTTTGGATGGAGCTCTGCTGCCGAGACAAGATGAGATCCAAAGCTCACTTTGTTTGGGTCACGTGATTGAATATACCCAGTATCAAGCTCCATCACCTATTTAAGGTGGAATCCATATTTTTTAGGTGTAATCAGGCCCTCAAAACATTTCAAACAATTTGTCTATCTTACTTTGTCTATCAATCCCACGGACAGTTGTCAAGTCTCAATATCAGTATGTAAAGCGCCGGGCCTCCAACGAAGATGACCTAAGCACATCCCATCGGCCAATCAGAGTCGAGCCAAAGAAACCGACCTTTCATTCCACCGCAGCCCGCAGCTCTCGATCTCCAAGTCCTGCCTCAATTGCACCTCTTACCCCTCGCAGTCGTTCCGACCAGCTACCGTCGCCATGTCTAACCGAGAAGCCCGGTATGCATACCATCTCCACCTATCGGTCTCTGTCCAGTTGGACGTGGAATACTGACATCCCTCCGCGCACAGCTTCAGTCAAACCGTCCTGGTGGACACCACCCCCATGCCCGACCACATCCCCAAGGTCGAGGAAATTGGTGCCACATCTGCGCCTCTGATGAGCGCGGCCTACTTTATTGGAGACCGCTGCAAGGCTTACAATGACGACTTCATGAAGTGCAAGGACGAGTCCAACGGCCGCGGAGAGTTCGACTGCTTGAAGGAAGGCCGGAAGGTCACGCGCTGTGCCGCTAGCGTGTATGTGCCCCCGGATATCAAGTTCGCTTTCCATTGAGCTGGAAACATTAACCCGTCGCAGCATCAAGGACATCAACACCCACTGTCTCGACCAGTTCAAGGCCCACTGGGAGTGCCTCGAGAACAACAACCACCAATTGTGGGAGTGCCGCAGGCCCGAAGTTGCGCTCAACAGCTGCGTCTTTGACAAATTGGTATGGTTTCTGCTTTCCAGGCCTCGAGATATGCGTTCACCCTGCATCAATCGCATTCGCCGTCACGTTGGGACGTATACTAACACACCTGTCTTCGCTCTTATAGGGATTGAAGAAGACCCTCCCTGGCGCCCCCGAAGGCCAGGTTCCTGTTCACCTGCGCCCGAAGCAAAAATACGCCCAGTACCCCGGTCCCCAGTGGTAAACACTCCCTTGGTTCACTTGTCCTCCTAGACTTCCCTTGATTACACCCTCACATTTCTCCCTCATAATCTGGGCTTTGTCTTTTTCCTATATCAATGTTTTATTTGGATGCTCGACCGACGAAACGGTCCATGTTTGTGTAAATATCTCCTGGCATCATGAATGGTTACATGATTTTCTGCAGCATTCAATGTTCCTTGTGTCCACGTGAGACTCGAGGAGTATTCTCTCTACTTTGCTGATATTTGCTTGCCCCTCCTTGTGGAACTTGAATAGTGCCGGTCATGGATTGGGGTTCATAGCACCGAAGCCTCGGGTTCTGTCCGCTTGAAGTCCTCGGTCACGATCGTAAAAGAAAAAACAAACGACAAGGGAGCCACGCTTGGCCGATGCTACCATCCACTTCCACAAGATGTGGTCTCACTGGTTTCTGAGCCAGGACGCTCGGAGTCAAGACCAGCGTCCACAGACTTAGTATCACTCTTGAGAGACAACGCAAGACGGTCAGCAGTCGTACTCACAGCTTGCCTTGATCTTATTGCTAAGCCTTGTGTAACTCTGCTTCTACCCATCCTATACGACGCACAACTGTTAGTGTCAGTAGATTTCATGCGTCTAGCCGTAGAATGACTTCAGGTCAGATTGAAGCCGACGAATCATCTATAAGAATGTGTTTTGTATTCAAACACAGACTAGGAGGTATATTGACAGTCACAATCAAGCTAACCAGTACTTCCTTGCCTGTTCGTCAAAGTTGTAGCCCTGGCTGGATATGGACCTTTCTCAATTGATCAGACTCGGTGCTCTCAGCGAGGCTGCGTGTACTCGCGGCTTAACCCCAGTCCCCTACACAATCTCGATCCAGCCTGGACTCACTTTTATGGCTCAGATAAACACTTAGCCTCAAGCGTTCTGTGGCGCCGGAATCAAAATAGCTCACCGGATACGATCTATACCCCGGAACAACCCATATCTCAGATTCCTTCAGCTGATCAATGTGCAGGGGTTCAGCCGGCTATTCCAGATGGCAAACTAAGCCCTAATCCCGGGACTTCCGACTACTGGTGTAACTGGGAGTTGGGAGTGAGCTGAAACATTTCCATCCCCCCGACACTCTCTATAAAGGGGATATTGGGAGTCAATGTCAAAGCTATGACTGACCCAGAGGGATATCCAAACTCGGAAGTGTGGAAAAAGTCAGGATATCTTCGCGCAGAGCCTACCATATAGGCAAGTGGAGTATGCGTATGTAGGATAGGTAGCGCAAAACGGTCGAGACCCGATGTACCAATAACGGATCTCCGGCATCTATCTATAGCATGTCGACAAACAAGACTTACTGGAGGTAGGTATACACTATAGAACTACCTCCAGGAGATTCCGTGCGTATGTGCAACAATAGAGACTTACATATTCCCATGAGGGCCACCTTTTTATTTCTTTTGATTTTCAATATTTTAACTCTTCGGGTGAGTTACCTTGTCAACCAAATTCGAGCCGTTTAGTCGCTATGAGGCCGACAACTCTTGTTATTCTGTCACTATGGAACATAGTACACCGTGTTCAGGCAGCGGCTGTCTTTGCACATTTCATGGTACTTAACTTTACCAATCTATCTCTCATTTCTAAGTTTAACAATGGGTATCTAGGTCTACAATTCAGAGAATTTTACTCTCTACGACTGGGAGATCAACATCGCCGAGGCCCAAAAAGCCCATCTGGATGCATTTGCGCTCAACCTGGCGTACAACTACCCCACGAACAACCGCTCTCTAGAAAACGCATTCAAAGCGGCAAATACGCTGGATTTCAAGCTCTTCTTTTCATTCGACTATGTAGGAAACGGTATCTGGCCCGAGGGGGACGTAATTGCCGTCATCAATAGATACAGAGATAACCCAGCATACTACCAGCATAACGACAAGCCGTTCGTCTCAACCTTCGAGGGATCATCAAACGCTACCGACTGGTCTGCGATCAAGAAGTTCGCAGACTGCTTCTTCGTACCAGGCTGGTCTGCCCTAGGGGCAAAGGAAGCATTAGCTGTTGCCCCGGGTGTTCCAGACGGACTTTTCTCCTGGGCAGCATGGCCTGAAGGTTCTGATTCCATAAGTACATACGTCGACTCGACCTACATGCAGTGGCTCAAAGATGGAGGCAACTTACCATATATGATGCCCGTCTCGCCATGGTTTTACACCAACCTGCCAGGTTATGGCAAAAATTGGATCTGGAACGGCGATAACTTATGGTACGATCGATGGCAGCAAGTGCTAGAAATAAAGCCGGAGTTTGTCGAAATCATCTCGTGGAACGACTACGGCGAGTCACATTATATCGGACCACTACACGACGATGCATATGCAACCTTTGAAATTGGTGGAGCTAGCTACAACTATGCTGCCGATTATCCCCATGATGGCTGGCGGGACTTCCTTCCATTTGTCATCGACTTGTATAAGACCGGCAAAACAAACGTCAAGTCAGAAGGGGTCACTGCTTGGTTCCGACAGGCGCCAGGGAAGGCTTGCAAGAATGGCGGCACTATGGGAAATACAGAGACACATGGACAGAAACTTCTTAAGCCCACGGAGGTCATGCAAGATGAAGTCTTCTACTCTGCCCTGCTACACTCTGCAATTGCTGTGGATGTGACAGTCGAGATTGGCGGTGTTTCACAAGATGGGAAATGGAAGAGCACACCACCTGGCCAGATTGGCATTTACCATGGCAGCGTGCCATTCGACGGCAATACTGGGCAGGTAGTAGTGACTGTCTCGCGGAGAGGAAAGACAATTGCGGAAATGCGCGGCGCATCAATCACAGACTCTTGCATAGACGATATCCAGAACTGGAATGCTTGGGTTGGATCCGAGCTCACCAACAATCGAAGTAAGAATGCCACTACGACTACGGCCCATGCAAAGCCTACGTCTACAAGCAAGGTCTCCGCGGCCCCGGCTTTGCTGGCTATGGCAAGACTTCCGTTTACAGTGGTCTTTGTGGCTTTGGTTGCAACCATGGTGTCTGCTAGCTTGACACAAGCTGCGCATCAGAAGTTGTTCTACGCACCTATTGTGGATTCTCCTTTGCTTTACAACTCGCCTTATTATTATGAGTACTCTGAAGTATCGATAAGTCCTCATTACGCTACAAGCGACATCACAGGTATGGGTTACGATTCATCTTGGAATTTGGACAAGTCGTTTTAATTACAGTGGGTTTTAATTGGAATGTGCTACATACAGACCCTTGAGTTTCAAGGCTTCAACCTTGGAACCTTGGAAGGTTCTCAACACATGCTGTGCGAGGAATAATACTGATCTTGCGTTTTGGGAGTCATCCACCTGGGCATGGATATCGTTCTGAGGTTACATACACTGAAGTTGCCCGCTAATTATGCATCAGAGTTCTGGCATCTTCGTCCAGATCTATATAATATAAGCCAAAGAAAAAGCTTCAAAGCACCATACAAAGTTATACATGGTAACGACTCGGTCTATCTGCTCATCTAGATTCACAATCACAGTAGATAATCCTGTAGGCCCTCGAGGTGTCGACACATCACCTCAGCTAACCCTAACACATCTAGTTGCCTTCATCCAGGTGGTTCCTGGGTTTGAAACCCCCAAATATCCACAGATTCACCTGGCAACATATCGCCCGCAAGTATTAACCCTGTATCCAGAAGTCCAGCCAAAGAAAGGATAAAAAGAGAAGAAACCCCAGAAGCTTGAAATTGAAACCCATATATACCGAACAAAAGAAAGATAGAAAGTATAAGTAGAGACAAGAATGTAAAAAAAGACCAAGACACCAAAGCATGTAGCAGGGTGAAAGAACGACCAGAAGCCAATGCAAATGCATCATTAGCAAAAGAAAAGCACAAACAAACCCAGACCCTCAAAATCAAACCATCAAGGCAAGATAGGCAAATCCACCCTTCTGAAACCAATCCCCCTGACTCGCCCCAACCTGGCTTTAACAGCAGCCCATCCGGTCTTCAGACGGTCTTCAACCCTCCGATCCCCCCGAATGCGCATCCAGATCAATAGCATGCCCAGCATAGCAATATCGACCAGGATCTGCCTAACAGCAACCCAAACCATCCACTTCACCCAAGCCCAAAGGCCATTTCGACGTCGCTGCGCAACACTCCGCGTCTCCATCTGCTCACGCACAGCCGCAATCTCCGCCGTCATCTTCGTAAGAGCTTGCTCGACACGCCGACGCCATCGCCCATCTTTCGGCCCAGGAAGCCCAGAATGTGAATTCGAATGAGCATTCGAATGAGACCGCAGGCCAGCACCACTACTGGCTATACTCCCCAAAGTCGGACGACGAGTATGTTTCGGCGAGACGTCAGTATGTGTAGTCGTACTATTATCCGCCTCGTCCTGCTCGTACAGACTATCACGAGCTTCTTCGAATTCGTCTTCATCCTCATCTTCCTGATCAATATCACTTCGATCTTCAGGCTGGCTAACCGGACTCAAGACCCGTAATCGCGAGTCCCGACTATCGCGAAGCGGCCGTTCGTATTCATCCGCTAATCGACCACCGATACTCCCATACGCGCTGCGCGATAGAGGCGGAACGCCTACTGTGTTGAGGGGACTTGAGGAGGAGGAAGAGGAGACGTTGAATTTGATCTGGTCCCAGACGAACTCGAGTTCGGCGACGAGTTCGCGGGCTTCGGAGGTGTGCGATGCGTATTGGTGCATTGTGTCGATTAGCGTGGATATGTATCGGCGTTTTGCTTCGGTGCGCGAGAGGTCGCGCTGCGCGTACCATGCATCCCTGGGATCCTGTGAGCAAGGTGTAGAATGTTAGGGATCGGCATTCGACGTACCACTTCTCGCACTCGGAGTGCACTTCGGGTGTATTGCCTATCGGTCGGTCCATGACGCCTTCGACATCCCCCTCTGTTGTATAGTTAGAGTCTGGCTTCGAGTTTTCTTGAACGCTTCGGTTTCGCGGATGCCCCCTCACTCACCCATGCTCTGTTTATACAAGCCATAAAGCTTAAGCCGCTCGGCGGACGGGGGTCTGGCGGTGCCGCTCCGGGGTATTCTCTTAACGGTGTTGAGGGCATGAACGAAGACCCGATCTGCGGCGTGTCAGTGAGACGCGGGACGTAGGGAGGGTGCACCTACGCACCTACAGAGTCCGACATGATGCGATAAGAGTTCCGGGTTGCCCTTTCATGGAAGCGGGGTTGGGCATCGACTTTCGCGGGTTGACCTCATGGAGAGCGAAGATGTCGGGGATAAATGTGTATGTCTCGTCGGTATCGTAGGAATCGAGCTATAGAAGCTGGAATGGCAAGGGGGCGTGGTGTTGGGAAGTTTCCCCTGCTTTATCGGGAAAGCTGCGAATTTCCCCCGGAATGGCGCTCGGCTTGGCTTTCCCGGAATGGAAAGGTAGTGTGTGTATCGTGGATTCAATATTATAAAGACCTCACGATCAAAACGATCAAAAGTGAGAGACGTTGAAAATGAAGGTTGTCTCGTGCCTACGGCAAAGAGTGGCATGTTGGACCGCGGCTCTCGGAGCGATCGTCAGGGCACACTTGTGATTCTCCGCGATCTGGCAATTTGGGACTTCACATGATTCATTGCATTTGAAATTGCATTTGAAATATGTACGCGTAGCTAATTTAATGTACAGATTATTCGCTTGATAGTTTCTTGACCACCTCTAGCGAGTTCTCAGCGTCCACCGCCGTCCCTGTCATCAGGTCTGTAGCGGCGCGCGCTTCCTCACCACTAATTGGTGGTCCAGTGAAGTGTTTTCGCGCATAGATAAAGTACCAGAAGATACTGATACCGGCAAAAGCAGCGAAAACTACACTGGCGTAGTTCATCGACTCAGGGGTGACAGGCAAAGTGACAGGCATACAGAAGAGAGCGACCGCCAGAACGATCCACGCGATAGTGATACAGTTAATCGCGAATCCAAATCGCCCAAGGGAGAAAGAGGATGATTTCACGTCTTGCCGGCCACGGACCAGAGAGATGAGAATTGGGAGACCGTACGAGGTCGACAGACAGATCGTGGCGACACCGGTGAAGGAGTTGAATGCAGCCGTTGATCCAAAGTAGATCAGACCCAAGAGACCATCAACAACGGCTGACAGTACAATCGCCCACACTGGGACATCCAGCTTCTTGTTCACCTTTCGCCAGATCTTGAAGCCCGGGATGGCGCCATCCCGAGCGAACGCATAGGTGCAGCGACTCGCTGCCGTGAGCGAGCCAATACCGGCGAATAACATGATTCCTAGAATAAGGAAGAGAAGACCAAAGCCGCCGCCTGCGGAGCCAGTCACGGACTTGAAGACCAGGCCAATTGGTTGGCCGTTAGCGACTTCGCGCAGCATCTTCACATCTGGGAGCACGAAGAGGATGGGGATCAGGTAGAAGAGACCAGTGATTCCAGCCGCAACGACCGAGAGCACGATGGCCTTTGGGACCTCGCGGTGGGGGTTTTGCACTTCTTCGCACATGGCTGCGACCATTCCATAGCCGGTGAGGGTGTATGCTGCCTGCAGCAAGCCGACGAAGAACGCCCAGCCAGAGGGCCAGCCGCTGGTTGAGGAGTCGTAGTGCGCGAAGACGAATTCGGCGTCTCGGCGGTCATCAGCCATCACGAGGAGCGTGACTAGGATGATGATGACGCTGCCGGCGGTCCAGAAAATACAGACCTTGTTGATGAGATCGAGGTAGCGGGAGAGGAAGATGTTGACTAGGGCACAGAAGAGCATGACGGCCCAGAACATCAGGACGGTCTGCCAGGCATTTGCGACGAAGGATTCATCAAAGATTGAGATGGCACTCAGGATTAATTGGCCACCCGAGAAGATGATGCTGAGCGTGACGGTCCAATTCCCGACTAGGGTTAGCCAACCGTCGATGAATGACATCAAAGGGGCCCATTTGCGGGTGGAGAGCATTGCGCTCCAGTAGTAGACGCCTCCAGCGGTTGGATAGACGGCACAAATCTCGGCGAGAGAGGCAGCAATGGCGATTGAGATCAGACTGACAAATACCCAGCCCCAGATGATGGTGACGGAGAGACCGTCTGCGAGTGTGATGTAGAGTGTTGTGCTGAGACCGAAGGGGGCGGCCATGATGGCAAAGGACAGGCCGAGGATACTCATCATGCTTAGATTTCGAGGAAGTTCACTCTTGTAGCCCATAGCGGCCAACACCTCGTCGGCGTTGCCATCTGTTGAGGATCGCATAATGGGCAAGTTGTTGAGACCAAGATGCCAGGATGCCAGAAGGGAGGTTTATCAATGAAGCATAAGGTTTAGGGAATAATGCAACCCCGCATGCAACTGAGCTGGGCATATGGCGCGGTCCGGGACCGCGCAGATGAAAGAGGCGAAAGATATAGCAGAGCGAATGAGGAGGCCTCCAGATTTTGGCAGACAAGCCTTATCATGATAGCCTAGAGTCCTTGTTCGTCGTTTCTAGTGGTCATGTCTTACTTCCCCTTCGATAAGTGAATGACCCACTTCTTTTCCCCTATTCCACTTGACCTTCTTATTACCTACATTGTCTATAGAGATAAAGAAAACCAACGCTGTCTCCAGATACGGAGTAGCCTGATCATAATGACGCCCTTCTAGAATCCCAACCCTGCAGGAAAGTCAATTCATTCTCGAACCGCCCTGGATCGGCGGCAGATGATCTTGGACCGCGTGTCTCTTCCTCTCTCTTCTCTTCCCGTTGATCCTTCGGGGTGGAAACCCATGGACTGCTCAATCGAGAATTAATTGGGCTGGCAGTTGATATCACCTCTACAAATCATAACCCTGACAACATAGTTGCCCGGCTACAAGCCGTTGTTTGCACGGAACACCTCCGCCTTCAAACCAAGTTTGACATCATATCGAGATCGACAGTGGGGAACTGTGAGCCAAATCGCACTGGGGCTGAAAGAGAGATAACAGGATGTCTCTGGAAGATAAATAAGAGCGGCCCCAACCACCCACATATGATAAAGCCAGGCTACTTGCTTCCTTAGATAATGAAGCAGTCTTGAAATACAAGACCGTCCATGGATGTAATATTTTTGTCGAAACATTATGCTTGGAATAAGCGTAACTAGTTCCAAGGTCAAGGTCGTTGAAGGTCACAGGAACCTTGGAAAAATACATACTACTCCGTACATATGATATGCAATGCACGTCAACATGGAATCCGTAGCTAATCCCAACGAGCGGGATTCATCACCTGCGTTGATACGCGCGGGCTAGCCAAGTGTTTCATGAGAAGGCAATTGGGATGTTGAAACGCGGAGTTGCGGGGAATGACGAGGCCGAGGGGCCCGGCGGCTCGAAAATGAGTCGAAAAGGTGCCCAGCTGTGCCCGGGTGGATCTGCCGGTTGGGCATCAATGAACAGAAAAATACCTGTACAAAGCGACATCGGGAAGCCTTCGGTATTGTTCATCTAGAATATTCCAAGGTTGTAGATACTAGTGGGCACGACTAATTTTGAAATACGGATATACGGTCATATCCATGGATGTCTACGAATAAACTTGAATATTTGAATGATTCATTGCACACATACATCAAGGTCACGCAAGGTGACGGCTGCCACATCAGATGCTGCGAAGATCCCCCAAAGGTATGGGGAGCTGAGCAATCGATGAGCGCCAGGATGGATATATCGACACAGGAAGGCCGGAAAACGCAATTCCGCGGATCCGTACATTTCCTCAAGGGTGAAGGGGAGGGGTATCAAAAAGGGGGGATAAAGCACAAAGGTGAGCCAGTGATCTCGCTGGGGTTCGAAGAAAAGTAATTTTTTTCTTGTTTGATCAGATATCTAATGGGACATGGGGGAGAGCCTCGGGATCAGTGAGGGTGGGCGGAAGTAGGCCTGAATGTTGAAGGGGGCGGAGGCATGGACATGAACGAGATGGAGACGGGCAAGATGCTGGGAGGATAGGTCGTGTTTTTTTTCCGGTCGCAAAGGAACCGTGCAAGAACTCCGTCTATAAGACCACTCCAGTTTGCCGTCTCCAAGTTGGAGTCGGTAGTCGCGCCGGGAAAGAGGGGATGAATAATGATCGAAAGAAATGAAAATGCGCAGAGTCGTGACCAGCCAGCTAGTGCCAACTCCAAATCGTAAAGAAACATGACCCGTGGTAACGGAACGATCGTCAAGTCGAGGTCGGTAGAGGTAAAAAGGGAAAACAAGAAAAACGCCCATTCATGCAGAGTCGTGGAGCCGGTGAAGTCGTTACATGAGGATATGCAAGTACAGTCGCAGGAAGTAAACGCGAGTTCAAAATGTCGGAAATATGGCGGGGGGCTGATGATCTAGGGACTGAGTCCAAGATCCTCATTGTCCGGACCGAAGCCAGCCATGTCAACAGAGTGCAAGGAACCAGGGCCTTTGCCCAGGGAGACGTCGGAGGAAGCATAGTCATGTTTTAATCGATCATGCGCTCCAAATATGTGAGGCCCGAAAAACGGTCGATTCTCGTCATTTGGGGTATTGCCATCTCCAGCAACCCACGGCCCGTTCTGCCAGAAGCGAGTATTCGCTTGCTGATCACCGAAAAGATCATGGTGGTCGGGGTGAGGTTCAGGACCATGCATGGGGAACTCATTGGGTGACTGAAATCGAAGATGCGACCGGCCAAAACTCGAGCACGGAGAATCTGCGTGAAGTGGCATGTCGAGACCCGACAGGAGAGGGGGATCATCAACAGGTGTGATGTCAATGGTCGGATTTGCCGTCTGTTGTGCGAGAGCGGCCGACAGTCGAAGATTTGAACCAGTAGAACTCTGCCGGCTGTGAGTGGTCGATCGTTGAATAGCACGCTGCACGAAGCTCCCGCATGACTTGAGAATTTTTTCTTGCATGTCGGGTGGCAGACTGTTGAAAAAGTCATTTGCCAACGAGGGTTTGGGTGGTTCGTCGTCTGCCGGAATCAACTCGTAGGTGGTCTTGGCGTACTCGGAGAGACCCGATGGCATATCATAGGGGGACCGATAGACTTTGGGAGCAAGTTCCCGTTGTTGATCGAGGTAGGCATATTTTCCGGGCATTTTGGCGGCGGCCACACTGCCTCGATCGACAATCTCCTGTTTGACACCCTCCGACTCTTTCTTTTGAATCACATCAAGTCGCTCGCGATGACTCACCAGCGAGAATCGGAGCATCTGGAGAAGCCGGGTGACTTCTTCCGACCGCATGTTCAGGGTTTGAGGCGGCAATAAGGTACCGTCAGCAGCACGTGGCTGAACCCGTTGTTGGGCCATGGCCAACTCAAGCTTTTCGAGACCATTGGTGGGTGGTATTGATCCCATGGGACCCAATAGGGTATCTACAACCATCTCGGCTTTGACGATGTCGTATCCGGCGAAAACATTGGCATGCTCGGTAATTTGTGCTAGGCGTCGGCGGGCGATAAGCTCTCGTACATTGGCAAAGGTATTGGTGGACGGAAGGTGATGCTGCTGCTGAGCGTGCGACTTGGCGACCGAAGGATAGGGGGCATGGCGAGAGGACTGATTGGGTAGAGTTCGAAAGGCCGACGGCATCGCAGGAGCTCCAGCAGCAGCAGCACCGGCAGGGATATGGGGAGGGGGAGGGGCAAGATGCTGCAAGGCAGAAGAGGGCGGTCGGGATTGTAGGTGAGGGGTGTTAACATTCGATTGTTTGTAAAGATTTTGGTGAGGGGCAGGGGCGGTGGGAGCATAATGAAAGTGGTGGGGTGAGATCTTCGTCGTGACATTGACGCCAAGCGACTTGACGCTATCCAGGAAATTGGCCCGAGGGTTGTGGATGGGCACAGTAGGGTTGTGCGTATACTGTGCCCTACTCTCGGTGGACTGTTTGCCCAAATAATACCATATTCGTTCGCTCTGGTTGAGATTGACCGGACGGAGTGGGGCGAAATGATTCTTAGTTGCATCCACCGTCTCGAATTCGGCCCACTGATAGGGAGATCGGGCATCACCAAATGCACTGCCAGCCGCGGGTACCGCTGACTCTAACTCCTTTCGTTGTTCAGGTTTTCGCGCTAGGTGTGCAGGGAGGGGTTGGATTCCAACTCCAAGAGGCTGGAAATTGCTCTTGCGAACCACCAGCATCCAACGATATGGCATTTCAATGACATCTCTGCAGATTTTCGTTAGCGTCGGTCCCGATCCGAATTTTGAAACACAACCAAAAAAAATGGCCGGAAAAATAAACACCCCAAAAACAAAAATAAACAAAGATCGACTTACCCTCTTGGGAGCACTTTCAGAACCAAGCTTCGCTCGGAATGACGATTCTCAATGACAATGGCACCATTAATCTCCTTGTCGGCTTGGAACTGAATCAAATTGCCTTGGACCAAACGACGAGCTGACTCAATCACCCGGCGATCCACATCAGATGATTCCGCCAGGGTTCCGGTGGGTCGCTTCTGACGATGGAATTTGCATTTCAAGTCCACACTCGGGATTGAATACTGAGTACCATCTTCGATAATGACACCAATTGCGCCGTGTTCAACTTGAACTCCAGCCAGAAGGGCACAGGTGGCATGGTAGGCGCGGGTGCATTTTCCGTAATTGCACTGGAAGCACGCACCACGAACCTCGCGACAAAAGAGGCATTTGAGGCCCAGGCGAGCCTTAGGGATCTTGTCGACGTCACATACGACCTCGGTGCCAGATGCATCCCGGAGAATTGTGGTCTCTTCAATGAATGACGCACAGCGGCGGTGTGCATGGCCTTTGCCATCCTCAGTCGGCAGCAGATCCTCATATTCGAGGTCATTAGGGCACAGCAGACATGGGAGCTTGCGTGGTCCATCAGGGTGGAGTTTGGGACGTTTGGTGTCCGGCCCGTCGTCCGGGTGCTTCCGTTTTCGGCCACGGGTTGAACTCTTTTCAGGCACGCTGCGTGGCGGTGTGAGAAGATCCGCGGCACCTTCGAAGCCATCGAACTCGCTTTCAAATTCACCATAGTATTCTGGTGTGCTTTCGCCTCGTAGCTTGCGATCGATCTCGTCCACATCGATCCAGACACTGTCCGCTTCACAATTGCATTTTTTGGCGATTCGTGCATAGTCTAGCCACTGCTCTGTCGCGAAGTTGACCGACTCGGCGCAGTTGTATCCGATGTTGTATCCGGAATGATACCCATAGGGGAAAGTGATGACAAACTCCCCTTCGTAATGGACGAGTTTGTTGACGGTGATGCCGTATTGCGATTTTAGGAGACTGGGCGAGACAAGATATGTCTTATGGCGGAGGAACTGGTCACAATTCTTCGCATCACTTGGCCAGATACTTCGCATGGCCTGTTCAAAGCGGGGGGCATCCTCCTGCGAAATGCTGTACCACTGTTTGGGGGCGCCGAAGTGGATGTAATTGATGCTGTAGAGGTCAACATCCTCGAGATGCCAGGCGAAAGTGGCCTTCCACATGCCGAGGTAGAGATAAGCAGTGTTGACACCTGGAACTTTCTGGCCTAGGACGTCAAGAAGGTTTGGCAATTTGGCGACGTTCCAGGATTCCGTGCTATCGTCGAAAAGCGAGCCGGGCATATCGGCACCGTACAAGGGTTGATTGAACGTGAGCGACTTCCAGTAGTTGGCTTCCAACTCCTCGCATCTTTCCGCGGTGTACTCCTCGTGGTCGTGGATCCGGTAATCAAAGCCCGCATACAGCTCTTCATCGACTTGATCTGGGGCATCGCCCCGGTTGTTCTTTCGACGAGAGGTCACGGACTTTGATTGACGCCCTTTTGGTTTCGTAGGGGGCAAGGATTCACCATCACTCAGATCCTCAGTCTTGGTCTGGACTGGATTTGTTTCGGGCGAAACAGGCGTCGGGGGACCCTCCAGTCTGGATTTGTCGGCGTCGTCCGGAGTAGGCTCTTCTTTGATTTTGACTTGGTTCGTTCGCTTCGGTGGGCGGCCGGGGCGACGTTTCTGACCTTCCGGTCGAGCAGATTGAGGTCGGGGTGTTGGGGCCACACGATTAACCCGCTCTTGGTTGCGGCGCCTTTCACCCCTGCGAGCCGGGGGCTGGTGGCTGCTTTCTTCACAGAGACCCTTCCATTGAGGAAGGTTGTACGAACGTTGGCGTTCCTCATTTGCCTGAGTATATTTGCCATGTGTGCCGTAAAAGTCTTGCGTGATGGGGTTCTTTACCCGTATGTTCTTGACTTGTTCGTCTAGCGGTGGGAGCGATTCGGACCTTTGAAACGAGAACAGTGAGCAGTGTCTTCTGTAGTGCCGCAAAGAGATCACCTACCATTCCTTTGGAGGAACAACCTTAACGATACCCGAACGCATTCCATACTTGTCAATCTTCTTGATGAAGGCCTGGAAGTCTCGGAACTGGTCCATTGTCTGTGACAAAACTCCCGTCAGCAAGACTCCCACTTGTCTCCCGTTCCAAATCCGCTCGGTCGCGGCGTTCGCAGGAACTAGGGGCTGAAGCTAGGATTTCCACTCACAGGCTTGAAAACGGGGATACCGCCATCACCATAGTAGTGATCAGGTTCAATGTCTTCGACATCTTCAACATCTTCGATCTTATCCTCTACTTCCTCCCGCTTAATGCGAATTCCATCGGGTACCGGGGCGGGCTGGGCATCAAGTTCAAGATCAGATAGCTCTGCGGGCACACCTTCGGGTGCTTCTTTCTTGCCGTTGGCGCTCTGCGGCGGAGTTATGGAGGTGGAGTCGACGGCAGGACCTGCTGTGAGCAAGTCACTGGGCGGCATGTCGAGCGACGCCGCCATTGTCGAGTATGTCGAAATAAGTTTGGAACTGCTCAGGAGAGTAATTGCCGTCGTCGTATGGTGCGACCGCTGATCGACGGCGAGAAGGGATCTGTTCCCAGCGGTCGGGGAAAGCGATAGCGCGCGTTAAGGCAATTCCAAGTATAATAATTCCCGAGGCAGAGAAATTCGTTTAGATGTGATGGCGGTCGGGTGGACTGTCGAGCGTGCAGCGTAGGTAGTTGGAACGATTACGATAAGCTCGTTTCGGATGATTTGGTTTTTTGGGCTGGGAGCGAAAAAGGGTTTAGTCAAGTCACCGGTCACTTATAGCTGAGAGCGACAAGTCTGTCGCCTGGAGGCAAAAGAAGAGGGTAGGTTGCAGGAAAGGAAGTTAGAAGTCCTTAAAGCAGCCCTCGAGACTATTCCAATAAAACTGCGCAGGTAACGCTAGGTTCTCCATGGAAAAGGAAGAGCAACGAAGTGGACCAATCATGCAGGTGCCGTAGACGCTTGAAGGTGGAGCGGTGCACGATGGCCTGACACTGAAAGGAGGCAGGGGCAGGTGGGAACAGGGTGAGGAATGATGGGCTTGAAATTGGACAAATCAGAGCACGAATATGGCAAGGGTGGAAATCGTCCGATCATAGGGACTTTTAGCCTGGACATCAGGGAGCCGCGAAATTGTACTCGTACCATGCCCGGTCTCGGCTAAAAGGAACTCCCTCAGGGGTGCATGTACAGACACAGACAAATCAAAGCAGAACACTTACCAGATTGGAAGACAGGACACACAAGATTGACGCCTGCAAAACAACAGAAAGATGAAAAGAAGGTATCACGAATGGTTAGGATAGAGCTTGGTCAATGCACCTTGAGGCTTTGCATTGACATCACGTGATTGTGGATTATGTGATAGGTTTCATCTTCCAAGGTTCTGCCGGGGGGTGGAAACTTGCAAGATCAGGCGATACATAGTCTACTTTCCACCTCCTGTGCGGGGAGTAAAGTGGGAACAATTGTTGGATTGCGGATTTTTTTGAAGGTTCCTTTGATATTAATTAGCCATTATGTGAACGAGCTCACATCTGAAAAAAAAATGAAGCGTAAATCAAACATCAATACGGAGTACCTCAAATACATGTGTATGATCATTACGGAGTACGATCAGCCAATCTCGGATACCACCGGACCCGAACCATTACGTGCTCCCCCCCTTTGGTTTTGGGCTTCAAAATACGGAGTAATGTTGTATACACCTGGAGTGATGTTGAATATTGAGTATATATGCATATTTGAAAGCAAACCATGCCTAAAGGCTTCCCGCTCTCTTCCTACTTCCATTTCAATCCCGACATTCGGTATTCCCAAAATGACGTGGGTAAACGCCTTCATAGTACATACAACAAACGCCAGTGAACAGAGTACGGCTGGGTAAAATGGAACTTAATTACTCACCAATCACTGCATAGCAGGGTGGCTCTCCACAGAGCCTTTCATTAAAAGCAAAACCAGAAACCTTCAAAGTAGGTAAACAACATGGAATGAGGAAGGCCGAGATCGGTCGGCTTACAGAGCTATGCAGATCTTCAGGTGGATGTGGAAAGGGACCGTTGTTTTGGGATCTCCGATCTAATCTTAGCTCAAGGGCCAAGGCGCTTGGATCACTCTGGGATCATTTTTGGATTGTGTCATATTCCTTTATCCGCTATAATTCTATTGCGCCCATTCGTCGGACAACTTGGTGTCCAGATCTGTATATCCTTCCACAACCCTTAAACCCCGCAGCCTTTCCTGGTCGACGCGCTCCCAGGTCCATTCCTCCGAGCTCCACGTGTCGTTGTTATCTTTCTGCTGTTTTTCCAGAGTCTCTTGCGCGGGGATCTGGTCGGCGTTCATTTTCAACACTTCCCGAACCAACGATCCATCAACCCCACCTGTGGCTGTGATACCATCCCCGGCACCAGGTGTGTCAACGCCAGAAGCTTCGGCGGAGTCGATCAGAGCGGCCTGTGCCTTGTTCTCGGGTGGCGCGGGGAGGAATCCACTAGTGCGCAGAATCCGCTCTGGCGGGACGGTCAAACGACCCTTCTTCACCACGTACTTGCTCACAGCCACGGCAAGCACCGTCTTTTCGCCTCCGCAGCGGGCAGGTCGCATGAAGCAGGTCAAAATGTACATCCACTTCTTATCCCAAGAGATAACCTTGGAATGCATTTCGTACAATTCGAAGGGTTTGATTTCGCGCTTGAATGTGCAGTAGACCGATCCAAGTACAATAGACACAGGTTTGCGTCTTGGTGCAGGCTTGCCCTCTTTCTTGCTCGCGGCGAGGAATTCCTGGTCTAGCTCCTTGCTCACCATGCCCACGCCAGGGCTGTAGAGGCGGCTGACGAGTGCTGTACGCGAGACGTCCAAGTCTGTGAAATACGTACTGTTCGACTTGTGCAGATTGTAATCAGTTTCCAGCAATGGCGTACGAGATGTCACCATGCATGGCACGAACACTGGGTGCGTCGGTCTGCCTTGGGCGTCCACAATCGCTTTCCCACTGGGGAACAAGGGTGCATTGGGTTTCAATCGTAAATTTGCCAAGAAGTGGTACAGTATGCGGAACTAGCAACTCAGTCAGTTGTGCAATTGGGGTATATGGAGCAAGAGCTCCCCGCATGCAGGAAAGCGAAGCTATCGCTATCGGTCCCCTGGGTGTCTCGAAACACTTACATGCCATGTAAGTGGAAGACTCTTTAGATTGAAGACTGCCAGGAGCAAGGCAAGTGTTTTCCACGAGGCAAGCGACATTGCGCTTGCGAAGATCTCGCGCATGGTGTCCATCAGAGAAGCTCAAACGCTTCAATTGGGGATATATTCACAGCAGAGGAAAGAGAAGAAGCGAAAAGGGAAATCAGCTAAGAGGTGGAAGGTAATGACAAAAGAAATGTATCAATGAGGGTCTGAGGCTCTTCTGACGTGAGATAACTACTCCGTAGATTTTACCCTGGTACATCTATAGTCCAGGGGTAAGCGAGGCTGAGAGAGTGTGGAATTGGCAAGAGCTTATGCGCACATAAATGAAAGACAGGGTATGTGATAGATTTGCGATTGCCCGGATTTTGGCAGTATTTAACAAATCCCAAAGCCGAGCCTGCCGATCGATTACCTTCATGAACTCCTTTTTGTTGGGAACCGAGGCCAGCTGGGTGGACACGTGAGATTGATTAGTCATGATTTCAATATCCAGGGCTCCTCGGACCGTTTCATGTTACACGAGAGTTTACACAAGAGTCGGCTGCTCTAGCAGCTTCTGCCCAGGTATAAATTCCAGTTCTCTGTCAAATATGGAAGAATTTTCTTCTTACCACGTATGCTAGTCGGCAATGGATGTTAAGGGGGATCCGAAGACGCTGAAATTGTATTCTTTACAACCTTAAAACCTTGCTTTCCGGTGTATAATCTTTAGGTATCGACGCTCTGGGACCACAGGCTCTGTCCAGGTCACTGTAACCTTGTTACAGGCTCGATGTGGGGCGTGGAAGCAATGGCGTGTGATCATCTTGAGCCATGCAGGTGCTTTCAAGCTTGACGTAGAACTTGATTCTGTGGCAACAGAGCAGTCCTGAGATGTACGAAAACGTGTTCAAAAAATATGAATGGATACGGATGTTTCTGATCTGAAGCCTTGATGCGGTTGAGAACAAGAGCAGGAAATATATGGGAGTGGTTTCCGAAGATAGAAGAAAGACACCGCATGTTTCGCTCTCCTATCTTGAGCAAGTTTCGACTCACAGTTCGCATGCATCAGAAAGTGTTCGAAGCTACTGGGGTAGGATATCTAAATGACATACTAAAAAGAGGTTAGAAAACTTGGATTTGGCCTCGCCAACTGAAATGACATCGAAAGAACTCACTGGAATGAAAAGGTATGGCACTTCCTTCTCGTACTGTTTCCACGTCTCACCATACTTGTTCCGGCACTTGGTGATGTCTCTTCTCGCACGATGCGCAATCATGACGCTAAAGAAAACCGGATAAAACCAAGGAAACGGGCTATCAAAGCCTGTGATCAATCCCCACGACAGAGCGAAGAACATATCGCAGCTATAGTGGATCTTGCGGGCTAGTCCATACCATCCATCGGCAAGGATAGTATCACCGTCTTTTGTCACTAAGATCTTCGGGTTGTGAACCTCCTGCCAAGGGAGTTGTGGGAATGTTCTGCGCTTGATGAACGTGCCTCGCTCCATCATGCGGAACGAATTCTTCTGACTGTTTGTGGTATCCCAGACCCAATAAACAAAGAGATATGAGACAAAAAGCGCCGCCAAAGCATACTTGTTCCATGCGTACGTCGAGGGGTGGCGGTTTGCAAGATACAGAATGCAATGACAATAAGACAAAGGGACGCCAGCCATGTTCCAAAAGGTCAGCATGAAGCCAAGCTTCTCTTGGTACATGTCCCAGGTGGTCGTAATCAGATGCTCGGCCTTGCTGCATGCATTGGCGTAGAGAAAGTGCGCCATTACCAAGAACATCACCTCCCCAGACACATATCCGTAGCGCTCATACTGTCTGGTAGCGGCCGCGAAGCTCAATCCGAAGAGAATGAACCACGGAATACGGACTTCGTGGAACATTTTGAAATCGAGGATACCAAACATGCGCGGGTTCAATTCAGCACCCATGAAAAAGTCGTAGATTGGATAGCCAGTGATTCGATGTTGCGCACCCCGCGCGAAGGCAGAAAAGTAAGCGACAAAGCTGCCAATAAATCCCGAGAGAATTGCCACGGAAAGAAGTGGGCCAAACTCATCCAGGAAGGTGTAAATTGGGAACAGACCAGTGCAATGCAGAACACTCATGACCAAAATGGTAAAGTAGAAGCTGACATAGGCAGAGCAGTGGTACTCCAGCTGCTTGCCTCCTAGGTGGA
The DNA here is from genome assembly GCF_028827555.1 of Penicillium brevicompactum. Lineage (NCBI taxonomy): Eukaryota > Fungi > Ascomycota > Eurotiomycetes > Eurotiales > Aspergillaceae > Penicillium > Penicillium brevicompactum. Next base: position 726,752 of record NW_026623208.1, read on the forward strand.
GAAGAGGCTTGCCGTAGCATGTGAATCCCGGCAGAAGAACGTAGCATGCCGCTTCGAAGATGTAGTATGTCCAGTAAATGCGCCATGCCCTTAGGTGGGGAAATGCCTGCGTGTGGACGAGATAACACAAATGTTTCCCGAACTGCGCCCAAGATTGACCGTTGTCCGGAAGAGGCAGCTTTCCATCATAGAAAGTGGCGCCAATCCACATGTAGTACATCAAAAGAGGAAAGCCGATCATCAGGGCCAGATTTCCGAGTGAGCCACCAAATTCGAAATGTCCGGAGTAGTCGACTTTGGGGTCCATGCCTGGTCGCCAACCTCCGGTGATGTGCTCTTTCGCATAGTCATCCTTTGGAAAGGATGGGCCAGTCGAGGTTGGCCCGAGTGATTCCCGGTCCTGATCGGGTTTCCGACGTGATTTGAATTCGTGGTTCATATTTGTTGTAGAATGTGAAGGTTCATGTAAGTTTGAGCCGTGCAAACAAAAAGAAGTTGCGCATCAGAGGAAAGCAGCCGGGATAAGCCAGAAACTTGGGCGTTTTGTATCCGCGGCAGTCAGTCAGGGGCACCAACAGCCAAGAAGTAAAAGAGAGCAGGTAGGCAGATATAGTACTGTTTAGGTTTAGACTCCGTTGCAAGCTGTGGGCTTGGTTCAGGGCCCGCCATCTTGATCTATTTGGGTTTAGACTCCGGTGTCTTGATATGACCCGCTTTTAACGTCCTTGAAGACTGCCAAGACCCAAGTCAGATTAGCAATTTAGCCATGTTAGCATTGGAAACTGGCTTAAATCGATAATGCTTTTGTCAGTACGGAGTACGGATTATGAATTTCCTATCGAAATCATGTTGATACATTCCCCGAACCAAGGTTCGAAGGATATGGAGAAGGGTCGTTATGATCTCTGCAGAAGTTGCTTACGAGGTACCAACATACCCTTGTCAAAACACCCAGCAGATATTGCCATGGGCACGAGTTAAGCACTGAAATTCGCGATTGACATTGACAGAAGTTGGTTCAGACCTGCCCAAGTGAGAACGGATGGTCCGTGTGACGTCAGGTGATCTTATCTCAAATGCATTATTAAGCGTCCCTTATCAACTCTTTCCCCAGTCTGGAGTCTTCCTTCACCTGGGCAGCAGGTAGAGATGACTGATCGGCTCATCTCATGAATTACCAGACCCTCAGAATGGACGGCAATGCCTCCGAAGAGCGCGACCGTTCAGTGGACAGGTCCTCATCGGACGAACCCGTCCTCGATTCCACCGATCCTACACCAAAGCGCGGAGCTCCCGCCACATCCCCACAGAGCTTCACTCCACGCTCGCTCCTCGTCGGTCTCATCATAGGTGCTCTGATCACGTTCTCAAATACCTACTTTGGCCTACAGACGGGATGGATCAGCACAATGGCCATGCCGTCGGCCTTGATTGGCTTCTCGGTCTTCAAGGTTTTGTCGAAGCACCTCTCCTTCCCGTTCACGCCGGTTGAGAACGTCTTGATCCAGACAGTGGCTGGAGCAGTGGGCACCATGCCACTAGGATGTGGGTTTGTTGGGGTCATACCTGCCCTGGAGTTTCTGCTGAAGTCTGGCGAAGATGGACCCGAAGGTGATGGCGGAGATGGAGAGGGCGGTCCTTTGAATTTGAGCTTCTGGAAGCTCGTCATATGGAGTCTCGGAGTCTGCCTGTTTGGTGTCGTTTTTGCCGTTCCACTTCGGAAAGAGGTTATCGTTCGCGAAAAGTTGCGCTTTCCCAGTGGAACGGCTTCGGCATTGATGCTCAAGGTTCTGCATGGTTCCGGAAGCAATGAAAAGGCCGTGGTACCAGAAAGCTCTGATTCTGGTATCTTGAACACGCGAAATGAAGCCACACAGTCGCAAGAAAACACAGGTCTATTGAAGGACGTCGACGCTGAAGATCAGGCTTCAAAAGAACATGACTGGCGTTCGAAGATGCGCTTATTGATTGGCGCGTTTACAGTTTCGGGTGTATATGTAGGTCCTCTTTGGGAGTTCGCATTGATCAACTTATGCTAACATACTCAGACATTGTTCTCCTACTTCGTGCCTCTAGTCCGTGACATCCCGTTGTTTGGTGTTAGCATGGCCCATAATTGGCTGTGGACTCTGAATCCCTCGCCCGCATATATTGGACAAGGGATTATCATGGGACCATCAACATGCATGCATATGCTTTTCGGCGCTGTACTTGGATGGGGTGTCTTATCACCGTTGGCAAAAAGCCGTGGTTGGGCCCCTGGTCCAGTGGACAGTTGGGAGGATGGTAGCAAAGCATGGATCGTGTGGATTTCCTTGGCGATAATGCTTGCAGACTCCCTTGTCAGTCTCGGGTGGCTCATACTGAAGCCCATTGTGAACCGCTCGCCGCAGTGGATAGCATGGTTAAAGTCTACTCGCGCCGGACAGTGGATCGCACTTCGACTGAACTCCAGCCAACACTCTTATATAAACTACTCCGCACTGGAGTCCGAGTCACATGTTTTGGCTGAGGAGAATGATAACTCTCCACAAGTCGAGACGTCCACGAGTGACGAGGAGTACGATGCTCCGCCATCTCAGCTCATCTCGACACGTACAGTGGTCATTCTCCTCCCACTCACTCTTCTACTCAATGTTGTATGCATGCACATTGTATTCGGCGACATCATCTCCCCCTTCCTCTCCACCCTCGCAACTCTCCTGGCTGTGGTCCTATCTATAATGGGAGTTCGGGCCCTCGGCGAGACTGACCTCAACCCAGTGTCGGGCATCAGCAAGCTGACCCAGCTTCTGTTCTCACTCGCCACACCGTCATCCCACTTCTCCAGGCGCACTGCGCTGGTCACGAATCTTCTTGCTGGCGCAGTCTCAGAGTCAGGTGCTCTGCAAGCAGGTGATATGATGCAGGATTTGAAAACCGGTCACCTTCTTGGCGCGAGTCCAAAGGCCCAATTCTACGGTCAAATGATTGGAAGTCTCGTGGGTGCAGTTCTCTCAACCGCTGTTTATAAACTATACGTGAACGTATACGAGGTGCCAGGTGAAATGTTCCAGACTCCCACTGCTTATGTTTGGATTTTCACTGCTCGCCTCGTGACTGGCCAAGGCCTACCGGATATGGCCTGGCAGGCTTCTTTTGTCGCCGGCACCGTGTGGGTCATCATAACTGCACTGAGGATTGCGACTGCATCCCCGGCCTTCTCACAGAACGGAAATCCACCAGCTTGGAGATCTTGGATCCCAGGGGGCATTGCAGTGGCTGTTGGAATCTTTAACGTTCCTTCTTTCACCTTGGCCAGGGCAATTGGCGGTATTATCGCATGGTGGTGGTCGAGAAAACATTCTCAGTCCAGCAAAAACCAGCAAACCTCTGAGAACGGCGATAGAGGATCTTCCTCACAAGCCAATACAGGACCCGAGACGCTCTCTGTCCAGGGCTCCCCATCGGCTCAAGAATCAGAGAAGGCGGATGCTGCCTCATCCACTGTTGTCGTGCTGGCATCTGGTCTTATTTTGGGTGAAGGTATTATGAGTATTGTCAATCTCCTTCTCGCAAGTGGACGGGTGCCGCACCTTTGATGGAGCAGAGAATAGGAAACGTCCGGGTTGTCTGTGTACATGTATTGAACATCCTCGTGACTAGCTTTATATACCATAGACGACACCCCAAGAGGGTAAATGAATTTCGGATTACTTCGGGGATATTCAAAGGCTCTAAGGTTGAATAAATACAATGTCTCTCCAGGGCTGGAAATGCAGGTATCAGTAAGCAACAACCTCGGGAAAGATGGAATCTGGGAAGTATTCCAATCTACCTATTTCCAGGGTGAGGGACAGACATGGGGGCGTAGTGAGATCTCTTTGCTTTTGGGCGCTGTCAACCTTGGATCCGGCGTGGGCGGGCTCATCTCCCGATACCTTTCCCGGCCTTGTTCTTGACCTTATCACTGGTCATCCTCAATCAGTGATCTCCTTCGATCTTCAACCTTGGACCGCTCACTCATTAGTAGCAAAAAAACCTGGGCAGTGATATGGCATATGCCCATCATGCCTTCAAAGTACCATTCACTATTCGTACTTCCTTTCATTGAGTCCAACCTTGGCAAGGCGCCAACAAAGCATCCATTTCTTTCGTCAATTTATTGAGCGCCGGTGAGATATCCAATGTCTTCTTCGATTGTCTTGTGTTACTCTATTTCACAGTTCCATTCTCAAGTGCTGGGTCCACCTGATAGCTCTGCAAGTTGTGTTTCTCTGGTTCCAAGCTCCTGCGGATGTTCTTGATGATCATTCTTCGAGAATCGGGAGCTGAATACAGACTGTGAGGGGCTTCCAAATTGAGAGTGGCCAATGCTCGAGTTGTCTGCTGACGCCGATTTTCTTCGTTGGCGTAGAAGCAGCCAAAAAAGCGCGGCCACAATGGCCACTCCGACAACACCACCGACAACGCCACCTGCTATAGCCCCAACATTGGTTGATGAAGCTGAAGTAGGTTCACTCACACTCGTGGGACTGGGTCTTGAAGATGGAATGGTAGAAGTGGTCGGAGTAGGGACGGTTGTAGAGGAGATATGTCGTGAGCTGGGTGTGGGTGTGACTATATAACATCATATAATTAGGAAAAAGGATGCGCTAGGAAAAGCATTCACACAATTACCTTCAGCAGAGGACAGAACTCGTAGCTCAACCTGGCCGATTATCAAATCAGACAGTTGGTCTGCACATCCAGCTCCACCACCTTCGAAAGAGAAGCCATGTTTATCTTGTGCGCAGCAAAATGCATCGGCTGTCAGGTTAGAACTAGTCGAGTATAGATCTGTCGTGAGATCGGCGCAATTATCGTCGATCTTTTGGTTGCAATCTGCGTTGGATTCGCAGCAGATGACATTGTGCTGGGGGCCTGGGCAGAACATGTTTCCAGGGCAGCAAGCATGGAACGGGGAGGTCGTTGGACCACAGTCATTCTCGGTGCTAAGACAAGACCCATTTCTGCGTAGAGCATAACCGGGGATCGTGGTCATTGTGAGTGTCTTCAGAAGCCCTGGAAGTAAAGGTAGAAGGACTGGGATAGCAAGAGGGGAAATCGAAATATATGTCCCAAGCCCCTGGGCATCCCCTGAGCACCTGGGCAATTCCAGGGTCTAACCCGAGTAATAACCTTGAAAGATATGCAGTAAGGTAGATACGGAGTAGGCACAGGCCACTCTCGAGAATTGAACTGAGTAGCTTCAAGAACTTGAAAGAGATCAAAATAAACGAGACCCCTGGAAGTAAAAGCGTTTATATGCACCGTCGCTTCTATTGAATTTAGAAATAGAGTATTATAAGGCGTTAGACCTCCCAATATCCATTTTGATGCTAGTAGTACCATTGATAACCGAAGCGAACAATACGGAGTACGCATAGATACCTACCTTATTAACACCACTCAGCACCATGGAAAGAAACCAAGATTGCACCTGAACCCTGCTTTGGTCATGACCCTTGTACCCCGTATGATCCATTCTCTGTTCGTCGAGTTTCTTCTCCGCGACAAAAGACTGTGGTAGCTAAATCAACACATTTATATCGTCTCCATAATTGAACACAAGAAATCATCTGGGACATGTTCTTGGCCGTGAGACAACTGCCAAATAATCACTATAAAACATGATCACCACAATGTTTAGTTTGCATACGATTATGTTTCACGAGCACACCTTACTCAATGCGCGAGTCATCAGTGGCAACTGAGCTGGTGGAAACAGTCTTGGAAAGAAGCTCAAGTCTGCCGCTAGCCTAACTTGCTCCAATGATGTCGATCATATCCAGTGAGTGTGACTACATGCGCCTGATATATGCAATTTATATGCTGGTACGGAGTACTCCGTACGGAAGACAGCCTAATAGGGATAGCCAAAGTGAGGACTTCGTTCCTGTGAACTCCTTACGAACCTCTGGAATATGTACATCGGTCGGTAAGAGCCGGGATCATCCATGTGCAGGAAACGGCGCTATGTAATACGGAAGATGATTGGACAATTTGATTGGGGGCGAAGCCCTTGTCAAGGGAAGGACAGACCACAGTACTTCCTTTACAATGAACAGAAAAGGCGATTTGTACAAAACCATCAACAGAGACTTTTGAGATTGATCTCCTCCGTATTTGTAGTTTTATTCTTTCTGGTGATCCAAATTGTGTTTCGTGAGTCCTCGCCATGTACTCCGTATAGCTCATATTGTTCTGCAGTGATTATGCCATTTATCGTGGGGATCTGAGATTGCTCAGGTGCATGATGAGTGCGAATCCACTTTTGGGCTCAGCCGTCTCAGCCGCAAATACAATTTAAGCTCAGCAAGTCTCCCGGTAGATCAGTAAAATCGCGAGATTAGTCCTTCTGCCTCATGTGATAAGGAGTACATGTATGTAAACTGAACATAGCTTTTGTATCAAAACAATGATTGCAATACTTTCAAATAGCTATCTCAGATCTTTAAAGGGGTCTTCCGCTCCGGGTGAACTCCGTATCTGTGATGGTCATGGTGAATCTCCACAGAGGGATTTGTTTGCTTCTTGGCAGAGACTAGCATGGGTTGCGGAAGACGGCCACATTTTAGTCGCCCACGCTAGCAGGGACCTCACTTTTAATGATTGGCCATTTTCTGCGTTTTCATACTGTAAATTGGGCATGTGGACACATACAAACAAGCTGCTGGCCTACTCGTAAACTAATTCGAACCGAAGTGTGCTCTACCCACAGGCTCCCCTACCTAAATGTACATTGGACTTTTGCAGACCTGAAAATCAAATTTGGTGCAGTGTTCTGTAAATTAATGTTTGGTTTTACCATCACGTGTAATAACACCCATTTTAGAGCCCTGATCTGTCAACCTGGAGTTCTCCTGTTCAGGGTGGTCTTTCTCTGCTCCGTACATGGCAAAAATGTCATTGTCTACTCTCTCTACTCTCTCCTCACGGAACTTGGTTTCAAGTTTTGTTGCCTTGGCCATCTTTCTTTGGATTGCTACCCATGGCTTCCTTAAACCAACAGATATCACCGAGATCAATACAAGCAAATCACCGCGCAATGCCTTCGCTACAATTTTGACTTCAACCGGAGAGAAAGGGCTAGAATCTGCCGATAACGAAGAGCATTACCTTCAAGCTGCACGCCTGCTCTCCTTCCAGTTGCTTCGAAACCCACGCACGCGGAATAGGAATAAAATTCCATTTCTTGTTTTGGTCACGCCGGACGTGCCCCAAAGGAACCGCGACATTTTGAGCAGAGAGGGGGCCACGGTGATTCCATTGGAGGATTATGATGTGGACTGGGCCTCTCAGTCACAAAGTTTGAGCAACCTTCTTGCAAGGCTGAGTTTATCGAAGCTTGAGCAATACCACAAAGTTGCTTTTCTGGACGTTGAAACTGTGATACTTCGTCCTCTTGATGAAATCTTTAAAGATTCAGTCACAACAATGCGCTCCACTATTGGCTCCACCTCGAAATTTCCGAAGAAGTACATTATGGCCGCGCCAAATGACGATTGGGTAGATCCGAAAACGCAAATTTTATCAAATCAAGACCGAATATTGCCCCAAAAGAGACACATGAATACTGGGTTTTTTATGATTCACCCTTCGAAAGACCTGTTTGACTACTACATGAGTCTAGTTCCGATGCTAGACAAAGATGAGTCCAACCACCCTGAGGATGACATTCTCGAATATGCCCACCGAGCAGATGGGCCAATGCCAAGGCAGATTCTCGAGCCTGGATGGAACTTGAACGATGCAAGTCAGTCTGATTATGAAAAAGGGCTGAGATCAATCACATACAAACGGTGGCGTCCTGTCGAAAACAGCTTTGTGAGCAATTTGATTAGGATGTCTCTCGATGAAATGACTGCATATTTGAACCATTGAATTATTGACTCAATGAAGAGCTCTTGACGATGAACATTTGATCCTGAAGCTAGCTGTGCAAATTGACAGACGGTCTGTTAAGAACAACCTATAGACGACATGCTGCTAGGGTTTTGTGCCTGTTCCTTATAGTATCTGAGGCGGAAAAACACCTATATCACCTGGTATAAGAGAAAGATTCGTTGATTTCCCTAGAATGGACGATTAGAGCTTGGGTCATACATCGTAGATCGATGGCCAATACCCGTGAGTGCTCCCCAGACTTACATTGAGAGAGCGTGGGGTGTGGTGAAACTTAACTGATATGTACTTTGGGGCTCTGCCAACTTTGGATTAGTCTTTTCTCATCTCCCCCATCTCTCACTCTTCTCATCCCCCAACTTTGTTCTTTTATGCCCAACCAATCTCTTTGCTCTGATATTGAACCTGATTTTGACTACCAGGCCCAAGAAGCTTCGAGTCTTTGGCACCTGTTCATTGTAGCACGACCTACTTTCCCCACAAAAGCGTACAAAGTGATCAAAAACGCACATACATACAGTGCTTACAGCGATCATTGCCTTTGTTGCCCCCTCAACGGCCAGTACCGACCCGCCCCGCAAAATTACCCGATGCGAAATGCCGAATATCCGCCAGAAAGCTTTGCCCCAGATAGGGCAGGGCCTCAGTGATCAGAGGGGCTCGGACTTAGCAATCCAGAACGTTGATTAGGTCCGAAATGCCGAAAATGTTGAATCCCCCCAGAGTGATCGCGAACCCCTTCCTTGACACCTCGAAGCCGCAACCAAATACAGCTCCGATATCGGCTTGCCTTTTCAAGCACCGATGAGGAAATTATCATCTGTCTATACATCGAAAAAGCCAGAGAGAGCAGGAGTCGCACCTCGGTCCTGACTTGCCATGGCCTCGAAATGGCCGAAGCGCGGGCTTTTCAAAACTCAAGCTTCCGAGAAGCACTCGGAATTCCATTCTGCACCGCTCGATCCTGAATACTTAGTCAAATGGGACCGAGACGACCCATTGAACCCTCAAAATTGGTCTGTCAAATACAAATGGTGGGTGACATTCCAACTGGGGATGCTCGCTTTGGCAGGTAGTCTGGGTTCAAGCATCACCACGCCGGCCGATGACACCATTGCGAAGTATACTGGCGTGAGCGGTGAGGTGGCTGTGTTGGACGTTTCACTCTATCTGTGAGTTCATTCCAGGCTGATCTTGTCGCAACATGAACTAACTTTTTTCAGACTTGGATTTGTTTTTGGCCCTATCATCTGGGCACCCGTTTCGGAAATCTGGGGTCGAAGAGTCAGTATTCTCCCTGCCGTCTTTTGCCTAGCCCTCTTCTCTATCGGAACAGGGGCGAGTAGAGATGCGTCCTCAATTTTCGTCACACGATTTTTTGCTGGCTTCTTTGGCTCTGCGCCGATAAGCAATGTCATCGCTGCCTTGGGCGATATGTGGAGCAAAGAGACACGCGGAACAGCAGTCAGCCTTTATGCTGTAGCTGTCAACGGCGGCCCGGCGTTGGGGCCTGTTATAGGTGCAGCTCTTTTGATGAATCCCAATTTGGGTTGGCGCTGGACTGGATACATTCATGCGATCTGGGTCTTTGTGGTTTTCACGTTGACGTTCTTCTGCCTGCCCGAAGTTTATCCTTTGGTTCTACTTAAGCGTAAAGCACAGCAGCTGCGCAGGGAATCAAATGATCCAAGATTCTACCACCCCCATGAGCATTTGAAACTAGATGTACGATCTGTTCTCACGAAGCAGCTTGCTCGTCCCTTACGAATGCTCATAACCGAGCCGATTGTGACCTGTATCGCTTTCTACGCCTCGTTCGTTTACGGAGTCATGTATCTCACTCTTGAAATCTTCCCTCTGGCATTTCAGGAGGCCCGTGGGTGGAATCACCTGGTTGGGTCGTTGCCTTTCTTAGGCTTATTGATTGGTGTTATATCATCAGTGGGCCTCAACATTTGGAATCAATACCGCTACAACAAAGTTTCGATCGAGGCTGGCGGAAAGGCTGTGCCAGAAGCCCGGCTACCACCCATGGCCTTCGGGGCAATTTTCATTGTTGCGGGGCTTTTCTGGTTTGCTTGGACCGCCGAGCCACCCCATCACTGGATACTACCATGCCTGGCAGCAGTTTTCATCGGCGTGGGGTTCAATTGTATCTTCCAGCAGTGTTTGAACTTTCTGGTCGATGTGTACAAAGTGTACGCTGCTAGTTCGACTGCTGCAGTTACCCTACTTCGAAGTCTCATGGCTGCTGGACTTCCACTGGCAGCCAAGCCAATGGTCAGGGCATTGGGCATCGGACCTGCTGTTTCGATTATTGCAGCTGTAGCTGCAGCATTGATACCAGTGCCTTTTCTGTTCATGAAATACGGGCCAAAATTGCGAAGATATTCGAAGCTTGCACCGGAAGATTCATGACAAGGGACGTTGTCTTTTCTCTTCCCTTTTTTTTCAAACGACCTAAACTTGGAATTCAGTTTACATACATTGAGTAATGGTAGCATTTCTAACTTCATATTCACAAAAGGGTTTCAATTTGCATACCTAGCTCTAAACTATCTCTGTAAGTCCTAAAACAACGCAACATCAGCTACCTGTGCCCATTGAGAGCACAGATTAGAGGTCCACAGCTCTATCACTGGCAAGAGGTTGAATATCAAATCGAATTGTCAGAGAGCCATAATCAGACCACCAAGTGAGAACACGAGAGATATGCACAGTACCTCTGGGGAAGGAGGAGAGAGCGAGACAAGCCACGGCTTTGCCCAAAGTTGTACCCAACATTTGTTGGTACTCGGGGCTACCATATTGAAGTGTCTGGTATCCTTTCATTTGCTCGTTAGTGAGCAGGTAGCGCCCGGGGTACAGACCATTACACACATAACCTTCGGTTTCCATGTTAGTCACGTCAGTGAAGACAATGTGCTTTAGGCTATGAATTCCAAAAGTCGCGTCATAGAGAGCCCTGGCGATCTCATTCCAATGAGGGCCCTCTCTCCTAAAGATAATTGCGGCAATTATGATTCCAGGTCCCATTATATGGTGGTATGAATTCTTAAGCCATCGTTCGGACTTTTGTGATGTTCTTGTCAGGTGTGTCTCGAGATACACTTCTCCGGGGGCAAGATACATCGATAGAGGGTCGCCGCCTTTTAGGCTTCCCATCGGCGCAGAGGAAAAGAATTCCTCTTCCAACACCCAGCAGTCCGAGTCCTGGGACGAAGCAAGCATCTGCTGCCTAGTAAGTGTTGCAGGGGCAACGTTGCATCCTTCTGAATTTGGATTGCTTATCCATTCTTGGTATTGAGCTCCCAACTTGCGGAACCGCTGGAAGTCCCAGGCTCTTGAGATCAGTGGTTTCGTGGCCATATTTGAATATAGTACCTATCTTGCTATAATGCCAATGAATATCCAGGCAAACCTTGGAATCGATAATTGTTATTCGAGGATTGAAAGCTTCCGAGCTTGGAACTGAATATGAGGGGATGATTCTGGAATTCTCAATCTTGGAAGAGCCTCGGGGTATATAATGACCTTTTTGGAGGGCCAAGGACAAGTCTTTCACTGCTTTCATCAGCATTTTGCCTTTGTTGACCAGGTGAATGAAAATCCTGGGCATTTTGCTGTAATGCTGCAGAAGACTGCAAGAGATTCTTGATACAAAGACCCCATGTCAAAGTGAATGTGCGAAGAAAGAGAAAGTCCACCCGTGGACCTGGGTATGATCTGGGACTGACTAGGAAGTTAGAAACAAGACAATTAGGCTTAAGTGAAGTCGACCCCTTAGATCTGCACAAAATTATGGAGTAATATGCATCGTGTTGAGTACTCCGTACTATGCCGGATTGTTGGAAAGAGTTCACATCTGAAAGTGAGGTCACCCCCAGGGCTGATGGTGTCATCAACGTGGATTAGTACGTTATCAACCTTGGGAGTATTACTCCTTACGCCCATGGACCAAGCTCGGAAGCCCTGCGCACCAAGTACCCCATAACTCATCAAAATCTGATGATTGATCTGCACAATTGCCGAAACACTAAATTTGGAACCTGAGATGACTTCTGAGACTGATTTTGATGTTGTTTTGTTCTCCTCAACTACTCCTCCACATCTTGCTCCGCATGACTCCACTTGTCATGAAAATGAGCAATCGCCCCTCTTTTAGCCTCGGCCCCCGGGCCCTTTTACCCCAATAAAAGACGATATCCTCACACATGGCGCCATTCGACATCTTTTCAAAACCCATACCATTGATGAAATACTCTCACGGCGCTTCAAAATCCCTACGTACCGCCAAAAATGAGTTCCAATGGTGTGACAATTAGCTGGCAAGAAAGAGCGGCCAACAAGAGACGAGATTGTGCCAACAAGATCCCAGAGGAATGGAAAATCCCAGCACAGCTTCTGGCAGAGCTGGAAGCGCCAGTTTTGGATAAGAAGAACGATCTAATTCGAGACCAAACGATTCGCAAATCTGGAATCTTGACCGATCGGGAACTTTCGATCACTGAAGACTATCAGGTCGTTGACCTGATTTCAGCATTGGCTGATGGAAGCTTGACAGCCGTAGAGGTGACATTGGCGTACTCCAAACGTGCTGCGCTGGCTCAACAGTTGGTATGTCGTGCATTGAGGTTGCACTTGACCTATCTGTGGCTTTCTTCTTTTTTGCTCTTAAGTGGCTTCGATTAAGGCTAACATTGCTACAGGTGGCGTGTCTAACGGAAACAATGTTCGACGAAGCACACGAGCGCGCCTTGTTTCTTGACGACTTGCGCGCTCAGGGCAAGCTCGCCGGCCCGCTCCATGGTCTTCCTATCAGTATCAAGGACAACTTCAATTACAAGGGAGTGGATTCCACGATTGGAATGATTTGCTTCTTGGATGATAAAGCACCGGAGAATTCACCGCTTGTGAACATTCTCCTGGATTTGGGCGCTGTTATCTATGTGAAGACAAATGTACCACAGACAATGATGGTGCGTATCAATCACTTTCTGATGGTTCGCGACTGAGCTGACTCCTTATGCATTTAGACAACCGATTCCCACAACAATGTCTTTGACCGAACTCTAAACCCGTGGAATACTACACTAGGACCAGGTGGCTCCAGTGGCGGCGAGGGTGCTCTGATCGCTCTTCGGGGATCACCGCTTGGCGTTGGAACTGATATTGGAGGTCAGTCATGGAACAGCAACGCGCGAGAGTCATCTCTGCTAACTCAAATCAGGCTCCATCCGAATTCCAGCACACTGCTGTGGGCTGTATGGGTTCAGACCGAGCGCTCAACGGATTCCAAACGGTGGCATGCGTGGTTGCAACACCAGTGGAATGAAATTCGTCCTTTCTTGCGCTGGTCCGCTATCTACTGACTTGAATGGAATTGAAAAATTCTTCAAATCTGTTTTCGAGACTCGACCAGCTCGTCTTGACTCCACCGTCCTCGATATCCCATGGAGGGAAGTTCCTGTTAAATCGAAACTGAGAATCGGTGTCGTCCCTGAATCATCGATCTTCCCTCTCCACCCGCCTATCCGCAGAGTACTTGAAGAGGCCGTCCGTCTGCTAGAAGCCCAGGGTCACGAGATTATTCATCTTACCGAGGCAGAATGCCGCATTGTGGAGTCCAATGAGATCGGATGGGCACTGTTTGGCCTAGACCAGGGCTCCAAGAAGTTTCTCGAGTCAACCGGAGAACCCCCAGTCTCCGCGATGCACTACCTTATGAAGCAGGCTGGAAAGCTAATTGGATTCTATAAGCAAACAGTGCCGGACACGACTGAATTGGACCCATTGCACAAGCTGGCATTGCTGAACACCCACCGTGCTGAGCTACGTGAAGCGTACCGAAAGATCTGGCTGCATCATGATCTGGACATCTGCATTGCGCCCCCTGCTCAAACAACTGCAGTTCCCCACGACACTTTCGGCTTGGCGCCATATACCACCGTGACAAATGTTTTGGACGTAGGTGACATTACATATTGGATAGTGAATATCTTGTTCTCTAACCAACATCACAGTACCCATCTTGTATTATACCGTTTGGAGAAGTTGGACCGGAGGATGCCAATGAGAGCTTTACACTTACTGACACCCAGCTCGGAGCTGAATGTGAGTGAACTTCCCAATTTTCGTGATGTCCTGGGTCGTTTTTTTTTTTTTTGTCAGTCCTAACCCAGTCGTGATTCGTATCAGATGACTTTGAGAACCTCCAAGGAGCACCATGCTCTATTCAACTGTTCACCCCGAACATGCGTGATGAGGAGTGTCTGCAAATAGCCAAGCAGATTGACGAATGTCTGAAGAGCAAGAAGTAAATTTTGGAGTCTAGAGCACTCGTGGACATGTTAATTGAATACATTTGTTTTTATAACCATTCCCAGGGCTGTATTTCACCACAAGGCTGATAGACTTAAGTCGCTTTGAATAATACCTAGGTAAAATTCAACTTCCTTATCAGAACTCAATGCTTGCGAGATGACCTTGAAGCCACCCAGGCCTCAATGAAACCTTGGAATACACCAACGTGGCTTTGGAAAATCCTATGATAGGTATTGTTGAAATAGAATTCAAATTATGAAGTATTACACCGGTATCTTGCTCGGAACATAACCAAATAAGCAACATTGGAATAACCTACTTGACCGAGCACAGCACCATTTTCATCCAAACAGACACGCGAAACAAAATCAAGCCACAGCAGCAATCAGTCCAAGAACACCACCAACAAACGGAAAGAAAGAGCGAATGGTATTCAGCGTAGACCATTTCCTAAGCAAAGCAGTCAGACGCACATCGTCCTGCTCAGTACTCTTCTCCTCGGCCCGATGCGCATATTCGAAAAGAGCATTATTTGTCTTCACCATGAACAAGAGTGTCCAAGGAACAATGCCAAGATTGAACGCCGCAGCACCCCAGTATAGAATGTTATGGGATGACAAGGCACACCAGGCGAATGTTCCTGCTCCCAGCGCGGCGCAGGCGGGTCCGATGGCGTGGCCTCGGTGGTAGAATCTGGCCCATTGTTTTGCTGTTAGGGTCTGGGATTTTGAGGTAGCTTCCAGGGTAGCGTGGACGGCGCCATAAGAGTAGGTGAAGATTTCCCCTGTGGAATGTGAGGTTAGTATTGATGGACGGTATCCCTTAATGATGAAGATGATCTCGAGGTCGATGCTTACCTGATAACCAGAAGGACGATGAGATAGCCACTATTTGAGCCACGGAGTACGTATTCATTGTAGCGATGGGATATTGGGTTGAAGCTTTCGAAAGTAGGGGTTGGCATCACATTTTATGTCCTTTGAGATTGTAGAATCATGACGTCAAAAGCCGACAATACCGAGCCCGGACATTTCGAATCCTTAATGATGAGGTTCTGGGTGGCAGAGCTCGTGAAGAGACCCACGGTCGGAGGTTAATATGGGTTTTGCGGGTTACGGCCTTTGACGCAGTTGCTGCCGTCATGCTAAAACCGATCTCTGGACATGGTGGGGTAGGTTCTTCTGACTCTGTGGCCAATGGGGAGTCGCGATTGGGTCTTTAAAGCCGCTCAGTCAGCGGATGATCGGCACTCTTGCAGGGTTCACCGAACATCCATGTCTACTACCGGGAGCTTAAGTTGTAAGTTGTAGTGACATGGAATAGTGTTTCAAATCAAGACAAGTTAAATTCTACATAGATATGAGTATGGACTATCTGCGGTGGAATATCTCGCAAGACCTCGCAAGGTCGGGGGTATTCCAGATCATTTCAGCGTAACACGCATCTTCTTTGTCCGGGTCGATATCAATCCAACAAGAAATTCAAGTAATAGGCATGAGGCCGGGTCACAGTTGACCAAAAGGGAAAACCAAGCGCATGTGCACATAAAAGAGGCCAGAGAAGAAGGGGGAAAATAAGACATGAAGGGTTGCCGGCCTTTGTTAACATTACACTAATGCCGGTTGGGACATCAGAAGGTCCGGCATCGAAGACACGGATGGAATGTAAGAAGAAAAAGCAAAAAATATGAAGAGTGAAGAAGTAGATGGAAAGTGCATGCGGGAACTCTGCACGCAGCAAAACTTCGGTGATCATCACGGACGCGAGTAGGATATCAATGGGGGTTCAACAACGGTCGTATTAGGCAAACTCGTTTCCGTCCAGCGGGGTACTGACAAGTCAGAAGATCTGCCTGTATTCTGCATAAGGCTCTGCCCAGGCACAAAACTCAAATCTAACTAAGCACCCTGAGTAGGGAGGGGCTTTCGCGAGATTGAGCCGGAGGGAGAGGTAGGCGGGGATGCCGGTGGAGAGTCTGGAAGCGCCGGAAGATCACTAGTAGGAGCGGGCGCAGGGGCGGCAAGGGGGCTGGAAACTGGCGGTGCGGCGGCAGCAGCGGCGGCAGGAGGAGCGACGTTACCGGAGCTGTTACTGCGTTGGCGTTGGTTGACAGGCATCACAGGTCCTTGCATGCCCGGGGGTCCGTACGGTCCAGGACTCATTGAGCGGGGACCGGGGTGAGGGCCGCGGCCAGGGCCGGGGGACATGTTTCGTGGGCCAGGTCGGCCTGGTCCGGGTGACATGTTACGAGGACCGGGCATTCCTCCAGGACCTGGGGACATAGAGCGAGGTCCCGGGGACATGGAGCGGGGGCCTGGCATTCCACCCGGTCCAGGGGACCCTGAGCGGGGCACCGCGGGGAACTGAACAGGCGCCATTGAGCCATTGGGGTAAGGACGAGGGGGAGGCCCAGCGAACCCGGGGCCGCCAGGGGACCCTGGGCGAGCGTCCTGGGGATAGTAACGACCAGCAGGTGGAGGGCCACCAGGCATCATTGGGCGTCCATCGGGGCCCATAATGGGTGGCCCACGGGCACCGGGAGGAGGACGAGGACGGGGCATGACAGGACGAGCAGACAAGCAAGATCTGGGCGCGACGCCTTGCTGGGATCCATTCATGCGGATGCAGAGAGCCTGGAGGGTGTGTTAGCATGTTTTCATGATAAGTTTCAAGGAGATACGAACCCATCCGTCGTCGTATTCGTGAACCAAGCGTACGAGGGAGCCAGACCTAAGGCCAAGCTCATCTTCCATGGAGGGGTTGAAGTCCAATTGAACACGGTGAACATTGTTAGGTGGGGGACCACCGGCACCTGCAATCACCGGTGCAGCGGCGGCGCCTGCGAGACCAGCACCCGCCATGGCAGCACCCTGGGGATCCACGGGCATTGTCGCAGATGGGTTGGATTCAGTCGGGGAAGGACCACGGGAGTTCGCGGATTGGTAGCTTTCAGAATCGTTGGAAGCTCTGTGTGCAAGTGCAGCTCCTGCAGCTCCTGCGCCGACAGCGGCGGCAGCAACAGTCGCACCAGAAGGTCCAGTTGTTGTTTCGGCAATGGAGGGAGGTCCTTCTGTGACAGGAGTGAGAGCTGAACCGAAAGGATTCACTGGATCACTGAAAGGATTCGGGCTGTCGACATCAGGCTTTGGGGGAGTGGCAGGGGGTGTTTCATCGGTGAGGTTTCGAGAAGCAACAGCGGCCGATCCAGCTGCAGCACCTGCGGCACCTGCCACCGCGGGGTTGAATCCGTTGCCGCCGCTTAGATCAGGCGCGAATTGAGTAACAGGGCGAACGTTGAGCACGGGAGCGGTGGAAATGGGCTGTCCCTTGGGTGGTGGTACTGGCAAAGAAGCAGCGTGGCCTTCGGGCAGACCCTCGCCGCCGTATCCCTTCTCGCTTTCTTGCTGATAGTCCTCCTGGGCCTGCTTCTTCTTCTTACGGACGCAAAAGAAGATCAAGGCGGCAATGATTCCGACACCAAAGATAACACCGATAGCAATACCGGCTTTGGCACCTCCAGTAATACCTTCAGATGCGGCGCTTCCAATGGCAGTGCTCGAGGCTGATGCGGACGAGTCAGTAGCCGAGGCGCCGGAGGTGGCCGCCAGAATGTTGTCGATATCGCTGGTTTCCGAGGTAGGCGAGGCGGAAGTGACGAATGAAGTTGTAGTCACAGACGCCTGTGAGTTCTGACTGGTGGTGGTGCTGTAAGCTTGCGTGTCACTGGTCTCAGTGGTCTCTGAGGTCTCGGCCTTAGTGGCTTCGGTAGTTTGAGCGGTAGTCTCCTGGGTGGTCTTGGCCTCAGTGTGCTGTGTGGTGGTTGGTTCCTCCTTCACACTGGTGGTTGTTGGTTCATCAGTCGTCTGGGCCTCGGTGGTCTGATCCCTGGTAGTCGTAGCGTGCACCCCAACAGCGGCACCGACACCGACGTTCTTCTGTGTCGCTGTTTCTGCTTCGGTGGTTTGCTGGTTTCCGGTTACGTAGCCTCCAACTTCCCCGTTGAAATCCGGATCCATAGTCTTGTAGACAATCACGACATCTCCACGCTCTTCAATGTTGCCTCGCGGCTCGACCTCCTCCACTTTGCGCTCATGGAGGTGCGCATGCCCGTGCATATTGTCTGTGATCCAATTTCCTTGGATCTGGAAGAAGTAGTCGAGATTGTGAAGAAGTAAAAAGATGGAGATCGTAAAAGAGGGATGAGGTAAGATTCCAACGCGAGGTAATCGAGAATCCGGTCTCTGAGCCGGTTCTACGTGGAATGTGGGATAGAAAGAATGGACTTCGAGCACAGCCGAATGTCAAGTCAAAATTCAAAGGGTAAAAAGAACGGACGTCGACTTCCAGGTCGCACAGTAAAAGAAATTGAAATGATAGAGTTGATCGAGAAGATAGAAAGGAAGGGAAAAGGCGCAACACGAGGTGAGATTCCCTTGTGTACTGGGGTCTAGAGTCCATGGGACGCTAACCAGATTAGGCCGAAGCCCTTCATTCAAATTGTGCTCTGATTGGTCAGTGGGGTGCGGTACCTGAAATGAACCTCTGGAAATGAGATACGACCCACCGGACAAGAACCCTGACCCTCTTTACTCCGTACTTTGATTGCTTCATGATGTACATCTACTCAATATGCCTATTAATATTTAATACGGACTATCTGAAAAAGACTAGTCCACGACTAATTACCAGTGAGGACCACAAGTCTTCAAAACAACAAACAGGTTTCATTTGCGGTTCGCTAAGCCCAAAAACCTTGCAGCTGCACGCGGGGCACAGACTCTAAAGGCTGTTTCACCCTAGCCCGACCGCCACATCTTATTTGATCACGGTGCCCGTAATTTCCGACACTGCCGATATTCAATTTCAATCAATTTATTTTCGAAATTTCAGTTCCTGCATCACGCAGGAACCGGGACAGGGGTAAAAACTGTACGGAGTACCTCGGAAACCTTGGAAACACATGAGTTCTCTTAAAATACATCCATCGGTATGCGAATAACCATGCAACTTGGCTCTCGCCTGGTATTTTTTTTTTTTGGTTCTTTTTGCTTAGTGGACCAGACTGACCACATATGACTGTAAGAATAATGAACTCACGCCAAGCACATGGATAACCGAGGGGAACAAAATAATGCAAAGCAGGTGCTGGCCGAGCAATTGTGCGGCACTAATCCATATTCATAAGTTGGTTGCAATTCCACGCTTGTGATTTCCCGATCCACTCGTGCGGCATACCCCGTGGAGGCATAACGGTCGTGTGGCGCAGATGGTAGCCAATTCATTTAATCATACTCCGTACTCGGTACTTGCACCATCCCTCCCATCATGCAAAATAACGATGATTTAGCGCCTGTGCATTGTTAGTCCGCTGGTATTACTGGGAAATATTAGTTTAAATCACATACCTCTGCAGCGGAGGGTCTTCGGCTACTCTCATAGCACAGAAGACGGCTGACTAGATCGCGCCCGTTGGAAGATGCACCTGGTAAGAGATCCTCCCAGGCCTGGATGGGGAACTCATGGAATTCCACTTTGCCCCAGTCTGGCAAGTTTGTCACTTCCTGCCTGCGGTCAGTGGTTCTGATTATGACTGAGTGAAGCTATTGTAATCAACTTACCGGCCAGCGTTCTTCGTCTGGAGTTCCCTTCAATTTGAAAATAGAGAAAATCAACGACAGATCGCTGCCAACGGGGCCGGAGTCAAATAGCTGCCGATGGCCAACTGTGATTGCTTCCGCCATTACACATCCGGCAGCCCAGATGTCGAGAGATGGTCCGTACGCCCTGTAGCCGAACAGAATTTCAGGGGGGCCTGTAGCAGGTGGTGCCCACATCTGTGATCTTTTCTGTCGGTGTTTCGGATCCCGGATCACCGTCTTTCCAGGAGATGCCGAAGTCTGCCAGGTAGGCCGGTCCGTTGGGTGAGTTCATCAGTATATTCGAAGGCTTTAAGTCTCGGTGTATGATCCCTAGCTCGTGTAAATGGGAAAGTGCCACGAACATGTCTCGCAGAATTGACTTGGACTGAGACGCAGTGACCATATCCTGTCTGAGCAGCTGTTCAAAATTGTACTGGAGGAATGGGAAGACCAGCACAAATCGTCCACCGTCGAGAGTAAATGTTTCTGTCAGCGCCATGACATTTGGGTGGTGAGCTTCACGGAGGAGTCGTGCCTCGCGGTGCGCGTCATGAGGAGCGGTCATCATATGGGGAATGGTGACTTTAACGGCCACAGCATTTCCATCTGGTCTTTTTGATTTGTATATGGAAGAGTGAATACCGTCGAAGTGAGGGAAACAACCGGTGTATTCGCCAATCACTTCTCCGGGTGAGCTATGTGCCTCGTCTTTGCCATTTGGGCCATGGTCTGGTTCAGTGATCACCGAGTCTGAAGAGCCTTCTGTTTCGGCCACATCAATCGCCCGTTGACACTGAGAATCGTATTCTTCCTGGGTAGAACGACGTCAGATAGGTATGAGTTCCACTGCATTGCTTTGAGAAAGCTCGGTGACTGACTTTGGTGAGAGCAGTCTCATAGGCCTCAGCCTCGGTTTCCTTTGCACGGGCTAAAGCATCTGCAAATGCGATTGAAGAGTTTGTCCGCTGATAGCTCGTGGTGCTGCATCCCACGTCAGTGGGGTTTCATAAGGTAAATTTTAGTTATACTCACAGAGACTGTATGGAACGCAGTCGATCGCTAAACCCGAAGTAGTCTTTCCAACACATGTTTGCCAGAATCTATTGCATGCTGTTGAGATGGAGAGTAAGTAACCCAAAGTAAACATTGGGCGGAAAGAGCAATGAAGACTGACGATGGTTTGGCAGCCAGATCAACTGTAACGTATATAACGCAAAGAAAAAAATTATTCGACCCGTGCAATTGCTCTATGACGAGTTTCTCAAAATCCAACCCCAAGTGCTCCGTATATAGGATAGCCCGCACACTGAGGCCTTTGAAGGTGAGCTTCAAATCGTGAGGCAACAAGGCAGCAATGCATTAGCGCAATGATGTCATGTGACCCTTCCAAGGGGTGTTACCGTATTGTAACAAAGCAGACTGCTGGACAATACACTGGTTGGCCCACAGTCGACAAATACTGTAATACCAGAACACCGTCATTCCATCCCCATTCCCCATTGCCCGTCCTCGGCCAACATCGAATGACACGCTACCAACTGACACTGGCATTCGGACCCGATCCCGCATTCATTCATCTTACCTAATTGGGCCTGTTCTCGCCTGGAGAACCTGGGGAATCTCTTGGTTTTTTACATTCATGTTATGCGCTTCATGCGCTACGTCGCTCAATACCCCGGAATCTGAATCATGGACCTCTCACGGCAAGAGTACCCAACGCTGCTGGTATGATTGACCTAGACGAGCTTGAAATCCGACTGCTGCAGCATCCGATTACTGATCATTGGCAACATTCGCTATCTCTAGGCCACCCTGCAACCCGGCCAAGCTACGACCGTTCTCAACGATCGCATTCGAGTAATTAATAAAATCAATACGGACATCGCGGACTACCTTCAGGTATGAGCACTTGTGCTGGGAGCAGGTTGACTTCCTCGGAAGCGATCTGCGATAGAGGAGCTTCAGAAGTATTGACGGTGTGGCTGCAGGAGCGACGTCGCGTTGAAGAAACATACGCCCAAGGCCTGCGGAAGCTGGCGCATCGACCACAGTTGGACAATGGGGCTGCTCTAGGGTAAACACATTCTGCCTTGAGACATTGGAGCTCTCTTGCGCCCGAACACTATGATTCTGACCTTTGAACCTAGCATTTTCCAAATTCCCTGGCAACGCATCATCAATGCCACCGAGGCGCTCGCTGTGTCGCACGAGACCCTCGCCAACAAGATCGAAGAGGATGTCGAGCGACCATTGAGAGAGTTCCACAACAAGAATCGGGATATGCAGTCGATGCCCGGGATCCAGAGCAATCTGGCGGGGTTGGCCAAGAATGTGGAGACTGCGCAGAAGAAAGTCGATAAGGCTAAGTCAAAGGGCACCAAGGGTGCAGACAAGCTGGCCGCTGAGATCGCAAATGCGGAAGAAGTCCACCAGCAATGGGAATCTCGAGCACCTTTCGTTTTTGAACAACTCCAGGCTGCCGATGAGACCCGGCTCAACCACCTTCGGGATGTGCTAACACAACTGGAGACTCATGAGGTGGACCAAGTAGAACGCGGTCGCCAGGCTGCTGAAACTTGTCTGAACATCCTCCTCAATGTGGAAACAGCTGATGAGATTAAGACTTTTGCTGCAAAGATGGTAGGAACACGGGTCCCTCCCTCGCCGGCTGTCTCCCGGAGGCACACAGAGCGGGCGGAAACACCTTCTGGACCTGATCCAGGCCCTGAGCGCGCAGCCACTGCGCCTCTTGAGCAGGTGATTTCTCCGCAGGCAGAGTCACCCCTTCCGCCTACTCCGCGTGCTCAGGACGATGCCGCCAGCCAGTATTCAGAGCCATCTGAGAGAGCTGCTGCTGCTGCTGCACAGACACCGCCAGGTAACTATCCACTCAAGCACATAGCATTCACTCGCATCAGGATCTAATGTTCGACATAGCACCAGAAGCACAGCCACGGCACACTCCCCTAGGAGGTCTGCGACGACTAGGCACAGTCATGAACCGCCGGAAGAGCGTCGTCGGTCCTTCAGCAGGCACTTTCGATCGAAAGGCCGAAAAGAAGCGTAGTCCTTTCGCTGCCTTCAAGCGGGCTGACTCTTCTCGTGATATGCAAATCCCCGAATCACCACCAGGAACCGCCTCTGGTCGCCCGGACACATCCTCCGCTGATCACTCGTCCTTCCGAAACCCCAGTATATCGCAAGATCACTCTCAGCTGGATGCGGCTGCTGTGATTTCTGAGCCCCGTGCCGAGGCCACCACAAATGGAGCTAACCACGAAACTCAGGCTGGGCTGCTCAACAATCATGCCAATCAGGTAAGCTATTACTTGACTGAGTTTTTATGTCATGCCGTTGAGTTGAGGACTAATCCCACTTTTTAGCCGCAGGTTGACTCGGAAGGATTCACAGAGCGTCCCTCAACCATCGATGAGATCACACGTGCTCAAAATGAGGCAGCTGGGTATGTTTTCTGTCTAGTTTCTTATGATAAGCTCTAATGAACAATGCAGAATTGATGAATCTGCCCTCAACCTCACAATCAGGGATCAGCCCATCTTTGAGGATGAAAGCCAGGCAAAGCAGGCGATGGATGATATGGCAAATACCCTACGAATGGTTAGTACCAGCTTCCTATCTTCCACTGGATCAAGAGTTGACTTGTATGGCACAGCGCGCCCCTACAACAGGAGTCAGACGCAACGCAGGCACTATTCGCGGCCGTCGCGATGTTCGCAACACGGTCTTTATTCCTTCGCCTGGTAATGAGCTTCCACCAAGTTCAGCAGGGTCAGAGTCACAGCCACCCACTTCCCCAATCAGGCACATGACTTCTCCAAGCATCGCGCCCAGTGTTGCAACAACGGAGGATCACGCCATGTCTGATACTACGTCTGTTCGATCTGGACACGGTACTTCCGGTCCAGGGCCTTCAGTGCATCCCGACCTATATGAATCGGGTCTAAACGCCTCCATTATTGAAACTGTCAGTGCATGGTTCTCCGAGGGCCGTGTTACCAAGTCTTCGGTTGTGGGTGAGCTTGCTCTGGCAAATAACCCTGCACCCGGCTCTGTTTCAGATAAGACACGCATTCGCCTTGACAACTTCCAGGTCTTGGAGAAGGTGGCGGCAAACCCTCACTTCGTCCAGGAGGCCGCCAAGGATCCCACAGATGAAAAGCGCGGCCAGTACGATGTTCAGCTGGGCAGCATTTCTCGCCCCATGCCCACGGTTGCGTTCAAATACCAACTCCACCTCGACGCGACCAACCCCTCTGCTTACTGTCCTGTGATATTCAATCCAGTTTGGAACATCGAAGAGCTCCAAGCTAGCGCAATCATCTACTATTCGCTTAATCCAGCATTCATCTCTCACCCGGTCGAGTCAATCTCTCTCAAGAACCTGGTCTTGACTATCAACCTGGACACTGCCGCCGAAGATGAAGTCACCAAGCAGCCGCGGGCGTCTGTTGCCCACGCCACCAGCGCCGCGATGTACCCTAACACGGGCGCAGCATTCCGCCGCAAGACCTCCACTGTCACCTGGAGAATTCCTGAGCTGGAGATCAGGGCCACAGCACCAGGCGCAGAAGGCAAATTCCTCGTCCGATTCACGACTGCAACTCCAGGTCCCCGAAAGGGCAACGTCGAGGCCAAGTTCGAGCTCCGCTCCACCGAGTCTGCCTCCCAGCTCGGTATCAGTCGTGCCACATCTGGTGGAGATCAGGAAGAAGATCCCTTCGCTGATGAAGATCGTGAGGTCCAGCCCTCAACTTCATGGCTGGCTGTTCCGACTGCTCGTAAGTTGATTAGTGGGAAGTATGTCTCTTCCTAGTGGGTTTCAACCATAGGACCTGGCTCGCTCTTCGTATATACTCTTTCCTGGGGCTCTTTGCAATCATTGTGTTATCCACTATGTTGGTTATCTTGGTCATACGCATATACTCGAGTCAATCGGGACTGGGGATCATGGTGCCTGCGGATCCCTTTTTTTTTCTTGTTATCTCCCCCTTTCGTCTGATTTCTTGAGTCCCTCCCCATGCAAATAGCGCTTTGTTTCTTGATGATTTTTCCCCTGGATACTGTTCCCTGTAGCTAGGCATGTCTATGTGCACTTTTGTTGGCCCTATATCAATCGTTCTTGTAGGCATTCAGTTTTGTTTAGAGGGGGGCATTTAATGGAATGGAAACTACTTGTTCATTTCTACACTTCCCGACCTCTGGAGTCTCTTCTAAGCAAGTATGGATATAGGCAGGTCGTGGTCAAGAAGAGTCTTTGCGCTCCGGGTTAATGCTCAGAAAACATCATATTTAAAAGTACTCCGTAAACGAATACAACATAGCACAGACTGATAGGTGCTGGGGAATCACAGTAAAAAGGGTAAATAGACAGACAACATGGAGACATTTGAACATTCAGATCCTAGCAGCGCGGGTTGTCTTATCGTAAAAGTCCAAGGTCATGGCTGCCAGGAAACAAGGGATATCCTTTCTTTCCTCGACCCAAAACTTGATGAGAGGCTTGATCTCCATGGCAAACAGACTGTTCGGGCCACCAGAAATCTTCATTGTGCCAGTCTCTCCATCAAACACGATCGAGTTTTCTTCTCCATTACCCATACTTCCAGGGCCGGAGTCTGATGGATCGTCGCTGTCACCATGTCTGTATGCGGAGGAGAGGTGGAACATGGAAATGACACGAACACGGCCATTGGGCATGAAATCAAGCTTGTAGCCAAGAAGGGAAGCAACGGCTTCGCGGAACTCAGACGATTTCGCCGTCCAAATCTCTTTAAGTCGTCGCATTCGCTTTTCCTTATCTGCAATGCCACGCTCCATCTCTTGCATTTCGAGTTTGATGCTGTCGATGGCATTGATAGAGACAACCTTGGCATTGACACGTTCACCGCGCAACTGGGCAAGAAGATCACGATTCTCAGACTGCAGGGTTTTCAGGGTTGTCATCTTGATCTGCTCGACCTGCGCCGTTGGGTTATCACGCATTTCAAGGACCCGGGTCCGCGACTTCGACTTGAGTGATTTGATTTGTGACTTTGCAGCTTCGAGCTCCCGGCGTGCGAGAGTGGTGGCTTGTTCAGATTTCGTGATTCCCTCTTGAAGCTTGCGGTTCTTGCGGCTGAGAACGGCGAGGCGCTCGCTTTCAGCTTCGCTATCGGCCGGTGACAGAGGCCGCTTGACACCCTGTTGTTTGGGCTGATCCTGCTTTGGTTCCTCCTGCTGAGAGAGCTGGTCGTGGAGGTTCTTGATCTCGACGCGGTACTCATCGACTAAACCCTGGAGTTGGGTAATCTGCAATGATTTTTGCTCGTCGAATTGGGTCTGGTCGCCGTTCATCGTGACTTCTTCCGCGTCAAATGTCTTCAGTTGGTCGCGCAAATATTCGACCTCCTTTACAGCGAGTGCGCGCTGGCGCTCCAGTCGGGCGCGGAGTCGGGCGTCCGCAGCACCCTGGCCTCCTGTAGACACTGCACTTGCAGCCCGGAGAGTATCGAGCTCTTGTCGCAGAGAAGTCTTGTCGTTTTCAAGGCTCTTGATAGCCTCTTCCTTCTCCAGGATGTTGGCATCAACACTTCCAAGACGATCCATCAGTGTGGCAATCTCAATGCGACTCTCAACCAGCGCTCTCACGATAGCGTCTGGAGAATCAAACTCTGCGGGTTGATCGTTCTCCTGTAGTAAAGTGGCCCAAGATGCACGCTCGTCCTCCAAAATCTGTTTTTGGATTTGGAGTGTGTTGAGTTCAGCCTCGACACCCTTCATCAGCTGCAGCTGATTTTCCACTGACTTCTTCTGTTCTTCAACAACCTCGACGTTCTTCGAGATCTTTCGAAGGTGGCGCAACTCCGCGGTTTGATCGCGGTTGGTTATTTCGAGATCCCGGATGTGGTTGACTTGTTCGGAAAGCTCCCTCTTCAATACCGTGAGGGCCTCAGCATCGGTTCCTTCAGCCTTCAAGCGAATATTCTCGGCTTCAAGTTCAGCGACCTCACCCTCACGCTGAGTCAGCTTGGACTGTGTTGATTCGTGGAGGACTCTAGTGTTTTGCAGGTCGGTCTGGAACTCTTCGATCGTCTTTTGCAATGATGCGCGAACCGTTTCCAGCTCATTGATTTGATATTTGAACTGCCGCTCTTGATCAGAGAGCTGTGCTTGGTTGTCATCGAACTCTTCCTGTAAATTCTGGTTCTGATCCTGAAGCACTCGAATTTTCTTCTCGAATCCGAGTTTATCATTCAAAGCTTGGTCCTGCATTTCTTTGAGCTCTTTCGCCAAGGCTTCACTTTTGTGGTTCGCGCGGTTGCTGGAGGATTCGGCGGTCTGGAGACAAAGAACTGTTAGTGTGATCTATATTTAGCCAACATTCACATTGTAACGACATACCTGGGCCTTTCTGAAGTCTGTATCGGCCTTCATTTGTAGATCTCGGAGCTCTTTTTCGTGTCGAAGCGCCTCTAGCTCTCGTTCCTGTTTGATGTTCTCAAGCTCGTACTTCACAGTACTAAGCTGTACACGCAGTTCTTCTTTTTCTGTGTCTGGTTACACGTCAGCATTGTTTGTATAGATGTCATGGACATTTCGTTTGGGCATTGGCTTACCGTGAGGTTGGTGGGACGGCATTTGAGATTGCATCAAGCGAGAGGAATGGCGCATATTGTTTGAGTGTCGCATACTGTTCCGTGCCCCGGAAGGAGTTGATGGCGAGGCGAATCCCGCAATCAGCTGCGAAGCCTGTCTGCTGTTTTGGCTGTTGTCCATCTATTCGGGGCGGAGTAGTTAGTCACTGCTCAAGGGTATTTTGTCAGTCCATTGGAACTCACGGTGAAAATCAGGCCCTTAGTGGCCTTGCAAATGTTCCGTTCTATAGGACCATGAGGCAACAGACCAGCGCAACTGCAATGAGAAAGCTAGGTCAAGTCTCAAAGGGAAAGGTGTAAAGGCGGCAGGGCTCCAAAATGGATGACATAAGTTGTTTTGAGCCTTAGTCATCGGTCGAGCTCGACCGAAAGAGGCTAGCGTGGTTTTAAAAATTATTTCGATTTCGGCATCGAATTCTCAGTTCACCACCTCACCCGCGAATCCTCCCATATAACCACGGTCCCTCGTCCGATTTTACCCAACAATTCCCATTTAATCACCAACAACCTTCAAAATGGGCAAGGACAAGGTCGAAAAGAAGGACCGCGCCGAGAAGAAGGAGAAGCGTGCGGAGAAGGACGGTGTGCACAAGGTCAAGAAGGAGAAGAAGGAAAAGAAGGACAAGACCGTTCTCGCCGATGCAGTAGCAAAGGAGGTCGGCGACGATGTCATGGAAGGTCTTGAGGAGACCGGTGCCGTCGCTGTTAAGGGCGAGATCGAGGTCGAGGCCGTCGACCGCCCCGTTGGCGCCGTCGTGCCCTTCGCCAACCCATTGGTTGAGGACAAGCAGGCCAAGAAGGTCCTGAAGAGCGTCAAGAAGGGTATGTCTAACACCTTTACACTGGTTGCCTTGCGTGGGTTGGTCTGCTTGGTGCAATTCCAATTTTTCCAGCCCATATCGCCATGCGCAACTTTTTTCTCATCTTAGTACACCCCCGCTAACAGTTAAATTTCTAGCCGCTGTCAACAAGTCCCTCAAGCGTGGTGTCAAGGAAGTCGTCAAGGCTCTCCGCAAGTCCGCTATCCCCGCTGCCAATGCCCCCATCGGCACCCCCAACGGTGTTGTCGTTCTCGCTGCCGATATCTCCCCCATGGATGTCATCTCTCACATTCCCGTCCTGTGCGAGGACCACGGTATCCCCTACGTCTTCGTTACCTCCCGCGCCGAGCTCGGTGCTTCCGCTGCCACCAAGCGTCCCACCAGTGTGGTCATGGTCACCCCCAAGGCCGCCAAGGGCAAGAAGGAAGACGACGAGGAGTTCACCAAGGTGTTCGAGGAGCTTGCTGGCTTGACCCAGAAGGAGCTCAGCAAGCTGACAGTCTAAAAATGCGTTCGAACTGTCTCCTTTGCCTTTTGTTGTTTGCTCTTCCCACGTTCATAACTCCCAGTGGGTTCTCTGGTTGTACAGGTTTCTGGTGCTGTCTGGTAAGACGGTACATGTCTTTTGGGGTCCGGCCTATGGGTATCTTTTCATATTTGCTCTTTCTTTTGCAACTCGGCGTTATTTCAATGGTGTACGAAAAAGGCAAGAATTTCAATGAGATATCACCAACCTCATCAGACTTGAAAACCCCCATGTAGAACCTTCAACCCAATTATGGCCGTGGCCATACTTTCGTGGCCATCGGGATGTCTCGCCGTGATTTGAAACCTGCACAAATTACGTTCAGCGAGGTCGCAGCACAAGTAAAATTTGTATGTTGAGAACGCAATGTCCCCGAGTCAGGCGTTGTGGAACGTGAAATTGCACAATATCGAAGGTCCGGGGTACCCACAGCACCTTTGGCTGCCTAGGTTCTCACTCTGGTCACGAGTCGCATGCATATTGTAATTGATCAGTGTAGTAAACTTCAAGAATTTCTCACAACAGGTGGGGGCCAAGGCAATGGACAGCATGTGAATAGTATAAAATCGGAGCCAGCAGGTGTCCTTGCATCGTGGGTCAGACTATTATAATAGTGGCGTTATCATTCCAGTCGATCAATATGATCAATCCCTACACCCCTCAACCCCGATGCAAAACAAGGGATGAAGTGCATACCCCAAAGCGCAGCAGACATTTAGTCGGGCCAATGAAAGAGCCAATAGCTCTGGAAACCCCCGACCTTCAAACTCACGGATCTTCTAGCGTGTGCCTGGATCCAGGAATCCATTCGGCAAAAGGCACCTAATCTGAGAATGGGGTGAATCATTGGTTCTACACGGCTTGTTCCTTGGACAAAAGGCACGGCCCTTGCGGTGCTCTGCTCCTGTGTACCGTAGGGTTACTCCGTACTGAGGAATTTCTATAAAGAATTGGGTACCTGCTCAATCTGTGTCCCATTACTTATTGCTCATTCAATTTGCACATACGGAGTACGCGGCGTGGACGACGAAGTACAACCTTGGGAAGTACCGGTTTAATACCCCAAGCCATTTCACTCATTACCTATCGCTCTATTTTTCTACGACCATGTATACCAGTATCGCTCCATCGTACTTTATGTTTCTCGCACTGAGCATCTTGACCTTCATTCACTCGGTCACTTCTCTCCCCATTCAAACCAGCACATGGGTCAAAATAGACCAATATGAGGACCCAGATTCTCTTGGATTATGGAAAGTCTTTGAAAAGGAAGCTCAAACTTCCTTGCCCAATCCGTCGCATGCCAACCAGATCAACGTCAGTATCCACATGGAGCCCTGAAAGCTACAATCTGTCTTGACGATACGAATGAGACTAATATATATATATATATTGCAAATATAGAGTCCGACATGGCTACCCCAACATCATGATACCGAAGCAACAGAACGAGGTAGATCAAATTACCCGTATGCCAAAGATGTTTCTTCATCAGGAAACCTAATTGTCTCAGTCTTCACGCCGAAGTCGCTTGGAGCCAACACCAATAAGCTTCAGAAGCCTTATCCGCAATACATGAAACAAAAGTCGAAGCCCAAATCAGAACTGGAGGAGAGTTCAAGGAATGCGATCGCTGCTGATAGACAGCATCGCTACGACGAGATCCTGAGATATATGCATGTCAAGAACGCGGCCCACCAGGAACACAGCGACGCAGCCCCCCCAGTCTTCTGCTTTTTCCCCCTCTGGCCGCACAATCACTTTGTTTACCCACCGTTTCTCGATTACAACGCTGAAATCGCAAATGGCTGGCTTGAGGGGTTATCCAATCCCAGGAGTATTCACCACGGTTGTCATTCTCTTGGTGGTGGTTTGGATTGCCATATTCACTATTGGTTTAGTTGAATTGTGCAATTATGTATGGAGTAGGCAGAGTCTGGCTGCTACCCGTGATCCAACCTGTGACGACGAAGGTCCAAGTGTGGAATTGAATGAATTGACGAAGATACCGTTCAGTGTTGTGATGGTCGCTTCAGAAGAAGCTGAACCAGGATCTCCGTCAGGTGAATTTGGGTCTTTAGATGTGACGTCTGAATTTTCAAACACTGATTCGGAATCCGATGAAGATGATTACCGAATGTTATAGTACATACATGCAATGCAGGTGGAATTTGAATATACGTGGTAACAGATTCAAGGCTGGGCGTCAACGATACCCATAGCCCTTAAAAAGTACATTTTACATGACTTAAGTTGTGATACTTATAAATGTTTCAAGAATGGTGGTATTTTATGTGTTATCGTACATCAAAGTAAATGCGATCATAAACCATTAAGTTTTCATAGCCTCAGCCCCAGGCCGAGCTGAGTAAACACACGCTCGCTCGTAACTTTCAAACAAAACCTAACAAAAAATGCCCAGCGGATTATGCGATTTTAGGCGCGCTGGTCATGTTGAAGGTGCTCGTAAGGGGTCTGAGCGTGAATCTTTTGCTCGTCAGGACGGCCAGCGTCGTTGGCAGTGCGGGCGTTGCTGCGCTGGAACTGGTTGATAGCCTCACGACCAGGGTCTTGCTCAGAGCCAATGTCAGCATTGAAGCTAGCGTTCTTTGCGTCGTTGGAGTGGAAGCCACCCTCGTGGATGCCGCGACCATCAGGCTTGGGGTGCTGAATGTCACCGGTCACATCGCTGACGTAGGATGGAGCTTGACCAGCGTTGTACTGGCTCTGGCCGCTGCCACTAGCGGTAGAGTACTCGCCAGCGTTGAGGCCAAGTTCCTTCTTGGCGGCGGTTGAGCCTCCGGTGTAGCCAGACTGGGACAGGTGGGTGCCGGGGAAGTTACCCTGGCCACCGAGAGCCTCGGGGTACTTCTGCTGGCTCTCGCGGTCCTCGCGAAGACCGCCGACGGGAACGGAGCCCAGCTTGGTGGCAGACGAGGTGTCGGTGTTGTTCACAGTGGATTGGTTGCCAGAGACACCCATGGGCTCGGCGCCGCGGTTGCCAGAGAAAGCACCGCCCTCGCGGACAGACTCAGCGGCAAGGGAGTCATTGGTGATGGGGCCAGAAGGCTCTTCGATGGGCTGCTGAGCCCGGGGATCATTGGTGACCTTGGTGCTGCGAGCGCCGTGGGGAAGAGGAGTGCCTTGGAGATCCATGATTTATAAAATGGAGAGGTTGTGTATTGAGATGTGGTTGTTTGTCTTGAACGGTTGGGGTATTGAGAGATAATTGTTTTTATAAAACTTTGGTTGCCGCGATGGCAGACCTACTATATACCCTGGCCAGCGGTGGCATTTGAACTCAATGTCGACATGATCTGGTCGAAAGGGATCGCATATTGAAGATTTCTGATGTCATGGTTACGTTGATTGACAACTGTTGCAAGATGTACCCAAGAACATTTTTGCTCGACCAGTTGCAGTCACGTCAACCAGGCATTATCGGAGCACTCTGTTTGGCGGTTCAAGATACCGATCAAGGGGAAAAGCGGGTCGAAGCTCCCCTCTGATGTGATCTTGCTTCCAGAAGATGATCACTTGCGCCCCACATGCTTGTCCAGAATTATGTCAACTGAGATCATCTACCAGCAGCTTGGCGACGTTGCAAGAAAGTGGGAGGCGAAACGGTAATTGACGTCAGGCCTAGATTTTGGTTGCAAACAATACAAACATCTCTATATTCACCACAGTTTCGCTCTGCTGGCATAGAGTCATACGGATCTATCCGGTGAGAATCATGACGTGCATTGAGTGTTGCTCTTTGGTTGCTACATACTCTATCTACTTTCATACCTTGGAATGCAAATTAATTCCGTGATCGATTCGAGCTATGTACAACGAAATCCTCGCTGCATCCAGACCCTGCCAAGCTCCATTGAACCCACCTGTACTATGTGATCTGCACTTTCCCACTGCTTACTAGGCATGCATGGCTTTTTTCTGGTAACTTTCCAGGGTTGTCGTGTGATTCGAGATACTGGGGTGGAATAGGCGAGTATAGTTTACAGCTATGGATGTAGAGAGTTTTTTTTGGTGAAAGTTGAGAATTCATTCAATCGCTCATAATGACTTCAAAAATGGTTATCATACATGTATCCATCAATCGTTATATAGTTTAGTGGTTTGAGGCGTGAGAAGCAGTGGCCTGGGGATCAACAGAGTTGCCAGGGACGGTGTTGGTGTGCAGCACGTTGCCGTCAACGCGAGCACTGCTGTGGGCAGAAGCACCCTCGCGCAAGCCACTGTTGTCAGGGGGAACTCAAAGCGCCCAGATCCGACGGCAGTAGTGCGCGCGTCCGAGGAGTTCCAGTCGCTAGCAACGGGAGGGTCTTCGGGCAAAGGCAAGTTGGACTTGGTGTTCTCGACCTCGGCGGGCTTGTTGGTGTTTTGGTCGATGACGGACTGGATCGAATGAGTCAGTAAATGTACAATTGAATTGTGGTAGTGGATAGAGGTATGCTCACCTTCAGTTGAGAGACATCGGAGTTGGCAGGAGGCTTGCCACCGTGAGATTGAGCAAGCTTGGACTCAGCCTTGCGGATGTCCTGAGCGGTGGTGTGGAAAGTAGAGTCAGACATTGTGTGAATTGGTGCTCAAGGTGGAGGTGTAATAGGCACGGAGTTTGTAGATGCTTTTGAATGTTTAAAACATTTTGGGTGATTCAAGACTTATATATGTTCTGACACTCGATGGCAAGACATATGTGACGTTGATGTTATGACGACATGCAACCATCCAGGCCATGGGAAGGGCTCTCCACCGAAACCAACATTCGAATATTTCCGGCTGCCAACGCAAAAACTGATAGATCAATGGAGAAAGAGCGTCATAGTTGAGGGGATACCCGCACTTGTAACTTGCTTGTTTCGAGCAAATGCCATGCACAACCACAAGCGCGTGATGTGTTCATGCCGTTCGAGATCTTTCTAAATATTTCGATCGTGCAGCCCTGGAGTTACGTAGATTAATCCGACGAGTAACTGAGACCTCGGAGTCGATTTACATGGACAATGGGAAATGTCATTTCATACTAACTCTTTCCGATTTTTTGTCCAAAGTATGAGAAGTGTTCAGAGTCGGAGTAGCACCAGGATGGCGTCAATGTCATAGGTCGTGTTCGGCATGCTGCAACTGCATGGATGGTCTCACTATAGCATTTATTTCATATGTATACCCTTCGCATTTTCCAAACCAATACAGAGTATGACCTCGCCGATATATCAACCAATGGAACCCTTCAATTGATAGTCAAGCCAGGAGTCAAAGTCGGCGTCCCAAATTGGTAGAAAATGAATCACCGCCCGCCCTCTTGGCACGGCAGAAAATGTTTCTTATCGAAGAGTCGTCAAGGCCAGTAAGGATTTGGTGAAATTGATCGCTGTGTTATTTTCGAGGATCACTTGGGTCTAGATCTCACATATTCATTATGCCTCGAGATCCGCTGATTGGACTGGTTGGAAAGGTAGAATGTCCCCCTCCATCGTCTCATCACCCCACTGACCGCGGATGTGAGGGGCATACAGCCATCGAGTGGAAAGTCCACAACATTGAACAGTCTGACTGATGCGACTTCCAAAGTTGGTAAGATTGCCGCAATAGCTATATTACCGGTTCCCACGCGCTGACAATCACCGTCTTTAGGAAACTTCCCGTACGTGTGCCTGGATTGCGCCGAAGTGGTTCCCGCCTTATCGAAGATCGCGCAGACCGTGTTAACCCCCAAACAGCTTCACGACCATTGACCCCCAACGGGCTATCGGATACCTTCAGATCGAGTGCCCCTGTCAGCGACACAACGTTTCAGATCGATGCCAGCCCAATTACGGTGGGTGTCACGAGGGACGGCGCTCCGTGCCAATTGAGTTACTAGATGTCGCGGGTCTCGTGCCAGGTGCGCACCAGGGCCGTGGTCTGGGTAATAAGTTCTTGGATGATCTGCGTCAAGCCGATGCTCTCATTCACGTTGTGGACGTGAGCGGGACCACGGATGCTGAAGGTCAGTGGAATGCGCGCCAATGCAGAACCTGGCAGGACTAAGGCTGATAACCACAACAGGAAAGGCCACCCGTGGATATGACCCCTCGGTAGATATCGAATGGCTGCGTGGAGAGATTGTGCGATGGGTGCTTGGAAACCTTATGGAAAGATGGTATGTTGGCACATGTTGAGGACAAGCGAAAGCAAACACTGATTTACATTAAACAGGGGATCTATCAAGAGGCGACACATGGCACTGAGTAAGTAGACTGCTTGAATTACTAGCTGAGGTAGCTGACAGCTGTACAGAGGCCAACCCTATCGACACACTGCAAAAACAGTTTGCAGGTTACGGAAGTACTCAACAGACCGTTGCTCGCTTCATGGACAAACTGGCCATCAAACAGCCCCTGGAGGAATGGACAGACGAGACGGTAGAGGTTGTTGTGAACGCTTTCATCGACGAAAAGTTCCCTACCGTATTCGCTCTAAACAAGATCGACCACCCAGACGCGGACAAGGTATGGAGAATTCACAGAGAGTCGAGTTCCTGTGCTAATCAACATATTAGAACGTCAGCAAAATTGCCAAGATGCAAGACCCACAAAGCATTGTGCTATGCTCTGCTATATCCGAAGTCTTCCTTCGGCGACTAGCAAAACAAGAGTACATCAAGTACGTCGAAGGTAGCGAGTTTGTTGATTCGCGAGAAGACTTGATTGAAATGGGTGACCCGACTGGCGGTGGCCTCAAGGAGATGGACGAGAAACTGAAAACGTATGTCACCAGATCAGAAGTTAAAACCCCTGCTAACCAGGACTTTGAAATAGCCGAGTTGAGAACCTGAAAGATATGGTGCTCTACCGATTTGGATCCACTGGTGTCGTGCAGTGCCTGTCCCGAGCCGCAGAGCTTCTGGGCCTTGTACCGATCTTCCCTGTCCGCAATGTGCAGACTTTCAACTCTGGCTCTGGAACTGCCGTGTTCCGGGACTGTGTTCTAGTCAAGAAGTAAGTATCCCGTCCATGATAGCGATTGGGCCATCTAACATCTCGCAGAAACAGCACTGTCGGCGATGTCGCCCGAAAGGTCATGGGCGATGTGCCTATCAACTATATCGAAGGTGTTGGCGGAACACGAGTATCTGAAGAAGATTTTGTGGCTGTCGGGAAACACGACGTAAGTACATGAAATACACCGGTTCCGGCTGCATTCATTAACAAACACCTGCAGATCCTTTCATTCAAGGTTGGTCGATAGACCCTTCCATTCCAAGGTTTATGTACAGTCTCTGCCATGAAATGAGATGGGTAATGAAAATGCCTCATGATCATCTTTTCCACCTATATCTATCAGACTTCGAAATCCATAGAAATATGCCGAGCACCAAAAACACCATAAAATATCACGATCTCGAAACGTATTCATTCTCAATGTCCTTTCTACGAGCCCAAAGCGCAGTCAGCAATGTGAACCCTGGATGATCTCGCACAAACTTGCCTTTCCTCGCTCGTCATTCATTCCAATAATAGGCTCTGGCGCTTTGGGGTTATCTTTTTTGGCCTGTTTGCCATGCTGGGAGCCGCCTGTTTCTGTCGTCCCCTGAGATTTGGAGGGATCTCCAGCACCCTCATGTGTTTTCCTTTCTTGCATACCAGATGCCGACGAGTGTGCGTGTATATCTGCAGTGTCGCCCTTTTTGGATCGCTCGGTCGTGTGCTCACCCCCTCCTTTCCATTCCTTCAATATGGAGTAATTCCGTACATTTGGTGTACGAGCGACCGACGGTATGGTGGCTCGCAAGGGTAGCATACGACGAGGTAGTCCGGCGATTGACATGTTGTTCAATTTTGTAGAGTAGACCATGCCCATGCGCATAATTGAGGGTTGAGGGATTATAAACAGAAGAAACGACCGACTTGCTCCATTTTAATGCGATCTTAGAGCCACATCCCTAGTAAGTTGGCCTTCGGGGTTATGACGTCTTTATGATCAAGGCGAAATCTCTACCATGGTATTTGGGGATGTAGACCGGGTTGACCCCTATTGCAGAGCAGCGTACGATTTTGGAGACGTGGGTATAGGCGTAGCTATTCAGACCACTTTTATCTCCAAGATGCATGTAGAGGAGGAATTGAGAGTAGCTCTACTAGTCTCAATGAGAGTTAGCTGCAGCTTGTGATGTTGCGTTCGTCTCCGCAGAACAAAAAAAAAAGACAGAGAGATTAAAATGTGCCAATAAAATCACCAGCCCTCTGTATTGTAAGCAAATATAGGTGCTTCCCTGTCATCTATATGTGCGACTTGTAAGTTGTAACCCAACAAATGTCAGTGGCCGTAGGTGACCCCGATAAGATGGCTTATCGGCCACTTATCGATAAGAAAATCGTCATCGGCGTTCGACATGCCGGCACAACTTTCTTCAACCTAATACGCCATGAAACGCGAATACCTCCCGTTAAGAACCCTCCCAGCCTGGCAGCGGCTTAATGGGGCTGTGTTATATGGCATTGAATTCCAACAACTCGGCTCTGACGAAAATGGCGCCGACAAGGGCAGCGGAATTGTCGCAACAGAAAGCAAATCCAGCAGCGAGAGCGATACGAACCCCGAAATTTTGCTCCAGATACCATCTGATCTAATAATATCTTTGGAGACTGTGCAAAATCATGCCAAGTCCGACCCATACCTGCGCGATGTGTTGGAAGCGATCGGTGACTTTGGAAGGGTATGAGCTACAAACGCCCACCCCATGGCGCAACCAAACTAAGATTCGCAGACAGCTCGAGGGGCGATCCTGATATTCCTACTGATTCAGCTGTCGCATAACAGCCCTGATCTCCAGTCACATGATCAAATTGTCGGCATCTCTAATCCCTGGTCCGAATACGTCAAATTCCTGCCGCCGTCGTTTCCCTTGCCTACATTCTACACCTCGGAGGAGCAGGAGCTTCTTCGGGGAACATCGCTGGCGGACGCATTGGACGCGAAACTCGCATCTCTCGAAAAAGAGTTTGACAATCTTCGTGAAGCTACTGAGGCAATTCCGTGGTGTCAACAAATCTGGTGGGATGAGAGGACTGGCGCGTTGACGATTGACGACTGGAAGTATGTCGATGCTGCCTATCGGTCTCGCATGCTGGATCTCCCAGGTAGCGGTCTTGCAATGGTTCCTTGTGTTGACATGGCCAACCACGTTTCTGGGGATACCGTCAAAGCGCTGTATGACGAAAACTCCAAGGGCGACGCGGTCCTTCAACTGCGGTGGGGCAAGACCGTACAGCCCGGGGACGAGATTACAATTTCGTGAGCTGCTTCAATCAGGCTGGTGGCATGATTTTGATGTACTGACACTGGATAGATATGGCGACGAGAAGCCCGCCTCCGAGATGCTGTTCTCCTACGGGTTCTTGGAACACGACCGAATTGAAACAAGTGAGATATCATTGAACCTTGAAATTCCAGAAGATGACCCACTTGGTCTACCAAAGAAAATATTCTGTCAGAATGACACTGGATTGCGCATTCTAGCAGCCCACACTGCCGTTGAAACGCAGAGAGTGACATGGGAGAGCCCCCTTGCTTGGTTAGCGTGTGTGAATGAGGAAGATGGACTCCACTTTGGCCTGGCACAAACAACCGACGGAGGCAGAGAATTGGAAGTAAGCTGGAAAGATGAGAAGGTTCAATCACCTGGTCATCTCCGTGAGCTTCTAGCCGCCGATCCCTTGTGGGAAATCTTCCAACTTCGCGCCGCAGTTCTCCTTCTAGAACGGCTTGAGACGCAACTCGCTCATTTGCAGGAGACGGAAGAAATCCTAGCCAATCTCCGCGAGGAAAATGTGGCTGTTGAGTCCTTGTTTCGACCTGGTGTATTCGAGACAATTCTTCAGTTCCGAAAACTGGAGGGCGAGCTCTTAGAACAGGCCGTCGAAGATTTAATCAAGCAGGTGAGTTATGTCACAAGACCCCTTGTCCGAGCAGAATTGTGTTTGCGTACTAACCAAGGAACCAGAGGACTGAATTGCTGGCATCCGAAACCATCGCTACCTATTTCCGGTCGCAAACAGAAGAAGTGGAGGATTTTTCATGATGTCAGAGAAATGATGGCAGGATGTGACGATCAAAACCGCCTAGACACCTACCCCAAGTACTCCGTACGAGCATGGAAAACGAGCACATACGGAGTACAACATGAAGCATTTCTGGATCCACTTCAAGCGCACTAGGCGTGCATTGCACTGCATCAAGCCAGGGATCTCCCGCCAGATCACCCCCAAAAATCAGTTCTCTCCCCACAAGCTGTAGCGCATTGAATTATTCGACACGGAGACGCCACTTTGCAAACTAGCGTGCCGATGTTACAAGTACGAGAACAGATAATGTTTAACTCCACTAGCGGGTATGACGTTCCTCAATCGTCGACTCATTATACTCCGTACAGTACGATGATCTGCAGGGTCGGAAGCGCATGCGGGGGAAGTAGGAAATCCGATTACCGGGGGATCCGCTGGACCGTAGTTTTCGTCCACACTCTAAATCAGGGGACAAAGCACAGTCGAGTTCGGCAGATCGTGTAATGACCCGTGCGAGGTAGAGCGCACAGAATAAAAAAAAAGTACTACTTCCAAAATTGGGTGGAGAGAGTCGATCAAATCCCGGTTCAGTGGGGCCATCTTAATTCCCATGGTTCGCACATCTCTCGGCCAAAACTCGCTGCACATAAACTTGTCACTCGAACGCCCAATCCCGATTATCCCGAATAATTTGTCTGTGTCGTTGGTTACCCTTTCATGAAATCAGCCACCTCCATAGGTGGAACCGGTTGTTCCTTGACCTCCCAGGTGGTCTTACGGAGAAACTTCCCCAGACTTCCGTGAACGGCTGGGGTCGCCACTGTGAAGTAGATATTGCTTCACCGTAGCGATTTAAACTCTGAGAAAACCTGGGGAATTCTCGGCATTGATGTAAGTGCCAGAGGAAATAGAATCCAGTGATCTC
Source organism: Penicillium brevicompactum (assembly GCF_028827555.1). Classification (NCBI taxonomy): domain Eukaryota; kingdom Fungi; phylum Ascomycota; class Eurotiomycetes; order Eurotiales; family Aspergillaceae; genus Penicillium; species Penicillium brevicompactum. Next base: position 766,620 of record NW_026623208.1, read on the forward strand.
AAAGCTTGGAAATGACTTCAGCCAGCAGGTGTCTTTGCCGTCCGTGAGCTAGGGTTGTATCGTGTACTTTTCAACGTTACGCGAGTTCCAGTTTATTTCAGAGTCCCCCAGATATGGTGTTGGACAATAACGAGATGGATGTTTCAAACCATGGATGAGGCCGATGATCGGACCTAGATCGTCCTACCAGCGTAGCTGGCCATGCGACCTGAGGGACCCTCGGGACTGGAACTAGCCAGCTGCCGAATCCGATTTGGACATCTATACTCTATTTTCGAACATTGTAATCCTTGCCAGTAGGTGTCCTGATGTTCGTGTCGGCACGGTTGAACCTTGTGAAAACATCGTAGATGAGTAGTTGAGGCTGTGATTTCCGTGATAAGGGGTATGCAGGTGGGGACCCCCGTCAGATCGGAATGTCCAACGCAGAGGAAGAATCCGGGGCAAAAGAGAAACGGCTTACGATCGAGCCCAGCCTTGGTACGAATGTAATAAAAACGAGAATACTGCCGTCGAACCAATACAAGGCTGAGTTTATTGGCGCAGGCGAAGGTCAGCAGTCCCCACCTGACTCAGCATTGGCGTGTTTCCCCCATCTTTCCCCCCATGCTTTAGGCCTCATTCTTCATACTTCTGAGATTCCCTCCTCGTGCAGCTATTTCGACCAGTATTTGCCCATATATTGGACACTCCGGACGCAACAACCCAAATCACGTACCCGGCGGCCCATGCGCCCCATCTGTCCAACATGCCTGGTATCTTGCCCATGAAAGTGATCAAGGTCGGCGGCACTGGTACGACGAGCCGCATCGCCCAAGCCTGTGACCGATGCCGAAGCAAAAAGATCCGCTGTGATGGTGTCCGACCCTGCTGTTCCCAATGCGCCAACGTGGGCTTCGAGTGCCGTACTAGCGACAAACTGAGCCGCCGAGCGTTCCCTCGAGGATATACCGAATCGCTGGAAGAAAGAGTTCGCAGTTTAGAAACAGAGGTCAAGGATTTAAAGGACCTTTTGGACGAGAAAGATGAGAAGATCGACGTCTTGTCTCGGATCCATTCGTTTACACCACCTTCACAACGAGCCGCGTCTGCTCGATCTCCCTCGGCTTCCGCGACGGTGAGATCGACCACTTCGGAGTCGTCGGAGGGTGTTATTCGTGTGGAGAGACCTTCTAATAGAAAACCTCGGCCATCGCATAACCCTTATACCGGGTTATCTAGCACCCAGGGCTTCGCTGGTAAGTCTAATATTTCCCATCTCCAGAGAGCATGAAAATTAATGTAATCCCGCAGATGTCTTCAACGATAAGCTGGTCAGCGAAGGAAAGTCAGTGACCAAGATATCCACCGAAGCACTTACCGCCTTACCATCCTCGGTATCTCAGGGTGCACTACATCAGGCTGTGAAAACGCCACCCCGCTTGGTGTCGGATCAGCTGATTAACATCTTCTTTCAAGAATGGGCACCACTGTACCCCGTGGTACATCGCCCGACTATTCTGAAGGCTTATGAACAATATCTCAACAATGCCGAGTCTCTGCAGTGCAACGGCCCTGTCATGGCGCAGTTGAACCTGATTTTCGGCATTGCAGCCGTCTCTTCTATGCCGAGAACAAACCAAGATCCTACATTCTTTGAGCAAAATTGGTCAGCTACCCTCGATTCGTTATCGAGCGACACTTCGATCTCCAGTCTGCAGTGCTTTGTTCTTGGTCAGATCTACTGCATGACCAAGGGCGATTACCGCACACTGCTGCGCTACCGTGCTCTTGGAGTGGATATCTGCCACCAGTTGGGATTACATGAGAATGAAGATCGCTCAGACAACCCCCTCGAGGATGAGACTCGCAAGAAGGTCTTCTGGTCGCAATATGTGCTGGATCGGTTCAGCTCCGCACTAACGGGCATGCCTGTTCTTCTCCGCGAAGAGGATATCCAAGCCGAGTACCCAGTCGATATAGATGATGAGAATGTGACTGAGACTGGCTTCTTGCCAACTCTCCCTGGCGAGCCTACCCGCATTTCTAGTGCTATTGCACTGTTCGGCGCTGCGAGGATTTTGAATAAGGCCTTGGAAGACCTTTACGCCTCGAAGTCCGCCTACGATGTTCATGTTTCGAAGATGCGCGCAGTGTCTGGACAGCTGGATGACTGGCTTCAAAATCTGCCTGCTCACCTTCGCCTGGTGTTCAGTCAAGATAAGCCTAGCACGAATGTCACAAGCAGCCGATCCCCGCTTCTGGTAAGTACAAGCATGTGATACTCGGAGACCTAAACACTGACCTCGCTACAGTCCCTCGTCTACTATCTTATTCGCTCTATGATCCACCGCCCGGCAGTTTGCTTTGCTGACGACAGTCTTCGGTCTCCTTCAGTCTTGGCGTTGTCTGACTCCGCGAAGCATATGCTTCAAATCCTTGACCTGCTGGATGAGCGACGACTGTGTCTTTCATTCAGCATCAACCGGAAGGAGCTGGTCTTCCTTTCCGGACTCGGACTGCTATGGCAAAGCCTAGGTGTCAAGCGCGATAGCAAGCTGGCAAAAGAATCCCAGAAGCTACTTGGCACTGCCATGTTGTACCTTGGAGTGGAGTCCAGTGCGGCCGCTGCCGAATTCGGCACGCTGTCTAACACATTGGTCGCTCTACACACAGAAAGACGTCCATCCATAGGAAAGCACCAGACTTCCCAGGAGATGAACGCGCCGATGCAAAAACCGAACAAGTCTCCCAAGAAAAATGCGCAGGATCTCAAGTCACGATGCGGTTCTGTTCGTGACCAACAGCAGCAGCAACATATTCCATCACCCCAATCTCGCCGGAACACCATCTCCGGTGCCACACCTCCTCTCGCTGCCCAGTCTCTCCGATCCCCTAGCTGGGTCAGCCTACCACCATCTCACTCCGATCAACTCCCCGGCCCACACTACCACTCTCCTCTCGACCGCTCCTCTGACCCCCGCCTAGCTGCGCCAATGGGATATGAGCACCATCGTTCCATGTCTTGTTCCACCCCCTCCGACCCCGCCACCAGCGCCATCACCATGGCCGACTGGGAATACGTACTCAGTGACATGGACCGCGGCTACTCAAACATCTTCACCGGCATCTACGGCGGCAAAGAATGCGGTGAGGACCCCGGTCCCTTCGCCTCCATCACAGCAGAATACAGCCGCAAGCCCAACGACGCGCCTCTAAACATCCCCCAGCCCGAGCTGCACGGCCTTTCACCAGAGGCCTGGTCTGCCAGCAGTGGTGAATTCGCCCCTCAACAAGAACACACCACGCAGAGCGTTCTCAGTTACTCCAGTGAAAGCATGGGTAGCGCGGACGACTCGCTGGCGCCGTATGCTGATGTCCGCGTACTTCCGGAGGATATCAATACGATGGACCCTTTCAATGCTTTCGGCATGCCCGATGATAAGGTCGAGGAGTTTGATGAGTTTGGTCTTGTTAATGGCTGGGATCGACGGCTGGCCGTCTAAATGTCTGGATAATATTGGGGTTCACTTGCGCTGGGGTATAGGAATATTGGTTTGGTTTCAGGATTTTTGGATTCTTTTTATGATACCTGTGGTGGCGTTCATATTTTTTCATATTTTTGTGTTTGCTATGAATATTTTCTTGTTCGATGTTGATATTTGTCGATATTCTGCTGTTTTACCTAGGTTGGGTGAATTTGGGGCTTCAGTATATACAAATCCAGCGATATCACCCATAAACCTGGAAAACATGACCTACTCGAAGTCGAGACCCATCATTCGTAACGGGATGGATATAGGCACAACGAAAGCCCAAGGTCTTGATATATCCTTAAATGCAGTAAACAAGCCACGCTTACCTTCAACTTAAAGAAATGTAAGAACAACCCTGGAGCCTTGATTATCTAGAGCTCTGGACCTCGGGACTACCTACTTCTATGCCCAGGTGGTTAGGATTGGGACTTTGTTTGTCTACCGGGAAATGGACCAACTGGGTGCTAAAACTTGCCGTAGTCCAGCAGACAAACAAAGTCCCAATCCACCCCCCCCAAACGGGACCTCGGGAGCTGCAGTCTCGTATCCCTGGACCATATCGACCGGAGACTGGCCACGCGCAGATAACCCCAAGGGCCTTGTAGTATGTGACCGCAGTGGAAATTCTCCAAGAATTACCTAGTGGGCTGGAAAGGAGGTGAGAGAAGAGGCCAGAGACCGCTGGGACCGGGCGCCCTAGTGTGATACAGCAAATATTCCACAGAAATACTTTGAGGACCCGTGCAGATCCTGGACGATATCACATCATGGTGCTCCACTCTTCGCTGCCCAGCCAGCGGCCGCAGGTGGACGATTAGCTATCAGGTGCGCCGCCAAGAACATTTGAAAGGCAACTCACTCACCTAAGCCGCAGGATAGGTATATAGTCCAAGATATTTTCGATGGACCGAAAAACAGAAGCAAATCCACTACAAGAGTTTTACTAGATTCACAATAGCGGTTTTCTGTGCCTACCATTTTTCCATACATCAGCCATCCTATCACAGTCGGTCTCTAACAATGGAATGGCCATGCCACACTGCAAACTCCTTGGAAGTGTCCGACTTGGATTGGCACATTGATGATTCTGGCAATATCAACGAAGCCTGCATTCTTCAGACGTCTCTTTTGCAAACTGAAAATTCGTTTTCAACATCCACCAACGATGACCCATCAGTCGGTGGCTTTTTCGAATACCCCGATGCACAGATTCATACCGATCCAGTTGAACTTTCGCCATGGTATCAGCTCGATTTGCAAGAATTCGGTCAATACAGGGCAAACCTCCCCTCCAACCAGCCTAGAGCTATAGGGACAGGATACATTGGCACTGAGAACATCACTCAGACTACATCTCCCGACCAGAATGCTCCCATTCACGAAGCTTGTGTGTCAACTGGGTGCACGGGTACTCATACCGAATGGCAAATTGGAAGCGACAATCAGCTGAAACGCCAAAAGAAACAAGCGTAAGTGCGAACTGTGCTTAGGCCTATCTACATTCAAGTTTAACTTAGCCTAATTACTAACACATCTTCATAGCAATGGTTTGCGCAAGGGCACCGTCGGTGTTTTTCGTTGTGACTGGAAAGACTGTGCATACTCCGGCACCTTCGCATGCAAACGTTCAGTGATGCGACACGTTGAAACCCAGCACATCACGCCCCGCTCTGTTCCTTGCTTTGAGTGTGGTCAACTATTTGGTCGTCGGGATAACATGACTGAGCACTTGGGAAGAGTTCATGGCGTACGGGGTTGATGGAGATGAGGCTCATTTTAGCGTGGTGGTTCCATGGGTCTGGTGCGGGAGCTAGTTACCAGCAGAGTGGATATTTTTTGCTACCAAGGCTCTGTTATGCCGACTTTAGAAACTTAGAATGAATAGCCATCTTGGATTTTAGTGGGCTAGCGATGCGTTTTACTATTGAATGTTGATTGCAGCGTCATTTGGTGCTTATCATTTCTTGAGCAGGGCTTTCTTTCATATCTATTCTTTGATTAGTGGATTTCAATTGACAAAGCAAAGGTCAGTCCTCGGCTGAAGGGCAGCCAACTGCAGAGTGGCATTCTTATATGAGCTGAGCATAGGGATTTTCTATTCTATATCAAGGATCCGGGGTCCGGACTCTACTGGTATACGATCGGTATTTGTAAAAACGCTATTATCACTCATTATTCCTGATGTAAAAAAATCCCATCACCAATCCGTCACTATTGGAGAGCTGTCGGCAAGCTCAAAATTGTCGTTGAAACGCTGCATTTTGACATGACAGCTTTTTTTTTGGCATCATTAGATACCAAGGTTCCGACAGAATTCAACACGTATTTGCCTTTCATGAATGGGGACATAATCTTGCAACATGTCCGGATTTGCCGCAAAACACGCATCTGCCTTCAAAATATTCAGATTGCTGATGATGTTGCTCCTTCCAGTAATCGTGGAGCTTCCTTCGATGTCTACCACTCACAGACCTGGAAGCCTTGCGATATTCACGGCGACTCTCCGATGTATCTCTGCTAGATGTTCGGCTTTCGTAGCTCGGTTTGCGGGTCTTTTCTTTTCGGTCTCCAAGGCAGGTCTGACGGTTATTGGCAGGTGGAGAGACAAATTTCTCTACTGTATTCTTTACTTCGTTGAAGAAAGATAAAAACCCATCAGAGCGTGTATCACTCTGAGTGTTCTCACTGACAGGTTGATGAGTGCTTTTGTTCAGATCACGAACGCGGCTCTGGCTGCTCTGGCGGCTTGATTTTGACGATGAAACAACGGATCTCTCTGCTGCATGCTTGATTTTACCGAGAAAAAACAAGAATGTATCGTGACACCTGTCCTGTGGTGCAGAATTGTTGCTTTCCAATCTCTCCCGGATCAACGCAATCTGTGGAAGCTCATATTCCAACTCATTCAAGATTCGACTCAGACAAACGAATGGAGGCAGTCGCAGTTTGTAGTCGTTGAGCTTGTCCAACTGCGCCTGGCTTGCCTGAAGGTATTGAATAGCCGACGCGAAATCCGCACGTCTCATGCTGTCCCACTTGTTGAACTCACGGTCGACGTCGCTGAACTTGTTCTCAACTTTGATCCACTTGTTGATTTCGAGAAACAGATTGTCAGCCTTAGTTGTCCAATCCACACCATCGAGTCCAATTGTAATCTGGGTGCAAGTCTCGGGCTCGAGAGACTCGGTCATCCAACGTGCGGCGCGGGCGGACCACAATCGCCATGTGGCGCGAGATGGATCTGAATGTTTTGGGCGTCGGATGTCATATCGCAAGACTTGATGGATGCCGAGGGAAGCTAATACTTGCTTCACATCGCGCTTCCAAGTTTCGAAATTTGATCCATCTGGCTTCAGCTTCGGAATATCGACGAAGTCGATATGGGATAAAGCCTGGGATTCTGGGAGTCGGTCTCCCTGGTGCTTCCATAGGCCGGAGTCACCGGTGTCTCCGTCGCTATCCTCTTTGTCGTCTGAGTGGACAGCATGACCGTTTTCACGAAATCCCTTGGTGTTGTAAGGCGTAGTCGACGCGACTACGACTTGTCTACCCCTGGCAGGGCCAGCTGAGGAAGCCATGACCTCGATCGGCTGTGGACTTGTAGAGATGATTAACCAAAGAAGGAAAAGTTGATGTGACTCTCTTTCTTCGTGGGTAAAGAGCGTATGGGAGTAAAGACACAATATCAAAGATCAAGTTGGATCAATACTGACAAAAGTGATCTTCTTGTGCGAGACGATGAGAAAGACAGAAGAAGATGGAGAGGAGAGGAAGATGGAGAGAAGAAGAGGGAGAGGGAGAGAGGGGAGGAGAGAGACGGAGTGAGTGAGTGAGAGGAAGAGAGAGGAAGAAAAGCTCAGCAATCTACTGAGCTTCACTGGGTGGCGAACAAACCCCAGTCGAGAATTTATCGATGAGACGGTAGTCTCAACACAACATAAGATGAATACCATCTCGCCCTCCTTCTGACAGAGGAAGAAGTGAATTTCACTTTATCAGTGCGCGGAGATTACAGACTCAATGCCAGAGTGATAGAAGAGACAGAGACCTACCCGCCGCGCCCTGATCCGCAGTACGTATCTCCCGGGTCATCTGAACAAGCGTGAGCTTGAGGGTAGATCCGTCTACGACTTGACCTTCGACTACGACTTCAATCGTGTCCCTCGTGATTACGGCGATGCCCACATTCAATCTACTAGTACACACTTGCACATTCCCTCCTCCATACTACATACGTACCTCCTCTCATCATGCCCGGATGCTGAACTTACTTGGTCGATTAGCCCTAAGTGTCAATCTTCTCCCTGCTTATGTAACACCCCTCCCCTCCATTTAAGCCCGTCGCTCCCCACGTTTACTTCAGTAGTTTCTTTCAAACCTGTTTTCCCCATCAAAGGTCGCTGCTCATTTGCACCAACCATAGCCCCAGCTGCAAGATCTGAGATGCATTGGCAGCAAGTGCGCACCTACACGGACCATTTGGGTCATCCTGTCGTGCTCGAGCAGTATGTCTCGCCAGAATACGAGACAGACCCCGATCTGGAAACTCCCATTCAGGTCTACAGTCTTGTTCCCTTGGACAACGACCACGAAGAGCTCCGAGAATACCTCATGCAGACGTTCTCGGATGACGAAGTGAAGCCTTTGTTCGAAATTTACTCATACCGCCCGCCCGATGGCTTTGCCTGTATTGAGCATAATCGCATGGAAATCGCGCGTCGCAAGCAGCAACATCGGTCAGGAGTCGAAAATCCTCTTCCACTGATTGCGCGATGGAATCGTCCCAATCGCCTATCTAATATTGGATTTTGCGTTCTGATGCGATCGCACAGTTATCGAGTGGGCAATATGGAGGACTCCGAGGAGGCTGAGGAGATCGGCGAAGGCCCGGATTTACTTTACTTCAACCGCACATTTTCTAGCACACGCGCTAATGCTGACTTGGTGCAACATTCACCCGAGGACAATGAAGACCTCAGGTTAGAGGCATTTGAACTATCCATCGAGCGTGTTACGGAGCAAATGGACATCGGCCAGATGATAATCCTCGATTTGTTCCTTAACGTCTCTTCTTATGCCGATCAGCGATATGCCTTGGATATTGATGAGGGCGAACCTCCTGACCAGGATATGCTAACAGAAGAGCAGATTCGTGACCAGCTCGGCCAAGAAACCTCGGTTAGTGGCTTTTCTCTTGGTCCGGCATTCCAGGTTTCTAGAGAAGCCGACATTGTTACAGTCACCAATACTCCTGAGGGCAAAACCTCTGACATTCAATACGTTGTCCACACATCGTTTCTCAGTCATATACGCCACACGGCAGGTTTCTCTCTCGAAAGCACAGCGCGTCTCTTCACAGCGTCTGTCCTCTCCCACCTGCCGGCCAATAAAACCCTCACCCTCAAATTCTTTATTCCAAAGTCCAATTCCTGGTCAGCTATCGGCCCTGCCCAAAATGAAGTTCTTGAAAGTTTATCCCAGCAAAATCAAGAAAGCCAGGAAAGCCCTTTCCCTATTGGCGCCCTTCACAATATCCCCTCAGAAAAGGATCAGCCCCCAGCTGCAAAACGAGTTACTCCTCGTGGCCCTGAAAATCATCTGTACAACTGGTTACCGTACGAATCTGGCACGTTCACAGTCGTTCTTGATCGCGCAAAATTTGTCTCCGAGAACGGAGTTTACTTCTACAAGAATCATTGTAGCAAGGTCAATGATTGGGAGGTTCTTTCTGATAATACGAATATTGTGCGTGGCGTGGATATGAGCGCGGTTGCTCGGCGGCTGGGAATGGTTGTTCTTGATGAATGAGCTAGTCTAATAGATCAACTTGACTCTTTTTGTATGTAACCTTGGAACCAAGACGATTTGCTAGATTATGTGGAAGGATGTTACTACCTAGGTATTCGTTTTCCTTCCAAGGTTCCTCATCTATAAAAGGCAGTACTAGTGGATGTGGGTTGAACAGTATTTACATTGGACATAACCAAGCCATGTGCTTCGAGCTCCAGAAAGTGAAATTCCTGTTTAAACCGTTGTAGATATTGCGTTGGCCCCCGTGTTATCGTTTTCTTCTCTTTTGATGAGCTATACAGCACCCAAAAATGAAAAGAGGATGGAGAGTTCCCAGGCGGTGCATTCCCAAGTCTTTGCCGAGCCGCCAGTGCATTACGACCCGCGAAATGTTCGGTCTTCTTCTTCTACTTCCGATGATCATAACAAATACGATCTGAGCATCATTCGAGATACAGTCGAGGATATCTGGTACGCCCGGCCAGATTGGGAGTCATTCCAACATTGAAGTCTCGTTATCTTGCCGTGGGATCAATCTGGGCATGTGAGTAGTTATTATCGGTGCTTACATGATATGCATAATTGGGATCAAAATTGTTGGAAAATCCCAATTCCTAGGTGGTCAAAATAGCCATGATCTGTTGGGGGCTACATGGGGAGGCTCGGACTATTCGCAAAATTGGTGCCATGCCCGAAAAAGCCGAGCCTCACGGCTGAACCGCATTTTCGCTCGTCGTGAGATCGGCAAAATCTGCGAAAACACCGAGCATTCTCTCAAGCTCTTTAGTAATTATTTGAGATTGGATTCATGTATAAATAGTCATGGTTTTGGTAACACTCACGGCTAGAAATCTTATTCTTTCTTGAACCCCAAGGCAAACCCAGCAACAAGAAGTACAACATCCAAGGGTTTTATACACAGCCAACTCTCGGCATGTCTACACCACAGGCATCGACAAGCCAAAACACGCTTCAGGATTCCGAAGAACTTGACCGACTCGAACAAGAAAAACCCACATCAAAATTCCCAGAAGGTGGCACTCGAGCTTGGATGGTGGTTTTAGGGGCATTTTGTGTGTCATTCTCAACCTTTGGATACATGAACGCTTTTGGGTATGTTTTGAATTCTACGATAAATTGCTAAAACACAAAGACGTAACTGACGAATCACACAGGGTTTACCAAGAATACTACACCGAGCATTTTCTCGCCCACGAGAGTTCGTCCAACATCGCTTGGATCGGATCTGTCCAAGTCTGCTTTCTTTTCTCTGGCAGCCTCATCGGTGGGCCATTATTTGACCGATATGGTGCTTCGGTAAGTGATTGAATCCTTTGAAAATAATTCTTTTGTATCAATGACCATCCACTAATTCTTCTCCTCAATTAGATCATTCACGTACCAGCAATCGGCATCGTACTCTCAGTGATGATGACATCCCTTTGCAAAACTTATTATCAGTTCATGCTTGCCCAAGGGGCTCTGGGTGGGATTTCATCTGGCATGTTGTTTGCACCGGTCATGACATGTGTGAGCCATTACTTTCATACGCGACGCGCTGCAGCCCTCGGCGTGACGGTTTCGGGGTCTTCTATTGGGGGAGTCTTGTTTCCTATTGCTTTGACCCAGATGTTGAGAAACAAGTCCCTTGGATTTGGATGGTCCGTCCGAATTGCGGGCTTCCTCATCTTGTTTATGGTGTCGATAGCAATGGCGACTATAAAGGAGCGACTACCCCCTCGTCAAGGCAAGATTCTGTTGCCATCAGCCTTTACTCGCGCATCTTATACCCTCGTTACCTTCGGTATATTTTTCATGATGTGGGGGATGTTTACACCGTTCTTCTATCTCCCACAATACGCTCAATCCCATGGAATGAGCTCGCACCTTTCTTCCTATATCTTGTCAATTGTCAATGCTGCCTCTGTCCCAGGCAGAATTTTGCCAGGCTTGGCTGCAGATAAACTTGGCCGTTACAACATCTTGATCATCAACGGTGCCTGCGCTGGGATTCTGCTTTTGTGCTGGATTGCGACAAGCTCGAATGCGTCGATCATTGTATTTTCAGTGTTGTATGGCTTCTTCTCCGGTGGGATTGTGTCACTAATGTCTCCTTGCATTGCCCAAGTTACCCCAAGTCCGGACCAGATTGGTACGCATCTTGGAATGTCAATGGCGATTATTGGTCTCGCTGGTCTGACTGGGACTCCTATATGTGGGGCTTTGCTGGAAAGATATGGAAGTTACACGCAGGCCGCGGTATTCAGTGGAGTGGTGATGTTGGTTGGGGCATTTCTGGTCACTGTGGCGAGGTTCAATCTACAGGCGAAGTTCCTGAAAATTGTATGACCCCATACCGAGTCATCTTGCGTGCCCCATGTAGCCAGGTGAGGCGTTGTGGTCTTTATATCGATCGTTTCTCGGAATTTTGCTTTTCCTTTTTCTCCTCTCTTTTCGTTCGGCAAAACAAAACAAACCGGGGCTTTTTGAAGTGAGCTCATGTCTTCCGTGTTGTGTAAAACTTGAGCAAAGATTATTATACATTGAAAAAGGCGAAATCAGTACCATCGTTAGCAAACCACAAATCTTCTTGGAACTGTTGATTAACATCAGCAAATTCCAGAGCAATAAGCCCGTAGTAATAGTACATACCATTGAGCTAAATAGTTCTGTCGCGCTGTCGCGAACGACAGAGATTCCATCATCTTGGTGGTCAACTGTACGTAGTCTTTCATCATCTCTACAGCTAATTAATTTGGGTCGGCGCCGCGTTGAGTCTTCGAGCACTTACACTTCAGTGGGCAAACCAGGATGTGGTTGGACGACAGCTTGTTGATTCTTCAACGTTTTGCAGAGCTGAACCACTCTGTTTCCTGCCTCCTTGTCGTATGTTGCGCGTGATTCAGGAAAAAGCTTTGACTTTAATAAGCCAATCATCATACTGAGTACGTAGTATTCATTCAAACCGTGGAATGTCAAAATGACCTTCCTTTCCAAAATCTGTAGTGCCTGCTCAACAGAAGTCAACATGAACGCTGAGATTTGGGGAAATGTTGTAATGGAAGTCGATTCTTTTAAGGCTTTGAGTCAATTAGTCACGGGCTTCCAATTTCTTTGAAGACCTCGAATTCAGGATTGAGAGATGAGGATGTTCTTTAACTTACCACAAGGCCCGACATTGGTGTAGATTTCATGGCAAAGATTCAGTGAAGCAAGTAAAATCCCAGTCCTGCAAGCTTGGCTTGGAATTATTCCGTCATGTATCATATCTTGATGATGACCAAGGAGCTTCAAGCATGCATCCAACCTTGCACGTCGGCAGATTGCGGATTTGAATGAAGGCGGAGTTTGGATTGAGAATGGGATGTGCAGCAAGATCTTGTACTGGTGGATGTGAATTTTCAGTAATTTATTGACGTAAGAGCAAGCTTGCTGTTGTCGTGGATTGCCTTGGGGGTCGTTCCATTCCGGGATATCCTGGAGAGCCTTTTCAAACTCCTCTTCGAAGTTTAAAACCTGGTCAAAATCCTCCTGATCGTGGCATCCGTTGACGAGCGCGCAAATCCTCAGTCTCAGATTCAAAGAACGATACATAATGGCCTGGAAGGACGTGTCTGTTAATTTAGCAAGCGTTACACCTTCCAGGGGATCTCGGTTTGACTGCTGGAGACTATCATCGTCAACATTCAGCGGTGATATTATGTTGAAGTCTTCCGGTCGGACACTTGGGGGCATTCCCCGCTCCACCGAGGCTTGCAGATCAAGTTCCACGATCGTCATCCATAGTCGTCGACGCATCTCCCGATAATAGGGTGAGATTCTTGCTGTCGGGCCAGTCTCACGGTGATACCCGGCCGCCATAGCCGACCGAGCCAATGCTCCAGTGTGTGTCCAGAAGAAGCCCTCTTGAAAATAATGTGCACGTTTGGCAATAAGCAACAGACAATGAGTCGCCAAGTTGTCCCAGGATTGAGGGCGCTGATTAGTCGAGGAATCAAGCCAAGATTCCGCAGTCTCAATCCAATCAAGTGCTTGATTGTGAACAGTCGTTTGGTTTGTCGGGTCGATGCAGATTTCTGGATGAAAGCTGGCTGCGATGGCTGTCACCAAGAGAGATTGCACCAAAAATGGAGCGGGTGTAGAGAGCGGACTTATCCAGTGCTGATTGTAATCAGCCATGAAAGCTGATTTATTGAGCACTCGATAGGTGACCTCAAACTTGTCGAGATAAGTCTGTACTAGTGTATCCGCGACTGGCTTGATGGGAATTAGACGCCTCAAGGTGTCCGTCAGCACAGTATCTTGTATTGACGGATGAAGACGGTATTCATCATTGGTGAGAGGATAGATCTCATCGCGAAGGGTGTTGATCGCCGTGTGCTCAGATTTGATGCGAGCTATGTAAGGCCGAAGCTCCGTAAACTACATTGGTGAGAAGATGCTCCATATCTGCGATAAAAAGGTGTGCGTTACCTGTTGGTAAAAGTTTAGAGGATAGCTATATCCATAAAACTTGGTGATAGGTTCTTGTCCTCTTAAATGTGTCATTTTGCCATCTAAGTTGGACGATATCCGGCTGTCTTCTGGTGTCTCCATCAAGGAGACTGGTGTGTGCAATGACGTTGGCATAGCACCAGCACCCCTAGCGTGTCCATCGCCGAGTGCCCCATGTGCCGACGAGTACTCCGTTGAACTCCTGCGGTAAGTGCACTGGCCAGCGTTTCCTGTCTTCAAGCAACGGCCACAGGATGGAAACTCCTTCCCACATTTCAGTTTACGCTGATAGCACTGAACACAGGCCAATGGAGGACGTCGTTTCTTGGCGCTGGGTTTGACCACACGCTGCGAGCTGCTGACTGGCCCATGGCCATTAACTAGGCTTAAGTCTGTTTCTGACATTATGTTGAAATTCTCTCGAGCAATCGCCGAGCACAAGCTTTTGTGCTAGTGAGGTGGTCTCGATGGTCTCGGTGATTTCGGTGATTTCGGCAAATTTGGACTCGGAGCCGAAGGCTTGGCATGTTGTGATTGGAGGACTCCGGCTTGGATCCGTTGTGGATGCCAGAAAGCAGGGGGGGGGCAATGGGCAATGGGCTCTGGGCCCGGATGGGGGGCCCCTTCATGGGCTTTGCGGAGGTCTAAACAAGGGCAAGGTGAACATCACAAAATCGCATAGGCTATTTTCCTACATTTTGCACGCAATATCTTGACATGTCATGCTTTTCTCTAAATCCTTCAATGTTCACTCCGTAGAGCTTTGCCAATATTATCCGTCAACCTTGTCACGCTTGGCTGTCCCTTTCTCGAGCTTCCCTGCAAGCCTGCTCACAGGCCTCCTTATAAATCCGCTCCCTCTCTCTCGCAACCTCCGGGAGGTTTTTATAATACTCAATTGACTTCCTCTTTCTTTCGGAGGCTTCCCAGTCTCCATCGTAACAATTGTATCTCTGTTGGCTCCGAAGTCTGCATGACGCGCCTAACTCCAGTGTTGACACAGCAGTGATTCTCTCCTCACTTTCTGTATCGTGCTCATCTTCGGCTATCGGGTCCCCAATCCACCCCGGTATGTCGTCCAAGGCAGATATTTCATCCTCTCGATAGGTCACCCGTAAGGGGGACCTTCTCGGCAATCGCAGATCCAATCCTCATCATCGCGAACCCGTTCGTCGATTGTGTCCACCTTGGAAACATGGCTGCGTAGCTCGCAATCAACAACAGGGCAGCGAGATATATGGCCAGCAATACCGATATAGCAATCATGCCACCAAAGGAAATATTTGGCACTACTGTGTCCCGCCCAGGATCCGAGTAAACACTCACCGTGTGATATCTGCCGCTGACTTGAACGTGTTCCATCCATACTTCATTGGCAATGAACAGACCACTGGTAAATGCTCTGCTAAGTGATGAAGTATCAGTTTCATTGTTCCCCTTGAGCATGGCTAGCCAGGTGAAAAAGTTGCGGAAGTCCCGGCTGGTATTGCTTGGCGGATAAATTGCGGAATCAAAGTCTGAGTAAGGATCTCGCGGAGGTAAAAAGTCAACAAGGGGGGGACTTGAGCAGAACCTGGCGTCAATGGAGCTCGATTTGTGTTTCAATTCTGCGTCATTCAATGAAGTGGTACACGTTGCCACGTAGGAGCTAGGCGCAGCAAACATAGCCCACGCCATGATTAAGAGGGGCCCAGGGCTCTGCCTTGTCTGCCAGTCTCGCTCAGCAAGACGGTTCGAAGACCATCTTCGATTATAATAGAAATCGTTGTAAGCAAAGTACCTGAGTTTGACACTATAACATTCAATCAGTCATCATGCAGCTCCACGAAAACAACTTTGGCATAATTACGTACGCCTGCCACACTGATCCATAGCCCAGCGCGACTGGATCTTTTGTCTGCAATGGTCCTGGCACTCCGGCGTTCAAATAGTTGGGTAGCTCAAACCAGCCTCCAGTTGTGCGAGCTGTGATTTTCATGAGGATTGTTTCCAAACAAAGGTCATCCGACACAGTCCTTGGCTCTGGCCCAGTGTCACCGATGCATTGAAGAGTGAGGTTGATATATAGTACTTCGATGAACTCTTGTCGGGCTCGAGTGTTTCTCCATGGCGACTCACTGGAATTATCTTTCTTGCTCAAGCTGACGGGGTAACATATTTCTATTCCCCATCCAACACCACTATACTGGGCGTGAAGGCCATAATATGGCCCCGAGCAGTTGGATGGATATTCAGAAGAGTTTATGTAAGTCACTATGGCGCTTGAGTTGATGCGAGGAGCGAACTGTCTGAGTACCCCAGTATTGTAACCCATCGGCAACGGTGTGAGAAATGGGTCGGCCATCGTGTGAAGATTAGCTAGCGTCATGCTCCAGTCACAGTTTGCTTCGCCAGCTGCACTGCTGGTATTGGCCGAGGGCCAGACTTGGGTGTCGTATCTGTTTATCAAAGCTGCGCTCAACATCGAGACCGCGTTTTTGGTCAGAGGTTCTAGTTCATATGATCTTGGCACTTCGCTTTGCGTCGACTTGCGCCCAAAGCCCACCAGCAAAAATGTCGTAGACCATAATCTCAGAGAGGCTTCCCACGACCTTGATTGTCTTGGAAGAGATGAGCAATGCTTGAAGCGGAGAGACAAGGCCTCCCACAATGTGAAGCACAATTGCAACTAGCAGAAATGAGCTGCAATAGCCGCGCCACCACCGTTGTGGGTTTTTAAAAAGCTGAGAGTACAAGCCAGTATCAGTCCAGCCTTTGTCTGCGAGGACGAGAAGTTGTTGCATGGTTATATTGGATGCTTTACCGTGGCGTTGTACGAAAACAACAGCCGCAGCAGAACACACAGCTGACGTTATGGGGATTGTCAAAATAGATGCAATGGACTGGATGACTCGAGCCCGTTGGTAGAGTGTCTCATTGAAGGTATAAGTTGCCGTGTCTGGTTTGTCGTTCTCCACAGTCATGTTCTTTGGGATCTCGTAAGACTTATTCTTCGTTGGCCGGGTAGACAGGATGCAAAGTATGGTCCAGGAGGACGTGGTTAGTGCTGCATAGAAGCAAGCAAGTATTAAGACCCACACCGACCGTTCGAGAGTTATCCCATTCTCCTTTGGCCTTTCGTTCTCTGTCCCTCTGCTGTCTTCAGGTGGTTGACGTTGAGGAGATTCATCATTATGTGAACAATTCCTTATGTGAACAATTCTCCTCGGATGAAGCTCTGATGGTAGAAGATACCGGTCGATATGTCTGGCGATCCATACTACGTCCGGTCCTACCGACAGATGATGGTGATACGAAACGAAACACCCGATAGAATATGACAACGAACAGAATCCCAGCAGAGCCTCGTTTTTACCCTATGCATCCCCACACAGCCCCCGGGTTTGGAAGCCAAGCCTAAGCCAAGCCCGGGTGCATGGGTATCAGGGTATTTTTAGCCCCTCGCACCAACCAGGTTTTTCATTTGTTTGCTTTTCTTGTTAGCTGCCTAATTTCCACGGGGCTTGAAGATGCAAGGTGCAGCCAGGATGTACTGCCAGCAAACCAGAACGGCAATAACCTTGGAACCAACGAGGCGATGCAAATATCCGTCGTGAATCGACCCTCGCCCTGGCTTCCAAGCCAATAAAAACATATCACTCTTGTCTAGATAGCTGTAGAGGTCGGATAATACCGAAGTTGCTGATTTGAAGGCTATACAAGATATGGGTTTAGTGGCTATCCATTTCTTTGAGAAAGGGAGCCCCAAGCCCGAGCCCGGGCCCTGGCCCTGTTCCCTGGGGGCCCACACGAGTGCACTTTGAATTTTTTGAGAAAATGAAAACATTATAAAGTATCCTCGTTGATTCCACAACACTCTTCGGAATGCTGGTGCGCGAGTTCAGAAAAATATTTTCTTCATACAGTACCACGGAGTTCAGCAAGCTTTGTTTCCAACTCCAAAGCTTCCTTCTCTTGTTCAAATGAGCGAAACACATTGATCATATGCTCCATGCTGACGAGAGTATCAGGATGCTCATCTCCAAGCAGGCGCTTTCGAGTCTCAAACACGTGCGCGTATAGGTCTTTCGCTTTTTCCATGCCATTCGCGTCGGTTTCCAGGTTCCAGTAGACATAGGCGAGTCGAGTCATAGCCCATAGAGATTGATTGTTTTCTTCTCCCATGACCTGCTTGCAAATATCCAAGCCCCGAATATAGACCTTTTCTGACTGTGCCCATTGTCTTTTCTCTGCGTAGACATACGCCAGGGCCAGCATAAATTGAACGGTGGCGGGACTTTCTGACGCTGTGTCGTTGTCTTTTCTCTCCAGTGTTCTCTCATAGAGCTCTTTGGATTTGCTCCACTTTCCTTGCTGCTCGTAGACAAATGCTAATTGGGCCATTGTGCTGAGGGTAGCCGATGCTCCGGCCCCAATGGAATTCTCCTGGCTCTGCAAAGCTTGTACCGTAATCTCTTCAGCCTGTAGCCATTGCTCTTGCTCTTGATGAACAGATGCCAATTGCATCATTGATTCCACGGAGGTTGGATGGTCCTTTCCCAGGGCAGCTTCTCGGCCCTTCAAGACTCGCATGTAAGAAGCTTCAGCTTGCGTCCATTGCTTCTGTTGCTTGTAAACAACGCCAAGAGCTGCCACCAGATCCAGGATGAGCACTTCATCCGCTCGAAATATATTCTCCCGTCCCTGCAAGGCTCGCTTATAGAAGACTTCGGTTTCTTTCCATCGACCCTGGCGCGAGCAGAGATTCCCCATGGATACCATAGATCCCAGTGTAAAGGGGTGTTGTGGGCCAAGCACCTTCTCGCGACGCTTCAAGACCATTTTGTAAATCTCTTCGGACTTTTCCCATCGCTGTTGCTGCATGTACACGTTCGCCAAATGTGAAAATGTCGAAAGGGTGGAGGGATGCTCTCGACCGAGCACCTTCTCTTGACCGCGAACAACTTGCTCGAAAATTCCCTCCGCTTGGGCCCATTGCTTTGTGTCAAAACAAATCCATGCGAGGTTGAAGAGAGATGACAGTGTTTCGGGGTGATTTTCACCAAGAGTTTTCTTTCGTGTTTCCAAAACTTTTGTGTATACCTTTTTGGCTTCTTCGAACCGTCTCTGAATCTGATAGGCGTTCGCTAAGCCGACCATAGCACTCAAGGTAGATTCATTTTCGATCCCCAATATTCTGGTATAGACCTCAACTTCTTCCAGTCTGAGTTTCTCTGCATCTTTTGGTCTTTTTTGCTCGACGAAGATCAATGCCAATGTATCCACCATCCTCATTGTCTCCGGGTGCTCGGGTCCGAACACTTTCTTCTGGCTCTCTATTGCCTCTTTTGCAAGAGCTTCCGCTTCCGTGAAGCGTCGTCTGTCCATCAATGTGTCGGCTAAAAGACCCATGCTAGTCAACGTGTCGGGATGCTCTAAACCAAACATCTTCTTGTGACTATTCATGACCTGAACTTGCAACTCCTCTGCTTCATCCCACCGGGTCTGGAATCGATATACATCACCCAGATTTCCCATGCTGGCAAGTGTTGCAGGGTGGACCTCGCCTAGATCTCGCTTTCGGCTCGCAACAACTCGCTCGAGCAGTGTTTCGGCCTTTTTGTAGAGATCACGATAGAGATATGACAACGCCAGCATCTCCACACTTTCGATAGTCTGATGGTTCTCTGGCCCAAACAAAGTCTGTCTGATACTTGTGGACAACTCTGCCATTCTGCTGGAATCGATGAAGCTTCTGTTTTCGTACAAATAGGAGGATGCTCTGTACAGCACAGTAGCCCATTCTTCGAGTACCGCATTTGCGGGTGATTTCTGAAGCGTTGCAGACTGAACATGAGGAAATATTGTTTCACACTGTTGGCGGTTCTCGAACTTCGGCTGCGGGAAATTCAAATAAAGAACTTTCACGAAAGAGCTTTTCCACTTTTCAAGCTCGTTGTGGTCGTGCAGCCACTCTTGGGTCGCGAGTTGAACCAACCGGTGCATGGCCAAATGCGTCTCAATTGCGCCAATTGCAATCAGTGAATAGTTTCGCAAAGTCAAAATATCATCTTCGAAGTCGTTTGAAAAACTTTGAATGTCTGAGTCGTAGTCGGTCGATTCAGTCTCGCTGTCAGAGAGACCATCGATATCGAAGTCCCCATTTTCTCCTTCGATTTCACCTTGATCATGGAAAAAGCAATCAAATCCCGGTTTGCTCTCTTCGTCCGCATTATTTGCTTCCCAGTTGTGCTCATTCTTCTCTGGTGGCGGGCTGTGCAGAAAGATGTCCGCTGCCTCTTGTGTGTCGTCCTCAGCCATCCTCTGCAACTTTTCGAACATACTTTCACTGAGGTCGCTACTAGCGTCACTTCTGCTGTCACTCATGCTGCCAATGTCCGACCCAGGCCTCAAACTCCAGTTGTCCCCTTCGTCTTCGGTTTGGCCTTTGAGCAGGCTATCGGGAATCTTTTGTCTGTCGAAGAAGCTCATGAGAGATAACAAATTCGCAGCTGATGGCCTTTCTTGGCGGAGATGGTTGAATGTAATTTGCCAAGTAAGTAGAATAGCATTTTCAGCCTCTTCATCTCTGCGGTATGTACCTTCGCCGTACTTGAGAAGTGTGGTTCTTTTTCTATCGCTCTTCTGGAAATCTTCTAGGTACTTCTTGACCGAATATCGGGGCGCGCGCTGTCGAATGTAGGCTGCAGCTTGTGCTATTGCAAGCGGCATGCTTTCCAGCATATTTATCAACCGAATAACCTCATCTTGATCGGCCTTCATGCCTAATTTCTTTTCAAAGAGCAAACATCCAACCTCTTGGTCCATTGGATCGACTGAGATGATGTCATAATCCTCAATTAGTTTCGAGACACCTCCTCTATTCCGACTGGTTATAATGATAGAGCCTGTCAGACTTTCAGGAAAATACGACCATATTGTTCGCGTTTGGATGTCGCTTCCCAGCCTCATGTCTTGGGTATCTTCATGCCCCATGGAGTAACTTTCGACCAGAAACTGAATTTCGTCGACATTATCGAATACGAGAATCCAATCACGCTTTCCATGAAGCCAGTCGCGCAGCAATTTGAGTATGTTAACTTTCGGAATTTTGCGGCCAGGTATTCGGACCTGATCGGCGACATCTCGGCAGCTTTGCTCAAACCGCGTGGCATTGCTGGCATAAATCCAAATCACCCATGTGTTTGGAGACTTGTCGCGCAGGCGATAACAGTATTCAATCGCTAACTGTGATTTTCTTCAAAGAATCAGCAGTCGATCTTCGCAGCCTGTGTCAAGGCGCTGGGTCCACTCACCCAACCCCGCCCAACCCAACAAGAGCCACCCTTGACCCGGGGACCGACGCCTTGTCCTGCAACTGGTCAAGCAGTGTTCCACGGTTGACGAAGTCGCGATCACGGCGAAACGGGATCGTGGAGAGAGGCTCAATCGGACTTTCCGGTCGATCTGCAAGGGGCTCTCATTAGTCACTCCTTATTTCACGCGCGTCCTGGCGCGAAAGGGCTGTCTGGTCATCCACACACCTGGAAGATAGATCGATCCATTGTTTATGGCTACCTGGACCCCGGAGTTCCCACCTCCGAACACGATCGACGTCGAAGACATGACGAGTACGGTCTTCAGGGATCATCAACAGGGGAACATTATTTCGAGCGTGGGGGCCGTGTAGGGTCTGGTGAGGGGAACAGTCAGCCTCACCATCAGGTGATAGCATAGCGCCGCCCTCTACACCTTCAGTACTGGTCAAGCAGGCAAAAGAAGCCATCTTTGTTTTTGTGGCTGCTTCAATTGCCCATGCCACCCACAGCGCGTCATTCGGGCATGTCACAACCGGCCCGCAGAGGCTGCGATCTTACCGTGTGGCATCGGCATCAAATTGGAATGCTCGCCAGTTGCTTGAGCTTTTTCGTAAATCTCGTATGTGCACCAAAACCCCACAGTGTGAAGTAATGGGATTGGTGTACAGGGGATAAGGTCGCGGGCCACGGCCCCGGGGGGTGGAGGGGATCGGTCTGCAAAGAGGCGGGCAACCGCCCAGGTGGAACCAACCGCAACCACCTAATCTCTTTTTATTTGACTTGATTCCCCTTCATCCCCTCTCTGGCAAGGATATGATTTCTGTCACCATAAGAGCAACCTTTTCGATGGTACAAAGCCATCGTCAATAACTAAAATTTTCAGCGCAACGTCACCGCAGATGACCGTTACCGAGATGGAGCCTGAAGGACAGCCCTACATTCTGTCAAACCTTGAAGCCTCGATACAATGGGCAAAATGACGGTTTGTGGGTCCAAGGGCTCTAGCAAAAAAGAACACACGGAACACAGGGTCAAAACTGTCGCATCATCTCGTGAGCCCCGGCATGCCGCGGTGTTTTGTGTGGGAAATCTCCTGACGGTCAAGCTGAAGGTTCAAGATGCTGACTTTTAAGGACTCAACTTAGTCAACCGGCCCCTGCCTGGGCATGTAATAATAACTGGGGCTTCGGCCTCCGAAGAAACTCAATGGGAAATCTACTTGTCCCACCACTGTTGTTATCCATAAATTCCCCTTTTTCTTTTCAAGTTGAGCAATCGCACACTTTTGGAACTTGATATTTCTATATTTCATTCCATTTCTCGATGTTACCAGGTCGGAACCACAGAATGAGTGCGTGGAAAGAATTGAGGCCGCGCATGTTGCCAGCTGTGATTACGATGTTTCTACTTCTTCAGGTTCTCTTCTTAGTGAACATGTGCTATCTATATGCGACGCAACTACGAAGCCCTACTCGCTATCACAACTTCAATGTGCTGTACGTTGACTATGATCAGGGTGTCATCGGAAAGTCGATTTGGGATGCCTACCAGCGATTACAGGGCGACAGTTTTCCGACATTGCTTCCGGCATCTCTCTCCGACTACGAAGAAGAAAGCAGTATTCGAGATGCCGTATGTCGAGGGGATCATTGGGCTGCAGTTTACTCAAACCGATTTGCGTCCGAAGGCTTAGCAACAGCGCTTGCAAATGGCTCCGACATACCAACATCGCTCACATACGTGTGGAATGGAGTGCGATACCCAGTGTTCTCGCAGGCTGCCATATACGCCAATTTCTTACGATTGATTGAAGACACTCGGTCTTTATATTACTCTCACAATGGATCTGCAGTAGTCGAAACTGCCAATCTGTCTAATCCTGCCATCCGCCAAGCCTTCCTTGATCCTATACATGCTCGGGAGATAAATATCAAAGAGACAGACCATCGTACCAGGGTTTTTCACAACACGGTATCTATGGCCATGCCCATAATACAGCAATTCTTCTTCATACTGGCATTGAATGGAATCTCAACTCATTTTGGCGCGTTTTCTAAATTGTCATGGAAAACCAACGGAATCATTCGTCTTATCGCCTCGTTGCTGTACACTTTTATCGGCGGCCTCTTGATGGCCAGCTATATTCGAGCATACAAAGAAGCTTGGACACTAAATGGGAGTGAGTTTGTGTTCACTTGGATGATCCTGTGGTTTCTTATGCACATCAACTTCTTGTTCTTTGATGTCGCGACGGCATTTATCCCAATTCAATTCATGCCATTTGTTGTTTTGACATGGGTTATTCTCAACATCGCCAGTACTATCAGTCCATTTGAGATAAACCCGGGATTCTTTCGCTGGGGCTACGCACTTCCTTCTCATGAAGCCTATCAGCTCCTCATCCAGGTGTGGTCAGGCGGGTGCAACAATCAGCTTTACCGAGCCCTTCCCATCATGTTTGCGTGGTGGATCATCGAGATTCCGGCAGCAGTGTATGGGATGCAGTATCGTTGTAAGGCTGCTTCTAATGAGGAGACAATGATCGGTCATCTACACCAGGGCACCGACGCTGGTTTTCAGCATCAGGAGGGCAAGGCGTGTGAGGGGGGCACAGTAACCCATGGTTGAATAACTTGTCCCAAATTCCACTCTTCGCCGGGTCGCTTTGAGTCCAAGCAAAGACGTGAATACTTCCGAAGGGGCATAGCAAAACCAGCCGTTGATGACCTCCAGTCGGCCTATTCTGGACCGATTCTAGCCTGGCCTTCCAAGTTTTCACTGCCACTAAATTACCTATACACCCAATGGATACACAAGCCGGAGCACTAGTGAATTGAAACATACAGAAAATAATGACACGAGAATAAAGCATAGTGAAAAGACTTGATCAATATAGAAAAGAGAGATAAGGTTTTTAGTTTTTTGAATTCGGGGTAGACTTGCCAAAGCAGAATCATTTCATTCGTGTCTGGCAGCTGTTCCACTTCGTAGA
This sequence comes from Penicillium brevicompactum, assembly GCF_028827555.1. Lineage (NCBI taxonomy): Eukaryota > Fungi > Ascomycota > Eurotiomycetes > Eurotiales > Aspergillaceae > Penicillium > Penicillium brevicompactum. The sequence continues at coordinate 790,709 of NW_026623208.1, forward strand.
TATGCCTTCATTGGGGTATTTTAGAGGCGCAATAAGAATATGACATTGGTACGGAGTAATTTTTCCAAGGTTGGGTTATATGAAGAACACCATCAGGGGCATGACTTCCGGATGAAGGGGGGAGGAGGTGTGGCGCAGAATGATTCAGAAAACCCATTTCCTGCTTGCACTCGGCGTATTGTGAATAATCTCCTGACTAGCAGGATATACCTGATTTGGGTAGTGATTCGCCTCAAATTGAGCAAAAAGTCCCCATCGCATTCGAACCTGAGAATATGGTTGGTGGCTTTTCGGCCGAGGCATCACTCATCCCCTTCCCTAACTTCCCAGCCTGGGCGCCACGATGCCTCGACCAAGAACCAACTGGGCATCCTTGGGAATTGGCAATGAAGAGTCTAGACCGAAATATGATCGGAACCCGGGATGGAATCTATCACTAACCTGTTCATCCGAACCCAGCCCGAATGCCAGTCCGACCGGCTCGCGGGGGCGAAATCCAAGCTTTGTGGCTGCCACCGATTTCATCACTACTTTCCTCAGCATCAGCCCATCGCATTTCATGATCCCTCGTTGATACTATTCGTCCCCAGAAAACCGATCACGAGGCGCATTGAGCCGAGACTTCCGCGCCACCCAAAACTCGTGGTCGTGGAGTGTGGGGTTGTGATTCCGACCATACAGCATCATGAACCACAACTCAGTGGACCTGTCAGAACGCGAGCCCGCTTCCCCAGATTATGCGAGCCCCTCGGACGGCATCACCGACCCTGAAGAGGCACATGCTCAAGCTCCCGGGTCAATGTGTCATCGTTTTGAATGGCACTTTCTCAATCGGTGTGAATGGTCAGTTCCCCAAGACTCGGCGTTCGTCAGAGCAGCATGTTGCCCAGCCTTGGCTTTCTTGGTCGGGACCTTGTATAAGAGGCCTTCATCCGGTGCTTCCTAAACTTGAGAAAAATAGTGTAATATTTGCAGTTTCACCAGCTATCCAAACCTCGCTGGCGCTATGTTGAAAAGACTCTTGCAAAAGCGTCCCGAGGACCTCTACGCAGACTCTGAGTTGCCCAGGGGGTCTCTTTCCACTAATGAACATGAGAAAGGCCCTGGGGATGTTGTGAACACCCCAATTCCCCTTTTCACATGGCGTTCGTTAGTCATGGGTCTCTTTGTCTCCATGGGAGGTTTTCTTTTTGGCTATGACACTGGTCAGATCTCTGGCTTCTTGGAAATGGAGGACTTCCTTATGCGCTATGGTCAGCTTGGCGCTGATGGGGATTATCATTTCAGTAATGTCCGCTCTGGCTTGATTGTCGGTCTGGTATGAATCTTCCAAATCAAGTATCTCGTTTCATGCTAATCTCATCATCTAGTTATCCATTGGTACCCTTATCGGGGCTTTGGTTGCAGCACCTATTGCTGATCGCGTGGGGAGGAAGTGGTCTATCAGTGCATGGTCTTTCATGGTCTGCGTTGGGGTCACTATTCAAATCTCATCTCCCTCCGGCAGCTGGGTCCAGGTTGCCATGGGTCGCTGGGTTGCCGGACTTGGCGTCGGTGCTGTCTCCCTGCTGGTGCCTATGTACCAGGCTGAATCGGGACCAAGACATATCCGTGGATCGCTGATTAGGTACATTTACAGCTAACGAGTGAATTTTTCGCCCTGCTAACTCACCTCTACAGTACCTACCAATTGTTCATCACTCTTGGCATATTCGTCGCCAACTGTATTAATTTTGGGACCGAGAGTCGAGCCGATACTGGATCATGGCGCATTCCCATGGGTATCACATATCTCTGGGCTATTGTTCTTGGGATTGGCATGGCATTCTTCCCGGAGAGTCCTCGCTACGACTACAGACACGGGAAAGTGGACAAAGCCAAGAACACCCTAGCCAAGATCTATGGAATACCTCTCAACCACCGTACCCTTCACATTGAATTCGATGAGATCAAAGAGAAGTACGAAGAAGAACAACGCAACGGGCAAGCCACTTGGGTTCAAATGTTCCGTGCTCCAACAATGTCTTATCGGGTGGCCGTTGGCGTTGCCTTGCAAGCTCTTCAGCAGTTGACAGGTGCTAATTACTTCTTCTACTATGTAAGTTGCAGTGCTTCTTGATATGCACCAAAGCAGCAAAAACTGATCTCTTTCAGGGCACAACTATCTTCAAAGGAGCAGGAATTCCCAACAGCTACGTCACGCAGATGATTCTGGGTGGTGTCAATTTTGGAACCACGTTCCTCGGCCTTTACCTAATCGAACACTTCGGTCGGCGCCGGTCCCTAATCATTGGTGCCCTTTGGATGTTTGTTTGCTTCATGATCTTTGCCTCGGTTGGACACTTCTCTCTCGACCAAGAGTTCCCGGAAAGAACCAAGTCAGCTGGTGTGGCCATGGTGGTCTTCGCTTGTCTTTTCATTCTCGGGTTCGCTAGTACCTGGGGCCCCATGGTATGGACCATTATTGCAGAGCTGTACCCCTCTCAATATCGTGCACGAGCTATGTCCCTGGCTACTGCGTCTAACTGGCTTTGGAATTTCCTCCTGGCATTCTTCACCCCCTTCATCACGGGGGCTATCGACTTCCGCTTCGGATATGTCTTTGCAGGATGTCTCTTCCTTGCAGCAGGACTGGTCTACGTCGCTGTTATCGAAGGTAAAGACCGCACGTTGGAAGAGATCGATACCATGTATCTCATGAAGGTCAAGCCGTGGAAGAGCTCGAAATTCAGGTTCCCCGCGGATCCAAATGTTATTCGAGGCTCGTTTGACAAGGGCGAGGGTGTTCCTGGGTCATCTCATATTGCTGATCCAACTACTGAACTGCGGGAGGACGGATCGACTGTACCTGAAACGCGTGCACAGGCATGAGATCACACTGTGCCTTGCCTCCTCCGGAGTTACAATCGCCTCCCAAAGTTGTTAGTTTGTTTTTTTTTTTTTTTTTTCAACTTGAGTTTAGTTCGAGATTTCCTGTTTATGGATATTTGCGTCGTGAGACTTTTCTTATTTCCATATATCGATCACATCGCAGACAATAGTATTCGTTGTATTTCAATTTTGTCCTTTTCAATCCTCTCATACGCAACTTGATCCATTTCAAATGACGCTCGGGTCTCCGTTCACAGTCAACTTCCTTACAAGAACGCCATCAAAGTACTGGGTCATTCCTTCCAAATCTCCCATGTTACCTATCCATCCAATATACTGATCTGGGCGAATTACCACAAGTTTGCCGAGAGCCCGGTCGACTCCCCACTTCTCATAAGCGGTTCCATCACAATATCTATCGAATATGCACGCATCGTCACACCATATCTTGTCGTACGCATAGCCGGTTGACATGTTCAACGGACGCAAGAACTCTGGGAAGTCAAAGAATTCAACCTCTCTCCACGGAGCGCAATGAAAGGTGAATACATCAATCGGGCTTTCATATCTCCCGGGAATGCCAACATAGCGGTCCAGGATGGGAGCACCTGATGCAGACTCACTACCCAGGGCTTCACTGAAGGTTTCAATGCGTTGTATTTGCGTTGGATCCCGCACATCCCCGGCCAATACGAGAATGCGGAACCTACCGTCGCTCTTCAACAGTCTTGTTGTCCACTGTGGACATCCATCAGCCTGGTTTCGGAGCTTGAAGGGATGGATTCTCTCCCCGGGGACCATGTGCTGGGCATTCTTGGTCGCACCATCATCTTCCGACTTCGAAACAATGTTACTGGCAGGATAATAGACGTTCCATCCATGAGCGAAGTTTTCAAACTTCGCCGACATGGCCGCCATGGACTCAGCCTTTGTGTCCATCTCACCCGGTTCGATATCAAGGAATAAATTCACCCAATGACGATCAAACTCAAGCAGCATCTTTGCTAGCGGATGTCTCTCCAAATCATAAGTCTCCAGGGTCTCAGGTTTGACTGTTCCCGCCGCCGCCAGTGCGACTTTCCAGCCAAGATTGAAACCGTCCTGCAGACTCATGTTCATGCCCAGTCCCATCTTGGGTGAGTGCGTGTGCACTGCATCACCAGCAAGGAATATCCTATTTCCTTTTGTGATTTCCGTTGCTATCCGTTGTCCGATCTGGTAAACTGTCCACCAGTCGCAGATCTCGAAATCAAAGGTAAATGGTGCAATGATCTCCTGCACTCGCGATTTGATGAGCTTGGGTGTGATGAAGGACCTGTCGAAGCGATCACTGGTTCCTGCTTCGCAGATCTGTACGGGGACATAAAAGCGGGTTATTCCGCGCTCGCGAGGGATCACGAGTATTGTCCCTGTCATGCCAGTCACTACGCTCACTCGTCTGATGTCCGCTGGAATTGGGTTAGTTGATCTCCGCCAATCGATGCGGCGCTCGACTTACGGAAGTTGCTGATGGCTATGACATCTATCACGCCCCTATAATTGATGCTGGTATCAGCGTTTGGTAGAGGATAGGGATCATGTCTATTGCTCACCAGATATGGTCGGTACTGGAACCCTCGGTGGAGATATCAAGTTGTCTTCTCGTCCAGCTATGGGCACCGTCGCAACCGATAAGGTACTTGGCCGTGATTGTCTCGACCTTTTCCTTCTGGTTTTCACGCTGGGTGAGATCTTCCCAGTCGTCAGGAAACAGGTCCTCGCATGTCAGTTGATTTTGAGAGCTTTGCTTGTTGGAATCTGGTGTGTGCAGATCTTCTGGGCCGACAGTGCGTAGTTTGACGGTAATGGGATATTCATTAGCATCTACCGCCAATTTCTCATCATACTCCAATGATTCAGTGATGATACCCCGCTCGACTCTCAAGTCAGAACACTCGTGAATACTATCGAGTATAAATCGCTCAATGCGGCCCTGGCTTAGTCGGGTATTGTGGTAGGGCGAATGGTCCGCCTGAGTCATATCCAACAGAGCCTGTCGGACCAGCTTTCCCTCGTGGCCAGGGCCCTTTATTGTATGATCGGGTCAGACATATCCCAACACTTTGAAGGAGAGAGATACGGACCCATAGATTTACTTCTGTGGATTCAGAGGCTTCATGTAGAACACGGTGCTGGAACCCCATGCTATCGAATAGCTCCAACGTGCGTGGACGAAGGCCATCTGCATGGCCTACGAAGATCTTAGTTTCGCGTTTATCAATGATGCGTGCATTGATTCCACAGCGGGCCATCCAGTATGCGGCCATGAGGCCGGACGGACCCGCTCCGATGATGAGCCTGACGATTGTGAGACCATGTCAATCGTTTCATATGGAGTTCTTACACATCGGTCGTGGATTCGACCCGACTTTGTTCATTCATGGTGAGAGGCTGAATACGTATATCTCCGAAATTCCGTGTGAGAAAGATATGGGTTACTGCGATGGTCGAAGAGCAACCAAATGGGTCAAGTACAGGGCTTTTCTTATACTGTGAGCTTCATGCTGTGTTACCACACCAGCCTCGTGAGGTGGCATTCAGCTGTACAAGGCGTCCCTTGACAGACAGAGACATATCAGTCCTCGTGTCTCAACTCAGATCACACCGCTGAAATATTTCTGAGCTTCTTTGGTTGTGATTCTGAGGTTCTTTTCCTCTCGCACTGTCGACACATCCTGAACAAGAGGGGTTGTTTAGACATGATCTGGTTCATCCAGATGATGTATTGCATTCTATGCTGCCTAGCCAAATCTCAGGCCCTCGAAGTCGGGTGTAACTCGTGTCCCAATTCCGGCTTACCCATACATCGGGCTTGTTGAGGCACGGAGGAGGCTCAGCATATCCCAGACTATCTGATCGTATCCATGCATTGACCAGGTCCAACTTTGGAAGTCTTGTTTGAGGAATTAAATCCGTACAGATGTTCAAAGTCTGACCGGGGTTTTGTAAATTTTCCTATTGATCTTAGCTGACCTGTACTCTCCGTGGGAGGCACAGCCTGGAGCAAGGTTCCAGGGGTTTTTTTGGACCCCTGGAAATGAAGTCAATAATGATTCTCTGGTAGGGAATAATGAGCGAGAAATAATACAACAAAAACCCATGTAGGAAATTCCCAGCATAATCCATTCGAACAACCTTGGAAGACTGAAGCTCTAACCAAACTTCTCTATATACTTCCACGTGACGGCCGGCTGATTGGTTTTCCCGCGCTACTCTGCATGCGGCACACCGAACCCAACACCTGGGCACCTCTGGGGTTGACGGAAAAATTGTTGATGTTGGGCGGATTCTCGACTTTTGCGCCATCGGATTTCCTCCATAGGGAAAACCGAGGCACGGTCTTCGAATTAACAACTCTGGAGCCTCGAGAACGCCTTAATAATCGAAGTTTGCCCGGGCTGATCATCGGCACGGTAATTGACCATCGCAGCGGTTAATTTCCATGAAAGACCGGTACTGATTCGGAGCAGGGTCCTCCGGGTGGCTCCCGGTGTATACTAAGAGTCATTAAAAGCAGGTGTGTGTCGGAAAATGCGGGCCATTGGATCAACTGCGAGCGGAAGAAACGGCTATTGTCGAGACAATCTTAGTAACAGATGTGAAATGGAAAGATTTTACGAGCGAAAACATAGAAAGCATAGTCGTACTATATACGAGGTTTGACAGTCGGAAGACTTCAAGTCCGCAATTGGCCACATCCAGTTCATGCTGACTCAGCCCATGATGCAATCAAGAGGGAAAGAACTCAGATAGGATAATGAGGGCAATTGAAGCAATTGAAGCAATTGAAACCAGCTTGATAGAGTAATGGTCAACTCGAGATAGTATACAAGCCCAAGTGTTCAAATACGTCTGCGGTGTATAGATACGTTACGGAGTTGCTGAGTTGAGCTACAAGCCACTGCCCCCCCCACTCTACATCATACCCCACCAACAAATACGTTCCCCTCCTCCCCTTCTCTTCTTTCCTCAATTCTCCCATCTTTATTAGTAGGTCCCCCTGGCTGCATTCCTTTTTTTTCTCTCTCTAACTCTCTCAGAATCTGCCATCATGGGTTACACCGATCTGGACCAGTTGGCTATCAACACCATTCGTATCCTTGCGGTAGGTCGATCCTCTCGTCATGCAGGAAGTTGAAGTCTGTCAGGGATCTTCATGGCACCTGTTCAATGCTTCACCTCCATCACATCTTCGGATATTCGCTGACTGTCTGCCCTCAGATCGATGCTACCTCCAAGGCTAACTCCGGCCACCCCGGTGCGCCTATGGGTATGGCCCCTGTGGCCCACGTTCTGTTCAACAAGTTCATGAACTTCAACCCCAAGAACCCTGACTGGGCCAACCGCGATCGTTTCGTCCTTTCGTATGTACTATCCTCTTACTCCTCTGACCGCGAGATGGGCCGCAGACCCCACCCTTCAAAGCGCTCGCGGTGATGAACCCTGAACACCAGCTGACAGCTCCCCATAGCAACGGTCACGGTTGCATGCTGCAGTATGCTCTGCTCCACCTGTTCGGTTACGCCCTGTCCATTGATGACCTGAAGAACTTCCGCGTAAGTAGAGATAAGCCTAGCGGAGCAGAATTATACTGACTTTGGTAGCAAATCGACAGCATTACCCCCGGTCACCCCGAGGCTCACGACACCCCCGGTATTGAGGTTACCACCGGTCCTCTCGGCCAGGGTTTCGCCAATGCCGTCGGTCTCGCCATGGCCCAGGCCCACACTGGTGGTGTCTTCAACAAGCCCGGCTACGAGCTGTTCAACAACTACACCTACATGTTCCTCGGTGATGGCTGTCTCATGGAGGGTATTGCCTCCGAGGCTGCCTCCATGGCTGGTCACCTTAAGCTTGGCAACCTGATTGCCATCTACGATGACAACCACATCTCCATTGGTATGATTGATCTCAATTTTCCCTGCTCTAGGAATCGAAAAGCTGACAATTTCTCTTTCTAGACGGTGACACCAAGTGTGCCTTCACTGAGGATGTCATCAAGCGCTTCGACGCCTACGGATGGCACACCGAGTGGGTTCAGGATGGTGACAACGACCTCGAGGGTATCGAGGCTGCCATCCGCAAGTGCCAGCAGGTCACTGACAAGCCCTCCCTCATCAAGCTGACCACCACCATTGGTTTCGGCTCTAAGCTCCAGGGTACCGGCGGTGTCCACGGTAACCCCCTCAAGGCCGATGATGCTCAGGGTGTCAAGAAGCTCTTTGGCTTCAACCCCGAGGAGAGCTTCGTCGTTCCCCAGAAGGTCTACGACCAATACGCTGCCCACGCTGCCGAGGGTGCCGCCAAGGAGCAGGAGTGGAACCAGCTCTTCCAGAAGTACTCCGCCGAGTACAAGACCGAGGGAGCTGACCTCACTCGCCGTCTTTCCGGTAAGCTTCCCGAGGGCTGGGAGAAGAAGCTCCCCGTCTACAAGCCTACCGATGCTGCCGTTGCTTCCCGTAAGCTCTCCGAGGCCTGCCTCGAAGCCATTCACGATGTCCTTCCCGAGCTGGTCTCTGGTTCCGCCGATCTGACTGGCTCCAACAACACCCGCTGGAAGAACGCTGTTGACTTCCAGCCCCCTGACCTTGGTATCGGTGAGTGGGCCGGTCGCTACGTCCGCTACGGTGTGCGTGAGCACGCCATGGCTGCCGTCATGAACGGTCTTGCTGCCTACGGTACCATCATCCCCGCCGGTGGTACTTTCCTCAACTTCGTCTCCTACGCCGCCGGTGCCCTCCGCTTGTCCGCCCTCTCTCGCGTCCGTGTCATCCACGTCGCTACCCACGACTCCATCGGTCTGGGTGAGGACGGTCCCACTCACCAGCCTATTGAGACCCTGGCTCACTTCCGTGCTCTCCCCAACTGCATGGTGTGGCGCCCCGCTGACGGTAACGAGACCTCCGCTGCCTACTACTCCTCCATCACCTCCAAGCACACTCCTACCGTCATGGCCCTGACCCGTCAGAACCTGCCCCAGCTTGAGCTCTCTACCCTCGAGAACGCTCTTCACGGTGGTTACGTCGCTGTCGACACCCCCAACGCTGCCATCACCATCATCTCCACTGGTTCCGAGGTCAGCATCGCCATTGAGGCCGCTACCTACCTCCAGGAGAAGCACGGTGTTGCTGCCCGTGTCGTGTCCGTTCCTTGCTTCGAGGTCTTCGATGCCCAGACTAAGGAGTACCGCCTCAAGGTTCTCCCCGACGGTATCCCCGTTCTCTCCGTCGAGGCTCTCTGCACCATGGGTTGGGAGCGCTACTCCCACGAGCAGTTCGGTCTGAACCGCTTCGGTGCCTCCGGCCCCTACAAGGAGGTGTACGCCAAGTTCGAGTTCACCCCCGAGGGTATCTCCAAGCGTGCTCTTGCCACCATCGACTTCTACAAGGGTGTTCCCGTGCGCTCACCCATCAACCGTGCTTTCCAGCAGATTCTGTAAAGAGACGGAACGATTATGACGTAACAAAATGTTTTGGTTTTATAGTAGAGGAGCTATGGCCCTCAAGATTTCACAAGAATGCGAATAGAGCTTTCACCTGTTCATCCCTCTGTTTGGTCAGACGTCAAATTAGACTATTGTAGGTCACATGTAAGCTTAAACCTCGGCGACCGCAAAACGTTCATGGTTCATTCATGCATGAGTCTAGTTTCAAAGCAGTCAAGGCAACTCTCCCCACTTCTTCTTCTGCAGCTCAACAACCTCTCTCAGCATCTCTTCTTTCTTCTTCCGTGTCTGTTTAGTATAAGGCCCATAAGCCTCTTCGGTTTGCTTCACCACTACATCTCTCCAACCTTGCTGGCCCTCAATATCCAATTGTCCCAAATCCCCCCAAACATCCTGGATTGTAGGCGAAAGCTTCTGCAAGAATGCATCAATCCCGCCCTCCCCACCACCAGCATGATAACTTTCAAACACCCCACTCCCAGCCCATCTCGGCCCCAAGCTAGCCGTAACGATCGAATCCAGATCTTGAGCCGAAACAACCCCTTCCCCGACAAGATGACATGCTTCCCTCAATAAAGCAAATGCAAGCCTATTGCCCACAAAGCCAGGAACCTCTTTATGCAGCGTGACTGGCCGGTAATGCGACGCGGATTGGCCCTCTGAACCACCCGAACTCGTCGCCGGACCGGGAATATCGCGGAAGTAAGCTTTCACAAACTCAACCCTCTCAGGCTTCGTTTCAGGTCCAGGAACAACTTCGACCAGGGGCATCAGATGCGGTGGGTTGAACGGGTGTGCCACAAGCAATCTTTCAGCAACTCTCCTCTCAGCTTCGCATGATGCTGCCTGTGCAGAAGCTGCGATTCCAGACGAACTGCTCCAGAGATGGGTATCTGATCCGGTGAGAGTCGATATCTCTTTCCAAAGTCCCTGTTTGGAGACTGTGATCTCGGGACTTTGTTCCTGTATAATCGTGGCTCCTTCGATTGCCTCGGGTAACGAGGTGGCTAGTTTGAGACGAGATGTAGCGATTAGGTGGTCTACTATGCTGGGGTCGCTTGAGGAAGAGTCCAGGAGGGTAGGGAGCGTGCTCCTGACTTGCGACTCGTAGTCTGGACGTGGGTCGTAGACCATAATGCTTGTGTCGGGGCGGCGGAGATGCATTGCTAGCATTGAGAGACCGATGGTCCCTAGACCCAAGAGGGCAATTTTGTGGGGATATTCTGCTGCCATTTCAATGTTGCTGTTTCGTGAAGACAGTAATTGAAGGGATATGGGGAATCTGGGGGGTATTTATACTCGGAGATGTTACCGATGAGGGGCGATGCGGGGAGGGTCCGAGGTATACAAAATTGAGGTGTTGGGTAAAACCTTCGAAGTAAGTCTGGCGTAGGCTTTCTCTCGAATTTCTCATCCATTTTACATTCAAGTTCAATTTTTAGACACCAAAGCTTGGAACAACAAGCACAATTCCACATCAATACTCCGTACGCCGCTACCACTTCAAACAAAACGACCATCATGGTTTTATAGCTGAGTCGTGAGCCTCAGGTCGGACAGAACAAACTCTCAGCAGCTCTGTGGCCAGTAACCACGCAAGCCCAAGAATAGTCACTGCTGTCAGTGATGACCCCAGCACCAACATCATACTGATTACAGTTCGATGAACCCTGGTATTGTTTTAGCCAGTCAACAGCATCCCGACCCATATTGATATCAGCCCCGGAATTGGGCGAAACCCGACAATTCATAGCCGAGTTTGGCTTATGAAGACTCGAAAGATCGACAGGCTGTGAGGTCCTATACTTGCTGCGGTCCAGGCCGTCAAGAATACCCCGAATACCAGTCTTCGTGCTATCACACAGATGAATATGGATCTGCTCTTCGGATCGAGTGGAAACACTATTCATAGCAAGCGCCAATGAATCCCTCGCCTGTTGGCTATTGATGGTATCCTGTCCCAACCGGAATCCGCCATCGATATCGTCGGCAGTGCTCAACTGCAAGATTCCCGGTATCAATTGCGTTGTCGTGATCAAGTCACCAGATGCAAGGACCACCCACGATGGAGACTGGTGAGGCTGGGGTGGACCTGGGCCGATGACTGGGCTGGCGATGCAATCGGTTTGAGATCCGGCTTGGAAAGCCCGGAGACAGCGACATAGGGAGGAGAACCAGATGTAGCATCCGTTGCACTCGGAGTTTGCATTCACACAGCCGGAATAGCATTGGGATAGCTGTGCTCGGGGAACTATCGGGGATGGCGGGGATTGGTTGCAGGTAATAGGACAATTGATTGAGTTTCCGTTGCAGATCAGATTGTTTGATGGAGATGGGAAGCTAGATGGACATATGCAGCCGCTTACATCCATCTTGGCAATATCGTCTGATGTACATAGATTTTGGGCCCGAATTGGGGCAATCAACAAAACGAAAATGAAGAAGTAGTATTGACAATTGAGTTGCATCTTGATTTGAGGGTGATCATAAGTATCCAGCAGATGATAAAATATCGCTTTTGATGCGAAACTGATCTCTTTTCAACCTATACTAACCACCAATCATGATGTCAGTCTGCCGTATACCTGGGTTCTTAGGCCTTTCGATGACCTCTCCAACTTGGCGGGGTTGGTTTCCGCAATCGAATGTTGAATACGGTGCCCGTAACCGGTGCGATCGGAATTGGTTACAATTGATCATCCACTCTAGGAGGATAATCAATCGTCGGGCCTAGACCCGAGGCTTTTGTTTTGCAAGAGTAACAAACTACGAAAGAGAGCAGCAGCAGTATTACTTGTTGAAATATACGAAAATCTGTGATTTCATTTCAATATCGTCATGAGAATATAAAGACCATAAAAGCTTTTTAGAAGATCACAACATTTAGTTGTTGAGCTTCTGGCGGGCGAAGTTAGGCAGGACAAAGCTGGCGCGGTGGATGTCCTGGTTGTAGTAGCGGCAGAGCTTCTGCTCCTCCTCGGCGGACCAGGTGCGGAGGGGCTCGCGCACGTTGGCCTTGGGGTCCTTGGAGCAGACCATGAAGCCGATCTGGCCGGAGGGGTAGGTGGGGATGGTGGTGTAAGCGTACTCGGCGACGGGGAAGACTTCGTTGCAGGACTTCTTGAGGTCGGCGATCAGGTCAAGGTGGAGCCATTGGTTCTCGGCTGTAAGATTAAATGCACAGCTCCGCAAAACCGAGCCCGCAAAACGGGTTGGTTGCGCGGTGGTGCGACAAGATTAGCCTGTGTTCTTATGAAAGCAGAAAGAGTGGAGAGAGGGAAAAATGAAGAGGGGGTGGGATAGGTGGGGGATATGACAAAAAGACTCGTGCAAAGCGTATGAAAGGTGACGAACAACCTTGGGTAGTGATGACACCTCCCTCGCGGAGGGCAGACTTGAGGAGCTCGAAGTAGGGCTTCTGGAAGAGGCTCTCGGCAGGACCCTCGGGGTCAGAGCTGTCGGTGATGATAACGTCGAACTGGTTCTGGCGGTTCTTGAGGAACTCGAAGCCGTCACCGACGTGGGTGTGGGCGTTGGGGTGCTGGAAGCCAATGGCCATGCCGGGGAGGTACTTCTTGGAGACACGGATGACAGCCTCGTCGATGTCGCACAGGGTGGCCTCCTTGACGGAAGCGTGCTTGACGACCTCACGGAGGACACCACCGTCACCACCGCCGATGACGAGAACCTTCTCGGGGTTGGGGTGGGAGTTCATGGCGAGGTGAGTGATCATCTCCTGGTAGGAGAACTCGTCGCGCTCGGTGCACTGGATGACATTGTCGAGAACGAGGACCACACCGTGGTCGCTGCTCTCGAAGACAAGAACATCCTGGTACTTGGACTTCTCGTGGTGGATGATGTGATTGACCTTAAGGCTCATGGCCTGGCCGGGCCACATGCCGGACTTCTCAGAGAACCAGCCATCTATACCCAACTGTTAGCTCTTATAGTTCAATACTTCAATTCGAGTTGTGACATGTTTTCAACGCGAAGGCGGGGTAATGGAGGGGGTATAAACATACCGACAATGGTAGGGTGGGTGAGCTCGCTCATCTTGAAGGATTTGGAGGAGAAAGAACGTGAAAAGGAAGTTCGTGAATAAAGAGAGGAAGAGAAACGGAAGAGACGCAGCATTCGAAGAAAAAGGGTACGGCGGAAGATTGGCTGCTTTGGGCGAATTTTTTGCTGGCTCGGCTCAAGTGGGGTACCTCTGCTGGGCTGCCACTCCCCAAATCGCCCCGACTTGACCTATTCAGCGCATTCGAGTAGGTAATAGCCTGTATCTGAACTTTAGTGCCGCTTGACTGCATGCCATTCGACCGTGATACATGCCCTGTGTCCACTTTTAGGCATTGACACCTCAGGAGCCAATGACAGCTCCCTAAAAGACGCTTACTCAAGGTTGACCTGGAAAGATCGAGGAAAAGTATAGAAAAGACCAATAAATGGGTGATAAACAAAAGGAAAAATCAATGGTCGATTGCTTTCTAGTTACTGTACAAGCATACAGCTCCCCACGCAGAGCCTTGGGTGTATCATGCTCTGTTCCAAGGTTATACCAATCCAACCTCACTCCGAGAAACAATTGGAATTATAATTTACTCCTCATCACCACCACCCTCGAGGAGGCGGCCGGGCTTGGAGTTGAGGTACTCGTTGCTATATCGAATCAGTGACCCGATCAATTCCGCTCCGGGGTAATCTTACCGCTCAATGGCCCAGTTCATGGCGGCGTATGCGATAACGAAGGGGGGAACAACGTAGAGAACCTGGTGGCGGAAACGGCGGAAGACGTTGAAGATGGCAGCGTGACCGGCACCGGCGAAGGGACGCTGACGGTTAGGGGACAGCGAGTAGGTAGCGATGCGCTGGGGAGTCGGGCAACCTGCGAGACCAATATCAGTATTGTGCCCAATTCGTGTCCTTCTGCTTGTTTTCTTTTCGTGGGTATCCGGCAACGGTCGCGAATCTTTCAGTGATGTTGAGAGTCTCCTGCGCCTGCATCCGGGTCCTTTGGAAAGATTCAAGGGTTGTGGTTCAACGTACCGAACTCTCCCCAGGTGCCGATGAAGCTGTGGAAAAAAGAAAGTCAGCAATCTTGAAATCGGAGAAATAACTCATCAAGGCCCGTGGAATCTGGAATCATCCCAATTGGCCTCGTCTGAGGGTTGTATCGTGTCGCCGGGCGGGTAACGCATCCGGACCGTCAGCGACAGGGGAGACGAAAAGACTTACTGTCCGTTCTTGGGGTCAACTGAGCCACCCATTTTGAATGTATTCGGGTAAAATGAGAGGAGTGGGTAGGAATGGTATAGAAGGAAGCGAAACGACAAGGGAAAAGACGAAGTGTCGGGCGAAGTTGGAGGTTCGGATCATTGACGCTAAACCCGATTTGGATGCCTCAGAGCGAGCAACGGAAAAGCAGACATCATCTCCATCATCCGTCCTCATCACATCCCCCTCCAACTCCACACCATGGCCAAAGTGCTCCAGAATGTATACCGCTTAGCCTTCCCCCTTGCCCTGGGGGGTATGGTCGTCCAAAATTCCCTCTACGACGTCCGCGGCGGCACGCGAGCCGTCATCTTCGACCGAGTGTCTGGTGTGCAAGAGAAGGTCGTCAACGAAGGCACACATTTCCTGATCCCGTGGTTGCAACGCGCAATTGTCTACGACGTCCGAACAAAGCCACGTAACATCTCAACTACGACCGGAAGTAAGGATTTGCAGATGGTCAGCTTGACGCTGCGTGTGCTGCACCGCCCGGAGGTGCCGAAGCTGCCTCAGATCTACCAGGTGAGTTTCCTTGAGCTGTTTTGGGTTTTGAATGTGCGCCGTATACTAATTCCGAGTCATTCAGTCTTACGGTACCGATTACGATGAACGTGTTCTCCCCTCTATCGGAAACGAAGTCCTCAAGGCTATCGTGGCCCAATTCGACGCCGCTGAGCTGATCACACAACGTGAAGCCGTCTCTAACCGCATCCGTACCGACTTGATGAAGCGTGCCGGACAGTTCAACATCGCCCTCGAGGACGTCTCCATCACCCACATGACTTTCGGAAAGGAGTTCACACGAGCTGTCGAGCAGAAGCAGATTGCCCAGCAGGATGCTGAACGGGCCCGTTTCATTGTCGAGCGTGCCGAGCAAGAACGTCAAGCCAACGTTATCCGCGCCGAGGGTGAAGCCGAGAGTGCCGACATCATCAGCAAGGCCGTTGCCAAGGCCGGTAGCGGTCTCATTGAGATTCGTCGCATTGACGCCAGCAGAGAGATCGCCCAGACTCTGGCTCAGAACCCCAATGTCACCTATATTCCTGGCGGAGAAAACATGGAAGGTGGCAAGGGCACCAGCATGCTGCTCGGTCTCCGGAGTTAAAGGGACAATTAAAGATGTTGCGGGGGTTATGAGCCCCGTTTTCACAATTCACTGAATGTACCAATTAATCGCAATTTTGGCACGACACGAGCTGAGCCTGATCTCCTGTCGTGAACCTGGAGTGGTCGGAATTAGGCCATCTTCTGATCTGTAGCAATACCATACCTCACTCCACATTTCTTGTTGAAGATTCACTCATATTGTTCATAATAGGATAGTCATTTATCGTAAAGTAACATTGAACAGATCTACAATCGCCGATACACATGCATCTGGAACCGCATATCCTCCAGGCCTGCACCTTCGCCAACTTCGTACCGCAGGCGCACAGCGTCTCGTCTCCACCACCGCGACTCCTCGGTGTACACTCGCTCCCACTTGCCCTTGGCAACCGACAGCAGAGTGTGATCGAGCAAGAACTTCATTGGGTAGTTCCTCTCTTGGGGCTCTCCGTCGGGACCCTTTCCAAGCTTCAATGTTGAGTAGCTGCCGGGGCTATCAACGACCAGAAGCACAGCGCCAACTGGCAGGATCTCCGTCATGCGAAGAATGAACGCAGTTGTCTTGGGCATAGACGTAGAGAATAGCTCATTCAGAGTAAACATGATAGGAACCAAAACGGACGTGAAGGGAGATGATGAGGCGCCGAGGAAGAATTCCCTCAGCTCCTCTTCTGGAATATTCAGAACATCTGCACGGCGGAAGTCCACTGAGAATAATTCATGGGTCTTCTCTGAGAGCAGTGGAGAGCGATATTTCGTGGTCATTGTGAAAGGCACATTGGCCGAAAAGATGGTTCGTGAAAGCCTGTCGACGACACTTGACCAGTTTCCGATGTCGACAGCCATGACTGAAAGACCGCGTGCGCTCCCGTTATCTTCTTCGGCTTTCTTTTCTTCTTTTTCTTCCTTCTCTTCCAAAGTAATGTCCGCGACACTTTGCTCCAATGACTGGGCTTCGGCATCTAGATCCCTCTGCACGGCGGCGAGGGCAACAATCTCTGCACCTGCACCGCCACCAATGGAAACAACACGAGTCGACGGGTTGGCGTTTCTTGTACGACCGCGACTGTTTTGTTCTTCCTCCTCCCTCATCCAGGACAACACTCCCTTCAAGATACCAGCATATCCCAGTGACCGCGAAGAACTCCAACGCAAGGCATAAGCGCGCAACAGATCCTCATTCGCTTCCGTGAAAGCGGAGTCAAAGTCGCGCTGGTAAAGCAGTCCCTTAATTGTCTGGATAAGAGCTTTTATATCAAGTGGCTCTTCCTTATCCTTCGTTTCGCCTGATTGTTGTTCATTGTCCGGATTCGCGGACTCTGGCTCTACAGCCGTCTCGCCGAGAAGAGCTGTTTTGAATACATCCAGCAGTAATTGCTGAAGGTCGCGAGGGATAGTGCTGACCAATTTGAGACCGGTAGATTCTTCTTCGGTGGGTTCGGGTTCGGGTTTTTGGACTTCGACTTTGCGATTGGCATGCTGTTTGTTTGTGGGCGGCGCCTGCTTCGGCTTTGCTGCCTTGGCTGCTGGTCCCGGTGACCTTCTTCTGTTTCCCTGGCGGGGACCTTTTCCTTTGGCGGGCATTGTGTCTTAATTGTGACAGGAAAGGTGATTGTAGCGCGGGGTTGAGGTTTTGAACTTTTTTTCCTTATCGTCGTTATCTTGTATCCGAGATCTATACTCCCGCCGAGTCTATAATTTTAGTCCAGGGATGTCAATGCCACCCGACTTTCCTAGTGCTACAGTTAATATTTGACTCATATCTCGAGGCTACAGCACTGGATATTCGAAGGAAACTATGAGCTGATGTTATACAATTTCTGTTCAATGGGCAACTCATGGAAAGTGCTACGTAACCGTGGACATCACTGTAGCGTGATCAATGACAATGTTAGCGTGCAATTCTGTAAAAATCGCTCTCATTTTGTAAATAGTATACACAGGAGACCGACTGCGATTGGCTTTCCTGTTTCGTGGATACCAACCTTGGAATTTTTACGCAGCGCCCGTGTATTACCTACCCAGGTGAAGGGAGGCAGGCACCTGGGTATGGGCTGGCCAAATATATCAAACTTTTTATATGGTGGACTTCGGGAGCAGTGCTTCCAAGGTTATTCCAACGTTGTATATCTACTCCAATTACATAGGATTATAAAATGGGAGCCCTGGACCTCGGGAGCAAAGGTAATTAAGTATCATTTCTTAGAGCAGTACGGAATATATCCATGGGCATCAATCACATTCGCGGTTAATGTGGGGTAACTTTGAGAATATGTATATTTTGACATCTATGTAAATAGAGTACAAGGACCCACAGGATTGGCACGCCAGGTGGGCACTTGGAGGAACTGGGGACCCTACCTACCTACTTAGGTACGTATTGAGGTTTTCTATCACGGAGGTTAGGTATAGACCTTGGGACATCTGGGATGTCTCCAAGGTGTTCCCGAGGTCCAAGGTGGGAACCCACCTGGGCAGCTAGGTACCCCAGGGCATATGACCCCAAGGCTCCATCCAGGCTACGGCCTAGGTACGATTGCCTACATGCATTAAAGGTACCAAGTGCAGCTTTGAGTATTGATTTCATTATCCGCTAATGGTAAGCCGGACAGAGACAAATTATTGACGAGATCCACACCACCTAGGTAGTGAAGATACAAAAGCCACACAGATAGATACACAGGCGAGTCACAGATATGAAAAAAGGGGACCCATGAGCTTTGGAGCTCGTGGAGACGAAAGAAAAAACCAGGCCAATAGCCCCAGCGAGAGACAAGGATAGGAAAAGAGGTCGCGGAGACCAGCGATCGTAGAGAATGTCAATAAATCCGTGCCACTCACACCGATACATAAGCGATTGACAAGAGAACCAACAGATCATACTCAAGGGAAAGCCAAGAGAAGTAAAAGAAATTCGTAATGAGCGCCTTGGGACGCGGGAATGGCACCGCCGATGAAGAAAATAAACAAACCGAAGAGAGCAAATATGTACACGGGGAAAAGCCCACGCTGTCGAAAAGTGGGAAGAAAAAGCAGATGAAGATGCTGCTGGGAAAAAAATGTGTCAAGATGTCGCTATGCCGAGGTTGCGCCGTAAACAAAAGTGAAAATGCATCGAGACCAACTCCAAGACACGGGCGATTACGACTGGGGTCGTTCGTTCGGTTCATCGGATAGCTTGTCCTTGTCCCTGACTTTCCAGAAATGCATCAAGCGACTGATGCGGCGGCCCTTCTTTTTCATTTTCTCGGAGGCATCGCCAGGGGGTTTCTCCTCCTGGTTGAGTTTGCTCCGCTCGGAATGGGGGCCACCGACCAGCTTAGAAAGACTAGCTAGACTTGAGCGCTTGGAAGGATTAGCCTGGCTAGTGCGCCGGGTTCCAGCGCCCGAGAAGGAAGCTGCGCGATCAGTGGAAAGACGTCCACGGGGAAAGAAAGAGGCCGCGGAGAAGCGATTCAAGGTGTTGGTCATGGTCGATGCACTGCTCGTCAAAGATGGAACATCTTCGATCGATGCATATGGGTATTCAGACGATGGAAGATGATGGTACGAGTGACTCGAGAAGTTGCGGTCATTCATCGAGGACGCGGCAATCGACCGTGGAGCATCAGGTGACGGGAAAGACGAATCAGATGGCGAGACCCCAGCCGAGGAGCCTCCAGAGTGCAGAGCAAATGGGGGTATGCTAGGCAAGAGCTCGATGGGCGAGGTCGATGGCCGCTTGTCGATAGCTAGGAACCGGGGAGACACGTCAGGGCTTGGGGGTCCCATTGATTTATGGGTTGGTTCTTCCGCCCGGAGTATCTCCACGGGACTGCGCGGCTTGTTGGTAAATGGGTTATCGGCAGTCTGAACTTGCTCAGCCGCGGTCCTTT
This sequence comes from Penicillium brevicompactum, assembly GCF_028827555.1. NCBI lineage: Eukaryota > Fungi > Ascomycota > Eurotiomycetes > Eurotiales > Aspergillaceae > Penicillium > Penicillium brevicompactum. The sequence goes on from NW_026623208.1 coordinate 810,320, forward strand.
GCCGTGGTTCTTCTTTTAGGGTAGATCTGTCATCTTGCTGAATGCCCAGACCTGCGTTTTGGGAAGAAATGCTCCCGGTTGGGGCTCGAGTCGTATTACCAGTGTCCGCGGTATCGTTGCTCTGGATGGACTTCCGGTCATCTTCCGACGATGAGAATGCTGCGCTGTCAATCGAGGGGAATTCGAAACGAGGGCGCTCAATTCTAGGTGATTGAGATCGTGGAGACTGACTAGCAGCCAGGAAAGCATCCTCTTCCTCCTCGTCGAATACGTCGGGAGTTTCGACTGCAGAGGTTGGACCCAGGCGATAGGGAGCGAGAGCAGAGCGATCGAAAGGTTGCATCACGGGAGCGCTTTCTGTGCGTCGGTGGTAGCGCATCTCCGGGCCGACAAATTCGCCCCGTCTTCCACCGCTGTACATGCGCTGGGTAGCGACCGAAAAGTTGTTGTTAGGCGCACCTTGCGGGACGGGTCGCATGTCTGGAGTATTGAACGGTCCAAGGGCAGCATCTAAATCAATGATAGGGCTGCTCAACATGTTATCGGGTGGTCCGAGATCTTGCTCATAGAAGCTCCTCGGTTTCCACGAGGTTTCCAGAGTTGGTGCTGGCAAGCCCCGATCATTTGAGCAATCATTTTGAATCGGCTCCAAGGCAGAAGGCGGAACAGTTGGATTAGTGGGAGTGCGAATGACGACAACATCATCATTATCGAAATCGACATCAAGAGCTGATCCGGCTTCTGAATTGGTTCGGGTTAAAGCAGGAGGCCGAGGCGCAGGAGCGCGAGGCTTAGGCGCCGGCTCTTCTATTTCGGGCTTTCCATGGCGCTTGCTCTTGCCCTTGCTCTTGGTTCGGGTGAGGATGTGGCCAGCCCATGAGCGAACACGCTTCTGCTTCTTCTTCTTGGACTTGGCAGCTGACTTTTTGGAGGGTGAAGTTTCGGTCGCTTCATCCCCAGATGTTTCAGAGCCATCATCCGAGAAGGACGGGCGTGAATGGTCTGTCATATTACTGTCATCCGGGGAGAGAGTCGAATCGAGGTGTGGTGTTGATTTGCTCTTGCGGGCGCGCGAGTGTCCCGCCGCTGAATGCGAACGCTTAATGGAGGAAACGCCAGATTCATCGTTCATTTCCATAAAATTCATGATTAAAGACGCATCGGCGGTTTTCGGCCTAGGCTTCGGCTTGTAATCAGATCTGGGGATGACTCCATCTGGAATCGGCGGGGTCTCCAGTTGCTGTGGCTTGACAGTGACCGAGCTGTCCGTTGTTTCATGCGAGATCATAGACACAGGCCTTGCGGCTTGCGAATTCTGGTTTGAATCGATCTCGGCTTGAATAGCCGCCGGAATGGGGGGAACGGGAGGAACGGGTGGAAATTGAGGAGACGCAGGAGGCGTAGGTCGTCCGAGGCTGATTCCAGACTGGGAGAGCGGCCGCGCATGAAGATCGGATGTAGACTTATGATTAGGATCGGCGGGTGTACACGGCGCACTTCCTGCCCCGGAGTTTGGGCCAAGGGCTTTGGTGATAGCATTCAAATCGACACCAGAGATAGCAGCAGAGCGGCGATGGGCATGGCCCCGTCGTCCAGGGGGTCTACCTACACCAGGTCCTGGTGGTGGAAGTGGTTGGGTTGCCATTGAAGATTCCTCCCGCTTCTCGGCCGCTCCGGTTGTCTCTGGCGTCACCAGCTGATCGGTCCCAACAAACTCGCTTGGTCGCCGACGATGTCCCCCGGCGCGAGGATGTGACATTGATGGTGCCGATAGATGGGAGGACTGTGGTTGTTCAGAGCCAGGATTGAACGAGAATGCGGGCAATGCGGCCCGTTCCCGACGTTCAGGGGCCTCCGATTGGGTGTCGGGGGAGTCAGGATCGCGGGCTGGAAAGACGAATGGAGGATTAGGAAGCGGCGAATGCATGCTTTGGTGACGAGAATGGCCGTTTGGCTGGTTGTTGAACTGCGGCGGGAATCCCGATTGGGACGGGGGCAGCGAGATCGAAGCCATTTCGTGGAGGAACAAGAGAAAAGAAAAAACAAGAAAAGGAGGAAAAGTTGAAGAAGTCTAGGAGAGTGAGCACGAAGCCCGGTCGGCGAGATCCAGATGGAAAAGACCTCCAGACCGTTCGACTTCCAACGGTTTGAAAGCCTAAAAATCTGGAGGTCAAGTTTAAACACCTGAGCAGGTCATTGAATCTTCCGCGCCAGGCAGAGATGAAAAGAATAAACCAAAGCGACCACCGTAATCCAGAAGTCTGAAAAGGAATGGACGGCCAGGACGAGGCCAAAGAGGGAAATAGGTTAGTAGAGAGGATAAGAGAGAGAGAGAGGGAAGTGAGAAGAGGAGAATCCCCTCGATTTGTTGTTCCTCCAAGATTACCGTACACGGTAATTACCCACGGCCAAAGGGACTGCTACACTTCTGGTCTTCCTCTTGTAGGCAATATCGAGTGTAGCTCCTAGGCTCCTACTCCGTAGTTTCATTATCAGACGATCTAGGGTTCTTTTTTCCTACAGGGAGACTCCCTTTGTCTCTCTCTCCTGAAGATGTTATAAATACTCAGGTACGAAGCATTCCGGCCTGTCAAACATCAAACCCTAAAATGAGTCCCTATCACCCTTTCTCGACGACGAGTATAATTCCCAAGACTAAGTGTATCTGCATATCGTTTCTAAAAGACCCCATCTAGACAAGAGTAAAAATTCAGATATAGAACGTCATGACTTTCAAGGCCTGGTTGCCACCTTACGGTACACAGTTCATGGCCTCCACTTAATCCTGGGGTCCTGAAGGCACCAATGAACAGGGCGGCCCATCCGGAGAAAAAAGCGGGCATTCCCTCTGCCAATCACTTGGCCCAAATGACCATCCAAATCTCGCTTGACCTAGTGGGTCTGGACGCCACGCTGGGGGCGCAAGTCAAGGGGATTGTGCTCCCGAGGCCTTTTCTACCGACACACCGGGTCCAGACCGCAAGGGAACCGTAAACCTGAACTATCTTGACCTTCTTTTTTATTCATTGGGGGTACAACAAACGGGACACGGGATATAGGGCTGGGAAGGCAGCAATCAAAAAGGAAATTAATCAAAGACGTATCCGTACTTTGAGTCTCCATTTTCCTTGGCCTGCGGAGTCAGATCGGATATAAATAGTGGCGACGTATCTTAGCGCCAATTGACAGGGGGTCATATCAAAAAGTCCCCCCCCTCTCAAAGACAAACGGGCCTCCTGGCGTATTCGGTGAAACATTAAATCCCCCTGGCGCCCGAAGAGGGGGGGCCACTTTTCTTTGTCTGGCCCAGTAACAATGGCGCCTTTGACGGGGGTTAGAGGGACAATTTGATGTCGTGGGGCTGATCGTCTTGAAATCAATTGGGGCGGCAACGGCAGATCCTGGCTTGGGATCTGGAAATGGCCTGCATATGCAGTTTAAAAGTCGACCTATCGCTTCGTTCACACCGAACCCAAGCTTTGAGTTCAATCTACACAGTATGCACTCCGTACGGAGTACTTCGTACTGCTAAAAGCCAAAATTCATGCACTACACCTCGGTCGCCTCTCTTATTTCTCCGTCAAAAAAACATGGAAATGATTTGCATCGTAAATTAATTTGCGCGGTGGATCTGATTCGTGGGTACAACACACAATGCGATCGCCACTATGGCTACATCAAGCAAGAGATACAGCACGGTAGATAATCACACGCGTTTAGTCGCTTGCTCGGACCACTAGGCAAAAAGCCATGCATACTTAGTGCACAGGGATATTACTCCATGTTCGTAATCTAAACCTTGGATTGCTAAGAGTTTCCCCAAGATATGAGCACGCCACGGGGCGCCGTCCATAAATCAAGATATACACATAAAGTGGAACCCTGAGTCGATTCATTTCTTCACTTACAGTGGATAATACCTGTAGAGAACCCATTTCTCATCCGGACTGACCGAACTGACCGATATGCGTATAACCACGTCTCGGACATACCCGACTACCACCAGGAGACGACAGTTGGAACTAAATTACACTCACCAATCGCGATGCCAGGAAGCTGCTTTTTAGTTTCGGTTTCCCACTTAGGAAGTTCGTATTGCAAACTTTGGAACTTCGATTGCTGAACCACAAACCGTCACAGTCTGGGGCGCAACGCGAACCGCCCGGACCACCCGAACTCACCCGAACTCTAACCACATCCTTGGGATGCGTACTCCCATTATCAGTTTGCTGGTTCGAGGGCCGAAGGATTGAAAACTTTGGAATGTATGTATAACATTGCCGATGCGCACTTCATTGTCTTGATACAAATAATTACCGACTGCCAAACTTGAAGATAATGACATGACTCCACTATCAAGATTCTAGTTGTGCGAATGATCGTAATGCCCAGGTGATAGGGTCGATTTGGATACTCTAGAGAGGAGAAGACAGGAAAACGCCATGCAGACCTCCCGACCGGTATGAAATGGGGAGAACATTGCAAAATGAACTGGCTGTACAAGAAACCAAACACAATAGACAAACGCTCGAACGAAAGATAAATGCTGTGCGTAAAAAGACCCCAATGCGAGTTCGAAAAATGCCATGATCTAATCGTCGCTATCAGACTCGACTTGGTCGTTCTCTAGATGCTTCTTCCGCTCCTCATTCAGCTCCCTGTATGTGCTGAAGCTCAGCATGAAAAACGCCACCATGATCAGTATACCTCCGATGATAGATGCCATAGAAAGCGGCTCCCCGGTGCGGAACCAGTCCACAAGGGCGACAAGGAAAATGGTAAGGAGGGCCGCTACGGATGAAAGAACGGGTGAGGTGAGAGAGATGAGCACAAGGAAGGAGCCGGAAAATGCTGCTTTGGTGTTAGTTTGCCTACCATAATGTTGCCGTTTTGATACTTACTGGCATTGGCCGCGACCGAGATGATCAACATCCACGCCGCCTCGCCCGTTGGCCACTCAAATGTCTCCCATCCCAACCAATGCAGCAACGGAATTGGGATCCACAGAACCAACAAGGTGAAACACCCAATGAGACTGCCGAAAGTGTTGGCAAAGATAGTACCCCGACCGGGGCTGGTGCCTTCTGGAGGGCAAGCAAAGCGCTTGTAAAGCACTTCGTACAGACCGTAGAGAATACTTCCGATGCCAATGACGATGTTTCCCAGCAATCTGTTCTGCACGCTGTTATCCGGCTCGCCTCCCTTGGAGGCCTTCTTCTCGGGTCGATCTCCATACGCAACCACCATCACACCGATAGTGGCCACAGCTACAGAGAACACCTTGTCGAATCGCAGCTTCTCATTCAAGAGTGGAATGGAGAATGCGTACGCGAAAAAGGCAGAACAATTGTAGATTGCGGTCAGATCACTGGCTGTGGTCATATTGACCGCCACATACCATGATCCTCCCGCAATGGTAAGTGCGCTGGTTACAAAGGCGGTTGTCTTGGCCATGTAGCGGATAGGCGAGCGATTCGACGCGCGGGTACTCAGATGGACTTCTTGAGATGCGACCATCTGCGCGGTGGTGCGGACGAGCGAGACATGACGACGCCAGAAAGCATCCCACGAGAGCGACCGTTTCTGTAACCGAAGGATGCCGAGCTGAACCACCCATAGAAGAGACCAGGAACCGTGGGTCATATAGCTGCATAGGAAAATACGAGTAAGCGATTACATCCTGGGTGCTTTGTTTTCGCATGGGCTTGTTGCGAGGGCTCATGTTCCGAATCCGAACTTACAGCATGCAATACGGCTTCTTCCATCCGAGCTCATTTTGGATATATGAGGCTGTCTCCGTTTGTACCACAAAGCTAATAAGGCTTAGAACGAGGAACCCCGATGCGACCATGTACTTTTTCTTGGTTGCCTGGGCGGCATCATGTTCCGGGCTTTTACTCCGAATTGTCGGTCGCCTAGTGTGGTGTAGCATGGGGCGGGCTTCTGTGTCGGCATTTCCAAAGCTGGATCGTGACCGGCGATGGTGGTCTTCTGTGAGGAGAGGCTGTTGGGAGCGGCCATCCGTTGGGCGGTGCAATGGGGGGCGGTTGACGGCCATATCGTCGTCCGAGTCTGGATAATCGTGGACTGGGTCCGGGGTCGAGATCACCCGCGGCTCTGCAAGCTCAACGCTATCGGAAGCCACAACGTCGTCGGTGAGAGTATGCGCTAATTGGCTGGACTACCTTGACATGAACTCCGCCAGGAGTGTTCTGGTCGGATTTACTGGCTGTGTGGGCCAAGGTCGTTAGGAAAAGGAGGGCGCTGTTGAGATGCCAGTCATCCGGCTGATATAGCGACAATTGAACCTTTTCAAAAAGGTAACCATCAAGTCAAATTCCACGTGTTCAATCTATCCCATACCACACCGTTGGGAGGACACGAATATGCGATTCTGAAGCCGCTTGGGACGAATAGGCAGGGTCGAGAGCGGCGAGAGTTGCGACTAGTAGGTCCAGTATAGCCGTAGAAAGGATGAAAGGTTTCAGCAGGAATCAGGTAAAGCACATCGAGAACTCTCCACGAAATGACCGTCTTCAGTTGGCGTCACAGGGGTCCCGCTTTTCGATTGCACGTGATATGGGGCATACGCTAGGCTGAATTAGGGCTAGCGTATGCGCCCTATGTCATTGGGGGCTGCCCAGATGTACAGGCGCCCCAAGGATGACGAGGCCGCTACTTGACCTTGACCCTTCCAAGGTTGGCATGCTCTTAAAATAGATCATGAGACTCAGTTTCGTGATGCTAGGCCTTTCCGATATTCTCCTAGTTTATGCGTTTAGTAAGAACATCTGACTATTGGTAGAAGTGCCAGCTGCCGACCTGGGCAGCGCCCCACACAAGATAAGCAAAGCACACTTGCTGAGTATGACAGGTGGTTTCCAGATTCCAAGGTTCACACACGTTCGTCCATTGCTAGTCATCCATGCATATACCCGTGGACGTGAATGTAACTGAATGCTATATGAGCCTCCCGAGGTCTATCCCCGCTTGCGTGTAGTCTTTCAATACAAAATAGTAGGCAAAAAGACAGCAAAACTAATGGGAAAGACTTCTACTTTCAAAGGTCATATCACTCAGCCCGGGGCTTTTTCCAAATCATAAGTGCAGAAGAAGCCTATTTTACGCCTTAGGTCCGAACACGGCCTTTTGGGTATCATAGGTGTAGTTCAAATCCAAATGCCAATAGTTGGGAGAGTTGGACTTGGCAACCAACCAGGCTTGGTCAAGCGCCTGGACGACCTCTTCCGGAAGAGGGCCCTTCTGCAGGTCAGCGAGATTAGTCTCAAGCTGACCGAAGCTGCTAACTCCAACCAGAACGCCATCACGACCACCGTTGTCCATTCGCAGGGCTGAATGATGGCGAACCCAACGCAGGGCTGTCTCCAGCAAGGTGAGACCGTGCTTTGCAGCAACAGGCTCAATGATACTCAGGGCCTCAAAGGTAGCATCTCTGAAATAACGCTTTCGGTAGTTGGGACCGGTGGAGCCTGCATCACTGTACCTGCCTTCCGCGGGAACATCCTGTGACTTGTATTTGCCAGAGAAAAGTCCACCGGCAAGGGGATTGTAAATAACAATATCAAGACCGTACCTGTGGCAGGCCGGGACAAGTTCAGTCTCAATATTGCGTGCTTTTAATGGTAAATTGCGTCAGTCAACAGGCCACGTTTTTCAACAAAGATGGTACGATGTGTGAAGACAAAGGCAGGGGTATGTGCCACTCACTAATAGCGTTGTACATAGCTTGGAAGATCGTTGGACGAACCCAGCCCCTTTCAGCGCAGAGAATACAAATCTCTGCTACCTCAAAGGCAGTGAAGTTACTGAGACCAAACTGTACGAATTTGCCCTCTTTGTGTAATTGGTTCACAGCCTCAAGAGTCTCGGCAAACGGAGTGCCACGATCTGGTGCATGCAGGTAGAAAATATCGACAGTGTCGGTTTGCAACTCCTTGAGCGAAAGCTCCAACTTCTCGCGGATAACGTCGGGTTTGTGGCCACCGGCTTCGTGAGGATACCATTTGGTGGCCAGGGTCAGGCCGCGTGACTTCCAGTTTGCCTTCGCGGTGAATGCCTCTTGCTGTCCACCAACATAGATACGGGCAGTGTCGATTTCATTAAACCCCTGCTGCTGGAAGTAATCAAGACATTTGTTGTATTCATCGAGAGAGGTGATTCGGGCGCCCTTGGACTCATCGGGACCAAAGGTCATTGTCCCAAGGATCACCCTGGGCTGCAAGTTTTGTACGACAAGAGGCATGATGTAATAATTGTGATTGGATTTAGAAGTTGCAAGGATGCTGAAGGTAGTTGTAAGTTGCGGGTAAGCTGTGCGCGGGGATGGCGGGGCGGCGGAGGATCCCGATAACTGATAACGCGGAGACGATTGCGACTTCAAGCATCCTTGTTCGTCTTTGCTAGCAGAGGATTTCATTGTATAAGCTTCGGTTGATCATAAATCCTGCCTCACGATGAGCTCCACTCTTGAACATCGGTATGATGAAGATCAGATCCTACGCCTTGATCCGAGGAAAGGCGAGCGAGACTACAGCATCTTGATCATCAACCCCAATACCTCGACGCATATGACCGATGCCCTGAAGCCCATCCTCGCAAGCTTGAACTATCAGGATGTTCATATAGAGTACTTCACTGCTCCTAACGAACCAGTCGAGGTCGACGGAACCGAGGTCCAACCAATTGACAGCATCAACAATGCCGCGGAATCTTGTCAGTCGGCATTGAACTGCTGGTCTGTCCGGGGCCTAGTTGGCCATTACGATGCGTTTCTAGTTGCATGCTACTCCGCACACCCATTTGTCGGAAAGCTTAGGGAGGACATCAAGTTCTTCGAAGAGGAACACCAACCACCAAGAAACAAATATGTCACCGGAATCTTCGAAGCATCTATCACCGCTGCACTGTCCCTGGTTAGTGGATTTGCACTGGAAAATCCGATTGAGCCCGCCGAAAAACTCCACAAACACCAAGAAAAGGGCAGTTTTGGCATCGTGACCACAGGATCTGCGTGGAAGGAGGAGCTCACCAATGGGGTCCAAGGCGCGCTGGGTTACAGCGATGAGGACGAAGAATCCTCGCACTTTGCAGGCGTCGAGACTACCGGATTGACAGCAATTGAGCTTCATACGACCGAGCCAGAAGAGGTGCGACGGAGAATCATTGAAGCCACCCGCGGCCTGCTTCGCAATTCGAAGACCCGTGTGAAGGTAGTCTGCCTGGGCTGTGCGGGCATGGCGGGTATGGAAGAGGCTGTCCGCGAGGGCTGTGTTCAAGAATACGGTGACCGCGAAGGCAGCCGTGTCCGAATTGTGGACGGAGTTATTGCAGGTGCCGGAAACCTCATCACAGCTTTGAAGGCCGGGTTTTGAGGAAAGTCTACCAAGATTGATTCGGTCAATTGAATCAACCAGCACTGTTCCAGATTAATGTAAAAGCCAGTCATAGCCAGGAGAACTCGAACAATATTTGAATTACTCCGTATAAGTCCAGATTAAAATTAGGGCGAACGAATTGGCTGTTGCTGTAGGGCAGCGAATTGATGCCTTAAGGCCACAATGTCGGCCAAAAAGTTCCCCGCGTCAGCGCGATACGCGTTGACGGGCTCCAACTCCTCGACGGCTTCTGCTAAAGAAAGATGCCAAGGTTCGTCAGCCCCTCAAATCAAGATAGAACTGATGGATCTATTCCCATGTGATAACCCGACTCTAACTTCTGAGTGAATTGCAGAGAAATCATCACAATCCAAGCCGGCCAGTGCGGCAACAACGGTACGTGATGCACTTCCACAAGCTATTCCACAAGATTCCCGACCCTACTCTGTTTATCGAAGCTTGGAAGGCTGTTTGAACTTTCACTAACTCCTGCGACCTTTAGTCGGCAGTCAGTTTTGGCAACAGCTGTGCCAGGAACATGGAATCAGCGCAGATGGAAACTTGGAGGAGCATGCGACTGAGGGCGCAGCCGGCGATCGCAAAGATGTTTTCTTTTACCAGGTAAGTCATGCGAATATGAGAGATAATAAAAAGTCTCCCTTTTGACAATATCATGAGCTAACATCCTGGACAGAGTGACGACACCAGATACATTCCCCGGGCGATCCTACTCGACCTAGAACCCAGAGTCAGTCATTCCCAGCGACTAAAGCGAGCGTCTTATTGTAGCTAACACAAAACCTACTCAGGTCCTGAACACTATCCAGACCGGTCCCTACAAAAATATCTACAACCCCGAGAACTTCTTCGTCGGACAGCAAGGTATCGGAGCCGGTAACAACTGGGGTACCGGATATGCCGCAGGAGAAGGTGTGCAAGAAGAGATCTTCGACATGATCGACAGAGAAGCAGATGGAAGTGATTCATTAGAGGGCTTTATGCTGCTACATTCAATCGCCGGCGGTACAGGTTCTGGACTCGGCAGTTTCATCTTGGAGCGCATGAACGATCGGTTCCCGAAGAAGCTCATTCAAACATACTCCGTTTTCCCGGATACGCAATCGGATGTTGTCGTCAATCCTTACAACAGCTTACTCGCCATGCGACGATTGACTCAAGATGCCGATTCTGTGGTCGTCTTGGACAACGGCGCTCTGTCGCGCATCGTCGCAGACCGGCTCCACGTCCAGGAACCTTCGTTCCACCAGACTAATCAGCTTGTGTCAACGGTCATGTCTGCATCTACCACCACTCTACGATACCCCGGATACATGCACAACGACCTCGCAGGCATCATCGCCTCACTCATCCCCACGCCACGCAGCCATTTCCTCCTTACCTCATACACGCCGTTCACAGGTGCCAACATTGAACAAGCCAGGACAGTGCGCAAGACTACAGTCCTCGATGTGATGCGTCGCCTGCTGCAGCCCAAGAACCGCATGGTCTCTGTTAACCCCAGCAAGTCCAGCTGCTACATCAGTATTCTCAACATCATCCAAGGCGAGGCTGACCCGACCGATGTGCATAAGTCCCTGCTGCGCATTCGGGAACGCCGACTTGCATCATTCATTCCGTGGGGCCCAGCAAGTATCCAGGTCGCGCTTACCAAGAAGTCCCCTTACATTGAAGAAACCGGGCACCGAGTCAGCGGTCTCATGTTGGCCAATCACACGTCGGTTGCGACGCTCTTCAAGCGCATTGTCCAGCACTATGACAAGCTGCGCAAACGCAATGCTTTCCTGGAACAGTACAAGAAAGAAGCACCCTTTGCGGATGGGTTGGGCGAATTTGACGAAGCACGGGCGGTGGTGATGGATCTGATCGGCGAATATGAGGCAGCCGAAAAGGACAACTACCTAGACCCGGATGCAGGCAAGGCAAACGAGCTCGGAGTATGATTTCAGATGTAAGATTTCCCACTTCGCACGGTGGTCATCTGTTTTACCTTTTCCCTTTTTTTTCCGTCTTTTTGCTTTTTCCTTTTAATGCGGGAAAGGGGGTTTCGGGCGCATCGGTCTGCGCCGGCGTTCTCATTTTCGGTTCTCCGTCTCAAAAACCCTTAACCAGTGGACATATGAAACCAATCCATCTTATTTAAAATCCCATTGACCACGTAGCCCGTATAGAGGATGTCAACGTGGACAAAGAATTGCAACCTGTACTGGACTAAGTTGGTAGTTCTCTGCAGGCGTGGGGGGATCCGAGCAATTGGGTAGCAGAGGATCAACCCTCACTTTTGTTTTAGCGTTGACGCCTGAGTATACATACACAAAGGAATGGCAACCCTGGAATATGGACATGCTGGCAGACTGTTAGCGATGTAATAGCTCCACGCGGATCATCGTGCGCTAGATAGGCTTGGCAGACGACTCGTCGTATCGAGCACCTCACGGAGATCAAGGAGTACTCCGTACGGGGTATCCGTAACTTTAAGTGAATTCTGAGGAGTACTGCGGTGGAAGAAGTCCGGATGAACCTCTTGCCACCAATAACCGCGTTTACCGTGTGGCGAAACGTGGCCTTGTTACTCTCGGAACCTAGAACAGGTGATGAAGAGAGAGAAAAGTACACAGCTGACTAGAGAGTATCACGTGCAAAGGATATAGAGTCAGGGTCACGATGGCCCGGTGGTATGCTAGGAGATTAGGAGACTAGGATACTCTAGTATGACCAGAGTCGGTAAGAGTCACAGATTATAAGGGGGAGACACTATAGCATGATAATTGCATCTAGATGAGAATAGACCAACCACTCTCCGTATTAAAGAATTAAATAGAGTACACCAATCACACCCAGTAAGGCAAATCACTTAAAATCCATTTCAATCCACGTAATTCCACAAATTGAACTAAATTGACTGGAAAAGGACATTAATCTAACGAATTAACCCCCTTCAAAGCCCCCTAAACCCGCCCGAAGAAGACTAGAGGGACTTCGAACCTTCTGGGAAAACTCCACCTAATCCACCCAAACTCCACCTGGACACCTCTACTTCCGTCACTGTCGCCTCACCTGAGTCAGCCCGTTTTCCTGGTTCTCTAGGAAGTTTCTCTCTTTCTTTGGCTTTCTCCCGCGTCTTCCGACTATATATATACCCTGACACCCTTCTACCCCCTCTCTTTCCTCCTTTCCTACTCCCAGCACCACATCACATCATTCCACCTCAACATCACACCTCTACCCGGTCCCACCCTACGCTTCCGATCTTCACCTCCGCATCTGGGCGCTTATCTTCGCAACCTCACACAATGCCTCCTCGCAAGCCCCGTTGCAACTTCAAGGAGTGCAAGGAAGCCGCTCAGCGCATCGTCGGCGATTGCAGTTTCTGTGCCGGCCACTTCTGCTCCAAGCACCGCATGCTCGAGGCTCACTCCTGCACCGGCCTGGAGGACTGCAAGAAGGAGTCACATGCTCGCAATGCCGATAAGCTCAACAGTGAGCGCACCGTCGTCGTCAAGGGCGTATGAGGCCACTCTTTCCACAAAGTGATACATTATCAACATCTTCGCCTCTGCCTCCGCTCTCAACCCCGACGCCCTTACCATAAGGGGGTCCTCCCCCATCCTCCGACCTCGGTTCGCAGCCGCCCGGTCCGGCTTTTCTTTCTTGCGCATCATGGGTTTAGCGCGGTGTTTCGTCTCTTTCCTGAGGGGTGTCTTTCCTTTCTACGTTCTGATCTATATTTAGATCGCTATTGGCCACGGCCGTGATTTGTGACTTTGGGCTGTTCATTTGCATGGCGTTATCTCTGGTTTTCTTATTGAAGTCTTCTTTCTCTCTACCTGCATCTTCTGGGTTCTTCTTTCGGGACTTAATAGAGCTCCGTTGTTCTAGCCATCAATTATATGTCCGGGTTACCGTGACTTCAACTCCATCATCCTTCTCCAGTTATCGCACCCTTATCTCTCTATCGTAGGTAGTGGAATCACCCGTGATCATTGAACGTTGGCCGTAGCCTGATGTCTCCACTCTGGGGATCATCGGATGAATTGTCTCGAATACATGTACAAAAATGCTAGCTGTAATGAAATCACACTGGAGCCGCCCGACAAAGTATGCCCGATCAACCGGGTCCGATCTTCGGCCTGTATAGTAGTCAGCAAACCATCCCGATTCCCAACAGTAGAACCACATACATGTCGTGATGCTCACTCAATCGACTGAGATATTTGTTCAGATCTTCCACACGCTCCTTATGAGTCTTGACGCCATCGCGCTGAAGTCGCTCATGTAACTAGTTCAATCAGCATATGCCCAAGGCCCAAAAAAGCTCTTTCGCAATCAAACCTACCCGCTTGCGCCGAATCTCTTCATATTTCCTCTCGGTCTCCGTCTTCCCAGGATTATCCCATTCCCTCTCCTCACCAGACTTCACTTCCTCGTCTTTCTCACCCCGTTTCTCCAGCCCAGTCTCGGTATTCGCGTCTGCGTCTGCCTTTGCATTTGCGTCGCTTTCTACCTTCTCTTCCTTCTTCTTTGTGCTCTTCTTCTTCTTTTTCTCGATCCGTCCTCCACTGACTTTGCTCCCCTTTAGCTTGAGCTTACCGCCACCGATGGAATACTCATCGCCTGCCATAGTGGGCCTGTTGGGTGACGCAATGTGATATCCTTTGCGCTGGCGGTGTGGCGTGGCGCCCGTGGATGATGTGCGCGTGCGGAGTAAGAGGGGGAGAGAACGCCGGTGTGGTGGAACGGTGGGGGCGTTGGGATTTGCGCCTAAATAGCGCGGTAATGATACTGTGGTACTGTGGTGTGCTAGTCCCCTTGGATCAGCATGTCTGTGTACTTGAAAACGGAGTGAGTTGGAGGTGCAGATTGAGGTTGGGGGTTGGGCCAATCAGAGGCGGTGGCGGGTTGGATTATCTTTGCAGATCTATATCACGAACTTGGGTCTGGTTACAAGTTACATTTCTCATTTTTTTTCATTTTATAAATCAGAGGTCTGAGGACTTGTCTTGGTATTTTGATATGCTTTGCTAGTTCATGATTATTTTCATTAAATTTTAGACATTTCCTGAATGACGGTCGTTTTAGTCAAAGGGAATTGGGCGTAGGTTTGATCCACCCATGCGCTTACGCATCTCCGCGCCTGCGGCCACGGTACTGGGTACCTTGATACCACAGCAATCGCCAAACCAGTCTGCACTTTCATGGGGATGGTCGTGGCCATGGGCATGGTCATGTCCGTCATGCTCTCCAACATCGCCTTCTGAGGGATCACTCATGCCTTCGGCGGCAGACAAGAGGCTTCCGAACAGGAAGTGCTGCATGATAGGAAGTTTACCCAGAACTTCCTTGACGAACATCTTCTTCATGCCACTCTCAACCTTTATCCAGTTCTTGGAGCCAGAGATATCATCCAGCATGGGACTGTGCCAGCGCAGACCCTTGACTGTCTTCACACTGTCTACCCAGCGAACCTGATCCAAGTAAAGATAGTTATCTCCCTCCTCATCCAGAGTCGCTGTGTTGTGAATTCCCAGTGGGGTGATGTAAGGATGGCTCACGAGCTGACTCGCACCGAATAAGAATGGCAAAAAGTGGTAGTCGTCCAGACCCCAGACACCATGTGACCCAGCCGGCTCAAGATAGTATGCCTCTTGAATTTCACGCATCAGATGCATGTACTCAATGTAAACCTTGACCACCACAGCGGGGAAATCCGTGGTAGAGATGAGGCCAAGCTGGTATAGACAGAGGAGCCACATCATGAAATTAAGTTCGTGTCCAGAGCCATAATCAATACGTTCTTGCGACCCTAGACAGTTGATCAGGTATGTTGATACTTCTTCAGTTGCGGCGGTGTCCTTCAGTCCTAAAATATCGGTGTGCCATGATGCGCTTTGAGCTTTCACATCGTCGCAGAGTTGACGGAAGGCGGGATTGCCGAAGCGAGATCCGCCTTGGTCGATTGGAGGGTTTTTGGCCAGAAGCACCCGAATCTGATTCACGACCGAAAGGACCTTGGAGATGGGTTCGGTTTCAGCCTTCTTCTGAAGGTCGGTGACCGAATGGCCTCGCACGGAGTCGGAAAGCCCGAAAACAAAAGCGAGAACAAGCTTGTAAGTTGGAGAGGAGAGGAAGAGTTCGTGGTCCTTGTGGGAGAGGATTCGGCGGATTGGTTTGCGGTATGCGTGAGCCGAGAGGTCTGGCGGCGAAGGGAGGGGAGGAGTGATTGGTGTCGGATCTCGGGAGTTGGTCTGCGGTCTGCGATTATTTGACCGCAATTCAGATAATTTCTTCGACAGATCAACCTTTCCGGTCGGTTGGGACGGTGTAGCAGTCTGTGACGCCATCTTTGAAGGTTTAAGTGAGGGGGTTGAAATCCCACTGCCCGCGGGCGATCATAACACCTCCAGTCAGCTCTGACCGCCTGCCGTAAAGAGATGAAAGTCAGAATATCATATTCGGATCCCCAATCCCTTATATCCAAGACTTCCTTTACTCGACCAATCATAACTACTCGATGATTAGTTGGAAGTACGGCAAAAAAGACAGCAAAAAAGACAGTAAAAAGGATAGCAAAAAAGACAGAATACCTAGGTATAAGCAGCCTTGGAATAACGTCTAGTAAATATTGATCAATTCTGATGTCCAGGTGTTTATAGAAGGGATAGTGATACTCCGTAAGTCAGCGCACATTGAGCTAATACACAACTGCTCCGTTTTATAGCCAACTTTTGATGTCTTTTTGGCCGCACGTGAGCGCGGCACTCAGGCTTGTAATATTATTTTTGTGACTGCCTAGAGTACGAGCAAGGCCGAAGCGCATATTGCTCGAGTCAGTCAGTGCCAATAAGCCAGCAAGTGCATCTATGTACTCCGTCGGGGAGCTCGTAGCAACAATGCGGCTAGAACCAAAGTGGGTTAGAGTGGAGCGTGATCTTCCCCAGATCGGAGTCAGGTGACCTGGGATCATCATATTGTTTGCACACCTTTGCGCGAGGTCACATTGTGTACCACATGATGGGCAATACCCCCAAAGAGAATATCAAAACATGCGGATAGTGAGGTCTCTCGCCAGACACAACAGTCCTCTCTAACCTCGCCGTGAAAACCACCACTCGGCTGCCATCGACTGTCAGTTCAGGGTCCCAGGGTTCTCTATCCTTGCATATAAACTCCGTGCCCTTGAAGGTACGATTGGACAATAAGCTTCCGCAAGTGATCATACGAACGAGCACGCCATAATGAATACATTCGACTCATCGGCACCCCCGCCGACAGGCCCCTCCAGCTCTGCAGCAATGCAAAACACACAGTCACACACCTCCAGTGCAGAATCCTCCATGTCGTCGTCCCTCGGCAGCAGCCGGTCCCACGCGAGCTCCTCCCGAAACCGTGCGTCACACGCAAACTCACTTCACACCTCATCCCAAACCGAGTCCACCCCGATCAACACACCCGACCCCTCCAGACGCAACTACCAAACAACAGAGCAATCCGCCAGCTCCCAAATCAAAGACGCACCCAATAACGGACCGGCTATAAACGAACCGCAACAGACGAATCAAGATGCGACTCCCGAGTCTAGGCAGTCCTGGTACGGCCAGTTCGCAGATCGCTACGGTAGCATCGAGCTCGAGAACAAGGGAAGCGTAGCACGCGATCACCTCGCACTAGGTATGGCACGCGCATATGGGCACACAGCAGTATCTGACGATAGATTGCTATAGAGCGCACATTTTTAGCGTGGATGCGCACCTCGTTAGCCTTTGCTTCCATCGGCATCGCGGTGACACAGCTCTTTCGTCTCAACAGTGCTTCCTCAGACGCACAATCCCACAACTTCGACTCGTCATACAGTGCCCAGTCCGGCATTCTTCCACCCGGAATTAACCCAAGCTATGATTCGGCCGCATTCCATACATCCTCTGCTTCGGCGCGTCTCCGCAGTGTAGGCAAGCCCCTCGGCTCGACGTTCATTGGTGTTTCCATTCTCATTCTGATAGTCGGCTTTCATCGCTATTTCGAGAGCCAGTATTGGATTATTCGCGGCAAGTTCCCTGCTAGTCGGGGTAGTGTCGCTCTTACGGCCTTTGTGGCTGCTGCGCTAATCGTCGCTGCTCTCGCGGTCATTTTGGCCGTTTCGCCCGGCGCTGTTGAGGGCTAGTTTGCGTCTCTTTTACACTAACATCCCAGTATTTGGGACTTTGCGATTATATCAATTTGTTTCATTGCGTGCGCCACTGATATTTTCGGGGTTCTATGGTTTTACACATACGTTTGTGGTGGCATGCATGTAGCTCTTTTCGGACGACCAAGGTCAAGAGCTGACCTGGGACAGGAAGAAAGTACAGATTGAGTAGGGAACTGCATGAGCATCCACACTGTTATCATGTTTACGAGTCACTTATTGGTTATATAGCCTAAAGAACTTGATCGCAAGATCCATGAGAATATTTCGTTCTTTTCTGTCATGAGAGCCCCATATCCATCGGCGCCATACCAATTTACGCGCATTTTAATGAGCAATACAGAGTGATCGGTGTATTTCGACAATGATGAGATGGGGGCGAAGAAGAGGGTAAGAGAGAAAGAGGAAGGCAAAGTGGCTTGCAAACAATGCGAAGCAAAGAATCAAAGGGAAAAATAGCAGACCAAGAACCGCCTAAGTACAATTCGTTCATCGCGGGCCGAGCTTGTCCAGAGCACGAGCGCCCTGCTCTGCCCACTCCTGCTTGCTTACCCACATGTCTTCCTTGTCGGCAATCTGGTATCAATGTCAGTAAGAGTGAGACCGACACAGGATAGATTCGACGTACCAGATTGGCGAGCACAGCACCACCCAGGAACACCATGTGTCTCCGACGTGGGGGATCCTCGATGCGGACCTTGAATTTCTAGAAGAAAGTTAGCGCAGTCCGATTGTTTATGAGTTGTTCAACGCACGTTCAGACGTTCCGGGTCTCCTCCAAGGACCCTGGTGAGCCATAGTTGCTTCAATTCCTTCTCCAAACGCGAAGGCAGACCGGGGTACATGCTGCTACCACCGCTGAGAACGATGGCCTTGTAGAGACTGGAGCGAACATCCACATCGGCACCCTGGATACAGTTGAATAGCATCTCGGCAATACCTGGCTGGTCAACATCGACCAAGTGTGGCTGGAAGAGACACTCAGGAGCCTCGAAACGCTCGCTGCCGACACGGATGACACGGCCGTCAGGCAAGGTGTATGATTCGACCAAAACGGTGGTGTCCTCGGAAAGCTTCTTGTCCAGCTCGAGGTCGTATGAAACGTAAGCGAGCTTCTCCTTGATCTGGCGCACAGTCTCGAAATCGGCGGTTCGGTTGAGCGCATAACCGCGGCGCAGAAGGAGCGCAATCAGGTTGCGGGTGACGTCGCGACCGGCGACATCCAGTCGGCGGATGTGGTGATTCAGTACGGTTGATTCGTACACGGGGATAATGTGCGTCACACCATCACCGGAGTCGACAACCACACCGCTGCTCAGACCTATGACACCATAAATAAGCACCGATCTCCAATTCTGGCTGGCGTCATCACAACATACCCTGGGCATACAGTGCCAGCACCGCCTGGATCGCCACGTAGACACCACCGAACCCGTAACCCTCCAGCATCACCTCGGCCATCTGTTCACGGTTCTTGAGGGGGTTCATGGGAGGCTCCGTGAGGAGGATCTTGCGATCCGTAGGGTCGATCTTCATCTTATCGTAAAAGGTGTAGTTCCACAGATGTTGCATGTCGTCCCACTTCTTAACAATTCCATTTTCCATCTAGAGCAGCACAGGTTAGGCATTGACACAACACGCCGGGTTTGCGGAGAGGGCGGGGTAGAAGGGACTGGGACCAGAGGCCCCGGCAAGACGTACGGGGTAGCTGATCTGAAGCATCGATCGTGCGGCGGCAGCTTCATCTCCGCACATGATATCCTTGACCACCACATCGCTGCCTTGTTCCTCCGTTCGCAAGATGGGCCGCCCCACTATCGAGGGGAACTGGTGCTCTGGGAAGTTCTGGAGGGAGTATGAATTAGAAAGGAGCATATAATTAAGGTGAGCGACGTACCTGGGCGGCATAGCCGACCTTGAGGAAACCGGTTCCTCCATCGAGGACTGCGGAGTTGTTAGCTTAGCTTGGAGCTGGGACACGGTAGCCTGGGGGAACGGTGTGTACCAATGGGCATTTCCGCCATGGTGGGCGAATTGGAGGTATAGCAGTGATTGCAGTACCGCCAGCGACTGTGAATCTATATGGTACTCCCAGGAAGATCGAAATCGAGCAAGTTCGAGGGAGGGCGGAGGTGTTGGGGGTTGTTTGAAGTGGACGCCAACGACGGACGGAGCATCATAACTTACGTGACCGTACCGTACCTGATAGTCTCCCCCACAGCCACAACCGTATGACGACCACCAAGCTCTAACATGATCTGGAGTAGGCATTGGAGGTATTGGCAGCTTTCGAGGTCTACTTTGAAGCGATACACCTTACTGCGACATGTTACAAGTGTGTTATATCAACCTTGCTGTTTGCACATCTTGGTAATCTTACAAAATGTACGGTCTTGAACCGTGCTCCTGACTTTGGTCAAAGTTGATCCTGTCAAATGTAGACCAAATAAGCAAGTACAAATGGATACTATCAATCTAGACTATCTATAATGAAGCAGTGTTTTTGGCACTGCCAAGGCGAAAGGTGATGTCTAGATCTAGAGCTACGCGCTTACAAGGTTGCTACCCCGGAATGGTATACATGATACTCCGCATATAATAATCCAATGCAGGGCCGTTAAGCATTCAGACTAACCGAAAGAACCCCAGGTCTAGAATCGGCCCGATCCAGCTTTAGCATTATCGGAAGTAGACCTGTTGACACAGTCGATAGTGTAGGGCCGTTTGTCGGCCGACTCCGGATTTCCTCGGGAAACCTGTGTACTCCACCATCCCTATCGTCTCGCATCGCGCAGCTTCTTGGACGACAATTTGCTTCATTGAATCTCTGCAATAGTCTTAAAATCGGAATTGTATCGTTAGAACCGATAAACGAGGGTTCTCACTCGTTGGTCTTCACCGAATAACGCCAAAACAAACATCAAGACAGCAACGATGGTGCAAATTGGCTGGGTGAGTTGCTTGTATTGCTTCTATCGTCCCAGCTAACACATAACACAGTATGGCCTTGGCTCCATGGGCCAGGCAATGGCCTCCAACCTGCAACGCCATTTGGTTTCGAAGAAGGCCCTGAGTCTCATCTACTCCAACCGTACCATGTCGCGTGGAGCACCCCTGCAAGCGTTAGGGGGAACCCCGGAGCCTAACTTCGAGAAACTCGTCTCAAAGTGCGGGATCATTTTCACTATGGTAGGTTATTCATGGCATGAACGACAAAGAATCAGGCTAACCATGCCAGGTTGCAAATGACTCGGTCTTACAAAGCCTGCTGTCCAGCGCTATGAGTCAATCTCTCAAGGACAAGATCTTCGTCGATTGCTCAACAGTTCACCCTGAGACGGTGAGCTCGGCAGTATCTCAACTGAAGAGCAAGAATGCGTCATACGTAGCAGCCCCGGTTTTCGGTGGTAACCCCATTGCCGTTGATGGTAAGCTTGTGTTTGCAATTGGCGGCCCTAAGAGCGCGACCGAGGCTGTCAAACCACTAATTCAGGATGTGATGGGTCGTCGTGTGATCGAATGTGGCGAAGACGCTACCAAGTCCTCGCTTCTGAAGATTGCGGGCAACATTGTTACCGTGAATATGATGGAGGCCGTTGGTGAAGCCCAAGTCTTTGCTGAAAAGACTGGACTTGGAACTGGGCCTATGGAGGAGCTGATCGGGGAAGCCTTTGGACCTGTTGCTGGAGGATATTCCAAGAGGTACGTTGCTGTTCATCATTCTAGGGGTGTGAGTTCTGATGGCCGTTTTATAGATTGACTACTGGTGCCTATGCGCCTCCTTTGGATTCTCGTCCTGGGTTCGGCGTGTCTCTTGCTATCAAGGATGCTAGACACGCCATGGCCATGGCCAAGGAGCAGGGGGTTGAACTTCCCGGACTTGAGTTGGCTCGTGCTAACATGGAAGCCGCAAGAGACTTCGGCGGGGAATGCCTGGATAGCAGTGCTATGTATGGCACATTGCGCCAAAAAGCCGGGCTAGACTTCTGGAACGAGAAGAGTCGGAAGGAGTAGGAAGTTTGGAGTGTTTAAGATATGAAGTGTAATTATTGTGGTATAAATTTGTGTTCGCACACCCATCCAAATCGACGGCCATCTCCGTGGCATGCGCCTACCTTGTTTCTGAACTCCGCAATGATATAAAAAGAATTGAGATGAATATAGGAGAAGTGGTGTTGACTTTGTACAGGTCGGGAATTGCCTGCCAGCGATCTAACCGAAACAGAAAGAGAGAAAAAAAAAAAAAGAAAGAGAAAGAGAAGGAAGTGTGGTTCACATGTTCAAATCCAAATTCAACGTGGCCGAAGGCAGGCAGTTCATTCCCACTGGATCACGTCCAGGGATGCGGTCAATGCTCGTTCGCTAGGTAATCTGTGAACGCTTCAAGCCCTGGTCTTTGGGCTTGATTTGTGCAGTGTCTTCCAGAGCCGGGAACGTCTTCGCAAAGCAAGGTCCCAATGACCAATTTGACAAGTTCCGCATATGGCGTTCAAAGACAGGGTTGATAACCAACTCATCTGAATCACCTGCCGATAACAGACAGTCTGTTGCCTCGTAAGGCCAGTTCACACTGAGGTCACACGTAAACGGAATGAACCAGTTCTCAAAAGGATAGTCTTGATGGGATGAGATAATCCGATCTCGCATTGCCGGCCAAGGTACATAGTCCATCCAGACCGGATGGGCCTGTAGGATTTGCGTCGGACGAGGTGTGAACCACTCGGGAAGTCTTTCGTAGTTCTCTTGCGTTGGATAGATTTGCCATCGCATGAGAAGGAACATGACATAGAGCACGGCGACCTGTTCCGGTAGGGAGGAGATGTCTGGGAATGTGCGCAAAATATCCGTAAACACCTTGGAGACAGGATGTGAGTACACGCTCTTGTCTGGATTGAGCAGTGAGGAAACACTCGGGTATGGTGGGCCAGCAAGCTTTTGCCTTGGAATCCCCTGCGCGGCGTCACGCTGCCGGCTGTGTAAGAAATCCAATAAAATTGTATCTAGCGGACATGTCGCGGCGAGGTTCTGTATCGGAGCAGCGAACGCAGGTGGTCCACGACCATCAGCGTTGTTCAGTGTAGTCGGATACACCGGCGACTGGGTTTTCTGATGCGAGGAACGGAATGTCTCTGAGTTGCTGCGGCGCAACTCGATTTTGGGCACATTTTGAGACGGATCAAGGAGGAAATTGAACCCTAAACGCTCCTCTGAGCCCAGATCTAACCCGTGCGTGATGTTGTGGCGTTGTGAATCCAATGCGGAGCGGAAGGAGCTTGCTGGAGGTGGTCCAGTGGTACTGTTGCGTCGGCTCCTGGGTGTTGGTGCAGAGTGTGTAGGAGAGGGTGTGTCGAGGCTGGCCATGGACTCGGCATCTTGCTTCTCGACGGAGAGGTGCGTCTGTTGCGCGGAGGCAAATTGTTCGGTATCGGGGAAGGGGGGCGTATGGAGAGATGGTGGGGCAGTAGTCGGTATACATAAAGTAGGGAGTGTGTCTAGCTTCGTTAGCTTAGAGCTCAGACAACTCTGGTGCGCGCAACTTACCTGGGAGTTCTGGCTTTGCCATCAATGGCTGGATAATGTCCATCGCGGCCTTGAGGCCTTGGCGAAGCTCCAAATTCTCCGCCCGGATGGCCTCATTCTGGCGCAGAGCTGCTTGCAAATCGAGAAATGGCTTCTGAGAGGAGAGATCCCGGACTTGTTGCTCCAGGGCATCTATGTGGCCTTTGGTCCGTTCTCGGATTGCGCGTTGCGCCTGACGATCGTTGGCCCGCTTCTTCGCTAGCTGATCAGGGGTGAGGTTTGCGACGCCCCGTGAAGACATGCTGTTGAGCTTTCGCTTCCGCCCCGCTGTTGATGATCCATCCAAGAGTCCATCTGCGTCTATCGAAGTCGCGCGCGAAGGAATTGGCGAGTCGAGCCTATCGAGGGAAGGGGTCGGTTGCGATTGTGGCGGCGAGTAAGCCACATCCTTGGGAGTCTGGGTGGCCATGGCCTTGCAAACACACGGATGGCCATTCAATGAGATAGAAGCATTGAGGACTGGGGTAGGATGTGAGCATCGCGATCGGCAGGTGGGTCGAACTCGAACTTTTAGACTTTCATGCGTCTCGTATGATGACTACGAGTTTTCTACTTCTGGTTCATTCGGTTAATAAGGTAAATGGTTCTCAAGATACTTGGTCATACTAATACAGCCTTTTCTTCACAGTATATGACTGCTATGAGGGCCAATTCCGCTAGTCATTGCATATTTGGCATCCTGTGTTCGCCATACGGAGTAAGGCATTACTAGCTCCTACCATCTCCTAACACCTTGGCAGTCTCAATATTGAGAACAGTCCGCTATTTTCAAGACATCGCTTAAAACAAGTCTGTAATCGTACCGAGTATATTGATTTGTCTCACTTGAACTCTCAAAGCCATTGTACAACAATATCTCTGTTTTGATGTTCAATACTCTCCAATGCCCAAGACTACAAAGTCTATGACGGAAATACGAGTAGATTATTCATGGAAACTATCCACTATGTTGATCAATTGAAGGATTAAGTCGGCCAGAACGAGTTGTATTATAGATTATTAGTATAGTACGATACGCTAATTTGGAGACAAGAAGTAGGTAGTATACATGTAACACGATCACCAGGGATCTATCTGCCCAGGTATCCACTCTATACAAGAGACAGCCTTCGATTTGTATGCTCAACTGGGAAAGGTGCATGCCCTCCTATATTCTGGAAAGAATATCGGTCTCGAACGGCCTCGTTCTTGCCAGTGATGATGGGCTTCAACCCATGCCCAAAGTTGACAAAACAACGAATGGAACAGACAAGTGTTAGAACAAGAAGCACCAAAGCTGTTATTGCGAAGAGCAACATCATATCTTTGCCAGCTGTAAGAGCTCGGAAGCCATTCCCATAGAGGATGATGATTCGACTGAGTAGATATGCGACCATCGCAAGATAGCACATCTGTCCAAAGAGTTAGAAGATAGCCACATAAGTATAGACTAACAATTTCACCTACAATGACAAATCCCATCAGCCATTTGTGTTCACACCGAACAACATACACCCCAAGAAGCATGAGGAGGAGCGTGGCAGGCAAAAGAGCCATTGTCAATCCGAATTCAGGCTCTTCGAAATGAACGTCGACGAGTCCGTACTGCAGAACAAAGCTGATTATGAAAAAGACTGCGACTTTGACCAGAACAAGATAAATCTAAAACTTGTCAGGAAAGGTTCACGAATAGACACCGTAACCCACTAACCTCGTAATTTAGGTATCGCGATTTCGTTTCCGAGTCACCCTGAACACTTCGGTAGATATCCCAAGCATACTGTTTTTGCAACTGGAACGAAGAAGCCCAAGTAGCAAGAGTGCAGAGTCCGATCATGATTGGACAAGCAAGTTGAAAACCCGAGATCAGAGACCAGATGTTTCGATCCTGATCAACAAGAGGCTGGTTCATGCCATCGCGTTGCCTGGGCATCTCGTTGACGATCTCCTTCATGTTCCTGTAGAGCATGACCGAGAATGCAAAAGCACATGCATTGCTCACGCAAATTGCAAGCAACAACATGTTATTCCTATGGTGGACAGCATCGAGCGCCAGAAAGAAGACATAGATGCAAGCAAAGAACATGATCGCCGAGTCAACAGGAACAATATATGACGGTGTGATCTGAATGATGTTTGGATGCACCCAAAGTTGCCATTCAGCGAGTATGAACCTGAGTTCCAAGGTGGTTAGATGGGGATGTGACTTGTTCGTGCATATGGGGTTTACTCACGCCTCGATGGCGAAGATTATTAGCGCCTGGACGCCCAGAATACCGCAAAACACCCATTCGTGCTTGCTTTTGGGCGCATACATATTAGTGTCTCAAGTTCAGATGGAGATAGGGGGAAGAGTTGAGTCCCATGTCTCACTTTTTTCCCACTTCCATGACCCACTAACGAACTACGCGGGCTTCTTAATCCATATAAGATTTTCAGTTTCTCCGAGCATCCCCCCGCCCGACTGACCTTTACATTAAATCTTGATCCCGGGATTTATCCATGGATGTAGGGTTAGCTGTGCCAGAAGCCAATATGTTGGGTTTCAAAATTTCGCCTGGGTGGCAAACCCTGTGTAAGTGCGGTGGGAATGGTTTTTCTGAAATTCTCACCCTTCGACCAGGTCGCCACTGGTCGTTCCTAAATTGGCTCAACTCAGAAGTTTGCGGAGTTTGAATGAATAGAATCATTGTTTGCTCTCAAGTGTAGTGTGTTTGTAACAAGAATGTGCAGAAGAGAGGGCTAGGCAGCCGCAAAGTCACCGAGGTGAAAAAGCAAAGACAATATCAACGCCACGTCTACCAAGTCGGAGAACCAAAAATATGCAGGGAAAAGAATGTTCGGTCGTGTCGATCGTATACAAAGGCTTTTGGAGTTTCCAGTGCAAGAGAGAATGAAGTAAATGATGAATAAATGGGAGAGGGAATCAAAATAATCGAAACAAAGTCAAGCATTATTGGATCATATGACCCATTTTGGAAATCTGGAAGCCATTTTGTTAGTTTCAACATGAGCCCAAAGGGAAGATATCAAACCATACCTTAGTCTGCAGGTAGCCCTCAATTTCAGAGCTTTTGATGCCTTTCTGACCTCCAGTCCGCCATGCCAGCGGGATCATTGGCACTCGCTCCTTGACCAGGACCTCCCGGTTGGGACCTTCAATGGCCCGAACTTTATCAGGGTTGTTCGTAAGAAGGCGGATTCCCTCAGGGATGGTGTCTGCGCCACATCCAAGGTCCTCCAGCATGGCGGTAGCCAGACCATAGCTTCGAGCATCCGCAGGATGCCTCAGCAAGAGGTTAGCCTCAACAGTATCCGAACCGAGATCCTGCAAGTTGTACGCCTTCAACTTCTCGCCAAGGCCAATTCCACGACCCTCCTGGCGTAGATAGATAATAACTCCACCGGTCGAGTGCGACGAAAGAGACTGCACCTCCGGCGGCGCGTCCGAAGCCAGGTCCATAACGGGGAAAGACATCAAGCGCGCCGCCTCATCCAGCTGCTCGCCGCAATCGCATCGCGCAGACCACGCGGTCTCTCCAGTATAGCATTCTGAGTGGATCCGTACCAATGGGGGCTCAATCTGCTTCGGTGCTGATGTTGAGGTTTGCTCTTCGTCATAGCGACTGCTCACTCTTCCCGGGCGCAGGGTCCCCACATACGCGCCGCGGATCATTCGGTCCATCTCGGTTTCTCCCGGCCTGACACTATCCAAGCTCCGGCTGCGAATATTGTTTCCAAACACAATGGCTAAGTGCTCTTTTCCGTCCAGGTCGTTGTGGTACAGGTGCAGGAACATCTCCGCCCCGTTGGTCGTTGGGATGCGGGCCCGCACAATACATTCCACTTCTGGGAGCTTCGGGAGTAGTTTGGGTTCTTTAATGTGTTCGCTCTTCGTTTGGATATCGGCTGCTTGGTGCTGGTGGAGAATTTGGGTGGGATTGAGATCCCAATTTAATGTGCCACCGGGGGTCAAAGGTGGAGTGAATGCGGGCGACAGCAGCGAGTCGGGAATAGCTGGAGTTTGTGCGCCGGATGCGCTGCTCCCTTGGCCATCATGTTCCAAAAGTCCATCTTGCCTGCTCGGCAACTGTCGTGGGGGTAGCTTTGGTGAGGCGTGGGCCGGTAACTCGGCCATTGCGGCGGTTGACGAGGAAGCGGGGTGGCCGGAAGGTGTGGCGCAATGCAAGAGCCGTAGTGCACAGGGGTAGTATGTATGTATGAGGAGTGAGGGTCACAGGCGACTCAATTGGAGAAACAGAGAATAAAGGATAAGACTCAGAAAGTTGAAGTAGACTATGCTCGGCCTGGTCCCTCGGCATGAGAGGAGCTTACTCATGTTGGGCGGGGCTCATGTCACTGCTTACTCTAGCACCTTCTGTCCCAATTCGGATTATGGGTCTCTTTGCCGGTGTTTTTCGAAGTCCTACGCTGTGCATCCAATCTGAATTTCAAACGCTACAATTGATCAGAATATTTGGGGTTTGTGTCATTATGATATTGGGCCAGAGCGTCCGTGACACTTTGCCACTTCGCGTCGCGTACATAGATCTAACGCACTTGCAGCCGACATCGGGGGAGAAAAGGATAAATCGCCTATCACGCCAAATTGATCACGCCACCGGCAACATGGATATCAGCGACATACATAGCACGCCCGTCATCAATGTTCTTGCCATTCTTAAAGGCATGGAACGCAATCTTGCTTCCATCAAGGAAGTCTGAACCGCCCGGCCCTGACAGGTCACCCACGTTACTGGCGTCTCCGGATACAAGCAATGGAGCGTCCGGATCGCGAGCCTTGGTATAGGGACCAGTGAGTGCTGAAGCCGTCGCATAACTCACATCATACTTGTCCGTGTCGTACGCGTTGGACGAGAACGAGAGGTAGTAGGTACCGTCCACGTTTGCCAGACTCGGCGCCTCGATGAGGGGTCCATCGGTGTCATCGCGGTCGAGAAGTTGAGTGGGATCGCCATTGGGAGTCACGGCGTCGGAGTTGAGACCCTGCAGCATGAGCGGGGTCGGGTGGGTGGTCCCGTCCCCGTTGAGACTATTCCCATCCACCTTGTACACGACATAATAGGTTCCTCCGTCCTCGAAGCCATCGGCATCGATGGCCCCGCCTTGGTCAAGAGGACATGCTAGCGCTTCATCTGTTGGCGTGTAGGGACCCGTGATGCTCGAAGAAGTAGCGGCTCCCACGCAGTGCTTGCTTGAATCGTCACTCGACGCTGCGGAGAAGTACATGACGAACGTACCATCATCCTAATATAAATAAGCTTTGGGGCGATGACAACGTGGGATCGCACTGCCTTACCCTTTTGATCACATCGGGGGCCCAAATCGAGGGATTGGACGCAATCCAGGATGGGAGAGGTCCCGGCATGGCGTCCGAACCAGAGAGAAGTTCCCATGAACTGAAGTCGGAAGACTTCGCAACCTGCACATTCACGCCATTTGCGCTGGTACCAAATGCATAATACCCGTCGTCGGTTTGAATGACGCTGGGGTCTGCAAAGTCCGCGTCAATTGCTCGAGTTGGTTGCGATGCAACAAGTCCACTGAGCAGGAG
The DNA here is from genome assembly GCF_028827555.1 of Penicillium brevicompactum. Taxonomy (NCBI): domain Eukaryota; kingdom Fungi; phylum Ascomycota; class Eurotiomycetes; order Eurotiales; family Aspergillaceae; genus Penicillium; species Penicillium brevicompactum. The sequence goes on from NW_026623208.1 coordinate 839,049, forward strand.
AGCCGAGAGGGATAAGACCGCTGCAGTCATTGTTGTTCGTCGTGGTTGCGAATGAGCTGCGACAGGAGTGAATTAATGACTTGTCTCCTGACTATATGCTCGTTACCTGGGATGTCGGATACTCGCCAAGATGTGCAATTTACATGGCAACTTCCGTATACTGTACCTTGAGTGCGAGAGTAACCCCTTCGGTGACGATCCCTCGGGCCACTAAACCCAAGACAGAAAATGGGTCGCAGTGCTACCTTGTAGATCGTAGTCGTCGCAAGTACGGAGTATACGGAGTAGAGCTTGAGGATATCCCAAACTTCGGGATTTGCGAAAGGTCTGTGCTACCAGCATATGTAGTAGGGGATATGATGTCTCATGTGAGACGGCTCTACTCCGTAGCGCAGAAAATAGTCCCCTGAACACTGCAGAGCTGCATAAGAGCTTCACGCTCGAGCAAAACCTACGTGTATTATTGGCTAGCGCTTGAGGAACCGAGTTTACTCCGTATTGCCCTTGAATTACTCCGTATGATCTAGTCACAATCAATCCAATACGGGACGATCTACTCCGTACCCCGTAGGTTCCATGTTAGTCCGCACCAAACCCAAGAGAAACAGATTTTGTATTTTTCAACTAGAATATCTAGCATAGATGAAAGCAGCTCATGTTCAATTCACGGTAAGCCTTCAAACTCCAAATAGCGCCTCGCTTGAATGGTATCATCATCACATCAGATCGTAGCAACAACCTCGAGCTCATTTGCCCGGAATATCCAACACAAATCGTCGGTCAACTTCCATCTCTTTGTCATCCTCCTCACCTTCGAACTTGAGGCGGTAAACATCCTTTCTTGCCCCCATAACCTCCGCACGATAGAAAGTGGTGGTGTCAGGATATCTCGCGAGGACCTGCTTGCCTGTAGTGTACGCGGTCAAATGACCACTTATCTGAGGAATGGGAATGAGAGAGACGGCAGTAGTTTTATATACAGCGCCTTGTTCACCATTCTCGTTGGGTTCAGGGTCTTGCACCTCATATCTGCCTCAAACATGAGCCGTCGATTTATACCTGAAGAAAGGGATTCGACTTACCGTTTCTTCTGCCCCTCGCCAGTGATGGCTTTAATTATGCATTGAATACCCTCGCCCTCGACGCCCTGCTTGTTTTTATTGTGCTTAAAGACAACCTGGGATCCGACCTGCAGGATTCCGCTCCGCTCCGCAATCGTCCCTTTAGTGCCCTCCGATGGCGACTCTTCAATCTTAACCATAATGTTTTCTTGGCGGCCACCATCCCGGGGTTGAGTGTTGGACGAGACGCTCGAGCTTCGGGGCGCAGTTCCTTTCGATCTGGCAGACTTGTCGGCGCCCGAGGCACTGGGAGAATCCGTCACCGAGCCATCGACCTCGTTCCTTTTCTTGCGCGATTTATTAAACGAAGCGGACCGATTTGGCGGTGCCTCAGCTTCGGACGCTTTTCGCAGGGCCGTCAGAAGCTCTAAATTTTTGATTACATCGCACGGCTCGTCCTGCATGATCGAGCGCTCGTCTTCGCTGAGCTTCTGGCTTTGTCGCAGCCAGTTATCGAGCTGATCGTGTTCGGCCAGGGTTGGTTCTGCTTGTAGGTATAATGTCAGTTTGTGCGACAGTATGGAATTGGAGCTAAATCACGCGATTTGTGTGTATATAGAAGCTTGGTGTTTTCGGGTATGATATGGGGCCGGGGAAGCTAGTGCGGGGTCGCTCACGATTGCCCTCGTTGGTGATCTTGTCAATCAAAGCTTTGATTTGTACGGACAACGAAGTCTGCTGATCGAATTTCTCCTTGGATTTCCGAATATCCTGGCAGATCTTGGTCCAGAGCTCCAACTCCTCGTTATTGCCGAACCCATTGTCCCTGGGCCTGGGGCGGTTGCGGGACATATTTGATCGATCGGAGTAAACAATATGAGTACTTTGTTCGGAAGACTCAAGCTCGCTAACAATAGGCACGGCAGTTGTCCAGGTCTGAAATGAAGGGTGTTTGTTTCGATGGAGATGGTGATAAGCGCTCCAACATGCCGGGCGGTCGGGGTTGGGACGCTAAACTACTTTGGGATATCATTCCCCAGGAACACTTTAGATGCTTCAACCTTGGAAGGCTTACAGTGTTTCTACACCTAAGCAATGTTGCCTATACACTGAATATAGGGATCATGTGTTTCCCCGAGATCTGAAATCTTGAAGTACATATAGCGCACCATTACACCCAATGCAGGTAACCCATCATCAGCCTAGGATGGTTGCGGAAGTATAAAATAGAGAATGGCCGATTAGGTATTTCTGGAATTTGTGTAAATCTGTTAAATAAAGCAGTGAAGCTCCCCGTGCATGATATCTCACGCTTTCATATAACATTTCCAAGGTTCCTTCAAGTACTTTGTCATAGAAAAACCTGCCAGACCCCCATCCCTCACCGAAGGCTTGGCGTGGAATTTCTAATACAAATCCGTTGGTTGCCCCTCCGCTTTTTCCCCAAACATCCATTTTCATTATGCAGGTGCCACTTCTCCGGCTGCAGTGCGGTAAGTCTTCGGGACTTCATTCGGAGAATTAGAACTAATCCATCTGAAGGTGTCAACAGTTACGACTGGGGTAAGCTAACTTCGACGATGATGAGTTCCCCGCACTAAACCTCGTCATAGGCAAGGTCGGCCAAGAGTCGGCAGCCGCCAGATATGCGGCCACAACTGCCGGCCCCGATTTTACCATCGAGGCCGAGAAACCTTACGCCGAAGTAAGTGACTATTAACGAAGCATACCAAATTGCCAAACTAATGTATTAATTTAGCTCTGGATGGGCACACACCCATCTCTTCCTTCCAAAGATGTTGAAACCCAGCGAACTCTTCTTGACATGGTTCAAGACAACCAAGCTTTGTTGTCGACCGAGATAAGTGAGCGCTTCGGTAGCAAGCTTCCGTTCCTCTTCAAGGTGTTGTCCGTCCAAAAGGCGCTCAGCATCCAAGCTCACCCCAACAAGAAGCTTGCTGAGCAGCTTCACGCTCGGGATCCCAAGAACTACCCTGGTAGGTGCATGTAGATTCGAAGCACATTGACTTGTATCTAATGAATCCTAGATGACAACCACAAGCCTGAGATGACTATTGCTATCACTCCCTTTGAGGGTGTGTGTGGCTTCCGTCCTCTCGCTGAGATCGCCCATTTCCTGCAGGCCGTGGAGCCTCTGCGCACTCTTGTTGGTGACAAGGCTGCGAGTGAGTTTGAACAGGCTGTCAAGGGCAATGAAGGCTCCGAAGATCCCGCCGTCATTACAAAGAACAAGGATGCGCTCCGTGCTCTGTTCACTATCTTAATGGAGTCTCCATCCGAAAAGGTGGAGACTGCCTCCAGCGCTCTCATTTCCATTGCAGAGAACAGCCCTGACAGTTTCGGAACCTTGTCTGGTGAAGTGGAAACTAACCCCACGAACCCTGCGGAGCTGGCAGCCCTTGCAAAGCGCTTGAACGGACAGTTCCCGAATGACATCGGTCTGTTTGTATTCTTCTTCCTTAACTTTGTCAAGCTGTCACCCGGCGAAGCCATGTTCCTTAAAGCAGACGACATCCACGCATATATCTCCGGTGACATCATCGAGTGCATGGCCTCTTCCGATAACGTTGTGCGAGCAGGTTTCACCCCGAAGTTCAAGGACGTCGATACCCTCACTGAGATGCTCACCTACTCATATGCACCAATCGAGGAACAGAAGCTTCAGGCAACAGACTACCCATACGCTGTGCTCAACGCAACTGCATACTCGAGTGGCTCGTCCGCGATGCTCTACGATCCCCCCATTGATGAGTTCAGTGTCGTCAAGAGCGATCTCAAGCATACCGGTGCTAAGGTCACATTCGATGGTATCTCTGGCCCCAGCATTATTATTTGCACCCAGGGCAAGGGCAAGATCACCGTCGGAAACAAGACCGAGGAGGTCCAAGAAGGTTACGTTTTCTTCGTTGGTGCTACTGCCGAATGTGCGATTGAAAACACCGGCAGCGGGGAGGGTGAGGACAATGTGTTCACTACTTACAAGGCATTCTGCGAATTGGCCCCGGCTGGTGAGGAATAAGTTCACTCTTACTTGGAGTGTCGATTCTAATTTGTGACGTCAAGATCAACGAACTCGCTCTGGAATTGGCGCGAACTTGTGAATAACCAGACCAAGCAATGAAATTACGGGTTAAATGATATATAAAGATCACCAACAACAAGATAGCTCATGATAGCATATGATGAACGCGAAAGCCTGGGGCTCTACCTGAAATTGCCTTCGTAGCTTAGTTCATAGTGAGCAATGCCCAGGTGTACGACGTCCCCGGGTGTGCTGAACAATGAGAGAATGGAAGAACATTTCAAATGAGATGTCCTATAGGAAGGGCATGGTGACCAAACATTGGTCGCTTTAATGGACTGATCTGTCTTCCATGTAGATGACACTCTAATATTCACTGCACGCCTACTATTCCAATGTTGGTATCCAAGAGCGCACGAGCCATAGAACATATTGTCTTCTTTCCTGTCTATTACTAGGTAATCTTTGGATTTTTCCTGAGATTTGGTTGACAAAACATGGGAGATCATTTGATGTGAAACAATGTTGGGTGGTATGCCTCTGATCAATGACAGTATCTAGCGCTGTTCCAGAGGTTTCATCACAATAAGTGGCACTGGGCTGACTATGTTGTTGGCTCTTTGGCGCCGTGTCTTAAAAATGGCACCCCAAGCTTCGCTAATCACTGGAGTTTGAGATTCTTCTCATCCAACCATGCCGGGAAGAGCGTTGGTAAGCTTGCCGGGTGAGAAGCAACAAGCCGCCCGAACAGTGATACCATCCTCTTTTATGGAAATAGATCCTCGGCAGTGTTTGGACCGGTCCAATCATCGAAATTCGAGTGTTCGTTCAGCTGGTAAGGGAAGAACATCATTACAAAGAATCCAAATTCATATTGAAACTATAACAGACTTTCCTAAACGAGTGGAACAAGGGAAATGTCTTGAAGACTCAACCTTGGGAGAGAGAAAGAAAGAGAAAGAAAGAGAGAAGGGGAGAGAGAGGAGTGACCAAGAAACCATCCGCATGACCGCAGATAATTTGCGGACCAACCTCAGAAGGTTCATCGCCTCCAGGTGAATCACTCAGCTCCGTGCACGAAGCCTTCGCAATGCCAGAGTGATATTGCGCTCTCATTCAACATCTTCGGAAACCAACCAGTCTAGTTCCTGCCTTCTTTCGGTCCAATGGCGTGCTCCCAGCTGGCGCCCGTAAAGTCGGATTCTGTCTTCCGACCAAAATGCACAAACGTCAAAACCTTCAGCTTGGATGGCTGGTTCAGTTTGATTCTTCATGCTCTGTAGAATCCCACAGATATCATCCCTCCCGGGCTCCGCATTGAAATCGGGATAGAGCTCAATCATGTGCTGTATCCATGTCAACACGTCGTCTGGGTTGGGAACTTCGGCCGTAAGTTCGTAGCGTAAGAGTCCTCTCGCCAATCCTATGGATGTAGCCAGACGGGAGCTCTTTAGCTTCGCGATCGCTTCTTCCTTGGCTCTATGATAGCATATCTCCTCCAGATCCTTTAAAATTCTTCTGTAGGCTTTGAAGTCTCTGTCAGACTTCGAAGGAAATTGTTGCAATGTGGACAAAGCCTCTGTCAAAGCGTTCATGGCGGGAGCAATCTCTTTCTTGGCAAAATGAACATTTCCCAATTGACCCAAAAAGGCAGCCACCTCAAAGCTAGCCTTCTCGCGCCGTGCTAATTTGAGACCGGTGGTATATACCTTCTGCGCATCGTAGAAATCGGATGTCTTCATGTGGAATTCCCCCATCATACGCAATACATCAAGGCGGATTTCGGCGAGTTTCTTGCGGTCAGATGTCTGAGAAGGAATCTCTTTGAGGCTGTCTAACACGAACGAGTAAACGCCGATACTCATTCTCAAGCCTTCAACATTAATGAAGTGCAAAAACGTGGTCGGGGAAAGATGTCTACCGACTTCCTCGGCGGCCATTGGATATGCACTCAACCACAAAGGCGTGACAAGGTCCTCGAGCCATTCTTCGGGGTACTCCCGTAGAGATTTTGTCCCCAAAAACATAGAATTGAATGTTTCCAGGGCTAGCTGGATCACATTAGAGCGATTTGGGTTGTCAAGTGTCATGCTCAGCCAACTGCCAAAAATTGAGTCGATACCGGAAAATCCAGGCTCTCCAGGCTCTCCAGGCCCCTGGAAGATCGAGATAGACACACCCAAGAGCGAGTGATATTGAAGCTGACAGAGCAGCCATCGAAGTTCATCTTTATCCAAGCAGCCTTCGTTCATGCAAAATGAACCCCAAGGAAATTGATACGGATTGCCCTTTTTGGTTTCAATCGCTTCAATGATCACATCTCCTGAGAGTTCAAAACCAAACAAGGAAAGAAAATACAGCATCGCAATTGCACCTTTCTTCGAATCTTCGCTTTTATGCTTGAAAATACTGGCGAACATGGGCTCGAAGATTTCTGAAAGGCTCGTGAACCGTGTATTTGGGGGGTTCCCAATGGTAGTTGCGTCGCTATCTTGTCCTCTTAGGACAGGTACGCAAGACCACACTTCTCTTTCAAGCACTTTGGGGTCTGTTTCCAGGAAACGTTCCAGATTTGGTATGTTTTGGCTTCGAAGAAATGGGGCAATCTGAGTGATAATCCAGAAGTGGCCTTCGAAATAGTGAATGATATTCAATGCCTTTCGTTCCGCCTCGGCATCCCTATACCATACTTCGGACCCAGAAACAACCGAGAAGAAACAATCAAGCATTTCAGAGTCGGAATTCATATCAGTAAATCGAATCTCGGGGTGGACCAAGGCGTTGCCATCCCACGAACGAAAATCCCGTCGGCGAGTGGTGATCAAGATCGCTCCAGTCGTTGACTCGTAAACCTTCAGATGGTTTTCGATCCACGAAGTCCAATCCGGATCCTCCAATCCATCTAAGATCAAAAGCCAGGGCTTTTCAAAGGCACGAAGCCTAGACAGGCCCAAAATCGCTCTCGATTCCAGGTCAGTAGCACCAGGCTGCTGCGTAGCACCAGGCAAAATGTCGAGAATCTTTGCGCAAGATTGATGAAACTTGGTCAAGTCGGTGGCATCGATCCAGAACACCGCATTGAACGTCTTTTCCTTAAGTACCTTCTCACGGTACGCCCAGGCTTTGCGCGATTTTCCACTCCCCACCGGACCTTGAAGTACCTTGATTTGTGCCACAAGATGTCTTTCTGCTCGGACGGAAATATCAAGCACACTTAGCTCCTGTCCAATTCCGACAAGATCCGGGGTATCATAGCCCGGACATTGGGATTTGCCACTGGGCTGAATCTTGGCGATTTCCATGTTGTTGGGGGAGGTGTGCAATAAAAGTGCAGACGAGTAGCGGAAAAGCAGATTTTGAGAAAGGATTGTGCGTTCCCAAGGTTGAAGTTGTTAGATGGTATGATGAAGAGCAGAGAGTAAGTGAAATAACCAAGAAGTTATGCCCTTTATATACATTTTTCACAGGCTGGAGTCGACAGTACACCAAATCCAAGATGACTCACTATAGCGATATTTTGAAGCATGATTATGCCAGACACGTAAACAGGAGGGACACATGTTAGATGTCATGTAGTTCGGAAGAGTATGGCTGGTCTTCAAAGCTCGATCGACATTGAGATGAGGCGTTAGACTGCCACCTATGCAATGGACTGACTGACATGAACAGCGCCACGAGATTAGATATCGTCTGCTCATTGACGTTAAAGAAAACAACAAATTGATTCGCTATTCAAGTGCCTGTGAGACAGGCAGCAGATATCTACTTTGAACTGTAGCCACACATTTTGACGCCTTGAATAGTTCCCCCTTCCCCTTGAAATCGTTTCTGGACATGAATGTGTAATTTTTGCATCCTGCCAGTCTCCCAAAATAGATGCCGGGGTTTGAATGCTGGCTGTGTAAAGTGAGAGGCTAAATACACCGATGATGCAAGTATATCAGCGACTCAAAGCAAGGCTTACAGAATGTCTAAGAGGGGAACATGGTGTTTCCAACCATCATAAGATTCACGCTAGAAAAATTTACTTGCAACAATTAATTGAGGCTGTTTCAAACGAATTCACGCCGTGGTGTACGTAAATTGAAAGAAACACACTTCCGTCAGGGAACGAAACACTTTCTCCCATCTTCCCTCTATGCCAACGACTAAACGCTCATATTTCTGTCCTGTTTGAGCCTGAGTTGGAAGAGAAAATGACTGGCTATTTGACTAGCCCAGTAGTTTTAATTTTCATTCGCCATGAATGAATGCCTGGCACAAGTGAAGTGACGTGGACGAGACCAACCAAAATACACTCCAACCTCCGGGGCCCTGAGAGCCAAGAGAGACAAAGAATAACAGGACTATGTGTAAAACCAGGAGTGATTCAGACCAGTGAAGCTAGTCAAGTGAAGCACATAAAGTTTTTCTTGCCACCTGTTGCTTCGTGGCTCAGGTCAAGCGCCCATTTCTTCGCCGGTCGCTATGGCGGGCTCCAACTTTGGAAATAGAGGATCCCGCTATATCATGCCACATTTAATGCTAGTATTAAAGCTCTATCTTGAGTCAAATATTGCAGGAGCTCATCCTTGTGTCCCAGAAGGATGGCAAGGACATGAAATATCTCCTAGCAATATATGGTCTTAGATGGCTTAGCAGACTAAGCATGAGAGACATCCACTCGAGGCTTTAATATAGCAAGCGAATATTCAAGCAAGCTCACTGGTTATTCTGATTTGTTACAAAGCAGGTCGTTGCCTAGGTGTCAGCTAAACTTATCATTGCTGGACGAGACCTTGGGGTTTTTATTGATACACTGTTGGTGTGCCACTCGGGGCGGGTCTCGTAGTACAACACGTCACAGATTAATCACAATCCCTGAAAAGTATAGTGTCAGAGGGTATAGTTCAAGCTGCGACATGTGCTTGTCGATCGGTTCGTACCTGTCCGTTATGATGGCTTGACGATGCGGCAAGGCCACAATTCCATACGGAGCAGTCAGAAATGACATTGGAGAAAAACCAAACCCTGGCGTCAAAATCGGTGGTTCTAAATTAGTTTCAAAGTAGCTTTTTTGTTTTAAGGGTTCGAATTTTCATCTCGCTTTTAGCGCCAAGGGGTATACAAGACTCATTAATAGCACTGATGGCACCAACCATGTTGGTTACATACTCTAGTGGCAGATAACCTCCAGTTGGGACATTAGGCCCAATCATGATATCTAAGGTTGTTAAGTATCAAAGAATATCCATGGAGCCCCTGTTGGAGCCTGCCCAGGTGCGTTGGAGCCCGGGCGTGGCTGCCAGCTTGGTCAGGCTCCCGTAGGTAGATGGACCTAGGGCTATCTCTCTTTCTCTCCCTTTTCTCCTTCTCACCTTCTCACCCTCTCTTCTTCTCTCCCCTGAGCTCACTATAAAAATACATATATACATACAAGATCATAACTTCCTGCTTTCCTGACCTGAATAGCCCAAAAATTCATTGGGCCTCTATGTGAGGGACCGATCTTCCATGCACTTCCCTTGCTCAAGCCTGCCTAATCATAAGAGATTGCAAAAAGTGCACAAGCTACTCTGAAGATCCCATGCTCAATACCAGTATCAGTTTCTGCGGATCAAACATGCGTGTGCCGGCCGCGGTCCGCAGTCACCGCAGTCACCGCACTTGCCGCACCTGCCGCACCTGCCTTCCCCCACTCGGCTGCTGGCCCTTTTCACCTCTACTATAACGCAAAAAGGTTTCCTTTAGGTTGATCGACTAATTAGGTACACGGGAACTCTTCTAATTGCGTAAACTGAACTTGAAAATTCGGGGGAATTCCGTGTGCTGGAGATATTTGGACAGCACCCCGAAATTAGTGTCTCTGCCACTCGGACTACACGGAAAACTGGCTATCACGGGTGAGTATTTAAAGCTACAGATTTTTGCTCAAATTTCCTTTAGTTTAAACAAAACCTTGGAACTTTTCTACATTACTATCCGCAAGAGCCTGTATTTCAAATAGCCAATACCAACCTATCGCCATGCCTCTTTATGACGTGGAATACATCTGCCACCTGGATTATGCTCAGCAGGAAGCATTGGCAAAAGCATTCACCAACCTCCACGCCGAAAAATTCAATACACCACATTATTTCGTCAATGTCCGCTTCACGGATGTTAGCAATCAGCTGGTCTTCCGTGGCGGGCACAGGCGAAAGTACAATCGTGTCATTTTGCGCACCCGAGCTGGAAGCAATCGAACCAATGAAATTTATATTGAGCACTGTCACGCAATGGTCACTGAATGGGAGAGAATTGTTGGAAATAGCGATGATGAGAGCTTGCGGACTGTTTGGGTGATGGGTGCGTTGACTACTGCTCTTGAAGCCGGTCTTGCACGACCTAAGGTATGTCAGGTTTATACTCCCGTGAAAGAAAAAGTTTTAGCATAAAGAATGTCTTGGTTGGCTGATAAGTCGCTGTTGATGATAGACTGGAGAAGAAGACCAGTGGCTAGAAGCCAATAAGCTCCATTTCAAAGAGCTTGCCGAGGCTGGAGATGAGGATTTCATCGAGCTGATGAAAGAGCTAGAGTCCGACTGATTATTTATATGACGAAAATATTCTGCAGAAAATTTAACAATTCTCACAAAGTATTCAGTCTCAATTCGACAATCAGTTCCTCTGCCTTGAGAAGCACTTTTACTTTAACCACATGATCCCGATACTATCTTCCATTTCATGTCCCTTTAGATTCACTAACAAACTAAAGTACCGCAATATCACACCTTTCCCCCTCACAGAATAATACACTAGAAACAACATGCATGGTGGTATGCCGACCCTTCGTCCTCCCCTAAAGCAATAGAGAAGACATCTCGATAGCCAGATCGACCAGTGCTATAGCCCCATAGTGACTACTACAGCAGAGTAGAATCATGACTGGTCTTAGATCTGGAACTCAGGCCGGGTTTTGACTTCATCAACAAGTTGGATAAAGTCAGGGTCACCCTCTGCAGCCAAACTTTGGAAGCGAGACGTGTTATCTTTGACCCATTGCTCAAAATAGCCGGGCTGGCATCTTGATTAGCACCACGAAGCGTCTCTTGGTTCACTGAAGGCCGACACTTACCATAGGGAGATGGAACCCGCCTTCCTTCGCAGCATCGATAGAACCCTTGATATATATGCCTCTAAGCTGACTTTCCCATCCACTCCCTCCAACAATATTATCCCAGATAGAATTTACACTGTCTATCAAGACGTGTAGTTGATCAGATGTCCGTCCAGTGCCGCTTCGCAAAGTGACAAACAGGCGGTTGGTATGGCGGCGTTTACCTCCCACAAAAGTGTCAGATAACGGTCCACGGGAGATATCAATGAATCTGCAATTCACAATGTATCGTGGAGCATTGAAAGTGATGGCATGAAACTCAGTGATTCCATGGGCAATGGCTTGTTTGTGGGGCTCTGTCAGCGCAATAGCGTGCTCGAACTCGTACAGAGGCATGTTGGAACAGAGAGATAGCGGTATAGAATGCTGACTTGGAGATAAAAGAAGTGATATATTCAATCAAGCTGGCGTTTTACTTAGACTTTATACCCACTGATTTCGGAGATGTACTGATCTCTTCTACACTTGCAAATAACCACACGTCATAGAAGTCAACAAACTAGCTGATACCCCGACTCGGCGCTGGATCTAAAACGATATTGGGGGAAGTGGGGGGAGTGTACGGGTTATTGATGGTCCCACTTGATCAAGAATGGTTATTTCTGAATGTACCATTGATTAGTTATGCGATATTTATACGGTAGCTTCCACCTTCCGCTGCGGTGAGTGCGGCCGCACCTCCGCAATTTACCGCACTGAGCCGCACATGCGGACTCCGTCTGGGTCCACGAAGTGCTCCTCACTTCACCTTTAGATCTGCACTCAACAAAACTCCATTTCTCACTTCTCCTTTATCTGGAACTGGACTTTGGATTGGTTGATTGCTCATGTCCCGGCACATCGGTAAAAGCGACTTAGCGGAGCGAACGGCTTCTCATCCTTGCCACCCTTGCAAGTCCCGAAAGAGACGATGCGGCAAAGAGTTGCCGGGATGCGCGCTATGTCTAAGGCACAGAGTCCAATTAATGTCATAGTACTGGGCTAACAGCACATCAGAACAGGTCGAAGATGTAGATATGAGAGCAGTCGCATCGAGCCACCAAAGGGTCCACCTCCCCACCAGAGCATCGGACAGGATGTCACTCAGAACAATTTCCCCGCCACATACTTCCTGGACCGCCAGCTGTTCAACCACTGTCAAATCAGTATTCAAAAGCCCCAGATAGCTGCCTCGCTCGGTGTTTTCGACTGTCTCAAAAATGACGAATCCGTGCACAGTGTGGCTGGGCAGTTCTTTCAAACAATACATCTTTGGCTGCCCATTCTCTCACGAAGCAAGTTCTATGGCTTGATTCTGCACCAGCAGGTGCAAAAGGAGGCTGACTTGAGATTGTTGGTGACCTCTATGCACATTCTGCTTCCGCAACAATGTGAGACTGGCCAGCCTCGTCAGGCGACATATCTTTCGTTGAAACGTCAGCTTTTATCTTTGGAACAAGCTGGCGTCCTGACAATTACGGCTCTTCAAGCTATGATTTTGATTGCATTCTATGAGCTTGGTCATGGTATATATCCCGCCGCATTTCTCACAGTTGGAATCTGTGCCAGATACGCCGTTGCCCTTGGCTTGAACAATGACATTTTTCTCTGGGACAACACCGACTCAAGTCGTGCAGCGATGGAAGAAAAGCATCGTGCCTGGTGGGCTGTTGTGATACTTGAAAGGTGATTCTCTCCTCAGCTCTATTACATCCCTTGAGAAAGTATTCGAACTAATACGCTATGAAAAAAAAAGGCACATGAATATAGATTCTCCGAGAAGACATTTGTGTACTCCAGATCCGTCCGAGAAACACCTGTTGCCTCTTTCAGATGACGACTGGAACAATGGTGTATGGCACAAACCGGAATCTTCTTGAAATGTTCAGTACTCATTTATTTTTGCAGGTCACAAGCGGAGCACCCTACACAGTATCCGCCCCGACAAACAGCAATATGGGAAAGTTTGCTAGACTGGCTCAGGCGTCACATCTCTTGGGTCGTGTGATGCGGCACATTTGTGATACTCAAGCCGACGCTCGGTTTCTAGATGTCGAAAAGAGCTCGCTCGACCAAGCTTTACGTTCGCTATTGGCACTTACTGTAGCGGAGGAGCAGCAGTGTGGTATTGCATACTGCTCACCAGTTGCTTTTGTATCAAGGTAAGAGCCCGGTCTTTACTTTTGATTCATGAGGCTTGGATCTAACCATTACTTACTCTCAGTGCCTTACTTCTGCTTCATTCATATTATCGTGCGACTTCCACGGCCATCAATAAGGAAGAGACCGACTATTCTTACGGCGAAGCAACCAAGCTCACATCGAAAGTGACACTACCTATTGCGCAACGCCTAAAAGAACCAACGTCTCCAAATATCCACACTCCGTGTCCATTTTTAGTGGACTGGATATACCGATCCGCAATTGCGTATCACGATGTCCACCAGACGGATGATACAGACGCAATCAATGGCTATGTTCAAACGATGCGAGAGGCAATGGAGGAGCTTGGTCGTTATTGGGGCGTCGGAGGTAATGTTTTTCCCTTAGCAGTCCGGCTATCTTTGCATCCAGTCCCTTGAATCTGGTCCCTTGAATCTGGTCCCTTGAATCTGGTCCGTTACTTACCTACCTTCTTAGTCTTTTATATCAACATGCTTGAAACGAGGACCACGACCGGTTTGATGTTTGGAATACCAACCTTAAGTGATTGAGCTCCCAAGGTTACTCGCGCAGTAGTTTGACCTTGAAACAAGAGCGATGCTGAAAATCTTGGAATCCACTGGGCCAGGCGAGACGTATAGGGCGGCGTTATAGAGAGACGACAAATATTGGTGTCAGTCATCCAATCTTTTCGTGCTCAACGAAGTCAGAACCTTGGACACGACGAGCATATTTTATCATGTTTTGAAGCCGCCCAGCTGCTGAAGAAAACTTCAACTGATGGATATCCATGGACGTATTCCCGCTTCGTTTGGGCGATTCCTATTATTTCCACGCCCGATGTGATCAAGTTGATAGAACACGAGAGGTAATGCCAGCCAGCTTAAAGTTCCAATGAACGCGCGATCTCACCCGTGGTCCTGCAGGACCCACAGCCGAAATATGCGGGGGAACCTGACCCTCAGCTGAGCTCCCGAGGTCCCTTCCGAGGTTCCAATCTTCACATTTTACATCCCTAGGTAAACCCTGAATCAGCAGCGATGACGACCAGACATCTACGACCAAACCTGGGCTTTTGGGAGAAGGCTGATCTCTCTGTTACGCGACTATTCGTGTTTCCTAGCCTGTTATACCATGCGATCGCCGGCGTCTTTCGTGGAAAGGCCAGTGCTAGGCGTTATGACCACTTCATCATGACAAACGTGATCCGCAAGTTTGTGACCCGGACGACGGATCGACAGAAGCAGTACGTGTAGTTACGCGAAATTCATCTATTCGATTTTTGCTCACATGCGGTTTAGGTACCTGAATGCGCCAACTGCTGACGCCTACGCGGACGCCATGAAGAAGCATGGCTTACAGCCAGAGACTGTAGATCTCCTTCATGACGCGAAAGGTCTCTGGCTCGGAAACAAGAATGCTAAGAAGGTGGTTGTCTACTATCACGGTTCGTCCTCACCCGTGTAACACACAATCCACGCATGCTACAATGCGAGAACCTAATCCCCACAAAATCGTACCAACTGTACTAATGCACCTCAAGGCGGTGGTTTCGCAATGCCCGCGATCCCTGCCTACTTCGAGTTCTGGCTCGAGATGATCCGTGCCTTGAACGAGAACGGCCATGATGTGGCTGTTTTCTTCTTGCGTTATACTCTCACTCCACATGCACAGTATCCAACTCAGCTCCGACAGGCGGTTGAGGCTCTGAGGTACATTGTCAATGAGACTGGTCGCTCCCCAGCTGATATCATCATTGGTGGAGACTCAGCTGGTGGTAACCTCACGTCCGCGACACTGCTTCACATCTCACACCCGCATCCGGAGATAGAGCCCCTGGCTCTGTCTGTTCCATTGGCCGGTACTTTTGCATACGCACCGTGGGTCAGCTTCAGTACTGAGGGGCCTACGATGAAGTCCAACCAGTGGAAGGACATTCTCACAACCGATCTTCTTACTGGCTGGGCTAATGCTTACCGTGACGATAAGATCGCCGATAATTGGGTCGAGCCCTTGAATGCACCTGCTGAATGGTGGAAGGATGTGAAGACGGAGCGGATCATGATTCTCGCTGGTGCGGATGAGATGCTCCTTTCGAGCATTGAAGAATTTGCGGACAAGATTAAGTCTGTATTTCCGGAAACTACATTTGTGATTGGGGAGGATGAGTCGCATGACGCGCCATTCTATATATGTGCGAACAAGCCAACTCAGACTGGCACTGAGCTGCGGAAGTGGCTGGCGGCTCGTTTGTAGGTTGGTAATCAGGCTACGCAATATGTCGATGCTATAGCACCATTATTTCAAGATTCGAAGGTCGTGTATTTTCATGAGCAAGCAGGACAAACTCCCCTGACTTGAATTAAACCAAACAACAAAATTTATGGACGCAGGGTTTTATCTTCTAGGATGAAGCCTTGGCGGAGAACTTGGCCGCTGCGGTATCGAAGAGTTCACTCTTCTCCTGAATGTCGGTGAGCAGGGAGTGCGTGGGGGCAACCTGCTGTAGACGGCTATAAATGAGAATTGGTCAGCTTGGGACTCTTTTTCAGCCGTCTTGTATCGTGCTGAACAGATAACATACGATTCTTGTTCCTCGGACGGCTTGCCAGCTAGCACGTTCAACACAATGCTGTTGGCGATCAATTCCACATCGGTGGGATATTTCTCAAGGGCGGCGTCAATGGCAGCCTCGGCCTCGGGAAGACGACCAAGGTGAATCTCGGCGACGGCTTGGCCAACGATCGATAGTGGTGCGGAGGTACTGGGTGCGGAGGCCAGCTCCTCGTAGACGTAGAATGCAGATTGGTACTTCTCGCCGCCCTGAAACAGATAAACATGTGTTAGCAATCTTGAAATATAGTCGGACCATCTCTGTTTCGCAACATACCACCCGCAATCCAACCCAGGACTCGGCGATGTTCACCAAAAGGGAGTCCTGGGCCCAGCGCTTTGCGGCCTGGACCTCCTTGAGCGCAAGATCGGTTCGGTTCTGTTGAAGTTGGATCTGAACGATAAGGGAGACACTAGAAGAGACAATTTGTCAGCTCGAATATCGGCCGCAATATCTTCCTCTCATGCGATGAAGTACTCACGCCTCGAGGTTACCCTGGTGTTTAGCGAGCAGCGCCAGCGCCTCCTCGCTGAGGCCCTGTGTCTGGAGCACTGTCGCAGCAAGGACCTGCACGGTGTTGTTTTCGGGGTAGTTCTCAGCGAGCTCCTGCGCCAATTGCAAAGCAGCGTCTGTTTTGCTGGACGATTGCAGGGCTAGTGCCTTGACGGCCGACAGGTCAGGGCTATCGTCTTCGATAGAGGGTTCGGCGAGGGCCTCATCGTATTGACCGAGGGCAATCTGAGCACGAAGCTTGAGGACTTGGGCGGGGAGATGGTTCTCAGGGGACAGCACTGATGTGTCGAAGTCAATCACACCCTGGTATTGGCCGGAGTGGAAGGTGCTGTGGATGTTGAGGAGCTCTGCGGGGATAGCTAGATTAGCGCGTTGGGCGGGTAATGAGAGGGATTGAGAGACTAACCGCCCTCTGCGGAGAATGGGTCCATGTTGGCTGTAAGTGTGGGGGAATATATTAGAGGGGAGTGATTGTTGTTAACGATGTCTCGTGGCCGCAGTTAATCACGGTGGCTTCAAGGCTGAGAGGCAACTCAGCCGAGATAACACGGGGCAAGTGGGCCGACCGCCTTGGATCTAGTATACAGCCTCACATCATCTACACTTTGTACTCCGTGTACCCCCCACACTACCGATACATTTTATCCAAATTGTATTTACCAGCAAGAATGTTGAGAATTTTTTGATTTGATGTTTTTAATTAAACAAATTGGGTATAATGCTTTGCCAAAGTGGCAATTTGACAATCTCAAACATGAAATGTCCCAGTCAGTCATGGGAGTAAATGTGAGGCCTCGTTTAAAACCAACTGAGATAAAACCCTTTGGGATAAATCCCTCAGCTGGAAAGAGTGCCTCGATAAAAATCACATTTTGCCCAATGGGCTCTGAGAACAAAAAGGGAGACAAGTCTCCAAATTTTCCCACAAGGTTCAGTGACCGTCCTGTGGATGTCCACCCCCCGATAACTTCCTCCGCAATTTCCGAATCGCACCACGGGCTTTGGTTGTGATGACCCGCCCAGCGAGAGGAATTAGCCACTGTGGCTCGCAAGCCTGTGTGTGGTCGACGGCATTCGAAGCGGCCAAGGAGGTTGCCCGTCGTAGCGGCTGGCAGAACGGCAGCAATGCGTTGTCGCAGCTGTTGGTATCCGATATCTGCTCGGAGGATTCTTGGGTGCCTTCCTCTGGTTTGAAGAGGGGCGAGGAGGGTGTGGCGGACCCTTGATAGATGTGGTCGTGGGAGGCCCACTGGTACGACATGCCTGGGGCTGATGTCGGGAAAGGAGGTTGAGCCTCAAGGTTGAGCGCTGTGTCTAGCGCTTCGAAGTAGGTTTCGGTGGAACTGTTGGATTTGGTTTCCATACAGTCTTCCTCCGGTGATTCAAGGCCGGTTGTCTCGGCGAAGAACGTGGTGGTTTCGACCCAGTGGTCCAACCGGGAATTTTGATGGATTTCGTCCTCCCGATTTATATCTTTCGGGATGCGACGAGTATAGTGTTCCCTCTCGGCAGCTCGAGAGAAGAGAGGGTTGGAGATTGTGGAGTGACCCAAGTTGTGGGGGATTTTTGCTTGGTGGACTTGGTATGTCCTTTCCATGTTGTTAATATAAGCTGATGCATACGGATGCATGGATGCATACCTTGGGTCAAAGTTCCCGTTGTCTCCAGAAATAGCTTCAAGCCAGTTGAAAGCTGTGAACTGCTCAGTTGGTGCCGTTGTCATAGTGGCTTGTTGTATATAGTCTTTGGTCATTGTTATTGGGCTGCACTGATAGGTGAACCATGGAGGATATGACATACCTTTCTTTGGTTTTGTTATATAATCGAACCAAAGTTGAGTGACAACTGACGGCACAGTGAGGTAATAGTCAGAGTAGATAGATGTAAAAGAAAGAAAAAAGAGAAAGTAGAATGGGTTCAGAAGTCCAACTTATGGCAAGGACGCTAGCCTCTTGAAGGGACGGCGAGGATACCATAGATACAGCCATAATAGAGACTCTCCATTGGCCTATACGTCAAATGAATTGGGAAACAGCCATGGCTGTGAGTACAGGTGAACTATGGGGAGGCGCCGCAGGCAAAACAGGTATGATCTGAGAAGTCAGGTACCCTCCCCGATTAGGGTTATGCTAAAACGGTAACCACTTATATTGCTGCATTATTTCATTCGACCAATGAGACTCCCTCATTCTATGAAATAAAGCTTTTCCTTAAATGATGTCGGGTTTCACAGCAGAACGAAGGCAGAGCACTGGGGAAGGGGGCGATGAAATGAGTGCAAGAAGGGCCTGTCTACAGGTAGAAACAGTGACAGGATAGTGTGGCCACGCCTAAAAAGATACAAGGTAGTTGCTGAGGCTTTCGAATGTGAGCAAACCCAGCTTCATGACATGGAAAAGTCTAATGAAGTGTCTGTTTGAGGAGCGGACATAGATGGACAGACAGAGAGCCAGTCTGATATACTCGGATAGTTTGCAGTTTTGGCTGAAATCGCAAGATCGTTTACTTGCAAAAGAGACCACTTTTACTGAGCTATGGTGGGAGCATTTTTTGACAGCTTTTTGTATAATCAAGTCTAGAAGACCCTTCCGGGGTCTGGAATTCTCACAAATAGAAGCGATATGGGAATAATTTTCTTATTGTTAAAGGCTAGGTCATATTGAATCTAAGTACACAGTCAAAGCCGCGAAGAAAATCAGCCTTGCCATCTGAACCGACCTTCACGCAGGGTCTTCACCACACCAAGAGGCATAAACTCGCGGTTAACCGCGGCAAGGCCACCGTAAGTCTGGACCATCTCTTCGTAGTACAACTCCGCCACCCAGCGCCAGTACGGTGTCATTGTATCCCAGTCTTTATTGATAGAGGTCTTTGCGGAAATTTCACATCCGAGGGAATCCTTTTCCCTGCCAAAGCCCAATGTCAAGGACACGTTCTTCTCGTCTGGCACTTCGTTGAGCTTCTTGTACACGTTCCTAAGGGGGACGCTATAGGTCTCAGGGTACCGGCTATACTCTTCAAAAGATATGAAGTCCTTGTCGCCATTTTTCTTGGACTTTTCCTTTGCTGCCTCGTATGCTATCTCCTCCTCCAAGGAGGCTGTCTGTAGTAGCTTTCGAGGCGTGGTTTTGATGTTTTCACGCATCGCGAGGAGTCGGATGAAAGGATTCAGAAGGCCCAGGCCGCCCAGTTCGACGGGGTAGTAGAAGAAGCCATCAGGGAGGTTGTGGATATCGAATCGCTCTGCAATCACGGCGCGGAGATGCTCAGTAACGCCAGACACTCCCTCTTTCGAGTTCTCCTTGTTAAACAGTGTTTGTTCGATACGTTGCAACGTGGAAATCGCCATGTCGATGTGACTGCGACCAAAGCAAACGGCAGGTTTAGCGAAGTTGTTGGTGAAGAACCGACCGAAGTAGCTGTTCCACGCCTGCACCCAGGCAAACACACTCTTGCAGGAAGAAAGCTGTCGTGAAAGTTCCTCGATGTGCTGGTCAACCTGAGCCTGGTCGATGATGAATCGTTCTTGGGAAGCGTCGAGGACCAGGAAACCCCATCGAATTTCGCCACCTGGAAGCCCCGGCGCTTGCTTTCTGTCAGCATTTCCCATGCGTACTGTGCCAGTTTTCTCCTCGTTGAATTTGAGGCCCATGACCTGAGAAAATTGTTTCATAGCTTTCCAGGCCTTACCACAAGTCTGCTCCGCGCCCCAAAACCAGAAGTCGTCATGGAGACGGTAGAGGAAAGCACCATCCGTGCGCTGATTGACAGCATAGTCCATGCAGAATAGGATGACCTCTCCGAAACAATCACCCAGGGTGTGGCTCATGGGAAGACCGCGCTTGCGAGTTTGGACCGGCCCATCACCGCCATCTTGAGAGAACTTGAGGGGGGCCTCCAAGAAAACCGCGAAAAAGTTGAGCCAGGTTTCCGAAACCCCGAAGAACTTCAGGACAGCTAGCACAGTGCTATGGGGCATGGAAGGTCCAAACCATTCAAAGTCCGATCGGATGGCAGTGAACTCACCATGCTGATGTTTATGAATGATGGATTCTGTGATCAAGAGATGAAGGAGGGAGTGCTTAGTGTCCAAAGGATTGCTAGACTCGCCATTTCCATCTTCGTCGTATTGCTTCGCTCCTTCCTCTTCCGAGGTAGGAAGTTGAGTCATGAAGTAATCATTGACATAAGTCTGTCTCCGCAGATCGTTGATCTTGTCGGTAGTCTTGATGCCGTCGCGACCAAGACTGTGCTTCCGGCGATTGATGTGCTCATCGGCGATATCCTCACGTAAAGGCTTCCACTCACGAGACTCCAATAGATCGACGAAAGCAGCACGCAGTGTCACAGCCCATTTGGTTCCAATATACTGGAGCAAGAGGGCATCGAGAAGGTCTTCGTCCATGTAGAAGCGGTATTTCCCATTTAGCTGACGGCGCATATCCAGGGGAATTCCTTTTCCGTTGGTTGTCCAGGTCCAGCTCTCAAGCGAGGCAAGGCGCATGTTGAGCACATCGGCCACTTCTTGGGCAACCTCTTTGTTTCGCATGAACTCCTTCAGAATGGCGGCCTTTTGGTCGTTGAGGAGGTCGGCTTTCAGCAGCGCCTCGGAAACCCACTGGAGCTCATCGACATCGAGCCATGATCCCCTCGAGAGTTGATATGCACCAAAGGCCTGGATGGAGGCTTGAAGTTTTGTGAAAGCCTGTCGGGAAAGTTTGGTCCTGGTGAATAGGTCTGAAAGGTAGGCGTGGATAGCATCTTCGTTGACATGGGTGGCAGCATTGAAGACTAGGGACTCCCAAGTGGCCCGTTGTTCATGCATCTCAGCTCGGCCGACGGGCTCAAAGCTTGAGTCAGAGGCGGGCGAAGGGTCAGCACTAGACTCCTCGGGATTGGAAGAGGTGCTTTCATCCAGCTCCGACAGCCACTCGGTAACCAAGTTGCTGTAGAAGGCTCCGTGCTCATGCTTGATCTCTAGGAACCGCAAATCTGTTTCAAGCTGAGTGACCCGTGCCTGGATTGATGACTGTGAGATGGAGGAGTCATATCGACTCTGCAGAAGAAACCGACGAATGTTTGCATGGTCGTTCTGTTGCAGCCGCCCTGCCCCCGACCCAGAGATCACATCGTTGGCATCCAGTGCTCCAGAATCAGCATCGAGGTCGCTGTCATCTCTGTCGAGCAATTCCTTTGGATATCCCTTCAGGCGTGAGATTCCATCAAGTAGAACTTGGGCGCGACTGCGTAGATCCTTTGCTTCACCGGCAGTGGCGAGGATTTCCCTTTTGTGTTGATCGAAGATAACGCGTTGTTTTGAAAGTTCCTTGATCTTTGTGGCGGTGATGGACTTGAGAGTCTGCGGCAACGCCCCGTTCGAAGACATGATAGAATAGAGGGGTAGAAAAGAGTGATTGAAGAAGGTAAATTAACCTGCAGTCCGAAGGACTTAAGTATTCAAGAGGTTTGACTCAAAGCTTCGAGAGGTGATCTCATCTGCAGCGCGGGATCCAAATCGGGTATAACGTCCTGTAGGAGGACCCACTATCAAAGATCAAACCCGCGGGACAAAGACCATCTCGACTTGGTGAGCAAGCAGAAAGAGCGATGACAGGCTGATCTACCTAGGAGAAGCAGAAACCTCTGAAAAGTAGAAATCAGAGATTCAGAATGATTCAGAACGTAGAGCAAAAAACGAACGGGAGAAAAAAGAGAGAGAGAGAGAGAGAGAGAGAGAGAGAGGAGCTCTTGAGATCAAATGACCTGAGACAGACTGGAGTTGCTGATTCCAAGGTTAGGACGAGAACAAGAATGTTTCATTGTGCCCGCCCTACACATTGTGTTGTGACTCTTGTGTAACATAACCTTGTAATTTGGCAATGAACGCTTGTGATTAGGGGGACCTGGAAATTTTCAACCTTGTCAGGTACTGGTAGTAAATTCAATTTTAAGAAAAAAAGAAAGCAGTCGCCTTCGGAACGACTGCAGATTGATGAAAAGCAAAAAAATATATGACAAGAGTGGGATTTGAACCCACGCCTACAAACGTAGATCAGGAAACTGGAAACAGTTATTGAGTTAAGGTGGACCTTAACCTGACGCCTTAGACCAACTCGGCCATCTTGCCAATGGGATGAACCTTGGCAGGCGCTTGGCTTCACAAGGTCAGGAGTGGCAGAAATGGCATCCATGTATATGCGTGAATGTGACTGTGAATACAGCATGAGCCTCTATCCACACTTGCGCGTAGTCTCTTAATGCAAAATAAAAGGTAAAAGGAAAGCAAAGATAATAGCAAAAGCTTGTTATTGCCGATTACCTTTAGATGCTACCTTCTTGATCTTTCCAATGTTAGTCTTGGATGATTCCATCTCGTTTGCACAGGTTACAAGTTTAACCTTGGAAGCTCCCGAGGTCTCACTGGGCATAGCTCTTATATTATGGCTTAAGTATTGCAAGGTCATACCCGAGTAGCTTATGGCCGCCCTGGAGCTGTTGCCAACTATAGGATGAGAACGCTCTAGGACAATACTAAGATGCCATTTAGGATTCTCCAAGCGTTTCAGCATCCAGTGTTGCGACAAATTCTGCAAGGACTTTGCGAACTTTATCCTTCTGATCTTGGCCAGCAAATATTGCATCGACAGCCTTGTGCACGAGACTCAAAAGGTCCGTCCGACTCAACCCGAAATGGTGCGCGGCTAACAGGTGCTCATTCGAGACGGGGCTACAGAAAAACCCGACATCATCGGTCTATAATACCATGATCAGTATTCGTAAAGAAGATAGGGATGGCATGCAGTCATCTGGCTTACACATAGTGCAATGGGGCAGTCACCATGCCTCCAGTATCCGAAATGGTGGTCCAGGTATCCACCGTTGATCATTTTAGCGTGAACATTGCACGAAATGCAGAGTTCCAGGCCAAGATTTCGTCTCAAAATTTCTTGTTTGACGTCGTCAGGCACGTGGATGACATGGCTAATCCGATCGGGTTGGAATGAAAGCAATGTCGCCAGCTCGTTTTGCGAACTGGACGCCGCGGTCTCGGCAAAATGCAGTGTGATTCCCAGACCATTCAGTTTCGCTTTGGAAAACGAGTCCTTGTGGATGCTAATGTCGCCTCGTGTCGGGTTCCCACAGATGTCTACGCCGACGACCCCGCGTGGCTTGTTCTCAATAGCAAGGTTGATAATCTCGTCTCCCTCTGCTGCAGACATGTTGCCCCTATCAATGGCGAGGATCAGAAAGACGGACATTTGGTTTCCCTTGGCTCTGAATGTTTCGATCGTCTTCAGCACTGTATCGACATATTGCTCCCGACTGATGCCTGGGGATGCCCGGGGTATAGTCCGTAGCTCAAGGTAGACAACTCCATCATTCATAAAGTCTTCGAGGACAGAGTTGGTAGAATAGACCAAGCTCTTAAGGTCATTGCAAAGTTGGTACGTCAGTTTGGAAAAGGTTGAAAAAAATCTGAATCGGTGAGATGCTGTTGTCATCATAGTTGCGAATAGGTAGCGTACGTTTCAAGGGTATAATCGATCTTTCCGGGGGCATAAGCACCAGTGGGTCCTCGACGGGGAAATTTTGGTTCTGGTCTTTCTTTTGAACCCATAACTCATGGAGACATTGACGGCTGATGCTACCACTGAGATGAGCGTGCAGCTGTAGTTGGGTCAGGTACGCGAGAACGGATGGGAAGTTATGGAAGATGGTGGTATCATACCTCTATCTTGGGCAGCGCTTTGACGAAAGCCTCGTCAACAGGTTTGGGTGCCATAGATCGGGTTGAGTAGAGGGACCTGTGGAGTTGGAGGTTTGAAGCGGGGACACACGCGGCGGGTGACCCTCATTGCGACTGCCTGTGGGACTTGATACTCTCTTTCTACGCACGGTTGATTTGCATGTGTACGAACCCTCAGGTTGCCAGCACATATGGAAATGGTCGCGCACCTGAAGAGAATCTTGTCATCATGACGATGCCTTCCACCTTTTCAGTTTACCGTGGATCTGCGACCGTAGCCCAAAGGGGCACTTTCAACGTGCCATATATCCCGGAGTGAAATGTTCAGACAACGGCCTTAGAAATACTGAGTCAAGCTTGGAAGGGGAAACTTGGAATGATTTATGGAAATCTTGAAGATATGGGTCTGGACAAGTTCAGAATGATATGAAACCGAATATAGAATTGAATTGAGACAAACTATGAGAACCCCTGATATGATTCCCAAATCCGTTGGCTATGATAAATGATGTGAAGACTTGCTCCGGTGATCCAGCCACGCAAGTCCTTGATGTGAATTGACTCCCGCAAATGCGATGCTGGCCCGATGATGACAAGAGGTGATACGAGACCGTGTTCCCAAACTTTCCCGCGCAGGAGATAAACAAAAGAAATCAGTATGAAACAGTCAGAAGGATAAGAACACAATCTCGTATGAGGAATACATGAGTTGAGACTGAAACAGGCAACAGGTACCCGCATCTTTTCCATTGAAGCATAGCCGGACATCCAGGTCCAAGACTAGCTCAAGAAAATGATGGGGCGATGGAAATCAAAAGATAGTACATGGGAATGGGAAACAGTAAACATAAAGAAAATCGAAACAACTTGGGGGGTATCGCTGAGGTGGGCATGGTAATAGCGCAAATATTCAAAGTCCGAAATGATAGACATGCACAGATGGAAACAAAGAGTGGGATATGATGCAGTAAGAAGGAAAACGCCAGAACCTTGGTAGATGCTAAGAGGAGTAGGAACCAGGTTCCAGATGCGGAGAAAGGTTGTGAAAACGGCAGCTTGGGCGAAAGTTGCGGTGACAGTGACCTGTGAATGTGGGAGGAGGAAATCATTGCACGAATGAAGAGTTGGAAGTTGTTGACACAGTGGGAGTCAGGTTTGGTGAGCCTTCCCTATCTTCAGGACTTACAGGCTCACTTCGATCTTGTGCTTGATCTCGGTCACGTTCGGCCGAGGACGAGCGCTTGAAGACGGTCTGACCGATCTGTCGGAAGATGCCCATGCGCTCAGCACGAAGCTCTTCGAGATCTAGACGCTGTACAGAAACGGGCTCTTCCTTAGAGATCTTGCAGAACAGGGTTGAGAACAAGTACTGGTCGCCACTGTTGTCGTAGAGGGGCAGATAACGATAGCCCTGCGACAGACTGGTAAGCTTGGCAGTGAATGTCGCCAGCTGAACGCTGTTGTTGTTTCCGGCGCTGCGACCATCTTGTGAACTCCACACGGTCCATCGCACAAACACCAGGTCGGGATACTTGGTTTCTAGCGAGAGCTTGAATTTGTCATTGAAAACAGGGCTGTATCCGTTGCTTTGCTCGATCTTGGTGCGCCGACGGTGTGGGTAGCCTATTCCCGACATGCCGTTGCGGGCAGAAGCATCCATACCACCCTCACCGAGAACGAAACTCTGGCCACGGTCATCCGCGCTGAACATCTCGATCTCAACGTAAGGGTTGATGTTGTCATCTTGCCCAATCGTACGAGGACGGGGAAGTTGTTGTGCGGAAATGACATCCACTGAGAATCGAACCATCTTGCGCTCTGTTTTGCGCTTTTGGGTTCCATCCTCACTAGCAGGCAAACGAAGACTTTCGGGCTTAAGGATGTAGCCGGTGCGATCGGTACCAGCTGCAAACATAGCCTGGTTCATCTGCATGCCAATGTCGTATGTTTGCCAGTTAAGTGCTGCCATTTGCACACCACGGCGCCAGAATTTGTTCGGGTCGAAATTGGAAGAACGAAGTCGGAAGCCTGAAGGATATACTCGCGTGAGGTACTTGCGGTTGTGGGCTTCGAGTGCAACCTTGTTATCATGGTTCTGGGTGATGCCTTCAAAAGAGCGCTCGGCAAAGGAGTAGATGTGGTTGTACCGCCTGCTCTCTGGTGACGAGAAGCTCTGCCATTTGTAACCGCGGGTATAAACACCCAAGTCAGACAAGGGCTTTGTGATTTTGCTCTTCTGGCGTCGTTTTTTCTTCTTGTCGTTCTGGACCGACACCAGAGCCCCATCACTGTCTTCGGTTGCACTGCTCATACTCGTCGCAGTGAGAGATCTTCGGTCCTGTGAAATCAAAGGACCAATACTATCAACGGAGCCAATGGTGGGAGGGCTGGACAAGGATGGAAGGGGCAAATCTGAAGGGGCCGGGCGCACAAACGGCGTGCTTGCACTGCGTTTGCGACCATGCGTACCAACAGAACTGACTGTGTCCTGGCGAGGATCAAATTCGGTCTCATCGCAAGTCTTGACTTTGACCAGAATGCGACCTTTGAGTTCCTCCGGCGACGGAAGGATATAGCAGTTGGTCATCAGGGGTTCAAGAATGAGTTGTTCTTTGAATGTCTCTTTCATGATCTTCACCATGGCCAACTGCTGCTCTGGGTTGCAGTGCACTTCAAGAGAGAGGATGAGAGGGAAGTCGCACGAGATGAAGGCGTAGCGATTGATGACGGTAATGCAGTCAGCAAAGAGCACACTGGTGGTCAAGGTGCGTCCATGGGAGACAATCGGGCGTCCATCTGCGCCATCCCAGCAGTCGATTTCAACACATCGGCATCCTTGCTGGAGCGCGCTCACGTAAGCTTCAGTGCTCGAAGCACCAGCTACCTGGCGGCCTAAAAGATAGGTGTTGTGGGAGCTCGAGATGAAATATTCGTTCAATGGGCGATCGAACCTTGACTGGGGAGCACGCGATGCATAGATACCATTGCTAGCAGAAGCCAGGAACATGGAGAATGAATCCAGATCCATTCGCATGACCGGTGGAATAAGCTCAGAGCCTTCAGCAGAAGGAGTTCGAGATTTGGAAGATCTGCGCACAGTCTTGTCAAACAGTGCAGCCCAATAAGCACGATCGGAGTCGACGTCTTCGTTTTGCACACCACGAAGGAAAGTCAGGAATTCAGTTTGGGTCATGCCTTCTTTGGGACTGGCAGTGTGATGCTTGAAGATATCCTTGATATCTTTGCGTTCCTTCAAGCGCATAAGGAAGTCTTTGAACTCGGAGAAGTTCAGCTTTCCATTGCGGGCACAGTCCGCTTTTGTGAATTGCGCCCTGAGCATGTTTTTGGAACAGTTGATGTGCAGACTGCGGCAAACCTTCTCCACGGCGGCGAGGTCGAGACTCTGCTCTTCCGCCGGGGGTGGGCCTTGGGGGAATAATCTGGACATCTCACGTTGCCAGTGGGCCTGAAGAACAGCCTCACTCTGACTCGAACCAGCGAGACCAGCCATGAGGCCGATTCTATATCGAGAAATGTGCTCAAGGGTGGTGATCCACAAATCGAGAATGCGGTCGCTAGGAGCGATGAGATGCAAAGTCTTGACCGTGCGGCCCTTGGACCGATCAGAATCTGCAATCACGATAGTGAACCACCGACGCTCCAAGTCTTCGGGAATTTGATGTTCTTCCCGATAATTTCGAGCATCGGGACCGACCCGAATTTCCTTGATGTCATCAATATAGAAACGTTTCGCGGGATTTGAGACATCCCAGAAGACTTTGGCAGCATCAAGATCTAAAAAGAAGCGCACTTGCTTTCTGCGCTTCTTGGTTACCTTTGTGAGAACAGTACCGCGTTGAACGGCCGAGTCGACTTTGGGCGCCACAACAACTGTGGGAGGAGGCACAGCCTCGCGCGCAGCAGACATGCGGCTTTCGCTACGAAGACTGGATGCCTCCGAGCCGCCCCAGGCGCCCAGGTTGTCCAGTGCTTCGCCTGTCTCATCCTCGTTACTAGAGTCAAGCGCACTGTCTCGGACAGGCTGAGGCCCGGTTTTGCTGTCACTGCGGCGACGCATGATGATGGGTCCAGTGCTGCGGTCTCGCTTGTCGTTTTGTGTGGCGGACTGTCTTCTGCGGGTAAGTTTGTTGGCTGCGCCACGCGAGATGCGGCGCATCAGACCCGGAGCCTTTGAAGATGCAGAGTCATTGAAGCTGGAACTTTGGATAGTTCCAGGGACAGCCATCATGGACTCGCCAAGTTCGAGAGGACCTGGTGTAGGCAGTGACAGACCGGTCACTCGACCACGAAGTCCTTCGCTGGCAGTTTGGAATGGAGTACCAGCAGGGGTGAAAGTATAAGGCGTCCCGGGGGCAGGGAAGGATGATGTCGGAGTTGAGATTGGGGACGATGTGAAGGAGGGCGCGTTGGAATGTGGTTGTCCAGAAGGTAGAGAAGTGACAACATGGTGTAGAGAAGTTGGTGGAGGGAGAGATGTCGCAAGTTTTAAGCTGGATTGGGAGTCGGCATCCAGAACCGGAGAAGAAGTCGTAGCATATGCCATGATGGCTATCTATCAGAAACAACAGCTCAGCTGTCGATAGGTGCAATCCAAGCCTGTCGTGAACCGTGCCAATGTCCGAGTCACCTGGACCCAGAAATGGACGAATGGTTAACAGCGTAGGGGTCCAGCCTACTGTCAAGGTTCGCAAGGCTGCCGCCTGTCAATTTGTTATGCGATCTGAGCCAAAAAGGAAAGAGAGATAATCCGACGCAGGTTGACGAAAGAAGAAAATAAAAAGAATCGTTCAGCCACGTCTTCAGCAGAAGTTCACTGTTCTTGAACTCTGCTGCATCTTGACCAGACTTGTATTCAATGCGGAGAGCTCTGCCGGAGAGTTGCTCACGGGAAGAGACCGAAGCACAAAAAATATGTGGGGAACTCAGAAAGGTCCCTGATAACAATTGCAAAGGGCACTGGCCCTGTGCAACGGCCAATTTCCCACAAGGGATCTTCTCAGCGCGGTGCTGACCACTTGAGACAGACGTCACAAACGACACGGGCAGTGATCTCCAGCCTCAAGGTTGCGGTCCGCAAATTGTCCTGCTTTTTTCGGAACCTGGCTGGTTCTGTATGATTTCTTCCAATGATAGCAATGCGAGGCCCCTCTTCTAGCAGACGATCTGCCGGTACGTGGGGCAAGCTACTGCTCTGCACCGGATGAGGGATGTATTGCGATTTGGACCAATTGATCGTGTCATTAACGAACGAACTGGGGAGGGGACGTGGGTTCGGTTCGAAATCGAATAGCGTATACCGTAGCGAGTAGGAAGGCGGACGCAATGCGCATGCAGGTATCGGTCCTAGAGTTCAAAAAAGAGCCCCAAGAATCCTTTCTGCGTGGCTGTGGAAGTCGACGGCGCTAGCGAGCAGAGGCCCAAGGATTGTCACAAAAAACTCGTTATTCGACGGGAGCTGTGCGCAATTGGGTACGATTGTAGACTAGCGATGCGGCAGGCGATGGGAAGACCCGTAGTTGTTCCCCGGCGCGTGGTAACTTGGGTAGGGGGAATGCGATGGAAAATCGGGAATTGCGACAGGGTTGCCAACGCAGTGGATGCAAGAGGTCGAAAAGGGAAAGACGAGCAGTCGGCGCCTGGGCCGAGTTAAGGAGACGCTGATGTTGGATTCTCTAGTGCCGTTTCGAGAGTCACCGTGAGCTGATCCAGTTGCTGCACGGTTACGTGGTGGCCACTAAGTTTGTATGCGAGTTGAAGATTTGCGAAAGTCGGAAGTAGCCTGAGATGATCATGCAAGAGGAGAGAAGGGGATCCGGTCTTTCCTTATCGTCTGAGTCAATATATTTTTTTTTCTGTCTCAAGGAGTGGGAAGATGAAGGGGGAGGAAAATAAATTATTAAATCAATGGAGTCCTCCGCGAATTGAAGCTGCAGTGGGTACTGGCGGTACTTACGATAGTGTATTGCAATACCTCGTATCGATACCGGTATTGTCCGTATTGTATTTCTGCGGTGTATGGCGTATCGCTGCCTTTTTCTTTCTTTCTTTGCCCGTTGTTTGTTTGAAAACCAGATATTAAAAATCAGCGCGGGAAGTACATGGGGCTTGATTCTTGCTGAGGCCGTCGAGGATGCAGAGAAATCTGGAAAAGGATATGTAGGTCTGACAATGTCTCCAGGGGAACCGGACAAAGATTTGATATCAAGAAAAGAATTGTCTAGCCACACTTGTGGTGACAACAGTGGCTGAATACTGAGATCAATAAAGAGACAAGAGCAAAAGCAAAAAGAAATAACTGGTAGTAGGCCAAAAAGAAGGGGGGACCTTTGAAATGATTAAATACTATGGAGTACAGAAGCGACAACGCACTTAGACTTGCTCATTTAACCCAAGTATGTTCTCGCTACAGTTAGGTACTACTTCAATACCCAAGTGCCTATCAAAATGAAGCGCTGCCTACCACGAGATGACGACGTGGAATGACTGCACGCCAGAAGATGGGCAGACCCCGTTACTCAGTATCATTGGACGATCATTGGGATCTCTGGGGAATGTTATCGACCAAAACGGGTCGATCTGTGTTTCAGGTGCGTTGGACGGGAACACTAGAGGGATGACGACGGACATTACAATTGAAAGCTACCTATCAGTGTCTTATTTGGTCATAAGCGGTGTAGGGCTAAAATAATTTCCAAAAAAAGGGGGTCTAGGATCCTTTCATTCAAGTGCTCGGAGAGATTACGGGACTATGAATTATAGTGGGTAAAAATAGCAGTCTATTCACTCAAACTTCTATAGTCTGACACGGCGCCGGGCTCCAGTTCCCCCACAATTGATTCTACACTACGGAGTGCAGTAGCCTTTTTTTCTCTTTCATTTCTTTTTCCTGGAATTAGGTTGTACTACAACGCTGTTCAAGCATACTTCGCCTGTAACCGGCCCACTTATCATGTCATTCTTACTTGTATTACCTCGGTGTAAATTCCCGCTCTGCACCGACAGAGCGGTCCTGGGGAAGGTATGCGGAACCTTCGGATTCTTGCGTTTTGATCTCGAAACATCCTTGGATTAGACTTTCTTGTTCTCCTTGTGGTACATGTATCCAGGAGTGATGTCCCTTGTGTTCATAACTGACTGGTTGGGTGTTTATCTCTGCCCAATCTGCCTAGAGGGCGTATCTTAACGGAGTAGCAGAGACACAGTGCCACGGGCGATCATACATATCGTGAAGTCTTCTCTTTGGACATGCAGTGGGGGTAGGTGGGGGTTCATACACCGCAAAGCTCACAAATTTACCGGCTTACAATGCAAGGTAAGCTTGTACACGATGTCATCTATTTTAAAGTATGCTGGAGTAAAGTGGCATGTCATCCCTGAGCCGGTGAGGCTTGCTGTGGCAGTGAAACGGTTTGGGCGGTGCAGTGGGTCAAACCAATCCAAGTAAATTTTTTTCAAACGAAAATAAAAGATCGGGTTTGAGCTGTCTCCGTTCGGCCAACACTTGGTTACGTGCTCAAAAATAGGGCTTTGGGAGTCACTTGTTGGTCAAATTCGTCTACTGCTCTTTTGCCCCCTACAAAGACCCGCATTTCATTTACAGCTCCCGTGGTATCCATATGATATCAATATCTCAGCCCATACGGAGTACACGTACAAAGCACAAAGTACCTCGTAATCAGTCTTCAGGATACCAATATACTAAGAGTCACACATGGTATATCATACTGAGAAGCCTGCAGTATCCGTACGATATACAAACCTCTGCGGGGTCGATATGCCTTACCAACCCCGCAGCCGTTGGACTTGATGAGCTGGCGATGCCGTGCTTTACCGTTTCCTTGATTCTGACAATTCTTCACAACTCCCAGCCGCTGCAGCCGGGAGGGAAAAGCAGAGCCCCCTTACCCCTCATATCAGAACTGTTCATCTGATCCTGAATCTGCATGTAACCCAGCCGGGCTGACTCTATCGATTGGAGTTGACCTCCCAGCGATATAGGTAACTTCTTCCGGGTTTAGCAGCCGCATTAACCTAGCAGCCCTGACAAGGATCTTGTTCAAACCTCAGCTCATGATGTTTTTCTTTATCGTGATTGCGCATATAGCTAATACGTAGAATCAACAAATGATGCAACCTTTTGTGATAGAAATCCATAGATGGTCTGTGCAGATGCGATCTTTTTTTTTCCAATTTAGGGAAGACGAAAGCAGATGTGTTTCCCTAGGAAACGGACATCTTTGTGTTTTTTTCCCTTTGTTAATTTTCATCATTTCCCGGTTTCGCCTTGTATAGGAAATGGTCAATACTGTCGGCGCGTGGAATGACTCATCTGCCCTATCAGCCCTGGAGGCACTTTACTCTACGGTCACGTTGGAGACTTAAAGCCAATACCCACGCGCCTTCTATCCGACACATCCGTGCGCTATCAACATAACGTACCGAGCGGGTGTGGCGGGTTTAACGAAAGCCTGTAGGATAAGACCACTTACTCCCTAGGCATAGATTAGATCGGGACTGACAGGTAAGACAGGGTCTCAAATTATTCGATGATGCATTGAAAAGCGCCACGTTATCAGCGACAACATCATAGAGGCCGATCGATCATTTGCAGGCAGTTTCCAAGGTCGTATTGACCATAACCTATCATCGATACGACCCCACTCGTACTCTGTACAGTAGAAAAGAGCGGTGGCTGAAGCAAGGATCTGTTGAGCCACTCTTGGGGAACAGGGACAAGCCTCTAGTTAGAAAGGTTGACCGCCTCTGATGGTGACCGTCCTGTGACTCCATAATTCAGGTCAAATTGTTAAAGCCCTTTGAGCGGGCTCCACTGGAACCGACCAGGCGGGTTGTCGACAAATGCGATCATCAGCGATGGTCGCGGACGGGAAGAGAACAAGTCAAAGCTCAGTCATTATGTTGCGATGTGGACTCCGTATCACGGATATGGGTTTCCAGCGCTGACGTGCGATATGTCACCTTTACACGATGTCGATGCGCTGTATGGAGAATGGAAGAGCGAGTCGTCCCATAAAATCGCTGTGTAGACAACGTGTTGCAACCTCATCCCCGTGACCCGGTGTTGATTTTTATTGGGCGCTTGGTCAAAACACCACCGCAGTAATCTCTAGCGATGGTCCAACCATGCATGTCCATCCAATCACCCATTGTTCTATTTCGGATCCCACGGCTGCCGGTGTAAAGAACAGACTAAAATCAAAGACTTGGTCTGCGTGGGTATACTTGGTTATTGGGACTTGAATGTCTTACTAAATTTCCCTTCCAAGAATTCTTGGGGCCCTCCATTGGCTTCGGTGGAAGACTAAAGTCGTTCGGCCCACTTGACAGGGTCGTTCTTTGAAATGGGACAAACTAGTGTATTATTGTATGTCATCGCTTCAGGGGTTGTTCTACGTGGCTTCCAATGTTCTCTTCTGGAAAGCCAAAAATACATAGCCATCTAAGACATCGTTTCCCTGGTATTCAAGAAATTACCCGTGGACGACGGGCTTTGTGTGATGAGAAACACCGCGATCACAAAGCACAGCCAGGTAGATCGCTGTATGGAGCGCTGGTCTCAAAGTTGAAATGGCTCCAGTTCTAATGAGGCTAGGTGAGGCACTTGTGAAGCTAACTCTGCACTCCATTATTGATGCGCATGTACTCCGTACTTCCGTACAGTACATACCAGTCCGTCAATCTCGCAGCCGTTCCTTTCAACGATCAACGGCCCTAGATGACGACACCCCGCTTTTTGTTGACGTTCCCCTATGAGACGGGAGGCCTCGGTTGAATCATACAGGGGGGGGAAGAAAAAAGTAACCTAAATGTCTGCTCAGATTCCTTTGATCCCCGCCTATTTTGTGGGGTGCCCTCTCATTGAATCCGCTTGAATTTTCCGTATCGGTAGGATCGATAGGATTAAGAAAAAGCAAGATCCATAGACACTGGAAAAAGTAATCTTGGTCAAAACTTCCTATAGACAAGCTACAGAGAAATTTGCCATCATCAATTGGATCTCGGAATTTCTAGCCTATCCATGATATGTACCTCATACTCTGAATACTTTCGAGGCGAGTGAGAAAGTGATGACATCATGAAGACGCACACGAAATATTGAAAATATTGACTGAAAATTACGGTAATAACATTTGTATCCATACCGATACATACGTCCCCGTCAGGCTTTTGGCGGCTCGAGGTATGCAAATACTACGCTTTGAGGACATGTCAAGCCTATTCAGGGGTGCAATTATTAATTTGAGGCGAAAAATGGGAGTCACAAAAACTGAGCTACGGGACCGATCTTCAGGAGAAAACGGAAGGGGCGTTAACTTCATTCCAATGCAATTTTAGTTCTCCCTTCCCCCGATTGCTTTAAACATTAACGTTTTGACAGTGCCAATTTCGGTATTGAAATCTACTCGAAACACCTTGGAAATGACTGTGTACTCCGTAACACAATACAGCCCTGTCCTGAAGTCCCAGGGGAATGGAACCGTTGCGCCTCAGCACTTGTACACGGGGAGATTTGCAAGTGACGGCTGGGACTTGGCCGTACATGTTTTGACCATCTCCTTTGTGCTCGTGTATTGGGGCAAATCTTTCCGCCCTCAGTACTTCGTGCTCCGTATTTGAGATGTACTTGGCACAGAAGCAGCCTAATTATACTAGATCGAATTAAGCAGGTTCCTTTGTCTGAGGTTACCATCTCGCAAACGAAGTTCAGCTTGGGCACATGCACGTCGGCAGGTTTCTACTTTGGAGAAACCACTCAGGTACTCCGTAATTGGTGTCTAAGTATTATCAGAGAAAATCAAACCATCGCGACAACAGATTCATCACAGATACCCCTCAGCGAGGCTAGGCAGCCATTGCCAGGCCGGTCCGCTTTCAAGGTTCTGATCCTTCGATGCGTCTTCGATGCTTCCAAGGGTGGTGCTATGAAATTGTCCCGTCCGTTTCACAACATTGCCCCATCTAATCGAAACAGGGGAAGAATGAAGCTCCAGCTCCACACAAACGAGCCATCCCGCCATCCTCGGGCCTCTCTTTTTGATGCGACATTCCGGGCCTGCGTCTCATTGGTAGCACCTGTCAGCGTTTACCCATTAGCCTGTGGTCCCCATTGGCCTGTGGCTGAATTGATACTACACGTATAGGAGCTGTTCTGGACGGAGTACGGGGTACTCTGCCTCTTCTGCCACATTTCAATTACGGCCGCAGCAAGGAGATGTATCTACTTCTTCGTGTTGCATTTGCTCTATTTTACCTTTGCCCGTTTGTCTCTTGAGGGGGTGCATGTGACTCACCTTGGAATGATTTCTCACATCATTTCCGAGGCCTGTTGGTGCGACTGCATCATAGGATGTTGATGGCTCGCACGTCACTGACCGTGTAACCGGAGTCAACGATTGCGACTTACACCGGGCCTGATCGAAATGACGCTCATGTTTCAGAGACCGTCATCCCGGAACCGGCATTATGCCACTGGCTGTCTTAAGGTTGATGTTTAGATCTTGTCCTCTGTTGCTACCGTCTACGCCGATTCCGGTATCGAGCTCATCGCATACCTAGCGGTCTAGTGGGCGGTCACTTGTGGATAGTTCCCCGGACGCCTCTCCCATTGGTACAGATCTGATCGTATGACCTAGAGCCTTGATAAAAGGTCTCGATTTGGAAATTAACCACCGTACACCCGTTTCTTGAAGCTACCAGGCCTTACTACGTCTCCGTGTAGTTGAGCGGCATAGCGGGAGAGCGGCAAAGCGGAAAGCCCATATCAGCACAAAACAGCGATTGGAACGGGTCTCATGATTATTGGAACGAGTATTAGGGTCGCGAAAACAGGTTCCAACCCATTACACGGGATATTGTGGCTGAACACATCGCTGCTGGAACTGACATTGCGGGGCTATTAATTTGGCTGCTAGGAATGTGATTTCCCCCCGGTCCCAAGCGGCTCTTTCACACACCTCCACCTTACACTTCCAAGTTCAGCAATGCGATTGGAGTTTCTGGGATGCGAGTGGTAAGCCGAGGCCGGCGTCCTGAAGTACCGGCCATCAACACGGTCAGCCCCAGCGGGGCAAGTCGCAGGGCTGGGAAAAAGACCCCGGAGACGCCGTCACAAGCGTGCACGCCGTTCCCGAAGCTAGCCTATCTGCTGTAAGATGTGTTTCAACTCCATCCCGCGCGTCCCAATATCGCCAGCTAAATTAGTTTCGGGTCATTCATTTCGATTAACCCACCAAGTTCAGAGAGTACGAGTGCCGTGCCCTATCAGTGCCACCAACCTTGGAAGCAATTCGCGTCCACTTTATACCAAACACTCGGGTCCTAAATGCAACGAAACAAGGCGGGCTCCATATGTCGCAGATCTAGGGCTAAAAATAACCCCTGTAAATCTGCGATCAAGAATCATATCCCCACAGTGGACAACGTGGCTTCCAGAATTTTCATCGAAGGCTGTTCAGCCCACTTCGCCCACTTCGGCAATGGAGCAGAGAGGAACTCCTGATATCCATCCCGTGTCGGGGGCGAAAAAAACAAAACTCATCGATCCCACAAGAAAAATTCTCAAACGGCTTCAAACGCTTTTTTACCTTTTTGTGTTTGGGAGTTGTCGAATACGACACACGGGTCGCTCGGATGGCCCCAACCTGACCGTTGCCAGCAAATTGTGGTCCAGCCTTGGCGGTTGTCGCCGACTGGCCCCCGTCGTGGATTCCAACTCGTTGAGCCCTACGTTGTGTATCAATTTCTTTCGTGGACCCGCTTGCCGGGCTGTGTTGCTGTCGCGACGTGTATTGCCGTAATTCGGCTTGGATCCTTACAGGATTGGTACGTAGGATTGCGGTTTCTTGTTGAATTTCCGAGTCTCTTTTTACAGGCAAAAGCACCTTGGTGGTAATCCCTGTCAAATGCAGATCCCGCATTGAGCCTCTTCGGCCTTCCTTGCGTCCACCTCAACAGGAAACTCTCACCGACATTGACTGACTAGAGTCCCACCCGATTCAAATCTCACGGCACGTAGAAAGAAATATGGAGCGAGAGGAGTCATAAGAGTCTCTGGTAGGCGCCTAGCTCATATCCTGCTGATTGTGAATTTCCACACAAGGCATATTCCACCATTATGTGTTGTGTTTGCGAAGTGACCTGAGGTAGGTCTCAATACATTCGCAGGAAATCGCGTAGAAACACCATCTGCAAATGGCACCCCTTCGTTGCGTTCGTTCCTTGCGCTCAGAATGAAAAGTCATCATAGCCATCACTCGAAACCTACCTTTTTGCCTTTATATACCTTGCACCGATTTGGGAAATGATTCAGTTATCTGACATTGTATGTAGGCCGCCGAGGTACAGTAGACCACCATGGCAACGATGAAGGCCTCTCAAACCCGGTAAAACTCGTCGAAGCTGCTCACTACCCGATGTTCGGCTGTGGCCAGTTGGTATACTTTGGATGATTCCCATCATTCCAAAGGAGTATCCTCGTCCATAGCCCTTTGCATATCGATCATGTCGGCATGAAAATATCTTTGTTGGGGCCTTCAGTCTCCATGGGGCGATTGAAGAAGTGATTGTTTCTCGAGAGGCGAGGTTTCCGAGAAACTAATGTTGAGAAAACGATGGCGTCGTCGTCACTTCCGTGGGGGTCGGGTCGAGCATCCTTCAGGGAAAGAGCTCTCAATGCCGGCCGGGCCAGCCTAGTATTGACCCTTAGGGTTTCGCCAGTGCTCAGCATGGCCAACTAACGAGCGAAGCATATGCTTCGTTTATGAAAATAACACAATAAGCAACGACTTAAGCTGCTTGCTCCTCACTGAGGCGTCATATCCCTACAAAGAATCCCTACAAAGATCCCTTTGGACAGATTCATCGTTTTTGGATCTTCGATTGTTCCTCTGGCAAGCGCGTCCTCTTTAACCGTGGCGCTATTCGAAGCAGGCCCGACACTCAGCATGAAGCTGATATCAGATTAGTCAATGACTGCTCGAAGGATCAAGAGACGCTGATGAACATAGATCCAGACTGTCAAAGCAAAAAGTTCGACCGTGGAAGAGAGAGAAGAGAGAGAAGAGAGAGAAGAGAGAGAAAGAGCTATCTAGCCTTGGGGGTTCATCTGACCTCCCAACAGCACTTATCACTTCGGAAAATCCAAGACAGCCCGCTATCCAAACCATACTACGCTCCCAATCTCCAAGTCTCTATGTCAAATGTGAAAGTGAGCAGGACAAAGATGTTATCCGAAATTGATGGCCACATAAGCCCGTGATCTATTGTCATACCATCATCTAGGACCCTTGTACTAGGAGCCTCATTATGTACATTCAACTCAACTCAACGGTGCCAAGACCGGAGTGAAACAGTATCCCAAAACCGCTAAAACAAACAAAAATAACCAGCTCAGACCTTTTGAGCAGACGAATCAGGACATTTATGGTCGAGGGACAGCTCATCAAACGATCTCCGACCTCCATTGGCCTCGACGTCGTGAGGATCCTGTCCATATGCGATATCAAGATTCAAAGTGTCGATATCTACCTCGTTCCAGGTAGCGCTTGTCGCGGGGACGGGGAAGAACCATGTCAGGGCGAGGTAGACGATACCCGAAACTAACACGCCGGAGAAGTAGTTCACGTTGTAGATATATTGCGCGCCAATTGGGACGTTGCATCCAACCGCCCCGGCAAAACCAACGATGTTGACTATGATTCCACAGAAGTAGGCGGTATAGGCGCGCCATGAGAATCCAAAAGTATAGTAGTATGGCTCGGTGTTGCGTCCGCTGTACAGAGCTTTGATGTCAAGGTAGCCCTTGCGGACGATGTAATAGTCGCAGATCATGACGCCGGCAATTGCGGAAAGGAAGAGGGAATATGCGGAGAGGTAGGTTGTGAAGTTGTTCGACGTGGAGACGAGGTTCCACTAGATAAAGAGTTAGAATGTCTCAAAGCTGTTTTTGAAAGAGAAGTTATGACTTACCGGACACATGGCCAGACCAACTATGGCACAAATGTAGCTGCCGCGTCGGATATTCAAGTACCGAGGCATGAGGGCAGTCAAATCGGTTCCGGCGGAGACTGAGTTGGCAGAGATGTTGGTTCCTAGCTGGGCGAGGGCGAATCCAGTAGCAATGATGAAAATGCCAAATCGCTGGCCGGAACTGGCACCATCAAGGAACTTGCCGAGAAGGTCAAGTGGGTTCCAGGTATATCCGTCATTGAAAATAACCGATGATGACGAAGACACGATGATGCCGATGAAAGAGGTGACTCCAAATCCCACCGGAATGGTTAACAACTGAGACCAAAAGGCGTCGTTGGGTGTTCGTGCAAAACGCGAGAAGTCGGGGTTGTTCATGATCAGAGCCGCGAAGTTACCAATACAGGACATGATTCCTTTGACCATTGCCCAACGGAAATCAGATCCGTGAACAGTGTTTGACTGGTGAATGATTGGACCGAGACCGTTGGCGCGGGAGATGGCCCATGCAAAGAACGCAATAGCAGCGATAGGAGAGTAGATGGCTTTGACAGTAAAGAGGTGGCGGACCTTGTGCACAGGGAACCACAGTGCTGGGAGGGAGCACAGCCAGAATAGGAAGAAGCTGAGGAAGTTCTTGGTATCGACACCGGCGCTGGCAGAGAGGCCATTGTGGAGGTTACGGTAGCTTGGCCAGATAGCCTCGATCATGAGAGTCACACACTCTCCACCAATGTAACTTTGCACACCATACCAGATGATGGCCATCACGACTCGGTTGAGGACGGGCCAGAAAGACCCCCAGATTCCGAATGAAGCCCGAGCCGTCACTGGGAATGAAATGTGGTATACGGCGCCGATGCGACCTGTTAGGCATACAAAGCATGCAGCCACGAAATATCCTACCCAGACACAAATCCATGACTGCCACCATGAAAGACCGTCGACGATCATTGATGATGAGATCATCCATGTATTCTGTAAAGCCGTTAGATGACATTTCTCTCATTGTTTTCGTGGTGGGCGATGGTTGGAAGTACTCACAATGTTTAATGAGTCTGCAATCCAAAAGGCGATGTAGTTTGGCCATCTCCATTGACGTCGCTCTGGGTCGACTGTATCAAGCATGAAAGTTAGTCTCAGCCTTTTGAGAGATTTCAAGTTCACCTCTCGTAGGTTAGAATGGGATTTTCTTACCAGGCCGTAAGTCACTATTCGTCAACATCATTTGAGCATTAGTGAGCCCTGGCTCGTTTTCCACGGCCACTTTGTCCATCACCCATTTTAAGTCTGGCATGGCGCTTTTTGTGCGCTTGCTGATGGAGGAGGGAATATAGTTTGATGTAATGTAGAGATGAGATACTTGTATAGGTTTATAAGGTTGGATTTGGTCGAAACAAAAGACTCAATACTCGGGAAATAGTATTTGAATGTAATTGAAAATGTTGAAAGCCAGCTACAATGACGGGGGGCAGCTTGATATAATATTCTGGATGCAAATGATATAAGGGATTACCTAGCGCGATAAGCCGGAGTGGGATCCCACACGTTCCGAGATGCATGTGGACTACACCTTAACGACGTCCACGGGTGCTATCATTCTCAGTGACCGAACGACTCGAGTAACCGTTATCTGAGGAAAGGTAGTCCAGAGATCCACTTTGGCCACCGAAGGGTAAAGCCGGGGCTTTGATTGGCCATTCTGGTATCTAATCTGCCCACACCCGACAGTATGGAGAAAAGCTGGAGATAGAAAAGAAAGCTAAACTAACGCTGACTCGATGTGATCGAGTAATAACTTAATGTCACATGACCCTTCCCCCTTCTCATTGGACTTCCTCCATTCTCTCAATCCACCGGCTTGCTTACGACCCGTCCGAGCTTAGACTTAGGTTTCCTAATGGCAAGGTTGAGCTTCCACATGGCTTCCTTCTCCTGGGAGTTACATGTTGCATTACCTTAAGCCATACTCCAGGGCTCCATAGTGCCTCCGAGTTCCGGAGGCACCCAGAAATCCCCGCCATTACCAATATGCCCCCGCCCTGGGGAGCTAGCGGATGATGATGTGTTGATTAGAGCTTTGCATAATTACCCCGGCTATACATGCTGAATCCTGTTACCGAGCGATTGGCTTTCGTTGAACCTCTGAGATTGACGACGCTTTTCGTCAGTCTTCTGGAGTCGAGTCTCGTGCCCCCACCCCCCATCCCTTCAATAACAAAATCATAGAACGATCCACCTGGGCACCTAGCTTGGATGAATGGTGTCGGGCCTACCCGTGCAGGTGCCATTGTTATTCCAAAGCTTCCAAGGTTCTGGAAACCTTGGGTAGATCTGAGATTTGCTACGGGCTATAAAGCTTCGACTGTCCCGAGATCTGCAATTGACCTCGGGATGCTTCGAATTCCAAGGTTGGAGCCGAGACTTGCAAGTAGGATTTATAGCGACAGCCCGGGTCTTGGGCTTGCTTATAAAATCCCTACCTGTCGACCCATAACAAACTTCAAACTAAGCGAGCATAGACGTTTTTGGCGGATCACGTTGTTCTTGGTCTAATTGGACTTGGCAAATCAATGACGGGAATGGCGTGTTATAAAAGAAGTCTCGCTCGGAAGAACTTGGTTTTTATTTTGAAACCACGGTCCTTCACTGAGGAGACGTAACAAAACTAAGGAATACCTCGCACGGCAATGACAATCGTTTGGTGAAACCCAACTCTACCAAATCTCTTCTCGGGGCCCAACCCATCATTGCTTGATGAGTTTCTGCTTCCTGTACAATATATCGTACACGCTTAAGCTCCAATTCTTAGCGGCGCAGAGCATCTCTGATAGGCGAGTCACCACGGCGGAAGGAAGCTAAAGAAAAGTTAGCTCAGTCACTTTTCTTTGAACAGCGAAACCTCGGAACAGAGAGATCGGGGAAAAGCGGATAGCCGGGCCACAGTCGAGATCAGATATATTCGGCGTGAACATGGGATTCAAGCTTGAAACAGTCTGTCTGGAGGTGGCACCACGATTCCGATTGGCTCCGTGACTCCTTCCAAGTCTGCATAGTTTGGTGTT
This sequence comes from Penicillium brevicompactum, assembly GCF_028827555.1. Classification (NCBI taxonomy): domain Eukaryota; kingdom Fungi; phylum Ascomycota; class Eurotiomycetes; order Eurotiales; family Aspergillaceae; genus Penicillium; species Penicillium brevicompactum. Next base: position 881,381 of record NW_026623208.1, read on the forward strand.
CGATATAAACATACCATCAGCCTCTTCCCAAGCACGTCCGGCACCGAAGCCGAGACCAACCCACGCGGGCCAAGCTCGGCGCTTGAACAGGAGGACGGAGAAGACAACACCGAAAGAAAGACCGAGGGAGGACTTGATGATGACGGAGGAGATGGCGCGGTCCCACTAAACAATCAGAGTTCGAAATTAGCTTAAAATCCTCACGTGTGTCCAAATGAAGTCGCTCATAGTCCGAGGTTGGGGAAGAAATTTCATTCATTCAGGAGTAGAGACTATCGCATACCTTCTCGTTAAGCAAAGCCTCGCTGACAGGCTTGGTAGCCCGCGCGATCGGCCCGGATTCGTTGGATTCAGCCATTGCGGGAAATCTAGCAACAAATTAGTAAAGAGCTCTCAAACTCAAGCTGACTCGACCAGCTGAACAACATACTTGTTGCAATGATATGGGATTGGAGAGGTGAACGTAGGCGTGAGTAGCGCAGGGAGGGCGTTGAAACAGACCGAGTTGAACTCGGGCAAAGGCGGTCGGAGATATCTGCGGCTTTTCTTTTCGGTCTCTTTTTTTGCTCCTCCACAAGATCACTCACAACCAACCTGAGTTTGCTTTTTTCGAGATGCCGTTGCTTGCGGAGGTACTTACTTCTTGAACTGAACTGCTGAGTTCTATATAATCCGAGATCTAACATGTTGCTGCAACAGCATCCGCGCTCTTCGCAAGAGGCGCTCCTCCGCCTTGAGAAGGGTACCGCCAATCCCACCACCCAGCTACACGACGCGGCGAAAATTTTAGGCTTGGATTTGGCACTGTGCGAAAGTCACCCGGAAGTTCACCGCGATGTTCGGATTCAAACAAACGCCACCCCGAAGGAGGAATGGGTCCTACGATGGCTATTGAAGAGACTACGAAGTGGGAAGAACTACAGAGTCGATGCATCATCGTTCCTGCTATTGCGACAACTTATTGACTTGATCTCGCCCAAGAACCTTGCCGCCATTCTCAAGGACCAAAAGTTCTTGTCGATCTTATGCGATACCTTTGCCGATCTGGAAACCGATATTTTTGCCGGCATTGGGAGTGGACTTGCAAGTTTCAGCTCAGACTCCGAGTCTAGTCACACCCTGACCGGCTCCCCGCCTCGTGATGATCGCCGAGGAAGTCAAGGGAAAAAGCGCAAGAGGATGACGACCGAGACCGACGCAGATCCTATGGAACAGGACAAGGAGCGACAGAACCCCGCGGCATGCTTCCTCGCATTCATCCGCGCCTTGGATTGTCTGCATGGATTCATGACTCTTTCGCAGCGTATCCTCAGTACCAATGGGGTTGCGAACTCACATCTTAAGCTCGCTCTGAGGAGTGAACCCGAGGCCGTTGCCATGCTGCTGGGCCGATCCTTCCGGGTGGCTGCCGTGGCCGCTAAGCAGTTCTCAAACGCGGGACAAACAACCGATCTGCAGCACTTGTTGTACGTCTTCCCCTCTGCGGTGGAACTGTGGGAGTTGAGGTCATACCGCGAAGATGACGCGGACAACAAATCGAGCAACGAATTTTTCGCGAGACACTGCTTTGCCCACGCGCTGAGACTGCAGCACTGCGTGCGATCTGCCAATCTTGATACCGATGAGCGTGCTCACCTTCTCCACTCAATTGAGCGCATTATCGCACTCCATGTTCTGCTCCCAGCTCGTGCGGCCTTTTTCGAGCGTGGAGGATCTGGAATCGATTACTCTAAAGATGAACCTGACTGGAGTTCAGTCAAACCAGTAACAGATACTTTCAGACCGATCATCCGCGAGTTCGCTGTGGCGAAAGAAAGCAAAGCATCCAATGAAGGGTGTGTGCAACCTTGGCGATCAGTTGAGCTTCTCCCCGAGCTCTTTGATAACGCCGTGCGTGCCGTTCCAAGAGATGTTTTCCGACGACAGACACATGAAGCCCCGTGGCTGGAAACTTTGTTCGTCGCTGTTGCAGAGCTGTCATTCTCCACTGCAAAGGAGGAAGACTTTGCGACTTTCTCATCCAAGTTTATTTTAGTGCTGGAGCAGCTCTTGCAGGTAGCGTTCGACCGAAACGTTGGCCTTTCTTTGCATACTATCATGGCACATGCGAACTACACTGGTCTGTTCGAGCCAGGCCTCGAGAAGGTTCAATGGAACGTAACAGCTCTGTTCATTAGTCTTGGTGTTGACGTTTTCCTGCCAAACTCCGGGTTGCGTGATTCCCGCAAGCTCCTTGGCGCATTGTTCGACAAAATCGCATTGCACTGGCGTGAAGCCGGTACCCGAAGCAACAAGGAATACAAAGTGATTAAGGATAAGATCGTGATTCCTCTTTTGCGCGGTTTTGCTGCCGCAAGAGATCTGTCTACTTTCATGGAAGTGTGGCACAACCAGCTCATCGCCATTGAGGAAGCTCGCCAGGATAACAGTAATCTGGCACTTTTCTCGGTCTGGGAGGACGATGATCTTTCGGATGTGTACGCGGAGTTGATGCGGACTTCTCTCACTGAGCCACAGGTTGCCGCTCAATTGGCCACCGCCGCTGAACAGACTAGAGACGATACCGGCAAGGTTGCTGATAACGCTCAATCTTACGCAAAATTGGTCATTGTCGAAGCAAGTTTCCGTGGCCGTGTCCCGCCATTTGCGGATTCCGAGAAGACCTTGTCTCATCTCCTCGAGACTTTGAGCTCTACACTTTCTTCCAAGCAGGCCTTGCACTGGCGATGGCGATTGTGGCGCTTGCTTCGCAACATGTTGGAGAATACTCTGCAGTCAGCCGATACCACACTAGCACACAAAATCATTGGATTGGTTGAAGTCGCCGAAAAAACCATCCATCGCAACCACAAGGACTTGGGCAAGAAGCAGCTTGCTGCGTTGGAGTCTTGGGAATCATATCGTTTCTCAATCGTCGCCATCAGAGCACACGCGAGTGATGCGCACCTGGGTTCCTTCATCAAGACAACCAAGGATGTCACCAACCTGATCACTTCCGTCTCCATGAAAGATGCTAAAAAGTCTATGAAAGCGCCATGGAATGGTCGAACAGACACCGTTCTATCAGAAACTGACCTTGGTCTGGCCTATTTCCTGGCTCTCGTTAGAGTCCCAGAAGTTTGGTCGCTCATTGGCTCTGAGGATCGATCACGACTTTTCCAGCACATTTTGTCCTTGGCAGCTGCTCAGTATCGCTCTTCTTCATTGCCTTTGGAGGCTGTTGCGGAAGAAGCAAGATTCCTTCAAGCTTGGGCCAGCGTCGTGTGCCACGAGTACATGCTCAATGCTCCTTTTATTGTATCCGATCTCTCTCTGCTTCTCAACGAAAGCATTGAGCAAGATTCTTCCAACAGACGACTTCTTATCGAAAGCTTGCAACGGGTTCCAGCTTCGTTGATCACAAAGGGCTTGAGGACCAATATTCTGAACAAGTTGCAAAGTGTTTTGCTCCAGCAAGATAGCTCACCCGAAGTCTTGGTTGGTATCCTGACAATGATGGCCAAATTGGCCGCTATGCCCAAGTGCGAAGCTACACTTACCAGTGACTGGGAACCTATCTGGACCGTTGCCCGTGCAGTGCCATTGGAGGGTACTGAACACGACCTTTTGATCATGAAATCATTCCGAGGTCTGTGGCGTGCAATTTCGGCCAAGCTTTTGGTTCTGTCCGAAAATGATCGGAAGAAGTTGTTTAAGAAACTCTTCAGCAGAGCGTCGAAACAAACTTCCAAGATGAGACAGATCGACCGTGACTCTATGGCCTGCTTCCTGTTGCGATTGACTTTGTCGGAGCTTTGGGTTCACCGCAAGCAACTGCAGAATGCGTTCTCAGAAACAGAACTTAGCGAGTGTCGTCAGAAGGTCTTCGACTTGGTCTTGGCTGATATGAAGTATGTCAAAGACCAGTGCAGGAAGGGCAAGTTGGAGGAGACAATCACTCTTATCAAGACGATCGACGCTCTCGAAGATTTCGAAGATCTGGCCACCAACAACATTGAAGTGGAAAAGTTCTTGTCCAAGATCGAGAACTATATGGAGATGTCTATCGATTCAGGTCCCACGCGTTTGATCCGACGCCGACTTCTTGCCAACAAGGGGCCTGAGAAGAACATTGCTCAGCCAGTCCTGCAGTGCGCTGAGTCTCTCAGCCTTCAATCTCTCTATGACGAGGACCAGCAGCTTTTCATCCGCACTACCACGGAACGATTCCGCTCGATGCCCATGGAAAGAATTACTCAGGCGATCTGCGAGGTTCGCGGCCTTGGCTTGCTTGGTCAAAATGCGGGATACAGGCTGCTTGTCATCTACCTCGCTGTTGCCTCTCTGCCCACTGTGGAAGATAAGGAGAGTGCCACCGCACGAGAGATCTCCCTGCTCTGCACTGCCCTGGCCGAAGCCATCTCGCAGAGTACCAGCATCGACCAGTTCTGCCTCGCATCCGAATGTTTGGACCAACTCCTTCGTAGCCAAACTCGTTGCTTATCCCAGTGCAACATCGACGCCATTCTGGCCGCCATCGCAAGCGCGGCATCCAAGATCGGACCGCAGATTTCTCCCGACTACGCCCCAACCATCTACACGCGCCTGTGTCGCCTCATGGGCGTTGTCCTCAGTCTCCAGCGTCTGAAGGTCGGCGGTCGTTTCCACCTCGTGGTGAACGCCATGCAACGTCTCCTGGGCTGCCTCTTCGCCCGCTCCCGTAAGCGCGGCCGTTCCGCACGCTCGCAGACAACCCTTTCCCAGCCCTTCTGGCTTGCTCCTCTGGAATCCTCCCACGCAACCTACTACACTCGTCTGCTCACCTCACTCTGCGATCCCACTGTCTCAGCGGTCCTTCGTCCCCAAGCCGGTTCATCTCGCGATGCCCTGACCGATCAGACTAAGAAAGCTAAGCGCATCGCTGGTCAGTACCTCCAGTACGTTGTCATGGAATACGCACAGTCCTCGCTTCGCGGGTCATTGTCGCCAGATGTCAAGGCTGCCATCATGCCCGGTCTTTATGCTGCTCTGGATGTCATGTCTCGGGAGTCTATGCGTGCACTGAATGCCGCGTTGGATGTCTCTGGCCGTGCTGTTTTCAAGTCGCTCTATGACGATTACATCAAGTTTGGCAAGTGGAATAAGGCCTGATTGTTTGGTTTGGTTTGCGCATGGTGCCTAGGTATCTTTCATCTGTACACTACCTTTACTACATTTTGTTTAAGAATTATGATATCCCAGGGCGGGCTGGATGGCCAGGTTGATTACAATCTGGATTGTCACACGCGCACGTCACTTTTATTCCAAAGTTCACGCACTTGAAATCGAAAGTCTATGTTGTACTTGATTTTCAGCTTCGGAGAGAACGTGCCACTCGTATCAAAACATGCAATCTAACATTTGAGGCCGTCTAGAGCATAAATTCTAGATAGGGTATCATCGAACATCATAAATCATCCATAATCAGACAGGCAAAAGAGGAGCGGAGAAGCAATCTGCCAGATGTGACAAATCTAGCGGTACGATCAATTAGATCATAGAAGTTTCCAAAGTGCGCGGGCTTAAGCACGGCACAGACATATTGTCCAGAGATGGGTTTTGAGAAGGGTGAGACATGGCGGAGCTTGTTGGCGGTAGATGAGGCGAGTTTCGCAGCTCAGTGGTGTCGGAAACAGGATTTTCGGGCACAGACATGTCCAAAGAGAAGCCGCTGTGGCCGCTATGAGTGAGGCATCCTACACAGCTGCAATCACTACCACACTGACAACTGCCAGTCACGTCGGAACAGGCACTCGGCAGTCCGACTGGGTATTCCAAGGTGTAGTATTCCGATGGGTGCATCAGTTGCTGGTTGATTTGATGATTTGATGATCCCAGCGGAGAAGAGTAGCCACTAGGTAAGGCGGAGTTGGGATCTGAATATCCATTGTAGGGATTGGACTGGAAGCCATGATCCAAATGCGGTGTGCTTTGCACATAATAAGGGAATGCACCCGAAGGCGCTGCACCTTGGAAAGGCGAGGATTGGTAGGGATTGATGGTGTCGGCCCTTCTCTCGTCGCCGTTGAGTGTAATCATCGCACCCATCTCTTGTACATGCTTTCGTGTTGTAGTGTTGAAGGGGTGAGCTGCACATCCCAAACATTGACAATCTTCTCCACAGCTACAATCGTGGCAGGGGTCACCACCCGGGGCAGCGGCAAATGAAGATTGAGGCTGGTTGAGCATTAAAGAATTCATAGGAGGCTGAGTGATGCCAAGGCCATTCATTGAGTTATGATAGGCCATGCTTGTTGGGGGTGGGGTCACGCCGAGGGACATCCCATTGTGAGACATTGATGGTTGAGAGTGTGGCGGCAACATTTGCATATACCCGTTTTGAGAGAATGGTTGCTGGGGTTGCGCTTGACCCATGGCAGGGTGCATGTAGCTTCCATGCGGAACGGGTGTCAGGTTCTGCCAAGAAGCCATCTGTGGATTGCTATATTGCATGTAAGATTGATCATTCCACGCGGGAGGTTGTTGGAAGCTCTGCTTGTTGGGTTCTTGGTGCTCGGGCTGGCTTGCTGCGGCGGGACGGGAGCCACAACAAGAACCTCCATTTTGAACTGGCTGCGGGGTCTTTGCCGTGGCCGGCGCGGGAGTTGGAGAATCTGCCTTGGGCTTTTGAGCGCAGCAACTCGATACCGGAGGTGATGGGCTTTGTTTGGCGGGATCTTGCGGGGATGGTGCTTGGCCGTTGTTCAAAGACGAAGGTGTAGTCAAATCATCTAAATCTGGTTGCGAAGGACGATTCGACATGAAGCCTGTTGCTCCATCCTCGAATTTGAGATTATGTGGCATGTTGTCTAATGCCCTTGCAATATTCTGGGGTGCTGCTTGCATAGTGCTCTGTCTCCTCCCAGACTTTTGGACTTTGCCAGGAGCTGGTGACGACGTCGAAGGGACGGAAGACGTCGGAGATTGTGTTGTTTCATTGCCATCCATGGGAACTTCATAAAGTGGCCGACACAAGCAAGACGAGCCTGGGACAAGCCCGTTAGCACAGAGGAACGATGTGTATGAATAGCCGGCAGCAAGCTCATACCTTTGGGAATGCGAACCATCACAGCATATGTCTTCTGACAGCTACATGTTCCTTTCGGGTGAGGACATTTCGCAAGAGGGCGCCCGGCCTTTGGGACCTTCATCATGAGTCTATCGAAGTGTTGACATTTCGATGACCGATGCCCTCGAATGCAGGGTTCGCTGCAACTAGTTAGACTGGCTACGTTGGAAATCGAGCAGGTGTTGTCATACCAGGACCACTTAGCGCCTTCTTCGTCGAGAGGCATATTTGCGAAACGGTATGTATGGTTCGGTCGAGTTTATGAGCTGCAAAATGAATTCGAGACGTCGCATCCAAGAATATTTGCCTCGGTACCCGGCGCATGCAATTTGCCTTTCCCAATAAGATCCAACGCCTCGTGTTCAACGGCGACCTAAGCCATATGCATGTGGTCGAAGTCAGAAAATGATGATCAGAGTGGAGTCGAGACGGAACGAAGTGGAGGTTCAACGTTTGCGCGGGAGGACCGGAAAAAAGGCCGATTTGGCGATGGGAAGTCCGTTACAGTGGCAGCGAGTAGTACCAGTCCATGCGATCTATCACACGAAGCCTGAAATCTGCATAGAGTCCAGAGGGAAAAGACAAAGGTGCGGGGAGATCGGTACCTGGGCCCATTAGGTAAGTCAGGCAATGACTTCCTGTTTGGGCTTGGCGTCTTTTCGGGGATTGTTTCGATGACGAACTTCTCCTTCTCGACCATATCTGCACAATGTCTGACACTCCGGGGAAGGGTTTCTTTACCGTCCCTGCTCCAATTAAGCGCCTTTTTGACAAATTCCCATTGACCACCTATCCCGCAAACGAGATCCCTCAGCGCTCCCAGTCCAATGACACCGCCAACCAGCTATTTGTCTTTACCAATGCGCGTGGAGCACGACAGGGCCGACCCTCCTTCAACCCTCAATGTCTGAAGTGGCAGGTGTGTTCTTCGTTGTAGAAAGTCGCGCATAGCAACGTCTGTCAGAATTATGCTAATTGACTCGGTCTAGGCATACTTGAAGTTCGTCGGAATCGACTTCGAGGTCACCTCCTCTAACAATCACGCATCTCCCACTGGCGCCCTGCCCTTCCTCATTCCCTCCCTTCCTACAGATGTCTCCAACCCAATCCCGTCGCACAGTCTCCAAAAATGGGCTATTGAGCAAGTCCACTGCGAGGAGGAACAACAACTGAATCTGCGTTTCGAAGTGTACGCCTCGCTTCTGGACCACCGGATACGTAATGCTTGGGTAAGCTGGACGCCATGACTATCAATCGGTGCGGAAATGAACTCTACTGACACATTCAGCTATACATGCTCTACCTTGATAGCGAGAACTTTGACGCCGTTGCGCGCCGACTTTACGTGAACCCCGCAACATCGAATGCGCTTGTCCGCGCCACTCTCAGTCACCAACTCCAACAGGCTGCTCGCGACGAACTTCTAAAGACTTCCCGATATATTGATGCCGCCGACCTAGAGGGCGATGCGGGTGGCGCATTCGAGGCGCTATCCACCCTGCTCGGCGAAGACGAGCACTTCTTCGGTCGACCAAACCCTGGCCTTTTCGACGCCAGCGTTTTCGCATACACACAACTGATCCTGGACGACTCCATGGGTTGGAAGCGAAACCGACTGGGACAATTGCTCAAAGAGCATCCCAACCTTGTACAACACCGTGACAGACTACTCAAGTTCTTCTGAATGTATAACAGCGACCTGGTATCACAATGATCCTGAAAATTAATATCTCCTCTGGCTGAATTCTACTCTTGTATTCATTATTTCTTGCCGGATGTCTCTTGTCACTCGCTCGCCTTTCTGAAGCAAATCCCGAACCAAACCTTGACCCCTACCCATTTCCCTGCCCGGGCGCCTAGCACATGCTTTAATTCCTCGTCAACGCCTCTAATGATCACCCCTTTTTCGCAGTTGCTAGTCACGTCGTTTTCGTCAATATTTGCTACCGAAAATCCTGCCTCTTGGGCTGCCTTCAAGACATCGGGAATAGCGTGGCAATAACTTGTAGGCCGAATCTTAACTCCGCTCTCTGGATCAGTGAATCCAGCTTGGCTCTGCATCCCCATCTCTTCATGCATATTCGTCACCAGGAGATACGCGCCAGGTCTCATTATCATCGAAGCAACCGCAAAAAACTGTGCCAATGGGATGTGCTCTAGCACAAGCGTGCTTATCACACCCGAAGCTCCTGCACCAATTGACGGCGGCAGCTGTGATGACGACGCAGTCTGCAGTATATCCAGAATGTCCAGTGAAACGGGCTGGGGGCTTGTTTGCTTTGTTGCGTGTTCTTTCAACGCAGTCCGCGCCACATCGAGCATACCAGGTGATGCATCGAGCCCAATGAGATTGAAGGTATCATTCTCCCTGGCGGACAGGGCGTTAAGTAGTTGAACGGTATTCCGACCTGTGCCACAACCCAAGTCTATGATGCTTGGTCTGGCAGCTGTGGTCTCAACCTTGTCTTGGAGAGTGGACACGCGATCGAGGAAGTGGGGAAGCAGTGAGCGCATCTCAATCGTGTCAAGCCGCTGAAGGAAATTCCCGTCTGTGTCGTAGACCTGTTGGTCGTTAGTCTCATCGATTCCTTCATTTATGAATTTTTCGCTGGTAACAATTGTTCCCGGATAGAGCTGTACACACCTCTGCCCATTTATTGTATGCTTCCACCGTATCCACGTATTGAGTTGGCTGTGAGTTTTTAGATGGCTCGGCCGCCAACATATCTTGAATTGTGGTCATAGTGCACAGGTGCTCAGGTGATGTTGAAGTCTAGCGACACAGTTAGAACGAAAGGGGCTCGTTCAATTTATACAGCATTAGAACTTGCACTGGGTCTAGGCTTGGATCTTTCCGCTCCATGTAAAGGTTTGGCCTGACTCATAACCAGCTCCAGGCTGTACCTCGGCTCCGCCCGCCGGGCAAGAATTATTTTTTTTTACATGCAGACCCGGTTGGCTTTACTAACATATACTACATCCCAGAGTAACCTTGAAGTTTGTCATTCATATTCGTAGACCGGTGAAAGGTTCAGCTTTGAGTATACAGAGACATTTCCGAGTCTCTCTTCTTTCCCCCGCCAGTCAAAAAGGAACCTGGATGGCATATCGCCAAAACAATTCCCGTCAAGGCCATAAGACATGCGTCAAAGATATAAAGAAGATACTCTTTCCGCATAATGAACCCATCATTACCTTGGACAAACTCCGCGACACGGAAGATAGAACGCACAAGAATAAGCAAACAGGCGATATAGAGAGCCCACATGACAGATTCCCAGGTCATTTTGGTTCTCACGCTCTGAGATCTCGTTCTGGGGGGCAGGTTGCTGTATCCTGTTCGTTTCTTCACACGCCAGTGGAAGACTGCCGACACAATCACGAAGAATCCAAAGAACAGAAGCTGTATAGCTAGGCCACCAATGACTATATTTTCGCCAATATTCATTGCAGACAGAGTTCCGGCAGCCATGTAGCCTCCACCTATTCATGATTAACATCTGATCGGGGCAAGATAAATGTGGGGTTATGATGCATACCTCCGCACTGAAGGAGAAAGGATATCACATCGCCCACGACAAACACCTTTGTCAAAAACTTGATTGGTACCAGAGACATCTCTTCGGCTTCAAGCTTGACAATGATCCTGCCGAGTGTCATATAGATCGAAGCGGCGAAAAGTGGAGGGGCCACGAGAATCAACATGGTTTGAACGATATACGGGCCGAGCGCTTTCGTATCAAAATGAGAGAAGATGCGAGCAAAGTACCCAGCGCATTCAACTAAAGAGACAAACACTATTGTTAGCGGTCTTGTTTTCGTGAACAATGGTGATCCCAGTGACCTTGGGAGTATTCTTACGGAGAAGGCCGATTAAAAACGGAACGAAGAAATATGAGCGGTGCTTGATCAAACGGATCAGATGCCAAATTGAAAGCCCTATAAAGACCACGCCGAAAATCGCTGCTGCCGGAATTGAAGGAGTGTAGCGATAGAGAGCGAAGTCAACGCCGCCGCCAGCAGGGTCGCTCATCTTGAATAAGGATAGGGTTCAGGGAACGAGATGGATTTAACAAGATCTGTGATTTATTCAACTAGCATAGAGAGACTTCGGGACTGTTATATACACATTTGATCTGTCGAGTCCATGGAACCCCCGAACAGAGTCTTTGAAAGATCTTAGTACGGAGTACGAAAATGCGAAGATACGGGAATACGAGAAGACGAAAATGTGGGGATTCGCTCCAACGCACGTAGTAACCAGACAATCTCGAGAGCTCTCTCTCCTCTCTTCTTCTACCTTTTGTTTTTGTCTCTCGATACTTTACTCGACCGCTATGCCGTAATGGTTTGTAAGAGTGCACCAAAAAGACCATTCCAGTGGCGATAGGAAAGAGACAGAGAAATATAGCAGGAGGAAAAGGAAGTGCGGGAGAATCCAAGAATTCGAAAATACGAAAATACGATCTCGGGAGAATACGAAGTATAATTCTGGGCTCCACTACAATGTGGATCCGCGCATACAGTCTTAAGATGCTTTCAATGAAAATTCCACAACTAGAGACTTTCGTTTGATGGTTTGTAGCTTGTTAATATTGTTCTGCCTGGAAATCTCACCAATAACCTTACAAGCTTTGACTTTTCAAGGTTGGGATCCACGCTTGCCTGGAGCTATCATCGGCACGAAATCTAGTTTGCTATAAATAAAACCCTAGGTAGGTCCACGCACAGGCTACCTGCCCAGGTAGCTAGGATAAAATCTTGTAGATTGCTAACAATAGACGGCATGGGAATATATAGCATATTGACTCCTGTAACCTTGGATCCTTGGCAGAACAGTGTATCTCCAGCTTTGGAGGACTTGCAAGTGAATAGTGAAGGTCTGGGCAATTCCATGTGCAACAAGCCCATTTCCCCAACCTCGGGATTCGACTTCTGTTCACCTCATCAAATCTACATTCCCCTGACACCGAGTCACATAATCCCCGGCTGATGCCCTGCACTGTAGCTAGCTGGGTTAAAAAAGGAATAAATAGGTTTTTTTATAGGGTGGTGGCATATGCCAGATTAAGCGGCGTCCGCTCATCGCAAAATTGCTGCCTTGAAACCTTGAACGATTCTCATTTTGCAATGTTGTAAATAAAGAAACGAGCTCGACGCTCGAGAGCCCGATTCACTCAGGCTGATCAAGTGGTTTTTACTAAATCGGAAAAATTAGGGTGCCTAAGGCGTAAAGTTGATGCCTCAGGCCAATTAGCCAATCCACCAATCATACATTCTCAACTTTCTGTCCCATGCACTCTCTTCTTACTCAACAATCAGCAAGCAACCCAAGCATGCGATTGGGCGATGTCGCACGATCCATCACAGAGCCCAGGTGGCGCTTCAGCCCCTAGTGCCAACCCATCTATTCGGCCCAGGAACCGAATTAGCCACACCAAGTCGCGGGGCGGCTGCTACACATGCAAGCGGAGACGAATAAAGGTACACTCATTACTTTGAGATGAAGCCGCTTCTACTAATCATCCGGTCTTCAGTGTGATGAGCAAAAGCCAGTGTGTGGCAGTTGCTCTGTTCGAGGTGGTGAATGTATCTTCCCAGACCCAGGGAGTACGAAGAACAAACCCAGGCGCCCGGCTTCTCATAATCTTAATGCGACGACACCAAGCTCAGATCCAGGCCAATGTGATCTACCAATCCAAAGAGGTGGTCAATATGCTGGTATCAGCCCTCTGTCTTTCAATCTCGGCCCCGCCGGAGCATCAAATGACGAAGGCCGACCCGATGGTCACCTCAACATGACCGACCTGAATTTACTGCAGCACTTCATTCTGCATACGTCAAAAAAGATGACATTAAATCCCGCCAAAACATTGGTGTGGGAACGAGTTTTCCCGGAGATAGCCGGCGCAAACGAGTTCTTGATGCATCTGCTTTTGGCATTGGCTGGCCTGGATATCCTCACCGAACAGTCACACGATTCCTCAAACTCCATTGAACAACGAACCTCACCTGACCATCTTTCCAAGAGTCTACAGTTGGACAGATTGAGGGTAGTGGTGGAGCACCACCAACTAGGTCTCAAAGGCCTCAAGGAAAAGCTTTGGTCGGTCAATGAATCCAATGCCGAAATATTAATGACCGGATCAATGCTGATCGTCGGATTTGCATTTGCATCTCTTCGATTCGGAGACACGAATTTCCCACAACCGTCGTCTAGCTCGCCCGGGAGTTTAGATCTGTCAAATGCCGGTAAACCGCAAACGCATTGGCTCCGTCTCGTGGGCGGCGTTGCGTCTATCACACGAAACCACTGGATGACAGTAAAAACAGGTCGATGCAGGGCTCTGTTAAATTTCGGAAATTCCCACGAAGACTGGAAGCTTTGTCGGTCTGAACTAGATGGGACTGTGCCGATGGAACTAGGCGCAAAAATTTCGAAATTCGCATCTGGAGGCGGCAAGGCAGTCTCTGATCTGCGAACGCTAATACATGCTCTTATAGCATCCGTGGAGCAAACATTTCCTAACTCTGAGCAGAGTCACACTCTGAAGGAGCAGCTCCATGCGCTTACTATCTTTGAAGAAACGTACATGCGTGTGCTATATGCACTTCGACTCCAGAGATTCGAATCACGACCCTCGTCAAATATTGATGTCCAGGCGGAGATCGAAGAGGCCGCTGTCACCTCTTGGCCGAGTTTTATTTCACAGGGATTCATCTCCTCGTTGGAATTCCATGGACATTTCGGGGTGATAGAAGGCGTTTCATTCACGATTCTTGCTCACCTTTATCTGACTCTCGCTATCTTGAAGGACACATGGTATCTGGGGGCAACATTTGATGCAGAAATCGGAAAGATTAACACATTGATTTCTGGGCTGAGAGATGAGAGATTAGTGAGGCTGATGGAATGGCCGATGGCAGTGGCTCAAACCCCATGACTCGTGCGACCCTAAGCACAAAGAAATAATTCACTTCCTTTGTTTAATTGAATGCGTGATACCGCCTCCTCGCTCGAGCGTTTATCCCAACCTTGGAAGTTTGGACATCTAGCCGGACCACACATCTTAAAGCCACTCAAATACCCACATATCATCCAAGGTCCTACCAAAGCGGGTACGAACAAATATAACAGGCACCTAATCAGGACCTGATTGATGAACACCTGACTTGCAACTGCAAGTGGATGCAACATACTACGTTGTTTTTTTACGCTGGCTTACAACGCAAGTTTTTGGAAAATGTTTCGTCATTATCAGATATATGGCATTTTGGAATAGTCACAGAGAAGAATCGTTCACAATCATGCCGCCATTAAAGAGACAAGAGAAATGACTGGGTTAAAAAAAAAGAGCCCAAGTGGGGCATAATGGAGAAAAACCCCAAGACTGGAGTAAAGAGAGCACCAAGACAGGCCAAAACGAGGGACATCAGTACAGGGAATCACATGAAAGCCGTACCGGACGGAACATAAGTCAAAGGCTCAAAGGAACAGAATGATAAAAAAAAGAGGCTGAGAAAAGAAGAAGAAGAAAAAAGAAGAGTAGAAAAAAGAAGAGTGGAAAAAGAATCCGAATGAGTCGCACCGAGCATCGAAAACATTTGAATATGGTCATGATGCAGTGAATCAATCATCGCCAATCGAGTCATTTAGTAAACCGTTGCTCCGAACGGAGCTGTCTCCTTGAGGTCCTCGACCAGATCCTCGACGTTATTCAAATATCTCCCCAGAAGAGCCTGCTTCTCGTCGGTTGTACGGGTATCGCGACTCATCTTGCTAGCCGCATTAGCCGCAGCATGAGCACTGCGCGAGAAAGGCGCGTTGGACAATTTGCTAGGGCTGCGCTGCAGACCCGGCGGGGAGGCAGGTGCTTGAGTGGCTGTTTCAGGCATGAGGTAGAAATATAAGAATTCGACGAGCTTGAGCTTGACTTCGCGGGATGTGGCGCGTTGTTTGAACAGCGATGTGACTGTGAGCAGGCCGTCTAGATCTTCGAATGTACGGGTGTTGGCCGGACAGTCCAAAAGAGCGGTGACGAGTGTGAGGAGGGTAGCGGACTGCACGGCAGGACAGTTTATTGGGTCGAGGAGGTCGAGGAGAAGGTTCATGTAGATTTCGCGGGCGAAAAGGCTTCGTGAGCCGGGATGTAAGAGGAGAGCACCTTGTATCAGGTCGAGGGTGCAGACTATCAGCATGTCGTTTGTGCCGTTGCTGCCTCGGCCGAGCAGGTGTTCGAGACATGATACTAGGCGCATTGCGACTGGGGACTGTTAGTAGGGTCGGTTGGATTGGAAAGATCAAAGACATACTGTTCCATTGGAAGCTCTCCTGGAGCTTAGAGAACTCTCGGAAGGCGGGATCATCTCGCAATTCTGATAGTGCTTTTGGGACAGGCTGAGGGATATCCGGGGACATTCGGGGTTTCCGTCGGTCATTGACGGGTTTTGATTTGGAGAGACATATCTGGGCGAGTAGGCCTTCGACCTGGCGCAAACCTTTCCGGACCTTACTAGGCTCGTAAGAGGAGAGGTAATCAAAGGAATGAGCTAGTAGAGCCTCCATTGATGGATCAGAAGTGGAGAGAGAGGTTTGAAACAGAAGTGAGGTGTTCCCCAGCCTACAAAAGAAAAAAAAGGCTCGGGCTCATACTCTTATAATGAAAAAAACACAAAAAAACCAAGAAAGTGGAGGTGGTCCGTGATTGGGGCTGATGTCAGTTGGGTCAAGTTGGGGGGTCCGAAGTAAATAAAGCGTCTATAAAGGGTTATCCAGCGCATAAAGCCCCGTTGCCCCCAGCAACCCTGCAACAACCAAGGAACTCATCACGCACTTGCGGTTCTTAGCTGTTTAGATCGACCCCCATGGCGTCAGTCAAAGAGGTTAACGTTAATTTTAGTCTGGTCAATCCGACCTAATCTAGTGTCGGGCGGAAATCTGGACCGAGTATATAGATGACTCTTTTTCAGCTTCGGATATCCCCGTTGCTAGGCATATCTACGGGACATTTGAATTTTTATCACTTCGCTTAAATCTATCACCTGGTCAATGTTTGCTCCCTTGTGTGCCTTGCCGTTGATTTTTTTTTATTTTTCTGTACACGTGTATGTCTTTTTTTTTCTGATATATCACCTAAATAAATATGACTAGTCACATGGATCGACTTTGCAGGACAATGGCCTTGCAGCCTGACAGGCTAGTTCGGGTTTTCTTCTGGATTAGTAATATCTTCAAGACCGGAGGCTGAAGTACGGAGCAACGACGGAGTACTCAGTGCAGCGGACAAAGTAAATCGCTACCAAATCGACGGGTCTTGGACAGAGTAGGAAGGAGTCCGCCTTGTTGGGCCCGATCTCCCTGGTCCCGTGACAAGGGCCTCGGCCTGGAGATGGTTGATGTCATGGGGTCTCCGCCCCTCACTTAGCCCCTCCAACAACAATGAACTCCCCTCCAACTGCTACCCCCTGCACAAGCCCCCCGACGGGCGGGTTCGCTCTGCGTCGGAAACCGACAAACGAGGAAACAAAGACCAGACACCACCGAAACAGATCTAGCGTCGATGGCACAAAATACAAAGATGGGACCTGGTCATCGGAAAACGAGAAGATCTTGATAGCTCCCTACGAATATATGCACCAGCACCCTGGAAAGGACATTCGTCGCCAGCTCATCCATGCTTTCAACGCGTGGCTCCAGGTGCCACCCGAAAGCTTAGCTGTCATTACCAACGTGGTCACGTTGCTACATACATCTTCCCTTTTGTATGTACCTGTCTCCATTTCCCCCTCTCCGTTCTCCCCTGCCTCCTCTAGATCGTGTCTAGATACTGATTGAATGAATAGAATCGATGATGTGGAAGACAACTCTGTGCTCCGTCGCGGGATCCCCGTGGCGCATAACATCTTCGGCACCGCCCAAACGATCAACTCCGCGAACTATGTCTACTTCCTCGCCCTCCAAGAAGTGCAGCAGCTCAAGAACCCAGCCGCGACAGATATTTACATCAAAGAGATGCTCAATCTCCACCGCGGCCAAGGAATGGATCTGTTTTGGCGTGACACCCTGACCTGCCCGACCGAAGATGAATACCTCGAAATGGTGGGCAACAAGACGGGCGGACTCTTCCGTCTGGCCGTCAAACTCATGCAGGCCGAAAGCACCACTGGAAAAGACTGCGTGGTTTTAGTCAATGTCATGGGCCTCATATTTCAGATCTGCGACGACTACCTGAATCTCTCGAACACGACATATACGCAGAATAAGGGGCTGTGTGAGGACTTGACGGAAGGAAAATTCTCGTACCCTATTATTCATAGCATACGCGCCAATCCGTCGAATCATCAGCTGCTCAATATCCTCAAGCAGAAGACGAAAGACGACGAGGTTAAGCGGTATGCTGTGCAATATATGGAGAGTACGGGGAGCTTTGCGCACACACAGGATGTTGTGAAGCGTCTGCGCGATCAGGCGTTCTCACTGATTGATGCGATCGATGCTTCGCCGAGTGCCAGTGGTTCCACCGAGGGCAATGGTGCAATGGTGCGTGCCATCGTGGAGAAGATCGTGGAGACGACTCTTACGGACCCTTCGCGCTAGCCAGATCTCAGGGCTGTACGGATTATCTTTGGCACATATATTCAGTGTATATTTCCTGTTTTGCTGCGAGCTTGGCTTTGTGCATATGTTACTATGAAAGCTTACGACGATATGATTCATGTGATGAAATACTGACGGGGAACCTCGGAACACTGTCCAGATCTCCGGATTTAACAAGATTGGAATTGTGGTATTATTAAATGGCAGTTTCATTAGGACCATTGTCACTTTCATGTAGGGGGGTCCACGGGTATATCCAAAATCCCTGCTATCATGAGTCGTGTCTAGGCATGGCCCAGATCTAAGTGGAAACGAGAAACCAAAGCGCAAAACTCCAAAAGGGGCCGCAGCGCACAAATGCGTCTATATATGCTCAACAACCAGATATACAAGTCTGAACTTACATGACCACACAGCAAGCCTTCTCCAGCTTGCGCAGAACCTTGGGCAGCATCTTCTTGGCAAACTCCTCGATCTCGTCGGGCTGTTGGTGCTGCTGTCCTTGGTGTTGGCCCTGGTGGCCCTGGTATCCCTGTTGCTGGCCGGGATATCCACCGTGGCCCTGCTGAGGTGCGTGGTGACCGCTCGAGGGAGGCATGACAGCCTCACCACCGGTGAGGTTCACGTAGATGCGACCGGCGTTGTCCTCGGTGGCATACTGCAGACCAAGTTCCTGGCACACCTGTTCGACACGAGGCTTGATTTTCTGAATGTGGTTGGCGGAGTGGTTTCCCTTGCCGACGATACTGCGAGAAGAGTTTGTGTAAGCTCGATTCAGGCGCACGCACAACGTTCTTGCCCCTGTGCCAGAGTTCTTTGCGTAACTTACACATGCAGATGGTTCTGTCCATGCGATTTGGCATACTTGATGCGCTCTTCGAGGATCTCCTCCGCCTCCTCAACGAATTGACCGTGCAAATCGATCGTATCGGCCGCAACACGTCCATTGGAGTTGTTCTCCCGGAAGATGAACTCGGAAGCCTGCTTATTGTACTCTTCCATCTTGCGACCGTGGGCCTTTCCCTCCTCGGAGAGCTGCTTGGCGCCGGCGCCATCGCCGTTCGAGTAGGCATCCTTCGACTAAAGGGTGTCAGTCCAGTCCAATCCCACCCCGATTGCAATTGCGACTGCAATCAGAGACATTGTGGTGTCGCATACCCGTCCAAAACATTGTCCGCGCTTGGAGGCTTCCTGGCGGGCGAGGTCGCGGAGCCGATCGTACTCCGCCTCGGCGTCGCTGCTGTTATCGTGGTTGAAGGCTGTGATATTATTAGCGCTTGTAAGAGGATGAAGATCGCTATAATTACCCCGAGGGCCCATGTGGGACATTTCGTGCGACATGGCTGCTCAATTACCCTGAATGTGATAAGGGAAGAAGGGAAATCTCCAAAAGTGGGGACTGAAAGGCCCGAAAAATCAGAAATCCAGATCGATCGCTTTGTCCTTGGTACCGTCCAGCATGACCTACCGCCTTCATCACCGCTTTGCAGATAAGCATGTTGTTTGTATGGAATCTCTCGATTTACCTCTATGCCGATGCTGCAAGATTCATGTGTTCAGCAAGAAATGTCTCTCACTGCATGTCTGGAGCTTCATCTTCGAGGTGAGTGTAACAAAGATCTTGGCGATACATTGAGTAAGGATGGGATTTGCTGTGGTGCAATCACAGATGTGGAAGAGAGCTTACTCCCCCCTACTCCGTTCCGTACGGAGTACAGAGTGCGATGAAGAATCTAGCCTGCAAGCAATGAGCAAGCAAACGAGTATTAAAAGTGGACCGTCTTTCAACTACCGTGTCCGGGGTCTCGGGTCGCTCGCACCCTAGTCCACCCTACCTACTCCGTAAGCATGCAGGATCTGATCTCGCCTCGATCGCCCGGTTCGGTATATTACGGGTGTTGAGGGGGCTCCCTGTATTGGAATTGGGACTTGAAGACCTGACGGTTAAATAAGATGTATGGAGTAGCCCTGGAGGTCGTTTCCGATTACATCTCCACTGAGGTCAAATCTGGTTTACTGGCGATGGCGTGAGCTTCTTGATCAAGTGTGCAAGATACTGCCATTTACGTTCTACGATGAACCAAGTGTTACCAACCAATATGAGAGAAAAAGAATTGTCGGGAGAGATGGTACATGGAGTCTGAAGTCAGAAAATTACGTCTGCCCAGGAACATTTTATTCTGCCGTAAATTCGGGCGTTCCAAGGGTATGCGCATGAGGCGCCTTATAGATCTGTGGGTTTCCCGATCGCCGGAACCACGGACGGGTCATTGTTGTCTTCTATCCCGTACCGTATAAGACAATGTATACTTCATTCCAACAAGGCCATTGTCAGGATCAGAAATGGGAAAATGCTTCGTACAGCAAGTAACATGAAAAAAATACTGGAGGGCTTATAAAGATGTGGATAAACTGGAGATGATCGACACAGTTAGTCAGGAACAAAAAGCAGGTACAATACCCAATATTGGTAACCGATGTGTACTGACAGCTCACCACATTGTGACTTTGTAAACTCCGTAATGCCACCCTGACTCGACGCTGACAATGAACAGAGCCTTCAGAAAACGCAACACGTGGAAATTTTCACCCGAATTCAGGGCTCCCACACAGGCTAGAGCCGCGGGCCTCAATAGTGTCGCGCTATCGCCACGAGGCAGTGGGGACAAAAATCAACCAAAAGCATAAGAAAACGGCTAAATTCGCTAGCCAGTGGGTCGACCAGTATAATTTCAGGAGATAACCTTCAGATGGGAAATTCCCCTAGGTTTTTACCTTTCCTATATTTCCAGTTTTGACGATTGCTGACGGAATCTCCTTTTCAACCCTGACACGGTACACTGGGTGCGCAGGATGAGATGCGACAGTCAGTGTCGGACTATGGCCGTGTGGCTCAGGATCCACTGTAACGGGTCCATGGGCGCGAGTGTCGCATAATGTAACTCTCGGGACTTCCGTGCACAAAGCATGTACTCCGTACGGAGTATTTAGTTAGTAGATCAAAGACATCCGTAGACTGAGAATCTTGTAACTGAACAGGGATTCGTGGGCTGAGTTGGTTGACTGCTTGGTCTGATTGGTCTCACGGGGTTGGGACTAGAATCAAACCTGGAACCTTCAGCTTTGTTTCCTTCAGCCCGAAACTGAAACCTGAGACGAAGATGAAGTCAGACCTTCTGGAACGACAACGATGTGGGGGGTTAGAAACATGGCCTACTGCACATGCATTACTCCGTACAGGGTACACTGTACCAGTGGACGCGGACGGAGTACATCAAGAGTGATAAACATCTCCGTCTCCACCATGCTATTGCACTGTAGCTGTCTTTCGTGCTTGTACGGAGTACAAGTTAAGCGGAATGGATTACAATTGGGGGCTTCATTCTTTGTATTTTGATATTGCTGCATTAGTCTCGCTCTCCACACGATCTGCACGCCTCCAGAAGTCCACCGAGATTACCTTTACAAATTTGTACAAAAGTACTGACAGACATGAATAACGAGAAAGCTATTTATATACAGGTAGGTGTTGTAGATTAGGAGAACTGTGTCAGAATCTCTCCAGCGTCAGGATGCCAGTGAGTAGAGAAGTCCAGTTGGTACAGCGTGCAACAAATAAATTACCCAAACCAACGCGATACCAGCGCAAAAGCAAAAGGGGCTGCTTAGTCCTCGTCTATCATCCCCACACCGCCCAATCAGATTTACTCATCGCTGGACTGGTAATGGCCTGTAATTCAGTCTGTAATTAAAACATTGCATCAGTTCGGTACCCGGGCGGTACCCCTAATCACTGCCATTCTTAGTGGTGTCGCGCGGTATTGCGCTGGTATCCCCTTTCTGCTGCTGAAACTTTCCCAATTTCCCCCTCAGTCTTGCCCCTTACCTGTGATCCTTTGTGCTCTATCACCCCTTCTCTTTCTCTCTCTCTCTCTCCAGATTGGATTCCATTTGAATTCTTCTGATCCTTCCTTTCTTTTTGTTTTCATTTATACCCTTCAGACGTGATTGTCGACCGTTCATTCTTCCGAGTAAGTCGACTCCTTTTTTTTTCCATTGAGAGCTGCAGGTCACTTTGAGGGCCCATCTATCTGGTACATTGAATTTGCTTCCGACTCCTTGCGTCGGCAGGCTTACACCAATTCTGAAACGCTGTCTGCCTCTGTCCAGCGCAGCTTGTACCACCAATGCAACGCCCCCTCGAGCCCATCAATCCGATCTTTCGGATGAAATCATTTTGAGCTTGCTGACTGTTGATTCGTAATAGCCCCTATCACGGAACACTGATTTCTTTGCGATTACACCTTTTCACCTTCACACCGTTCACCGCGATCACTTCATACCGCCATCATGGGTTGCGGAATGAGTACCGAGGATAAGGAGGGGAAGGCGCGGAACGAGGAGATTGAGAACCAGCTCAAGCGCGACAAGATGATGCAACGCAACGAGATCAAGATGCTGCTTCTCGGTATGATCGGTCGACCCCTGAGCTGTGGACGGATGGCTGACATCGGATATAGGAGCCGGAGAGTCGGGCAAGTCCACCATTTTGAAGCAGATGAAGCTCATCCACGAGGGTGGCTACTCTCGTGACGAGCGCGAGTCTTTCAAGGAAATCATTTACAGCAACACTGTTCAGTCCATGCGGGTCATTCTCGAGGCTATGGAGTCGCTCGAGCTTCCTTTGGAGGATGCGCGCAACGAATACCACGTGCAGACCATTTTCATGCAGCCTGCTCAGATTGAGGGTGACAGCATCCCCCCTGAGGTCGGCAACGCCATTGGCGCACTCTGGCGCGACACCGGTGTTCAGGAGTGCTTCAAGCGCTCGCGCGAATACCAGCTGAACGACTCTGCCAAATAGTAAGTATTCATGAGTGTAGCGCAACAACATGCAACTGACCAATCCCCCTTTTAGCTACTTCGACTCCATTGAGCGCATCGCCCAGCCCGACTACCTCCCCACCGACCAGGATGTCCTCCGCTCCCGTGTCAAGACCACCGGTATCACCGAGACCACATTCATCATTGGCGATCTGACATACCGCATGTTCGACGTCGGTGGTCAACGATCTGAGCGTAAGAAGTGGATTCACTGCTTCGAGAACGTCACCACCATTTTGTTCCTTGTCGCCATCTCCGAGTACGACCAGTTGCTCTTCGAAGACGAGACCGTGAACCGTATGCAAGAAGCCCTGACTCTGTTCGACTCCATCTGCAACTCTCGCTGGTTCGTCAAGACCTCGATCATTCTGTTCCTCAACAAGATCGACCGTTTCAAGGAGAAGCTTCCCGTCAGCCCCATGAAGAACTACTTCCCCGACTACGAGGGTGGTGCCGACTACGCCGCGGCTTGCGACTACATTCTCAACCGTTTCGTCTCTCTCAACCAGGCCGAGCAAAAGCAGATCTACACTCACTTCACATGTGCCACCGACACAACGCAAATTCGCTTCGTCATGGCCGCTGTGAACGGTAAGCAGAACCACCTCCATTTTTCCGCAGAATTCTATACTGACTTGTCCCAGATATCATCATCCAAGAGAACCTCCGTCTCTGTGGTTTGATTTAATGAGACTATCGTTCCGGTGACGAAGAGTGTTGAATCTAGATTGCATGTTTTACTAACTGGGGCTGATCGGATCCGGTCAAAAAAAGCCTCGTTTCGAGATCCCGGCGTTGGCTTCATTTTGCGTTGGCTTACTATTTCTCTTCTTTCTCCTTCTATTCTCCATTTCTTAACCCTCGCCTTCCACCCACTGTTATAATTTCCCCCGTGTGACACGATCTCTAGCCGGTTTTTGTGTTTTCCTTTGTCGCCCCTGATATCCACGACAGAAACAGAGTGTTTTCGCGGTGTTCCACGCTCAAAAAGCAGTGGTTGATCTCTTCTCTCTTTTCTTATTTTCCTTTTGCTGTTCCACACTTTTTTTTGACCCATCTGATTTGAATGCTGGATATCCTATCATCTCTTTCCCTTTTCTTGTTTCTATTGTATGTAACCATACCGTCTCCCCCATCATTTTCCTACGTCTCGCGTCCGTTGGGAGCTTCGCGCGTCCTATCTGGGCATTGGATACGGGGAAATGGCAGGATCCGCGGATTTTCATGTCTCCTTCTCATGTGTCATGCCAGGTCGGTTGTTGGGTTATTCTCAGAGTTCAAGAATTGAATCCAGGGTTCTGACTCTTAATCTGTTTACCTCGGTGTCTATTTTCTCTTGCTCATGAACGTACATTTGTAAATAACAGCACATAATTCACATCGTTACACTACTCACAGCGGCGGGTAATAACCCTTGACACCGGTACTTGTGACCTTGGGAGTGCTGAGATTCAGCCATGGAGGTAATAGATGGTTTCCACAGCTGTCAGCAAACCCGTTTCTGGGGATCTCATGGGAGGAGCATCGAATTACCCCAGGCTCTAATATCCAAGATTTTGAGGTTGGTGTCAAGTCGACAACGGTGATCTTCAAATCAATGGCAAATAAGGGTATCTGAACTTTGCTATGAGACAATCAAGGGCTGGCTACCAATGCTAGATCCAAGGTCTAAAACCTCAATTTGGGTCCAACGTAAACGATCAAGATAGCAACAACCCATAGCCCGAAGATCCACGCATAAAGCATCATTCGACCCCACAAGCCCTTCCCCTCCGTCATCTTTCGCAGCATCCCCATCCTTTTCCCCGCAGCCTCCATAATGGTACTCGTGTGGTCAATGCCAGACACTGCACGATCCAACGCAGACTTCTCCCCTTCCAGAGTAGACTGGAAGGCCTGTGATGATGTTTTGAGTTGCGCGGCTAGCGTCAGGAGTGAGCTGGTCAGATCCTCTTGTTCCGTTCTATGTGTGCTTAATTCGTTTTCTGTGTCGTGGAGCTTGGCATTGCTTCCTGATGCTGTTGCTTTATTTGTGGCAACGGAGGGTTTGCCGGCCTGGCGGTTGCGCAGAGTCGGAGGTGCCGGTGTGCTTGTTGGGGGAGTGGAGGTTGGTTCGGGTTGTGTTGTTGCCGATGTGATAGTTGCGCTGGTGGCGGGTTGAACATTGTCCTGGTCGTTGATTCCTGGTCCTGACAGCTTTTGGTCTCTGGGCTGAGAGACCGACGGAGTGGTATTCTCTGGAGAAAGAGGCTTCGAGAACAATTCCTTCCACTCGTCATCCTCATCGAGGTTGTCATCGTCATCCTGCTCCGCAGTCGCTTTGGCATCTTCCTCATCGAGAATAGTTTGTATGCGCTTCAGAAGCTGTCTATCGCGCGCAATCTCGGCTTGCGCTTCATGTTTGCGGTCGAGTGGCTTCAATTGTGGGAGGGACCGCTCAAGTTGGGTCAAGAGGGTGCGTGCATATTCCACATTCTGTAAAGTCCGGTTAGAGATCAACTCAGCGCAGTGGTTCACATCTCTCCTGCATGGCTTACCTTGTTCACGCGCATGCGCTGGTATTCGGATTGTTGGAGTGAGCGTCGGTCTGTACCTGGGGAGAGCAGGTTGTGCTCGAGTCGGGTGAACAAGCGAGCGACATTGAGCAAGGCAATATTGGGAGATTCTGCGGGAAATGTAGACACAGCCATGGTTGAGATAATGAAGTTGCTGGAGCTGTTTACAGACGACGTAGCCAACAGCCTGGAGGCGGTGGCAGTTGACTCAGCATGGGCCCAAGCCGCTTGGATCTTTGGGCCTTGGCGTGCCGACCCGTTGATCCTACTTGCAAGCTTGAAACACACATCACGGCCATACCACTCACAGGGACTCACAGGGCCCAGTCTAAACATCGTCTTGTCAAGGATTTAAATGAGAGCTTGCAAAGTTTAAGTCAAGCAATTATGTGATCGTTTGATCAATCTATAACATTACATCTCAAGTTTCTAAACCTAGGTTTATCAGGTCCTACCATTATATACAACCTGGAAATGAACAGGTTCACTGCCAAATGTAGCCGCGGGATATTGAAATGCACCTAATCAGATGCATGAAAATGCATCCAATAGGCATTTGACACATACGGCCTCTATAACTAGCCAAATGTAATGCCTACTAATTTTCTAGTTGCACGGGTCTACTGGTTTGGTTCAAACCACTCATATTCGAACTTTTGTCGAACAAGCCTACCCATGTTGGTTGGATTTGTGCATCAATTCCCCCATGGTGGCCTGGATTGTGGTTTTCAGATGATTATTGGCATGTTATCAAGATCACATGGGCATATATTTAAGGGAATTTCAATAAATTTGCAACCTCACCCATGGATTTCTCTGAATTTCTCAAGGTGATCTTTATCTTTTGAACCCGACCTATTGTCTCCGATTTGTCTTCACCAGTCTCGCAATCTGGCCTTATTTGATACAGCGCTAGACCGTCAGTCTGTAATATGCCCTGTACGCCTGACATATTCTATCTACAAAGTCATCTCTATCTACTCCAAGATATCACAAGAACAGACTGAAATCATTATGTTGTTGCAATAGAAGACTATGCCATTCTGATGACATCCGAGATGTGCTTTGCAGACCTCGGGAGCCAACACACACATATTCCAAAGTTGTAAACTTGCCACCCAATTAGGTAGAGAATTTTGGATAAAAAACAGACACAAAGACACAAAGCTAGCTCACGCTATGTTAAGGAAAGACATCATAATTCATGAGAGGAACGGAAATTCGCAGATGCAACGAAGAAGACAGAATACCATCCCAACCATAGGCCGAAAGTAACAATAGTAGAGATGAAAAAACATCATCCAAAGTGGAATAAAAATAAGAGAACAAAAAGTGTTCCAAGGCCGGAAGGGCAATGTTGGGTCATTTGTATTGCACAACCACACGCTTCCACGTTCGCATGCCTTCGGAATCTTCGTCTGACATTTGCTGGACCAGCTTATCAGACTTGGAGACTGATTGACCAGTCTCCAATGCAGGATTTGAAGACATGATGGGGCCCGAGGATTGCCTCAGTTGTTCATTTTGGTGTCCGAGTGCCATTGCGGCGAGAGCACCGCTGGTTGGACAGGAGCTTGTCTGAGACAAAGGGCGCAAAATATCGCAAGCGGATGCAGGGAAGGAGGATTGAAAAGAAGGATCTCCTTTTTCCAGAGCAGAATGGATCCAAGCGTTTTGGTCTTGCCTGACGTTGGCGTCCATCAGGTGTTCTTGTCTTTGGCGCCGACGAAAGTACCGGTAGGTAAGAATGAGGCTCAAAACCGATAAGCTGACTAGACTGGTAATGGGAAACACGAGTCTCGCAGTAGACTGCGGAATCTCCCGGGAGAGGTAGGTGTATAGATGTTCCACGGCTTTCATCACTGATGTTCGGGATGGATAGCGTCCACCTCTCGCAGAATAGTTGAAGCTGTCTCCCTTGTGGAAGTGGGAACCAGCTCAACTTAAGACCGCGGGGGAGTCAGTCAAGGAGTGGCCAAGACTTGACACAGTAAACAGATCAAAGGTACGGGCGTTACTTCAGATCGGGAATTTAAGTCCACGGAGTTTGACCGGGACGGCGGGAGGCGAACGGACCAGTAGGACGGAGTACAGGGGCTGGGTTGCTATATAAAATCCAAACCGTCTTACTACAGTGTCGACGCTAGTGAGGATACGGAGGGGTGAGGCGATTGTGATGATCGACGCTTAAGCATAGTGGGGCGGATGTAGTATCTAGGGCTTGGTAGATGCGTTCCAAGGTTAAGTAGGGTGGGATAAATTCAATAACAAATCAATCAAGACCGAACAAAGAAGCAATGGGCAATGGAACCAGAGTAGCGGTAGAATAAGATTCATCCGATAGATCACAAAGCCAAAAAGGTCAAACAAAGAGAAAATTTGTGTTTTAGTTGCCTCTTAGCACATCAAGACGAGTAGGAAGAGGGTGGGTAGATCTAAGCCAGCCAGCCCTGGTAGTGCTCAGCTTGCCTCAACACGCCACTTGCGTTTTCTTCGGAGAAACAAAAAAGGGAATTTAGTGTCCTGACAAGTGCCCAGATTGGTTCAAATCCCTGGCCTAATCATATCCTTGTCTCATATTGCAGCCCTGCCGAATCTCATCACACAGGGATAATTGACCCATTTCCCAGAATTCCCAGGATTCTGGTTGCGGAGAAGACATGTGCCGTCGATCAAGATAATTGAACGAGATCGACTTTGCCTTTCAGCTGGCGCCTGCAATGAGCCCCGCGCTAAGGCCTTTCAGACGTCAAATCACAGTCCACAACACCGCGCTCGGCTATTATAGCGGCCTACGCTAAATGCCATCCTGCGTTTACCGTCTTTTTTTATTTGTTTTTTTTTTTATTCTTGCCTTTTGCTTTTTGCGTGCACTGTTCAAGTCCCGGTGCAATGGGTCGTGTTTCATCTTCAAATCAATATTTACAAATACCAGGATTGTGCGGTAAACTGCATCCAAGCCTAGAGCCTAGAGCTTAGAGCCTAGCCGGGACACCTTTAAGCTCCTGTTTCGCCTGTTCGCGCAACTTCGTCCGCAATATTTTACCTGAGGGATTCTTAGGGATTGCATCGAGGAATACAACGCCGCCTGTAATCCGCTTGAATGCGGAAACCTTGCTGTCCATGAAACCCGTTATATCGTCCGCGGTGGCGAATTGTCCGGGAGAAAGTACCACGTATGCCCGAGGGCGCTCGTCATGATTTCTATTTCAGTCAGCCCAAAAAAAGAAAAAAGAAAAGATAGATCGAAGCGAGAGCGAAAGACATGAAGCATTCATTTCTTACTTCGTACTTCGTACCCCGTACGGAGTGAAAACTTACATGATAGCTCCAATCACCGCCACGTCCGCGATCGCTGGGTGTTCGAGAAGAAGAGCCTCTAGCTCGGCGGGTGCCACTTGGTTGCCTTTGACTTTAATTAATTCCTGTTAAGATGTCAGTCCCACTCCCTCGTTTCGTTTTCCTTAGCGATGGAAAAAGTACCTTAATGCGATCCACAACGTGGAATTTGCCCAAATCGTCCACGAAGGCAATGTCTCCTGTACGGAGCCAGCCATCGTCGGTCTTAGTCTCCTTGGTCGCTTTCTCGTTGCGCCAGTAGCCTGTCATGACATTGGGCCCCCGTACCCAAAGTTCGCCACGCACGTTTCGCTCTTTCACCTCTTGTCCCTCCAAGGAAACAATCTGACCTTCGCAGTTGGGATTCAGTTCCCCGACAGAGGCAGATGTGCTCGTCTCCGTGGGATCCCACCCCAACATTGAACAAGTTGCTCTATAGATTCAAGATTAGTCTCCAATATCCAACCTCAGACACATTTAACTGAAATTAGCAAGAATTGAAAGTTCAGACTCACTCGGTCATTCCCCACCCCTGCTTGACGTTGATTTGACCTTTAGGCCACAACTTCTCAACCTCCTCACAGACCTCTCGCCCCAGAGGCGCAGCACCGCTGAAAACCCCCTCCACATGACTCAGATCGAATTTCTTAGTAGCAGGGTGCTTAGTCAATGCGACCACGACCGGAGGCACGAGAATCAGATCCGTAATTCGGAACTGCTGAGTATACTCCAGCATCTTGACAAAATCAAACTTCGGCATGACATAGACGGGTGTTGCGCGGTATAATGCGGCAGCAATGAAGATATTCTGCGCCATGGCGTGGTACATGGGCAAGAAACACAGCCATCGTGCCCGCTCGAGCCGTTCTTTATAGTCTGGGCTTAGTGTCGCAAAATGACAATACTGAAGCATATTGGAGACATAGTTCCTGTGTGAGATCTCCACACCCTTTGGACGACCCGTCGTTCCACTTGAGTAGTTCAATGCCAGGGTTCGACGAGAAAGAGCGGGCGTTGAAAGGTCTTCCCAGGCAAAGGCGCTACCTTCTTGCTCAGAAGCAACGAGATCGCTCCAGAATCGACAGCCATTTTGGGGGTTGGTGTTACCGTCATAGATTGAGCTGTCGTAGGCGAAGATGTGGGACTGGGGGAGGTTGGCTTGCTTTGCGGCTTCGATACCTGTTTCGAGACTTGCAGTTGCACAGAGCAAATATGTTGCACCGCTGTCTTGGAGCTGGTAGGCTAGTTCACGAGCAACGAAGGTTGGATTGGCGCCGGTGAATATTCCACCGGCCATGATCACGCCCATAAACACCACTGGGAAGAACAAGTCATTGCCGGAGAATAAAAGGACTCGATCTCCTGGCTGGAGACCTGATTTGCGCAATCCAGCGGCAAACCGCTGACTCCAGAGACGAAAGTCATGGGTAGTCAAGTAGTGAGTGTCCGGACGAGCTGCATCCAAGTATGATCTATGGGTTCGAGACAGAGGTGCTGTGGGTGATTGAAGCAAGAGAGATGCTAAATGAGTATCTGGGACATCAATTGTCCAGCGAGACTTGTAAGGCATGATTCTCAAGTTGAATGATGAAACTTGAGCACTCAACGGGCGAAGTGTGCCAACTCATATACGTGCGGGGATGATTTCATACAACTGCACAACTCGCCGATCTCGTCCCCGCTCGCGAAAAGCAGGTAGTATTTAGCGGCCACAGCGCACATACTAAATCTGGGCCATGTCGCAGAGGTTTATTTTTATAGCATTACACCCCAAAGTGAGATTTGAAGCTGTTAAAGGAGGCGTCATGTTCTAACTTGATATCTTCACCAGCCACAACAGCGATCTCGATGTCTTCACACATAACTCTCCGGAACATAGTGCAGGGTTATGCGCAGTCGCTATTTGCTACTGTACCCGGCTAAGATATGCGGAGAACCCGAGGCTGCCAGCCTTGCGCGAGGCTTGCAGCCTCGGTGCGCAAATTAGTTATGCAACGCATAACTTGAGCAGGTCGTAGTGACAGACACTAAAATTCTCCGGCGCATAGGAACGTTGATCAGAATTCGCGAGTCATGATCGGCAAATTGGCCGATGGCCAGGTGTACAAAAGAACCTTGGAACTACAATGGGCTTTGTTACTCTTGAGAAAAAGACGCAAATTGAAAATCTTGAAATACATTGTTATCAATTCAGCTTCGGAATGCATGAAAAGTTTCTACCGCACCCCGACCAGCCCAGAAATACACAAAACAAAGTCAAACAGCAAGGCTAGAACGGCATATCATGATTCCTCCCCACCCAAACAGGTAATCGCCGCTTTCATCTCAGAGACAACCTTCTCCTCCAATCGGTTCTCCGCGCCGGAAGCCGAGTCAACTGGTTTCTGACGAGACCATTCAACTTCCTTCTCACTAGTTGCAACGATGCGAGCACGCAAGGCAGGACGACGACGGAGAAGCTCCTCGATATCCTCCTTGACCTGCACCTTGTCCCATTTGATTTCTTGAATGGATTGGGTATCAACTCCGGCACTGGCGCCGGCGTCACGGAAGCGTCCGAGAATGAAGGTGATCAAAGCGAGCGAGTAAGCCTCCGAGACCATGCTGAGACTGATCCACTTGGAGGCCGGTGAAGAGAGGGTGGTGGTCGCGTGACCAGAAGAGAATGCCTCTTGGGCTCGGATTAGGCGGCTCTCGAATTGATTGATGAAAGCTGCAACCTCGGGCGCGGTCCGCATGACGCTGTAGAGCAAGTTGAGACAGAGAGGGAGGAATCCTCCGGTCCAAATGGCGTACAGTCGAGGAACAGGGTCGAATGGCCCGAAGGATTTATTCTGGGTTAGGAGGTTGGTCAAGCGGCAGGTAGATAGCTTCATCAGCACTGCCTCGACGGCGAGGTGCTCTGCCAGCAAAGGCAGGCTGGACATCTTGACCAGAATCGAGACACTGAGCTCAGCGTAGACGGGATCGCCTGAGACGGCTAATTGATCGGCCCAAGAGAAGAGTGTTGTGGCGTGGCGAACAGTCTCGTTCTCCTCGATATGGTAGACAATATGCTCATAGAGGCGATCAGCGTTCTTTACCTGCAAAGCGGTCTGCAAAATGGCGATGATGATGGCGAAGTCTTTTGGCGTGCATTTTTCAGGGCTGTCATGGAGATAGGTGGTGAGAGACTTGAAACCCTGGGCCACAATTGTCTTGACAACTTCCACGACCACGGTGAGGTCCGATGAAACTTCCGCCCTCTTGTTGATGGCTTCGGGGGCGCTTCGGGTGGGGCCACCCATGTGGAACTGAAGGGCCAAGAATAGCACGTTCAAAAGGGAGCGGAAATATTCGGTATCGCCGTTGATCAGCGCATCTTCATAGGTTATATGGCGAGCGCGCAGTGCTGTCCATGTAATCTCGAGAAGTTGGAAAACCTCGGCACCTCGAGCGTTCACTTCGACCAGTCGTTGCAGAAGCGCTTGGGCGAAATCAATACGGGCTTGTTGAATCCGCTCGAAGATAGCTTCAGGGGGACCACTGCTGATGTTGGCCTTGAGACAACTCTGGGCGACCAGTGCCATTGACTTTCGGATTTCAGTGTCGGGCATGAAGTCTGCACAATGCTCGATCGCAAAGAACTTCCAACTGTTCAGAAGGCCCTGCGGGAAGTTAGTGACATTTGATAAAACGCAAGCACAACAAAAAGATTAACTTACAACCTGTGCCTCGACAAGAGACAGATTGATGTTGGCTCGCTCGAATTCTTCAGCAAAGCCGCGATTCTTAGAGCTAGCCCAGGCAAAGTCATATGACAGAAGCTTGTCTCCCATGCCTAAATCGTAGTAATAATCGCGCCCGAGCGAGCGAGCTTCAAGTGGGGTTCTCTTGAAATCGACAATCTTGCACCCTGAGTAACGATTCTCGAAGTTCTTTTTAAGATTCGCATGCAACGAAGCATTGTAAGCGGAGACTTCCACAGCATCCTTGGAGTACCATGAAACTAGCGGGATCAGAGTCTTGATAAAGCTTCGGTCACCCATTTCTTTGGCGGAGTGAAGATAAACGGCGCACAAATCTGCAACAACGGCGGCAATGCGGGTAGCATAGATCTGGTCCATCACGGGTAATGAGGAGATCTTCAACTTTGATACATGGTTGATGATGTTGGTGAAGAAATGAGGGTGCTTGCTGAGATGAGGGGTGGCCCAGGGCCAGTTTTCTTGGGCCCGAGAGACAAACTCTAGCAACGCCAAAGACACCTGGGGCTGTTCCTGATCAATGTGTGAAAGCTTCTCGAGTGCCATGTCCAGAAAAGGAGCACTCCTCATGCTAAGACCACCCGCGCCAGATTCTTTCTTGAGGGTCTGACGAGGGGACGAGCCTGTGAGAATGAACACAGCAAGCCATTGCTGCCGCTTGCTCACGAAGGTGGAAAGCAGCTGCCATACTGCAACGACCAATGACTGGTCGCAGAGTGGCCTGTCAAGCTGTGAAAGAACATCGAGAAACAGGCAAGATGATTCTGCTCCTAGGTGGCCAACAAGGGAAGGGGGCTCGTTGTCTGCATATGAAGCAGCAGTGGTGATCAGAATATCGAGGAGAGAGACAACGGGGAGCCTGTATGGATCGTGTGATGCGTAAAGCTTGACGAGAACCGGGCTTGCTTTGAATAATTGTTCTTCCAATAACGAGCCAGGAAGTTCTGCAAGCTGGGCTGCTTGGATAAGCTTGATGCAAAGCTGCAGTGTGGACCTGACCTGATCTTCAACGAGGGTGAGGTATCTAAGATGGAGTGTAGGGGGTGTTTGAAGACCGTCGGCGATCAGTCGGAAGATTGGGTTAAAAGGCAAATCGGCAGTGGATTGAGGGCGCAACATGTCAAGGATGTATGCCGCAGAAGCAGAGAACACACCAGTTACCTTGCTCTCAAGCTTCGGGCTATCATTAATGCCATAGGCATAGTACAGAACACGCTCGAAAGATTTGGCAAGCATTGAGTTGATCTTGAAGCGTTGTTCTGGCAAGTTGAACCTCCAATTTCCATTGCTGTTGAAAATCTCCACTGTCGTCCGAGTGAAGTTCAACAAAATCGTCCTCATGGCGTGAGATGGAATTCCAGCACTCCAATCAGAGGCAATGGTGGATTTACTTCCCGCACTGCCTGGAGATTTCCGCAGCACTGCTCGAGATGCTGCATCTTCAATAGCAGCATCTACGAGCTCGACGCAGTTCAATAGGAATGGGTACTCGCCGGCCGGAATCTCCATGGCAGAGATGATCGCGGTCATGACTCCACCTTTGCCATCGGATCCAATGAAGCTGCTGCGTCCAAGGAAGGGCCAAACTCGACAGGGCAGTACCTTAAGAAGCGTCTTGATGAAACGCAAACATTCCATGGTAGCATTCAAAGAGTTGCCCAAATCGCCTCGAGAGCCAATAGTTTGCAGATTGCGCTCAAAGATGTCGAAAATCACAGAGATGATGTCTCCCTGCTTTGACAAGCCATCACTTGCCATCTCCAGAATTCTCTTGCCGCATGCCTCTGCTGAGTTTTGTCTTTTGGAGCTGGCGATCAAGTCTGTGAAGAGTGCAATGATGTCCGTGGCGGTGTCATCGGTAAACCCTGAAAAGTGACCTCCACCTTCGCTCCATTCTTCAAGCCAGCTTCCCAAGAAACTCAAACAAGAATATCGATGCGCCCACTTGATGACGGCGGGTCTTGACTCAGATACAACTTGGCCAATGGCTTGGGGAGGGATCTGAGAAGATCCACTGACAACGAGAGCGTTGCTTGCAGTATTTCCGACAAGACGGCGATGGGAAGAAGTTTCAAGCATTGGAAGAGGGTGTAGCAAGGCCACATAATCAGCGTTCTCATCCTCTCGAATGGTGTCGTAGCCCTGAAAATGGGGTGGCACGATCTGTGTGAAGGATTCCATGTTCTCCAGCTCTTCAATTATTGATGGCAGGCCATCTTCATTTAAGGAGTGTGGAGTAACAAGAGCACGACAAAGTTGCAGGAATGGTGCTGTCTCATAAGGGAAACGAGCTCGTGCGACATGGAAGATATTACCCATCAAGTCCTGGTCACTTGCGAATGAAAATTTGGGATCAGTATCCGGCCCTAAGGAATCAAGGTCTTTG
Source organism: Penicillium brevicompactum (assembly GCF_028827555.1). Classification (NCBI taxonomy): domain Eukaryota; kingdom Fungi; phylum Ascomycota; class Eurotiomycetes; order Eurotiales; family Aspergillaceae; genus Penicillium; species Penicillium brevicompactum. The sequence goes on from NW_026623208.1 coordinate 915,975, forward strand.
GGGGAATCGTGATCACTTTCGCCAAGAATGGCCAGGACGGCCCCTAGCATCTCTGGAGAGTAGTCCAAGAAGAGCGTGGAGACTCGAACCAGATCAAGGAGTGCCAAGCGTACCCATCTACTCGTCAGACCATCGTCGACAGCTGAACAAGCTCCAGCTCTGGTCGCGAGGGCATGGACAGTGCTCAATGCCGATTCTCTGACAACCTCGGAGGTAAGGATAGTGACTGCATCTTCGACGGAATTTTGTGGGGTTTGAGCGCAATCAAGAACTTCTTCATAGAGTGACCGCTCCGTGGAGTGTAGTAGGCCTGTGTTTGCTGTATTTCCGTTGAAGGAGTCACTAGCAGACGAAGATTCCTGAACCTCTCGCCCGTTCCTCATAGATTCTGCCAGCTCCTGCATGGTGTACAAAAGCAATCCCCAAGAGAATGCCGCGGGGGTTGCGGTGGTGATTTCACCGGAGGCAGTGAAAATCTCGTTAATCTTCGAGATGTTGTCTTTGCACAAAAAGTAGGGCTTGTCAGCAGATCTAATGTGCGTTCCGTTTCTGATCGACGAGAAGGCGAGTGGAAGTTTCAACAATGCCAATGTGATAAGCGATGCAAATGCTTGAAGAGGGAACAAGACCTCCGTTGGGTGCTGACAATGCTATAGGATGTTAGAGATGTCAAATGTCGGGATTTCAGGAGACTGAGATGAGGCCACTTACCACTTGAATTGGCTCCATGAAGCTATATTCTGACATGAGCTGGAGCCAAGATAGGATTAGATTTGAATTTGGAATTTCGCTGGAGCGTTGGACTTGGTGGAAGATGAGTTGCATCACATGAACAATCTCTTCCACAAGACTTGTTCTCCAAATGGTTTCCAAATCTTGACTGCTTTCCGCAGCACTGAGCCAGCCACCCTCGTCGTCCAAGCTAGTCAATCGTCTCCGTATTGACTCAATGGCATCTTGAAGAAATTGGTTTAGTTCATTGCCAGTCGACTTATTCTTGAAAAACGTGGTTCCCAAGTTTTGGAGGGCGATTTTGCGTCTATCAACGGGCGAGGGAACCGACGAGACTGCCAAAGTATTGTGTTGAGACAAGGCAAGCAGCTTGCGAAGCGTCTTCACGATATGGCTTGCCTCAGAGAGATACACCTCGCGAAGACGCAGTCGCCTACTCTCCTCTTTATCGAATGATTGAGATACTTCGCTTCTGGCGGTTTGAGTCAGTATGCTGGCCAAGCTGGGACCAGCTAATGAGCCCCGGAAGTTCTCCGCTCCAGCCGCGCTCTGCAAACTGGTGGATTCCTCAGTGGAGAAGCCAGATGCAAGGCGCTTCGCCGGGCGGTCTTGCCATTCCAGTACAGCGATTCGAAGAGCGGAGATCTCGTCAATCCCGGCCTTCTGGCTCAACCATAAGGCATCGGCTTTGAGCTCCTTCAAATCGAAAGAGCTTTTGCCGTTCGTCTCGACATGAATAGCGGCAGTTTTGGACTCGAATTCGGATTTGGATTTCGCGGTGGGAGGAGGAAACGGTGTGAGGCCGTCGGAAAGTAGGCGAGCGCTCTCGGGGTGTGAAAGGAAAGCCTCGATGGTGCCCTCGTTGTCGGTATAGTTCTTCGGATCAATGGTGTAAATGAAAGCTCTTTTCCAGGACCTTGTGGCTATTAGCAATGACCGTGTAGATGTATGTTGACTTGCACGTACAAGAGCTGGACGTCCCCGGAGAAGCACTTGTCCAGGGACGGGAAATAGGCCTCCGGGACGGGAGCCATTCGGGGCAATTAGATCATCATAGGATCAAAATAAAGAGCGAGACGAGGCGACACCAAGTAAGGTGGCGGTTGCGCGGAAAAATAGGTTGATGGTGAGCGTTGGGAGCTCTTGAGTTGAGAGGTAGCTTCAAAAGAATATTATTCACCGCGACTGGGTCAACAATCAGGTGCCTATCTCAAAAACTGCCGGGCGGTGAGTCCGGATTTCTAGAAACCCTCAGCTCTTCTTTTGAGTCACCTGTACCGATCGACTCTGCAAGAATTGATCAATTCCCGGGAAGTCACAGATCTTGATTTTTCAAACTTGTTGGCTACCCTTATTCAATCCAGCAATTCTTCGCGAGAATCCGCCGCCATGTCGGGACTCATCGATCGTTCTCCCAACCACCCCACCATAGCGTCAAAGCTGACCACCGCCTCTAATGTCATCTTGGTCGACAACTATGATTCATTCACCTGGAATGTATACCAATACCTTGTTCTTGAGGGCGCAACTGTCACAGTCATTCGCAATGACCAAATCACCGTCGAGGAACTAGCAGCGAAGAACCCTACCCACTTGGTCATCAGCCCCGGCCCCGGCCACCCCGAGACCGATGCAGGTATCAGCAACGCCGCGATCGAGTACTTTAGTGGGAAAATCCCCATTTTTGGTGTGTGCATGGGCCAGCAATGTATGATCACAACCTTTGGTGGCAAGGTCGATGTGACTGGCGAAATCTTGCACGGAAAGACATCAGAGTTGAAGCATGACGCCAAGGGTGCTTACAAGGGATTGCCAACTTCCTTGGAGGTAACTCGGTATCACTCTCTCGCCGGAACACACTCGACTATCCCCGACTGCTTGGAGGTGACTTCTTGGGCCGATCTTGAGGACGGAAGTGGCAAGAATGTTATTATGGGCGTGAGACACAAGGAGCTTGCAGTGGAGGGTGTCCAATTCCACCCGGAGAGCATCCTCACCCAATACGGACGTCAAATGTTTAGAAACTTCTTGGAACTCACATCTGGAACATGGGACAACAAGAGTGGGGCTGTTGCTGCTGCTCCTGCGTCGACTGAGAAGAAGGTTTCAATTCTGGACAAGATCTACGCCCATCGCAAGAACGCCGTTGCCGAGCAAAAGAAGATCCCAGCTCTCCGACCTGAGGCTCTTCAGGCCGCATATGAGTTGAACATTGCACCACCCCAGGTGTCATTGCCCGCACGTCTGAGACAGTCAAAGTACCCACTTTCTCTCATGGCTGAGATCAAGCGTGCATCACCCTCCAAGGGTATAATTTCGGCAGACGTGTGCGCTCCCGCGCAAGCACGAGAGTACGCCAAGGCCGGCGCTAGCGTCATCTCTGTCCTCACAGAGCCGGAGTGGTTCAAGGGCACAATTGACGACCTGAGAGCTGTCCGCCAGAGCCTGGAAGGTCTTACCAACCGACCCGCCGTCCTGCGCAAGGAGTTTGTCTTTGATGAATACCAGATCCTGGAGGCACGTTTGGCTGGCGCTGATACCGTTTTGCTGATCGTGAAGATGTTGGATGTCGAGCTTCTGACTCGACTGTACCATTACTCGCGCAGCCTGGGCATGGAGCCTGTGGTGGAGGTCAATACGCCCGAAGAGATGAAGATCGCCGTCGACCTGGGCTCCGAGGTTATTGGCGTCAACAACCGAGACCTGACCAGCTTTGCCGTCGATCTTGGAACAACAAGCCGCCTCATGGATCAAGTGCCTGAGAGCACAATCGTGTGTGCTCTCAGTGGAATCTCAGGACCCAAAGATGTGGAAAACTACAAGAAGGATGGTGTGAAGGCCATTCTCGTGGGCGAAGCTCTTATGCGGGCACCCAACACATCCGCCTTTGTGGAAGAGCTCCTCGGAACCCCTGAACAAACATCACTTGGCTCGTCATCAGCCTCCCCACTGGTGAAGATCTGTGGTACTCGCACCGAGGCGGGAGCCAAAGCTGCTATTGAGGCTGGTGCAGATTTGATTGGCATCATTATGGTTCAAGGTCGCTCTCGAACTGTTCCAGACGATGTCGCCCTCCGCATTTCGAATGTGGTCAAGTCAACTCCTCGTCCTGCCAACAGCACAAATCAAGAATCTACGACAGCCACACCACTGGAGTGGTTCGAGCACTCTACTAATGTTTTACGTCACCCTTCTCGTGCTTTGCTGGTCGGTGTCTTCATGAACCAACCACTTTCATATGTTATTTCTCAACAGCAAAAGCTTGGACTTGATGTTGTGCAACTGCATGGATCAGAACCTTTGGAATGGGCAAGTCTGATCCCAGTTCCTGTGATCCGCAAATTCGCACCTGGAGATATTGGTATCTCACGCAGGGCTTACCACACTCTTCCGCTCCTTGATTCTGGTGCCGGAGGCTCCGGTGAGCTCCTCGAAGCCAGTGGTGTCAGCAAGGCCCTTGAAAGCGACGAGGGACTACGTGTCATTCTGGCCGGAGGGTTAAATCCCGACAACGTCGTCGAGACTGTGGCGCAGTTGGGACAGTCTGGCCGCAAGGTTGTTGGACTGGATGTCAGCTCTGGTGTTGAGACCAACGGAGCCCAGGATTTGGACAAAATCCGAGCTTTCGTCAAGGCCGTGAAGAGCATTCGGCAATGAGCGAATGAATGAGATGATGATTATGTTGGGATTACATTTCTTCGGGGACACTTATATTATCTTAACATTTCGGGGCTATTTAGTGGTCAACTTGATTCCAGGGCTCCTGTGCCTATTATCGCATTTCTATGTAAACAAAGCGTTCATAGAACTTTCTCGGCAATACATGTCACATTCCGGCTATTTTGCCTATACAGAGTATTCTGCTTTCGGTTCTGGATGTGAACTTTCATATGTATTGTACAGAGTACACCCGTGAACTGCCCCTTATCATAATGCTACCCACCACCTGGGCAAATTGTACAATTGTCGCGCCCGAGACCTTTTTCTTTCCAAGACTCCAGCTATATACGAAGCAGAACCGACGATCTCATCTGGAATGGTACCAATATTGCGCATTTCCAAGGTTTTTATTCAGCATATCCAAGATTCAGGCTTACTGTTCCTGACCCTCAGAGCCACAAACAAGCAGGTGGACACGTGCGAGTGCACGGGTTATCAGGGCGTTTAGTCAAGTCTACAACAATGTTGGAGTATTCAAGGGATGTGCGGGGTGCGGGGAGGTCAGATAACCTGAGGTAATGAGACTAGTCATCTAGTGATATCCTCAAATGGGAGACCCACAGGGCAGATCAGCAGAGAACTCCCCCGGAGCCCGCGAGAAGCGCTGATACGCCGCTGTTATCTCATGAGTCATCCGATCTGCTCCGGGGCACCTCGATAAGGGCAGCTCTCGTGACACTTATGAATGACCTCTCTTCTCTGTTCTTTCTCTTCAACTTCATTTGATTTCTTTGCTCTCTTTTTGCTCTTTTAGATATAGAGTATACACCTTTCAACTTTCTTCGGAATTGCTTTACGCTTATCGACATACGGAGTACTTTGTACAACCGCTCTAGGCGCCCAACACTGTGGTTCACATCTCTCGAGGATCATTCACACATTACACAATAGACCATGGCTTCATTATTACACAGCTTCCTGGCCGGAGGCTTCCCCGCCCACTGTGAACCGACATCGCCCTCATTGACCGCCCTCTCTTCGCATCTCCACATCTGCATCCCCACACCACTAGCGGCGATCTCCTCCGTCCTCGGAACCCTGAGCATAGTCTCATGGCTTTTCGCCCAATTACCGCAAATATACAAGAATTATCAGGTCCAATCAACGTCCGGCCTGTCAATATTTTTCCTGGTAATTTGGTGTCTAGGCGACGCAAGCAATCTCGTGGGAGCCATATGCACTCGCCAGGCAGGATGGCAGGTATTCGTTGCCAGTTATTACGTCTTGGTTGACATCACCCTGGTATTCCAGTTTTTCTGGTACACCCACTACAAGGCACGTCAGAATGGTGGGTACGACAACTCGTCGCACATGCACGACCCAGACCACATTATTCAAGGGGTACCGGTTCCCGATCAAGACCACGCCCCTGCGCCCGTCATGAACATCAAACAATCAGACGCAAAGGATATGGGTGTCCAGGCTGGATCGGTCCGCAACTCGGCTGGAGGAATGGCCTCATACTCGAATGAGAAATTGGGTTCTTCGCGTCGCTCGACGCGGGTCGTCAACAGCGCGAACAGCCCGCCCTTTGCAATGCCACGAACAATGCTGATGGCCTCACTGCTCTTTGCCGTTCTTGTTAACGCTGCGCCGACGGAGAAGCCTCATCCGCCTATCTCCGACACACCCAATGAGGCTATTGTCGAGATTGTCGGCCGTGTCTTCTCATGGATGTCGACAATCCTCTATCTTGGCTCGCGTCCTCCTCAGCTTTACAAGAACTACCAGCGCAAGAGCACAGAAGGTCTCTCGCCCCTGCTTTTCATGGCTGCCTTCTGCGGCAACCTCTTCTATTCCACCTCGCTACTCACCAATCCCAACGCATGGTCTGACTTCGCCCCCTACGGCGGCGGCGGCTGGTCCGATAGTCACGGCAATGACCGCCTGGAATGGATCGGACGCGCAACGCCTTTCTTTCTAGGTGCATTTGGTGTCTTGGGACTCGATGGTTTTATGGGCATTCAGTTCCTCATGTACGGTGATGGGCCACAGCGCGAGGATGACGAAAGTTTCGTCAGTTCCAGTACCGGAAATGACCGCAAGCCTGGTCGTGGCCGTCGCTGGAGACGCGTTCATGGCTGGATGCGTGGGTGGATCCCATCCTCTCCTCCTCGCGAACAGTCCTCGGCTCAAGAGGGTCAGGCTTTGCTGGCCGGGGAGCGTGGTCGGTATGGAACGGTTTAATGATTGCATAAGCGTGTTTTGTTATTTTCGATCTGTGTTTTTGAGCGGCGCAGACAACATATACATGATGAGATGATTTATTTTGGTTTCGAATCAGGTGCATTCTGGTCTTCAGGCTTGGGTTTCGTTTGTCAGATGGCATATATGGTTCACTACACATAGTAGTGTGTGGCTGCTATTTTTATGAAACAATTCGGTTCTTCATAACCTTGGAATCTCCGAAGTTCTACTTTCCTTGTATTCAAACAATTGAATTGGCATTTGTATGGATGCAGCTTTAGTGACCCAATGGCTCCAGAACATTCCGGCCCCCATCCAAAGGTTTCTGCAAAACACTCTTGCAGAATTGGCCAAAGAAGGTCCTCACTCAGAGCCTTGGTTGGAAGAGACCCTGGGAAAACTTGGAAGCTCTTGGGTAACATTAAAAGGAAAGATATCCCGGCATCTCACAGCGATTCACGTTTGATCTCAAAATGCTTGTCCAGAAACAAAAATGTCTTTTGCGCCAACAACGCCCAAGCCCCAATCTTAGCTGTCAACCCTCCGTCGGCAACATCCGTTGGCACCCAGACCTCCTTCTTGCTTACCGGAACATTTGTGAGCAACTTCTGAATTCTGAAGGTACTGTCATCCGCCGACGCATACATCTCACTGCCTGCCCCCGGACCCGTGAGGAAGACAGGACATGTGACCCTTTCAAGGAACTTACCATCCTTTTTATTCTCCAGTGAAAAGTCCTTGAACCGCCGTAGCATGGCGCTAGACTTCTCAACTCCCATGCTACTCTTGCCCAGGCCCATCTCCTAACCAGCTTGGAAGTTGCCACGACAGTGCGTATCTGTAAACGTGTCTAGGACGTTGTCCATCACCCAGCCGTTATCCCAGAGCTTCATGAAAGCCTGAGGTGCGCGAGTCAAAGACAATTCTCACAGACTGAAGAACGGATCAACAGCCACACACGCCTTGACTCGTGCATCCGTCGCCGCACGAAGCGCAAAGTAGCCGCCAGTTGCAGCACCCGCTACGGCGATTCTGTCTAGGTCCAAGTCCAACTCAGGTCGGGAATCCGCAAGGTCGACGAAATAATTCAAGACATAATCCGCAATTACCTCAAAGTCTGGCCGGAGAGGTATCCTAGGCTTCAGAAGCATACCCTGACCCGGGCCCTCTAGACAGAGCACAGCATAGCCAAGCTGCGGACCCGTATGTCCATACAAAAAGTAGAGTTCTTCCTTGGTAGCATCCGCCCCACCAGCATATAGTATCACCGGCGTCTTGCCAGCGACTTTGGCTTGCGTGGGCGGCATACACAACCATCCTGTGAGTGTCGCTCCATCTTCATAAGGGATCTCGGCGAAGACAACCTCCCCATCCATCAGCTCAGCCGCGCGCTGAAAGTTCTTGATTGAACGCTCCGAAAAGGGAATCACCCGCGGCTCCTCGTTTGGAAACATGTACGCGGATGCGCGGAAGTAGTTTGAGGCACGAAGGTAGGCATTGCGTGCTGGTACACGGAACCCTGCGACGGCTGTCTCGTCGCCGATACGCTCGGCTCGTTCACCTTGTTCATTCCATGCTGCGTGCCATGATTCGGGGTCGTGTCTCTTGATCTTGTCGACGGCAGACTTGAACTCGCCGACCTCGCAGCCGCTGCTGGAGGCAGATCCGAGGATTAGGGTTAGTTCGAAGTCGAACATAAAGGATGGAGAGAACGGGAATGTAGCCATTATCGCTTGGTGTTTTCGGAATGTACGTGGGAGCTCGAGTTGGCCAGAGAGAAGTTTTGGTACAGCACTCTAACCTTTCCGCGGATAATGATAGAGACGCCTGTACATAAATCTGCCAGCATGAGATATCAAGTTCTGGCGCTACGCAGCCTACTATTTCACATTACGGCAAGGCTCATCAACGCCGAGTGATCCTTTGCCCAGTCCCGAATCGGAGCCGATCGCAGATCGTAGCCTACTTTTAGCCCCCATTTTCGATTAAAAGACCATGTCAGATTTGGTCCGAAATTTGCATTAGTAGGCGTTCGGGATTTTGCTCTCGGATGTTTCGTCGCTCGGGACATATCAGTGCCCATGTCATCGTCTGTTTGCGGTATTGAATTGTATGACTCGACCTGTGTGGAACCGTGCGGAGACCCTGGCAGGGGTAGTTGTTTGTCTGTGAGATGCAAAGAAGAGAAGGTCACACAAATTGAAAGAAATAATAAGGCTTGGTTACAATATCATATCAATTTTTCCAGTGAGGGAAATGGAACTTTCGAGGACATGTTTTAAATCCCAAAATATGCACTAGCGTAATCGAACAGGGCCAAAAGCCCCAGTGGGGACAATAGATGGGGATCAGATGGGCCGTGGGCACAGGCCCTGCGGCCCGACCCTCGTGGCAACCCAGATGCATGCAATAACACGAATGCAGTAATACTGATCATGTGAGAGGCTTTTAGTGCGTTAGGAGCTGATAAATATTCTAATCAAGAGTAGAGATTGTTTATCAGAGGCAGCCTCTTCATGTTGCTGAGCCACGAAAGAGAACCTTGGAACAGAAAGGGCAGCGATCTACGGGTGAAAATGACCAAGAGACCATGACTTCCAGCATGTACATGTTGTTTCCCTAATGACCCTTAATTGATTCCAACGCTGTCCAATCTGATTCAATATCTTATGCACTGAATATTAATGTCAATATGAAGGGTGTAAATAACATCTCCTGCCGTGTCGGGTCAGTCGACCTGCTTCTAAAGCGTTCATCTATGCGCCCCGTGTCCAAATCATGCCTCTGACTTGTGCTTCTTTTCCTTCTCCTCCATTGCAAACTTGGTATCAAGCTCCTTTCTGAGAGGAATCTCCTTCTCCAAGAAAACTAGCAGGAATCCCAGGCCCGAGAAAGCTATGCTGACATACCAAACGACATTCAGCGCATCTACATAAACGGACCCAACCTCCACAACTGTGACTGGATCCGAGATGGAGTTAATAAAGGCCTTGGTGCCATACTCGTACGCCCGACCACCTGTGAGCAGATTACGGATAGAGGCATCAGTGATGCGCGGCGCCAGAATGTCAAACTGATTGTTGAAAACGGCCGTGGCAATGATTGTGCCCCAGATAAAGCCGAACGTACGAATAAAGGACCAGGCTGAGGCGGAAACCGCTGTGTCCTTGTCGGTAAGAGGTGCTTGGACAGCGGGCAGAAGAACCGGCAGCGCAAGACCCGTGCCTAAGGCGCCGATGAGTTGGTAGCCAACCCACTGGCCAGTGTTCGAGTCTGACTTGAGAAGGGTCAGAAGCCCAAACCCGATGACCATCAAAGCGAGGCCAGCATGTTGGAGGGGACGATAGCGGCCGAATTTGGATAGGAGAACGCCACCGGCGATAGCACCCGGGATCATGAACAAGATGGTCGGGAGAAGCTGAACCCCAGAGCGGGAAGGTGATGCACCGAGCACGGCCTGGAAATACACTGGCAAGAGATACATTATCGAGATGCTAGAGAGCGTGTGTAAGAAGGTGACAGCAAATGTGGTTCCTGATGTGCGGTCGGAAAAGATGTGTAGCGGCATGGCTGGATTCACGCAGTAGCTTGAGGATTCGTAGAATAGGAAAGCTACCGCACCCGCAAATCTGAGAATTAAGGGTACGAGAGCCTGGTAAGAAGACCACGCGTACTGAGTTCCTGCCCATGCAAGGGCGATGAGAATCGACACCATGGAAAGGACGAAAAGTAGGTTGCCGATCCAGTCGAAGCGACGTAGGCGCTGCATGTAGTCGGCTGTCATATCAGACTTGAGGCGGAGGAAGATGAAGAGCACGATGCACGCCACTCCACCGATCGGAACGTTGAGGTAAAAGACCCACGGCCATGAAGAATATTGCACGATGAGACCCCCAAATAGTGGACCCATCGCAGCGCCAATTCCGACGATACTGACGATCATGCCAAGGTATTTGCCTCGTTCGCGCAGAGGCAAGAGGTCGCAGATAATGATCTCGGTGAGGACGAGAATTCCGCCACTGCCAATTCCTTGGAGCAGGCGGCCCGCAATGAGCATTTGAATGTTCTTGGAACCTCCCGCGATACCGCTGCCGAGGGTGAATATGGCTGCACTAGTGATCATCGGCCATCGGCGGCCATAAATATCAGCCATTTGCCTAAAGAAAGGCTGAAAGGCAGTCCTAGTTCATTGTTAGTACTCATCAAGTGCGCACGAGAGGCGTGAGTGCTTACTGTGTTAGATAATAGCCATTGACAACCCAGACATATAGATTAGCACCCCCAAGATCGGCTGTGATGGTTGGAAGTGCCGTGGATGTGATTGTCGCCTCAAGCGATGTCAAGAGACTGGTCAAGGCGAGGGCGATAATGATGGCATAGAAGCCAAATGACTTTTTTGTTGTTGTAGACTCCACCTCGGCTTCATTGGACAGCTGGTTTTACTCTCCAGCCGGGGGTGTACTTGTAACGATAGCTCCCCGATCGCTCTTCTCCAAACTTGGGTCCCTCATGGTGGTGATTGATGATCCTGCCCCCAAAATCCCAGCTTCTCCAGTCATTTATGGAGTCTCGCTTTTGAACATTGAAAGAGTCAGAAAAGGAAAGGAAAGTGGAAGATAAGAATCGCGTCCTGATTGTGCACAAGAAATGATGTTGGAATATAGGATATGGGTATTGGAAACTTTGGAATGTTTAAAATGAATTGAGTAAGTATACAAAATTAAGCTCTGGAGTTTATATACTCGGGTGAATACTAATGTGAGATTGAGGGATCATCGCGCATCCGGATCTCGGATGGTCCCGTCAACCGGAACCCGGGTCTTTGCTGTCCCGGCGCTCAACAAAGAAGTCCCGATGTAAACCTAGCATTTTCCAAGTTGAGAGATAGATCACGGGATCAAAAACCAGTGTCAATGATATTTCGACCTCGATAATGTATTAAGAAGACGGGAAATTCCAGCCGAACTCCAAGGTCTCTTTTTATCACTATGAAAACTATCTGAAATGACACAAAACCGTGAATAATTCTAAAGATAAAAACATATCTACTTCTATGACCAAACAGGGGGCTTGCATGGTAGACATCCAGTGAGGCAGACAGAGGCGCCTCCCGTATTTGCATCGGACAAAGCCCATAAGCTGACCGTAAGCTGACGGGAAGACGAGAGGGCGATAGGATCATGTGGGGCCATGGAAATAAGGCTGCGGGTATTTTGCTAGCACGGCCTTGGCATTAGGGGGCGAGCACTTCGCACCCAGGGCGGAGTACTCCGTACGGAGTACGGAGTACACAGCACTCAATGTCCTTTTTCAAACATTCTCTGGGCGGTAAAATTTCTCGCTGACGTATCGAACACAGGAGATTTAACCCCGATCGAGATGTCAAGCGGGAAAGTGTGAGCGAATTGAAGAGGGAACTGACGCCAGAGCTCAGAACGAGTCATCGATCGGGGGTGGCGTTGAGGGGTTGATCCCCTCGTGGTTCACGCTCGTTGAAACGAAACCGATTGGGGTAAATTGAGAACCCCCCCTGGAGGAGATGGTTACTGCGATCGTCAATCTGTGTAGTAACGAACTCTAACTCCCAGATCTACCCGTGGACTTTAAAGGTTCGGGTTCAACCTTATCGCTGCTTGTCCACCAGCATCAAAAATCCACTCACTTTTATCAGATCGGGATTAATAGCCAGGTGATAAATTTTCAGATAAATTTTATCTAAATTACCCCTCTTCGTTGTTACAGCTTCAAATGGCACCCAATTGCCAGTTGCAGGGTTCTTCAAGCGAATCGTCCACACCAACCGGGCGACGCTAAAATTAGTGCGCGGGAACTTTACTAGCGTAATTATGTGCATGCTAATCAATCTTGGAGCTGGCATTTCTGGATATGTATCTTTGCTGGATCTGATGTTTGGCATGGCATTCTCAGTAATTCCACGCTTATACTCCGACCCTACAGATAGATGTATGCTTGGTTGTGGCCTCACCACCGTCACAGGTATCAAGTTCTGTATGTTTGCAAGGATCCTATTGCTATAAAAAGATGACGAATCGCTTCTTTTAAAGCTCTAAAATACAGTAGTACACATAGGACCTAGGATAGGGGAATTTGTATTTATTCAGGACAATTCCGAATTTTCAACGCTTACGGTCCAACTGAGTGTTCCTTTTCGTCTAATGAGCTCGAGGTCGCTATCGAGAGTCAGCAAATTACGGCAGGGAAAGCCCTTCCCAACTATGCCATCCATGTCGTCGATGAAGAATTGAGCCCACTTCCTATTGGATTCCCCGGTGAAATCTGCATTAGCGGTGCGGGTGTTGCCATTGGGTATCTGAACAGTCCTGGACCTGAGCGCAGATTCCTGAAGACCTCCTTTTCTGAAAGGGCATATCGAACTGGGGACAGGGGCGTGCTCCACGCCGACGGCGCTCTCGAGATACTCGGCCGTATTGATGGCGACACGCAAGTGAAGCTCTGGGGTCTTCGCATCGAGCTGCAAGACATTGAACATGCTATATTGAAAGCCGCCAATGGACTAATCACCGAATCGTCGTCACCACTCGTGGCAACCCGACAATACTCGTCGCCCACGTCGTCTTATCATCGACTTGCTCAGCAGGAACTCAACAGTTCCTTCAGACCCTCGCTGCATCCCTACCCCTCCCACAGTACATGCGCCCGACCACCGCCATTGCCATTGATCGAATCCCCTTGACCAACTCGGGTAAAATTGACCGCAAGGCCCTGCAAGCCCTCCCTCTTCCCTCTAGCTCTCCACAGGAAGGCAGTCTCTGTCTTACGTCAACGGAGAACAGGCTCGCAAAGGTCTGGGAATCCGTTCTGCCTGCTCAACCCCACGGTTTGTACACTCTAACACCAACATCCGACTTCTTCAGCGTTGGTGGCAACTCGATGCTTCTCATCGAACTGCGCAACGTCGTCCGCCGTGAATATGAGATCGATTTCCCGTTGCTGCGCCTCTTTGAGTACAGCACCTTGTCCGCCATGGCCTCGGCCATTCATTCCACCTCCGAGGCGGACAAGCCTTTCACGATAGACTGGGTCTCTGAAGCAGCAATCCCTTCCTCACTGCTCGCTGCTGAACCCTCGCCACTAGGAGTGAATCGCATTCGCCGCCCTCCGCAGGTCGTGCTTCTCACTGGTGCCACAGGTTTCCTTGGACGACACCTCCTGCAATCTCTTATCACAAACCCAAAAATTAACACCATTCACTGCCTCGCTGTCCGCGACTTGTCCAAACTCGCCTCATTCACCCACTCCGAAAAGGTCGTCCTCCACTCCACGCAGGTGACCTCGCCCTTCCAAACCTCGGTCTCTCTTCCGCTACGTTCGCCGCCCTTTCCAGCTCGGCAGATGCCATCATTCACAACGGCGCCGATGTCTCCTTTTTGAAGACCTATGAATCCTTGCGCGCTGCAAACGTCGACGCCACTAAGACACTCGTTGAGATGGCACTGCCGAGAAATATACCTGTCCACCTTGTTTCTACGGGTACGGTTGGGAAGCTCGTGGGCGGTGACTCCCTGGCGCCAGAGTCTCTGGCGCAGTTCTCACCGTCTGAGTGGTTTAAGGATGGCTATGCGGCCAGCAAGTGGGTGAGCGAAGTATTTTTGGAAAACATTGGAAGGGACCTTGGACTACCGGTAGTAATTCATCGTCCGTCCAGTATTACAGGTGATGGAGCAGACGAAATGGATGTTGTCGCGAACGTGCTTCGATATGCCAACTTACTCAAGGCGGTACCGGAGTCTGCAGGATGGACCGGGGCTGTGGATTTGGTCTCGGTCGAGAAAGTGGTTCAGGGAATCATTGGTTCCGTGTTCGAGAACGCAGAAGGGATTGCATTTGTGCATCATTCCGGAGAAAAGGTGGTTCCTGCAGGCAATGTCGGGGAGATCTTGACAAACGCTGGGAAGGACGAATGGGAGATTTTGGGTATGCAGGAGTGGGTGGAACAGGCTGTGGAGAAGGGAATGAATCCCCTGATTGGGGAGTTCTTGAAGGCAGCAAGCAGGGGACAGGGGCTACAGATTGGACAGAGACTCCTGTAATGCATTGGATCAGGCTGCCCTAGGCCTGGGGAGTTATATTGAGCTATTGAAATGGAGTATGTCTTGGCATATTTGTTTCAATCTGGTCTTTTCCCGGAACTTTGATGCTTTCGGTAAATTTGCAGAGCAATTTGAATCAGGATGAAAATAATTGCCAGGATGCAAATAATCGGTCATTGAACCATCTGAAGACCAGGATTGGTTTAAGGGGATATATTGTAGACTTCCAAGGTTGGAGGTGAGTACGGAGTACTCCGTAGTGTGTCCAAAGTTCCGCTGATTCCGTGATTTGCATAAGCCGACACGTGACCCTTCTTGGCATGCTTTTGTTGCGGGCACGCTTAGGGGCACGCACGCTCATATCGGGGCAAAAAGCGCGTAAACATCACCAAAGCGAAAACTCGATGGCAGAAAATTTCAAGCAAACCAGTCATCCATACTCCGCACAGGGTATGGAATGAATTTTCAGTGCAATTGTCTTACATTTGATGAATTAGATCAAAGCACACGGAAGTTGACACTATTGAACGGCCCTTACGCAATCGGGTGTAGCTCGGAAACAAAGAGCACGATCGGGTAGAGAACGTGGTTAGATAGGCCGAGCGGCTCCGGGAGGATCGCCATTTGCCTGCCCACTTTGTTGGTTTGGTTTTGTACCTGAGAAGGCTATCTCAGCCTATCTGATCTACGCCGTGAGAGTGGACTACTCAGTATCAAGATGTCTTTGGGGGGTAACACACACTCGTTCTCACCTGGGCAGTCTCCCCTGAGGGCGCAAGCCCAGGAGAGACACCACAACAAGCCACAATAAGCAACTGACCTTCCCCGGTGCGTACATCCAAGCCCTAATTAGAAGCGGAACACGAGCCTCCAAGTCCCCTCCAGTCGCTTTAGTTCCAAGCCCACCACAATGACGATTGAGTCAGCCAAGTCCCTGCAGGAACCAATCCACCTTTATTAGACGAGTCAAATCTCGCTCCAAATTGCCTGTCAGCTAATGTTCCGGGTGGAGTGCTAACGCCACCCACCGGCGAAAGCGAAAGCACCAGGGTTCAGCCATGCTTCTTACTTTACAACCCAAATATAAATCCCCGGGGTAAAATCTCGCGTTGCGCTGCTGATTTACTCGAATTTTTCGTTTCTTTCCTTCCATTCGTTTCGTGGTGTACAATCGCCTGTCCATTCGTTTATTTTCTATACAATGATGGCCCCGCGTCATCTAGTGTGGCTTGCCCATGCTCTACCAGCAGTTGCGCTGACCATTACCGCGCCATCTACCCCCGTGGCCACTCCGACAACATGTGGCACCGAAAACCTGATCAAAGAGGGATCTTTCTCAGGCGTCAGTCTTGATGATGGAGTGTGGACGGTCGCGGGCACGGATTCCGGAACTGTCGTGGATAATTATTTGTTCGTCCTAAGTGTTGATTATCGAAAATGGTTTACTAATTTCGAAATAGACATCTGAATGCCGGTGCTGTCAATGCCATGTCGGTCCTCATCCAGTCTGTGTCCCAGGCAGTCGCAGGAAAGAGCTACACCTTCTCTATGGATTTCCGCCAGAACGCTGGCACTGATACTTGCTCATTGGAGATTCAAATTGGTGGAGTCACCATCGATACTAGCAGCCACACCGCAAGCGACGCCTGGGCGACTATCTCCAAGCCGTGGACTGCTATCGGGACCAATGCGGATGTCATCCTCATCATCGATTGTGACGGCGAGCAAGACGCTGGCTCCTCCAGTGTTGATGTGACGAACATCTCTCTTGTGGAAAGCTGTGGCACTTCGTCTCTGTCAAGTGTGTCGGTGCCGGTCAGAACCCCCTCTGTTTCGCCTGTTTCTAGCGCTCCCGTTGCTTCTATGTCGCCCTCTACTGCGCCCAGCTCCCACGCCTCTTCGGGTATTGTGTCCTCGAGTGCTGGAGCTGCTCCTTCTGGCTCTGCTAGCGAGTCTGCTCCCCATGGATCTTCCAGTTCTTTGGCCATTCCTTCTGGCGTCCCCACTCAACCAGCCTCTCACGGATCTTCTAGCATTTCGGCCGCTCCCTCCAGCCAGCCAGGTTCCCACGGGTCTTCAAGCATATCCTCTGCTCCATCCGGAGTCGCTACTCAGTCCGGCTCTCATGGGTCCTCGAGTGCTTCGGCCGTTCCCTCTGGATCCGCTATTGAGCCCAGCTCTCACGCATCCTCCACCGGTCCGACTACTCCCTCCGGTGCCTCTACCCAGACTAGTGCTCCCGGCTCTTCTAGTACTTCGGTAGCTCCTTCGACTCAACCTGGCTCCCACGGGTCCTCCAGCGTGATTGGCACTCACCCATCATCTGTTTCCTCTTCTGTGCCCGGCTCCTCAACCATCGTCTCATCCGGCCAGTCTTCCAGTGCTCCGGGCCCTGCCACATTGACAACTACTATTACCGGACCTGCCAACTCCGCTTCTAGCGTCGCTGGCCAGTCCTCTGGTATTTCTCAAACTTCCGTCGTCACCAACCCCTCTGGAGCCACCACTGGCAGCTCTGCCAACACCTCAAGAGGCCAAGGCGAGCCAGCAACCCACACCACATCAGCAGGCCAGACGACTGCTGCTTCCTCGCCAGCTGTCTCCTCTCCGGCCGTCTCCCCCACCGCAACTAACACACAGGAGATGACCACTTCTACGGTCTTCACTACACGCACTGCAACTATCACTGCCTGTCCCTCTACTGTCACTGACTGCCCTGCGACTCAGAAGACTACCTACGTTACCACCGAGACCATTGTCGTTTCGACGACTGTCTGCCCAGTCGCTGATGCGACTACCACTGCCGCAGGCTCTCATGTCACTGGCTCAGCCGGAAACAACAGCGGCTCTAGCTCTGACTCTGGCTCTGGCTCAAGCGGAAGCGGAAGCGGTAGCGACAATGGAAGCAGCAACGGCAGCCACAATGGTTCCGGCTCAGGTTCTGGCTCCACTGGCAGCGGAAGCAACAACGGCAGTGGATCTGGCTCAGGCTCAGACGACGAGTACACAGTCTCGACAATCTACTCCACCCGCACCGTTACCTTGACCGAGTGCCCAGCAACAGTGACCGACTGCCCAGCTCGTGACAAGACAACACATGTCACAACTGAGACACTCGTTGCCGGAACAACTTCCATTCCCATCGCAGCTGCAACAACTACCGCCGCTGGTGCGCTCCACAGCTCCTCCGTGCCCGCTCAGACCACGACCATCGTCGTCGGTACCGAGACCCGGACTTCTACCATTTTCTCTGCTGTGACTGTTACTGGCACCTCTACAACCGAGGGAAGTGCTATTGAAACTGGTGTCTTCCACATTGGCGGAGGCACTGGCGCTAGCTCCAATGGCAACGGATCTGGTGTGTCGGCGGGTGAAGGTGAAGGCTCCATTGGCTCTCACTCTGGCTCCTCTGGCTCTGCTTCATCTGGTGCTGGCTCGTCTGGCTCCTCCGTTGAGAGTGCTAGCGCTTCATCCAATCTGCCAGGCATTACACGTATCAGCTCGGCGACTCCCAGTCTTACCCGATCTGTCTCTTCCATCGCAACGGTCTCACCCATTGCAACCAAGCCTGCAAACTCTGGCAACGAATCTGGCGCTACCACCGTTATCGGCTCAGCTGGTACCAGCACTCAAACTACCGAAACGGCGAGTGCGTCTCCTATCTTCAACGGTGCCTCTTCTCGTACCATTTCAGGCGCTGTTTCGGCACTCGGTGCCATGGCGGCCCTGGCCCTCTTCCTTTGATTGACATGAACTTCAAGTTCATACTACGTTCTAACCTTGGAACGCTTTTCTTTTGAACTGAATTATGATTGATAACTGCTCTTCATCGATTTTATATAATTTAATGTCTGCACAGACTTCCAAGGTTCAATGCCCTTCCTTGGGCGCGTCGAGTACCCGGGGTAGAGAAGAGCCCTGGAGACGGGGAAGAATAGACTACTCCAGTACAGAGAAACACACCAAATGAATCGAAGGATATTGACAGTTATCTCATCTAATTATAAACATAGTAACTTGATAAGAAAAAAAACAAACATAAACGGACAAGCATCAACATCAAACCATCACGATCACCTAGCGACATATCCATATTTGGAGGAGGCAGCTCCGGTATTGCGAAAAGACATAGCCAGTCAGTCCGTGGTCCCATTCAATCCATATCCATATCCACAGCACAAAAAAAGAAATGATGAAAATAATCAATGACTCTCCGTCGTGAGACGGGAGGCTGGTTAAAAGAAGAAGGTAAAAAAAAGGACAAGAATCGAAAAGGGGCCGGCCTTTGCCCTGTGCGAAATGATACATAATGTACATCATGGCGAAACCCAATATTCCCAGTGAATGTTGGCGGGCCAGCTAGATAGCACTGGGATATTGGATAAGGCAGTATTAGGCAATGTCTTAAGTGATAAGTAACAGTAACAGAGAAAATAATGCAAGCAAGTGGGAAACGGGTCATGGGGAACAGGGCATATTCATTCGTTGAATAACTCATGACCGGCTTGGCTTTTGTTTGCTTCCATGTTTCTCTAGTTCTGGAGGTCAATGCTTTGCTTCGATGCGATGATGCAGCTTTTTGAGGTTGAACGCTAAACATTACTCAGAACAAAGAATGGGGCCATGGAAGTGGGTCACGCGTGATGACCAGCACCGACGCTCGTGAACAAAAAACCCAGGTCGAGGACTCATCTCAAGCTAGGATGGGTTCAGAACAGTATCATGTCAATAGACAAGAGTCTGTAGCCAGCTTAAAACAAGGGAGACTTGACATCTTGGACTCCGCGTCGGATGACGTCTTCAATGCGCCAGCGGGGAGGAGTAATGTGCTCCTGGCGCTTGTGTTGCGGTTCCTTCTCCAGTTCTGGGAGAGGGGTGGGTTGCTCAGTAGGAGGCAAAGCACCGCCTGCAATGCCAGTGGAAAACTTGAGCTGCAATACGTTGCCGATCTCATCACAAGCGGTCAAAACGCGGTCGAGGTCCTCCTTGGTGTGAGCAGCGGACACACAGAAACGTGCGCGGGATGACACCAATGGCGTAGCGGGGTAACCAACAACGACGACGGAGATCTTCCGGCGCAGCATCTCGTGCGAGAAAGCAGGCATCTTAGCAGGGTTGAAAAGCAGAACAGGAACGATGGGTGAGTCGTCATGACCATACACAATGAAGCCAAGACGCTTCAAGCCCAAACGAAGGTATCGTGAGTTGAAGGCAAGTCGCTGCAGACGTTCTTCACCCTGGCCGGGGACAAGCTCACCGCTGATGATACGCAGGGCGGAAGAAATTTGCATCAGGATAGCGGGCGAGGGGGACTCTCCGTAGTAAACACCTGGGTTGGTGGCGCGGAGCTGATCGATCATAACCTTGTCTGCTGCGATGTAACCACCGTTGGCTCCGAAGGACTTTGTGAGGGTACCCATCAGAACATCGACCTCGGAAGTGTCAATGCTGAAGTAGTCACACACGCCACGACCCTTGGGACCGATGGCTCCAATGGAGTGAGCCTCGTCAACAAACAGGTTGAACTTGTATCTGCGCTTCAATTGTACCAGACCAGGAAGGTTGCACATGGAACCTTCCATCGAGTAAAGACCTTCCACTACAACCAGGATCTTCTTCCACGGGCGGTGGGTGCGGGGCTGGCCTTGAGAAATGGCTTCGCGAAGTCGCAGTTCCAAATCTCTCATATCATTGTGCTTGAACATAGCGATGGAGGCACCAGAAAGACGCGCACCGAAACGAATAGATGCGTGGTTCAGCTCGTCGGATATCAGGAGACATCCCTTTGAGACAAGAGCAGGGAAGATGGTTGCGTTGGTACCGAAACCCATGGAGAACATCATGGAAGCCTCCTTGCCGACGAATCTAGCAACCAAATCCTCAACCTCGATGTGCAGATCCTGGGTGCCAGACTCAGCACGCGTGCTGGGTGCTGTAATGCCGTATTTTTTGATAGAATCTTCCGCCTGATCCGCACAGGGACCCTCGGATTGAGCGAAACCCAGATAGTTGTACGAGCTCAGGTTGAGGGTATCGGTGGTGGTACCAGTCAGGTAGAAATGCTGGTTGTGGTCATCAGTGGCGCGATCAATCAAAGTGATGGTGCGGCCGGGAACGCCGGTCACGGGGCGTTCGAAGCAGTCGTTGATACGGAGCTTCAGACGACGGACGTAGAAGTTGTCGAAATCGTTGTTGAGAGGACCATAGCCATGGCGAGGCTTAAGATGGCGGTAGTTCTCTTCCCTGAAACGCTTGCCAAAGAAATCACGAACATGTCCGAAGGCAATTAGAATTAGATAACTGATGTAAGTGGTGAGCAGGTAATAATATGGCGGCTCGTCCATCACGGGTTCCGGGAAGACACCGCCAGGGTGTCGACTGGAATAGCGATGGCTGGGATGGCCGATTGGACCGAATTGCGCATGCTGCTTGGCCAGGCGACGGGCCTCCTCCGGAGTGGGGGGCTGGAACAGCGTTTGAGGCAGCTCGTCCATGTTGGGGTTATCCGCAGTGGCCGTTGATAACGATATCGTCGGTAAGGACAGTGAGGCCGAACTGATCGGCGGAGAAGAAGTGTTAGGTTGGGAGTTCCCACTAGACTGTACAGCTTCGATTTTCGATTTTGGCGAGCCGGAGAACAGCTGTGACAGGCGATTTGACTTGACAGTGGAGGTCTTGATAGAGATCCCGCCCTTTCCCGAGGGTGAAAAGGATGGCGGGTTGGTAGAGGTGTCGTTCGAGGAGTTGCTACTAAATCGCCGAGGCATCGCAGGAGGAAACAACGGAAAGTTTCAGCGCGTATTGTTCACACCGTCAGGATCGAGGGGCGCGTTGCTATGGGCGCGTTCGGATCGACGATCGAGGCAGGTACTACCGGGGTAGCGTTGGACTTTTTTTTTTTTAGCACCGTATGATGGAGGGGTCTTCAACTGTAGCAGCCGCAGGCAATGCGTCTGGAATCAGAATTAGCTCAAAGTTCTGCGTGTTCTGGGCCAGGCACCAGTGGAACTCCCGAAGCACGCCTCAATTCCCCAAATTTTGAAGACACGGCGAACTGCGAGGTCCTTCATAGATGCCATAGATCGAGACTTACGGCTGATATCGTCAAAGGTAGCGGGATCCGAGTACTCCGGAAGGGCTTTTCAAACGGGGGAGCACGTGGAATGAGGGGTGGCAAAGAGACACGACTAGGGGGCTCAGAGCCCTACGTGAAGATGACGGAAGAACCAATCTCCTGGAGAGAACCCAACAATAAAGTATCCGAGTATGGTTGAAGAAGGAGAGTCTGAGAAGGTAAATAAGACTTCGGTGTTTCCTGTATAATCATCATTGACCTCCTGGTAATAATTGAAAACACATGCGGGACACTATTACAGTCGTCTGATTGGTCGTAATGCTTGGCAAGGAGGTATTGTTACCACGTCAGTACTACTGGTTTTTTTTCCGCACTAACTTTTCGGGCCCGAGTCCACCTGGGCACATGCCCCTGGCTAACTCGGTCTCAATCTGCTATCGGCCTCTATTCTACTCCGTGGCACTTCAATATGGAGTTCTATATGGAGTTTTATATGGAGTCCAAACGTGATACAGGTACTTCGTAATATGGATTACGGTCTATCGTGACATAGCCCAGGCAACCTCGTCATTCTAGGTTGCACTCTTATTATGGGGCTGAGCAGAAGAGCTGGCAAGGTTGGTTGGTACCTGAGATGCATGAAAACGTCTAGAATTTAGGCCTAAGGCCCCCATCCGTCACTTGTGCCCTTAAAACCATATCCACGCTATACCTCAATGGAGCTGTTGATCGACACCAATCTTCCTCTGTCCTGTACATAGCTGTACGAAGTACTCCGTGCGTCTTCTTGTGTTTGCTGATTCAATGATTTACGAGAATCCGACCAAGTTGACCCACGGATATTCCCAGTGCATCGTGAACGTCTCATGATACTTTGATTGGTATCTTTAGCAGTCGGACTCGAGGACGATCTTGGGTGATTGAGACCTGGTCAATCCCGAGGTCCTAATAGCCTTCTTTCTGTCTTCATCTCCATTTGTTTCTTGGTTCCCACTAAGTTCTAGATCCAGGTGAAACCTCTAAATCATTGCCCGATGGACTATGGGGCTGAGTGGGGCTGGACGCACCGTACTCGTGTTCCGTAATAATAGCTTGATTTTGCCAGGCCGAGGATCTTAAAGCTCATAGCAGTAGTGAAAGTGCGATCCCATTTTGGGTACTTTGCTCACAGACTAGATCCATGGATATGACAAGCACATTATATGTGGAGTTGTACTCCTGCATTGAATTATTGAGGTCGTCCGGTTGAATCTGACTACTATAGTCCTGAGATCGATCGCTGGAATCTTGAACCGATGAGAGTTGTCTGTGGTGGACTTTTGCATCATGCCAACAGTCTATATCTCAGACTACACAGTTTCTCTCGGACTCATGTCGATACCTGGGCAGCCCCCCAACCTGATGTGAAAAAGCATGCAGCCTTTTCTGTCCTGAAAGCCATTCAGAAGGTTCAACCACAATGCGTCGGCCGAATGGTCAACTTCTCAATGAACAACCCATCGAGCCTTCCGTCAATTGCCCTTTCATATGAGGTTCACGCAAGGAGGGAATTTCATGACTTGATTGATATCACATATGACATCATGGCACCTGCGTCGGCCATCAATCGGGTATTTCGGAAGGAGCTTCTTGCAGCCTTCTGCCAAGAAAATCAAGGAAGGTACGAGATCAAACAATTGAGATAAAAAATTGAGATATATCGTCTTCTCGAAGTAACATCCTACCATCAATACCTCAGGCGTTCCTAACAACACCCTCTGTTTTCCCCCTATACCTACCGGCTCACCCATAATGGCGACATTGTCTCCACATACCTATGAAAATGAGATATATGCAAATGGGCTCAAGGGTATCAAGCCCCCCATCAGCTTCAATCCACTTGAATGGGAGTCCCAAGCCAAGGAGGTCTTGTCTACCGATAGTTTTGGCTATGTCTGGGGCTCTGCTGGTCTTCGCGAGACCGACGACAACAATCGAGCAGCCTTCCGCAAGTGGGCTATCGTTCCATCTCGCTTGGTCAAATCAGATTTCCCAAGCCTGAAGACGACTCTGTTCGGGGAAGAGTACGACTATCCCATCGCCATCGCACCAGTGGGAGTCCAGCAAATATTTCATCCTGATGGGGAGATAGCTGCAGCCACGGCGGCTCACAAGCAGAATGTCACGTATATCCTCAGCTCGGCCTCATCCACGAGTATTGAAAATGTTGCAACTGCGAATGAGAACGGGTCTCGCTGGTTCCAGCTCTATTGGCCTTCCAGCGAGCATGATGATATCACTGTTAGTCTGCTGCAACGAGCCAAAGCATCAGGGTACAAGGTTCTGGTGGTTACTCTTGATACCTACATCCTCGGATGGCGCCCTTCAGATCTGTGTAATGCTTTCAACCCTTTCCTCCGGCCTGACAACATCGGCGTCGATCTCGGATTCACGGATCCAGTCTTTCGTCGTCAGTTCCGGGAGCGTCACCAGAAAGATGTAGAGGAGGACTTAGGAACTGCGGCAGCGGAATGGGCCCGGACTATCTTCCCTGGCACCAGTCATTCCTGGGAGGACCTGGAACTTCTGCGGAAGCATTGGGACGGACCAATCGTCCTAAAAGGTATTCAGACCGTCCAGGACGCGCGGCGAGCCGTTGATGCTGGAATGCAAGGTATTGTCGTCTCCAATCATGGAGGTCGTCAACAGGACGGAGGCATCGGCTCGCTCGACATGCTTCCTGAAATCGCAGAGGCCACCAAAGATAAGCTGGAAATCATCTTCGACTCTGGGATCCGGAGTGGCGCCGATATTGCCAAGGCGCTGGCACTGGGTGCCAAAATGGTCCTCATCGGTCGTCCGTATGTTTACGGTCTGGCTATCGGTGGTGAAGATGGCGTGTCTCACGTCCTTCGCAGTCTCCTTGGTGACCTAGAATTGACACTCCACCTTGCCGGCATTCCATCGGCTTCGCCTGAGACGTTGAATAAGAACGTGCTGCGTCGGTTGACCCAATGATTTTTGCCAATAAAATGTATCGAGTTCAAGCTTTCTCTTTTATTTCCTCTTTTCACCGAAAAATGGGCATATTTCGTGGTGCGCAATGAGCCCAGGGGGTTTCAGGGTTGTTGAAGATCAAACATAGTAAAAGATGGCGGATGGCGGAATGGTGATGAAAACGTATAAATAAACCATGGCCTTTCCAGTGTGATCCACATGGCCTTTTCGGCTCAGGGTATCTTGAGCTTAATTTTCTGACGTGGGCGATCTTGAACATATCCGCATCAGGAAGTGTATTCCAAAGTTGCCCAGTTGTCAATGTAACTAAAAACTTGCCTGCTTCCTGGCCTCAGGCTGACAATGTCACTTTCCCCTTCTGTCTACATTTTGTGATCAACGTAACTATACTGTGACATTGAACTCCAACTTTCGCAAGATCGAAATGCTCTTAGATGACGGCCTTCCCCTTACCCGCGGAAATCGGCAACTCAACACCCGCTCACTTCCGCCCCGCCATCCGCTCCCTTGTTGGGACCTTTGAATTGGCCGACTCGTCAAGCTTTGACAACCCCTGTCAGACAACCCTGATCCTAATAGGCCAGACACCAATCAACTTGTTGAGTCTATTCGCCACATTGGTTCGGAATTTCAGGATCACACAGCATAGGTTGACACTAGACTTCAATTCAGTCTACAATCTACCCTTCGCTGCTGAGAACTGGAAAATCAAAGTCACATCTAGAAGTGTGCGAAGTAGCTACATCAATTGGTTTTATCAATCATGCCTCACATTGACGAAGCTCAGGCGGTTGATTTGGAGGTTAAGGAGCTTTGGCGGCCTTCTTCCCCCGAGTCAACCCAAATCCACGATTTCATGACAAAAGTGAACAAGAAATACGGCCTCTCTTTGAATGACTACAATTCTCTCTGGCAATGGAGTGTATCTGAGCCAGCTCAGTTCTGGGAACAAATCTGGCATTACACACACATCAACGCCCACAAGCCATACCAAAAGGTAAAATCATACTCCACCCGGTTTGGATTAGACCCCCTTGCAATGTTTGATGCTGATTTGACCTCAAGGTATTGGACACAACAGACGTGCTGTTTCCCAGACCTTCTTTCTTCGAAGGAAGCAAATTGAATTTCGCAGAGAATCTTCTCTATCCAGCTACTGCACCGGATGAGAATTCGGTGGCAATCATTGGCGCCACTGAGGCAGCCCGTGAGTTCATCTCATGGAAAGACCTCCGAGATCGTGTTCGGCAGTGTGCCAATGCGCTGAAAGAAGCGGGCATTGAAACCGGCGATCGTGTCGCTGGCTTTGTGGGAAATCATGCCACTACTGTTGTGGCCATGCTCGCAGCAGCTTCCATCGGTGCCTTTTGGACCGGAGTATCACCAGATACTGGTGTACATGCAGTTCTTGAGCGACTGAAGCAGATTCAACCCAAAATTCTTTTTGCCGACAACGGCTCTCTTTACAATGGGAAAGTGCATGGCTCACACGCCAAGGTCTGGGAGATCGTTTCCGAATTACCGGATCTTGAGTTGCTGGTGCTGCTGGTGACTGCCCCTGAATTGGAGATCAACCTTGATGACCTGACACCTGCCAATGGCAAAGCGAAGGTCTATGATGCTTTTTTGTCTGAGGTCCAAAATCCCCAGGCCCCATTGGAGTTCGCAAGTCTGAGCCCAGAACACCCTGTTTACATCCTATACTCGTCTGGCACCACTGGTGCCCCGAAGCCCATTGTACATGGATCTTTAGGAACTTTGTTGCAGCACAAGAAGGAACATCTACTACACTGTGACATTCGATCGGGCGATCGCTTGTTCTACTTCACGACAACCACCTGGATGATGTGGCACTGGCTAGTATCTGGATTGGCAAGTGGCGCAACAATCATTCTTTATGATGGCTCACCATTCCGACCCTTTGACGCCGAGGGCGGAAAAGGAGAAATGGCTATGCCACGCTTGATCGAGGAACTTCAAATCACACACTTCGGTACATCGGCTAAATATCTTTCCCTTTTGGAACAAGCCGCTCTGAACCCACGCAAACATGCCGTCCGCCCAGTGTCATTGAAGACATTGAGAGCAATCTTCAGTACTGGTTCCCCACTCGCTCCTTCGACCTTCGAGTATATCTATTCATCCTTCCACGACGACATCATGCTCGGTTCCATCACCGGTGGCACTGATATTCTCTCCCTTTTCGCCTCCGGATGTCCTATTCTTCCAGTGTATAAAGGAGAAATTCAATGTCGCTCTTTAGGCATGGATATTTCAGTCTTCGACTATGCCGGCAAAGACATCAGTGCATCGGGTGAGCCCGGAGATCTCGTTTGCGTCACTCCATTCCCAGCGCAGCCAGTGATGTTCTGGCCCCCTGGACCTGCGGGACTTGAAAAGTATCGCAAGAGCTACTTTGATGTATTCGGCACCTCGGTCTGGCATCACGGAGACTACGTACGCTTGAACCCTGAGACAGGGGGAGTGGTCATGCTAGGCCGCAGCGATGGTGTTCTCAAGCCATCTGGTGTACGATTCGGAAGTTCTGAGATTTACAACATTCTCCTGAAGCATTTCGCCAGCGAAATTGAAGATTCTCTTTGCATTGGCCGGAGACGTGAGGGCATTGATACAGACGAAACTGTCGTTTTGTTCGTCCGGCTTGCTTCCGGTGAATCGAGCATGCCACCAGATCTTGCGACTCGCATTCAATCCACGATTCGCAAGGAGTTGAGCCCACGCCATGTCCCGGGAGTAATTGACGCGTGCCCGGAGATCCCGGTGACCTCTAATGGCAAGAAGGTCGAGAATGCTGCCAAGCAAATCTTGTGTGGGCTTAACATCAAGATCGGTGCGAGTGTTGCGAATGCGTCATGTCTTGATTGGTATCGTGCATGGGCATCGAACAATTCTTAGTTCATGGAAAATACCTAAGACTAGAATTACAATGACATCATTGCTCTTGGTGAATATGGCTGCGTACAGTTCCGTAGATATTTATGATTAAATCAGCCTGGAAGCTCTGAACATAGGAGAAAAGAAGCACATAGAGTACCCCGAGACAGATTGCAAACAACTTAGATCCAGGTTCAGAGTCTGTAGTTTCGCCCGTCGAGACCCGTCCATCTTGATAAGCAAAACCTGGTTGGTACTCTGGAAGACTTTGGGAACAGTGGACCAAGACGAGCTCAGACAAGATGAGTCAGGAGTGTGATTACACATAAATGTTCTCTTCGATAATAGCATTAGTCTAGACTAAAGAATTGAAGAAGTTGAGCTTGAGCTCCAATCATGTCAATCCATGGATCATGCAACCGATTAGCTAATCATATTCGGATCACGGCTCCTTCCTAAGTTACGATTCTTCGCAGGCAGCCCGAACATTTCCTCCGGAACTACTCACTGTACTCAGCTGATCTCCAGTCAGCTTTTTACATTTGCACAAATCCCAACATCATGCGCCGCACAGCATTGCGGGCCATCGAGTCCGCGAAGCCATTGGCTAGAGCTCCTCGCGCTGTGTCAAGAAGCTACTCTACCATCAACGACGCGGCCAAGGTAATTACAATCTTGCCTGACTGTGCAGTTGGATTTATCGAAACTAATCATTAATCTCTTTCGCTTTGCCCCAGGACCCCGCAGACCTCGAACAGATCACCACTCTTCCCAATGGAGTCCGCGTCGCCACGGAATCTTTACCCGGTCCCTTCGCTGGTGTCGGAGTTTATGTCGATGCCGGATCTCGATATGAAGATGCTAGCCTGCGCGGTGTCAGCCACATCATGGATCGCCTCGCCTTCAAGTCTACCAAGGCTCGCTCCGGAGACCAAATGCTCGAGATTCTCGAATCTCTCGGCGGCAACATCCAGTGCGCATCATCCCGAGAGTCCCTGATGTACCAGTCCGCCAGTTTCAACTCAGCGGTCCCTACCACACTCGGTCTGCTGGCAGAGACCATCCGGGACCCCTTGATCACCGACGAGGAGGTTCTGCAGCAACTCGCAACGGCGGAATACGAGATCGGCGAGATTTGGGCCAAGCCCGAACTCATCCTACCGGAATTAGTGCACATGACTGCCTACGCCGACAACACCCTTGGAAACCCTCTTCTGTGCCCGGAAGAACGACTGGGTGAAATCAACAAGACCGTGGTGGAACGATACCGGGAAGTCTTCTTCAACCCAGACCGCATGGTTGTTGCTTTTGCCGGAGTGCCACACGCAGAGGCTGTCAAGCTCACAGAACAGTACTTCGGTGACATGAAGGCGCGTGACAACAGCAAGACCAAGGGCCCCGTCTTGTCAGGCAGTGGAATTGAAACCACGCTCTCTGATTCTCAGCAGGCTGTCCATGAAGGCCAAGTGCCGACCGTGCCTTCATTCACACCCTCATCGACTATCAGCAGCCCGGCGGCTTCACAAAACACACAATCCTCGCTTCTGTCAAAACTCCCATTCCTCAAAAACCTGACATCCAACAAGCATAGCTCCGTTGAGCCTCTCCACCCATCTTTGGTTGAACCCTCCGCGCTGGATCTCCGCCAACCCGCTCACTACACCGGTGGCTTCATTGCCCTCCCACCTATCCCTCCCCCAGCGAGCCCTATGCTTCCTCGACTGAGTCACATCCACCTTGCATTTGAGGCCCTCCCCATTTCCTCGCCTGATATTTATGCTCTCGCTACGCTTCAGACCCTGCTTGGTGGTGGCGGTTCGTTCTCTGCCGGTGGCCCCGGAAAGGGCATGTACTCGCGTCTTTACACCAACGTGCTGAACCAGCACGGCTGGGTTGAGAGCTGCATTGCTTTCAACCACAGCTACACCGACAGCGGAATCTTCGGAATCACCGCATCCTGCAGCCCAACCCGGACAACAGAGATGCTCGAGGTCATGTGCCGCGAGCTGCAGTCCCTCACCCTTGACACTGGTTTCTCTGCCCTGCAGGCGCAGGAAGTCAACCGCGCCAAGAACCAGCTGCGCTCTTCGCTGTTGATGAACCTGGAGTCTCGCATGGTCGAGCTCGAGGATCTCGGACGTCAGGTCCAGGTCCACGGCCGCAAGGTCAGTGTTCGGGAGATGTGTGAGCAAATTGACGCGCTCACTGTTGACGACCTCCGTCGCGTGGCTCGTCAAGTCTTCGGCGGTCAAGTCCAGAACAATGGCCAGGGTACTGGAAAGCCCACTGTCGTTTTGCAGGAAGGTGAATTGGAAGGCTACAAGCTCCGGTCCTTCCCCTGGGAGGAGATACAGGAGCGCATCGCCCGGTGGAAGCTTGGTCGGAGGTAAATAAATCATATCAAACCTCCAAGCTGCGCACATGTCGGACATAATTGGTC
Organism: Penicillium brevicompactum; assembly: GCF_028827555.1. Classification (NCBI taxonomy): domain Eukaryota; kingdom Fungi; phylum Ascomycota; class Eurotiomycetes; order Eurotiales; family Aspergillaceae; genus Penicillium; species Penicillium brevicompactum. The sequence continues at coordinate 946,093 of NW_026623208.1, forward strand.
ATGTGAATGGTCACGTCTATGGGATGACTTTGTAATTATAGACCAGTATTTGGCCTTGTAGAATACACCTCTCTTTGTCAATGTTTTTCTTTAGCATATATTTCTATTCTCCTTTGCTGCCACTTGGCATCGAAACAAATGAGCATCGACAGCAGGCAAGTAACGAACACCATTGGCGCAATGACATCGGTCATCGAGGGTGGGTCCAAGCTCCTTCGCCGCTTTTCGGCAAAAAAGTCGGAGCGAAACGTAAAGCGTCCTTCCATCATTCATCCATCACCTTATACCCGATCACGTCCTTATCCCCAATCTTACATCCTTCAAAATGGTCAAACTCACCGAAGTCGAAGACGAGCACTTCTCCGAGAAGCCCACCGCCACCAAGCACGATGCTCTCCTCGTCTCCGATGATGAGGACGACTACTCTGACACTGGTTAGTATCGGTTACGCCTATACACCTTGAAACTTGCATCGCATCATTGTCATCTTTATCGGGAGCAAGTCTCACAATTTGGACTGCCGCGTTCAATTGCTCCCTTGTTCCCTTGCCATCCTCGCCAATCCACCCCCATCACGCGCCCCGACCCCAGAAATGGACACATCCGCGGAAACCACCAATACCCATATCTGACATCTAAACCCAACAGACTCCGAGATCTCCGATGATGAAGATGTTGAACTCGAGAGCGAGTCTCTTTACGAGCGTATCGCTGCCCTGAAAGATATCGTTCCCCCTCCGCCCGCCGCACTGTCTCCGACTCCATCTCCTCCGTCACATCCCTTACCAAGGCCACCTTTTCCTTCAGCGGAAAGGCCCTTTGGGTTATTAGCACCAGCGCTTTCCTGCTTGGTGTGCCCTTCGCCCTCGCTTACGCCGAGGAGGAGCAGTACATCCAGATGGAGCGTGAGCAGGGAATGATTAAGGGAGCCAACGAGGTACGTGTTCAAGTTGCTTTGATTCAGCCCTGTCTTTTTTGTGTTCTGTCCGGGAGAACATCATTGTTCTCATTTTCGTGTCGTCATCGGGAATTGTACAGGGTACAATTCCCGGGGTATCCCATCACGCCGCGAACCTCTCTGCACAAAACTATCGCGCCCCAATCCTTATCTCGGAATTCACCGAAAATGCTGAAATTTCAACCGCTGACCTCGATCCTCTTCATTAGATGCTCACCCCTGGCGTTGAGTCCGAAAAGGAGGCCCAACCCACTCTGTAAATTAATACCACCTTGGAAAAGAGCCCCCCGATCCAGCGCCTCGATCATCGATTTTGAATGCCAGCGAGAAAGCACGCGGTGCACGAAGCCCAGATTCCGGGACTCCCATCTTTGGACAGACTCTACAAAGGACTGTCAGCTTCAAGTGGATCTATCATATCTCTTGGACTTTTTTCGCATCTCTCATGCTTTCTTGACACTTTGGCTCCGGCAGCTTATGCATGTATTTGTACAACCCCAACCATCTACTCATGTTTCTCTATACACCTTTTTTCTTCTCTCTTCATGTGCATGTCTGTCTAAGTAATGAAAAATGTTGGGTTTGATTGCCTATTCTTCTCTGTGTTCTTTGCAAATTGAGACATTAGCAATCGACAGAACTAAAACACTTATCCAGTAAGGTGTTTATTGGACATCAGCAGAAAGGAGTTGGTCCATAGGACTAGTGAGGACCTATACTCTGGACTACGTACTTCCAAGCAGTGCTGGAATGCTGGTTGATATCAGAGGTCATGCATGTCTCACTCGGACCACGACCATCCATCTAAGACCAAAGTAACACAATCTAATGGACTTGGGAATTCATGTGATTGGAATGCTATCTGCTGAATTAGCCGTGGGGGAATTGCTCAATCGAGTATGCCAGTGCTTGTCTTGCTGCGCCAAATGGGACAAATGAGTGAAAATGCATATAGCTAATGGCGAAATGATATCATAAATAGCCACTGGAAAAGGGGTATCATAATGTATTTTGTGCATGGGGAATGTGAAATATTTTTGGGGGTCCTTAACAGGCCCTTGGAAAGTGAGAAACCCTGCCATGACGAGGGGCTGAATGTTGCTGAATATGAATGTGCTGAGAACGAAAGTCTGCAGTTCGCAATGAGACTTGGGAGCGAGTAAGAGCAGATCGACAGATTAGCCATAGATGGACTAGTGACAAAGCAGACTATATCAGTATAAGAATTCCAATAAAGCAGTAGTAATAGAACATACCTCTTTCTCACGGGCAGACTTGAGATTGAGATGGAAGTCACGCCACAATTTGTCAACTTCACCAGTGAAGACCATCCTGTCAAGGACCTGATTTGCATGCCGAGTCCTGCGCTTGATGCTCAGGTTGTTGCGTTTCAGAACCTCGTCGTCATCCATGAGGCCAATGCGATCAAGGTGATCAATGACCCATTCATTTAGGTGGTGGCGCCAATGTGTGAGCGTGTGAGCGAGCACAGCTCGGGATTTGCATTGCCTGGAAGAATAGAAATGTCAGATAAATTTCAATAAAAAGTGAAATTTTAACTCACTTTCCCAGGTAGAAATGGACGTGCTCATCGGGAATGACATGACCATTGCGGTCCCGATCGTTTCCATCGTTGGTGCTCTTGTTGGAATCATCGTTAGAATCACTGTCATCATCGTCGTTCAGAGGCTCTAGAGTTTGCAGCGAGTATGGCTTCCCGAAAAGCCTCATGTCTGCAGAAGCCGGGTGGCCAGATCGTCTGCAGGCATCGCAAGAGTGGTTTTCTTCCGTGGGATAAGCAGAGATGTCCATGTGTGGCCGGGCCTGGAGTGAATAAACGAAGCCCGGGGTCCAAACCGAAGAAATCAGCTGTGATCCAGCTCGACCCTTGACTTCGTCTTCAAGCTTCATGAATGCCATCTCATACATAGCATCGGAGCGAGGAAAAGCTGGGTTGAGTTTGTTGTGGACCATCCAACCAATGACATCTCGGAAATATTCTTTGGGTTGCTTGTATGCGTGGCGAGTGAATTCAAATGGAATCTCCTCAGTAGGGACACCAAGATCATCCTTGTCATCCTTTAAGACAAAGTCGTCTTCGTATCGATCAAGGTCCTCATTTGGATCTATGGTCGATTCCACGTCGCTGTCTTCGTCGTGGTGCTTCCAGAGACCTTGGCCAGAAGGGCTAGCGCGGCCCGTCACCTCTTCAACGTCAGAACCGGAAGTTCCTTCGGCGTCGTCTTCGGCGTCGTCTTCGCTCTGCTCTTTCAGGCCTGCGCGTCTGCGGCGCAAAACTTCAAGTTGTTTCAGCCTCTTGTCGCGCGCGGTTTCAACGTTCCGGCCACGAGTGCGAGTGTTTTTCACGACTGCATAGCTTATTAGTATAGGGGAAAAATGTATGTGGACATCTTTTGAATCTCACCTGAATCTTGAAGATCTACCAGATCCTCCTCAATATCAAGCTTAGATTGCTTCGAGGTATGACGGGGTGTATGCGGAATTTGGGCGTTGTCAATTTCTGGACCACGTCTCAGCCTTTTCATAGGCGAGGATGCCACCGGTTGATCGGAATCGTCACTTTCCTTGACATCAACGGGGTTTCGTGTTCTGCGCTTTCTGGCGGTTGACGGGGCCACGATTTCGTTTTCGTCCTCGGAGCTTAGTGAGGGGGAAGTGCGAGCTAACTGCGCGGGCTTTGTTCGCTTTCTCGCAGAAGCGACAACCGGTTCGTCGTCGTCGCTCACGATGATTGGCGAGGTCGCCTTGCGTTTAGGTGCCCGGCGGGGCTTTGTCAGCTCCTCCGGGTCGGTGTCCGCGGCGCCCTTCGGCGCAAATCGCAACGCCTGCTGGAACTTCTTTGCGCGAGGCATTTTCGACGGTTTGGGTGAAATGTTGATGGTGTCGGGTTCGGGTTCGGGTTCGGATTGAGATTGAGATTGAGATGGAGGTTGAGATGGAGATGGAGATTGAGGTCCGGGTCCGGGTCCGGGTCCGGGTCCAGGTTGCGGTCCAGGTTCGAGTTCAGGTTGAGATTCAGGTTGAGGTCCACGTTCAGGATTGGGTTGAGATCCAGGTTGTGGTCCAGGTTCAGGATTGGGCTGAGGTTCACGTCCTGGTCCAGGTTCGAGTTCAGGTTGAGGTCCACGTTCAGGATTGGGTTGAGGCTCACGTTCACGTCCACGTCCACGTTCAGGTTTGGGTTGAGGTCCACGTCCACGTCCACGTTCAGGTTTGGGTTGAGGTCCACGTTCACGTTCACGTTCGTCAGGTTCGTCGGTTTGAGCGGGCGAGCGACGCAACATTCGCTTCAGATCGACGGAGAAGATGGATTCATCGGAGGAGTCGTTGATCGGTGTATCTTGCGTGGGAAGTTTGTCTCATTTATTTAGCTCATCGGCGCTGCCTAAATACAAAGCACGGGACATACTGTTCTTCCTAGATGTGGAAGAGCTCTGCTGCGTCGTAGAAGACAGCGGTTGTTTCTTCTTTGGCAAAGCTTGACGGATGGTTTCCACCGGCTTTTTGGTATTTGTTGTCCCTGATCTGCCATTGTTGTATGTCAGGGTGGCGTAGCGACTGGTTTCCTCTGGATCTGCTTCGTGCGAAGGCGCGGCTGCCGATGGGGCAAAAGCGAGTCGCGTCTGCTTTTTCTTCACACTGCGCGGTGGCATATTGAATGGATAACCAGCAAAGCTGGTTGGGTATCAGTAGCAAAGAGGGCACTCCATGTAGGCGGCGGCTCTTGGTCCAAAAAGTAGCATTTGTCCAAAGAAGCATAACCCAAAAAGTTTGGTCGTTGCGTGGATCGCGATCAAATCGCGAGAACACGTGATCACTATAACCAGAGTCGGGTTGTACATCTAGATTGTTCTAATTACGCAAATATAGAAAATTGTTAGGCTTATTGTTTGTTAAATGTTTGTTAGAAGCAGGTGGCTAGCTCGGTCTGTTTGACCGTTGATGCTACAAATTGTTGATCTGGGTGTTATACAGACCCGTGGACGTGAAAGGTGCCTCAGCACGACATAATTTAATTTATTAACTCTGGATGCGACCAGTTGCCAAAATGAAAGATCTTGTGAATTAAATCACTGGCTCACTGGCTCACTGGCTAGAAAGCTAGATCAAGCTGCTTTTACTACTCTGTATAGTCCGTAGTGTTAAGGAATCTCCATGGAGGTTGAATGTGGGGATTTAGCCCTACGATCTACAACAACCCAGGAATTTACGGAGGCCCTAATTTGGTGGCACAAACACCATGTCGCCTGTTTATATGTTCTAGATCTGCTTTACTGTTTCTTTTTGTTTTCTTTTTGTTTTCTTTTTGTTTTCTTTTTGTTTTCTTTTGGCATGTTGTTCGCCTACTTGACCGCCATTTACCCATTCAAAGATGCCCGTTATTCGTTGGCAGAGTCTTCAACGTGTCCAACATAAACAGCATCTGACAGTGGTTTCCATGGATCTGCGATCATACGTCCTCGCTTTCATTTGTATTTCAGACAGTGAAAGGGCACACGGGCCTCTACTTTCATTTAGTGTCAGCATCAGATAACACCTACTGGAAGAACTGCAGTCAGCCCTATCTTGCCCAGACAAGAAGCACGGTGCCAAGTCCAGTGGCACCTCGCTTATTATTTCTTCGTTACTTTGAGGCGTTGCTGCTTCTTAAGTATCCCTTTTTTTTGCTGCTTCCTACAGTATTTACCCTATTGGTGGAGTCGACTTTCTCCTATCGCCTCACGCGCCGATTCGTGGAAACCCAGCACTTCATTTTCCCCGGAACAAAATATCCTCGAACCCCAGATTGTCGTGACCCCAGATTGGAACTTTGGATTCTGGGGTGTTTTGAGCCAATGAGGATTTATCCAGGAGACCTAAATACTCTGCCATGTGCAGTTGACTCCGCGATACCCCACCACTCAGACACAGCTCCGCATTATCAAAATGCCAAATGATCTTAGCGTGTCCGGGGTTAGTGATTCTGGGATAGTCTGATTTGCGCCATGGCGCTTTTCCTCTCACATGGCTTGGACCTTGGTCTTGCCCCCCGGGACACTCCAGCCGGCTCATATATAGATTGGGCTGTCACCCGTCAGCCGAGTTGTGCGCTGAACTGCACTTTACTGTGAATCAACTCCTTTCATTACCCCAGAGGGACTGTTGTTACTCTTTTCTGTTTTTGGGAGCTTACTGCACACTCTAGGCGTGGACCTGTCGTGCTTTCAATCACACCCGATCAGTTCCAAGGTTTAGATCAGTCTTCAAGATGGGGTTGATGAGCGCTAAAAGAGCGTACAATTGGTACGTGAACAACTATTTTTTCATGATTCAAATCTAACGCCAGACTCTAGGTACATATCTCTAGTTGCAGCATCATGTATGGTCCTTTATGGCTATGATGCATCCGTTTTCAACTCCGTTCAAGGCTCCAAGAACTGGTTAGCATGGATGAACAACCCGAACGCAAATACGATCGGTGCAATCAACACAGCATACACAGTTGGGGCTATCTTTGGTGGATTCTTTCTTGGCGGCCCATGTGCAGACTTCTTGGGCCGCAAGATGGGAATGGGAATTGGCTGTGTTTTAGTCATTGTCGCTACCTTCATGCAAACATTCACACCTCGCCACAACCTGGCTTGCTTCCTTGCAGGCCGGTGCATCATTGGTATTGGTCAGGGTATTGCATTAAGTAAGAATTCCGAATCGAGTATTGCATATTGAGACTGACGAGAATGACTTTGCAGCCGCCGGCCCCATCTACATTGGCGAACTCGCGCCTGCTGAGATCCGCGGCAAGATCATGACTTTCTGGCAGATGTTCTATTCTGTAGGATCTTTCATCTGTTTCTGGATCAACTTTGCTTGCACCAAGCATGTTGCCAGACTAGGTGAGTGGGATTGGAAGATGGTTGTGGTCTTCCAACTCCTTGTCCCGGTCATGATCCTCGCCCTCCTGCCTACTGTCCCCGAAAGTCCTCGCTGGTAATTTATCCCAATGTGTGCTATGAACTTCAATGATGCTGACGAAACTCAGGTATGTGAAGAAAGGAAACCGCATCGAGAAGGCCCGTGCCGCTCTTCAAAAGGTCCGCGACACCGAAGAAGAGGTAGAGCAAGAGCTCCTCGAGATTCGCGAAGCCATCGAATACGAGAAAGAAGCTATCTCCGGCAACTACTCTGCTCTCTGGAAGGACAAATCTCTCCGCAAGCGCATGGCTTTGGCACTCGTTCTTAATGCCGGCCAGCAGGTTACTGGACAAGGCTCCCTCAACTCATACTCGACCAAGATCTACAAGAAGGTGTTCACTAGCGACAGCCAGATTGCACTCATCAACGCTCTCAACGCCACATTTGGTATTCTTTTCACTCTTAATGCCGTCTGGATTATTGATCGATTCGGAAGAAAATTCCTTTTGATCGTCGGTGGCATCGGCATGGGTCTCTGCATGATCATCGTTTCTGCTGTCGAGACCGAAACGCCAGTACTTGCCAACGGCGCCAAGTCAGAACCTGTTGGTATATCGATTGTGTTCTTACTATTCTTATTCATCTTCTTCTGTGAGTCCCCTTTCGTCTTAATTTGTTCAAGAGGCTTCTCTAACCATTTCATCTACAGACAAACCATCCTGGGGGGCAACTGTGTGGATTTGGACATCCGAAATCTTTTCCATGAACGTCCGCGCCCAGGCCGTGGGCATGGCATCACAGACACAAAACGTCGCCAACGCTATTGTCCAACAGTTTTTCCCTATCTTCCTGGACAATGAGGGCTTCTACGCCTTCTACATGTTTGCCGGAATCAATTTCTTGCTTGCTGTATTTGTTTTCTTCCTGATCCCCGAGACCAAGCAGGTTCCTTTGGAGGAGATCGATATTCTGTTTGGTGGTACCAATCATGTTGCCCAGGGAGAAGAGGTGTTGGCTCAACAAAAGGAGATGAGGATGAACGATGAGACTAGTGAAAAGCCTGGTGCTGTCACAGTTGAACATGTTGGGGGAAATAAATCGCCACATGGCGGCAACTCCGGCATATAGTCATGATGTCTTTGTGGCATCGAATATCGATATGAAATCGACTGCTGTCTAAAGTAAGTGGTCTATAATACTAGTTTGTGAAGTGTTAATGTGAAATTCTTTACTTCGTATCCATGGGTTCCAGTCTATAGCAACCTTGGAAGGTTTCCAAGTTTAGGTTCAGGTAGGGAATATTCATGGAATGGCCTCGGGAATCCACGGATGAGCGGAGTAATATTGATAGAGGTAGACTCTACCTAGTTTGGCCTGCGTTATTAATTATGCACATAGCTCGAAATTTTATCCCACTGCTCTTCTGACAAATACTCAATTCCTGATCATCTTATACCGTGACACCTGAGATCCATCACTGAGTTCAATAGCTTTCAATTCAAGCCTGTAGTTGAAGATCCATGGCAATAGAACAAATCGGCCGACGTAGTATATGATACCCAGAGAGAGAATTGCCAAAGCCACAACGGGCGATAGATAGTAAGGTAGACTAGTGCTTCCCTTTCCATTGGGAGGTGGCACGAAAGGCATGACAAGGAGGAACTAGTGGTAATTGTCAGTATTGCAATCTGGGTAGATGAAAATAGTTGCTCACAATGCTTCCAGCTAGATAGAATGCAAGAACAGCCCATGGAGCCTTGAAACCTGAGTTCAAGTCTTCGCTTTTTGACAGACGCAGCTTCATCAACCCAGCTGTGACGGCTGCGAGAAGGAGCACTGTTGGGTAAGAGTTGAGACCAACAACAAAATCGAATGCATCACCCGCAGGAGGGGCGCAGATAAAAAGGACTGTGACTCCTAGATGGATTGCCAATGCCCAGATGGGTGTTTTGAATGGTCGATTTTGCATAAGAATGTTCGGGAATGGCATGATTCCGTCCTTAGCTAATTCTTGGATAACGCGAGCTGTCATATCCGTCAGCACGACTCCCTCAAAATACACTGCATCGAAAAATACTTACGGACTGTGAACGCAATTCCCAGAAGATGACCAATAGCAGAGATGGCCACCAGTGCTGGGAGAGCTTTTGTGGCTGCCGATGCACCGAAGACATTCCTAAAGAGGGATGCGGCAATCGTCAAATCAGATGCTAAGAATTCTTCTCTTGATACACCAGCAAACTAGTAAATTTGGTTAGAGAAAAGTCTTTGTGTGGAGGGTTATTCATACATATGCGATGTTCGCAAGGAGGTAAAGCACCGTGATGCTACCCATGGCAGTAGGAATCGCGATTTTCAGCGTCCGCTGAGGGTTCTTGACTTCCGAAAGAACCTAAAAAAGCTATTAGCATATTTATCTCATATTTTGGTGAGAAGATGTACCATGTTCAAGTTGTCATATCCATGGAATGAAAATATCGCATCCAACAGGGCTGTACCGATGTTGTACCCATTGTTCGAAGTGCCTTGGAAAGAGGTAGATAGATCAAAGTTGTGTGGGTTAGGAATGTTGAGATGGCCACCCAGGGCTGCAAATCCAGTACAAACAATAAACAAAAGAATGAAGAGCTTGACTGCACTCATCATGTCTTGCACATATCGGCCAATTCGCGGAGCAACAGTGTGCATGCCCACTGCAAATGCAGTTGCTGCGATCGCTAATCCTCTCAGCTTCCATGTCGTTGATTCGACACCTGCAGCTTTGAGAAGATAGGAAGCGCAGGTAATGGCATTGCTGGCAGACACCTCTACTTTCATTAGAACCCCATTTTGATTGTCGCAACATGCATCAGGCAGAGACTCACGTAGGAAGACGCAATAGAACAAATAGATACAAGTCATCATGAGTTTTGGTGAGAAAGATCGCTCGAGGTATAATTTCATGCCTCCGGATCGAGGAATGATACTGCCAAATTCGAGCATAACCAATGCGCCGCATGTTGAGATCGCGCCTGCAATAACCCAAAGAATGAGGGCCATCCCTGGGCTACCGCTCAGCTTGAAGATAGACGCGGGCGTGGAAAAGATTCTACATGCTGTAGTTTAGCAATTTTTATGACAAAACATAGTCAATTGACTTACCCAGCTCCCACAATCTTGTTCACAATCAATGAAACGGCTCCAAAGACTCCGATTCTGCGATCTTGTAAAATGTGAGATTCGTCCACTTTTTGAACATTTTCGCCTGAGCTATCGGTCGAGCAGGACTCGAAGGTCCTTGGCTCAGGTTTTTTAAACATTTTTTGATGTTCATATTGAGCATCAAGCTTGGAACTAAATATTAAATAAGAAATCAGCCCTGGACGCCATTCCCGGCGTGGCTATTGCGAGGGTTGCTAGACAGATGATGCGATCATGTTTACTGATTGGCCTCTACGTAACAAAAATAAAAACCCTCCGGTGCTAATAACAATCAGATCGTTGTGGTTGGTGATTCCGCACTTTGCGGGGTCGGTGTCGTGATAGCTGCGTGGTTTCAATTTAGTAAGAACATGAAATTCCAGAATCGCGAGTCAAACAAACTCACCGAAGTCCAAGGTTGTTTTCTGTTAAATGAATGTTGCTTTTCTCTCATTTTGAAAAAAAAAAAAAAAAAAAAAACATAGCCAACATGTCCACCGTCGAGACCATTACTGTGCCAAGGCAGCCTGACATTCAGTACCACCCTGACTATGAAAAGTACAAGGAACGCACTCGTCAGCGCAAGGAGACTGAGACACTGCAAACAACTTTGCCTGCGGGATTCCCACAGAAGCTAGTCTCCCCGCTGGTTTGGGAAGGGAGTGAGGTTGTGAAAGGAGAAAATTGGATCTACCACTTGAAGGATGCTGAGTTGGAGGAGGTCGACGCTGCTTTGAAGAGTTTCAAAGGTATATACGGTTGCGATCACAATGGAGTTTTTCAATCTCTGACTTGATAGCTCTCAATCTTTCTCTCGGAAATATTAACGAGTCCACCTTCCCGCTGCCTACTCTTCGACCTACACTTCGAGACCTTTCGAAAGAGCTTCACGCCGGCCGGGGTTTCTTTGTGCTACGTGGCTTGCGCGTTGACGATTACTCTCGTGAAGACAACATCATCATCTATACTGGCGTTTCGTCTCATGTTGGTAGCATTCGAGGCCGCCAGCAAGACACTCGACTGGCCAACGGTACATCGCCTGTGATTTCCCATATCAAAGATCTCACAACCACGTTTGAAGCGGAAAAGATTGGCGCGCCTTCCAATACTGCCGATAAACAAGTCTTCCACACCGATGCAGGCGATATCATCTCGCTTCTATGTTTGAACCCTGCCGCAGAGGGAGGAGAAAGCTATCTATCCAGCAGTGGACATGTGTACAACATTCTAGCCAAGGAGAGACCCGATTTGATCCACACCCTATCTCAAGATTGGCCCGTCGATGGGTAAGAGCTAACCCATGCAATGACAATTTCCACACTAATCTGCCCAGGTTCAATAACCCGGCCAAGCCCTATGTCCTGCGCCCTCTTCTTTACCACCAACCCGCCACGGATTCCACCCCCGAGCGAGTTTTGATCCAATACGCAAGACGCTACTTCACTGGCTTCCAGGCCCAGCCTCGATCGAAGGATATTCCCCCGATCACCGAAGCGCAAGCCGAGGCTCTTGATGCGCTGCATTTCTTGGCGGAAAAGCATCGTGCCGTTCTAGACTTCCAAAAGGGCGATGTGCAATATGTGAATAACCTTAGTATTTTCCACGCGCGGAATGGTTTCAAGGATGCGCCGGGGAAGCAGTAAGTCTCGTCATTCCGCCATACATCATACCAAGTGCTGACCACCTGCCAAAGGCGTCATTTGCTGAGAATTTGGCTGCGTGACCCTGAGAACGCGTGGGAGACCCCTCAGCCGCTCCAACATCGCTGGGACACAGTCTACAAGGATGTTGCCCCCGATGAGCAGACGTTCCCCTTGGAGCCCATACTTCGTAAGAACGTGGGATCATAGGCTAACGATGCATTGCTAGTTGATAAACTCCGTATAGTCAGTTCAGTTCGAAATGCAGATCCCAGTAGTGTTATTTTCTAGTCCTTTCTGATTGGGCCTTCGGTCAAACATTTGCCTTCACAGATCTTGGCTGTGCGTCAAATTAGCGGAATGCCGTTCCGGGTCCCATTCCGCAATCCAAGCTCGATCGGCTTAAGTGGCTTGACCAGAATCTTGAAAGCTCGCATTGATCAAATCCAAGGCTGGGTGGAAGTTTTCTGCAAGCTGGAGGACTACTGACGGCTTTTCAAGGCTGTGAATGTTATTCGCATTGGTCAATATGTGCCACTATCTCTCTTTTGGTTGGGTACGAACGGCCGCTTCCTTTGTTTTTTTGGTCTGTTGGGACCTGGGGTCCTGTACGGAGTGCGAAGTATGCGTATGAGCCAGCGGCCAACATATCCCGAGGTCAGTTCCAAGCAAGGAGATATGCCTTGTGCATGCATGCTCTACCGAAATCATTACCCTATACTCACTTACCTCAAGGAGAGCGTGGTTTGTCGGCGTAGCTCACAGTTCTTTGTCCAGCACGCTTCCGTACTTCCAATTTGTATCACTGATAATCTGGCCCGATCGACATGTCAAACCAAACCTAGTCTCTCTTGGCATGTTCAGCGCGGAACTGATGTTCTGGGTGCGATCAAAGAATGCGGAATTAAAGTTGGCAGTGCGGGGGTGGAGCTCAACAGTACCCCGGATTCTTCCCCATCTATACAGCTACCCACAGCGGGATACATTTAAACCCCCTTATCTCGCACTATTGTCCTCAATCTTACACTGACTGTTAAAATTAACAATCAACCTCGTTGACTCAAAGCACGTCTACCATGGACCTTGAAAAAGAGCACCATGAGACGGTCGAAGACGTGAAGTCTACTACGTCAGTGCCCGAGATCGACCGGGCAGCCGAAAAAGATTGCTGTGGAAACTTGACATCCATGTCGTTCCAATTTTGATGTTTTTGTTCTTACTTGCCTTCCTCGATCGAATCAATATTGGCAATGCCCGGCTACAGGGCCTTGAAAAGGATTTGGGCATGGAAGGGCATGACTACAATATCGCGCTGTTCATCTTCTTCATCCCATATATCTTGTTCGAGGTTCCTAGTAATTTGGTCTTGAGAAAGGTGCCACCATCGTGGTGGTTAAGTGGAATTATGTTTCTTTGGGGTATATCAACCATTTCCAACGTTCCGAAGTCGTGGATTGCGCTGACTTTTACAGGAATCATCACCACTTGCCAAGGAGTAACGCAAAGCTTCGGTGGTCTTGTCGCGTGTCGGTTCTTATTAGGGGTGTTCGAGGCTGGATTCATGCCTGGTAAGTCACGACTCACGATTTACCTTGCCGGCTAGAGCCCGCGCTGATTTCACAGGCTGCATTTACTTGATCGCGATGTATTACAAACGCCATGAGTTGCAATGGCGACTCAATGTGTTCTTCAGTGCAAGCATTCTGGCCGGTGCTGTCAGCGGAGTACGTATAGCCCCATCAAATAGTCAGGCGTCGTGCTAATATCACCTTGCTTTAGCTTCTTGCTTATGCCATAGCCAAGATGGATGGAGTCGCTGGATACAGTGGCTGGCGCTGGATTTTCATAATCGAAGGATTGGCCACGGTCGCTGCTGCCATCGCCGCCAAGTTCTTGATTGTCGATTGGCCTGAGCAGTCAACATTTTTGAATGATCAAGAGCGTGCGTTGCTGATTCAAAGATTATCCGAAGACCGAGGTGAGGCACAGATGAACCGCTTCGACAAACCAGCCATCAAGCGCACATTCACAGACATTAAACTATACTTGGGGTAAGTTGGGTGATTCGCTATAGCAAAACCGTCTCTAACAGCTGATGCTAGCCCAATCATGTACTTTGGCATTGTCAACACCGGGTACGCAACATCATTCTTCACCCCGACAATCCTCAAACAACTCGGTTGGACCTCCGTTCGAGCCCAAGTCATGAGTATCCCGATCTACCTCGTGGCAACGGTAATTGCATTAACAACAGCTTTCGCAAGCGATCGACTCCGCCACCGCTTCGCCTTCACAATCACAGGCTGCATAATCGCCACGATCGGATACGTCCTTCTACTGTGTCAAAGTTCAGTACCTGTAGGCGCACGATACTTCGCGCTCTATGCAATCACAGGCGGTGGCTACATGACGCAGCCGATCTTGATGGGCTGGCTGAGCAATAACATGGCTGGGCATTATAAGCAGTCTATTGCGTCGGCTATGCAGATCGGATTTGGTAATTGTGGCGGCCTGGTTGCCAGCAATGTTTTCTTCGATTCGGAAGCCCCGACATATGTCACTGGGTTCGGCGTCAGTCTCGGTATGGTGTGGATCTGTGGGGTGGCGTGTGTTGTGTTCTTTGCTTATTTGCATCGCGAGAATCGGAACCGCGAACAAGGCAAAAGGGATCATCGGTATCAGTGGGCTCAAGAAGAGTTGGAGAATCTTGGCGATGATCATCCTAGTTTCAGATTCACATACTAGGCACTCCATGAAGTCATCAATACTTTTCTGTCATAACTATGCGGTCCACAGTAACTACGATGGGTGATGGTCCCTGGAAATGGAGATTGCCAGGAATTGCTGGGCCAAGAAATATTTTGCAGAAGCTGCAACGGCGAAAGGAGGTGTCTAAGTCAGTGCCCTTCTGTAAAAAGATAATAATGAAAGAAAAATGAAGAAATTTTGTCAAAAAAAAAAAAACTTGTACAGATGAAAAGAAGTGAGGATGACGAGGTCAGGGGAATTCAAGCCTGAACTTCAAGGCATCAATCCGAATATTCTTAGCCCCACTTCCATCAACATTTCGCGTCGCGTTCCTTCGCGCCATTCAAATTCACATATCTGCCCATCATGTCTGATGAGATCTGACGTGGCAATTTCTCCTACGCCAATGGCGTTTTACGAGCAGAACCCGGCCACATGGCCCGCATTGAAGGCCCCAAACTCCGGGACATGTTTTTGCCAAAGTTGTCAACCGATGCAACTAAGGCATTAAACCAAAATCCGGATTTTGTTCGCTCTCAATTGACTCACTACGGAGTGGAATTTGAGGAGAAAGAATTCAGCGGAAAGGGAACCACCCTATTGAAAAAAGCCATCCAGGAGGGCAAGTGCGATGAAGTCCCTCAATCCATACTTGATCTCCAAGATGAGATGTACCATGAATGGCTTGAGGCTTGTGATCCTCGGCGGCTGAAGTTTCGTCCTGAGTGGATCATGGATAAGTACTTTCTACAAGCTGGTCAACCGCAGCCCACCAAGACCACGACTGTCATTGATATATTATTTCCAAGGAACAGTTCTGCTGGACCGGAACCATTGATGGAAGCCGCTGCCAAGATACCTGGTCTCCACTCTATAATGCGGTTTTTTTCCATGACACAAGTTCTTTTCCTGGGCTGGGATTCTGCAGCTGTGAAAAAGACTGCCAATGAGCACGCGGACCGAAAAAGAAAAGAGCTTCAGAAGAGAGAAGACGACCGCAAGGCTGCTGAAGAAATCCAGAGGGGCTTGCGAAGGCAGCTGCATCTGGATTATATCGAAAGAAGGTCAAAGGGTCAAGCCAACGCATCCCAGCAGTCGCCAGTTGGCAGTTATACTGTCGATTGCAAGGGCATCCAAGAACAATGGAGCGATATGGACAATCTCAGCATGGATATTCGCACCAGTGATCTGCCCGGGGTTTTCATAGCCGATATTAACTTCGGGATTGTGAAGGGGATTATGATCATCTGCGCCCAGCAGTCTCTCCTGAATGAATACTGCTCCAGTCTCGATGGACATGAAGCAGAGGACTCCGAATTTGGAGACGAGCTCGAATTTGGAGATAGCTTCGGATTTGAAAGCGACCTCAGTTCTGAAAGTGAAAGTGAAAGCGTTCAGCTTGATAAAGATGCTGGACTTATTGAACATGGCGAAGAAGGATTAGACGAAGAAGACGAAGACGACGAGGAGGAAATCGACGAGGAGGAACAATCTTATCGTGCTGTCGCTCACGCTGCGGCGGCGGCGGCGTCAAAGGACCTTCTGTCGGCCTCCAAGAGAAAAGCACCCGCTTCGGAGTCCACAAGCTCAAAGAAACAAAAAACCACAGATGTCCAGCCTGGAAAATACTTCCTGCAGCTCAGATGTTACGAAACTGGTGAGGGTGAAGTTCAGGAGCCAGGGGATGGCACGATCACATTCCAGAATGGCACCTTCGACAGCTTCGTTGGAGACGCGGAGTTGCCCTTCGTCAGCGGTGAGGGATCTGGAATGTTCAGCGCATACATGATCTCCGATTTGCCCCGTTAATTTGAAAGCAAACTGGAAAATTTTCGATGGAGATCAGTGTGCATATGACATCTGGAGAATGGAACTTGTGAAGAAAGAACTACAATGTCCTCTGCTCCAAGGTCTTTGTCGATGCAAATTGGGAGTCTTCCTGTGGACACAGTACGAGTTGGAAGAGGCACCATGTATATATTCAGATACCCCAGGGTTGACACCAGAAAATGAAGATTCTAGAGGATCATCAACTACGTACTTTCGTAAGAGAGTGAGACAAATTTATATTGAGACCTCTCTTCAATGGCCCACATTGACGAAGATACCAATCAAAGCTCTGAAGAGCAATGTCAACCTTTGACTGCGAGAGTAAGTTGAGCAAGAAAAGAGTGAGGTTCAAGAGGCAATTTGAAAAAATGAGATGGAAAGTGCGGTTGCTCGTGGATATCTTCACCTTCTTCCTCCCCTTCGCATCTCTCGTCAATTTTCCATTCTCATCTTTCCTCTCCTGCTCTCACCCATCTGGGCATTCGCTCATCATGTCTCTCAGCGGCAAGGATGTCCAACGTGATGGCTTTATCTACGGGCTTGAAGGCTTCCGAGCATACCCCGGTCCGATGAAACGAATCGAGGGCCCTCAGCTCCGGCTCATGTTTTTGCCAAAATTGACGTACCAAGCGCAGAGTCTGTTCAGAAGCAATCCAGGTCTCGTCCGCTCCCAATTGAGACACTATGGAGTCCAATTTGATGAGAATAACTTCGCCGGTAGGGGAACTGTTCTGTTGAAGAAAGTCCTCGAACAAGGACAATGCGACCAAGTCCCTCTCTCCATTACCTTGCTACAAGATGAGATGCTTCAGGAATGGCTACATCAATGTAAACCTCATTTGGTCTCCTAGCAGTTTGATTAGTTTGCTGACATCATATTTCAGTTACCGATGCCCAACTGTCTGATCGTCCTGACTTGATGATGGAGAAATACTTCTCGTCCCAAGGCCAGCCTAACCATACCAAATTCGGCGCTGGCGATGTACTTGAGGTTCCATTTGACGGGAGCAATCCCATTCTTCCTTCTCAAATGATGCACGCTGCGAGCCAGCTGATCGGCCTAGGCTATCAACAAACTCCTCTGGGACCTCCCCACGTATTTATGGGCTGGGACACTGACGCTGTGGCGGATGCATCGCGTCAATATGCCCTTCGGGAGTATGAGAAGATTCAAGATGTGAACAGGATAACGATTCAGCGTGACATGGCAGTCCAGGAACTTGCCGATCGTGAGGAAGAGTGGATTAAAAAAGAGAAGATCGACAAAGAGATCGACAAACTTGTGCTTGCCCGTCGACGAGAGTATGAACAATATCTCCGTGAAAGGGAGGAACAGAAACTTCGAGAAGAGAATGAGCTAAGAGCTAATCGGGAAGAGGCACTCCGTGAAAACGAGAAGCAGCGGATTGACCAGGAGATCCAGCTTGAAGAGCAGGACCAGCTTGAAGAGCAGATGCAGTTTGAAGAGCAGATCCAGCTCGAAGAGCAGATGCAGTTTGAAATGCAGAACCAGTTTGAAGAGGAGAAACACGAGACAGCCATGCTCGAGGAATGATCCACAGGACGCTACTCAAAAATGGTCTGAGAGAGCACTACTCTGAGCGGCCTGGGATCGCAGAGCGCTGCCTCCTGGGCGCAGAACAATAATGAGGTGACCAGCCTTTTTCAGCGAAATTGGATTGTCAATTGGGCTCTTAAAAAAACCAGACTCTCAAACCAAGGCTCGATGAACCCAAAGGCGATCAATCTTCAACATTGCAAACAATCTTCTTTTACGCTCCCATGTTGCGAAACGTGCGAGAGCCAAGTTGAATACATTCCAGCGAGCGGCACAATTGAATCAAGACATATGACTGAGCATTGTGAGAAAGCCAAATATTCCCTGGGCAAACTACTTGTTTTCTTGGCGGAAAGTCTTGGGCTTGGCTGTCTGTCAGGCATGAATGGGAATGAACACTACTCGGAGTGGAAGCGTGAGCGTGAACGGCGTGGGTGATTTTGGGCACCAGAAACCACTGTATCAAGATTCACTACGAGGTGAAAGTGAGAAGCTGGAGCAATCGCCTGATATTCAATGTAAGCACAGCAAGATATGACAGAAATTCCAATACTCTACTCTGTTAAGTGCGAATAGTGACCCGTAGGAAACTTTACTTTGACTACTCCCCAAAACGGCAAATATAGAGGGGCGTAATGACTACAGTAATCGATCAAATTATGTTATCTCTTATCTCTGCGACTAGAATGTAGAAATATTTGGTCGAAGTCGGGATTCAAACTTTGGAATGTCACATTGAAATATGAGTGGACTTTGACATTTTAGACTCCATCACACCTTGTGGCCCTACGGAATGGTTGGCCAGTAACTCGCCTTCCGCAAACCCCATTCTGAATGCTCCATTGCGATTCGACCAGCTGACCACGTTCCCTAGGATTCTCCTTCTTTTCTGGAAAGCCTTTACCTGGCGCCCTACGCGTTGATCGGCATCTCGCTCCCGACATGACGTAGTCCGCTTCACACCGGGTTTTCGTCGCACAACCTGCGAGATTGGCAATGCGTTGTGATCGATCGTCCTTTCGTAATTTCGCATTTCAAGGCCAAGCATGACCCACCGCAAAGGTCGTGGGGATCACTCATCCACTACTCTCCACTTGGAGGGTGCAAATATTGAAAACCGGGGATCCAATAGACGCAAGGGCACGACCCCCGCGGGTCCCGCGGAGATAGTACCAGAGTGCATCGAAGGAATACTTAATCGTCGCAGTCCCACTTCCTTCGATCGCTGTGCATCCAAAATGTCCAGATCCCAGTCACCTAAGAAGATGGAGTCTGTTACCTCCGAAGGCCCCTGGAAATCCGAACATCCATTCGGTCCTCCTCACGTTCCTCGTTCACCTCCTGCGGGCATTCAACGGATACGAAACACCTTGCACAAGCTCTCACCCTCAGCCCTCGCGGAAAAGGAACTTCTACGCAAGAAGAACCAGTACAAGAGTCCTCTCACGCAACGCAATGTCGACAATTTCGTCACAGAACAAGAATGCAACGAAGCCTACAAGCCCAATTTACACTCCCCGGAGATCCAAGTCAACGAATGGCTCCAGCGAGTATCTTGATCCCACGCAGCCGGCAGCGATACTTCCAAACGATAGTGAATGCCCCGGATCAACCTCGCACTAGGTTCTTCTGGAACGTTTCACGACTCCCCCGCACGCTACTGCGAACAAACTCAATCCCAGCGCTGGAACAGCCCTTCGGGGGCCATATGACAGGTCTATTGCCCTGTGGGGAAATTAATCGGCCCCCTGGTTACTTTGGTTATGCTTGGCATTAACGTCATCATTTCGGGTATGCTGCGATTAGATTGCTTTGTGCATTCTAGAGGCATTTTGTACACCTTTCCAAGTCCTTTGAGTCGTCAGCCTTGGGGTCAGCCTTGGCTTTCATGATATCATGTACTTTATTCGGGTGCTTCCGGTTGCCGGCATCCGAAAAGGGAACTCCGTTAATTCAAACCCTTCCTAATGAGTCCTGATGGACCTTCCTATACAATTTTATCGTTTCTCTGCTTGAGGCGAAACCACATACTGGTTAAATCTCGCGAGAGTAAATGACCACAGTACAATCACTTTCGTAATAGACCACTACTTCTCAACATGCACAAGTCCCAAACGAGCATCAAACTTTGAATACGAACCCCGGAAAGATCGGCTGCGTGGCGTGTCGTGGAAGGAAACCCGAGACGTTGCGGAGTGAATCGGTGAGCGGGGTAAGTTTAGCGACAACCTCGTATCTTTCCTTGGATCTATACGGACTACCAGTCTACCTACTCCATACAGGCACTGCCATATAGTTTGGGCCTGGAGAGGACCGCAAATCCAAAAATGCCCAGAGTAGCAATCATTGGTACGCCGCATACCTGCTGCTAAATTCAACCTCTAACATCCACCAGGCGCCGGCCCCTCTGGCCTAGTCACAGCCAAAACTCTCCTTCATGACTTCCCCGGTTTCACCCCGGTGATCTTTGACTCCCAGCATGAAGTGGGCGGTCTGTGGAATACTTCGCCAGACGCCAATCAACCGGTCACTCTTGACCCTCAGATGCCAACCAATCTCAGCCGGTTCACGGTTGCTTTTTCCGATCTTGATTGGAAGTCGGTTGTTGACGAGGTACCTGTTTTCCCTCGGGCAAGGCAGGTCGCACAGTACTTAGCTTGTTATGCCGAGCGATATATCTCGAAAGATGTCCTCAAATTGGGGTGCAAAGTTGTGACAACAGAACGCAAGCTCGGCGAAACTAATGCGAAATGGAATTTACAGTGGCTTGAGGAATAGTATGTTTGAAATTGACCGATGCATGGGTGCGACTACTAACAGTTTGAAGTGGCTCATCGACTGAAAAGCTATGCTCAGATGACTTCGACTTTGTTGTCATCGCCACTGGATACTTCGCCGAGAAATACATCCCCAACATCCCAGGAATGGCTGCATTTTCAAACCATGTAATCCACAGTTCTACTCTCCATGGGCTGCGGAAGAGTACGTTCGAAGACCTCGGACACAAGGATATGCAAGGTACAACGCTCGTGATCGGTGGCAGCATGTCAGGCGTCGAAGCCGCATCTGCCGTAGCCCTCAGCCAATCATCCTCTATGCTTGCTAAGAATGACACTTCTGTCATAAATAACAAGGTGCATCATATCCATTCAAGACCGTTCTGGGCTTTACCAACCTACCTCCCCCATGGACCAGAAGACAATCCCTCGTTTCAACCCCTGGACCTCGCAATGTATGACCTAGGTCGCCGGCCCCCGGGGCCAATAGAGTACGCTCTGGGGCCCATCCCGGAAGAAAAGGCAGTCAAGACAAACAGTTATTTCCAATCCCTGCTAGGGACTGATTACGAGAAATTCGCACACATGTCTACGGGACAGACAAAAATCCAGCCCCCATGGGTTGCAATCGGTAATGACTACGCCGAGTTTGTCCGCGCTGGAGCAATCACCGCTTCAATGGGTCGGGTCATCTCCGTACACGCCGATACCGGGCGTGCTTCTGTGAAGTACGCCGAGTCGAATGGGGATGTGAAGACGATTGAAAACGTCGCGAAGATCGTGATGGCTACCGGGTTCACTCCATTCAAGGCCCTTTCCCTTTTACCCGAAGAATTACTTTCGAAACTCGAATACTCCGCTACAGACCCCTTCTCCCCATTGATTCTCGACAAAGGAGGCACCGTCCGCTCAGAGATCCCCGACCTTGGATTCGTCGGCTTCTACCGGGGTCCTTACTGGGGAATCATGGAAATGCAAGCTCGATTCCTCGGCAACCTTTGGTCGGGGACTGAAACAGTCTATACAGAAGGCCAGAAGCAAAGTCTTCGCAGCATAAGGGCTGCAGACCCAGACCTCGCACGTGGCCAATTCCCAATGGGCGACTATGTAGGATTGATGGAGACATTCGCCAAGGAGTTGGGTATCAGTCGCGCGACGGTGAATGGAGACAACCAGAGTGGACCTGCAGTACCTGCACGCTATCAGACTGACACGTCAACGGTGCAATCGACGAGCGAGAGCGAAGCGGCTAGAACATTGGGCGCATTGCGGGATGCGCTTATGCATGATGGAGCTGCAGCTCGGACGGCCGCGGCTTCGGCGATCTTCCGGGCTTTGCAGGGGTCGTGGAAATCCATGCATACTTCAGGGATTGATGAAACGGCTGGGTCTTTAGTCTTTCATCCACGGTATCCGACTAGTGCGGTCTATGATAGGGAATACGTTGTCGAAGGATGTTTGTCTGGCTCTGATAAGATGTCGGAGAAGACGCGGTCTATTTTGCGCTTGGTTGAAACACCGTCTCGCACAACTTCGATCGAGATGTGGTCTGTGGAAGTGGCGGATAAGCGTTCAGCAGCTTGCGTTACTGAACAGTGGCATTTGACCCCTCTTCGTCCAGAATTGGATGGGGATGTGGCTGTTACCGGGGGGTATGTGATATCTGCCAAGAGTGTTGGACCATCTGGAAGCACCTTGTTATACACCTTCCGCTTTAGAGGCGTCTCTATTTCGAGCTGGGAGTGTGTTGAACTCAATGATTCAGCTGGGGAAACGTCGGAGCTTGGTGGGAAAAACTATAGATCTCGAACCATTTATGAGAGATAGTATACATAGCTGCCACCAGTACGGAGTTCTCCGTATAGATATTGAACATCCATGATGTGATATGAGATCAGAATGCTCGAAGAGGAAAGTTCAAGACAGTTTACAAAGCCGTTTTGACTTGGCCGTCTGGGCACTTCAGCCTCGCATAAACATCTCGCGATTCTAGACCCCACTGTAGATGTCACAGTCACCTTGAAGAATTGATTGATCTAAGCGAGAAGTGTCTGGACGGGTCTTGCCGTAGTTCCGCTGGCGCAGTGGTGTTCAATAATCAGCACATAATTGAATCCATACTTCGGTCTCGAGCACTAAGTTTTTCTGCAAGGGGCAGCCTCCCGGCCCGAGGCAACTAGCTACAGCCAAAGGCTAATGCACCATGCACAAACCCTTTAATTCACACCAAATAGCAGAAGAAAAAAAGAAAAAGAAAAGCTCTCGGGGCTGTCCGAGTCTGTGGCAACGGGATCCCGATGTCTCCGGTTTACCATCCATGGTACACATATCTGGAATTGGAAGCTAAAAGACAGAATGGAGGGTCCTCCTTGGGCAAATCCGAGGGCTACAGAATCCAGCCAATCGCTATACATGGATTTCTGAGTACTTGCGATCTACTCAGGTGATCTGGGGTATGCCCGTCAACTTTGGATCAGCAATTAGGGTTTTTTGGTTCGCTGCGGCGCGAAGGCCTTCGGCCGAAACTGACATTTTCTCAGTGGCTACGGAGTATAGGAAACATTTTCCTGGATATAAAGAGCTTAGATACCACTGCACTGCTGTATGCAATTGTGTTTCAGACCAGGACAACCTCAGAATCAAGCTGGGTCCAGATCATCGTCCTCAGGCCCCTTCGCCACATCCTGGCCATTTTATACCAAGCCTCAAAACGAATCGCCTATACCTCAACTGCCTGGAGCTTGAACTTTCCAGCAAAGTTAACCCTTTTCCTGGGTTTGAACTTTCAAAACAATGACCCAGCCAACATCTACACTTCTCGATACTACCTCCGAATGGCGCGTCTGGCAAACCCTCTCAATAATCTACACTGCCCAACTCAACCGCCAAATCCGCCGCCGCTGGCTCCTTGAACAAACATCTATGAAAGACAAGCCATTCTCAGAACGCTTTCAACCTCTCATTCTTCTCGAGCCAACCCCCATACTCTCAAAACCACCAAGTCCAATCCCTGACCTCGACCTACCAGCACTTCGGACACGAGTAGCACTCCTCCGAGCACGGGTTGAAAAGGGCAAAGAACTCGCCTCAGAAATCGAACGACGCATGCTACAGCCTCGGATCAAGTACCCCACGCACTTCTGCCATACATGCGTTGAGGACGGGGAGAAGGTGGAGGTTTTTCTCACGAAGTGTGGGCATCGCGTTTGCAGAACTTGTTTGGACTATGGAATTGATGGGGGTGTGTATGAGTGTAGCATCTGTTTCAAGCCTGCGGACTTTGTGACGAGGAGTCCGTTGAGGTCGAGTCCCAGCACTAGTCGGAGTAGGAGTCCGGCTAGGAAGTGTTCGAATGATGGGTTTGGGAAACAGGAGAGGAAGAGTTCTTCGAGGAGTGTGAGGTTTTTTTCACCAATTCTATGACAATTCTGGAGCCCTGTGTTTGGGGATTTATAATATCGAGATTTGCTTGCTATCGCATTTGCATTTGGGGTTTTATCGACTGCCCAACTGGGCAGATGGCGGCTTTTGTTTTACATTTCTTAGATCTACTTAATATCCAGTGAATATTCGAATTGAATGAATTATGTGCAGTCTATGAATGAAGTAGCTCTGGAGTCCACGGGCGGAGCCAGACCAAGTCTTTTTTTCCCAATGGATATCACAATCTAGAACCATTCGCTTGACCTGAACGAACACCAAAAACAGGAAGCCCCGAAATGCATGAGACGTCGGCCATCCTGGCCATACCACACAGGGAACGCCTTTTACCAAAAGAAATCAAACGTGTATGTGGAGGTCATTATACAGGGTGTGTGGGCATCGGCTGCCCACAAGCGTAAGAGGCAGTCCAGGAGAGCATCTATCAATGATCTTCCGCATGCTCACCGTCTTCGATGATCATGTTGACTTCTTTGACGGGGTGCAGGAGCATAGGAGGAAGACACATGCGACCTTCGCCGGCAAGCTCGCGCTGCTCGCCTCCGTCGTTGTCGACACGGAGACCCAACCAGCGACGCCAAAGGTTTGGCGAAAAGCCCGCGGAGTAGAACCAGGTCGTGCCGCGGAAGTTGTGCTCGCGGTCGCCGAAGATGGAGGTGCGCGCACCGCCCGAAGCACCGTTGCGGCCGGCGTTGAATACCGATTCCAGGTATCGGGTGGGCCAGCGGCGGTCGACGTAGACGGCGTGAGGGACGAAGACAGCTTTGAAACCGTGGTGCAGGGCGGTGGTGGCGGGCCACATCTCCGAGAACATGCTGTGGCGCTTCAGGGCGCATTCGCGGTGCATAGTAGTGAGCAGTTTCTTGGAAATACGTGAGGCGGTGATGATAGCTGTGCGGCGCGGTGGCATGCCCTTCTCCCTATTGTACCCTGTAACATCGTCACGGAGGATCCAGGTTGTGCCCTCGGGGTCGTAGAGCGGGTTGAAGACGACCAAGTCTGCGTCTTCGCCAACACCCCATTGGTACTGGTCCTTATCCATACTGGTGGGCGGGATACCCTCGCCCTCGACTTCAAAGATATCTCTCTCGTCAGGGCGCTCAGGTCCCCAGATAGACCTGTCGCCTTGCTGGTGCATCGAGCCGCCTCGCACGTTGGGGTCTCCACCCTTGGTGGGGCTCCACATGTTGTTAGCAGAGTTGGTGCCGCTCTCAGTCTGCACACGGACCATCTGTCGGAAGTCTTCCCATGAGCCGTGGACAGAGGGAACATAGAAGCGCGCGTTGCGCTCCCAAAGACCCTTTCGCGGCTGCTTCTTGGCCCACTCGCCGACCTTGTCGAAGAGATGGTACCAATGGCCTGTGTAGCGCGCGTCCATCTCCCAGTTCCAGAAGTAGTCGTACTCGGGGTGTTGGAAGGCGAAGTATTGCATGGGCATGTAGGTGCTACGGTAGACACCGTGAATCGGCAAGTCGCGCATCCATGTCTCCTCCAGTCCGGGGTACATGAGGGCCATCTGAGGCTCTGACCAAAGGGTTCCCATTCCACGGAACTCCTCGGGCAGAGAGTCATGTAGCACACGCTGGTAGGTCTCATCATCGGACCAGATCTGCAGGTTGGTGTCCTTGACGTGAACCAAGAAATGAATGGTGTACTCTCCACCAGACATCAGCGAAAGTTCAGAGATAATAGAGCGCATGTACATGATATCCTCGGGGGTATAATTGAAGTCGTGCCAGGTGCGAATAACCACTGCGGTGCGCGACACGCGCTCAGCACCGATTTGAGGAGGCTCCTGGCGAGTGTCTTCCGCCGGGGGCGGGATGTTCACTTTAGGAACACCCATGGGCATGGCAACGAAGCGGTTTAGACGAGGCTCGGGCAAGTCGTTGAAACGATGGCGGTTAGCCGAGTGGCAGCGGTTCTGGGCATCGGCCCAGTCGATCGTCCGGAAGTCCACAGGAGGCGCATCCGCCCAAACGCGTTCGGCGCCATCACGATGTCCATCCAGCCCAGCGCCGGAACCGCCCTTCTTTGCCCCGTATCCAAAGCCGTAAGGACCCAATCGGCCAAATCGATCGAAGCACATGTCGTCTCGGATTCCGAGCATCTTGTTGTCGCCCATTGCCGGCTCCGGGAAGCCCTTGGGGACTCCTGGGTAGCTGTGGATGGATGGAACGCGCAGCGAGTTCTCCGGGTTGAGGAAACACTCGCGCTTCTCACCGTACTTCTTGATGTATTCCGGCGACTGGTAGTCGGGGTAGGGATTGAACACACTGCTCTCCATGTTCGGGTGCAGGTCCTTGTCTCTCTTGTTGACCTTGGGTTCCTGGCTTTGCGCCTCCTGCTTCTCCTCGTCTTCCGGTCGGACAGTGAAGTCCTCGGGGCCATCGCCGGGGTATTCAGGAACATTGTTCTGGCGCGAGACCAAGGCAGAAATACCGCCTTCGTAGCGATTGAGGAATGGGAAGCTCTCCCATTGTGGCGGCTTTGCGGTGACAATTTTCGGTAAGTCGACGGTGACTTGTGAAACGGAGGAAGAGAGGGTGAATCGGAAGAGGGTGAGGATGAAGACGACCAGCGCTGCGAAGAGCGCAAAACAAAGCCATCGCATAATCCGCTGGGGGACTCTGAAGCCAACGACACCTCCGGGGCGACGAAGACTGCCACCCGCTACGACGGGGGTGGGTATGAGTCTGCGACATAGGGTTCGTCCAGCGATTCGTCGTCAGAGTCGTCGCTTGGGTGGTGACGGTATGTGTGCCGACCTGCGGAGGGATGTTTCTCGACGTCGGCGTCGCGGGCATTATAGGGTGATGGGGACTTGTACGCTGCGGAATGCCGCCTCGCCTGAACGGTCATGATGTCGAACACGATCTCAACATCGAAGTGGGGTAAACTAGATCCAACAAGCACCTCACCTATCCATCAAGAATATAGGAAATTGGCTTAATAAAGCTGAATCAGGGGGAGGGGATGCTTGAAGGAGAAGTGAGGCACGCGAGGTGTTATGTTTTGGGTGATCGTCGGCCAGGCAATGCTCAGCCCTGGCGATATTCAAGTCCAATTCAAAAGGATCCCAGGTCGAGGAGTACTAGTATAAATAAGGAAAACAGAAGAAACAGTCACAACAGTAGAAAATAGTAGAAACATTCTAGGAAGGGCAATTATTTTCAGGGCTGCCAAGACTACTGGCGCTTCCAAGAAATGAGGGATTACGCAGTAGAATTGGCCCCCCAGGGCTAACGTTTATGCGTTGGCATTGGCATTGGCCCTGAAGGACAAGAGACTCCGTTCAGATTGCTATAGATTTAGCAATTAAATCTACTGGCTTCAACAATTGTATTCCCACCAAAAAAAAAGGCTCGAATTTCTCTTTGTTTTGATCTCTCTCTCTCTCCTTGCCTTAGATCTTCAGTTTACAATGGATGTGTACTTATACAGATCTCTTTCTTTTTCCAAAAGAGGCAAACAGAGACGCAATTTTGGAGAGAAAAAAGAAGACAAAGGTAGCATAGCATAGAAAAGCCGGAGGACACAGGTTAACCCGGAGTAAGAAACATTGTCGTCATCATTTGATTTCGGTATTCTCCTCGTTCGAATTCGCATTATAAACCCTTACTCGCGGTTGGCTTTCCGGAGCGCATCGGCGAGCCACTCCAGACCTTCGTACAGACCGTCTCCGGTGGTGGCACAGGTGGATTGGATGAACTAGAGCGATGGTTAGCATGTGTATTGACAATCCCGATCGGGGGGTTTCCACTCACCCAGGCACGGCGGGTCAGACTCTGGAGACCGAGCTGCTGGGTAATCTCGGCGGGGCTCATAGCGTTCTAGACACAAATTGGATCAGTATATTGGACATTGCTTTCATCGCCCGGTCCCAATTTCAAGGTTTGCTTACGGGCAGATCCTGCTTGTTGGCGAAGACCAAGAGGAGAGCATCGCGGAGCTCATCCTCGTTCAACATGCGCTGCAACTCCTCACGGGCCTCGACGATACGATCGCGATCGTTGCTGTCAACGACGAAGATGATACCCTGGGTGTTCTGGAAGTAGTGGCGCCACAGAGGACGGATCTTGTCCTGACCACCGACATCCCACACGGTGAACTGAATGTTCTTGTATTCGACGGTCTCGACGTTGAAACCTGGGGTTCTGAGTCAATTTGAGAGCTGGAAGTATGTCGCGCATAAGGACTGACCGATGGTGGGGATGGTGGTGACGATTTCACCGAGCTTCAGCTTGTAGAGGATGGTGGTTTTACCAGCGGCGTCGAGACCGACCATCAGGATGCGCATCTCCTTGCGACCCCATAGTCGGTCAAACAGCCGTGAGAAAGTGATACCCATATTGTCGGATTAGGATGTTTCCTGGTGATATGTCAGAGGGATAGGTGGGAAGGGAGAAAGCGGAGGGGTTGGAAAACGTGTTGTGGACTTGTCGGTCAGAGGTCAGGGGGGGGCGAGCACGAGCCAGTCAGACTTCAATGTCAACTATGTCAACTTACCGGCAGAAAAAAGGTAGAGGTATAAAGTGCAAGTGATTAGAAAGTGGAATCAGGAGGTTATAAAAAGAAAGGAGGAAATGTAGCCTGGTGGTTTTGAATACGTCTTGGAATTACCGTTGGCGGTGGGCGTCTTTGTCACTTGAACACTGGGAAAAGCACGTAATTAGGTAGAAATGAGGCTGTTAGACAGTAAAGTACAGAATACAAAAGGAAGAAGCTATCTGGAGATATATCATATGACTCTAACGGTTCTGCCTATAGAAGAAGGCTGTTGTACAAAAGAGGACACGGTGTTGACCCCGTAATTTACATACAAGTTGCCAAAGGACTCGATTCTCGGCCTAAGACAACTTTGCCTTCGCCGTGTCTGATAGGCCGAGACCGGACTTATCTGGTCGACTCACACAGCCTTCTTATTGTGATCTTCCCTCCCGTGACATTCTTTGTCGTGAGTTCCGGAAGAATGTGCGCACCATAGACCGGTAGATGGTCTTGCCTTCGACCGTATCGCTGGCGTATCCAAACACCGTCAAGAGCAGAACGGACAACACAAAGATCACCGCGAAGCTGATCCAGTAATCCGCCTTGGTGTACCCGTTCTTGACGCCAATGAGTTCCGTCGAGAAATACGCACTCATCAGACTGACCGGCAGGAACAAGATAGTCGCTTTCGCTAACAAGATCGTGATGCGAGTCAATTTCTCAACCGCCTGCGAGTCCTTGAGCGCAATCAAGTTGAAGTTCTAGTCTCCACATCAGCACGCAAACAATAAAACCCACATCCGGCACCCTTACCAAGAACGTCAAAGATTCCTTCTCATTCAGGCAATTCTCAATCTCACTCAGACAGTACAGATTGATCCGATCCACCAACCGTTCAAATCGCACCACCGCCGTCGAGCTCAGCTGCACCCCTACCGATTTGTCGGTCATGCCGGCCGTGCCGGGGATACTCGAATGGCTCACGAGACTGGATTGCCGCATATCCACATACTCCATATCGCCAAAGGTGGCTCCATACGGGACTGCGGGGTGGGACGAACGGGCCTCATCGCGGAGCATGCGTTGTCGCTGCAAGAGTCGTCTCATGATCAACTCGTAGCTCTGATACAGTCGCTTTAGCACAGCCAGCCGTCGTCCCAGCCAGTGTAGCTCGTTAATTAAATCCACCACCGGGCGATCGAGCATGTTACCCCTCTGTGCGGGTCAATGTCAGTGAGTTTCATCACGAGTCGGTTTCACACTAACCAGCTCCTCGAGCGCGACGCCATACTTATGCTCGCGCTTGGCAATAAGCCCATAACTCGATACCCAGTCGTCGAAGATATAATAGAACAGCAAACTTGGACCATCTTCTTGCTTGATGTTCGCTTGGTCTGGGCCGAGGTCACTGAACTGCCGAACCCGGATTGTGATGAGTGATTCGCTCTCGGACATGGCGTAGTGCAACTTCGACACGCCTGCGAAGATGAAACGGATGTTCCTACGCACGATGTCGAGTACCGGTTTGGTTTCTTCGATCGGTGCGTCCCTTCGCTTGGGGAATGGGTTCTCCTGTATTGAAATGATCGTTCCTGTTCAAGTCAACACTGGTGTCGGACTAAGCCTGCCCATGCGCTAGCTCATACCATCGTCAGTCTGTAAAATCCATGTCCAGAGTCGTTTTCCATCTGGGAGATCTTTGCCGTTTGGCATTGATAGTTTCGGGATCACAAATAACGTATTGTAGCCGATACAAGTGTCTGGATTTTCAGCTTCTATTCCATGGTTTTCAGGGATCATATTCATTGGTCCTTGTACTTACATCGAGGTCCATGGTCTACCGACGTGAAATGCCAAATCTGGTCAGTGACTTGTGCAAATGTCAAGTTCTTGAATGATGCCGATTCGTGAGCTCTATCGGAATCGGAGATATTCTTGAGAGCATTCTCTGGGTCATCCAGGTCATGCTGGAAGGATGCCCCAACATCCAGTGTCGAAGATCTCTTGTTGGGCAGTGGCGTTGGTTTAGGTGCGGATCGTACAGGTTCTGTGCACATCATCCCTTGTAATCGTTCAGACACTCCATAATGCTTGGTTATAGCCTAAAATTGGTTGGTCTTCGGTCTTTTCTCGCAAATGAAACACTCATACCTTGATGCTGTCCTTTTGTTCTTCTGGCGCCCAAATGTTACTATAAACAGTAAGTACACGACTGCAGTACTGCAATATTCTCAACTGGCTTACATCCATCGTGTGCCAAAACACTTCGGTTTCTGGTTCTAGTTAGCTTTGTTCTCTTGACATCTTTGGACAATCTATGTCGGCTTCTGGGGCATGTGGGAGCTTACCGGCTTGCTGAGCAATAGGTTCAACTCATTCGTATCCAAGTCAGATGCACACCATGCATCGTCGTTCCCAAAATCCAGCACAAAGTTCTTAGTGAGAGGGTCTTCGAGACGGCGCATGGCACCATAAAATTGTGTCTTATCGTCGATATCCTTAAATTTCTCCTCTATGGAGCCATCATTACCAAGCCCCGAGTAATACTCCTGGGGCGTCGTCGTCGAGTCGCGGGAATATACTGTTTCGGACATATTTGCACGCTATTTTGGCTTTTGAAGATGCAAGTGAACGGGCTGGGAAAGATAAAAAGAGAAGAAGAAGAGTCCAGCCAGCTGGGCTTTTGAGTCAGGAAGTAGTCTGCAGGCAGTGAAGAGTCATACAAACGCAGCTCTGGAACCATATAATAGGTACAACCCGGGCTATACAAGGGAATATTCAGAAAGAACTTTATTCAAGCACGCTAGGACATGAGGGGACCCCGTACATTAAATAAGACAGGCAAAGTTCCCGACACCAAAGGGGGTGACCAGTCATCTGAGGCTGACACTGCCGCCGGTCACGTTTAAGCGCCGCGATCATCTGCAGCCCCCACAGACCATGTACATCGTGTTTTGCCCGTCGAAATTCGTCCCGAGATAGCCTGGGCTTATTTTCTTGCATGAATTTGGCTTGTTATATCCGGCCGGTGGGCCGAAGCTTGTGTTCATGGGTCACCGGGGAGCAATGTGTACGCAGCGCGTTGATCAGGCGGTACCCATGACGAAAGATCTTAACGATCTACCACCGGGCATAGTGCTCATAGCTACTAGGTACGGTTCTTGCAGCGTCAGCTTGTACGATGACTTCATTTGACTCGGCCGGGTTTGTGTATATTAATGTACATCGCGGTCAAGTGTGCTTCCAGAATCCGGGGCTATTTATAAGTGAGCGAGGGTGGGTAGTCATGACGAAGATGGTCTTTCGCATCCTTGGAGATTGACTACTACCGAACGAGACGATGTTTGTATTTGTTTGAAAAAAAACATACGCACACGTACTACAAGGTTGAAACCTAGCAAGGTACAACTGATAGGCTCCAGGCAACGTGCGGATCGGCCGCCGTGGGCGGGTGTGGGGCGGACTGCTCCAACTTCCCCGAGCTGTGTCGCTCCATGAACGTTGAACACTTCTTGACCTGATCAGCTCTGATTGCTTCCAAATCTGGCGCAAGTATGTATGTCCAACAGGGAAGGCGACTTTCTTTCGACACCAAGTAACGAATGTCAACGTCAGAAGCCGAAGGCGCATGAGAAAAATGAGGCCAACATTTCATCAGAGATAAAACTTCAAACAGTTGCATCCTTCAAATATTGGTTTGCCACTGATAACCAAAGCCATGAATTTCAGCGCTTGATCCACTCGCAGATACGAAATTAATCATGACGAGCGTCGCAACGAGTCGACTTGCGTCAGAGCAGTCATCAGGTACTATGGTCATCTTGCACACACATACACAAAAGCGAGGCTCAATCTGGGACGATTGAAGAAGCCATTGTATGCAAGTCGATTCTAGTGGTATACAAGAATTTAAATCACCGTCGTTAAGCACAATAAGGTGTCTATAACAAGTTTGCTCCAAATGAGGAAATTTTGATGCCTGAGGTGTGATATGAGTCAGCAAGAAAATTCTAGGGCACCGCTAATCCTATTCTGGTCTAGCTCCAGCCCACTCCCACAAGCGGAGAAATACACGGCCCTCGACAATTTCTTTTCTTCCAGCATTCGACGCAGAGCCATACCTTAAGAATACCAACTTCTTTAGGAAGACTGTAGCAATCATGTCCAAGATCACAGTCGGTACGTTTCTTGCCTCGCTTCCATCTCCATGACCTTGTCACTAACGTTTCTTGCCTCATCACAGCCGGAGTGCGCCAGAATGTTGAGAACCTCCTCAACTACTCTCTCAATGAGAAGAAGCGTAACTTCAACGAGACCATCGAGCTCCAGATCGGTCTGAAGAACTACGACCCCCAGCGTGACAAGCGTTTCTCTGGTACCATCAAGCTGCCCACCGTCCCCCGCCCCAACATGGGTATCTGGTACGTTTTTTCCCCCGCTGCAGGTGCTGCGCATCTGCTCGATATTTGCACTGGCAATATTGCGCAACAAGTGAGCATCGGAACTAACGGAACTTTTTTTTCAGTATTCTTGGTGACCAGCACGATCTCGATCGTGCCAAGCACCACGGTATCGACGCCATGTCCGTTGACGATCTCAAGAAGCTCAACAAGAACAAGAAGCTCATCAAGAAGCTTGCTCGCAAGTACGATGCCTTCCTTGCTTCCGAGGGTCTGATCAAGCAGATTCCCCGTCTCCTTGGTCCCGGTCTCTCCAAGGCCGGAAAGTTCCCTACCCCCGTCTCCCACGCTGAGGACATGGCCGCCAAGGTCAACGACGTCAAGTCCACCATCAAGTTCCAGCTTAAGAAGGTTCTCTGCCTCGGTGTTGCCGTCGGCAACGTCGAGATGGAGAAGGAGGCTATCGTCGCCAACCTCATGCTCGCCATCAACTACCTCGTCTCCCTCCTCAAGAAGGGCTGGCAGAACGTTGGCAGCCTTGTCATCAAGGCTTCCATGTCTCCTCCCCACCGTGTCTACTAGATTATCTATCGCTTTGCTGCGCTGGGTTTTCTAGTTTGGGTCTGAAAACTGGGTTTATGTCATAGTCTCACGACTGAATAAAAAAATGAAGCTCATGATCGGTCTCAAATATTCTATTCACTATAACACACGTAATGCGGTATATTTTTGTAGTTACGCTGCAACTGATGTATAAACTTATGTTGTACATGATATTGCTCGTTATGTGAACTTGGACTATTGTACACGCTGAAACCACATCACTCCATACCCGCCATCAGCTCGGTTTTATCCAAGATCATGCCTCGCATGCCAATAAACTCCCGAAGACTGGCCCATTCCTCTCCGACTTCCTCGCCTCTCATATAAGGATCCTTGAAACCCCAGGCAACAGCAACTCTATCCATAGCTGCGCGCTCTTCCTCACGCAACCATCGTTGACGGAGCGGGATACCAGGGATCCATACCACACGCTCCATCTGATCATTGGCGGTAGTGATGGCCAAGATACCCATAGATGACGTGCCACCAACGTAAGCGAGAGTTGCAGCGAACGCGATTCCAGTTGCTACATTGGGGTCCATTGTGTTCTGGAAGGTAGCAGCCCACGATGCGACAGCATAGCAAGCAGCCGGTGCAGCCGCAAGACCGACTAGCGGAACACCGGCTTTCTTGAAGATCTTCGCACGGTGGAAGGCAGGGGCGCAGAAGGTGTTGTCAATAATAGCCAGTACGAGCGGGAGGTTCTTCTGCTCAATGGCAATACCGAGGGCCTTATTAGCCAACTCGGCCGGGACAGCACTGTTGACGCTCTTGGGATTGGGCTTGAGTAACTTGACCGGTGAGCTGTTCTCCTCTGGCACAGGCTTGTTGGCATATAGGTGGAATATCTCCGGGAAATGCTCGGCGCGGCGCAAGAGGGTCAGGGTCTCGGTGAAAGATTCCAGGGCCTCAGGCGAGATGAAGACCTTTTCATCCTTCAAGATAGCGATAGCAATTTCCGAGACTGACTCTGCGAGTCGCGGATCCAGGGTTTGTGAGGATTGCGGTTGTCCTTTGCCCTTTGCGGCAGTTTCCTCCAGGTCCAACAAGGAGGAGATCGCGTTGCTTTCGTCGCCCGAGGACCCCTCGGTTTGATCTCGTTCACGCGAAACTAGAAGTTCTGCGACCCGTTGGCATCTTCGTAGCAACTTGACCACCACTTCATTAGACGCTACGGTATTCGATTCGTGCAGTGTAGCTGCGTCTCGTGCGATGTCTTTGAGCGCTGCATCTGGGCTTGCATCGGAGGCCGAAGAGGCGAATCGGCGCGCGACCAGCACAGATTGTGATGGCAATGTATCAAGTCTCTTTAGAGGCTGTGTGCGGAGGTTGGAGATGGGGGTCCGAGTCTGGACAAAAGGTGGACGCGCAATAGGAAGGCCGCGCTTGGGCGTTGAGGTCGAGAATTGGCATAATTGACAGACTTGGCCCTTTCGGGAGCCCTTCTGGGCGGTTAAGGCGGCTCTTTTCATGGCGGTGGAGAATATGTGTTCGTCGTGAGGCTGCTATTTTTTTTGGAGGGAGTCCAGGCGGAGACTTCGCCCCGACGCTGTCCACTTCCCCGTACACCCTGACGTCTTCTTACTTCTCTGCCTAACAACTCCAGAATCTTTCTGACCAACGCTCTTTACTATCTCTTGATATATTTCTGCATTAAATGCTGCCCTCTTTTTGATTCCCCGTCTGCCTGTTTCTCTAATATGCCTCCTCCCCCTCCTCCCCCGCCGCCGCCGCCTCCGGGAGGGTTGGGCGGACCTCCCCCGCCGCCCCCTCCAGGAAGTTTGCCAGGAAGACCTGGAAAAGGACAGGTGAAAGATCGGGTGCGTATATTGAATATGTGTACCAAGCTGCCCCATCTGTGGAAGCTCGGCGAGCCAAGAACACGTCCGCTAACATTTAGATAGGGCGCACTTCTTTCTGATATCCACAAAGGCGCCAAACTCAAGAAAGCAGTCACCAACGATCGATCAGCACCTGTAGTAGGAAAGTCAGGGGGTGTTTCATCAGCTCCTCCCATTGGAAGTGCACCGCCTGTGCCTGGTGCTAGGCCGCCCCCAAGTGGCCTTGCGCCACCTGTGCCCTCTGGACCAGCTGCAAATCGTTTACGAAGCAACAGCGAAGGTGTTTCTGGCTCAGATAATGCGGGTGGTGGTCCAGCGGCGCAGTTAGGTGGCATGTTTGCGGGTGGAATGCCAAAGTTGCGCAGTCGTGGTGGTGTTGATACAGGTGCAGGTCGAGACTCGCCATACATGTCCGACGGCGAAGCACGCCGACCACCTGCTGCATCAGCTCCAAAGCCTCCTACAGCGCCTAGACCACCTGGTGCTAGGCCGCCTCCGCTTCCCCCAACAACAGACTCGCCGCCCGCTCCGCCAATCAACCCTTTGGTGGCTGGGTTAAAGAAGCCTCCTCCCAAACCTGCCTCAAGACCTTCTTCTACGGTTTCCAAGGCTCCAGATGCACCTCCACCCCGTGCACCTCCTCCACCTCCAGCACCAGGAAAAGCTCCACCCCCACCAGCATCGCGAAAGCCATCTGGTCCCCCGCCACCTCCATTAGCAGCCCCTTCTAGCCGAGCACCCCCTCCCCCTCCAACACCTTCACGATCAACACCTCCCCCACCACCAGCTCCTTCTGGAGCACCTTCGGTTGCTGCTCAGGCTGCTCGCTCCGCGCTGGGACAGCACAGCTCATCGCCTGCGGCACCTCCTCCACCCCCTCCGTCAGCTGCTCCGGGTGCTCCTCCGCCTCCACCCCCAACTTCACCACCAGTAGCGCCATACAACGAACCACCATCTCGACATGCTTCTCACGAACCCTTCGCGGCGCTGGATCCCAGTGCTTACACACTGAGCAATGGTGGACCGCCTACACCAAGCTCTCGGAGCCCTTCGACAAATGGCCCTGTCCGAATAGAAGACACTCGGTTCAAGTTCCAAGGCGATGGCTTACTCCCCAAACCCCGGCAATTCATCGGTGGAGACCGCCGTTACCGCGCAGGCAGGGGCAGCAGTGTGCCATTGGACTTGAGTGCTTTGCGCGGGTGATTTAAGCGCATGGATACTGCGGGTCATCTTGCACACATAGTTAATCGCTATACATACAACATCTTACCCACATCTAGTATTGCGTGTAGACGCTGTGTATAACAAACTCTCTTTATTGGTTAATCTTCCTTGGTCTCGGGGGTCCATGTTGATTGATCGCAGACCTCAACCAATAGAAGACGCATAATTCATGGCTAGTCAGATCAAGGGGAGATGCTGCCCATAATCCAAGGTTTGATTTGAAGCCTACCATGCATAGTTATACATCTCCGTTCATCTCATGCTATGACTACACCGCCCTTCCCACCGCCCGAAATCGAAGCGGTCACGATGGGCACTTTTTAAATCCCAAAGCTAAGCTTCACACGTGATCGGGCTGTCAATTGATATCGTATCGTAGAAAACGACTACAAGCACCGCCAATCCCTCTAATATACGTCAATTTCAACAGTACAAGCCCGTTCAGCCTCTATTCCAGATTCAGGAGGGGGTTTGCAAAACCTATCTAAATTTTGAGACCAAACCCGCTCCGCGCCGTTGTCATTATTTCGCATTGAACGCTCACGAACTTCAACCGGACTCCTGCGAGTTGCAGCCCTGAGCTCGAATACCCATTACGATCCAACACGTCGACTGATTCGCTTCAGCTGATTGTTTTTACTCTTCCGCAACGAACCTCGGAGTGATTCTTGCGCAACACCAACGACAAAGTGACAACCTGACGGGCTTACACTCACCACCAAAAATCATCCAAGACCAAGCTCCAGTATCACCACTGGACTTGATCGTACGACCGAGGAAATCCATCGGCGCACTCGTCTGTACTTCATCCACCGCAGAATTGAGATACTCTTCCGCCGTCACGAGCTTTCTCTTTTAAACCGAACAAGCCCACCATGTCCCTCCACGCATTTGTCAACAGTGAGTCTCACAATTACGTCGTGTCACGATTACTCTACAAGGTATGCATACTAACAAATTTCTGTGATTAGAGAAGGTTCTGATCCTCACCGTCGACGGCCGCACTCTCGTCGGTGATCTTCTGTCCACCGATCAAATGACCAACTTGGTCCTCACCAATACCGTTGAGCGCATCATCCGCACCCCAGACGAAGATGATCTTTCTTCCGAAATCGAGCACGGGCTGTATTTGATCCGCGGAGACAACGTGGTGGTCTGTGGTGAAATCGACGAGAAGATTGATGGGGATATCGATTGGACCAAGGTCAAGGGCGAAGTGATCCGCGACACCAAGAACGCATGAGCGAATTTTCACACGATTGCAATTTTTATTTTCCGGCGTTTGGGGGAACCATTTGCATGCGATCATGATCCAGCAAGCCGTTGAATTCTGGAGTTCAAGGTCCGCGGCCGGGCCTGGTGGGTTTGGTCATTGGCCCCCCATGTCTACGTGCAAATCCGCTATGTATGC
This sequence comes from Penicillium brevicompactum, assembly GCF_028827555.1. Lineage (NCBI taxonomy): Eukaryota > Fungi > Ascomycota > Eurotiomycetes > Eurotiales > Aspergillaceae > Penicillium > Penicillium brevicompactum. Next base: position 984,111 of record NW_026623208.1, read on the forward strand.
ATGTCGGTCCGATCTGGTTACTTTCTTTGGCTGCAGCCTACAGCCCTGGGATCGGTGATCTACCTTCTCTGACGCAATGCTCAGAAAGATACGGAGTACGTCTGGGGTGTTCACATATTGGGAAATATGCCATAGGCTCGGCATTCTTGCAGTCTTGGACTACGCGGGGCGGAAGAGCACAGACGTTGGGTTTACAACAGGGGTCAGGGTCTGTTAGTGCCTGTCTTGCCTGAGTATGAGGTGGGGGCCACGACCCCTTCTGAAGTCATAGAAGAATGTGACATATTATCATGGATACTCAGTAACATGATTTGATCTCACCCAGTTTCTATACATTATTCCCTCGTACACCATATACGCTGATCTCCGAGCCGGAAGGTCCTCTTTCTACTCCGTATTGACTATTCAAAAAGAAATGGGATGTTTTAATTAAAAGAAAAGGAGTAGACTTCCATCCCGTTTGAAGCGTCCCCACGCGGGAACCTGCCAAGGCTCGGAACCCTAAGGGGAAATACCAAGTGGCTAGGCAGGACACGAACACCTTGGGTATGTTGGCATACAGTACATACATAGATACTCCGGTATGTGCTTGGACATGGAACTCTACGGAGTACGGCTCACTTTATGGAACCCCACGTAGGTTATGCAACTAATCATTTAGATCTGGACAGGGTTCCCAAGCCTTGGCGCAGTAGAGTATGTGAGGAGGCTGTCTGTGGCGATGTGAGGTGTGTCTGTACTCTGTACACCTCCAATCTGTACGGAGTTGTGTTCCGCTTGTAGTTCAGAGTAAAAGAAGTCGGTCAAGATGCAACCTGTACATGGTACATAGTACACCGTACATAAGTGTATGTCTGATGTTAGGCCGCAAACAGAGAGAGGCTTGGACCAAAAGAGGCAGGGAAACTTAAGCCGAAACAGCCAGGCAGAAAGTATTGCACCCCCTCAACCTCCTAATTGCGTTTCGTCTTTCTTACTTTCCTCTCCCTTTTCTCTCACTCTTCTCAATTATTTTTTACTTGTTTTCTATCGCTGGGCGATCTCCAATTCCTGCTGCCATCTTCATCCCGCCCCTTTCCGCCCCCCCCTATTCGACTCAGCCCTTCATGTGTCCGATAGTATCACTACAACACAACGAGCGAATACCGGGTCATATTCAGCAGTTCTCCCGGGCTGATTGCCCGCTGTGAGCAGTCTGTTTCACCTAACCAAATTTTACCCTTCCCCGCCATGTGGCTCTATCGAGGCGCCCAGTCCGCGGTCTTTTACTATGCCTCTTGCACCCCTTGTGCCGAGAATATCGATCGTCGGAAACGCAGAAAGGATGCTGCCCGCGCACAAAGAGAGAAGGCGAGAGAGAAGTTCGAGGAAATTGTCACCGATCAACCCCGTCCGTTCCCGCAACCAACACCCTTCAGCACCAATGTAGGCTGGCGTGAGGAAATCGCCCTAGGCCCCGGACCTCCGGCCCGCCGCGGCGGTCGCAACTTTCACCGAACGGACAGTTGGAATACCGATCAGAGCTCGCAACTTAAGAAGGACAAGAGTGGTGGCTTGATGCATCCGCTCGGCGAGAAGTGGAAGTCTATGCGGTACCAGCGTGAGGATGAGCCTCTGTGGGGACAGCAAGAAGTACGCGGGTCGTCTATCGGATTCTCAGGCCGGGGTCGCGCAGACCCCAACGAATCTTCCAAATACTATATCCCCCGTGTGCCGCCCGTCAACGACCTCCACCCACCCATCGTCAGCGGACCCTGCAGTCGTGCCGACACCAGATGGATGCTTCAACCTCCACCCAGCGCCAGAGTAATGTCCGGTAAAGAAGACTTCCACAAGCCGACCCGTGATAGCATCGGTGGGTCCGGCACCGAGTATCTCTCCCGGGTCACAAAGAACACCGTCAGGGGCAACGAACCTACACACAATGAAACCGAAGACGGGGCTGCAGATGAAACTAACCAGAAACATATGCCCCGCCTACCGTCTTTGACAAGGCTTCGTGTCTCAAACGACGACTTTGATCCGGGCTTACACTCTCGGTCCGATTCTATGTTCTCCGACACCAATACAGATGACCAGTCTCCAAGTCTATCATGGCGACATCCTGAAACCCCACGGTCACGTCCTCAATCAAAAGACACAGGTGATGACAAGGTCTATCGTCCACAAATCTCCAAAACCCTCTCCACCATGCAGATGCCGCGAGACAACAAGAAAATCCACATGTTGCATCTAGAAATCAACGACGAATTCCGCGATGACTTCGCCGAAGGCCAGTTCCAGCCCATTCGCCCATGGCGTTGGAGCATGGACATCTAACAACCTTTTGAAACCTCCGATCCTGCCCTCCCTCATTCCTCCAAAACCTCGTTTTCTTTTTGCCTTCATCCATGGGTCAGGGTTACACGGCGTTTGAAGCATCAATTCCAGCGAGCATTTGCTTTTTCAATTTCCCCCATTCTCGACCTCGAGCCCCCTGCATTTGCCAGGTTTATTCAAGCAAACACCTCTTGTCACAGTCAGGAACTCCGATTCCAACACAAGCAATGTACCTGGCGGGCCCAGTACATCCGGCTCGGTAAGCCCGGCATCACCTACATCTTCCTTCATCCATCGCTCAGGGCATGGATGCAACTGGCCGAGTTTCCTGCGACAGCACTTCGACATATCCTTCCCACTTTCCTTTCCTTTTTGTTTATCGGCCCTGTTGAGGCCTTCCAGATCTCTTGCTTCAATTCGTGTCTCTCATTCCTTAGAACATTTTTTCTCTTGTATCATAATCACTCTCACCCGCTAGGGTTGTCAATACAATCAGTACTTCAGATTACGATTTGTTGGCGGTATACATTAGCCTTCCCAGATGCCCCCTATTTAATAAAGTTGGTCATCCCGTCGGTACTGGCTCTGTTTGGGTGTCTTGGAGTGATCTTTCTCGTGTGCGGCCTGGATCCGTGGATTAGACTCATGGAACTGAATCAGTCTGCCGGACCAACATTCTCGTTTTTTTTTTTTTTTTTTTTTTATCATTGGGGTTTTATACCTTTGATCGAGGATGTTGAAAATGAATAAAGATCCCTAGGTTTCTGACGCGTTGGGCTTTCTAGTCTAGTTGGGAAATTCTACAGAGGATCCCCGTAACCTGCTCCCAGGGTTCTAACCCCCAACCTTGGAAGCTAGGTAGACGTTATTATGGTTCGAGAGCCTGCGTCAGCAACATCTAGGCTTGTTCCAAAGTTCCAAGGTTGTTTGTTGAGCATGATCAGTCTTTCTAGAACAATTCCGTGGGTCCATACCGTCTTCATTGGTGCTCTTCCAACCATCGTCATCAAGTGCCTTGGTACCTTGACGCTCCAGTGTTGGAATTTCCTAAATAGGAATCGGACATTTGGTATCACTTTCCTGGAATAAAAGTCATCCTGAGCTCGTCTGTAAGTTACTTTGAATCATCTCCTTCGAAATGACTGACAGGTCCACTTCTCAAATCATGGCCGCTCTTTGGTTGGAATCAACCATCTCTGACTTTATTGAGTCCACAATATCCGAATTTGAGATCGAAAAATGGTACATGAGCCAGCGTGTAAGGACACTGGAGATCATGAGGCACTCGGGGAAGCTGACCACGGCGGATTTCCTGAAAAAGGCGCACAATGTCATCGAAAAATATCGGACTGCGTCGACAAACTTCAGATTGCTCAAGGGACGGAGGATCATGATACAAGAGACCATCTTTGAAAAAGACAGTGCTGCAAGGATGAGAATTGGTCCAGCATGGGGTCTTGTCAGTCAATCATACATGTCCGGCATTATGCTCGATGTCATAGATACAACCAAGCGGGCTGATATGAAATTCGATCTGAAGGCTTTCAAGAAGAGGGTGACTGAACACTACGACCTTCCAACCCTATTGGGTCGCTCTGGTCAAACAGGTTCCAAGCTTTCAGGATTCTGTCACATTCAGGGTGAATTTCGACAGTGGTCGGACATCAAGGCAGCTCATATCGTGCCAAGGTTTTTCAGCGAGCCAGAAATCTCACACTTGCTGGGAAATATCGACGCGGATGAGGCCAAGGAGCCTAGTAATGGTAAGGGAGCTCCATGGCAATTCATGTCAACCAGACTAACGCATCTATGCAGCGCTCTCGATCGCTCGAACACTTGAGCCTCTCCTCGATCGAGGAATCATTGCTATTGTTCCTGTTTTCTCTGCACATTACGGGTCGAGTAGGTGGAAATGTATTGTGTTGCAAGATACATACCGAGACACCATAATTGATGTGTATCGGGATGAGAGGGGTACTGTACAACGCAAGCAGATCAAGGTTGGAATTCATTTCCAGTTTAAAGAATTACGAAAGACTGACGGTGCAATAGGACTTTGATGAAATGGAGTTACGTTTTCTTTCTGCCAAGCGACCTCGTCCCAGATATCTGTACCTCCGGTTTATGCTATCCTACCTCAACGCAAAGCGCCTTGGTCTAGACAATGTGGCCCACCGGATGGAGAATGGAAAGTTCTGGGCACCTGGTGGTCGCTATCTCCGTAAAGCAATCCTCAACACGATTGCCCGGCTCGTTTGTGGCACTGAGCTTCCCGAAGAACTAACTAATAACTGTTTCGACACCACGTATAACGAAGCTATGAACCTTCATGATGGTATGATTCTTGCAGCGGACATTCGAGATATGATGATATCCCAGGACAAAACAAAATCAGAATTTGATCGACGGCTTTTGAGTTGATCAAATGAAAGATGGTTGGGATGTTCTGAATTTTTTTCCGTCCACCTCCAAAGAGACTGAATGGCCACCGCAACATTCAAAATAGTAAGAAAGCAAGAGGCTCTAGGAAGGGTCTCTGCACAGTCTCTCAATTACCTTTTAATACCGGTCAGGATCCTCTGGTCTCTCTGCAAGGTCGTTTTAATAGCCGCATGCTCGTCATGGGAATATTCGAACGCAGTTGAAATATGGTCTTCTTTCAGGCTGCAGCATGCTTTTGTCTTTTGTCTCTTCTGTTCCTATGTTCAACAGTTCTAATTCCCAGCACTTGGCCCTCTGTACAGTTGTTGCACTATTCCAAGCCACTTTTTGTGTGAAACAGAGTTATATCCTGTTTTCAGCTCCCCAGTGGTATGTCTCTTCTACTTTTCTTTCCTACGGATTTTTACTGTAGGTCTACGTCCCTGTCTGCCTTTCTGATAGTCAATGAAGCTTTCAGGGGTTCTCTTCTCATATGTATCATACTTTACAGCAAGATAGTCTCTTCATTTGATCTAGTCACTACAGCGGGGTTCCAAAAGTAGGTATTTGATCTCAAGTACTTCACTCTCAGACACATTTGTTGATACTGCGCAAATAATATTTACAAGAAAGACAGCAAAGAAGACAGCAAACATTCCATGGTCACTGCATAGAGGTCGGTCAGGCTATAAAGTGGATTCTAAAATACTCCCGAGGTCTGTACTGGAGGTCTAATACTTATAAAACTGCACTGTATATGTCCACGGGTCCCCACTCCAGGGCTTCGGCGCATCCCCGGGGCCGAGTTCCGGGCTTGACAAGCCAATCATTGTTGAGCCACGGTATACCCATGAAGAGTCTCATCTACAACACACTACGGAGTAGACTGAACATACTTGGGGCATTTCAGTAGCCTCTGTAGCAACCTCGGGATGATAATGCAATAGATTCGCTACAAGGTCACCACTCAAGCATGTTGCAAGACCTCCCGTCCAGTGCGAAAATTCAGCGGATAAGCCGGTTGGAGGACCGGAGCATCACTATCCCCGTGTCCGTGTCCGAGCCTTGTTTCTGCCTTGAGTCACGCCAATTTGTTGAGAGTCCAATAACTATAACAGCTCGACGCTTACGCGTTGAGCTATTTGGGGGCTAAACGGCTCAACAAGCTGACACTACATAAGTGTAGCTAATATTTCCTTCTAAGGACTAATACAGAGCCAAGCATCAAGCCCTAAACAAGCCACCCAATATGTCCAATCAAGAGCCAGAACAGACCTTCCGTGCCTACACGGCAGCCCAAGGGCAAACCTACGACCAAACTCGGTTCAGATACCACCCCAACTTCTTCAAGAGGGTCTTGGACCACCACACTGCGACAGGCGGACAGCTCGGCACCGTCATCGATGTAGGCTGTGGGCCGGGGATCGCAACCCGCGAGCTGGCACCGTTCTTCACCCATGCGATAGGCGCTGACCCATCCGAGGGCATGATCGTCACAGCGAAGAAGCATGGCGGGTCTTCTGCCACCGAAGACATCAAGTACGTATGCTCTAGTGCCGAAGCACTAGACTGCGGCGCAGCGGATGGAACGGTCGATCTCATCACGGCCGCCACAGCAGCGCACTGGTTCGATATGCCTCGTTTCTGGGCTCGGGCAGAGCAGCTCCTACGACCTGGTGGCAGTGTTGCTATCTGGTCGATGAATAATGGAGGTGTGCATGCCGATGTGCCAAACCACGAAGCGATCAATCAGTCTATTGAGGAGATTCGGAAGCGCGAGCTCGAGCCATACTACGGCGCGGGCAATCTAGTTTCTCGGGACTTGTATGTTGATCTTGGATTGCCGTGGACTGTTTCACCTGCTGTTAGCGGGTTTGAGGAAGACTCGTTTTTGAGGGTGGAGTGGGGCACTGAGGGAAATGTGGATGCTGAGCAGGAAGGGGAGGAGTTTTTGGTTAATGGGCAGACTTGGGTGAAGATGGGATTTGCAGAGGCTCTGATGGGGACTGGGAGTCCGATTACGAGGTGGAGGGAGGCAAACCCCGACAAGACTGGGGAAGAGGACGTGGTTAGGGTCATGAGAAGGGAGATTGAAAGGTTGCTCAGTGAAGCCGGAGTTGCCGAAGGAGATATGGCTATCAAGGTGAAGATGACTGGTGTTTTGTTGGTGGTCAAGAAGAAGTAGATACGATTTATAGTCATAGGTTGTTCACGGGCTACTGATCAAGACCCGGCAGAGTCATACAAGCATCTTTCAGTTTGACTAGATTTTCCATTTAACTTGTCTTCGTGATAAATGCAATTCAAATGCATGTCAAGAACATATGCAGGCGTCTTTTTTGATCTCGCACAATTGCAAGTTCCGGACGTAAATTCAAACAGAAGTAGGGAGCGCGAGTGATTGGATATTTCAGTTCTTCAAAATTATCCAAAGTTCACTTGGGTGCTGCAAGATATAGAGAGACAGATGAGGAAGAGTAGGTCTCCAAGCCTACTCTAATAGACCTTCTTCTTTTCATCCATGCTCAATTGGCCAGGGCCCATGTTGACCAGGAGAACGAGGCCACCGCTGTAAGAAATCATTAGCATTGCAATTAATTGTACATGGCGAGGGTTTGAACATACACAATAGACAAGATCTGGAAGAAATCGTACTTGGCAAAGTCCTTGTGAGGGTGGTGGGGGTGGAGCTAGAACAACAAATCAGTATGTGTGAAAGCAATGCACTGCCGGAGAAACATACCGTCCAGAAGTTGTTAACAAACACGTTGAACAGACTGAGCAGGACGACCAAGATGATGGCGCTCCACTTAGCCTTGAAGCCAACAATGACCATAACGCAGGCAACAAACCCGAACAAGCTGACAAGAACGCGCCAAAAGCTCCACTCGCCAGAGAAAACGAAGCCAACGAAAAGGAAGATAAGCAGAACACGACCAGCGAACTGGACGTACATCTTACGGTCCTTCTCGTCAAGCTGGGGCAGACCGGCGGGGACGAACTTCTTGCGCACCCAAGAGTCAGAAAGAACCATAAGCAAGCCACCGACAACACTCAAGTTGCGGAGGAAGAAGTTAAGATCAAAGATAAGTCCGTATCCGAGACCCTGGGTAATGACCACAGCCAGCAATCCGGCGACGGCGTATTCGGTGCGCTTGCGCGCAATGACCAAGGTCGAGCAAATCGCCATAGCAATAACATTGACAATCAAGAAAGTGTGAGTAATTCCCCATGGAACTAAAAGCAAACAATCGCGTTAGATCGGGGATCTGTACCCCGGACCCGGGTGCGGATCAGGGTCCGAGCAAGGGTGTGATCTTACTTTTGCGGAAATCACGGAGGTAGAGGAGCTGGTCGTTCCATTGGGTGAGGATGCGCAGAGAGTCTTCGATGAAGGTGACGACGATGAGGAAACGGCCGACAGCAGGTAGGTAGCTAAAAAGAACACGGTGTCAGAGAGTCTCAGATCCCTTGTTTTGAGTCTTCGCGACTGGAACAACACCGAGGCAAAACAATGGATTTTGACCGGGAAGTAGATCAGGGTCTCACGTACGGCTTCACGGGATCCGCCATCGTGTCCAGCCAGTCTTCAATCTTGCTGGTCTGCTCACGAATGGCATCGAGCGGACTTGGGTCGTTGGTTGCGTCTGCGCTGCCCGGCCCGCCAAATGGGTTTTGGTGGCCGAGGTTGTAGCCCGCGGTGCCACGGATTTGGGCCATGGCGAAGGAGAAGTTAGTTGCAAAAAGAACGATTGAAGTAAGAATAAAAGTGTAACCTCGGGTTGGAGGACGAAAGACCAAGGGTGATTGAAGGAGTAAATACCGAAGGAGCTGTATACAAAGCAACTTCAGGCCACGATAACCGGAACTCACCGCTAAACCCTTTTAGGAATAGTGACGACACAGGCTATATAAAGATGCAGCGCCCTATTTACCTATAATTTGGTCTACATTCTTTTATTTGAGATCGTAATTTGAAGATTTGTTTTCATTGGAATACATGTGACCGGACTTGAAAGAAAGAAAAGGAAAAAAAATACAAACAGCATCAGATCCATCCCCGCAATTCTGCTTTTGATCTTCGCGGCGCGGTCCTTTCACGATGCACAACTTGCACGCGGATTCCGCCAATTTCGCTTATGCGCTGTCGCAACCTCCCATGCCCCATTCGTAGGTGAGGTGGAAGGTTGCTCGAATGATTGAGAACACCCCCAAAAACGCCAGATCGACAAAAAATCAAACAATGGGTAATAAATACAGTTCAAGATGAAGAGAGAACGTAGAGGTAAGGCTGGTGAAGCTCACGCGGCCCAGTCAGAATCAAGGGGGTGACCCTTCTCGCGCGAGCGAAGGATGTCGGGGAGGTAGGTAGGGGTCACGGTCACGCGAGGCTCAACGGGAGCAGGGGCCGAGGGAGCAGCCTGGGTCTCCGAGGCGCTGGTCTCGCTGACACTCTCGTCGGTCTTGCCACCCTTCTTCTTGGGCTGCTTCTTGACCTTGGACACAGTGGTCCACTCGTCATTGCCATTGGCGGCCTCCAGGATGCGCATCTGCTCTTCCTCGGAGGGAAGGTTCTGCTGCCACTTCTTGGTGGCAGGAGCGGAAGACTCGAAGGTGTCCAGAAGATCCACGGAGGCAGCGGGGGCGGCCGGGGCAGCGACTGGGGCGGGAACGGAGGCACCGTTGGCCTTAGCGGCCGGGGCCTCCTTGGTCTGCCAGGCGTTGGCGGCCGGAGCAGAGGACTTGGCGGCCTCGCGACGCTCGGACTCACGGGCAGTGTGAAGCTGCTTCTCGAGCAGCTTCTTGCGCTCAACCTCGGCTTCCTGGATCTGCTGCTTGCGGGCCTCGTTCTTCAGGCGGTTCTGACGCTGCTTCTTGGTCTCAACCTCCTTGAAAGTCTGAGCCTTCTGCTTCTTGGGCTGGTTCTCAACATTTCCAGTAACGCGGAGGACAGATGCACCGGGGGCTTGAGCTTCCAGCATGTCAGAGACGTATCCAGCGGAGGGCACGGTGGCGTTGACGGAGGGAGAGGCGGCGGGGGAAAGATCATCGTCGGCCTCAGCACCAGTGGTGGAGGAGGCACGAGTGTCGCTGGCGTCAAGCTGGGCGGCCTTCTTCTTGTTCTTCTTCTGGCTCTTGGTGGGAGCAGGGGCGGTGGTGGCGGAGGGTCCAGCCTTCATGCCGGCCATCCGGCGGGCCATCTCCTTGCGATCAATTTCCTCATCGGGCTTCTCATCCTCAGTGGTGGGAGGCGAAACGATGGTCTGCACCTCGGACTTCTTCGCAGTGGTGGGCTCGGGGGCGGGCTTAGACTTGCGCTTCTGTTTCTTAGGCGCAACCGCGGCCTCTGTCTTCTCCACTGTGGATTTGATCACGGTTTTGGCCTTCGGGGTTGAGCCATTGGTGTAGTACCAGCCGAGACCGCCTGCCACGACCAACAGGATCGCCCAGCTGATGTAGGGATTCATATTCATTGAGCTGTGCACTCATCAGTCAGTACCATCAATTCCAGAGAGATCTCCGCCTAGCACTTACTATCTGGGAGTGAACAATGTGGGGGAAATGTGTCCAAGGAGAGTTGTAATCGAAAGTGGCCGGAGAGATGGGACAAAAAGGTGCACAAGCACTTCAGATAATCACGCGCAATGAGGACTGAGGCAATTGCGCTCAGATATCAAGACTATCGATGATCACACAAGATAGTATGAAGCTCGACAGAGAATTGGCGAGATCAAGGCTTTGCGATCCGGGACAGATTGCCTCAAGGCAAGAAAGTTCCCGGCAGTTGTGTCACCGTATCGAGTCCTGAGGTGGGTCGAGGTCAAAATTGACAATTCGGGGATGCGCTGAGGCAGTGGAATGCGCAAGATGAAAGATCGAGAGCGCAGTGGCGCAGAATGAATGTGATAAACAAGAGGAGAAGAGAGAAAGGAGAGTAGAGAAAGGGCAACCGTGGCAGATCCACCTCTCGGTAATATAACCGTAATGGTAACTTTACCAAGACCTTGGCCTCACCATTGACCTCCCACCTCCTCAACTACTCAATTAACTGTCGCCTAGCCTTTCTTGTTATTCTCGTCTTTGATCTATGAATTCAGGATGGTTGGCCCACGCTAATATTCGCGTTAGGCCTGAAATTCTAATCTTGACGACCACCTGTCATCATTTTACATCGCTTTCAACGCACTACTACGAAGTAGTACACAATTGAAATACAATAGTCCCCGGCGATGAGGAGATTAGGGTAGGCTGGTGGTCTCTTGCAATGAACAGGCCACGTTTCTCCGCCTGTCTCATACTTGTATCCCTCCGCTTTATACGCTCCAGGCCGATTGATATCTTACTAGCGTATCACTGGCCTCCTGAGGGCCGGGGTTTCTCATGTTTTTCTCTGTTGTACCCCGTACCAACAGGGTAGTTTCTGGTCTAATGAATATTGTCCGCATAAAACGGAGCGCGCATAAAGACGATCGGTCCGGCAGGGATCTTATTCTCTTCATCCCTTGCTTTCTACCCGCCACGAGGAAATGAGTGACCGGATGATTACCGGCTAAAAAGTACGCGGTTCATATGGTGGTCCAAGTGGCGTTGGCCGTCATATCTCGAAGTCCCTGTGCTCATACTCCGTACTCCGTATGTGTAGTTAGGTGGTAAAACATCTTGACCATAAAAGACTCTCTGGGCCTTGTTACATAGTACTGTTGTAAAAACTGGATACTCTGTACTTGTGGACATATTGGCCCAGGCAGTCAATTGATCAAAATATTTAAGTGGAAAGTCTCAAAGAGAGTTCGAATATTCAATATCCATTCACAGAGGAATCAGACCAAAAAACCATGAGCAAAAAAAAAGATAGACATAGCATGTCCTGGTTTCGATCCAGGGACCTGGTTAAGTTAGTTTGATGATCAATCGGGTAATTCCGATAAGGTAATCGTACCTTCGGGTTATGAGCCCCTGTGAGATTGGTTAGTGATATGATCATGTGATGGTTTTGTTCAGGTGAACTTACGACGCGCTTCCTCTGAGCCAACATGCTGTGGTTGGTGGATTTTGCCAATCTTTGGCGACAAGTACACTCGCACTTTCTACTTTGATAAAATGTCATTATCTCGTCATTCATACCTTACTTCTCTAACCTCTCACGTTAGGTTATCATGTAAAGCGATGCGTTTTTTATATAATATTATATCATATTTCTTGATGATAGATGAACTATAGATTTTATTATATTTGTGTCTTTGATTTATTCCAGTGGTCGCTTCTATAGAGGTAGTCCCAGAGATATGTATCCACCTTGGAAGTTACCAGCACTGGGAATTGTTACATCCATTCATGGATGGATGCTGTAAACTCCACGCATCCAGTCCGCATTACTGCAGCAACGACAGACTTTGAGCCAAACTATTCCAATCCGAGATATCCACACTTTCTGGATCCCACCCATCAATATCGAAATTATACGAGGAACCTGGCTCAAGAGCGGCTGCTTCAGGTACGATTTTCTGACTCTGTGCAGATTCCCGTATCTGTCGAGCCCGCACTGCCTTCTCCTTCAACTGCACGATTATAGACCACTTCGGCCCGGGATCTGGCCACGACGGATGCTCCATCATGGAAAACTGCATATTGACGCCTCGCCACGCCCGCTCGTTATGTGGTCCGTCGGGATAAACACACAGGTGCCAAAGGATGTATGTCAGAAGATGGTATTGCGTGAATGTCGTGGCAAGCCAGTGGAAGCCACGTAGGAGTTCATCGCAGTGTATCTCCAGTCCCGTTTCTATGGCCGTGCATGCTATGATAAGTGTTTTTTGAGATATTTCGTAGTCGATGGATGATGCTTGCTGGCCTCGGATGTGTATCAATTTCTGGCGTGCGCAGATTTCGGTTTTGTACAGGAGGAGTTGACCAAGAAGAAATCCGAAGCGCTGAATTGGGATGTCTGGGTCGCTGTGGCGCAGGTATTTCTCTTCGATCGAGGTTCTGAAATCGGCGAGTAGTTGGTCTGCGTTAGAGAATTCGTTCAGGTTTGACATGATGTCTTGACGTCGAATGCTTGTTTCCATGATTATGAGAGAAAACGTCATTTCTGTCCATTGAGGCTGGGAGACATGAGTGTCTGCAGATTCTGAGAGGTTCTGATCGTCGATGTTCAATGGGAGATCGGTATCTCCAATGTTATTTTCGGGGACGCTGAGGCCATGGTCCTCAGTGACTCTAGAGTCCGCGGCGTGTATATGCCACCATAGGCGCCGACGTAGCTCACATTCCAATTCGGGCAGTTTGAAATGCTTTCCATCGCGCTGGAGTCCGATCGATTGCGCTGCCCGAATCGTCAGACCGTGCATTGTCCAGCCTGATCGGCCACTATTGCTATAACGATAGCATGTCTAAATAGCAAATTATGCGGCGTCAGAAAAACAAGCAGAATCACAAGAAAACCATTGAGCGCCTTACCTGGTATATGATCATAGCTTGCAAAGAAGTGATTGTCGGTGCATCCAAAAACTCAGCATGATACAAGGAGATTTCCAACCCCTGCTTGAACCGCTGCAAGTCCGCAACATGAGCCTGATTATGAATATCATCCGACAACAGAGTAGTTGTAGCTGCAAAATAAATAGCAAACAGCAGAGCACGCACATCCGCTCGCACGCTCTCAGGTCGATTTATTGCGGCAAAGATCTGTGACTGCACCGAGGGAACATGAATCACCTTAACCAGAGGGTCAACTCGAGTAAGAAAGGTTTGCCAGAGGACGGTCGCCTTCCACCGGCTCGGATAAAGCTCTGGGGAATCAAGTTGCATCAAGAGCGGATTGGCAATAAGCCCTTCGGCTTTAAGTATTGGCAGTCGCCGAGGACTGCTTGCATCGCTCGGCGAGCCGATGGCGGACTGAAGTTCCTGCTCTTTTTCGAGCACCCGTGACAGAAGAGGCTCATTAATGTATCTGCCATCTTTACCCAGAAAACCTCGAAACCCTTGGAACCGAGGTTTCTCCGTACCTGTAGAGGCAACAGGCGAACCGGATTTGGGAGTCGCCAGTGTTCCCGCAGATAGTGTGTCAGGGCTGTTGCCATAGGGATCTTGAGTCGTTTGGGAGGTGGATGGTTGGCTCGACCGTTCGGAAACTAGTGCCGTGATAGATCGCTCCAGTTGCTCGAGTCGGGCCGCCACATCGGTCATATTCTTTTTGGGGGGTTGACGTTTCACTCGACTCGGGCCTGGATATTGACATGCCACACCTTGACGCACACATCGAACGCATGGCGATTTCTTGTCACAGCGAATTTTGCGCTCATGGCAGCGCAAGCATGATCGCTCGACGTTGTACCGCCGTTGATTGTCCATGGTTGTTGACATCATCCCAGTGAGTGATGCGACCGTGAGATAGTCTCCGTCATACAGGCATAAAAAAGAAATGAGAACCCGTTGATTGCCTGTAATTGTTGTCAAAAGTTGTATGACGAGGGGCCCCGGGGCAAATGATGCGATTGTTCGGGCTTCGGCCGTTCGCGAACAGCCGAGCGGAGATCATTGGCCGCCAACTCAATTTTGACTGCTTCGTTTGTCTCCCATGGTAATACATGCCCCATAGCAAAATTATTGCTCCATAACAATCACTGGGATAAGAGTTTGTTACTCCCTCAAGTAAAAATGACCAGCAAAAGACATCTCTGTTTGATGTTGAGGCCTGAGGGATGTGGCAGAATAAGGCCTAATTAGGGAGTGTTAAGCCATATGTGGAGTGGAGTATCTGGGGTACAGTCCCACAGTAATTGAATTGATCTCTATGGCGAAACTTTAGTGAGTCTTTAGTGCTATGGATTCCGACTGGAATATCGGAAGTCATGCTGAAATAAGATTCTATATCATCTCTGCTAGTGTGGCGTGTGCATGCACCTTAGACCTGCATCAAAAATGAAGTTTCACAGCATTAACACTCACCTACTAAGGAGTACATACTAGATCAAAGCACGCAACACAAGCGCAATAGCTCCATTCAAAACCCATGGTGAAGCTGATGGTCCAAATAATTCGGTTTCCCGATAAAATCCGACCTGGCCAGTCATTATGCCTTGATGTGTCATTGCTCATACGCTTTCATTTTTGATATCGACTTAAACTTGGCCTGTATGGCAAATTTGATTTGAAGTATGCAAGTCGACAACGTACTAAGAACCCAAAAAGGAAGCCGACCCAACCCAGAAACTGATTAAGAAGTACCGCAATAGAACAAAACGCTAAAGCACCGACAATCCAGAAACAAAGTTCGCCAATCCCACTTAAACATGAACAAACGAAAACCGTGAGACTATGAAATCAGAAGATCGCGAACGCTCATTCCCTTCCTTCGTTGCGCACCAACAGGCGGAGTCTCCTCATACTTCGCCAAAGAAGCACCAGAAAACTGCTCGCTGATTGAGTCTGCAGTGCCCCTACGGTCCTGAGTCAGCATGAGAAGGGCAGCGGAGGCTTCATGGTCAACGCCTTGAAGCTCATGCATTTTCTCAGGAGAAGCCCAGATCGGCCCCAATGCCGGGCTCGGGAGAACCGACGAGGGCTCGGGTACATTCTGAGCAGAAGGGACTTGAGTTCGCGGCGAGAAGGAGGGTGAGGTATCGGGGAATAGCTCGGGGGAGCATATGCGTCTGGAGATGCGGAGGGTGAATAGGAGTATGTTGAGGATTCACGCATAGGCTCGGCGCCTGTTTCGGCGATGAACTCTGGTGAAGTGGGTGACGGGGGTGCGGCAGTGTGGCTTGATCCCGCGGTTCTCATGTCGCGAATGCATTTTTCCAGATAGTTGACGTAGTCTATGCTTGCCTGGTGGAATGGTTAGTAAGGTGTGAGATCATGGTGGGTTTCTAGGCCGTACCTGAAGGATGGCAAGCTTATGCATTTCTTGTCCCGTGCAGGCAGGAATCATGTCTTTCAGGGTTCCGAACTCTTCGTTCATTTTGGACCGTCTGCGACGCTCGATCAGACTGTGGGCGGTCTTTCGGGCAATTTTCCGACCAGCCGCACTGGTTGCACTGGGCTGTTTCCTCTTGGAGGTAGTTGAAGAATTGGGTATCGGCTCTGGGCTCTCTGTGAGGCCTTTGGTGTCCTTTGCCTTGGACTTTGCAGGTTTTGGCTTCATCTGGATGATCTTGCGAGTTCGGGTTGGGGGCGGAGGCAGGTCAAAGTCCTCGAGTGGGCGCTTGGCTGTGCCCGAGCGTCCTGTGTGACTAGTTCGACGAGCCGAGAGGTCTGGAGAGGTTGAGGTCGGGGTATAAGAGGGATCTGATCGGGATGATCGCCGGCTTTGAGGGCTCAATGCCGCGGGAGGTAATGTGAACATATCAGTAGCGGGCTTATCGTTGATGGTGAATTCACCCGACATGGCTGGGGTTGGTGGGAAGGACATTTTGAAGAGTACAAAGTGCAGAAAGTGTAGGGCAAGGGATACCTCCTCATATACCGCGAACGTAATGTATAAGAAGAGTGTCGCGTGCTTAGGACAGCCCACGAGTTGCAATTCCGAGCGGTGATTGGTCGGGGCGGAGACTCGTGCTTCAGGGAACAACGGGCATTTGCTGTTCGAAGAGTGGGGCGGGACAAGCTTATCCTTAGGTACTGGGTACTTACCCTTACTGCGATTTGCAGTGGAGAAAGGGGCTCACCCCCTATGCCGTCATTTGTACCCTGTACTTACTTTGTTGGTTGGGGAAGTACCCCGGGCTCTCATCAATCTTTGGTAGTTCAGCACGTGCAGAGAACTTCGAGATTATACGGCCTCCTCTCTTTGGTTCGCATGCAGATGCCACATCTCTTTCATTGGTCGCTGATGGGATTTGAATCTTCATGAATTTGGTCTCTTTTGCGAGTTGGATTGCGAAACGGACTGGACCAAATGTCGGTACAGCACGTGCACGTGCCCTCATCTCTTCCAAGGTTGTGATGGGGATTGGTCTCAATTTAATCTTATTGTATCACTGGAACTTTGGTGGACCAGTAACGCAGCAGTGGTGAAGAGGGTGCGACCATCCTCGTGACCACGTTTATCTTTACGGAGTCCTCTGGCAGTCCTTGGCAAGTTGGTCTTGACTGCGAAAGCGAATTACCACGGAAGCAACGACCATCGCACCAGGGTGATGATCGGTGATCTTACTCAGGAGAAGATAAGATCGATGGTCATTGCTGATCTGGGTAATGACGCAATTTATTTTACCCACTCCCAGGGCCCCGTCGAAGTCATCGTGTTGAAGAAAGAGGGGCAACTTACAGTACCCCGTGGTTGTGTTTGTGATGCCGCTGAGCCGCAATATGAGCATTTCCCCAGATACGGGATAAACAAGTCCCAATTGAAATGTTTGACAACACCAGTAATCGATACCAGGGCTGATCAGCTCGTTTCGAAACCCGTGATCAAAATATGGTACTCCGTACTCTGTACCATGACGTTTGCAAGTGCCTTGAAGCAAGCGATGTTGTCTATAGGGAGTGTAGTCTGCCGATTCTCGAAATTCACTTTCCAGCCCCGGTAGAAGGTTCAAAGAAACCTTATCAGACCGTTGGGGATGTCATCCTACCAACTAATTGGGCTGGCTGGGCAGGACGAGGGAGCAAGTGTAGGCTGCGGTCATTTTCAGGACCCAAGGGTAGATTCCGAGGCCATAGTCTGTCTGTCACTATGGAGTATATTTGCCAGTGCAACTATTTGGCCAGAGTCTGTCCGATATCTACTTTACTCGATGGCAGGCCGACTGTGTCTGAGACAAGTATAAGATCCGGTGGCCATGTTCCAGGAAAACCAATAGATCATTGTCAGCGTAGCGTTTGATTAATTCTAACTATAGATTCTTCAGTCGTAATACATGTTCCATAACATTTTCCTCCTGTTTTTTTTGGCTTTCATCAATTCTTTGCTAATCTCAAATCCTGCGGAAGTTTTCGACATGGCACTTCTCGTTGCACCGCTGGTAGACCGACCAACTAAATTAGAGCATTAGCCACATAACAAGCGCAAAAATCGGGTTTCTAAGACTTACCAGAACTTATCATCATCGGGTACAGCAAGTGAGCAAGTTTGCGACTGCAAGGAACAGAGTTCGTGGCAATGGTTGACATTGACGTGGTTCATTGCGTGGTGAACTACAGGGCCATGATTCGTAGTTGCGTTCTTAGCCGATCCAGTCGTGAGGGGTGCTTTGGCACCAGTGCCTGTAGTAGTGGCATTTTGAGCGGTAGTAGCATTGGTTGGGAGGCGATAGGGGATGTGGGTGCCATGGTAAGGCCCGGCGAGGTGAGGCATTGCCAGGGCGGTGCTGGCCAAAGCAGCTGCATAGATGACAACGGTGGTGAGCTGCATTTTGTGAAATGTCCAAAATACTGTGGCTTTTGTGGAAATGATTGGAAATTGTCCGAGTGATTTTATTGTGATTTTCAGTGTCAACCTGTCAGGGCAGTTGGTATGGGTGTGCGCCCCTTTTATAGAGGCGTAGGCTTCATATTTTGAGGCTGGATGTCAGTCTACATTGAGGACAGCCTCTTGGATTGTACAGCGTTACATAGTACTGGGATTTTCTGCAGAGCCTGAGGATGGATTGCGGCTTATCCCTGGGTTACGACATTCCACATTCCTATAGAAGACTGTACAGACGTCCCTCGTAGTCACTCTCTTTCATGGAGTTGGGCTTGAATATGCCTTGACCCCCAAACTTCAAGCTGGTTGTAATCCATACAACTGTAGGGTCTTTTGATGTTGGTTTCTCCAATGCAACAGCGCCGCACTCTCGTGGTTCGTATCAGCGCATCGTGCACCGACAAGTACGTGTACTAGATAGAGTACATCTCACATTCCGGAGCAGTGATCTGCGGAAATCGACCCAATTACGCTCAATGAAATTCTTTCAAACAATCCTATTCGAGGCTTGGTACAACGATAGTATGGCGACTCAATATGACAGGAGTTCGGACCAAGGTGCACGGGGCTCTTTCCGAGGTTTGGCGCATTTTTTCAAAGCTTCTGTTCCTTGAATATTGTTCCGCCTGCAGTCTCCCACGCTAACAATAGACACGTTGCCAAGCAGAAGGTATCCATAAAGAATGCCTCTAGATACTAGTGAATATTCTGAATATTCTGAATCTATCAAGATATGTGCATGTTGTATCAAGGGACCTATGTATATGTACATGTTGAAAAGTGTACAGATATTCGTTCCTTTTCCCGAGGCCGTTCCCATAACGATGACTCTAGTTGAAGAGCCTCTGGATAATGACATCTCCAAAGTTCCCTTCAGCAGGAGATCCGTCCATTCGCCAAATACGGTTACCCGCACGGCCACTGAGCCAGAGACCGTGGTCACTAGAGCTCTCCTCATCACCTTCGATGCGGTGACGGTTGCGACGGTCAATGACACACATGCCTCGAGTCCACTGACCCAGGGAATCGATGCGGATATCCTCAGGTGAGTTGGGAGCATAGACCCACTTGGGATCATCGGATGTGATGGCATACCACACGCAGACGGGGTCGTGCAGACTCAGCTCAGCGTCATCACCAACGTGTCCTGGGTGCAGACGCTCCAGAGTCTTGAAGGTGTGTCCCATGAATGCATCAACCCACTCAGCGAGGGGAGAGCCGCCTTCCAAAAGAGGAGCAATTGATTTACGGAACTGGCCCTTTGAAAGGTTGTGGCGCAGTGTAATATCCAATGGGAACAGACGGAGAGTAAGTTGACGACTGAGCTTTGCTGGGTATGGCGGGAGTAGATCGCTCTTGGTGATTGGGATTGTGGTGTGCGGGTTTGGCGAGGTGAGAGCGAAGATACGAGCAGCTGCGACAGCGTCTGCGTAGGCATTGAACTCACCCATAGGTGTGACGTTTCCTGGCTCGTTGATAGCACCGCCCATGACGACGACTTCTTTCACGCGAAGGAAAGTCTCGGGATCTTCTGCCGCTGCTAATGCCAGGTTGGTGAGCGGGCCTACTGCGACAAGAGTCACGGAATCGGGTTCATTTTCACGAAGAGCGCGGAGAATTTCCTTGTGGGCTGGTACCTTGGACGAGACGAAGGCATGGTCGTTAGGTCCAGTGCAGTCCGCCACAGGCTCGATACCCTCGCTATCTAGAGTTGGAGTGAAGAGATGCTCCCACTCTTTGGTGGCAGTGAGGTGAGGGTGCTTTTGGTCCGTTAGTTTCTCGATCTGATCAATTCTGGGTAAAACATACAGTGGCGTGGATGCCACCAAGACCATCCGTTCCGTCTGTAGTCATATATTAGAGTCTGATAATCCGGGGCAAGGAATAATTACGTACGGAAGTAGTCAGCCAGCATCTTCTGATCCTCCAGTGGATCCTCTGCGCCGACAGCTAAAACGGGACGATGGGCTCGCAAGCTTCCGAAACCTTCTGGTCGGCCATTGTCACGACGCCACTGCATCTCCCGCTCCAAGATGTGGAACATCGAAACAGCATTGCGAAGACAACTAGGTATGCATTAGAGCGAGAATGGTTATGTTTCGATGGGTTTCTCACTTCTTCACCTCGATGTTACCAAATGTCAAGGAGATCAACAAGACCTCCACCTCTTCTGGGGTGGCTGAGAGGGCAAGCAAAAGAGCGAGGACATCATCGATGCCCTACAACGATTAGTATATAGATTTTAATCTCGGAGATTGAATATCATACCGGGTCAGTGTCGATAATAATTTTTTTACCCATGGTGAATGTTGATATGTCAAGGCCTGTTGAAACCTTCCAAGGTTGGACCTCGGAACCCTTGAAGTGGCGCTTATCGTTATCATTAGCGGGGTGGTATCCCGAGGTCTGTACCCCTCATTCAAAACCCCTCCTCAATACCATCACTGCTCAGGTGAAATCCTCCAGGGCTCAATATTTGAAATAGAATATTGAGCGATGGAGACCTACTCCGCTATTTCAGTTGTCCGGTCCAAAGTTTTACTGCATAGCTGGGAGTTGGAATGCTGTACATATAACCATCGGGGTCGTAATTTTCTCAACCACAGCATGTTGGCTCAGAGGAAGCGCGTCGTAAGTTCACCTGAACAAAAACCATCACATGATCATCTCACTAACAAATCTCACAGGGGCTCATAACCCGAAGGTACGATTGCCTTATCGGAATTACCCGATTGATCATCAAACTAACTTAACCAGGTCCCTGGATCGAAACCAGGACATGCTATGTCTATCTTTTTTTTTCTGTCTTTTTTTTGCTTCGTCTTGCCCTTCCCTTTGGGTTGACAGTCTGTAGATCTGCTCGACATTTGTTTGTGAGCACTTACTATGAATGATTTGAACGCTTGTGTCTGCTTGTATACTTTATACGTGTTTAGTCCAGGAGGTTTCTTCAAAGTACATCTGGCCGCAGGTGGCGGAAGGAGCGACTGTGTAGGCGGTTTCTTATTGGTGGGTCTACCGGGATGTATCAAAGCGGTGAGACGAAAGTAAGAAGACCTCACTAAAATCCTCCCACAGGAAACTGGCAAGCGGCTATAAGCAGAAATAAGACGCTTAAACGGTATCCACAGCATGTTGGCTCAGAGGAAGCGCGTCGTAAGTTCATCTGATCAAATCCCCACATTGAATCACCACTAACATCCACATAGGGGCTCATAACCCGAAGGTACGATTATCAAGAATCACCTTGTGTGGACCATCCCACTAACTTAACCAGGTCCCTGGATCGAAACCAGGACATGCTATGTCTATTTTTTTTTTGAATTCCTTTTTGTGGATTCTTTTTTTTTTTTTTTTGTAGGGCTGGAACAATAGACCACCTGGGCAGCGGATTTAAGCGGCGATTGGCGGCGGAAGCTGATTAGTCAAGAGTATTGAGCATGTCCGAAACGGGAAACATGAATCTACTCGTCCACCGCAAAGTCCGCCAGCAGAAGTATACAAGATGAAATGTCCCAGGCCGGGTATGGTATGACTGAGTCTCACCTGGCAGCTCTTCTTCAATTCCATTATATGACTTTCAGCTACACAGAAGATATGAGCAATCTCAGCTCTCTTCCATGCCGTCAGCTTGGAAATGGCCCCCTCGTATCTCGACTGGGATTGGGAATGATGGGTGCTAGTGGAGTTTATGGCAAGCCATCCGGTGATGAAGAGAGATTGAAGTTTTTGGATCAGGCATATGAAAGAGGAGAGCGATTTTGGGATACCGGTAAGGATGACACCAAGGAATTCTGCTCATCTTGTCCCAGTTATTTGGAAGTATCATACTACGTGGGCAACATCAAACTAACCAAGTGTAGCTGACAAGTATGGCGACTCTGAGGATCTACTTGGCCGATGGTTCGCCGCCAATCCCGAGAAACGCAAGGACATCGTCCTGGCCACTAAGTTTGGCATCAGAACCACGCCCGGTGTTCCTGGGTTCTCTGTTGACTCCACGCCGGAGTATTGCCGACAAGCTATTGAAGCATCTCTCCGACGTCTTGGTCTCCCATTTGTCGACATCTACTATGTTCATCGTCTGGACAAGGTGACCCCGATCGAGAAGACAATGGAAGCAATGGTGGAACTCAAAGCAGCTGGGAAAATCAAACACATCGGGCTGAGCGAGTGTAGCGCCAAATCATTGAGACGTGCTCATGCGGTGCATCCAGTGACATGCGTGCAAGTGGAATACAGTCTGTTCTGTAAAGACATTGAGTCCCCACAAACACAACTCCTACAGGCTGCTCGCGAGCTAGGTGTTGCCATTGTCGCATACAGTCCTCTCGGGAACGGGCTTTTAGGTGGCGCCATTCGCTCGCGAGAAGATGTGACTAAACCTGGTGACTCAAGGGGAGCTTTGCCGTGGATGAGTGAGGAGAACATTGAGAAGAATATTGGGGTTCTCGACAACATCTTGCAGGTTGCCGACTCGATGAAGATAACTTCGGCGCAACTAGCTCTTGCGTGGCTGCTTGCACAAGGCGACGACATCTTTCCTATCCCGGGAACCTCGAAGATCCATCGATTGGAAGAAAATCTGGGTGCGCTTTCCGTCTCTTTGTCTGATGATGATGAACGGAAATTGCGTGAGGTTTCAGAGGAAATCGTGGGTGGGAGATTCCAAGCAAGGACTGGGTATGATTTTGCGGATACACCCGACTTGGATCACTGAATCTATTTGCATGAGTCCTGTCTCAATAGAATCAATTTCAATAAATATTCCGTTTCTCCGGGATGGACCATCTATCAAGCCAGCTTGGGTCAGACTCACCGCAGTGGTGATCATCATAAATGTCTCCCAGGGTGGTCAATAGCATGAACTCATCTTGCCGTTCGGCCGAAGTAGGCAATTCGATCTCAGGTGAGATATTGTTAGCCCGAGAAGCAATTGGGAGATCTACACCAGGTGTCGCTGTTATCTGACGAGCGACATGAATGTTACCAAGGTATGGCAGACAAACTTCAAGATCACTTTTGGATCCAGCCGTCTCAGTCCCGTGATTTAGTGGGAGCGAAGCACTAGAGTAGATCTCATAATCGCATCCATCTGCTGCGTTCGCCTCAATTTGAGCAAGCTGTCTAAGCACTTGAGCTCGCGCACAGCTTTGAAGATCCCGGTTCAGCGAAGAGACTTTCTCCATGCAACAGATGGCATCTTCCAAGATTCCAAGATCGTGTGGCCGTTGATGTTCAAGCACATTGGAAGATCCGAGTCTATGCCCGTTAAGATGAGCAAACAGAAGACCCAGTGAAGCAGCGAAAGCTTTCTCGTCAAAACCACGGTAAGAAGATGACTGGTGGAAATAACGCAGAATAAGGTAGCGGGTGAGAACTTCACGACTTGCTGCGACAACGGCCATTGTGCTGTAGCCGTAGTCAACGGAACTCCAATCACATTCCCATTCATCGCGAGATGGCTTTGCAATTATGTAAGGCTGGTGTAATAGTACCAAAAGATAGTACTGATGGGTTTGGATCAGGAGCTTGCTAGTCTTGTCCATCACTTCTCGGTCCAAGTCTTCAGCTGTAAGAACAGGCGGCCTCCACCAAGAGGTAGGCATAGTTCTAGCAGCTTTTTTGAGCTGTAGGTCAAGTGATTTCGCTTCTCTATAACTGCGTTGGATCGCTTCACGGACTTCATCGTGATGACTGTTCTGGATCTGTATATTTCTTGCGATAATACGCCGAGCGATCGTTAAATGAACTCGTTCCAGTGCCTGCGCTGGATTGTGAAGGGTTGAGCTTTGAGGTAGTACGGTGTCGTGGGTGGTTGAAACTGGCTGCCCTAGCATCAACGATAAGAAGCAATCGTTGTACATCAGCTGAAACCAAACACGATCTGCCCGACTGCCTCTTACTTGAGCTTCCGAGGGTATATCAATCAGGTGTGCGATATGAAGAGCGCGTTTGAATATTTGCCACGCGCTCAGAAGTTCACCCAAGCTTATGTGGTAACGACTTTGCAACAGCAAAGTCTCGAGTCCGTCAAGTGAGCTCACTAAATGATCCTGGGCCATCACATGATTCGATGCTGCTTGGAACCACTGGCGCGCGATATCCAGAGTGGGCTCCCCTAGGCTGGAGCTTAGCTGCTCGGATTTCTTCTCATCCAGCTCCCGCAGACAAAGAGCGAGCTTGATCAGCCTGCGAGCGAAGGCGACGGGATGTGCGGTTGGAAAGATATCAGGTGTATGTATGCTCCGATTTTCCGTAGACTCTCCATCAACATTAAGATCTTGTAGGATCTGAAGGGGCGCATTGTACTGTTTATTGGTGTTGAAAATCATCGCAGTGATGTGGGGAGCAGGAAGAGTTGAGTTCAAATATCCCGTAAGTGATGAGCTTCTGGACATCCGCTCATGGCTGATCGACCTCAAGGTTGAATATTTTGATACATCGAAGGACACTGGCCGACTAGCCACTTGCCGGGGACGTCTCCCCCGGGACCGAGCGCCCCTTTGATGCACAAGCTGGCGCACCAAATCTTCCACGCGATCAATATGCTGTGCGACCCCCTCGTACTCATCATGTTCGTCATCTGCAGTGTCTGCCGATGCCTGGCTTATGCAAGGTATGCCCCGGCGCCGGCAAGAAACACAGCCGGATTTCGAGTCAGACTCAGACTCAAACTCGCATCGCTTTTTGCGATTCTTGCATTCCCAGCAGCTAGACGTGCCTTTCCTGACTTTTCGTATTCCGGAACTGGATCCCCCACCCGGCTCCATGATTCCTGTCAAAGTGGGTTCGTTTTGGAGATAGGCGAGGTAAACACGTCGATATTCATGGAACCTTCCTAAAGCGGAGTAAGCGCCCGGTCACGTGGTCCGGTCATCGGCAAACAATCTACTCATCAAGTTGATTTTGGATAAGCCACAGTTGCTGCAGATCGTTTGTGTTGCTTGATACGGCTTTCGGATGCGAGCCACTAGCTTTGATTGTTTGTCGTCGATATATGGGTGTCGCTGAGTACAATGAGCGAAAGAGGATCGGAGATCATCTACCGAGCGGAGAATGTTCCGGTCCGGTTCTTCAAAGCATGCCGATGGTGCAGAAGGCAGAAAATGCGCTGCGATGCGCGTAACCAAAGCCCTTGCTTCCGCTGTCGGTCCACCGGTCGAGATTGTATACTTGATCCCATCGACGATGGTCGTCGACGGAATGATCGTCGCCGCAAAACGACAACTCCAGCAAGGTGATAATCTACTATTGATCCCCACATCTTGAATGACTAACTGATTTTGGCAACAGAAACCAAGCAACTGCCTCACCGTTAGATCAGCGGACCGGGTTTCATACTCCGGCGTCGAGAGACCAAGGATTTTCCCCCGCTACCGCACAAGATGGCGGTTTCGATACTTCCATCGACTCTTTGCCCGACTCAACTGGCTTGACTAGCCTTCAAAGGTCATACACCAGTGACCATAATGGTCCGGATTCTCAACAGTTAAGCCCCAATGAGATGATTGCGCCTGCATCAGCAGTGCACTCCATGTCTGTGAATTTGCTCGGCACAAATGATGTGAGTAAAGGGCCCATCGGTCTTGAATAATCTACTGACATCAGATGCGTAGATTTTCATGGAAAATTCGGCCAAAGGTGACCCCCGAGGTGATGTGATCGCTCGAGAAATTGTGAGCGAGGAGCTCGCTCGTGTCATGTACGAGCGGTATGTGAAAACAGCTAGCTCCCGAAAGTTCTGAGATATCAGTACTTTCAAGCGAGTTTTGAACCCTTTGCTCATGTGTCACAGGTTCACGGGCGGCTCCCGAAACTACCTTCCACTCTTCGACCCAATCCGAGACACTTTTGACTCCATTCGGTCTCGCTCATTGTTTTGCTTCACAGTGATCATTTACCTTGCCAGTCGCGCCGTGACTGACTTGCGCGGGGACACGCATATGCAGCGTGTATTGCAAGATGAAGCACAGCGTCTAGCGGAAGACAGCTTTTTCGAGCGACCAACAAAGCTTGAAACGGTGCAGGGCATGATTCTTCTGGCAGCTTACTCCGAGAAAACTTGGTTCTCCATTGCTCTGATTCTTCGAACAGCCTTGGACTCTGGTTTGGAAAAATCCTTGGACACTTTGTTATCACAAGAAAGCGTGCCTCGAAGCTCACTATCTGCTTCCATGGCCGAACGCCAACTAGTCTGGCAGACTAGAACTTGGCTCATCAGCTTTACCTTGGAGCTTGATGTTGCGTCCGGCACTGGGCGGAAATCTCGTATCGCTGAAGTCGACGTCGTGAAGCTGCGCAAATTCTTAGATTATCCACTCTCACTGCCTTGTGATATGCGCACTGTCTGTATTATTGAGCTTCATCAACTTCGAGGTATGATACCGATCCCCTGCATTGCCACTCTCATCCCTCATTGGAAACAAATCACTCATCCGCACAGGTCAATATCGTTTGATCATCGACAATGCCTCCACGATCGACGATATCGTGTCTACAGAATTACCAGCTATAATGGCGAGACTGCAGAATTGGTGGACCAATTGGGATGAAATTCATGAAAGTGAGTCATTCCTTCATGATCTCTGTGATGATTTGGGTAATTAACAGGAACGCAACGTAAAGACAATGGCTTCCACATCGGAGCTTTCCAACGCAGCAGCTTGAAACTCATGCTTCACTATGCCAGGATATTCGTGTTCTGTGCATCATTGGCCCGAATTCAAAAACTGAAGCCCACATATGCAGACTTGAGCTCTGAAATTCTCGATCAGAATGTTCTGGTCCTATGGCAGTCCCTCGTGACCACTATAATGGACCAACTAGGCTTCTTGATCAACGAGCCATCATATCGCTGCCAATTACCTTGGGCACCAACGTACCCTGCTCTCACCATTGCCTTCATCAGTGAGTTCTCCAATCCCGCATATAGACGCATGCACTGATTTGGTCCTAGCGACGTTTGCTTTACGTATTGCGAGATGGCGTCCAAGTTTGATCAATCAAAGCCTACTTCTAGAGAGGGCGGAAAGGATCTGCGATTTTCTCAAGCAGCCGCCCTACCCTGACATCCACCGGACCGTTTCGATCTTTGTCAACTATGCACGCGCTTTGATAGCCAGCCAACGTCCCCTAAGCAGCCACAGTTCAGATGGACCTATCATGAACGATCAAAATGATGGACCACATCCAGAATACCAGGGGCCCCATAGCCCTATGATTAATGCCCCTGCTCCTGGAGTGGGTCCGCTTGACGATCCTCGCTACAGAGCCGGGCCGACAATCCAGACTGACAAGGATACAAACATGGCCGCCATGCCAAGTAGTGATATATCGACAGCGGCCAAAGCAGCCCTCCCTCGCATACCAGGCACAATGGAAGCACCCAACTGGACAGTCTCGAACTCCATTGCTGATTCCTTTGGTCTTTTCGAGGAAGGTCAAAACGACATATTTGATTTCTTGCCGATGATGCCGTCTGTGCCACAGTGATAATGAGATACCCATTCAGTTATAGTTAATAAAGTGTTGTTGAAAAGTCGAATTGTATCTTTTGTCGTCAACAAGAACCATGATTTCGAATCTACTCCGTAGCCTCAGAGACAATCCCTTGATGATGATAGAACAAATGACAAATTGGGCCGCAACGCAGAATGATGATGTTTTCACATGCCATGTGATAGTCAAACCAGTCTGGATTTGCATGGGAAAATCCAGAGAAATCAATTCGCGCATTTGGAGGTGCCATCTAGCCCCGGATTTGTGCCGGGGCCGCTGGTGGATTGCCCTGAAATCCGGTCCCGGATCGGGACCGGTGCTCCGTACAAAAAATCATTTTACTCAAGCATCATTTCATTGGCTCGTTACATACTAAAACATAATAGATCGTGGAATTATGCATGTCTAGCAAGTTCTGGCCGCCATGAGTCAAAGAAATGTCAAAGTTTTCTCTGGGTCCTCTGGCAGCATCGGTGGAAACCAGATCCTGTTGTATGACTTATATACCCCGTCGCCCCTCACCAAATAGACTCTTGAATACCAAAACATCACGTCACATTCGCGGCATTGTCTTTTGCTTATTCTTCTTTAATTCTATGTTCAGTGATTCACAATGGCTATAGAGACGAAGCAATCGTTGACAGCTCAAATAACTGCCATACTCTCTTCCAGTACGATCAATCCTGAATCCATCTCGAGTTTTGCCTAACAAGGTCTAGGTAAACATGAAAGCTCCGATTCAAGGTCTATTGCTTCATCAAAATCAGATTTGGGCCCGAAGTCAGACACAGATTACTCGATAGTTCCATTGTCCCAAGATCAGCTACTTGTTGAGTTCCAAGACAATTCACCTCGAAACCCTCCGAATTGGGCACTTGTACGTATTTCGGCATATATGGCAGAGACAACTGCGACTAACTCAAAATGTAGAAGAAAAAGATTTTCAATGCCGTTGTGGCGCTATTGGTTGTTTTCAATAGCGGCATATCATCTGCACTCCCAAGCAATGCCGTCCCCGCTATCATGCAGGAGTTCAACCAGTCGGGCGACGAACAGAAGGTCTTACCAACTGCCATATTCCTCATCGGCTACGTGATTGGACCGATGGTTTTCAGTCCATTGAGTGAAACCATTGGTCGCAGACCCGTTCTCTTGTGGTCGTTTACTGTCTTTGTGCTCGCTACGCTTGGCTGTGCTCTTGCACCCAACTGGACTGCACTGCTCATCTTTCGATTAATATGCGGTCTTATGGGGGCTGCTCCTCAGACTGTCATTGGTGGAGTGTATGCAGATCTGTTCTTCGACATCCGAACTCGTGGTCGCGCAATGGTGATGTACATGTCGGTATGTCGTGATTGTCCTATCTTGTCAAAGAAAGAGTGATGTAGTAACATCTCAAAGGCCTCAAGTTTAGGTCCAATTCTCGGCCCCATTATCTCCGGATGTTCAGTCAAGTACGGCTGGCGATGGACTTTTCGAATTGATTTGATCCTTATCGGGACGACTTGGCTGGGCTTGCTTTTCTTGTCCGGTATGTCACCACGTCTCAATATATGTGCCTTCTCTGGCATATGTGGTACAATTCACTGACGTTGTGCTCTACAGAGACTTTTGGTCCGGTTCTACTGAAGCGACAAGCCGCAAAACTTCGAAAAGAGTCGGGAACAAACCGCTATGTCTCACCAGCGGAGCTCAAATCGGATACCACTTTTAGTACCACACAAATCATCACTCGCCCGATCACGATGCTTCTTTTTGAGCCCATCATCACATCCACGGCTGTCTATATCTCCCTCGCCTACAGCTTGGTCTTCTTCTACTTCCAGGCCTATCCAATTATCTTCCAAGGTGCGTAATTTGATCTCTCGCTCGAGGTCTCAACATTGTATTGACTTGGATATCACAGGTGTGTATGGCTTTACCATTGAGCAAACCGCCCTTACATATATTCCTGGTATGTTAATTATAAACCCGCTTGCTCAGAACCCAACTAACCAGATGCAGTCGGCATTGGTGCCGCGGGTTCTGGCCTCGCCACTTTCTACTACGACACAATCTACGAGAAGGCAAAGAAGCAGGGCAAAGCCTGGACAGCCAGTCCCGAACTTCACCGACTTCCTCTGTCATGTATTGCCGGCCCATGCTTGACAGCGAGCTTGTTCTGGCTGGCGTGGAGTGCAAGGGCAAACCTCCACTGGGCAGCTCCAGTGGTTTCGGGCCTCGTATTCGGATTCGGATACCAAGTCATTTTCACTTCCCTCCTGACATATGTGACTGATGCGTACAAGATCTACTCCGCCAGCGCGATGGCAGCCTCGGTCATTGTGCGAAGCATTGCTGGAGCACTGTTTCCACTCGCTGCAGGCCCTCTTTATGATTCCCTTGGTGTCTCATGGGGAACCTCGCTTCTCGGCTTCATCAGCCTGGCCTGTATCCCCATACCTTTCGCTTTGATGTACTGGGGCCCCTTGATTCGCGAGAGAAGTCCCTTCTGCCAACGACTGCTTCTGGAGGAGAAGCTTCGTGCGAGTGGATCCAGCACCCCGGCAGAAGTATAAAAGCATTTCATGTTCTAAATTGTCAACAGCTTGCATTTTGGCGCTGTACGTTGCTCTGTTTTCGGCTCTTTAGCCTTTGGCTAACAGCAAACCTTGGAACGACCACACCTTTACACGACTTTACGAGTAACACTTGATAACAACCTTGGAAATTATTCTAGAAAACTAATATATAATCCAGCATTTTTCTCTTATTTGTCCACCAGCGGCTTCTTGGAAGGAACCTAGGAAGTAGTCCCATCTAGGATAGGGCTCTGGGGTTATCTCGGTTATATTTTCATGGAAGAAGCCGAACCCGAGAATCAAACTTGAAATACAAACAATGGCATATTTGACAAACACGTGTGTTTGCCGGCGTGTTTGCTTGACAAATCAGACCTTCTTCCAATCTGGTTGAAGTTTAAGGTATTTAGTTCAACCTTTGCCTTGCTGGCTGTTTTTGTAGCAATTCATTGGTTCTACAGTTCTATGTCATCACTTCCTCTACTTTTGAAGCTTTCATAATTTCTTGTGACAGTTCTCAAAACATATTGATCCAGCCTCTGCTTATTCCATCTAGCTTGTACCATGGCCTTTGATCAGGAATCCAATCATCCCGGAATACAGGAATGGATAGCTTGGGTTGGCTTAATGTTCACGCCTGCTTTGAGTGCAGTCGAATTTCTGAGCCGCTGGCGTCAGGCTCTTAGTGAGATCCATGAGATATGTGGTACTAATGTAGCCACTTCGCAATCCCAATTTCTTCAGTTCATGGCCGCTGTGAGGCCGCATCCGGATATGGGGCTATGGAACGACCAAAGTCTAGACATCAATGCACCTGATACTATGGAGCATGTCTACCTCAGTTTCTTGGATTACGCCGGCGATATCTCCTCACATAACAAGATTGCTGTCTTCCTCGCCCGGAGCTCTAGTGGCCAGCGGGAGGAGAAGAACGATTTTCTCCGTTCTAGTCTCAGATACACACAAGAAGCATACGAAGATCACTATGGACCTTTACCCTGTCAAAATTCTGATGTCAGGCTCTATACATTTGTGCACGGATCAAATGATCCATTTCGACCTGGTGGCGAGACACGAACTTATTGCGCAAATTTACGCGCAGAGTTGAATAATCGGAATGCAAGCCTTCTTCTCATAGCTAATGGCTGGGATGGTCTGACAACCAACCAACATAGCTTTTTCGAAATCTTCGAGGGATGGGGCGAGAAAATTGCGTATCGAATTTATGCGGATGATACACCTTGCGGAGACAGGTTGTTCTTCGAGGCCAGCATAGAGCAAACTTGTCAGCTCATCAATGGCGATCGTCTCCTTGAATCCGTCGACTCGGACTCAGAGTATTCACTTGAACACTCAACTGCACGTTATTTTCGAATGATGTGTGGCATATCTGACTGGAAAGCCTTCATGGGGTTCGACCATAATGAAATGCACGCACTGACTGATCGCCGCAACACCCCCAAAGAAATGCGAAGTCAGTTTAAGTACGAGTGCGATGAGTGTAAAATGCTACTCAGAACTTCACGCGACCTCTGTATTCATAAGAATCACAGACACAAAGTGTACATAGATCCAGATGCCAACTTGACCTGCCCAGGTTGCAATGAGTGTTTCAAACGAAAGGACTACCGGGACAGACACTCAAAGAAATGCAGAATGAACTCCGACGCCGATGGGTCTTTACTTGGAGATTCCAGTTCAGCTTCGACTGATTCGAATCTGTCGCAACAAAAGCGCAAGCGAGCCAAAAGGGGAACAAGGCTTCGTGTTCCCCTACCAGAGGACCAGCCACAGGGATCTGACAACGGTTTGCTTACATATCGGCAGCTCCAATCCGAGCACGCTATAAATCTCCCACGTTTAAAGGTTGACCTCGAGGAGCGTTGTAATTCTGAGGTTGATCTCATATACAAAGGGGAGCTTTTCTGTCGATATCCTGGATGTCAAAGTGTGGTACGGTACAGCGAACCAACTAAGTTGAGGGTACATTACGGCAGAGTGCACCAATTCACATACCAACAATCGTCCTATGGAAAGTTGAACCCTGTGGACCAAGAGATGCAGGAAGGCGGTCTTGCATGGCTTGCTAAATGCTGCCAGCTAGGGATGGGGAGCGCAGGGCAAAAACCAAGGTGTCTAAGGAAGTGAAAGCCTTCGCATGGGGTGTATAAACTGCCTCTTCGGGGATTCTAGGATTGAAGACCTTTCATTGGTCTTACACAATTTTTGCTACCTAGTCATTTAAGTGGAATATGGAACGTTCCCAAAGTCGAAGAATACTACCCCGTCGAGCACGCTATTGGGCCAAAGATCTAGACTACTAGTAGTGGCAGTTTTGGTATTCAAATCACTGGGAACAAGGCCAGGAAATATGGCTCAATGATCTGCTAGAAAGAAAGGAGGGAGAAGAAAAAAAAAGATAGACATAGCATGTCCTGGTTTCGATCCAGGGACCTGGTTAAGTTAGTTTGATGATCAATCGGGTAATTCCGATAAGGTAATCGTACCTTCGGGTTATGAGCCCCTGTGAGATTGTTAGTTATATGATCATGTGATGGGTTTTGTTCAGGCGAACTTACGACGCGCTTCCTCTGAGCCAACATGCTGTGGGATGAAATTTTCCTCCACATTTGGCTATATGAACATGTAAGGCCACAAGAGGTTGTCAATGCACACAAGATCCAAACAAAGTACTCCGTAGGAAAACTACTAATGATGGCGGGGGCTTTCCCAAGGTTTTGTTCTCGATGTCCGAAGCATAGTTCTTCATCATCATCTCCAGGGCTTCAAACTAGTTTCAAGACAGGAAAAAAAAAAAAGTGCGAAAATATATCAAGTGTTCACTCTACCATATATAAAATTTCATGCGATCAAACAAGCAGTAATCGGCACTGGAATTCATCACTGTCGGACTCCTGGGGACAGACCAGACTCCACGGCTTTGATCTGAAGCGCCAAGAACCGAGAATAGATGCGACACAATGCGAGATTTCCACCAAAATACCAGAAGCCCGGGTGACCACTGGGGCGCCACATCTGAGAAGTAGTCAGTATCCTATCATCATTGGCAATGAAACAGGCTCGCACTCACAGCCTGAACTTCTCCTTCGTTATCCAAGTCCCAAACATCGGAGCATCGATCAGCGACCTTGTCACCCAAGACCTTTCTCACAGTCGTGCGCATATTATCGTATCCAGTAGCAAGTACCACAATGTCTGCTGGCAGCGAGTCTCCATCGGCTAGTTGCAGCTCGTCTTCTCCAAAGCCATTGATGCCCCCTGGGTTGTGCTTGATCTTGACCTTGCCATCGATTATAAGCTGACTGCACCCGACGTCAATATAGTATCCACCGCCGCGTGTGAAGTATGCGCGTGCAATACCAGCCCCATCTTGCCCGAAGTCGAGTTCAAAGCCGGCTTTTCGGAGTCCCTCGAGGGTATCCTTGTCGGCTTCGGCGATACGTTTTGTCATGTGTACGCTCAATGCAAGTTGGACTGGCCAGGGGAGACTTTCGGCGACAATGTCACATTCTTCTGTTGGGGGACTGTGTTTTCGGTTAGAATAGTGACTGAATAAATCAAGAATGGGAACACACCCTCCGTCTTCATGGAGACCCTTATGCATCATGAAGACACCTTTATCGGCTGTCAAGACATAAGTACCGCTGCGCTGCAGCATTGTGACGTCTGCACCGTTTTCGTAGAAATTCTGAGCGATGTCGTGGCCACTGTTACCAGTACCAACGACAATGACCTTCTTGCCACGGACATCACTTTCTGAAGCATCACGATGCTGACTCCCATGGTATACCTCGCCCTTGAAGGACTCTTGCCCCACGAAGGAGGGTACCTTTGCTTCACCCGAGTGCCCTGTACACCATATAACATGGCGAGGGTGTAGAGTACGCTGCGAGCCGTCACCACGAGTAAGAACAACGGTCCACTGCCTGGCCGTCTCATCGTAATCCGCCGAAACAATTGATGTCTGCATCCATATATTCAGCTCCATGATACTTGCGTAGGCTTCGAACCAGTCCCCTAGCTTGTCCTTCGGTGTAAACTGCGGCCAGTTTTGTGGGAAAGGCAAATAGGCCATGTGCGTGAATTCTGCTGGGTCGTGGGTGACAAGTGTCTGTGTTGCGTGTCGTGTAAGTAGGATTTCATAGTCACAACAACATGATAGGATACCGTCATGGACAGCTTGTTCACGTACCCGATACCGGTGGCGCCAGTTATCACCAACACGCTCATTTTTGTCAATAATCAGACAAGAGAGACCCACGCTCTGCAGCCGCGCACCCATATTCAATCCAGCTTGGCCTTGAAGCCGGTAAGTAAGCATACCACGAGAAATGATATCGAAACATGGCTGAATTGATTTACTTACCAGCACCCACGACCAAGGTTGTTGGGTCCTCGTCCAAAAAGTCTTTCTGGCGGGTTCTCCGTTCAATCCAAGTACCTCCCGCAATACAACCAGGCATTGATTCTGTTGTCCCGTCTGCACGTAGCTTACCCAAAGGTTCTTGGGCAGAATGTAGTTCTTGCAACGAAGTATAGACAGCATAGGCCTTCCACGACCCGTCATCCGCTCGTGTTAAGCGCAACATTCCTGTACCCGTACCAACAGCACTGTCAAAGAAGAACATGGAAGAAATCCATGCTAGACCATCAACAACCTGCTCCAATCGTGGTTGAAACTTGCCTGTATCCTGAAGACGAAGCTTGGAAAGCTTCGCAATTGGTTGTCGCTTGAACAAGAAGTCCTGAATCTCATTGGCTGTCTGCACAGTCCGCATATCCCAGTCCAAAGCCAACATGTCCCTCCACCAAGAATCATTGTGGAATAGATCGGTGATCTTCAACTGCTCTGGGTGAGCTAGTTGATCTTCGAGACTCGTGAGCCATTCTTCAGCAATAGTTCGTAGGTCAGACGGTTCATCCGTTGAGGTATTTGGAAGCTTGATGACGTGTTGATTTCCGCCTGTCAATGTAGTCGCCATGGCGAGTGAATGATTGGACAATTTCGTGACTCAAGTATTGAGAACCGTAAAGCGACGACACGAGATACTGTCGTAATGAGAAAAGAAAACCTGTGGTTCCTCTCAATCAACACAGAACCAAATGGTCTCTTATAGCTCTGAGACTCCTCAATTTCTCCATTTTACCCGAAGAGCACCAAAGAAGTAATCGAGCCGACTCGGCGTGTCTCCGACGAGGGGCAATTTTAAGCGTGTCAGACAAAACATCAGCAACCCCGGACTCCTCCCCGAAGATGTGGGGATCGGGAAAATGCCCCCGAATCCAATGGGGCAGGTCAACCGAGCAGATATGTTGTAGAACCAGGGTGTAGATCCATCGATCATAACTGGTCATTGCTTTAGATAGTGTATATAAGGCCCTTGACTACATAGACAGCACGCTGAACTACTGCAAATCTTCGGATTTTCTGAATGCCGCACAGCCCAGCGCCACTGTGGCGTAAATATGTTAATCAATCTGGCGCTGAAAGATCCAACCTTGGAATCTGATAACAGTTAACTCTAGCTGAGTACGCCGAGGCTCTACCTATGGACAATCTACCATTGTCACCCAGGGAAAGCATTTAGCACAGTGACGATTCTGTCTATATGATCGGTTTCATCAGCATAGGCACAAGGATGTATACAGACAGTGTATTCCCGTGAAAGCTATGTTCATTCGTCCGTGAATAAGCCAGTGATAGCTTATCTTATAATCAGGTCAGATTTCGGATAATTTATGTGATTGTTTGTTTGCTCATACTTCACCCATGGACGGGGCCTTCATATTAGGGCAACTAGTAAGGCATTGGGGAAGTGAAGTGAAGTGAAGTGACCAGGTTGAGCTGAGGACCAGGTTGAGCTGAGGAACTAAGACTAATCTACGACTAAGCAGCATCACCTGGTGCCTGCCAAATTTGGAACTGAGGGCAAGCAAACACGCATATAAATTGCTTGTTCTCTTCCCATCTCTTCTTTCCTTTCTCTACAACCATCCACCACACTTGCAAGGTTGCTTGAGTTTCAATAAAACCACAAAACAAACACTACTTTCATTGAATCTACTTTCGACATGCCTCCCAAAGCTGAGACCAGCACTGAAACCCCGTTGAAGGGCCGGGGCGGGATCGTCAAGCGCACCCCCTCGAAGGCAGCCCCGACCAAGGTCGGCACACGATCTTCGGATGCGGTTGCTAGCCGGGACCTGTTGTTCCTGTGGCGTGTCGTGAAGCTGTCAGGTGGTGTCACGGTAAGTTTATCTTGTCTTGGTGCATGAGCATGAGTATATGATTTCCCAGCAATATTTACTAAACATATTGAGCCCATAGCCTGACAAGAATGTACTTGCCAGCGAGCTCGGATGCTCCACGGCCGCTGCAATGAAGAGGTGGACCCGATTCAAAGCCAAAATGGAGAAGATCGAGGCCGCCGCGCAGGCCGACGACGACGACGAGGACGACGACGCCACCATGCAAGACCCAAATGACGGCGACGATGAGAAGGAGGATACCGAGTAAAGCCGTATGATCCACATGATACGCTTACTGTCTCGCTGAGATGAAGAAATTGCGAGCCAATTGTCCTGTTGATATTCATATTGAGAGCTCAGACCGATTCACAAATGCCCTTGTTCACCCGCTTCGGCTATGATCATCCTCCACTGGCAGTGATCAGTTAAACCCAGCTCAAACAAATGAGAAAAGTTACTCTTGCATCTTTCTTCCAATAACTAGTATCGTTGGCTAAGAGATGAAACCATAGCACTTCAAATTATGTTGCGGGATGAGTGCCTTCCACACTGACAGTTATCAATTCTAGGATTCTCAAGCCCTACACCACACTTACGCCAAACACGAACCCGAACCTCATCACGATCATCATCACCATAATGATCATCACCATCATCGTCATGACAATAGCTCACCTGGGCATGAATGACCAACTTCACGATCACGACCACGAATACGAGTGAATCATCACAACAATATGGCCAAACAACATACTTTTACGGTGCTGGGTATTTACAGTTCCTCGCCAGAAATAAAGAGAGAATGCATGAGACTATGGCAAGAATATCCAGAGTTCAGAGACGGGAAGTATAATATGACTCAATTCTCAATTCACAGCAGCAATATCATCAAGTCTCTAACGACTGATGAATAACACTGGCTCTATAGGTCTCACTTGCTTGAACTAGCTCGTCATGCGTCCCCTGTTCCACGCACTTCCCGTCGTCGATGAGATAAATACAATCAGCCTTGTGGATAGTGTTGAGCCGATGCGCAATCGCAACAATCGTCGTCCTCCCAGAAAGAGTTGCAAGCGCATCCTGGATCTTCTTCTCCGACTCTACGTCCAATGCACTCGTCGACTCATCCAGCAACAATAACCTGGGTCTTCTGACAAGGGCTCGTGCAATGGAGAGACGTTGTCTCTGCCCGCCGGAGAACTGCTTGCCGTCTTGGCTGCATTGCGTCTGGTATCCGTCTGGCAGAGCGAGGATAACTTCATGCACATTTGCCATGGTGCAGGCTTCTTCAATTTCTTGCTGGGATGGCTCGTGTCCTGGTCGTGCACCCAGAGCGATGTTGAAAGCGACTGTTCCTTCGAACATGACGTTTTCTTGAGGCACAAGAGCGATTTCATCACGGAAGTGAGTCCCCTGCTGACGGGTGATATTGACATTGTCTATTAGGACACTTCCAGATTCGGGACGATAGAAACGCTCCAGCATTGCAAAAGTTGTCGATTTGCCTGATCCACTTGGTCCAACCAAGGCACAGAAATGACCCGGCTGGATTTTCAGGTTCAAGCCTCGGAGAACAGGGTGACCGGGCCGCGATGGATATTCGAAGTGTATGTTTTGGAGCTCAGCACCGATTCCACTCATTGGAGGTGGCTCGTCTGCCGAATTCGAGTGCTGTTGTTCCGGGTATGCGGCTTCTGGGTCCGGGATCTTCTCTTCCAGAAGATGCATGTCATAACTGTGGCTCTTGATATCAAGATTGAGCTCTTCGTCGCTGGAACGGGTCGTGAGCAGCTCCGCAATGTTAGAGGCTGCCAGGCCCGCTTTCGATATATCAGGTGCAAGAGCGAACATCTGACCACAGGACTGCGTGCTGAACAACAGCGCCGGTAGCACGATGAAGAATTGTGTCTGTGAGTACAGCCCAGCCACGATCTGTCGAGTACCCCACCAATATGCCAGGGCATAAACAAGGTTACTGATGCTGAAAGCCATAGCTAGGAAGACGTTTCCGAATGCGATGGACTTCAGAGTCTCACGATACGGCGCTTTCAGTGCTCGCTCATATACAGAGTACGACTGCCTTTCGAGGGAAAATGCCGACACTGCACGAATGTTGTTGACTGCTTCCACGGTGATAGCTGTTGCTTTTGCAAATGCCTTCTGATGTCTTTCTGCGAATTGCGCCTGAGTGCGTAACTTCATCATACCCGCAATCAAAAGGATTGGAATCGTGGGCAGCAACACGATTGTGATTTTCCACGCAATGGCGAAAGAAATCACCAAGCCTGCAATTAGGTTCACAGCAGTGGCTAACAGCAAGCCGATGGTCGTGCCCGTGATACTACTGAGTGCAGTGGCATCACGGGTGATATATGTGACGAGAGTGCTTGGCGAGCGATCATCATCACCGTGCCACTTGACAGTCTGGCTCAACAATGATCGCAAGGACAACACGCGAATTCGGTATAGAATCTTGTCTGCGGCCCAGCCATAAGCGCAACCACTGACAACGTTGGCTAGCAGCTCAACCAAAGCCATGATGAAGAACAGCAGTCCGTATAGATTTCCACTGTGTCGAATTCCATCTGCTCCATCACAAGGGATCAGCGCGCCAACCGTGTGTCCGAAAATGACAGCTTCCGCCGAATAACTCCCCCCAATCACAACAGACATGGCGAAACCTATCAGAATGAAGTGCACATTCGGACGCAATAACGAGAGGGTGAATTTGGTGATATACCAGCCGGAATGCTTGCTTTTCCGCTTGTCCTTCAATTCCTTCTTTTCACGTTTCTTCTTTTCTTTTTCTGTTTCCTTCTTGGCTTCATATGCTGGTAGAGTTTCATCGACGATATCAGTCCCAATGACATCCAGCAAAGCCTCCTTGTTATCGACAGGCAGCTCCGAGACAATAGCCGCTTCGTGACTTTGCCGGATAGGATCTTGTTTCAAGCCTGTTTTCAACTTCCCTAGGTTCTGCAAACGCACCATTTCAGCGTAAGAACCGCCCAAGGCAACCAGTGCCGCATGGGAGCCTTCTTCAGCGACGCGACCCTGCTTGATAAGGACAATCTTGTGCGCATCTTTCGCAGTTGCAAGACGGTGAGCAATCGAAACGGTAGTGACACGCTCAGAGACCTTGGCTAAGGCCTCCTGGATTAGCTTCTCGCTAGTTGAATCGAGTGCTGCGGTTGCTTCATCGAGAATCAGCAATGATGGCTCTCGAACCAAGGCTCGCGCCAGTGCAATGCGTTGCTTCTGTCCTCCACTAAGCATATTCCCAGAAGAGCCTGCAGTTGTTGCAAACCCATGTGGTAGAGCATCGATAAAGCTCAAAGCGTTAGCACTGTCAGCGGCCTGTCTGACTAGGCTCACTATCTCAGCGACTTTGGGATCGTGGCCCTCAAGAGCTTTCTTTTCCGAGAGACCGGTACGCAGCTGGGCAACCAGATCCGGTAGTGTTGAATCAAAAATGAATGGCGCAAGTGGTTGATGGTGCTCGACAACAGAGGTAAGCATTCCATATGCGATGTTCTCCAGAATTGAACGGTCAAGAAGCGATGGCTCTTGTTGCACAAAGCCAATGTTTCCACGGAGATATCTGACATTCAAATCGCGGAAGCTTTGATTGCCAATCTGGATTTCGCCAGATATTGGGTCGTAAAAGCGTTCCAACAAAGCCACAATAGTTGATTTGCCTCCTCCAGAGGGTCCGACGATCGCCGTATGTTTCCGGGCGGGGATAGCAAAGTCTATGCCCTTCAAAACTGGTACATCGGGGCGAGATGGATACGTGAAATGTACGTCTCGGAAAGTAATATCCTCCGATTCAAACGGCGCTGACATGCCACCAGAATCCGAAGTGCCATCAATTTGGGACTGGCGATGGATGACTTCAAGAAGCCTATCAGCCGCACCAGCGGCAGATGCAAAGACATGAACAAATGGTGCAACCTGACTCAAAATGAACGATGCATCAATCAGCACGAAGATAACTGTGTACACAGCTCCAACTGATACACCCGTGCCGCCGGCTTCAACCGAATCGGCGATCAATTGAGCGCCTTCCCAGAAGGCCAATGCATTTGCACTGTATGCAACAAAATAGAGGAATCCCAATTGCCCGGCGTGTGTGGCTGCTTTCTTGAGAGCATCCATGCGAGACGCAGAGATGTGGTTTGCGAACAGTCTCTCCAACCGATCGTGGGCGTTGAAAGCATGCACCAGCATCAAATGTGACAAACTCGACGAAGCAATCGACGTAGCCGCATCCGAATGCCCAGAAATACGTCCCGCATATTTTCTGATATAATAACCTCCAACAAATGTCATGAGAAAATAACATGGCACCACAGATACCAGCATGCCTGCAATCTGGGGAACCTTGATGAACGCAACCACATATGAAGTCACGAAATACGAGACAGTGGAAATGACCAATCCCACTTTCTCCGAGGTACCAGACTGCACGACCTCGATATCGCCCACCAATCTGGAAACGACATCGCCAGCTGGCAAACTTTCGATATAACCCGTTTCTTGTCTGATGACGCTCTCAAAATAGCGGCGTCG
The DNA here is from genome assembly GCF_028827555.1 of Penicillium brevicompactum. Lineage (NCBI taxonomy): Eukaryota > Fungi > Ascomycota > Eurotiomycetes > Eurotiales > Aspergillaceae > Penicillium > Penicillium brevicompactum. Next base: position 1,025,166 of record NW_026623208.1, read on the forward strand.
ATAGCGGCGTGCTATCCGTTCGCTGATCAAGCTCCAGCAGCTGCAGTGGATGTATATGAAGCAGAAATTGGCAATCGTGATGTATATCACGTATAGCACTTTTGTGCGGACTCCGTCCGTGACGCCGGCGTTTGTTGTTTCGGATGGGGAGCAGGTCGCCGTATTGAGATCGTTTATCAGTTCACCGAAGACGATTCCGAGGAGTGGGAAGGGAATGCCGGCGGCGATGGAGAAAAAGACGCCCGTTACGATGAGGAAGACGTCGGTCTTGGTATAGTCTAACGAGAAGAGGAGGCGAGTGTAGGAAAAGAATTTGCCGAGGCTTTTCTTCGTGGGTATGCATTTCTTCATATATCGTGCCTTTGTTTGATCAGCGCCATATCAGGGCCTTGGAGATTTGGGGAATTACCACTGAGGACTTCTTGCTCTCTGGTTCTGCCATTCTGATCCTGAATCAACAGGAACTTCGCAGCATCAATGCAAGCAGACAGTCCAAAGGGGCCTAAAAGAATGGCTCAAGCCAGAAAGAGGCGTCCAGTCAGGCTGGAATTAGATACCGATTGAAAGACACAGATCCATGAACTATGTGATTCTCGACTTGACCAGAAGCGATAATCGACATTGAAGCACGAGAATCATCAGTTCAAGTCCAAAACCCCCGAGAAGAACCCTATTCCTTCCAAATCTAACCTTGGAACCTCGTGGTGGATCGTACAGCAAAGTCTATGTACACGGGAAAGCTAAGGCCTCGATGATCGATTCCTGAACGAGTGGGACCCATCGAACTCGTGTTGTACCCTGCAGTGCCGATCCCCGAAAAGCGCAACCCCGGAGCGAAGTGTCGCAAGTCATTAGCGAAACGGTTATTTTCTTCCAATCAGGGTTCGGTGGGTTCAGTCGTGCCCAGTGGAGCCTTTTCTCTGCATCTGATAACCGTCCACTTCCGGGTACGGCGCCACAGCTGGTGGAAAGAACTCAGTGGGGGTAACATCCTTCTGAGCCTATATGACTTGTGATATCTCAGTGTGGTATTGTCAAGACTTATCAGATGGTATCTAATCAGATTGATACACAGATTGATAAAAAAAAATCTGCGATGCCCAAAAGTCAAAGAGACCAAGGTTTGAGAATGTCCGGTGTTGCAATGCGGTTCTCCAATGGAAAAGAGCCAATGTGAACTCTAGCGAAAGGGTCCAAGTCCCGCAAACTTTGCCATGTCGATCATTATCTGCCACAATTGTACAATGTTGGCGTTCGCCCAGATGTAGATGTCGATATGCAGGGATATGCAGGGAAACGCGCGATACTGCACATATGACGAGCAAGAGCGAGTGAGAGAAATGTCTTACAATTCTTTATGAAGTTATTGGCTCCTACTGACAGCGCTAGCCGGCGTTGCAATTTCAGCGCAACGTGCTGTTCAAAGTGGAGATTTTGTGGGGCCAACTATTCTACGGGTCACTGACGTATTCCTAGCACAAGGGCTTTCTCTAACTGGTATATCTTGTAGCACAGTAGACCTCGGGAGTATTGACTACTATGATATCTCTATCATTGTATTGACACTCCAAGGTTGGTCAAGATTAATAATGTATGAATTTGGAGAATTTACGTATAGAACAAAAACCTATGTACACCGAAAACCCACGGCCTCACACGCCACGCTACCGACAGGTATTAAACAAATGAATACAGAATAATAGAATCACTGAGTGCGACGGGCCATGAAGTAAGTGAGTAGGTTGAGGGATCCCTCACGAGGTGGCTGAGTGACCTTCTGCACGCGCTCCGACCCAAAGGTAATGTTCAAGAAAGTGCAAAGCTCTGTCGCGTTCTTGCGAACACCCGGGCGCGGGTGGCTGAGTTTCTGCATGACCACGGCGCCAATGCTCGCCAGAAGCTCATCGGAGATCTCAGTACCAGGTCGGGTAAGCGACTGCTGAATAGTGCTCAGACCCATGATGGTGGACCGATACGTCTCATCAGTCTCTCCCTCATCTCCAAGGTCCAATGCTTGAAGGACACCCGCGATCGCAGTCTGGGCGGTGGTCAAGAAGACGAGTTTGTCGACTGCCTCTTCGAGGCCGACGACGAAGTGCGAAGAAGACTCGTAGTGCTGACGGGCTCGGATAATAGCCGCCATGGCGCGAGTGTCATAGGGGGAGAAATGCTCGCGAGTGCGCAGAAGCATGGAGCGAATGGTGGCTAGGACTTGAGTTTTCACATCGTGATCCTTGCGGTTTTGGGGAGCCGCTTCTAGCTCGGTGAGCAGAGCCTCCAGCATGGCGCTGTAATCTTCGTTTTGAGCTACAATCTCCTCGCCGTGGTATTGGAACAGTCCCTGCAGCTTGCGGTAGCCGGACGGCTCCATGGTCTTGGATTGGATTCGGGCGAGGCCCTTGTGGATCATTTCCTTCGCGTTGACAGGGTCCTTGGAACGCGGGCTAGGACTGCGATGACGGTCGACCCATTTCCGAGTGCGTCGAGATGAGTCCTCGGACATCGTTGACTGGGACAACGCCGACTGAGATAACGCCGACTGGGACAATGTTGACTGAGAGAATGATTCAGACAGCTGTTGTCTGGCTTCAGGAGAGCGTCGGACGCTTTCATTAGCCGTGACCTCCTCGAGGGCAGTTGGCTTGGCCGCAGACCTTGGGATTGAGGGTGTATCGACAGTCTTGCTCAGGCGTGGAGTGGCGTTCTCGTTGTTGCCGTGGTCGTCCGCAAAGTCCATGCTTGGCTCATGGGGAACTGTAATATCCATATCTGGGAGCACGTTGGAAGCCGCCGGCGGAGCACGGCCACGAGTGGGGGACGGGCTAGGCTGAAGCGGCGTTCGACGTGTGGGAGATGGGGTCCGCAATCCATGGTTCATGATTGCTTCCTGGTTAGGGGGCAGATCCGGAATAGGCTTCCTGGCAGATGCAAAAGCGGGAGTTGTAGGTTCTCTGGAGACGGGCTCTGCCTCCGCTTCAGCGTAATTGATTTGACCAAAGCGACCAGGAGACTTGAAAGGAGATTTGGATGGCGACTTTGCAGGAGTCTTTGATGGGGTCTTTGAAGGGGTCTTGGGGCTGACCATTCCAACTGATGCTGCAAAACTATGGTCTTCATGATCTTCATGATCTTCGTGTTCGGCTGTAGTGGGTGTAGCAGGATCTTCATAGATGACCATCGGCTCTGGTTGGTTTCTGGAAGCGGATTCCGAGGCAGGAACAGGGATCATACCTGAGCGTTCGGGCGAGTGATGTACTTCAATGACTGCTTCAGGAACAACTTGTTGTGGTGACTCAGCAGCTGCTGGTGCCTCGATCGACTCCTGTATCGGGTCCTCCAACACCATTGGTTCCGGCTCGGACTCTTCGAGAGGGACCGAGCCAGCATGAGGGCCATCTGGCGCAGAGTGCAAGAGAGGCTGTGATGCAACAAGAGGGGGACTTTCTAACATGACAGGTGCCGGAGAATGACGAATTGCGGTTGGGCTCAGACCACTGCCATGACGAGGAGTTCTCACAGATGAGTAGTTTGTTTGACTTTCAGCGGAATCACTACGAAGACGGTTTGCTGCGCCAAGGTCGTGGTGAGATTTTGACTTTGACAAGTCAAGCTTTTTGGGTCGCCCTTTCGTTGTTGCTGCCTGCGTAGACTCATTGGGACGGTTACGGGGAGCTGGAGGAGGTTTCGATGTTGGTGTTGATGTTTTCGACCTGACAGCCCTGGGCGAAGTAGTAGCTTCGCGCGTGGTCTGGGTCCGTGACTCCGGGCGGCGCGCGTAAGGATCTGCTGTTGCAGGGCGACTCAATTCTGCCCGTCTAGGTTTCATGCCAGGTCTCATAGGCGCTGAAGATAGCGAGGAGAGGGGCGCGCCGGTAGGCACAGTTCGAGTAGCCTTTGGCGCTGGAGCAGGGGTTTTGGCCTCAGAGAAAGCTGGCTGAGCTGATTCTGGGCGAGAGGGCATTTGTGCCTTTTTTCGTGCAGCAATTGCTTCCTGTAGAGCAGAACGGCTCTTTGCGGGACTCTTAGCTGGCAACGCAGATGAAGATTTCAGGACGGCATTCGGGTTTGATGAGTCTTTCTCCAGTAGGTTTCGCGACTTGGCGTCAAGCGTGTCTGCTATCGCATTGGCCCTATCGGGCCACACGCCGAAGAATGTCCAGAAGGTGCCCCGCGATGCCTCACGGACACCCGGATTGGCATCACCCAGTCCCTTGACAATGGACTTCTCAACCAGATCAAGGCCACCGCCATGTTCAACGGTACTCTTATGATGAGCTTGCCGGAGGATCAGGGTTTTGAGCCAGCCTGTGGCAAATAGGCGAACACCGACGTTTTTGTCTTGGGCCGCAAAGGCCACGTGCTGCAAAAGGCGAATGCTAAAAGAGACATTGCCGATAACCGCATCAACGGTGGCATTTCCATTCTGGGCAGCAATCTTCTTCAGGCCCGAACAAAGTTTCATCAAATTCTGCATGATAATCTCCACCATCGAGTCAATTTTAGGACCACATGTTCGGGCAATATCTTGAATCAACAAACTTCCATTTGTCGACATGGTGGTCCGGAGTGAATTTACAACCTTGAAGATGCCGTCAAGAAGCGTTTTCGTTGCGGCCAAGAAAGCTTGTGAGAAGTCATGCGGAGCATTGCCTCGGGTCACCCTCCGCCATAAGATGGCGTTCTTTTCACGTTTTGACCAGTTGTCCTCTGACTCTTTGCCATCGAACCACGGCAGCATATCGCGCACAAGGTCATCCATGTCACGAGACGAGGCAAGATCATACGGTTCCAAGCCATCATCGTCTTCTGGTGGGGGTTGCGGGGTATGTTTCTCGGCTGCTGGTGTCTGGGGTCGGTGAATGATGGGTGCTTCTGCTGGGGTGGAGGTAATTGGCCGCTCGCGGTGAGCTCTTGAAGCTGGGCGACTCTTAACAGGTTCAAAATCTGTGTATCAGGTCAGAAAAAAAGGGTCCAACGCAGTGAAATATCGACTATCTGTCAAGGCACGAACCGTCTTCATGGTGTTCCATGGCATGTGAGCGTGATGACATTACTGAGATTGGGCGCTCAGCGCGAGAAATTGGGCGCGTAGAAGGTGCAGTCTCGGGCTCAACAGAGCCAATGCCAATTCCTGAAAGAATAGCATTTGCGATAGATTTTCTCACTCCACGAGCCGCCATTTGTTTCTGCAGGTCAGACTTGGCTCTTGCCGGCCCGGTGCTACATTTGGTCAGACACATTTCAGGGGACTGAGGAGACATCATCACCTACCGGAACAGGTCGATCACAACCAACTTAGCTGTATCTCGAACGGCGCTATCAGCGTCCTCTAGACATGCGACCAGAGAAGGGACATATTGGCGGAACAGTAGTCCATGGTTTTTTGTCATCTGCACGCCTGGCTTTAGTGACTGGGACAGCGCTCGTCGGAGAGCAACTTACATTTGCCAACCAGAGCATGCTCATTTCCTTGGATCTATGATTCTTCCCTACCAGCGCAACTTCGAGAACGTAGTACTCCACTTCATTTCCAGCAAAAGGCCAAAGTTCGGTGAATATAGAAGCAGCCTGGGCTCTGATGCGTTCTTTCTGGTCGTTCAGACGCTCTAGAAGCGTGGGATATAGGTTCTGTGCTTGGTTGACGATCCATTGTTGTTGGTCTTGAATAATCAGGCGTTTGAGGAAATGACCGAGTGTAGAGAAGCCTGCACCGAGTACGGAGTAGTGTTGAGAGCCGATGGCGAGGCGTAGTGTTTCGAAAATCGAGCGAATCGCTCCTTCTGGGACATTCTTTTGCTTGATATCAGACTTGACGCTAGACAGGTAGGCGACCTTGGCATCGACAGACAGGTTGGGGTTCTTGAACGCCGCCAAAAGCTCAGCTGATTTGGCTTCCATTGCCAACACCGAGAGATGGGTTTAAGCTCGGATCTGACACGAGAGTGAGTGCGTCGAAGGGTCACCTATTGTCGAGTGTGAACCCGGAAGACGGGAGAGTGGAGGATCGCGGGAGAGGAGGACCTGGAATGTTCTGGTGCGTCACTGTGACATCTAATCAGCAAGAGCACGGCATTAAATCACAGCAAACTTTGGCAAACACGGCCAATGCGACGATGGAGATATAGGCGACGTGGGTACGTGCAGATGGTGTGCGGGGGGTGTAGTCAAAGTTTCAAGCGCGAGGACAAGGGAAGGCATCGAATCGCAAGACAGAATCGAAGAAACAAGAATGGCACATACCAAGTCCGATGGGGTTGCGATCGGAGAAAAGCGCGAGCTGGGGTGGGGGTTGAAAAGCCGAAAACAAGGGGCGATAAGCGCGTGACGATAAGCGCGAGGGACGAGATTAAAGGGGTAGAAAAGGACGGGGATACTCCTATTTCCTACTATTTTGTTTTTGGAAGCCATCGACTCCTTTCGAGTCATTTGTTTTGACCAGTCACACTCTCTAACTCAGTTCGCATTGTGGTTGTGCCCAAAGAAAACCAGCCCAACCGGCCTGTTGTTTTGTTTATCACCTTTGTTATGGTCGCAACGGGCAACCGGCGTCATCGATATCACGAAATTCCATCAGGTTTACCTACAGAGTTACATACGGCGAATCATTGAGTGACCCGTAAATACCGAGAGAACCACTCCTTTGAACGGACCATGCAGTTCAACATGAGGCTCAACATGCAATCCTATACTCGACCCCACGAGATCGCCGCGGTGGGCCTAATTTAGCCTTCGTGACTCCATACATTTCACTTGAATAAGATGCGAGTCTGTATGCAAGGAGAGCAAAGTCCCATCCTCCACCGAGGTCACGAATCCGGGAACGCATGATGTAGTTTAGGGGAAATAGGAGGCTGCTAATATCAACAGATAATTATCACCATCGATTGATTCATTCTTGCTTGAAGATTCACCTCATGAATCAACAAACATGCCCAAAAAAAGACCATGGAATGCCATCATGAATATATGAAACATAAGGCCTGCATGAAAAGCCGCGAGCAAGGAGCAGATTTTACTCCTTTGACAAGACACTGGAAGTAACCTTGGAATTAAGATACATAACCTTGAAGCATACGAGCTACAAGATAGTGAATATAACCTCCTAAAGTCATCAATGGAACTAGCCTTGGAAGTACCTATGATCCGCTGGACATCACGGAATATTATTTGCCTCTTTCGTAGTCATGCCCGCCTCGGGGCATTAAGCAACCTTTGAACACACCCCGCATCCATCTGCTGACTCCATGTCAGAAGTATAAATCTGCTCTGCTGCAACTGTTCTTCCTTGCACCCCTTTGCCATTGAAGATTCTCCGAGTACCTACCCCACGATGGCTACTCTTCCCGCCCCAACGCACGTCGCAGCTTCCGATGCTAAAGAACAAGAGAAGAGTGAGAAGCAGGCCCCAAAGCCAAACGTGAATCCGGGCATACCACAGCCGAAGCTGCGTCTACACGTTGAGGACCTGCGCCATCCCGCGTCAAGTGTCTTCCTCGCATTCATTCCAGATGTTGCCTCAGTGCTAGACAGAGCTCTGGCAAACATTGTGGAATATCTCTACACGCCGAACAACAACCCCAAAGCCCTGCCTGGCCAGAAGTTCACACCAAGCCTTCCACCAACAAGATCCGTAACGGTCTTCTTGCGTGATTACAGTGGCGTGGCCTATACTACAGGCACTGAGCTGGACGACGCTCATAAGGAAATCCATGTCTCGCTTCCATATGTCCAGCACTGTACATCGGGCGCATCTGCCAAGGACGATCCACTCCACGAACTAGTCGGTGTCCTCACCCATGAGCTTGTGCATTGTTATCAACACACTGCGCCACCTGATAGCTCTGTGCGACCTCCAGGTGGGCTCATTGAGGGAATTGCCGACTTTGTGAGGTTGAAAGCTGGATTAGAGCCACCGCATTGGAAGAAGCCTACTTCTGCTGCTGAGAGACCACCGAAATGGGATATGGGATACCAGCATACAGCGTACTTTTTGGCTTGGCTTGAAGATGTTAAGGCTGGGAAGGGGACGGTTGGGAGGCTGAATGATCGTCTTCTTAGAGTTGGGTACATTGGCGAAGAAGAGAAGGATGGGAAGAAGGGTGCTGTTGGTTTCTGGAAGGGGCTGCTGGGAGGTGAGATTGCGGAACTTTGGGATGAATATGGGCGGTATTTAGACCATCCGGCAGGGACTAAGAGCCATGGGAATTGGGAAGAGGAGATCGTTAACCCGGAATGATACCTAGTATAATCTTGGAGGTTCCAAGGTTTGTGCAGTGATCAATTCAAATGTCAGGTTGGTACTTTTAGCTAGGCAGAAACTACTTACTGAAACCTTCCAAGGTTGGAATGACAGGAACAGTTTTGCTATATTTTCGTTAAATTTTATATTTCTATCGTGGGAAGGCCACCTTGGCCATGAATGACCTTGCGCTGATCGGTTTAAAAAGGTAGGAGAGCATAGCTGAAAGGAAACAGAGAAAAGTTTAGGCGAGAAAAAGACACCAGATGAATCGAAGGAATTGTGATCCCCATAATGTACAGGATCCAGTCATAAAAGACAGGATATATGACTCTTTTTACCGCCGGCCAGCTTCCCATGCGAAACGATAGCACATCGGAAAAAGAAGAGCGAGATGACAAAAAACGAAGAGACATGAAATAATATGTTACCGTGCCTTAAACGGCATCCCAATTGCACCAAATATCTTAAACAATAACCTCACCCAAGTCAACGTGCACCGGCTTCCATGGCGCAGCAGAGGGCTCCTCCATTGCACTGGGAACACGCACAGAGACGGGACTGTATAGGTACCAACCCTTAAGAGCGGCAACAGCAGCACGCTCACGGGCCTCGACCAGACTGGCGCCAGCGCCCTCTCCAAGCTTGTCCTGGCCAGAGAAAATACCGACCACGAAGACAGGGTGTCTGCTCTTACGACCAGTTTCACTGATAATCTTGGCAACTGGTCGCTCAAAGTCCTCACGTGCGCATAGTCGGGTGAGATCGCGGGCTGGTGCTCGGAAGTTGAACAATTCTGAGATGTTGAGGTGCCGTGAAAGGAAGTGCTGCTCGAAGAATCGCTTGGCAGCAGGGCGGCCGGCATGCATGTAGATTGAGCCCATGACCGCGCGGACGAACTCGGCGCTTGCGTGTTCGCTGGTGACGGCGTCCGTTGATCCCTTGAGCGGATCGCCAAACTCATCGTCGTAGAAGATCTTAGATGAGACTGTTTTCCTGAAATGCTTCGCAGATTCGTATGGACGGGCAGGTTGTTGTGGCAGAGGGTTAGGGACCTCAGCACCGGCCTCGAGTCTCTTGAATTGCAAGAGACCGGGATCAACCTCTCCACCGGGGATTGCTGCCAACTCCACACCCCATTCTCTTGCGATTGCGGCGAGAGTCTTGGGACCGACGTATGCGTACATGGCGGCGAAGATCACGGTCAATGGCAGACGGGGATAGGTACAGATAAGGTGTTCGGTTGCGTAGTAGGAAAGGAGGTCATGACCAAGTGTGGCCAGCGAGGCGTTGTTGAAATTGGGGTTTGAGTCGGCCGAGGCATCAACTAATGTTCGTGCAAGGGTCTCAACGGGGAGTCTGGAGGGAAGGTAAAGTCGAGCGTGGAGGGCGGCGAGTTTGGCGGATTGTTTGGCTGCTTCGACTGGGGGAGAGGGATATGGCAGGTGGGAGCCGCGAACGTGAGAGTCCCTCACAATCTGAGCGAGCCTCTTCTCCTTGGCCTCGGAATCCTGGAAAATTGACTCATTCTGCTGAATCTCCTGTTCCCGTTCAGCGGGAGCCGTCGAATACCGCCGTCCGTAGATGTGTTGATGCAGACAGTTAATAGAGCGAGCCCGCGGCGAGAAGACTGAGCTGCTGCATCGTTGGAGCTGCAGCCTCTTCATTTGGGCGATAGCGATGTGAGCGTCGGGGGAAAATGGAGCAATTGGCGGAAGAGAGACTCGCGACGCAATCTATTAGCATCCGTCGTTGACGGAGGAGAAATTATTGTCGCGGCAGTCACGGGACGCCCAGGTCGTGTGAGGTCGCGCTAAACCCAGTGTGGGACTAGCGTCTTGGCACTAGACTTGCGATTGAGACGGCCCTTTCGGCTTCAACTTCAAGACCAATTCTACACTCGCTTTAACCCCCCAAAAAACCATCAATTGCACATTCATCACAATGGGTGGAGGTGGAAAGATCCCGTATGCTGTTCTAATCCTCTTCATCACCAACTGGAGCTAATGAATTCACCCGACAGGTACCCCAAGGAAGTTTGGTCCCCCGCTGGTGGTTGGTATGCCCAGCCGGCCAACTGGAGGGTCAACACTGCAGTCATGGGCGCCTTTGTGGTTGGTGTCGCTGCGGTCGCCTTCAGCCTCAGTGCTGAGCGGGAGCACCGTGACAAGATGCCCGAGCCCGGCCGGTTCTTCCCCAGCCGATAGTAAGTCACCCACGTCACTCGAACTACCTACCCCATACTGACCTCTATGTGTCTTTACAGCTGGAGCAAGCAGATCCGTGAGCACGAACAACAACAAGCTGCCAAGAACGACTCATGAAGAGGATCCAGGACATTGGACGGTAGTTTGAGGGGGAATACCAAGCAGGATTGGGCTTTTTTATCATGTGTTTTTTCTACTATTTGATCACTTGTGTGCTGTACGACAATAAAAGGGCGTTCTCCGTTTGACAATCGATCAATTGGTCAGCAGGTGTCTCCGGGGAGACTCTTCAAGTGTCTTCAATAATCGCTGTGTGTACAGGCGGACACGTTCCGTGAATTCAGACTGATTCCACAATTCTTCTCCATTCCCTTTGCCAATTTGTGGAACGCCAATTTGCTCAACCACAAATCCAGCAGCAACAGTTGCGCAAATAAGTGCCATGGGGTATTTCTGGAAGCTACCCCAAGAGTCAAGTCCCTTCCTCCATGTTTCCGATTGTGACAGGATAGACTGAATTACCTGGAAGGGCTCTCGGCCCGCAGTCACCATGCCCTGTGCCAAAGCACCCAGAAAAGAGTTGCCAGCGCCTGTGGGGTCAACGACCGGCGTGGCACCCGAGGCATTTGGCTGGTGGTATGCGGGAAGCCAAATCTTGCAGGTCTTAGAGTAGGCGTAGCTACCCTCCTTTCCGGCTCTGATAACCAGCAGGCCATTGCCGTCTGATCCAATTCCAGAGCTCGTGATCTTTTCAACCAAGTCTTGACCCTGCTGGCTTTCCTCGGTCCAGCTGGGCTGATCAAACATCATGCCAAGTTCCATATGGTTAGGACTCACCACGTCCACAAATTTGTTTGCAGCCAAGAAATTTTCTTGCTCTTCAGGTGTGCAGAGGTCGGGGACTGGCTCCCAGACAAATATGGGGCGCTGTAGTGCATGCGTCTCGGAGGGGGAATTCCCCGCCTTATGCAACTCCTCTCGTCGCCGTAAGATCGTTTGCACTATATGGATACAGCGGGATGCTGAGCAAACCATGTGGAATGTCTTTGACCATATCTGTCTATCAGAGAGCATCTCTGGCTCCAATCTCAATTTGGGAGTCAAGTATTTGAAGTCTGTGCTGGTCAGATGCCGTCCGCATTCTCAAGAGATATGTTTCGGCACTCACCTCTTTGCTCATTTGGATGATATCCATTCCACGCTCTTGTAGTCAATCTGCTGGAATCCTCTCTGAAGAGACAGTCTGTGTTCCATGATTTGATCACGGCAAGAGTTTCAGGTGGAAAATCAGAGCCAACGTCCACAATCCAGCTTACAGCCTGCGAATGTTTAGAGCCCGAGACTAAGCGAGCACCTACAACTGCAAAAGAGGCTGCTCCACCCGTGATATTCTTGACTCCAGGCCTTATGCCACCAAAGTCGATGTCATCTGGCGAATAATGTCAGTCCCGCATGTCGCTTGATAAGAAGGGAAGCATACCAATGATGAACATTCCCAAGGTACAAAACTCAACATCGTGATCAGGAGCAGGCATTGTGGTGGTCATATTCTTTCACAATCCTGGACAGTACTCCGTACTTGGTTTCGGAGAACAAAAGAACGTGGATGTCTTGGGGTTATCAATGGTGGATCAAGCTAGTGTAATATAATTACCAAAATTACTTAGTTGCGTCATCATCAAAGGGCCATGGCATTGTAAATTACATACCATGACACGGGCATCTGCAGCGGCCCTCAGGAGCTCTGATCTTCGTCTTTCTTCTACTCCCTAACATCCCGTGTGTTATATTCTTGATCGCAAGCGACCAAATTACACAAAATCGAGGGGTAATTGTCTTGTGACGCCCCTCTTCATTCTATCTAATCAACCCCCTTTTTACTCTTCCACATCGATCGTTAGAGCAACGTGTTGCCTGTCATGGCGTCCGGCGGCCATATGCACAACTTCACCACCCTCATCAAGCGGTAGGTTATATTCTTCCTAGGAGCACTGACCCAGTGATGAAGCCATTTGGCTTGCTGTCATTCTCGCCATCTGGTCCAATAATTAAGGTTGCATGGCTGACACCTTAACTTCTCTATAGGCTCGAGGCAGCCACCTCCCGCTTGGAGGATATGGCCATGTCACTTGATGACCCTAGTTCACCAAAAAGCACCAACGGCCCTTCATCTTCTGTGCCGGCTACCCCTGAACCCCCCAGGGCCATCCCTCCGCCCCCCCGCTGCCCCCACAGCGGCCCCGGTTCCTCTGCAGATTCAAGACTTCGATGCCTTGATCAAGGGAGACGTCCAGAACTTTGTGAACCTCGGAGAGAAGATTGGAGGCTTGGTTGCTGAGCAAGTGAGTATCGCAAAGCAGCCCTGGCTATCCTTCGCGCGTCAACTATGTCTAACTGGCCCTATAGTCCAAAGCCGTCCTCCAGGCCTTCCAAGCCGAGCGCACCTATCTTTACGTTGTCACAAAGGCCAAGAAGCCTGCTACCCAACCCCCAGAGTTGATGACCGATCTGCATAAGGCGTCCGATAGCATCAACAACATCCGCGAATCAAACCGAGCATCCCCACTCTTCAACCACCTGAGTGCCATCGCGGAGGGTATTGTCGCACTGGCCTGGTTCTTTGAGAACAAGCCCGGTGAGTTTGTCACGGATATGATCGGTGGCATCGACTACTACGGCAACAAGGTCTTGAAGGAGTATAAGGACAAGTGAGTACAGTGTTTATTCGCTAGTAGAAAGCCGGATATTGACAATAACTAGGGATCAGACACATGTCGACTACATCAAGGCCTACTCCCAGAATTTCAAGGCCTTGTCTGCGTACCTGAAGAAGCATTTCCCCAAGGGTTTGACCTGGAACAACGAGTCCGGAATTGATGCGCTGGAAGCATTGAAGCAGGTTAAGGGCGGACCTTCCCCCGCTCCAGCTCCGAGCGGCTCTCTTCCTCCTCCCCCTCCTCCTCCAGTCCCATCCCTGAATGTCTCTGGTGGCGGGGCCCCTCCTCCTCCCCCTCCCGCTTTCATCCCCCCCTGCCCCTGCCCCTGCGGCGCCAGCACCCGATATGGGCGCTGTCTTCGACCAGCTTAACCAGGGCGAGGGCATCACTTCCAGCCTTCGAAAGGTCGACAAGTCAGAGATGACACACAAGAACCCCGGCCTGCGTACTAGCTCGACCGTGTCGGAGGGCTCAAGCGCTGCGCGCGGCAAGTCGCCAGCCCCTAACAAGAAGCCAAAGCCCGAGAGCATGCGCACCCGCAAGCCTCCCCGCAAGGAGCTTGAGGGTAACAAGTGGTACATCGAGAACTTCGATTCTCCTGGTGAGATCATCGAAATTCCCGCGCAGCAGAACCAGTCTATCCTTATCACCCGTTGCAACAAGACCATCATCAAGGTCTCTAACAAGGCCAATGCCATCGCCATTGACAACTGTGTCGGTCTCTCGCTCATTGTCGACTCTCTTGTCAGCAGCCTCGACATTATCAAGTGCCCCAAATTTGCTGTGCAAATTGACGGTGTCGTCCCCACTCTCCTGATGGATCAAGTCGACGGTGCTGCCGTTTACCTCGGACAGCAGAGTCTGAACACCGAGATCTTCACTAGCAAGTCCTCTGCTGTGAACATCAACCTGCCCCCGCCAGAGGGCACCGACGAAGACACCAAGGAGTGCCCTCTGCCTGAACAATTCAAGAGCTACATCAAGAATGGTGTGCTGGTGAGCGAGATTGTTGAACACGCTGGTTGAACTAGGATCTCTTTGGATCGTTTGCAATGTAATACATCTCTCTTGAGCGAACATAATTGGGTCTCATGGGCACATTGATACTTGGTTTGAATCTTTTTTTAAGTTGTTGTAAGTAGATAGGTCGTGTTGTAAATATGAATAGCAAAACCATAGCTCTTGTGGCAATACTCTTAGTCAATCTATGGATGTCGCCATTTGAATCATTATCACAGACCTGTTTCCAAGGTGACACAGTCAATATCCCAAGGCATCCATGGATATACGCGAGCTGTTCCAAGCTTGACAAGATATTTTCTCATGTCACGGGCTGCCATCGATCACTTATCTATGCTTCTCGCAACCTTCTGTTCCTAAGCTACTCGTGGACTCGATAGTGGTATAAGTGGAACAGCAGCAAAATGAAGACCTCAAGATGATGATATAAGAAATGATATAGAGAAGCAGGTAGAAATATTGGATATACACACGACTTGCATGCAGCTAAATATAGGAACGGGTCACGACGCTATTAATGTTGGGTTAGTATAGACAGTGATGGATCGCAACCGGTGCGCCTAGTGCACTGTTTTGTTCTAATCTGTTCGCCAATGGCGCGGACACTATGTGTCGAATGATGGTCAAGTACAGTTGTGTAGGGTGAGTTATACCGAGTGGAGGTGAGTAGCTCAACGAGGGCATTGATCATGTGGTGATAGTCGATCGTAGAATCCCATGTTACGTGGATGCTTGTCGTCTAGTGAAGCTTGCCTGTGGACATCAAGACCTCGCAGTCGTTGTGCAAGCAGGCTCTCACCGGCTTCTGGGACGGTTGGGACGGGACCTGAGGTGAAATGGTGGCTTTTGAGGCGGCCGTCACTGTGGTGGAGGTCATTACCGAAAGAGAGACTGTGCGAGTTTGAGTGCCCAGGAGAAGGTGTGAGATCCATGGGAGTGGGCTCGTCTAGTTGCGAGGGGAGGAGTGTTGATGGCGACACGTGAGGATGAGTGTTGAACGTTGGATTTTGGCCAACACTTCGTCTGCGGGAACCGATGTCCATAGCGGATTGAGGATTGAGACACTCCGGATTCGCAAGGATTGGCTCGCGAGAGGGCTTGTATGGGCTGTATCGAGGTTCAGGATTCTGTATCTCGTTACGAAGCTTCTCCTTGCCATCTGGAACACGGTTTGCGAACACAACACGAATGCTGGAATGCAGATAGAAGCGACCCTTTGAAGGACAGCAGATGTTCAAATGAATAAGGTATCGCAAAGTCGGCTTGTCCTTGGGATCTTCTGTAGCATTCAAAGATGCTTCGGGACGATCAGTGCCATAGTTCTTTCGGGCACTCATCGGCATGTCGATTATCGGTCCAGCCGAGTAGCTACGCTGCCGAATGAATGTTTTGGTGCCAGGCTCCATGTCACTGAGGTCATAGGGAACCAGAAAGAGTTTCACCGCAGTCTTGTGTGGGTTCTTGATGATGATCTGCAGCTGGCCCTGTTGCGGAATTCGATATGATCCCCCAGGAGGACGCTTGGGCGATTCAGATCTGCGGTGCTTCTTTTCCCGTCGACGCTGAATGCCGATCTCCGATGCACGGTTGGAATTTGCTCCATCTGCAGGTGTGCCATCGCGGAATTCAAGTGGACTTGTGTGTCTTCTGCGACGCCTAACCGGGGCCGAGTTCTCCTTGGGTAGGGAATGCTCAAGATCAATCTGACCAACGTAGGGACTGGGATTGTCATCTGAGATGGAGCGACCAGATCCGGAGGTCGGATAACTGTAGAAGACAACAGGGAATGGCACTGTGACATGAGGTGGGCACTTTAGAGCACCTTTGCATTTCCCTTTACCCAGTACACCTATCTGGGCAGTGAAGTCCAGAGGCTTAGAGGGATTCATGGACATGCGCCCGCGCAATATTGACTCCTCATAGGAGCCCACCATTGGAGCGTGCGGGTTGACCGACACCTCGGAGGCCAAAGATGGCCTTCTGGCTCGCGAATGTGGGACATGTCCTGCGGGTGATGGCGCAAGTTGAAGACTGTACGTGGAGGTCAAAGACCGGCGGGGAGAGGTCGAAGAACCCTGATTAAAGGAGTCTTGGCGCCGCTTAGGGGCAGAAGGACTTCCAAGGCTGACCACCTGACTTTGAGGCGGAGAGAACTGGAGATTCCTAAAGGTCTCTGGCGGCAAAGTGCGACGACGATTTGCTCTCTCTGAAGGATCCATGCCATCCACAGGACTAATCTGGGGCGAGTAGTCCGCATCGGTATTATTTGCCTGGTAAACGAGCGGACTCGTGGGAGCCTTGAGAACATAGCTAGATGAGAATGAGCCCAGCGAAGGCGCACGAGCACGAGCATGCCTGGCGCGTTCAGATTGGCCATGGTCATTGGACGTGATCGCATGTCGCAAAGCTGGGGGAAATGCGGGTGCCCCGAACCATGGAGTGGTAGGCGATGTGCTCAAATGCGCGAGAGAGGAGTTTGAGCTTCGCTTTGTGAAAAGTGACTCTGGTGTTTTGGGATCATGGCCTTCTCTAAAGTCGCCCGAATGCAATGCTGACCGAGGCCTCTGGATATCGGCCGGCGATTCCAGCTTCTCTGTATTGGGCATAGATTCTCTATGCTCTTCTTTTGTTTGATGATATTCCTGCGATGTGTGAGACATGAAGACGTCATCGTCTACCATACCTGAGGGCTATATCACAAGTCAGCGCTGAAATGATATTGATAAAAGGTCAAAGGGAATCAAAAAGCGTTCTGATCTTTGATCCTCAGTGGACAGGGATTCAAAGGAATAAGAACATACTGAGTGCTGTCTCCAAGGTGAAGATTCCTTGATGCGATGTATGAGCTGCTCCCGGTCATTAGCCCATTGTTTAGGCGCATTCAACTCTGACGGCGATAGCTCCATGTCGTCGGAAGCTCCAGCAGTTACTGGAATATCAAAGACAGAGTGATTCATTTCGTTTGATTGGGGCCTGGGGGACCCTGTGGTCGGGTGTTCACGGTTATCACGGTCTGGTGACCATAGATAATGACGCCGTCGATCCGGATCTCGAAATAGGGGCATGGTGGCGTGATAAGGGCACATTCAAAGAGCTCAGAGATAGGTATGACATTTCATACTATCACCAACGTGGCAAGCGCCTTGTGAAACCAGCGCCGAGCTGTGCCGTAGTGGGGGTGATGTTGGAGTGCGGTGTGTTGGAGTGACTCGGGTATATGCCGTCAGTGTATTTAACTGATTGGCGAGGAAGAGAACGGTCGCGTAATGTATATTGAGTCACGCAATAGGCTTCCCGCGCATTCTTGCGTGACAAACGTGTGTTTCGGAGTGCGAAATGAGAAATAATTGAGAAATTACCGGGCCAGGTCGAGTTCAAATGAACGTTGTCGATCCCGGAGATCCTGACTCAGACGTCATGTGATGGACCAGTGACGATGCGATGCGTTGCAACCTTGATCCTACCTCAGATTCATATTTCCAATCAAATTTCGAGCATGAAGGCCCAATTTTGAGAGACGTTGGGCCTGTAGGAATGCAACCGTACGAACTGCACACGGTGGACATTGTGGGTTCTACCAGATTGAAACGGGATGAGGCCAAGTACACACCTCGATTTCACAAGAGCTCTCCACAAAATAGAGGAGATCGATTCTTAGCCTAGAATATACAAAGAAGCCTGGTTAAAACTATAACGGTTTTAAGAGTAATCGAGGCACTGCATGCACTTACAGTAAATAGACTAGTGGATGTTCCGTGCGGAGATCGCCACTCTTTTTTTTTCCTCTCCGCCTTTGGCTTATCAGTTCTTCCAGAGCAACGCTGGTGCAATCCCCCATACACACTGTACTAAGATTTTCCACAATGGCACCCATACGAACCCGCGATGGCGCTGCTTCCAAGAGCAACCCCGAGGCCAAAAAGCGCAAGGGATTCAGTGTTGGTCCCGCAAACCTTCCAGATGGCACATACCGCCGCAAGAGTATGCATCCGTACCCAAAGTGATGTTCTGAACTAGACTAACCAACATCGACGAATAGCCCAAAAGCTCAAAGAAGATCTGATCCACAAAGCGAAAGTGAAGAAGGCCTATGCCAAGGTCAAAGCCCAAGAAGAAGCCAACGCCCCCAAAAAGTCCGTTTACGACACCGTCGATGAACCCGAAACATCCAACGAAGACACCACCGAAAATGCCACAGCCTTGGAACTGCACCCCGACCGTATAGCCATGCTGAATGAGCCCGAACCTGCACCTGCGCCTGCTAAGTCAGAACGGCGCCCACGAGGCGACGGCAAACGAGAGCGTCGACAGAAGCCCTCTGCATTCACAAAGGAAATGGAGTTCGCTGAGAAGAAGCGCAAGGCAGAAGAAGCCCGGCAGAGGGACCGGGAAGCCAAGGTGAAGGAACGTGAGGCTCTGATCCGCGCGAAGCGCCCAGATCAGTTTGGCAAGAGAAGGTTGGGCAGAGAGAGTAACGCGCTGCTCAGTCGTGTTCAGCGAATGGTCGGCCAGAACTAAAAATCTGTTGGGACCAAAGATACATATGCATATGGGCTATGTTTTCATGATACCCGAATCCTTACATGTATGGATTGAAAAAGTTGATTTTAAAGATTCAGCGTTATTGCTCAAATTTCATTCAGGAATTAGCATATACCGCTATGTTCGAGCCAGGCCTTTCCTCTAGGTAATGTTTGGCAGGCAAGATATTCGAGCTCAGTGAAGTGGTCTAAAAGGTTGAAATCGAAGGTGCCGTAGAAAAAAGAGCATATCCCAAATTCTGCTTTGTGTAGTCATTTGGTGATCTTTCAAGCCGTCTTTTACGAAATCTGTCGAATCTCCTGGGCTTTAAATGGTGACCACAAACTATGATATAGATAGTTTCATTTAGGTAATTTGGGTGATAATTCAGTGATGATGATATTGCATCGCTGTATCGTACGTAGACCTTGACATGCGCTAATTTGAAGGTTTGGAGCTGGTACCGGCACTCCTGGGCTTTCTGAAACAAGCGAATTCGCCCTTTGTGCGATCCCTCAACCTTTTCAGCACCACTCGCATCTCACCTAACTCAGCCTGAAGCTTTGTCCGGGCTTCGTTGGTGGTTCGGCGATCTAGTTCCACGTAGATTTGGCTTTGCACGTTTGATGCCTCCTCCGTCGCGTACTGAGCGAGGGTTTGTGCAATGAACTCAGTATCCAAGGTAGCTTGCATGAGAGAGGCCAATGAAAATGAAGACCGAGCACGGAAGGCAGTGAGCAACGATGAAGAGATTTTGGACAAGAGATGTGTCAGAACAGTGGCCAGCAAGGAGAAGGGCGCGTTTGGAGAGCTTCGGCTGGAGCTTGATGATACGGTGGAAGGAATGGTTGTGGAGATCTCCGTGTGAACTAGCACCATGGTCAACATGGCGTTGTAGACATATGGTCGAACTTGCTCCGGACGCTCGGTTGAAGGCTCCCAGTCTGGAGATGCAATGCCCGCTGTGATGGTCTTATCCAGCAACGCAGCAGTGGGGTTGACATATGACTGGAACAGTCGGTCTTCGATTTGGCTGAGGACGTCCCGAACGGTCTTGGCTTCTTCCGTCAACTTAACTGAGAAGGAGGTCTCGAAGTTGGATATCAATTGCGGGACGTGGTCGGCTTGTAGAGCCTTGAGATTGGAGAGAGTTAGGAGGATCCGAACGTTCTGTGAGGTCAGTTAGTCTGTCCGCAAAGAGTTGGCTTGTACACTTACCCTGTTCAAAGAATCGACCGAGTCTGCCGAAAACACAGACATGGCAGCATCTGTGACCTGACTTGTTAAAGCTGGCCGAGCAATTATCCACTCATTCTCCTCTTCAGCTGTCGCAAGACGCTCAGCGTTTTCCACTAGCCCGCTCAGTGCCTTGTAGACACTTGATACGAACTGGGCGCGAACCATCTGGAGAAGTTTTGCAGGAGGCTGGGTGACAACATCCACGGTGCCAGGCTTTGCCATTGCTTCTGAAATATAAAGGATCTTCTGCATTCCACCAAGGATAGCTCCTTCAAATGCCACAAAGAATCCGGGCATCTTGGTCAAATCTCGCTTCTCCGAATCGCGAGTCCAGTCCTCAAGCAGCTTGCAGACTTCCGCATCTTTGCTCCAGGAGGCACATGCTACGCGAGCACATCGATCCCTGGCCACACTGACGAGAACTTTGAGAAGATCGTGTGTTTTCCCGCTGCCACCAACGGGCCGCAATGCTGCCATTTCACTGGCAGCGGTTCCCACAATGATGAGGAATTTGCTCAGGTAATGCACTCCACTGAGCGAATTAGAATATGGAGGCCAGAAGGCATATTCCTCCCAATATTCCCCTAGCTTTGGAGGCGGGAAAGGCAGGTTCTTTGGATCCAGCTTGAATCGAGATTCGGTCGGAGTGATGCCTCTGGACTCTGGGGTCGAGGGACTCGGTGGCACTGGAGAGAAAAGTAAAGAAACATCTTCAATAGGGGGTTCTGTGAAAAGGAGCACGACATTCTCTCGAATGAGATTGACCAGCTCCACCACCCCTCTCTCTAACTCCCGGATGTTCTCTGTAGAAAGTCGGTGATGTTTGCGACTTTCCCCCTCAAACCCGGCAGGCAAAAGCCGCTGCCGATTGCCATCGATGAAAGATTGTGCCACCTCCCAGAAATCCAATACCTCGCCAAGCAAGCCATTTTGTGAAGAAAGAAGTCTGTTCAAGAACGCCTGTATACATTCCCACAGCTCAATGACTTGATCGGTATCGAGCCGCTCTGGACTTTCGGTTGAGCCTTCTCGGGGTGCTAGGCGTAGATACGACGCAATTGCTTGGGCGGTTGGCTTATCTCCACCTGCAAGTCTTCGCCGTAGAATTTCGATTTCGACCTTGCATCGCTCGGAGAAACCGGAGATTTTGGCCTTCAGGAAATCGAATCGACTTTGAAGCCATGTCCAGATCGGGTTGTCTTCAACACCCAACTCCAACAACGCCCCAATCAGCTCCATGTGTTCTTCAACGGGACCCAAAGCAGTGGTTGTAGTTGATATAGTGGGGGCATCGGCTAGACGTCTCCAGAGCTCACGCTTGAAATCGTGGATTTGCTGATCAACATCCACCCACATTCGACCCATAGCTAGGATTGTATGTGTCTCAGTGTCATTCAATTGGCGACGTGGGCTGGATGAGGCTCTCTCGGCAATATCCTTGGCCTGATTGGCAATGGTTCTGGCTTTTGTGTACTGCTCGAAAACAGCTTCATAGTCGCGTTGCTGAATGGACTTTGACAAATTACTTCCAATTTCATAAACGTCACGATTCTTCTCCATGGTTTCGACCACAGATTTAAGCATTTGCTCTCGCTCCCGACCTCCGAGAGCTGGACCCCACACTTCCTCTGCTTTCACGGATGCCTCAACCAACGGGCCGCGGATACCTTTCATGCCATACTCGCTCTCCTTGACGAGCGCAGTCTTCTTGGCCGCCACTGGGGCGGGAGAGACACTTCGTTGCTGACCTGAATAGCTGCGGAAGTGACCTGATCTGCGAGGACCCAGACCAGGTTGCTTTTCCACGCCCTGATTCCTCATCTCTGTGTAGACGCTGTCAATGGTTGCCTTGGCGCGGACGAAGCGCTCGAAGTTGGCCTCGACCAACACTTTCAGCGACGCGGACTTTTGATCGATAGAGTGCGATAGGTTGTCGAGGCCGCTAGTTAGCGATTCGATAGATGCCGAGTGGTGCGCCTGGGACAGAAAGAGCGCGGGCGAGAATGACGTTGACGATAACAAGAACCGAGAGCGATTCCCATTCTCTTCCTCTAATGGCATGCCTCGTTGTTTCAGGATCCTCAGGACACTGTCACTGGTACCCAATGGATCTGGCTCATCCTTCTGTGCTGTCTCCCTGCCATCCTTCCCGCGTCGTGGGCCGAAGTTGCTCCTCCAATCGCTGGGACTTCGTTCGAGGGCGATGTATCGTGACTTGCGGGGGCGTGAATCTGATCGCTGAACTGGCTCATGTTCGGGTTGATCAGCCTCGTCCAGAGTTGCTGGCCATTCGTCCGGGAACTCGGAGGGAAGGTTGTAGTGGCTTGCGACGTCGAGGTCCGCCATGATTATGAGGTGGGATGGAGGCGGCAAATAGGGCAAATTGACATTAAAAGGTCAGGGACCCCCGAATATGAGCCCGCTTAACACGATAGAGCTAGAAGCCGAATACCAAGTAGCTTGAATGTTGCGTCGCAAGAGACCCTGTAGTCAAGAGTGGACACCACGGTGGACTCGGGCCGGGGGGAAGTCAAACCACCAATGCCCGGTCGGATCGGTGCGGCGCCGAGAGATTTGAATTCTTTCTCCCCTTCTCCTTCTTCCTTCCTCCCCACCACCTTAAGCTTCTTCCCCAGAACCGACCCAAGGGATCTTTTCAAAATGATCGCTGCACGGAACTTCTCTGCTGCTCGTCAGTGCCTGCGCCCGTCCCGCGTGACCCCCCCGTTTCGCTGCTCCCATCGCGCAGGTACCACCCCCCCTCGGATATCAACTCGATGAGCTCAATTGGCTGACTGTCGAACTTGCTTTTTCAGATCCGCTTTTACGCCAGCCCTGCGCAAGAGGCCGTTGCCAAGTTCAAGGGTCAGAAGGGTCCTGATGTACGTGTTGCTACCCACCGAAACCGTTTTTTTCATGATGCCGGCGCCAGCCGTGCACCCGCTCCACCACCCTATATTCACATAATTCCATAATGGCGACAATACTGATTTGAATTGTGAATTAGGGCAAGTACACCGTTACTCTGATTGAGGGTGATGGTATCGGTCCTGAGATCGCCCAGTCCATCAAGGACATCTTCGAGGCTGCTAAGGTAGAGATGATTGATTCTTCAGCTTGATCAAAATACTAAGTCAATTCCAGGCCCCCGTCAAGTGGGAATCCGTCGATGTCACCCCCATCCTTAAGGATGGCAAGACCGCCATTCCCGACGATGCCATTGCCAGTGTGCGCCGCAACTACGTCGCGCTCAAGGGTCCCCTGGCTGTACGTCTTAACATTCAACTACATCGCCTGTGATGCGCGATACTGACTAGCTATTCCAGACACCCGTTGGCAAGGGTCACGTTTCCCTGAACCTGACTCTCCGTCGCACTTTCAACCTGTTCGCCAACCTGCGTCCCTGCAAGTCCATCGCTGGCTACAAGACCCCCTACGACAACGTCGACACTGTTCTCATCCGTGAGAACACCGAGGGTGAATACTCCGGCATTGAGCACGTCGTCGTCGACGGTGTCGTTCAGAGCATCAAGCTCATCACCAAGGAGGCTTCCGAGCGTGTCCTCCGTTTCGCCTTCCAGTACGCGCAGTCCATCAACAAGAAGAAGGTCCGCGTTGTCCACAAGGCCACCATCATGAAGATGTCCGACGGTCTCTTCCTCAACACCGCCCGCGAGATCGCCAAGGAGTTCCCCGACATTGAGTTCGACGCTGAGTTGCTGGACAACTCTTGCCTCAAGATCGTCACCGACCCTACCCCCTACAACGACAAGGTTCTTGTCATGCCCAACTTGTACGGTGACATTCTGTCCGACATGTGCGCCGGTCTCATCGGTGGTCTCGGTCTTACTCCCTCCGGTAACATCGGTGACGAGTGCTCCATCTTCGAGGCCGTCCACGGTTCCGCCCCCGACATTGCCGGTCAGGGTCTCGCCAACCCCACTGCTCTGCTTCTGAGCTCCATCATGATGCTGCAGCACATGGGTCTCCACGACCACGCCGCCCGCATCCAGAAGGCTACCTTCGACACTCTCGCCGAGGGCAAGGTGAGTTACATTCCGAAATCTTCCATATAATAATCTGTGCAATACTGACTTTGTTTTCTGCAGTCCCTCACTGGTGACCTTGGCGGTAAGGCCAAGACTCACGAGTACGCCGGAGCCATCATCAAGCGTCTGTAAACCAGTCGCTGTTTAGATTCCTTGTACTATGACCCCTTGATCTATTCCCTTTGTACCTTCGAACGACATTAGACCTATAGCGATCGAAATATACCTACTTTTGTGGTTACAGCCTGAGAACGTTATATACGTTGCCCAATTTCAAAGATCTCTTTCCAAGTTTGAAACTATTCCAACTGATGTTGCGTCTTTCGTTGGAGTTATTCCATCTTATTCACATTTAATTCAGGCCTGCATTGTGCACAGGTTGCGAAGGCCCCATGTCTCGACATAGTTTCTTCACTTAACATATACCTCTGCTGGCAGTTACACATGATCGATTTCTGGATCATATGTCCAAGAGTCAGTAGATACATCCTTGATATGGGACTCTTGACCCAGCTCAATGAAATCGAAGGTGATATGTTGTTCTGCATATATTACAGCAGAAAGGTAACACTGGTCGCGAAAGACCAATAATCATACACCACCGGAAACGAAACAAAAAATAAAGGAAATCCTGCCCAAACTCCATAGGTATCAAGGCTTAATTGCACATCAACAAATCCTCCCATCTTAGCGCCGCCGTCCGGAACTGCGTGTCGCAGTACCACTTGAAGGCTTCTTATCTTTAGCTTTAGAGCGGGACGTCTGGGCTCGGGTGCTTCGAGAGCCACCTTTATCTTCTTCCTCGCCTCCTTCCCCTTCATCACTGTGCCCCTCAGAGCCCTCGTCACCTTCATCATCTTCATCGTTAGCGCCAGTATCTTCTGCCGAATCACCGCCTTCGTCTGATGTCTTGCCCTGACTTCCCGGGTCAATTTCAACTTGCAGACGGGTAGAGCGTGTGCCTCTCGTAGATGGACGAGCGCTTCGGTTGGAGTTGCGGCCTCGAGATGGAGCAGGGGAAGATCGCGGTTCTGAGGTGTGTCAATGTTAGTATACAATCAAAGTCGTGAGCCGAGGAGTCCGCTTGTGCCTACCATCTGTATCTGCCACTGTGCTTCCTCGCCGTGACTCGGCTGCTCGGCTAGTGCGACTGGCAACGGGTGATAGTGAATCTTCCATCGCAAGTCGTCTTTCAAACATCATATCGCCGTACTCATCGTACGGAAGCTCGAATGGACAGTACATCTCACTTGACTTGTCATCATCATCGTTCGCATCTGTGATCACCGAATCTTCCTGCAGAAAGAGCTGTGTCAGCAAGATAAATCCAAGGTCAGACACGTATACTGTGACTTGCCCGCTCGTCCAGAGCCTCCAGATTGTAAAGGGAGCCCAGCTTCTTCCAAATTCCCGGAATGCGCATATGTTCCGCCGTTGATGGCGCATAACCTTGACTCTTTAGGTAGTCTGAAATCGCGAGCATTCGAAAGTGTTTGTGTACGCCTGCGGGATCAAACGGTTAGTTGCGATGTCCTATCCAAAGCAGCACAATTGAACCTACCAACAGGTTTCCATTTAATAATTGCCTTGAGAAGTGCTGTCTCTTGCTCGTCGGTCCACGGATCTGAGATGAGGTCGTAGTCTGTGTCTGGCTTGCCGGCGCTGTCGCTTGACGGGGTATCAGCGCTTGATTGCGCGGTATCATCTTGAGGTGTGGGCGAGTGCGCGCGCTTGGTCTTCTTTCTGGGAGGCATTTTGGTAATTGTCAGCGCACCTGAATGTGCTGTGACAAGAAGTAAATGGAAGTGGGAGGTGGTTGAGCTTCTGCAGGGCGACACTTTCTGTTATCGAAGGGCCCGTGCACGCGATAGCCATCTCCGTCGCGGGACCATGTTGCACGCGTCAAACATCTACTAAGCATGGTCTCACTATGGATCAATATGACCACGAGTTGGATCCGTTCTCCAGCGAGAGCCTCTGGAGGCTTTCGAAGTTCAGCATAGAAGCTCTGCAACCATTGGAGTCTCTACCGTGGAACACTTCATTGTCCGGCAAGTGTCAACCAGACCTTCCCTGAACTTTGCTAACAACCTTTGTCTCGAATAGGTGATCCCATATCTCGCTTCGAAATCCCAAATGAGCCCTTAGACAAAGTTGACCCAGTATGGAAGTTGGAACTATTTCCCAGTGGGCTGGAGCCACCCGAGTCAGCTGCCGACTCAAGCATCGACCCGTCTATAGATGGCTTGTCTGATGCCTCTGGCGACTGCTTGAAGGACATACCCCAAGAAGAAAACGATATCTGGTCCTCGGCACTGTTTCAAGAAGACAATGATCAACCAATACCGCAAAAATCATGGGAGAAGTACCACGACCGGCCATTTCAAGAACCCATGTCTGCCTATGTTAGCGAATCTGGCGCCCAAGGATTTGACGCGGTACTGGCGCATCAACGGGCCATAACAGGGAAGACGTCTCCTCGAATGGTTCGAACAGATGTTTTCCTGCGATCACTGCTCCGTCTGGGACTTGGCTGGAGCTCGGCGTTCTTTCGTTGGAACACAACCAGCAATCAATTCGACAGAGCTATTGAGGACTTCCGAATTTCCGGTATCAGCTCGCCGGCGTTGGAAAACATCATTGGATATGTGCTTCACATCGGTACCAATGTGCAGCGCATGCGGTCATTTGCACAACATCCGCCCTCCAAGTGCAGAGAATTGCCCGCTCTTTACACATTGAGAAGTACAACCGCAGCCATTATCTTCATCCTTGAGCAGCAAATATCTGATCATTCAAAAAACATTGACTCGCTCCTCCAAATCCGAGCCTTATTCCATCGCTGCGGTGACTTGATAGGCGCGCTTGCTGCCATTGTTGGCGCAGCGCAAATAGCTGTGTCTGATGCACAAGTTATATCGACAGTCATGGAACGCTCAGTTTCTTTTACGCAGAGATTTGGTTGGATGGAAAAACTATTGCATGAGGTTGTGATTCGAGTAACTCAACCTTGGTTCAGATTTATCGAGAACTGGGTTGGACTTCGATCGGAAGAGACGGCCCTGAAGCAAGAATTAGCTAGCGGCAAGTCATTCGTTCGCTTGGAGGTTGACGAACCGGGCAAGTTCAAGACTGGACCGGCACGAGTCGACCATATGTACCAAGCTCAACACATGCCATCTTTCATCCCTGTCGACCAATCCCGCTCTATGTTTGAAAGTGGCTGCAGTCTTCAATTGTTGAAACAATCCCATCCAGATCACCCCATTGCGCGACGCGATGTACTTTCTAGAACGGGTGGCCTTCAGCTGCATTTTGCCACCTCCTGGGCTGATATCGAGCAAATTCAAACAAGAGCCAAAGAGTATGAACTAAGCCTGCGAGCCGAAATCGAGAGATACCATCGTGGAGATTCCACTGAGGAACATTCTTCAAACGAGAGCACTGCTCATACGGTCGACATCGGGTCAACCTTTGAGCTTTTTGATATCGACGGTGAAAGCTCTGCCCAAGGACCAGCCACGAGCAATGCCACTCTCTCAAAGGATGTATTTCACCAACTGATAGCGAAAGCACGCCGAATCGAACCAGAGCCCATTGGTCAAACAAGTATGCTCGGCCCTGAATTGGCATCTGGTCTTCATCTGTCCATTGCGCCAATTCTTGCAACGCAAGCGCTTCTCATTGATTACTCCTGTCTCCATCACCTTTTCAAAGAACACAACCTACGCCAGCATTTGAGTATTCAATGGCGATTTCAGCTACTGGGAGAGGGGTCGTTTGTATCCCGTCTCTCCAACTCCCTGTTCGACCCAGAAATGGAAAGCGGAGAGCGAAGGGCCGGAAAGGTACGCAGTGGCATTGACACCGGACTACGGCTTGGGAGTCGCGATACCTGGCCTCCCGCTAGTTCGGAACTGCGCTTGGTTCTTATCGGTCTATTGGGTGATTGCTACTTTGGCAACAAAGATGCAGATGACTCCGAAAAAGCACACATTCGAAGGGATAATGAACTTCCCGGAGGTCTCAGCTTTGGGATTCGAGAATTGTCTGACGAGGAAATCGATCGATGCCGAAATCCGAATGCAATAGAGGCACTGGACTTCCTTCGCCTGCATTACACGCCACCTAGGGTTCTAGAGTCCATCATCACCGCCCGCTCTCTCAACAAGTACGATCAGCTGTTCAAACACTTGCTCCGACTCTTGCGAATGGTTTCCGCTGTCAAAGGCATCGTCCGCGATTCTACATCACGAGGATCTCTGTCGGGAGACACGCGAAATGTCTCCCAAAAGTTCCGAGTGGATGCGCAGCACTTCGTCCTTGCATTCAGTGATTATTGTTTCCATATCGGAATTGGGTCAATATGGCAGCGCTTTCAAGATACGCTAGCCAAGATTGAACGCTGCATCAACCGAGGCGACATTGACGGCACTATCGAAGCGGCCCACTCCGTACCTCGACTCCGCGATTACCATGAAGACATCCTCGATCAAATGTTGTTTGCGTTTTTCCTCAGTAAACGCCACGCACAGGCTGCCAAGTTACTCGAGTCCATCTTCGGAGCTATCTTGGCGTTTGGTCCTCTGTCAAGTGCAGATGGAAAGGGATTCCGTTGCGAAAGCGAAGAAGCTGTTCTTCACTTGTACCAACAATTCAGGAAGCAGACCTCCGCTTTTGTTGGATACTTGCGCGGCATGGAGACCGGAAAGGCTACATCCAAATCAATGGCTAAATCTGGGACATTCTTTCTATCGCGCACGGATCCCACCAGCGTGTTTGAGCACCTACGCGTCAGGTTAGATATGAGGGAGTACTACTGATCAAAGAGCCATATCGCCACGCGGTTTAAATGAGCTAGTATGTACGATCTGCAGCTATTGCCATTTCATTTCTTTGCATTGGAGCGATTTTTATGATTAATGATTCACGAAACAAAACAATTCACATTCAATATCACTCACTCCTGTTCACATGAAAACGCCATATGTTCTGATCTATCAGACTTCAACCAATCTATACCGCAATCCTGATTATAAAAACTCGCTCAAAAAACATAGTTTCCCCAACGCCGATCAGGAAAAGACTTGTTATCTAAAAGAAGTGCAGGTCCGACTCATTCCAGCCTTGAGCGAGCAGGATCGCCCGGGCAGACTTCTCCATGGGCCCAGGTCCACAAACCAAAACCATACTCTGCTCTTCCGGGGCCGCATACTCTGCAAGAAGTTCTTCTGAAATGCGACCTCGTCGACCAGTCCAAGTATCTGATCCCTTTGTCAACGTGTGCACGACGTTACATTTCCTCTGATCAAGGGCCACATAAGCATCAAGATCTGAGCGGCATAGAATATCCTCTTCTTGTCTGTTTCCATTGAGGACAACACACTGAGTTGGATCTTGCGAGTCTTGCATAACAGCCCTCAGGACTTGGAAGACTGGAGTGATACCTGTTCCTCCGCAAATCATCTTAAATGAGCGGAGGTGGCGTTCCTTGCCGGCAATCGAGACTCGACCATTGCCAAGATACTCAAATCGACCAGTTGGACCCTTGCAGTCGATCACTGAGCCCAATGCGAGTTTGTCCAGGGCTAGCGTCATCTTGCCTCCTGGAATTGTTTCACTTGGGAAATAAATCTTCACCAGTAATTCCATCTTTCCTATCAGATTCGTGTCTGACATTGGGGTATATGATCTGATCACTGCTTCGTTGCCGATTGGGTCTTGGACCTTGATCATCAGATGCTGACCGATCGGTAAACCCAGGGTTTGCTTCTCGTGCTCCAGGTCGAAGATGAATAGCCTTGTGTCCCATGACACATTCTTCTTCTCTGTGAGGGTGGCCTTTGTCCATTCTCGCGACTGGAGGAAGACTTCGCGTGGTTCACTTGAACTTGAGGATGATTTCTGGTTTAATGCCTCAAGGGATGCCTTGTCCAATGTACCAATATGATAATCGGGCATCATCTTTTTCGCAGTTTCACTGTCTGAGAAAGGTTAGCAATATGTTCATCACATGCTCAGAGGGGGACTCACGAATTGCAAGGAAGTCTTCGGATACATCCAGACCGGCAGAGGATGTGATACTGATCGCTCCACCAGGATGGCCCTCAAGGAAGCCTGTTCCATCATAAACCTCGCCATTGACCACAAACCAAGGCTTTTCACTGCTGCTGTTGGCTTTGAACTCTTGCAAGTCGATCTGTCGGCTCACACCGTCCTTCTTCATGTTGATCTCGCTCACAGGCTCCGGCGCAACAGGCTCTTCGCCTTGCTGTCTCTCACCCCAGGTACCATTGAGTAAATCACCACCTTCCTTCTTCACTCTTTCCATCCACCCACCTGCCCGAGATGGATGCGTGGGATGCTCAAACTTGAGAGTATTACCCTCTTTCGTGATTGTCACTCGGAACCAGGGGTTGTTCATCATACCCAGGACAGACCAGTACATGTCACGCGGCTGGGCGCTCAATGCATCATCCACTGCCCTGACCAGAATTGCGTCGCTGGTCTCTAAATCTGATACCGGGATGTTCAGGGACCAGAACGACCAGCAGAAACACGATTCCCTCCACCACATATCCACTTTACCGCCGAAGAGGTCGCCCTCAAAATCGCGATATTTGTCTTCTGCGTACTCGATCTCGGACAGTCGCCATGCTAAGATAAACAGTCAGCTTGGCTCCAAGACCAGGGTGGGATACTCCTTACATTTGCCTCTATCCAAGGAGATCTCAACTTTGGTGATCCTTCGCCCGCCACCAGCATAAGCATAACCCTTTACTGTATAGCTTGGTCCCGCAGTTGCCAAATCAAGAACTTCTTCATGTTGTGGATATGCCACCGCTGAGTTGACATTGAGTTCGTAGATGGCATATCGCTCATCAGTCCACCACTTGCGATCCTGCGCAGACATTTCAGGCGTCACCATTGTACTGTTTTGATTAGCATATTTTACCACGGGGACATTAGAGCCAAACTCACGGCAGCACACGGTTGTCGTTGATGTGATACCAGTTATCACTTGGTTCGTCGGTCAGAATCAACTTCTTCAACCATTTCACGCTTCGTCCGCCGATTTGACCAGGCACTACCGCTCGCAGCGGGCGACCATGGTCTGGGCGAAGGTCTTCGCCGTTCATCTTATGGGCTAGCATGATTCCTCGATGTGGATCCATGGCCCAGTTCAACTTTACTGAAGTTCCATAGAACCCATTGGGCTATGAGATGTTAGCCATGTTCGGTGTTTCCCTTTGGCACACACTCATCCGGAAGTCTTACCAGTTTATCAGCACCCTCCATACAAACATACTTTGCTCGTCGGAGTGGCTTTGCACTGCGCAATATATCTGCCATCATTGGACCAGTGAAGAGAGCCGTTGATAATCCTGCTGGGCCCCATGAGAAACCCTTCGATTTCCGAACCGTGTTTTGTTCCTTTCGTCTGTTACCAGCACAGACAAGTGTGATCGGGGCAGTGATCTGGTCGTATTTCTGGAGGATCTCTCGGAAGTTGAGAACTAAAGGCTTTTCAACTAGCCTGGAAGATCGATCAGCCTTTGAATATCCACAAATAGAATCTGCCTGACTGACCCTTCTATACTGATTTCCCAATTAGGGATGTCTTCATCGAGGACTTCCGGCACTGGGCCGTGGTTTCGAACATAGAACAGTTCCGGAGAAGTGAGGAATCCTTGAAGTTTGATTCATTTAGCTAAGCTCATGTCGATGCAACGGGAAGCATACCTTCATTATACAATGCCGTCAGGGGTGGCTCTACATTGAACGGATGCACACCCGTCAACCGAATCAGCCGTGGATCGCGAGGCACATGGCTGTCTGGTGTGATCTTGTCGACTTCTAGAATCTCGACGGGCTTTTTTGACGGTGGCGGCAATGGCACATCTGGTTCTGCTGGGCTTGGGACAATGCTCTCTATAGTAATCTCGCCATTCTTGGGGGGTAGCACATCGGCCACTTGGAAAGTGGTGATAGTAGTGGTCATTTTGATGTGAGTGTGCACGAAATTCCACAATCTCGACCTTAGAAGTTATAGGTAGAATCAAAATTGAAATATAACCACTTGGAATGTATTGGTAGGTACTGGTATCCAAAGCCCGCGGGTCATCGGCAAGAAAGGCAAGGGTGGAACATATTTTTGAGGCATTTCAATTAACGTCAGCCCTCGAGACCCATCTCCGCGGACCACTCTAAAGCATCAACCCATCATAACCGTGGAGTTTTTTTGATAGCAATAGAATCAGCACATAACTGGCTGAGAGTCGAGTAGTAAGAACATCAGCATTTCATAAAGCCAAGCAACGCTATCTAAGATAAGCCGCTAGTGGCAGCCAATTAGAGCGAGCTTATATCTACGACCTCCGCGGAGATGCACGCTGATCGCCCATTCCTGTTTCTTCCGATTATCAACTGTTTCATTTGTACTTCGGTGACACAGACGTAAAGTAGTGTATCTTGTGGGATGATCGATATCATAAAACTATTGCCTTTCGTAGTTTCTCTGTAAATCTTCATAGTCCTCTGGTCTTCAATCATGCCTATGCTAAACGGGCATCAGAATGGCGGGCCAATTGAGGGAATTCCCTCAAATGGCCGCCAAAAGATTGTAATTGTTGGCCTGGGAATGGTGGCCATCGCCTTGATGTAAGGATACATTGTTACCACAGATTCCAGCGAGGATTCCACTGACGGGAACCAGCGAGAAAATAATCAAGCAGGACACCGATCGAAATTATGATATAGTCGTCATTGGAGAAGAGTCCCACGTAGCATACAATCGGGTTGGACTATCAACGTTTTTTGAGCATCGCAAAATTGAGGATCTATACCTCAATCCAACAGAATGGGTGAGCATCGACATCTCTCTCGGATCGGCATAAGTTTCCACACTAACGTGAATTAGTATGATTCATTCGAGGAACGAGGCTTTGATCACCATCTCAACACTCGAGTCACTTCAATCGACCCAACAACAAAAACCGTCCAAACCTCAACCGGCGATACAATCACCTACGATATCCTCGTTCTCGCAACAGGCTCAGATGCAACCCTCCCTACCCAGACATCAGGCTATAACGCCAAAGGTGTCTTTGTATACCGCACAATCTCGGATTTGGAACGACTCATCGACTTTGCCGCACAGCATAAAGGGCAAACGGCTGTTGCAGTCGGAGGTGGACTGTTGGGTCTCGAGGCTGCAAAGGCAATGACAGATCTGGAAGACTTCGGCAATGTCAAGTTGATCGATCGCAACAAATGGGTGCTGGCTCGCCAATTAGATGCCGATGCCGGAACATTGGTGACTCGCAAGATCCGCGAGTTAGGGCTTGAGGTTCTTCATCAGAAGCGGGTGAAGACTGTGGATACAGACGATGACAACAATGTCGTTGGCATTACATTTGAGGATGGGGAGGTTATTGACTGCTGCTGTATTTGCTTTGCGGTATGTATGAGCCTGTCGAAGACTTGGTCGATGATAGGAAGGTATTGACATGCAACAGATTGGAGTTCAACCCCGAGACGAACTGGGTCGAGATATTGGCATCCAGTGCGGCGAACGCGGAGGTTTCGTGATCGATGAAAGGTAAGCATTTAAATCAACTGAAGCCAGCGCCACCCACCTGACACGCATAGTCTACAAACCTCGATTCCGGACATCTATGCCGTCGGCGAATGTGCAAGCTGGAAAAACCAAACATTCGGCATCATTGCACCCGGTATTGAAATGGCCGACGTGCTGGCCTTCAACCTCACCAACTCACAAAAGCCACGACGAAGCTTCACACGACCGGACCTCAGCACCAAGCTCAAGCTGCTGGGAGTTGACGTGGCCAGCTTTGGTGACTTCTTCGCCGATAGAGACGGTCCGAAGTTCCTTCCTGGTCGTCGCCCTTCCACTGCCCCAGGTGTGGGATACAACCTGAAAGAGGAGCCTCTCGTGAAGGCTTTGACGTACAAAGACCCCTTTGCCGGTGTGTACAAGAAGTACTTGTTCACCATGGATGGGAAATATCTGCTTGGTGGCATGATGATCGGAGACACGAATGATTATCTGAAGCTGAACCAGATGGTGAAGCTCCAGAAAGAGCTTGAAGTTCCCCCAAGCCAATTTATCCTTGGAGCACAGAGTGGCGGGGAAGAAAACGCAGATGATCTGTGAGTATTTTCGCTAAGGCACATCTTTCGGAAGCAGCGCTAACACTTCCCCAAAGTGATGATAGCACGCAAATCTGTTCTTGCCACAACGTTACCAAAGGCGACGTTGTTGAAAATGTGAAAAATGGCACATGCAAGTCTATTGCCGAAGTCAAGTCATGCACAAAGGCTGGCGCAGGATGTGGCGGTTGTATGCCTCTTGTGCAATCCATCTTCAACAAGACTATGCTGGATATGGGCCAAGAAGTGTCCAACAACTGTGAGTCAAATTATTCTCCCATCTCTCAATTGTTCACCAGTGCTGATTGATTTAGTATGCGCACACATCCCATACTCCCGCGCCGACCTTTACAATATTGTGGCCATCAAGCAGTTGAAGACTTTCCCCGAAGTCATGAAAGGCGCTGGAAAGAATCCTGATTCTCTCGGATGCGAACTGTGCAAACCGGCAATTGGATCAATCTTGTCCAGTCTCTTCAACCCACACGTCATGGACAAGGGTTACAATGACCTCCAAGACACGAATGACAAATTCCTCGCAAACATTCAAAGAAACGGCACATTCTCCGTGGTGCCGCGAATTCCAGGCGGAGAGATCACTGCCGACAAGCTCATTGCCATCGGTTCAGTGGCGAAGAAGTATGGCCTATATTGCAAAATTACTGGCGCACAGCGTATCGATATGTTCGGCGCGAAGAAGCAAGATCTCCTGAACATTTGGACTGAGCTTGTTGACGCTGGAATGGAAAGTGGACATGCATATGCAAAGGCACTTAGAGCAATCAAGGTATGTCAGAGACAATCAACCGCACAGGATTTTACTGACACAGAATTTCCAGAGTTGCGTGGGAACTACATGGTGTCGTTTCGGTGTTGGAGACAGTGTCGGCATGGCAATTCGCCTTGAAGAGCGATACAAAAGTATTCGCGCGCCACACAAGTTCAAGGGAGCAGTTTCTGGCTGTGTGCGTGAATGTGCCGAAGCACAAAACAAAGAGTGAGTCCAGGCCTAGTAACGAAAGAGTGCCTCAATACTAATACCCGTTAGCTTCGGACTCATCGCCACAGATAAAGGTTACAACATCTTTGTTGGCGGCAATGGTGGTGCCAAGCCTAGACACTCTGAGCTGCTCGTCACAGATGTACCGGCCGAGATGGTGATGCCCATCATTGACCGATATTTGATCTTCTATATCCGAACTGCCGACAAGCTCCAGCGAACAGCACGCTGGATCGAAAACCTCCCTGGCGGAATTCACTACCTCAAAGAAGTGATTGTCGATGACAAGCTTGGAATCTGCGCCGACATGGAACGGCAAATGCACGAGCTTGTCGATAGCTACTTCTGCGAGTGGACGGAAACAATCAAAGACCCAAAGCGTCGGAAGGTCTTCCAACAATTCGCAAACACGGAAGAAACTGTTGAGAATGTCGAAGTGGTACAGGAACGTTCACAACAACGTCCAACATACTGGCCAAAGGACTCGACCACCCAAGAGGACTTCAAAGGTCACCAGTGGTCGAGCGTCTCCTGGCAACCTGTCATCAAAGCCGACCATTTCTCAGATGAGCCGCCTCAGGTATCATCAGCGAACGTCAAGCGTGGAGATACCCAGCTTGCTGTGTTCAAGATCAAGGGCAAGTTCTACGCAACACAACAGATGTGTCCCCACAAGCGAGCATTTGTTCTCTCTGACGGTCTAGTCGGAGACGACGATGCTGGCAAATACTGGGTGTCGTGTCCGTACCACAAGCGCAACTTCGACCTCAATGGGGAACAAGCAGGACGGTGCTCGAATGACGAGAGCATGAACATTGCCACATTCCCCGTTGAGGAAAGAGATGACGGGTGGGTGTACCTCAAGCTCCCGCCTGTGGAGGAGTTGGACTCGGTTTTGGGCACGGAGAAATGGAAAGTGCGGAAGGGTGAAGCCGAGGACCCATTCCACAAGGTCGATAAGAAGTTCAAGGGCATGAAAGGGAAGAAAGTCCTTGACGGATTCTTGACCAAGGCACCGGCTGTACAGCCGGCCAAGACAATTGATTGGTAGTTTTGCATGGGTATGATAAGGAAGCATTGGGCATGTGTAACGAATTATAGATGAATGTGACTTTTTATTAATTTCTTTCTTTCTTTTCTGATCATTCCGGAGGATGTGCCAGATTCACTTCGTCTAATGGTGGCCACCAGTGTGACCACATGCCCTGCTCATGGGCGTATGCATTGACCTCACTTAGCAGATTGTTGAGCGGCATGTCCAAATCCAAGATCTCGGATTCATTCGTCGCTGCAGCTGCATTATTAGGAGGTGATGGTGGTACCACAGCTCTTTCAGCACCCTCAATCTCTTGAAGATGTTGATCGGACCGATCAGGGACACGGAACTCGTGTAAGGACTGATGCAGGACATTAAAGTCCGTCCTCGTCTTCCCTTGATATCGAGAATTGTCAGAGGCAGCTCGTTGGTACAAAATCGATGCATGGTTAATAGTCGTTATCTATTCGAACCAGTTAGTCAATAAAAACAGCTGCCAGCTGCGTAGGCACGCAAGGATTGACACATACCCAGCTTTCGCCAAGCTTCCAAACATGTCGGAATCTCTCTAGATAGGCGAGACAATAATTCAAATTTCTCTCTGCATTTGAACTTCGGCCCATGTTCATCTGCGGAAACCGGAAAGCATAAAGATTCATGTATGCCGCGGAGAAAGCACAGAATCCCACGAACGGGGTCAGCATCTCTCCGCCACACTCAGATGCGTCATGCAACAACTTGGCAATCTTTTCGGCTGACCCGAAAAGCACTAGGGCACTATTGTCCCACCAACCCGGCGGTGCCTCGGCCTCGAGGGTTGGCTGGTCGATTGGACCGCAGGGGACAGTGCCAGCTTTAGGTAGGAAAGGGAAGTATTCGCGGTGAAGCATTAGAGTTCTGTCGAGG
Source organism: Penicillium brevicompactum (assembly GCF_028827555.1). Lineage (NCBI taxonomy): Eukaryota > Fungi > Ascomycota > Eurotiomycetes > Eurotiales > Aspergillaceae > Penicillium > Penicillium brevicompactum. The sequence goes on from NW_026623208.1 coordinate 1,062,273, forward strand.
ACCTTGGTCAGTCAAAGTTTCTCGAAATTTAGGGCATGTGCCAACATACGAGGTATAGTATAGCAGATTGATGTAAGTGAAGGATTCCCCCCATCCTAGAGTGGTGTGAGTTATGACGCTGTTTTCCGGATAATGGAGTCGGTGGTGCTGTGTAGCCCTCCATTCTTCGAGGCGGAAATGAGTTTTCGACCAAGGCGATCCAGGCGCCCAAGGACAGTTCTGTGGAGCACACATCCCCGGTGCGCGTCGGCCGTCATTGAAAATGAAGGTCATGATGTGGGCCCAGATATCAAAGCCATAGACCAGCACTTTGTAAGATTGCGTGATGTCCAGAGGCGCAGTCTGCCCATCCTGCGCGGTCACTAGCTTATGGTCTAGACCTGTGCGCTCAGAGGAGAGATCAGGCCCAAACAGGAAGTCCACCGCACTCAACGGGGTGGAAACTTTGAGTTTTTCCATTTCCGACATCGGGAGCATAGGCGGATTGTAGGTCCCGGAACTGACCATCCGGTCCATGATAAAACAGGCCCAGAAAGTTCTATTTTCGATGGCAACTGACACAGCATCGCGCAGGTAAGGTGGAGTTGGATCGAGCGGGTACGGGGAGACCCTGAAGCTGTTGAGTGCTTGTATAATCCGTATTGCAATTCCTGGACAAGTTAGTTTTTTGGGTCACTTGATACGATCAGAGAGCTATTACCGCAATGAATCCATGCTCGGTGAAATTCTCGAATACCCCATTCATACAGCCCCATTATCAATGAGGCTTGGGCCACCTGAAGCCTGGGAGCTTTGAAAGACCATTCGGACAGCATTTCTCGAGCATATATAGCATAATGCTCCCTAGGTAACAGGTCTTTCTCCCAAGGAGCACCAAGAAGGGAGAATTGGGCCCTGGCTGAGGCTAATATTGCAGCAAGCAAGATCTTGCTTTCAGGTGGGCATGTCGAATGGAACTCTTCCAAAATAGCCGAATGATTCAGTATGGCAAATTCTGGATGTTTGCCAGAGAACCAATGCAGAGACTTGAGAATGACTTCCGTAGACAAATTGGCCAGGTGGCTATCAACAGAAGCTTTGTCGGGGGTTGACTCTTGTATATCAGATTGGACTGTGGCACCAGGTGTTCCCGGACAAGATCTTGCACGTTCATCGAGCGGAAGAAATGCTGGACGGGGCTCATAGGGCTGACTTCTACGGCTAGCCTGAGACTTGGACTTTTGTGGTGTTTTACTTGGCGGCCTGCTAAGAGAACATCCTTGGAGCTCCGACTTCAGACATCTTTGGCAAGGCGGAACTCCGGAGTGGACGCATTTCACTTTAGATCTCCTATTATGGTAAGCCTTGATACCTAAAGGCTGACTGAGGTGCTCTCACCGGCATGATTCGCATGAAATACTTGACCGCATTTCAGCTCTATGGGAGATCGGAACTGGTCGGGAATCAGGATCTGAAAGCCGATATCGCGCTTAGCCACACGTGGAATAGGGCACGTGATACTAAAACTGTCCGACCAATCATATTCGCGCATCTCTCAACCATCCGTCATGTAGTGTAGTCAACTGTCAGTATTGTACTTGTACAATTTCAAGGTTACTTATATTGAAATCTTTAAGTAGGCATTTGATCATGTAAATTTTCAGATGGCACACTCAGACTCAATTCTCAGGTTTTTTGGCTTGAACATTCTTCGCGACAAACTTGACCGCTTCACCCATGCACGCCCTACGAGACGAACCACGCCTTTCCCGACACCCGACCCACTTTGTTCATATTTGGCTACAGCACACCACTACAGTACCCCGTGAAGTCGATTCAAGTTGTGCTATTCACGCCAGACTATATCCTTCAGGCTATAATATGTCGTCAGAGAAGGACCGATGCCCAGGTACCTCATTTCAAATGACAGAAGAATAAAAAAAATACCCCTGATTGGCATCCGCCAGTTTTGCAATGTTGAGATGTTTTGGCTCGGATTAGAAAACTTCGGATTTGACTCATCTCTGAAAGCCCCACGAAATAATTTCTTTTAAACACCAGACTGGATAAAATATTTCATTCAATTCATCAAACCTTTCATTTTTTACTTCAATTGACTCTTCCTAGTACACAATCTTTTGTACCCTGTCCTGTAATGCCTTCGTTTGCGACCCACCCAAGTGACGCGGAGCTAGCTGAGAAGCGCAGACTTCTGAATGGCATCCAAGAGAGGAGGGACCAAGCTGGCAAGCTTGTAGCTGGTGTAGCTGCAGCATGTGACGTCGATAGATTTAAGGCTCCGGTATGTCTATCGACCTTGAGTTAGCATCAGCATACAACTGGGCACTGACACACAACAAAGGCATCTGATAAGCCAAACGCAAAACGCTGGGACTGTAAGGACTTCTTCCTGCTTTCTGGAAAACCACCAGCGAAAGTTCAAATGCTAATCTCTAAACCATAGCTCACATCAGCCCAGAGAGCCAATTACGGGGACCTTGCATTCTCAAGCAAGCTGCATCTTACATGAGCGATCCCGATATTGTGTCGCTCGGCGGTGGTTTGCCCTCGAGCGAGTGCTTCCCATTCTATGAATGGAGTTTCAAGGTGCCAACGGCACAGCACTTTTTCAAAGATCACGATGAATCAGAGACCCCCACAGTGGAGACAGTGACTATTGGAAAGCACGATGTCAAGGCTGGTCTATCCGAGTACGACCTTTCCATTGCCATGAACTATGGACAGGCTAGTGGATCACCTCAAATCATGCGTTTCATCACAGAGCACACAGAGCTTCTCTATAACCCACCTTATGCGGACTGGAAAATTGCTCCGACGGTGGGAAGCACCGGTGCTCTTGAGCAGACCATTCGTCTGCTGTTTGATCGCTCCCGGGGAGACTCAGTCCTCGCCGAAGAATATAGCTTTTCCACCGCATTGGAAACATTCCTTCCACAGGGTATTAAGCCATTTGGTGTCAAAATGGACGACGAAGGTCTGTTGCCAGAAGCCATGGATGAGATGTTGAGCTCTTGGGATGAGACCGCACGTGGACACCGAAAGCCGCATGTTCTCTATACCATCCCCTCCGGACAGAACCCAACTGGTGCAACCCAAAGTCTCCAGCGACGTCGTGCCATCTATAGTGTGTGCCAAAAGCACGACATCTTCATCATTGAGGACGAGCCATACTACTTCATCCAGATGCCTCCCTACCTTCCAAACGAAGCCCATGGCGTGCAGGCCTCCGAAGATGTCGAGTCATTCCTAGCTGGCCTCGTTCCATCATACCTCAGCATCGATATTGATGGGCGAGTCTTGCGCATGGATTCGTTTTCAAAGGTGTTGGTACCGGGCTCCAGATTGGGCTGGGTGACTGCGAGTGCGCAAATTATCGAGCGATTCCTTCGCCATGCCGAAGTTGCCAACCAAGGGCCGAATGGAATGTCACAGATCATGCTTTGGAAATTGCTTGATCAGACTTGGGGCCACGAGGGTTACCTCAAGTGGCTGATTGCTCTGAAGAACGCGTACACCCAGAAGAGAAACACGCTCCTCGACGCTTGCGAGAAATTCCTTCCCAAGTCTGTTGTCAGCTGGACTCCGCCTACATCAGGCATGTTTGTAAGTTTAGTCTCTTGCTGAGGCTGCTGGATATTTTTCTCGGATACCGCACCTCTTGTGGCGATGATTTTTTGCTAACCATGAATGACAGCTTTGGTTGAAGTGCGACCCGTTGCAGCACCCTGAGTACCCAGCCCGTCCAATTGAAGATATCGAGGGCGAAATCTTCGACCAAGCCATCAAGACCGGTGTCCTTTGCGCTCGTGGCACTTGGTTCCGTGCTGAGCCGGATACTCCCGCCGATGGAATGTTCTTCCGCGCAACCTACGCGAGTGCTACTGCGGAAGCCATGGGGACTGCGATCCAACGATTTGGCGAGGCGATCCGTCGGTCATACCAGATTGAGTGAAAACTGTTTGATTTAGGTTGACTAGAGATAGACATCCTCTGCCTGTTCAAATTAGAGCACAATTGACACAATAATCACCCACACTATGTTGGACTGTTAAGCATGTTCCAAAAAAACGATAGGTTCCCGCTGTCAAGGAGCAGAGAGCCCCGCGCACGTAGCGAACCAGGCATTAAGGCGAAGATCAGGGTGGATTAGACTCAGGGACATTCGTGTTTAAGTATCTCCGCGGAGGTTAGATCGACGTCTATTCGCAGCTTGAAGACCCGCTGGGCTGAGATCGTCTTTCACTATCTTTCACTCCCGCATCCAATGAGAGGGCTCGTGTTTATCAACTACCGGGTCCCTTCAGGCAAAGGTCCACCCCCAGGAATCTTTTAATTTAATTCAATGCTGTAAGCTAGCCTGATCCAAGGTCCGCGGAGTTACAGCTTCGAGATTGATCTTGCCCTTTAACCTGGATCTTGACTCTGGGCATCCATTATGCCGGGAATGTCATAGGCTCAGACCCGGACTTATCTTGATGCATACCTTATCGCCGTCTCAATTATACTTCTAGCCACTTCGGGAGTCTCAGGAATGATATCTGGGGCAAATTGATACTTCGATCATCCAAGGATCGTCGGGTTTTTTTGGCAACCTTGATTAACAATCTCTCGTCGAATCAGCAACCCGGGATATACTCGGGACAATGACCACACTGTTTAGCCATACGATATTTTTGATCTGACAGGCAGCAGATAGCTGGAACCGATTGCTTCTGCGTGTGTCATAATGAGAACTCTGGGCGCAACAGTCAACGTACAACCTTGAAATGTCAAGATCTATATAGCTGGGGGAAGTATTCTCTTGGATTAGTGCATAATTCTTTTCAAACACCACGAACATCAGTTTCAAGTTTAATTCTGAAGATACATCAAGACTACAGCGGGCTATCTGAACCGATTGTACTCGACTATTGGCTCTCTATACTACCTCTTTGCCGTCAAGCTACCCAGGCCCATGAAAATGGCCATGTCTATCATCAAAACACTCTTCGCCGCTCCAGAAATAAATCCCAGTAACCGCAAAGCCAGATCAATTCCGATATTGAACCCCTTTGATCAATATGGGAGAGTCTTCTTCTTTTCATGGCTCGGCTTCATGGTAGCGTTTCTATCATGGTATGCTTTTCCACCGCTGGTAAGTCATTCGTCTCAAAAAAAAATCGAACCATCTAACCCGGTCCAGTTGACCGTAACTATCAAACAAGATCTGCACATGACACAACAAGATGTCGCCAATTCTAACATCGTCGCGTTGTTGGCCACTTTAGTTGTCCGGTTCATCGCCGGGCCACTGTGCGATCGCTACGGCCCAAGACTAGTCTTCGTGGGACTGCTCCTGTGTGGAGCAATTCCAACATCCATGGCTGGTCTTGTCACAACACCCAAGGGGTTGATTGCACTTCGATTCTTTGTGGGAATTCTGGGAGGAACATTCGTTCCATGTCAGGTTTGGTGCACAGGCTTCTTCGACAAGAAGATTGTCGGCACTGCCAACTCCCTCGCTGGAGGATGGGGCAACGCAGGTGGAGGAATCACATAGTATGTCTTTCCTCTGGCTCCCATTTTTGAAAAGCAAATACTTACCATATGATCAGTTTCTTGATGCCTGCCATTTACGACTCCCTCGTTCATTCCCGCGGCCTGAGCTCCCACAAGGCATGGCGCGTCGCCTATGTCATCCCCTTCATCATCATCACATTCATCGCCATGTGCATGCTGTTCCTCTGCGAAGATACACCCACAGGAAAATGGTCTGAGAGACACCTCTGGGCCAAGGAGACCAACGGCACTGAGCCCACCGATGGCAACATAGTCGATCTCAACACCGGCACTTTCTCCAGTGGGATGACAACCCCCTACAACGCCGCAACAACTGATATTGAAAAGAAGGGCGCACAAACTCCCCAGGTTCAAGATAAGGAAGCTTCGGTGATGGGCCAGATGGACTCGATCTTCAAACAAGAGACAGTCGTCGCCCCAACCCGCAAGGAAGCTCTCAATGTCGCACTCAGTCTATCAACAATGGCCGTTGCAATCCCCTATGCCTGTTCCTTTGGATCAGAGTTGGCCATCAACTCTATCTTGGGCTCTTATTACGAACAAGTTTTCCCGCACATGGGTCAGACAGAGACTGGCCAATGGGCCGCCATGTTCGGTCTTCTGAATGTTGTCTTCAGACCCGCTGGCGGGCTGTTTGGTGATCTCGTCTACCGTTTGACGGACAGCGTCTGGTCAAAGAAACTTCTTCTCACCTTCCTGGGAGTCTCTATGGGCGCTTTCCAGCTTGCTATTGGGCTGTCTGGTCCGTCTACTCAGGCATCCATGTTTGGTTTGATTGCCGGATTGGCTTTCTTCCTCGAAGCCTGTAACGGTGCCAACTTTGCTGTTGTGCCTCACGTGCATCCATTTGCCAACGGTATGTCCTCCTCACTTCTTATTCTTCCGACCCAGCAATTACTAACGCTCAAGCAGGCATTGTATCTGGAATCGTGGGTGGCTTCGGCAACCTCGGAGGTATCGTCTTTGCTATTATCTTCCGATACAACGGCTCGGACTATGGGAAGTCCATGTGGATAATTGGTGTGATTTCTTTGGCCGCTAATTTGGCAGTCTGTTGGATTCCGCCTGTTCCTAGCCAACGACGGTCTTGATTTGGCTATCTCACATTTGTTTGGGTCGTGCGTTTCATGCGTTTTATTCCCGTTCCTAGTTTGAACCTCACATTTTATTTATTTAAACATGAAAATATACCTCTTTATTACATTCTATACTGTATCCTTTCATCAAAATGTTGATTATTTCTTCCGATTTTGACAGATTCCGCCTGGTCTCTTTTTGGGCACCCAATGGAGACACAGGCCAACAGCGGGCCCAAAACAGTGCTGAGTCACGGGCCTCATCCGGGCGCCGCACCCGAGCTCGCGATACTTCCTCCCTCTCACGACTCCTGCTTACTCTCTTATGTTTTTATGCTACGGAATTCGCATCCAAGAAACATGGATCGCGCAGTCCAAGAAGCATGCTGGACATGTCGGAGCCGGCATGTTGAATGTGATCGGTCCAAAGCTCCATGCGACAAGTGTCTGAAGGCTGGTCTGGAATGTGTCAAAAAGCTGCCGTTTCGATGGGTTCAAGGTGTAGCCATTCGTGGCAACATGAAAGGTCATGTCTATGAGAATAAGGCGGGTGGTACTTTGAAAAGGCCGAAACAATTTCGAATCAAGCCTGCTGTGATAAAAGCTGCGGGTCAGCGACGCAAAGGTAACATGATCACGAACGCCAACTCAACATCGCTCCAATACTTCCCTCTCTTTCTCTTTCTCTTTCAGGCAACTGACTACTTCAATTTGACTCTCACTAACACATAACAGATCGTTTCCCGAATGATCAACTTGACTTGCCCCTCCCATTACAAGATCCATCACTTTCAAAGCTTGATGGACCCTCCAGATATTACCTGGACTACTGCAAGTTCTCATGAATTTTGGGAAGGCTTCATAGCTCGAATCGCTGACACAAATCATAGATAACAAACGTATATGCACTCAATTTGTCGTCTATGATAACAGCAACAATCAGCTCAGAAAGTTAATACCCTTCGCTCTCAAAGACCCCATCCTGGGGAAAGCGATATTTGCTCTCGCAGCGCGCCACCTTGCTAATCAAGGGCGATCTTTCAAGAAAGCCGAAGTCCCCACTTTGCCTGAGGTCATCAAATATGATCGTGATGCATTGTCTTTCAAACAGCAGGTGATAGCTGGACTCTCAGTCGTTCTTGGTGATTCAAACGATTCCAACAAATGCCACCAAGATATGACCATAGCCAGTGTCTTTTTACTGATTCTATTGGATCTTCTTGAGTCGGGTGGAGAAGAATGGCAGTTTCATTCACATGGTGCCAAAAGCCTTATCACTTCGAGCTTGCATCAGTCGCCACCCAAGCATGTTCCCAACAAACAGGAACCAACACATATAATCCACGGGCTTCGGAATTTTGTGATACAGCAAATAGCCCTGTGAGTGATGAATGTCTCTTTTGTATCCTTCAAAACTGATTGAGCCCCCAACTTGACCAGGGTTGACACATTGGGGTCAATATTTCTACACCCAAAGTCGCCTTCCCAAGAACTCTCTATTAACCAAAAGGAAATGACACAAGACTCTATCGACTATTCATTCCTTGCATGTCCAGACCTAATACTAGGCAAGATCCGCTCTATATCCCGTATAAGAGACGTCATTGCAAGAACCGACATACCAAACGGCACGAGCCTACAAAGTCAAATCCAAGCCATCTCGGCAGTTTTGAAAATCATTGAGCAGTTCGATTGCGTTCTCTGGGCTTCTGAAACTCGAAAGTCAACCCAATCCCACCAAGAGACACACTTCCTCGCGATTGTGGCTCACGTGTATAAGATTGCTGCTCTGCTCTACGCCAAAAGGGTTCTCTCTGCACTCCAGAAACAAAGCAACCCCCAGGATGAACTCTTATTTGAGCTATTAGGACTCTTGAACGGACTTAAAGACAGACCGGAGCTATTGAAGTGTCTCCTCTGGCCTATCTTTGTTGCGGGATTGGAATGCCAGTCACTGGAACAGAAAGACTTTTTCCTTGCTCGACTAGAGGATTTCTGGATGACAACAAATTGCTTGAACGTGATTAAGGCGGCAGATATCTTGCAAGAGTATTGGAAACGAGACGGTCAGGAAAACTCGTGCTGGGCTTTTGATGTGGCTCGCTTCGGCCAGGCCTGGCTCCTGATATGACATGTGAAATGATAGCGAATTAATAGTCTGCGCATTTATGTATTCTATATCACCAAAATTTTGTCAGGCTCAAAGTAGGCATTTTTGCATCTTTACCTCAAGCATGATTGGCAAGTCATAGAAAGTAGAACGTTAGACCCGTCTCTTCGCAGACTAACCCCGGAGGCCTCCAAGGGCCGACGACTATGGATTCCAAGGTGATCCCGGAGGCCTTCAGATTACCAATGGAAGGAACTAGAGTGCTAAATCTTGGTCATCATTTCGATGAACGTGGCCGTCTGACAAATACAATGCGTTTCTTATGCACCCATCAGATCCTTCAAAGTTACCCAAAGGGGAAGTTGGATATAGTGGGGCTGTGGGTCCATGCACGGTCCCGGGTGGTTCCCGAGCAACTCTAAGGCGCTTAGGGTGTTTTCCTCCATGTGGAATTGCCAGGTGCAATTCGTAGCCTTCTATGACTCTGACTCGAGAGGTAGCTATTTTTGACATTTTCCAAAGCCGTATCGAGGTGACGTAATGAAAGGCGGGCGATACATGAGGCTACTAAGCTTTATATCTTGCGGCCTACTTCCCTTGACATTCTTTTCTACAACAACTCTCTCAACCCCACGACTTTGATTTCCAAATACTCAAAATGGATCCCTCTTTCGAGACTCTCTATGGCTTGACACCTGTGATGTCATCGGCACAGCAGTTGATCGCATCCGTGAAACCCGCTTCTACCGCCCCATTCATTCCGGTGTCGGCAACCCCGATCCCAGATACCGGTCTTTCCCGGCGCATCGATGCATTTGCGAAGTCCGAACTTCCTCCTCCAACCTACAACCACTGTCTTCGGGTATATCATTATGGCTTGGCGTTGAAGAAATACCTATTCCCCGCCTGGGCCTTCACCGATGAAACCTATTTCTTGGCCTGTGTTCTCCACGACGTTGGAACTGCAGAAGCGAACCTCAAGTGCACCAGGCTGAGCTTTGAGTTCTGGGGTGGTATCAAAGCCTTGGAAATTCTACAGAAGATACCACACGATGATCACAAGGCTTATGCCACCAAGGATCAGGCGGAGAGTGTTGCGGAGGCCATCTTTCGACACCAGGATCTCTGCGAGGAGGGAAAGATTACAGCTCTTGGACAGCTACTGCAGCTAGCTACTATCTTTGGTATGTTACGACAAGCACTGGGGTTTTCCCTTGACAAAATGTGACTGACGAGCCCTAGATAACACCGGTGCTTACTCGGATTGCATCCACCCTACGACAATTGAAGATGTGACAAAGCATTTTCCGCGCATGAAGTGGAGCGGCTGTTTTGCTGCTACAATTCACAGGGAGAATGAGTTGAAGCCATGGTCTCACACCACTACTTTGGGGGAAGATGCTTTTCCGGAGAAGGTGCTTGGAAACAAGTTGATGGAACCATTCGAGTAAACTCTCTGAGCCCATATGAGCCGCTAACTAGCCAGAGCTAGCTGTTGTAGCCTTTCAATAAATTCCGACTATATTTCCTAAACCTTTGATCTGTAAATGTAGAGCTAAACGTAGGCTTGGTTTTGAATGCCCCACTTCATGCTTCATCCCCACCCACTACAACTTCCTCTTTCGGCAATGCATCAAACTCTTCGCCCTCACATGAATTCTCCCAAGCAAACTTCTGCAACAGGAAATATACGAATCTCTTCACAAAATTTGCCACGTGGAACATGACTCAATGCTCTTGGCTCCAGAATGACGAAAGGATATTCAAATCCGGAGGCTATAAAGTAGACCATCCTCTCCATTTGCTTTTCTTTATATCACTTCTTCGCAGGCAATTTGACCTTGATTTCAAACAACAGCTATAACAACTTCATTTATCTGAATTTCCTTTGAAACACTATGTGCCAAGAAGTTTCCGAAAACGGGTGGACGAGCACACCCGCTGATGCCGGTGCCATCTTCGGTGACCAGCCTTTCATCAATGAGCCTGGCCCATTGTCAATCAAAGAACTCGAGTTCCCGCATCACGATGCCGTTGTCGCGAAGACCTTGGACTACGTCAAGACAGTACTCCATCCCGAGACCTTGAACCACTCAATGAGAGTCTACCACTATGGTAAATCGCCACACGCAAGCTAAACCCAGTGTGAATGATAATTGACTCAAGAACAGGCCTTGCAATCACCAAGCAACAGTTCCCGCAGCACGCCACTGCCCTCAACCCCGTGACATGGGCACTAACCTGCCTCCTACACGACCTCGGCACTGCCGAAGAAAATCTCACCGCCACGCGGATGTCCTTCGACATCTACGGGGGCATCAAAGCTCTCCACGTTCTGCAGCAATTCGGCGCAACCACTGATCAAGCCGAAGCCGCAGCTGAAGCTATCATTCGCCATGAGGATATGGGAGTTGATGGTACGATCACTTACATTGGCCAGTTGATCCAACTGGCCACTACTTATGACAACACTGGATTCCACCCTCATGTCAAAAACTTTGGAAAGTTGATCCACGATGTGACGCGCGCTGAGATTAATGAGACGTACCCGCGCTTGAAGTGGTGCTCTTTCTTCTCGGCTACTATCCAGAAAGAGGAGGCTATCAAGCCGTGGTGTCATTCGACTCATCTGGTGAACTTTGATAAGGAAATTATCGAGAACACCCTCATGAAGCAGTGGGAATGAGCTCGGGGAAATATTGGCAGTTGCTCCGGAGATCTGGGTATAACTAAAGACCCTTACAGTCGTTACCAGGGACATTTGTTCGTTGTGATATAAATCCATTTGAGTTGTTCTGCAATTGATCGAGCTTTGCCGGCTCCGGACGTTTCATTTCCAGATGCCCTCGCAGGCGAGGTGTTGTACAAATAGCGTAGAATCAAATAAAAAGATGAGAATCAGGGTGGTGCTAAGTAAAAAAAAAGATTCCGCCCTCCTTCGTGCCCGCCACATATATACAAAAGTTCCAAAGTGGCTGAGTAAATGGTACTATAAAAGACATGCACGCATAGAGTATGTACAGGTATAAAAACGAAAGTTGGTAAAGACGTAATCCGAGATGGTGGGCTGGTGGTATCAAAAGGAACCTAGGATTTGGTCTCTGATTCGTCAGAGTCCTTCCTGGGCTCTGTATTTCCTCTGGAACGAAGACCGCTGTTGAACTGGGCAGCGATTTGAGACTGCTTGAAGCGCTCGAAGCCTTCGGCGTCTTGTTGCTGTGCGGCCCACAGTTCATCGACGGTTGTTCCGAGTTGGTCGAAGGCTCTATCACTATCGAAGTTGTCGAATTGAGATAGGGATTGCTCATCGTGGAGACGCTCCAGTTTCTGTCTGAGAGCGGTGATATGCGAGCTGTCTTCGTTGTCAAGGTCTTCATCGTTGTCATCAGGGACAAGTGACGGTTTGAGGAAGTCACGACGGAGATTCTGGCCAATGCGGTGGATGTGGCCCTCTTGGGAGGTCATAGCGCGAGCGTGGAGAGAGGTCATAGAGCTGGCGCGAGAAAGGCGATCGTCATATTCAACATCTTCTTCATCGGCACCGTTCTCATCGATGATTTGGCTGCTGGTCATGTTACCAGCATTGACAGAGCCGGCTCCATCTTCCCCTGAGTGTTGGGAACTGGTATCGGGGGCCGGAATAGAGGGTGTTGATTCAGCTTGTGGGAGAATACGGGTCTCGGGGTATTCGTCCTCGAAGCGTTGGATCATCCTGTGAAGGGTAATGTCCAGGAACTGCAGTCGGCGATAGTTCGCATCGTTACCAGCACGATCTTCGCGAATGAGAGCTGTCTGAATCCGAGTTCTGATATTCCGTGCAGATTCAAGGAGATCCTTTGACATGTCTCGGGGCCTTTTGCTGACGACACTTCGAGACTTGCGGCGCCTAGGTGTTGTGGTACCACTAGGTGGCATGGAGCTCTCTCCAAGGGCTTCAAGTCCGTGGTGGTCGAGGTTTCCAAGGCAAACGCCCAATGCCTTGACCACGCCCGTGCCACTGATCACATAATCCTCATCTGGAGCCGCTTCGTCCTCATCATCGCATTGCTCTTCGTGCGGAGCGGTTCCGACAATGTGCTGCAAGATTTCGGGCACTGGAACATCCTTGGTTCCAAGGGGTACGATGGAGTCGGATAGTTCTTCGGCAATGGCACCACCTTCGAGGTTTCGAAGCGAGTAAGCCACAATCTGAGACGCCAGTGCCTTGACGACCTCATTGTTTTCGGCGCTGGGGACATCGATATCGACTGCGATGATGGTCCGCGATACACGAACGGCCGCCATCATAGATGCGTAGACCGCACACGCCTCTTCTTGAGCAACGGGGTCGGTCGTAGATGCCAGCTCAACAATCTGCTTGTTTTCCAAAATGTTCAGGTGGCAGAGACTGGGGCACTCGGGGAGTACTTCAGCAAGGCCAATCACATGATCAGGTGTCAAGTTGACATCGGCAAGATGGAAACGCTTCAGCGATGGCATCTTGGGCAAGAAGCGGCGGAACGCGCCGAGTGCATTAGGTTGCGCGGTGAAGAGCTCCCGGTTATGGGAGAAATCAATGAAGCGGAGGTTGTGGATCTGAGCAAGAGATTGGAGCAATGTGCAGATGACTGTCGGGTTGAGAGAGCAGTCTGCCAGACTCAGTGCGTAAAGTGGGATCTCTGGTTCGAGTACCTTAATCACAAGGTCAAGATGATCCTTAATGGCATTGCCACCCAGATCTAAACCTTCACATTGACCAGCCTTAAGGTACTCCACCACATGTTCCAGTCCTTCTCTTGTCAGACCGTTGCTCGCAAAGCCAAGTCTGCGCAGACCCATCTTCGTGCTCGCCCGGCAAATTTGCTTGACAGCTTCGACTGAGGGGTTGCACTCACTCATGAGCAGCTCTTCGAGGTGATCTCCACCAAAGCGCTCCGCCAAAGCACTGGCAAAGACAATGCTCACGTCTGCAGTCACTGTCTGCGGTTTGGCTGCAGGGTCTTGGGGCGTATCGATCGCAATCTGGCCCTGGGGGAAAGGTATGCCGGAAAGATCGATAGCTTTCAGCGGCTTGGACAAGTGGATGAAAAGGCTGATATGGCGCCATCCCTCTCGTCCAATCTTTGGATTATCCTTTAAAGACAACTTCTCGACAACGCCGTATCTCTCATGGTCATCAACACTTGATGACTCAGGCCTTCTCGATCTTCTGCGTCTGTAGCGCATCTGTTCCACCGTCTTGGTCGATAGCAGGCCTGCGAGGATCGATCGCACGGACTGGTCAGTCAAGGCGCAATTTTCGAGAATGAGTTTGCGAACTGGGACAACTGCGAGCCAGTCGCTGAAGGTTGTCAAGTCCTGCGGTGTCATTGGGAAGTTACTCAAATCGAGAGCTGCTACTGTTCCAGGAGACTCGGCCAGTGTGGACGAAGGCTTGGAAATCTCATCCACCACTCTCTTCAGAACAGGAGTCTCGCGAAGTTGGCAGCAACGGCGATAGATGCGCACTGGGTCGGTTGTAGGGTGACTTTGCGGTTTAGATCGAGATGAAACACTTGAAGCTGGCGCCCGCGAATATTCTTCATCGTCATTCCCATCAAGCTGCAATGGTACTGAGCCGTTTGCCACTGCTTGTCTGCGCTTCCTCTCTTTCCGTTCTTTGCGCTCTGCCTCAGAGCGCTTCTTCTTCTCCTGCTTTCTTGATGGATCAGCCGGTTCTCTGTTGGGAGGAGAAGTACCGGATGTTTTCTCTTGTGGTTGGGAAGATGCAGGTTGGCTTTTGTCCTCGGTGGCTTTAACGGGAGCGGGCGCAGTAGGGCTATCTTTTTCCGCTAATGTAGCTTGTGGTCGCTTCAGAGCGTCGGCTTCTTCGTGATCTTTGTTTTTGAGATCCGCCTTCTTCATTTTGTGGCTGTTGGACTCTGGCAGCGGTTGTCTCAATTGGTTCGTCGGAGGGGCCTCCTCGTCATCGTCTAAATGAGAGATACCCGCGATCTCCACATCCACGCAGAATGCCACCCGATTCAGCTTCGCCTGCTTCAAGTCGGGGACCTTACATCGGTGCCGATTTTGGTCGATGTTCATCACCCGACGAGGGCAGATCGAGTCATTCGGATTCAACTTTGGCAATCCACCGGAATTGGACGAGAATTTGCGCAATGCATTATGAATAAAAGACGGACTCTTCGGCGATGACGACGTAAAAGGGTTATTCTCGTCTTTCTTCTCTTCTTCCTTGTCCTTTGGGGAGTAGGCCGCGCCAAACGGATTGTGTGTATCGAGGGGAGTAGTTGTTTTCGGACTTGCGGGGCTTGCTTTGAGACTGGATTGCGATGGGGGCGTTGACCCAGACGAGAACTTCGAGCTCAAGCTAGATATCCAGGAGTTTCGTCGTCCGATCGGCTTTGGGTCTGACTTCCGGGAGGCCGAAGACGGAGTAGATGGTTTTGACTCCTCGGGCTTCTCTGTAGGCTTCTCAACGGGTGTTTGCTTGGGTTCTACTGGCGCAGGATCATCCTTGGGGACTTGTTTCGGTTCTGGGGTGGCGGCAGGTGGTGTCGGCTTAGCAGGGCTACTGCTGGAACGAGATCTCCGGTGCGACTTGGATTTGGAAGCCGGGGGTTCGTTATCGGAACGTGACTTATCGCCCGATGATACAGATTTGGTGCGAGATAAATGATCTGAGCAAGGAATTAGAAACCGCCCCAATCCTCAAAAGAGCCGCGCCCACACGGAGCCGCAGAAAGTGCCGAGGATGGAAAGTGGGACTTGCCTTTCTGCGAATGATGCAGCCAGCTCACATCAACGGTCTGAACACCCTCCATTTTTGAATCACCTCTGGAATGGGATCTGAGTTGGTTTTGTTCTCCCAGCCGTCGAGGGTCGGCGGTGTGGCGTGGTATCACCGGAGCACAGTGACGGGATGGGACTAGATTGAATGACGCATTATTGGCTGTTCCCCCACTTTCAACTGATGATCGCAAAGCGACGATTCGAACAGGGAAATCAGGTGGACAGCACTAGACAGCGAATACTCCGTACCAGGGTGGGAATGCCGATGGAATGTGCCGTATGATCTGCGGACGCTGTACACTACAGGAACCAACGCAGTACGTGTACTTGTACAGAGACAGCGAGACGCATTGTAAGATAATAAAAGAAACTCGAAGATCTCCGGATGCGATGCCACTGGACAAACTACGGTGACATAATCCTTAAGGTTTCGGGGCACGTGAGTATGTAACATGGTTTACGCGATCCTCTTTTCCTTCGAAAGTGATTTGGCCCAATTGGCATTCCGGAGAATGTTCGTCTCTCCGCAGACGGCTCACTCTAAACTCGACTTGCTCACATGACCTGTATAGTTTGAAACGGAGAAATCAAGGCTTATGCTTACTCTCATATCAGCAAGGTTCCGGGATTCACAGATTACTCCTTATAGTAAGCTGAAGAAAGGGTCTTGTCTTACTCGCCACTCTAATCAGAGCTCCGTGGATCGGGGGAGTGGATTAAGTGGGGGGTTTCATGGGGCTTTATTTACCGCTTAAAAACACCCCAGTGCTGGAAGAATAGTGTTGAACCTAAAAAGGATTTTTCATTTCATTTTTGCGACTTAAAAGGAGAATACGGTGGAGAATATCCTCTCGCGCAAAATCAAGACGGGTATCCGCGATGTAAAGAGAGAAAGAACAAAACGCCTAGGGAACTCCTGGGTCCCACGGGCCACAAAGGGCAAAGAATGACGCAAAATGAAAAACCAAACGCCTTGAAAACTTATGCGATGAAGGGAAAGTCATCACGCCGTCAAGCGGAACTGGGGCGCGACCATTCCGCGCACCCCCGCCGCATACCCGCTGATTACTCCAGGCCCGGAATGTTCTTAAGATACTCCCAGCCATACTCTTCTTCGGGCTTCTCGGCCTCCATGCCAAGTGCGAAGCGATAGGCGCGCACCTCGTTCTGTAGGCCAGAGATGACTCGGGTAGGGGTATCATCGTTCTCGCAGCTGAGGCGGTAGGCGGTGCGAATCATCTCGGCGCACTTCATAGACTGTGCGTGCCAGTAGTCCCGATCGAGTCGGCTTTCAAGATGGGCATCGCGCTCGGCTTGCAGGAGGTTGTTGTAGTGGGCCTTTTGAGTGAGGTAGTGCATGTTGTTGTTCTGGCAGTAGTTGCGGATCTGTTCGACCATGACGCCCACGGAGCTCTCGAATTCGTGAATCAACTTCATGTTCTCATCTTGGTGGTGCTTGTGATGGGCGGACAGACGCTTTTCCTTGGCCAACTCGCGCTCGAGCTCGGCAATGCGGGCGTCTGCTCTAGGGGTCAGTTGCTGGAAAACCCCCGTTCACTCAGGGGTCAACTTACTGGTGTTGTCGCCATTCTGTTGGCCATTGGAGCTAGTGCTGTCGGAGATACCATTCTTCTGTGCGTGTGTCAGTTCTGATCTCTCATAAGTCTCAGATCTTGTACATACCACGATCTCCTCCGCGTTCGCAACGATGTTCTTGGTCACGTCGCGGTTATTCTTCAGCACGTCACTCAGCTCCACCACCATTTCATAAAGATGATGCAAATCCATCTGGTGGCCCGCATTCATCGGAATGCCCGCGCCCATCGCGCCGATGCCTCCGTTGATCTGGGCCGCGCCAGAGGCCTGGGAAGGGGAAGGGGAAGGTGTCTGGCGAGAAGGGATGTTGGACATGTTGACTTGGGGGGAAGGGTTGTCGTAAAAGGGACCGGGGCCGGTGCCGTTGCTGGCCATACCGTTGGTCGCGTTGTTCATGGACACGTCGGCGTTTGCGAAAGCGCGATTCAGTTCCTCAAGTGCCGGGTCGTTGGGGGTAAAGGATCGTGGAGTGCCGTTATCCTCGTCGAACCAGGAGGCGTGGTGTTCAACGCCAAGGACCTCCGTATGAAACTTCTCAAGGTCACGGCGGGTAACGTGCGTGGAACGACGGCGATGCCCACGCGTGTAAGGTGCCTTGGAAGGGGAGGGAGGAGTGTCGCCCTCGATTGTGGCGGGTGCACTCTGGGCAGGAAGGGTTTCGTCGCTTTCGCTCGAAGAGACAACGGCGAATTCGGGGAAGCTCTGATCAGGTTCACAGCTATCTGCAGCATCAACAACGGTGGTGTGCTGGTGTTGCACGCTAGTCTCAGAAGGGGCTAGCGTTTGTGGTGCACGTGATGGGGACGAAGCACGGTCCATCCCAACCAACTCCTCCATCTTGTTGAGAGCGGTCATCTAGATACGGAGTAAATATTCGATAATCGGATGTTCGCAAAGATCCTCGGCTAGAAATGCCCCTAGAGATCCTGGTTCCCCAGCATTCTTGTGGGGCCAATCCTGTTGCTTTCCCGACTGACCAACGAGGACGTGGTTGTAATAGGTCAATGACGGGTGAGACTTTGGGAAACGGACAACTCGCCCAATCCGAAATGTTCAATTAGGCTTCCATTTGATAGCACGTGCTCTACGGGTCCAAAAGTAAATGGCTGCTGCTGCAGTTGGTACTAATAGGTACGAATATGTACGAATAGTACTCCGTACTTTATACTTCTTGGCACTCGGTGTGGAGCAACGATGGCTTGCTTGGCTGTACCAGATGTAGATGAAGAACCACTCCCGGGCTTAAGCTTCCAAGGTTGGGAAGATTACTTTTCGAGTCCCGATGTCAGACTATAGAACCGTTTTTGCAAAATTTAGTCATAGACGTGGATCCCCTCCCGAGGTCACAGCTCAGTCAAGTACTTCTTCTCTATATACATCCATGGATGCGGGCGCAGCTTGAGCAAGACGTTCTTCACCCATCTGGATTGTTTCTATAACAAAGGTACTCCATTCATCATGGTAAAGGCAATCTCTGCACTGATTGGGACACTTGAGCATGTCTCACATTATATGTATCTTGCACTTATTTCAAGGTTAAGAAGAGGTATGAACATTTAAGGTTGAACATTCCAATGTTAGGAATGACTTTTTAGATGACAGCTCAAAATATGGGAGACATGATACAGGTACATGGATATAGAAGTATCCAAAGGTACTTTAGATGTAGTATGCACACTGGGCCACTACCTACTCCAGGTTTTAGCTTCCAACCTTGGAAGGTTTTATAGACGACCACAAGCTTGGCAACATGCTTCTGGAACTGTCAGAACAGGAGGAAGAAAAAACCCAGGAAATATCGCTAAAACTTGAAGATCGGCGGATGATTTTCAAAAAATTCGTAGAAAGTCGTACAAGTCAACTGATGATATGCACTTGTAGACAGGGGGTATTTGGTTTCATAAAGACATATCCATCAGTTCCTCCAATCTCTGACCAGAGCCTGGAAGCGAGTAGCTTGTGTTTTCAGGGACACCGCTGTTTCTTTTCTGCTGTGCAATCCTGCCCCCAACTCTAGCCACCAGCATGCGCATTTTTTCAAGTTCTTGAACAAGCTCTCCATCCCTGGTGATGAGATTTGGCTGGATATCCTTCTGCGGATCTTCAAACGGTTCAAGCAAGCGCCGCATATGTTGTAATTGATCTAGGCGTCGTTGGCGCTGCTGTCGTTGTGTATCGAGGGTTGTGAGTCGCTCACGGAGTTGCCGGTAACTGTGCAACTGGTGTCAGGCAGGTGGAACTCGAATCGGAGAAAACCCGGAGGTGTTTGAATACTGACCTTATGTGCTCATCTTCGCTTGCTTCCAAACCTTCCAGGTCGACGGGCATTTTTGCGATATTCCTAGATCCTCAAGTTAGTAATGTCCCACCTGGTGGGGTTGCGTGTCCACCTCACATTTGTCTCGACAAATCCGTGGTCCTTTCTATACCATGCGCAAAAGCTGCATCACTGCGTGCATCTTGACTGACGGCAGACCAGTAAAGGCTCGCAATCTGTTGGGCTACATGATGTATAGCCTGAGAGGAATAAACAACTCGGTTATGTTGTTTAGCAGCCGCATTCACTATCAAACCATTAGACTTGTTCCCAACGAGATGTTGGCGTCAAAAGCAGTCCAACGGTAATTTGATTCAAACCTTTGTGTAAAACATCTTCAATGACCTTGTCACTCAGATCACCTTCCTCGGTTGGAGGGGCATAGTTGCGCCAATTTTCGGGTAGATTGAGAGTTTCGGAGAAGACGCGAACTTGACTCCTAATGAATGCAGACTTCAGCTCAGAGACTGTTCGAGTTGAATCCATCTTGACCGAAATCTTTCAGGAAGTGTCTCCTCGTCGCCAAAGTCCCGCGCGATCTTCTCCAAACGCGTTCTTATCGATAAGGATCACGTGCATCCCCACAAAAGTGATTGTACCGGAAGGCCATTGGAGATTCAGGCCTTGAACGCTGAAAGGTGTCAAATTGGGCCAAGAATTACATTTCTGAATGAGACGGAAATATCTCTATGCTTTGCCATGAGTGACAACAATGACGGTCTAGCGAGGAGCATCCTCGGCTTACAAAAGGACTGCAGCCGGAGGGACCTCGGCAATCCGTTGATCTCCAATCTCTCAATCTCATTTGAAGTCACTGAGTTCCCTTCACAATCGAGTCGAACACAAATTAATCTGCGAAACAACAAGTATAACCTTGTGTCATCGAGATTGAATCCTAGAAGCATCCTTCATTTGTTGCATTATGGCAGAGACGAAGCGGCCAGTGGGCCTGTTGTTTGACATCGGAGGAGTGTGTGTAAGTCGGCCAATGACCCTTCTCCAAAATCACCATATCTGATTGATCTCTAGGTTGTGTCTCCATTCCAAGCGATCCTCGATTACGAACTCTCCCAGAACATACCTCCAGGATGGGTCAACTTCAGTATCTCGCGAACGTCCCCAAACGGTAGCTGGCACAAGCTCGAACGAGGCGATATAGAAATGAACGAGGACTTCTTTGCTGGGTTCAATGCAGACCTGCGCAACCCCGACCTTTGGAAGCAATTCCACGAACAGCTTCAGAAGAAGCAAGGCACAAGCGATGCGGCCATCCCCCCACTCCCCACTGTGGATGCCGAATGGCTGTTCTGGGAGATGATGCGGATCTCGCGCACACCAGACCGATATATGTACCCGGCTCTTAAGAAGCTGAGAGAGTCAGGGCAGTTCCTCATGGGCGCGCTATCCAACACCGTGATCTTCCCGGAGGGGCATGAGTACAATAATACTACCGATGTGAAGAAACAATTTGATTTCTTCATCTCTTCAGCACACACGGGTCTTCGCAAACCCGACTCGAAGATTTACCAGGTGGCGTTACAGGAGATGGATAGTTTGGCAAAGCAGCGAGGGCTGCCAGGTACCAACCCCAACGACATTGTGTTTTTCGACGATATCGGCGAGAACCTCAAGGGGGCAAAGACAGCCGGTATGCGCACCGTCAAAGTCACACTTGGAAAGACAGAGGATGCTGTGAAAGAGTTAGAGAAACTCACTGGCCTACAACTGTTAGACGATTCTAAGGCTCGATTGTGAGATACTGTATGTTGGACTCCGTGTGATAGATTATTGGATTCAAGGTATATATACTAAATAAAATCCAAGATTTCGAGACGAATTACCACGTAAAAAATGTAGTCAGTGAAGGTAGTAAATGCATAGAGTGGTCGTGGCCCACCCAAAAGTGAAGTGGCTTAAGATCTTATCGCTCGTCGCCGACCGCATTTCTGGCGGGGATGCAGCCGCCACGCTAAGCGAAATCCCGCACAAAGTCAGCCCACGAAATTTCTTTTGCTTCTTTCTTGACCATCCCGCCCTCGACACCCGTCAAAATGGTGAGTGACACCGATGGATAATTCCATCAAATGCTTTGGCATTTTATATCCTTCCGCATGTCGGAACCGGGTCCCTGCAAGCTGCTTCGGCGTGATTTCTGAAGCGTTAATTGCTGACTCGTGATGTCGTTCTACAGCCTTTCACCAAGAACGTCAAGAACGATGCCTACTTCAGGTGAGTGATTACTGAGCAATTGGAATTTTGAGAACATTTTTCACTGACATTTTTCGCAGCCGTTACCAGGTGAAGTACCGCCGCCGCCGCGAGGGTAAGACCGACTACTACGCTCGCAAGCGCCTCATCACCCAGGCCAAGAACAAGTACAATGCGCCCAAGTACCGCATGGTCGTTCGCTTCACCAACCGTGACATCGTTACTCAGATCGTCTACTCTGAGATCTCCGGTGACAAGGTCCTCGCCGCTGCCTACGCTCACGAGCTCCCCAAGTACGGTATTGACCAGGGTCTGACCAACTGGGCTGCTGCCTACGCTACCGGTCTGCTCCTTGCCCGCCGTGTCCTCAAGAAGCTCGGCCTTGATGAGCAGTTCAAGGGTGTCGAGGAGGCCACTGGTGAGCACACCCTCACCGAGGCCGTCGAGACCGACGATGGCGAGCGCCGCCCCTTCAAGGCCTTCCTTGATGTTGGTCTTGTCCGCACCTCCACCGGTAACCGTGTCTTCGCTGCCATGAAGGGTGCCTCCGACGGTGGTATCTTCATCCCCCACTCCGACCGCCGTTTCCCCGGTTACGACATCGAGTCCGAGGAGCTTGACGCCGAGACCCTCAAGAACTACATTGTCGGTGGCCACGTCACTGAGTACATGGAGACTCTCGCCGATGAGGATGAGGAGCGCTACAAGTCCCAGTTCCTCAAGTACATTGAGAACGAGATTGAGGCTGGTGACCTTGAGGAGATCTACACTGATGCCCACAAGGCCATCCGTGAGGACCCCTTCAAGGCCGATGAGAACGCTGGCCCCAAGAAGTCCAAGGCTGAGTGGAAGGCCGAGTCCAAGAAGTACCAGGCCAAGAAGCTCACCCACGCCGAGCGCAAGGCCCGCGTCGAGGAGAAGATCCGCAAGCTTGCCGCATAAGCGTCTCGCCTCTGATCTTTCTTTTCCAAAAGTTCCAACAAATTTCAAATGGGGGAATGTGGCTACTGCCGGCGTTTTAATTCATGTGATGTAGTTTGATGGTTCACGACACATACCTATTTTCTTTTATCTCGGAAGGGGTTTACCTGGGAGCAATTAGTCCGGTGTTATTCAAGGCAATTTCTTTACTCAGTTCTAACTGCTCCCCGCCAATGTCCATCAGTCTTTGTTCCCTCAAGTGCTTCGCATCTGTTTGTAGTCGGGACTTGTAGTTCTGCAAAAGTACATAGTAACGACGTTGTACATAAATCCTTCAGTCCAAAAAACTAGTCAATGTTTGCGTCATGCGATGCTGTACAAAGTACATGAAACTGGTCTAACACAGGGGTAAAAATTGGGTCAACGCATGCATAAGCGCCAATGCCATTGTGATTAGCGGTCCCAACCCCACGAATGCTGCAGTGCCAACGCACTCGGTGGCTGTTCACAGCAAGGATGAGTGATGGCTGGATAGTTACCAGGGTTCGCTATCGAACCCCCGCTTTAAAAAGTCTTCGGGTCCCGAATGAAAGCAAACAATTGCCTTTCCTCCAAAACACAACCTACAACTACACATAACTTGGGCAAACCCCCAACCCAACATGAGAAGATACCAACAGCATACGCACGCAAGCTGGCACCGCGCCTACGAGGGCAAAGCCGAATGCCCATGGTGCCACGAAGGGCCCCGGGAAGAATCGCGACCCCAAAGCAGCCGCTCACTTCACAAACGAGTCACCAAGCGGCCAGACACCAATTGCACCAATAGAACAGACGCTCCCTCGCCGCGGGCTACCCGGTCAAGGGCGCAATCAATAAAGCAATCTGATCAATCCATGTCGGATCAGACAGCTCAGTTCGAGCCACATTCAGACCCCGCTCCCGACACGACAGATGACGCAGAGGACTCACCGGAGCTCAATTCACATTATACAAAATATATGGGCCGCACGGTTAGGCATGAGAATGGGGTTTTCGCATTAGAACCACCACGCCCACGACTTCCTGAAGAGTGGACGCAAGAGAATGAGGAGCCGGACACAGGGTAAGAGTCTCGAATTGATACATGTGAGTCATTGTGCTGATCAAGTTGTGTTAGTTCAAGGGACTGGAATGAGTCGCCCGTGGAGACTTGGCGCTCGGGGCTAGATACGGCTGGGGATTACAGAGACCTTGACGAAGAAAAGGCTGGCTTGGTGGAACCGGATGTGAAGGAATTGGAGAACGTTTGAGTTATCAACACAGACAATATGATTTGATAAATGTACATTGACTGAATTATACAACACTGTACTAAATAAACAAAATATGCCAGATCTCCGAAGTAAACAAACAGTCTTTCGATCAGCCTCTCGCGCAGTCCTTCTGCCAGGGTTATTCCAAGGTCTACACCTGGGCATGATCATATAGTGGATAGGTATGCGATCGCAATATTAGTTTTCATTGTTTGGGATGTTCTCCGGGCTAATTACACAAGACAGACAATATTCCTCCGAAGGACCATATAGTTATAGGAATCGGTTGAGTCGCTCGCTTCACATCTTATGACGCACACAGAAGATTTTGAGTCCCATAAATAGCCCCAAACGCCTCGAGCAGATAGATTGTCGGGAGCGTAAATGGGTTGGAATAGGGTTGCGGGTATGGGTTTTGCAGGTTTTTCATTGGATGGAGGCATGAATGCTTGGACGTCGGGATTTGGCGAATGACAATGTGGTGCACAATCCGCATCATGCTTCATGCGAGACTTGCTCGAAGACTTTGGCTGCCTGGATCTTCAAATCATGCATGAGCTCCCGGGCGACGCCAGATTTGTCTCCGGTATAGGTCGGGATCTGATCCAGGATAGCCTCGGCTTTCTTAAAACTTTCTTGCAGCTCTGCCTGTGCAAGTCTGAAGCACCCTTGTCTGAAGTCGCGCTGCTCTTCAAAGTTCTTGCGTTGACGATCACCACGTGGAGATGGGGCTTTGAGTGGCAAGCCATACCACCTTTTCCCCTCAATATAGCGCATATTCTCGGCTATTATCACGAATATCTCACGGAACCCATCTGGCTTTTCCCATAGAATACCCCGACCACGTTCTGCTTTGGCTCTACCGGGTGGTCCGAGACGTGTCGCACGATGAAACAAGTGAGCCTTTTCCACCGCGCCAAGCCATGGGTCGGCAAACGATTGTTGAAGCTGCCTGATCAAGTCCAAGTATTCCTCTTCTTCATCATTGCTTAACCGCGATTTGGTGTATTCCAGCGCGAGGAGAAGAAACTTGCCAAAGTCACTCTTGATGCTAGACAGGAGAGATTTCGCCCTGTCCCAGTCGCCTTCCAACTCCGCCTGTTTAGCCTCTCGTTCCAAGGCTTCGTCATCACGGATGCTCTCTTCTCGCTGCAAGTCCAGCTTCCTCCGACATGGGCCGGATATTCTCTTGTTCGAAATTGAGGCCAGTAGAGACTTGGCCTGATACCAATCACCAGAAGATGCTGCGTTCTGACTTTCTGCGATAAGACGATCTGACTCTTCTTCGGTTTGGAGGGACAAAGAGCTTGCGGGCGCGGTGGACTCTCCAGAGACAGCACCTTCCGACGACTCGAGGAAGAATCGGTTCAACGTCTCGCAGTCTGCATCAAGAAGTGCAGACAAAGAGGCAATCTCTTCTTGGTGATTGTTGTGCTTGGCCTCTAACAGATCCGCGCGAAGTTCTAGGGACTTGAAGCGATGAACTCCGGAGGGTTGCAAGATTCTCAGCTTATTGATCTCAGATCTAGCACCCTTGACATCGTTCCTGGCGAGAGCGGCAAGATATAATTCGGTCTGGGCTTGCACCTTGTCTCTTTTCATCAGGATCTGACGTGCCAGTGACCACGCCCCGGCCCAAACACGAGCTCGATCTGCATGCCAAAGCTCTTCTCTGAGATTGTTATTGCGCTGCACCAAGATCAATACCTTGCGTTTCAGAGCTGTGCGAAGCTGTCTGGAAGCAATGGTGTTTGTCATCAATATCATTGAGCGTTCGGCCTTCGGCCAATCGAATCTCATCTTAGCCTGCGCGCTTTCTAATAAGCGGAATTTGTTTTCTTGCTCAAACAGATCCTCGTGGTCATCGATCATCTGAGATATGATCGGTTTGTATTTCTCATCTATAGGCCTAGTCAGAAGGCCGGATCTTGTCCCATCATAGTCATGATCCCGTAAACGCTCATCGAAGGCACTCCTCATTCGTGATAATGTTGGATCTGCATGGTCCACAATGCTCTGGCACATTCCAGGATGATTGCGTTGATCTTGGGAACCACGCCTTCTGCGTTTGAGTGGGTTCCCTAGGAGTTACGATGGAATGTTAGTTGATCCCCAGGCCCGAAGATAATCCAAGAAGATTGCTCGCCTGATTCACCATTCGGGGTCTCTGCATCTCCAGAGACCATTACTGAATTTGTCCGTTTTGATCCACATGAAAGAGCTGTTGTTGGTGTTCCAGCCTGACGGAATGGACGCACGCCAGGTGGACGCACGCTATCAAGGTGCTGAGACCATTGCCACACAAGCGATTCCATCTTCCAACCAAAAGAGTTATTCCATCTCGAGCAGTAGGTGGCATTCCATGATAGAAGTTCACGCATTTGAGAGACTTGGCCTGAAGTAAATGATTTCATCTGGGCAAGATTGTCCCAGCCCGATTGCTGTTTCACATCGGCGACGACAGCCTCCCAAAATTCATGATTGCCACGGAACTTGGTGTATAGATGTTTGTGCCTTATACATGCCTGAAATACGCTGAGCTTGGGGCTGTAAGGATTTTCCATGCTTTGTCATGAGCCAAGTTATGGGCACTTGGTGAAGTTGCAGGTCGAGAACAAGTTGAGCGCAATTGGGTGGATCGCTCTGGGAAAGACGCGCCGAAACGCGTAGACGCGTGACTAAGGCTATTTATCCTTAGGACCAACAAGCTTTTTTGGCATTCAAAATTGCTACAGCAAGCAACAGTCCGCCAAAGCACTGAAATATCGCAATGGAAGTATGGAACTAGCAAGACGGCTGAGGTGCGATGTGTTACTCCGTAGACGCCCGCTTGATCAATGTTGCCTAAAGCGGTTAGCGCGCACCGTCATCCCTCGTTTGCTTCAATCTTGAGAAAAGCTAAATCCATACCAAAGGCTTCAAGTTTTCAGTCGCTTTCTTTAATCTAAAGCCTCAATCGCCAAGTTTACCTTCTGGTTTTATGTGGTATTTATGTGATATGCTGCACTTGGGCAGATGAGATTCAACCCGGAGAATGCAACTGCTGCTCGTACGACACGCTGAATCTGTCGACAATGCAAAGAAGCTATGGTAGGAACCGCTTCGGACTACGAGGAATCTCTTCTTAGCTCAGACTGATATTCATGGGCAGGGCCGGAGTGACAGATTCAGGTCTTACGAACCACGGCATGGCACAGGTCCAGCGCCTGGCCGAGCATATCGCGTCGGATGAAGTATGCAAAGCATCGAAAATCACTCACGTCTTCTCATCAGACCTTCAGCGAGCGAGAATTACCGCTGAAGGCATATGTGCGGCATTGTCCTCAAATGTTGGTGAAAAAGTCTTGAAGCCAACCTTGGCTGCAAACCTGAGAGAGCGGGACTTTGGAAGCTTGGAGGGAGTGCGCTCAATGAAAGACCATGATTTAACCCAACCAGAACTAAAAAATTGCGAGGATCCATCCCAGACGTGGAAGGACTGTGAATCTGATACATCAATGAGAGCTCGAGTTGAGGACTTCTTCAACGAACACCTTCGGACCATCCTTGGTTTGGAATCTGATGACTATGACGACGACCAAGTCGTGATCATTGTTGCTCATGGTCTCATACTTCGGGCTCTCTGGTACTATCTCTTTGGTCTTTTTCTTCCGGAGAATGTTGCCTTTGATATCCATGACTATACCGCCTGGCCCGAGGATACCTTTAGGCCCTCATGGTCCAACACTGGCTTTTTGAATCTTCGCATCGTCCCATCAGGATCAGAACTGGAAGGACTCCCCCAAATTGTATTGCGAGATTGGCGCATGAAAGTCCAAGCCTCCAATTACACCGATCATCTGAATGGTCTTCGACGTACCCGAGGTGGTATTGGAAGTGCTGCGCATGATAAAAAGCAAAAACATATCAAGGATTTTTTTCGATGAGCAGTTTTTTCTGTTTGCTTTTGGCTATATACAACTATGCACCGTCACGCCGGTGACATGATCTAATCCGTGTAAAACACCTCGTCCAAGACCTTCCACCACCCTGGTCCATCCGCACTACCGACAGCTCCGGGAATAGGACTCTCCTGGTGCCAGTCGCTCTCAATCAGCTTTTCTGTACCCAGGTGGTTCATCTATGGGTATTGTGTCCGTCTTACCTGCATCCCGTCTGTCATCGCCCACCACTCTCTGATCTTTGGGTTTGCTCGCATGGCTTCCATATCTCCCTCGAAGTCGGTACCGACATACTTAAATGTAGCAAACAGTGTCCGGTCGTTGTCGAAGAAGATTGAGTCTGAGAACGCGGGCAAAAGGCCGGGTCAATGGAGCACTTTTCTCGCCAGGCAGTCATTTCAGGGACTTACAGTCCTTGATATTACAATCTTTGATCTGCTGGAGCACCTCTGGCCACACGTTCGCATGGCATTCTTTGTATGCGGCCACGGCAGCGGGCTTGAGGTGAACAATCTGAGCGATGCGGCGAACTGGAGCCATTGCGCTGGGAGACTTTGGGTGTAGAATCGAAAATTGAACAAGGAATTAGAATTTCTTTTTAAGATAGGAAAAAAACACAGAAGATATCGAATTCCTTTGACTTGTCTAAGCTTGCCCCTCGTTCTCGCCGCAGCGTTAACCCGCACTCGGGGTATGCTACCCCGAGGCCCGTGCCCTCGGCAGGCCGAGGATGGCTTGAGTGGTAACCACTACGCCTTCAAGGTTACTCGTGTGTGTATACAGCTGGGAAACGATGAGAACCTTGGAATGGTCTTGTTGGAGTCAAAGTCTTAGACAGGAAAGTTTGCTGGTACTGGTAGGCCCTGTCGTCTTCTGATAGAGAAGAGACGGTTCCAATAGGTAACTGTTGTTGCCGACATCAAACCCACCAAAGTTTATGGTGCAAAGAAGAGGGCTGTTCAAACTTGCATATACTCAAGGTCGACTTTCCAGGTAGCTCGTGGTTCACTGCCAACTGGTGTTGACAGAAGATGCAAACATTGCAAACCACAAGTGGACACCCTCGGTTGAAGATCCCCGGTTTCCTGGGGTATCACATGTTAAGGACCTTCCGTCATGCTCATGTCTCGGGGCTCTCCCTCCTCTTTCTGTTTCTCTTCAAATCCTCCACTGCGGTCATGCATGTAGAGTCTGGCTGAACAGCAACCGTCGTCATGGCCGTTCAGTCCAAACTGCTACCGCCCGAACGTTCCGTCAAGCAGATCCTCTCAAGTCTCACGTCCCTCTATCTCCGAAATCGTACCCGTATCTCGCGCGGCGTATATCTCGCCCTTTTCGCCGCACTTGCCAAACGCATCCATAATGCCATCTCGGAGCAGAAAGCCGCGTCTCAACAG
Organism: Penicillium brevicompactum; assembly: GCF_028827555.1. Classification (NCBI taxonomy): domain Eukaryota; kingdom Fungi; phylum Ascomycota; class Eurotiomycetes; order Eurotiales; family Aspergillaceae; genus Penicillium; species Penicillium brevicompactum. The sequence goes on from NW_026623208.1 coordinate 1,091,464, forward strand.
GTCGAGCTGCGGCGCCGACCCGGAACCAGCAGCCTTGGCGAGGAGGAACAACCCCGCAAGAAGCGCGTGGAGATCAACCGGGAGTTCTTCAAGAGCCTGCTTCGCTTATTGAAGATCGTCATCCCAGGATGGCGCAGTAAAGAGCTACGTCTCCTGGTGAGCCATAGCGTGTTTCTGGTGCTGCGCACGCTGCTCAGTCTGTATGTCGCCGAGCTGGATGGTAGGCTCGTGAGCAACCTGGTACGCGGCAAAGGGAAGGACTTTTTGCTCGGTCTGTTTTGGTGGATGATCGTAGCTGTTCCCGCAACTTTCACAAATTCTATGGTAAGTTCCTTGACTGTTGCTGTCTTTCGGGTTGTAAACACGCGACTATCCAGATGCTAACTCGGTACTTTAGCTTTCATACCACCAATGCAAACTAGCACTCAGCTACCGGAAGCGCCTTACGGAATACATACACGACAAGTACTTGTCAAATATGACATTCTATGCCATATCCGCCTTGGACGATCGGATTAAGAATCCGGATCAGCTTGTCACAGTGGATGTTTCGCGCTTCTCGGATAGTTTGGCAGAGTTGTACTCCAACCTGGCCAAGCCGGTGCTCGACATGGCAATCTACAACTACTCCCTCTCCAAAAATGTTGGAGGCGAAGGACTGTTCATCATGAGTCTGCTAGTGCAGCTGTCGGCCAATGTCATGCGTATGCTGACCCCGCCATTTGGCAAGTACGTTGCCGACGAGGCTCGACTGGAGGGCGAGTTCCGTTTCCTCCATTCGCGGCTCATTGACTACAACGAAGAGGTCGCCCTTTATCACGGCCACGAGGCCGAGAAGGATACTCTGGACAAGGGCTACTTCACCCTCATCAAGCACGTGAACCGAATCTTGCGCCGGAGACTTTACCACGGGTTCATGGAGGACTTTGTGATCAAATACTTCTGGGGAGCCTTGGGCTTAATGCTGTGCAGTGTTCCTGTGTTCTTCAAGATTCCTGGCCAGGCCACCCAAAGCATGGGTGATCATACAGAGAGTAAGTACATTCATATTGCCCAAACAAATAAAAGATCTAACAACTTTCCCAAGGCTTTGTGACCAACCGCCGAATGTTGCTTTCCTCGTCTGATGCTTTCGGTCGGCTAATGTTCTCTTACAAGGAGATCTCAGAGCTAGCCGGCTACACCTCACGTGTCTCTTCATTATTAGAAGTCATGGATGACTTGCTCGCTGGGAGGTTTGAGAAGAAACTAGTATCTTCCGCCTCCACCGAGGAAAACGCAGAGGTTCTTTCTGGCAGAGGCGAGGTCGAGGAAAGCGATGTTATCGAATTCACAGACGTGCCAATCGTATCACCAAATGGTGATGTGCTCGTGCGCAAGCTCTCCTTCACCGTTCATCCGGGAGACCACCTTCTGATTGTTGGGCCTAACGGTTGCGGTAAATCGTCTCTGTTCCGAATTCTTGGCGGTCTCTGGCCGGTATACGGAGGCAAGGTGAAGAAGCCCCGTTTCGAGGATATCTTCTACATCCCCCAGCGACCGTATCTGTCCCGTGGCAGCCTGCGACAGCAAGTCATCTACCCAGATGGTGTTCGTGAGATGCGCGCCAAGGGTATCACCGATGATGACCTTTACGAGGTCCTGTCAGTGGTTGAAATCGCGTCCGTCGTAGACCGCCCTGGAGGCTGGGATGCGGAAGAAGAGTGGCGCGATGTTCTGTCCGGTGGCTTGCAGCAGCGCATCGCTATGGCCCGTCTGTTCTACCACCGTCCCAAGTTTGCCATCTTGGACGAGTGCACCTCCTCGGTGACGTTAGAAATTGAGAAGGTTATGTATGAGACAGCTAAGAAACTCGGCACCACGCTCATGACCGTGTCGCATCGGCGCAGTCTCTGGAAGTATCACCAGAAGATTCTGCAATTTGATGGAGAGGGCGGGTACATTTTCACCGGATTGGATTGGGAGCGACGATTGAAACTTGAAGAGTAAGTCGGACACTGGTCGGAAATTTACATTTGCATTTACTAATGGCTGTCTACAGCGAGAAGGAAGAGTTGGATCTTCAACTGCGGGCTGTTCCGGAATTACAACGCCGGGTTGTTGAATTAACGGCGAATTAGAAGCGAATATTTTGGCATTTAAATCTATGATGTATCCAGCATCCCCCATCAATGCATTGACCAATCCGCTTGAAGTAATCGACCTCGGCATCCCACTTCTCGGGCCCCTTTCAGCCGTGAACGGCCAATCAGCGATGTGTTCTTCGGCACATCTCAACGTTCGGGTCACGATGTGGCCCACTCTGATGTCGCTCTCGATACCTACGTCATATCGTCTTTTCTTGTTTGGTCGATGGCTACCTTGTTTGGCATGGGCAAATGACAAAAAGCCTGCAAATCCTTCGTGACCTTGGTCTTTTAAATTCCAATTCTCCCTGGAAGCTAGTTTTTAACTTGTACACCTGTTTTCTACACAGTAAATAATCAATACATACACAAAATGGCCATCTCTCAAACAAACCCAGACCCAAAGAGAAAGATTGTCATCTTCTCCGGTAAGTTACTGCGCAAAACCCCCATTCCACCCAATTGCGCTCGAGATCGAGATGTACTCACACACAACTAGACTTCGATGGCACAATTTTCATGCAAGACACAGGCCATGTCCTGGTCGATGCCCTAGGCGGCGGAGAAGAATACAGACACAAACTAGAAGCACAATTTGCTTCCGGCGAACGAACATTCCGCGAAATCTCCGACGACATGTGGGGATCCCTGAACATCCCCTTCGGTGACGGCTTCGACCTAATGGCCCAGACCCTCAAAATCGACCCCGGCTTCCAAGAATTCCACGACTACTGCCTGAAAGAGGGTTTCCCATTCAATATTATCAGCGCAGGACTAAAACCCGTTCTCCAGCGCACACTGGACATCTTCCTCGGCGAGAAGGTGTGTTAACCCCACCCAGTACTCCATCTATCTATCTCCTATTAACAACCCCAGGCCGAGTCTTTGAACATCGTCGCAAACAATCTCGAAGCCCCAGGTGGTGTCCCCTGGAAGCCTGTCTGGCTTCACGACTGCGACACCGGCCTCGACAAGGCTTATAGCGTAAACGAAGCACGCAGCCAAGCACAACTGGACTGTCTTCCCGGCGAGATTCCACTCATCATTTTCATCGGCGACGGCGTCTCCGATCTCCCTGCTGCGCGCGAAGCAGACGTTCTATTCGCGCGCCGCGGCCTCCGTCTCGAGCAACATTGCCTGGAGCACGATATCCCGTACATCCCCTTCGACACATTTTCCGATGTGAAGCGCGAGGTCGAGGCTATCAGTATCGAGGACCAGAAGAAGACTGGTGGACAGGGCAAGCCTGCACGGTATAACCCGCGTGCCAACATGTGGCGCAGTCTTTCGAGCAAGGAAGCTGTATGTTCCATCCCGATTTGGTATTCACTGTTCGTTGCTAATGATTATTAGGTTCCTACGCTTATGGCTACTGGTACGCCTTCGGCTGCGGAGAAGATGTCGCTTTGGCCTGATTACTTCTCTGCGCCTAAGAATGCTCAGCCCGAGACTATAAAGGAATGATCGCATTGATGTTGTTGTATAGATAGGCTTTATGTATAATGGTATTATGTCGTGATGTCTGACGGACCCTATAATATCGACTCCCGGGCTTAAATCCCGAGTCATAATTCAGGATAACCTAATCGTCTCCCCAAGTTCTTCTGCTGCTGCAATATCGCCGGTTGAAAGCAACTCAACAAAGGCGCGAGGCTTGAGTCATAATCAAGGCTTAATCAATAGTCTGCGCAAACTCTTCTGCCTCCGTAATACGTCCCTCTAGAAGCAATGGAACAAGGTACCGCGAATTCTAGTCAAGGCTGACTTCAATGCTGTGGTGGGACGGTTGAATAGTGTTCCAGCAAGTGTTTCAAGGACAATTTTGGACTTTGGCCAGTCGACTTGTCCTGGAATATGTTAGTATCTCTGCTTAAACCAAATAAACTAGACGGCACTGTACCTATACCTTGAAATTTCCCTGCAGTCATTCCATATAGGATTTTGAATGACTTGTACTCCGAGCTCTCAAGAGGGAATCGGTCTGCTGCCACCTCCGCATCTGACTTGATGTTTGCTCCATGTATGTATGAGTTTTGTGTTCAGATATCGTAGCCGACATTGGCGGCTTGAGGATAGAGAGATATGGCGATCTCAGGTAAATGTGAGCAGAGAGCTTTCTCTAACCGAGGGCCAAGTGTGTTGAGCTTGTTTCAACACCGTCGCAAGCGTTATCTTCCACCTGCACTGACACTTCGTTTTGAGCCAGCTTCCCAGGTGATAGCATGGAATTCAAGAAGTTCGACAATTTGTCTCCTGGCTGCAAGTAGGTTTTGGATTTGACTCTGCTCGGCATAGACTAGTAGCCAGGAACACTGGTCAGATCAAGAATCAAGATGCAGCACAGGATCTCAATCGGGTGTAAAGTCCTGTCGGCGGACCCATTATCAAACGTCAAGAACCTGCAGGATAAAGACGATCTCGATTTCGTGAGGAAGCAGAAATTGCTGGGAAATAGTATGGTTCAGATTGCAGTGTAAAAAATGGATTGGGGAAAGAAGAGAAGAGAGAGGGGGAGAGAGGGAAGGAGATCAGGCCTGTTCATCTGTCACTTGACCCTCCAGAGTACATACGGCAGGAGCGAATACCCAACGCGAACTTTGGATTTTACTCATTGCTACGTAAATAATAGAAAACCTTGGAAGGGCAGAATCGCAAATTTTGAAAACAGCAAAACCGAAAGTGCACGATGAGAACTACCTACTGCCGTATGCCACGGACACATACTGACTTCCAATTCTACTAAACCACAGATGTACCGATGATAATGATGTAATGATATTCTGCAAACTAGAGCCTAAACGAACGCAAGGAAATGATCAATGAAAATTAGAGGCCATGCACTATACTTAATCCCTCACAGGCAAAGGCTCAACATTCCAGATACTATCAGCATACTCATTGGTAACGCGATCCATGGAGAAGAAGCCCATGCGCGCAACAGAGGTAATAGACTTAGCCAACCACTCCTCTTGGTTTTGGAAAGCCTCATCGACCATATCCTGCGTGGTGATGTAGGAGTTGAAATCATCCGAGACAAGGTAGTAGTCACCGTGCTCTTCGATAGAGGCTGTCAAAGCGGAGAAGTCACCTTTGTCGCCGAAAGTGTCGCTCTTGATGGCGTCGAAGACGCGCTCTAGCTGTGGGTCGAGCTTGAAGTCGCCGTAGAAGTGACGATGGCGGAGATCCTCGACGTCTTCGGAGAGGTTGCCGAAGAGGAAGATGTTCTGCTCGCCGATTTCACGGGTGATCTCGATCTAGGGTATTGAGGTTAGCAATTGGGTCTGGGCAACTTGTATGGGGGCCTTACATTTGCTCCATCGCAGGTGCCGATGATCAAACCGCCGTTCAGGACGAACTTCATGTTACTGGTACCGCTACCTTCGGTTCCGGCAGTGGAGATGTGTTCGCTGATATCCGAGGCGGGACAGATGATCTCTGCCTTGCTGACGTTGTAGTCTTCGATGAAGATCACCTTCAAGAGATCGCCGACCTCGGGGTCTTTGTTCACAACCTCGGCCACCTTGTTGATGAGGTGGATAATTGTCTTCGCCATCCAGTATCCCGGTGCGGCCTTGCCACCGAAGATGGAGACACGAGGTACCAACTTCTTCTTCTCCTCGTCGGACATAGCCTTAATGCTGAGGTAGCGATGAATGACTCCGAAGATGTTGAGTTGCTGACGCTTGTACTCATGAATTCGCTTGACCTGCACGTCGAAAAGTGCATTGGGGTTGACGTCAAATCCAGTAGTGCTCTTAATGTGCTTGGCAAGACGGAGTTTGTTCTCGCGCTTGATGAGGGACCACTCTTCGCGGAACGCCTTGTCATCCACAAAGGCTTCAATCTGATCCAGGAGAGTAAGGTCCTTCAGGAAGTCGTACCCGCCAAGCTTCTCTGCGATCAATGCAGACAGCCGAGGGTTGGCCTGGTGAAGCCAGCGCCGGGGTGTGATACCATTAGTCACGTTCATGAAGCGGTCGGGTCCGTAGATCTCCACGAAGTCTTTGAAGAGAGTAGTCTTGAGTAGATCAGAGTGCAACTCAGCCACTCCGTTGACCTTGTGAGATCCAATGATGGCAAGGTATGCCATGCGAACCATCTTCGGGTGCGACTCTTCGATGATGGAGACACGGGACAGGATGTCCCGATCCTTGGGGAATCGCTTCTCGACAGATTGCAAGAAGAACAAGTTTATCTCGTAAATGATTTGCAAGTGACGCGGAAGCAAGTTCTGAAGCAGAGGAACAGACCATTTCTCCAGCGCCTCGGGGAGGACTGTGTGGTTGGTATAACTAAAGGTCTTGGTCACGATGCTCCATGCCTCATCCCACTCAAGGCCCTCCTTGTCGATGAGGATTCGCTGTAGCTCAACAATTGCCAGGGTTGGGTGTGTGTCATTGAGTTGAATAGCAATCTGCTCGGGGAACTCATTCCAAGCGCGCTTGGTCTTCTTGAAACGACGCACAATGTCGAACAACGAGGCAGCACACCAGAAGTACTGTTGCTTCAGGCGAAGCTCTTTGCCTCGCTCGAGGTTGTCGTTCGGGTAGAGGACGGCCGAGATAGTCTCGGCGTTCTGCTGGTCTGCTACGGCGCTCTCGTAGTCTCCCGCGTTGAACTTCTGGAAGTCGAACTCTCCACTGCTAGCTTTGCTAGACCACAAGCGAAGGTTGTTGGTAGTTTTCGTGCCATATCCAGGAATTGGGACGTCATAGGCGGTGGCTTGAACCACCTCGCCATCTTCCCATGAGTGTATTATCTTGCCGTTCTCATCTTGGTATTTCTTCACGTTGCCATAGAATTGAATGTCGACAGTGATCTCATGTCGAGGGAATTCCCAAGGGTTGTTGTCAAGCCAGTAGTCTGGAATCTCCACTTGGTATCCGTTAACGATCTCTTGCTTGAAGATACCGTAGCGGTAACGCAGTCCGTATCCCCATGCTGGATAGTTAAGCGTCGCCATACTATCCAAGAAGCATGCCGCCAGGCGACCGAGGCCACCGTTACCCAATGCGGCATCATGCTCTTGGTTGATGACATCTTCAATGCGGAAACCTAGATCCTTGAGGCCCTCTAGTCGGGTATCAGCGAGGGTCTGTGTTACTAAGTGTAATCGGACTCACCGCGAGCAGCATCCTTCATGCCGACATTAAGCATAGCATTGTCAAGAGCACGTCCCATGAGGAACTCTAGAGATAGGTCTGAGATCTCAGTCAGCAATCATCTTTCCCGAGGTCTCCGACCACAGTTGATACATACAATATACACGCTTCTGATCGGTGAATGTCTGGCGCTGCTGGGTCCTGTTCCACTCAATAATCAACCGGTCTCGGAAGGCAAGGGCTGTGCCTGAATACGCCGCCCTGGTAAAATGTCAATTAGGTCCATGATTTAAACAAAATATGAGATACTCACAATTCATCGCAATTATACAACGAGCGAGCCAGAGTCGTTTCGATGTGACGGACTAATTCGGTCTAGAGAAAGGGTCAGTTGAGCCGAACCACGGTTGTGTATGGGGTATAGTAGCACTCACCTCGAATTCCTCTTTATTCGTGAACTCGTTGGCCGACTAAATCACAGATCTTGTTAGCAGCCTTCAAGACCTAGGTTTTGTTTAACATACGTGCTTTCGCCAGCTATACGGTAGCAATGGTTAGCTGCGATCTATTGTACACCATCAAGGAAGCACACTTACGCCTCGCGGAGGGGCTCCGGAATGGTAGCCTCGACATTCTTGATCTCGGCAGGACCCAGTCCGGTGGCGGTACGTTTGTGCTTGGGACGACTGAAACCCGGGCCGACAGGACCCTGTAGGTCAGCAATTGGAGCTCCGACGGAAGGTCTCCTCTCGCGACGAGGCTCGTTGACCGGTACGGTGACTGGGGCAGTTCCAGTCGACATGGTTACAGAAGTGCCAGTAAGGATATGTTAAAGAGAAGATTAATCGAAGAGAAAATGTAGTCGCAGGGAAGGGGAAGTACTTAAACAGAGAAAGAGGGGAAAGTACATGCAGTCATGACAAGAAGTGGTGACACACCTCTTTTTTTAGTTCTGTTTCTGTTCAGTCACACCATTTTCCAGGGTCTATTCTCCTCCCCTTGTCCCTTATCAGAGTAGCCGTTTCCTTGGTTCGAGGGAGTATAGACTGCTCATACAAAGAGCTCCAGCGGGTCTTCGATCTCCAACGGTCCGAGCTGTCCGTGCACCTGACGATCTTCGTGATTTGCTGCAGCTGCACTCTGCACTCCATACTCTCTCTGCCTCGCCTCTTTTTTTTTCTTTTTTTTGGTTATTTACCTGTTTCTTGAGACATCATGCCACCTGCGGATGCACCCGGTACCCCCATCACTCTCCCTATTACGACTCTCGGTTATGCGCTAAACACCTGCTCCGGCTACAGCGGGAAGCGGTTCCCAGCCAGCTCTCTCCAGCAACTGGATCCTTGTTCCCTGGTCTCCATCCATACTTCCATTTTGAAAGGTGAGTTGTCGCCCTGCCGATCGCCAAGCGTAGTCCGAACCAGCGTCTTTCCACCAAGGTTCAAATCAGAATCTCATCACCATTCACGATCGCAAGCCGCCAAACTCCAGTCCCCGTACTCGGTCAGCAGCAGCCAGTGAAGGTGGGCTGGTGCGCCATTTGAGGGTCCTATATAATTATTCTAGCGGGAAAAGCGGACACAGAGCCTCTGTACCCCGCAAATTCAGGCCCAGTGCACTTGCTGAAGCTACCGTTAACGCCATGCGCGGACTCGGATTGGTTTCAGCTGGTTTGAAGGTTAGGGTTTGGTTCTGCGGGAGAGGTACGGGGCCAAGCCGTGCCTTTGGGGACGCGTCAAGGTCGGAGGGGTTCTGGCCTGCGGGGTGTAGATTCTTTCTTTCTTCGTTCGAGCTATACTAGCAGGTAACTCGGGCTCTGCTGCAGTATATTGATGGACTTGGCATCATCCGCCCGAGTGATATAGTTCAAACTGCGGGGTTAGTAGAATGCGATCGTGGACATGCGTTGTGGTGATGTGGGTGGCTGTTTGACGGGTGGGGTGCATAGTGCTTTCGTTTTAGTTGAGCGACAGCTCACTCTGATGGCTTGACTTCCAGAAGAATTTGAGGATATTGACATGTGTTGGTGCTCGGGTCTTAAGCTTGGGAGACAATTTGTATTCTACCTGGGCAAGGTTGCTCTAAGAGGTTCCTTGCAAGGCGTGGTCGGGGTCATATCAGCCGTGACGTATTCCAAGTATATTGCTTCAGAACCTGGGAAGGATTATAACTAGTCATACGTTTCTGCCATTTACTTTGGAATTCCCATAATTATTATTCTTTTCAGGTCCGGAAACAACATGCTCAATCTCAATCGTATCAGTCTCTGATAAAATGGTCTATATTTAGCATGGTACCTAGCGCTTTATCGCACAGTGCTTGTGAAGCTGGACTCAATCCATGGATATTGTTCCTGGAACGGAGCACTTTCTCGAAAACCGACCTTGGAATTCACAGCGTTCGATCGCAGCTTATGAGCCCTGCTTATCAGCTACTACCTGTGGACCTACCTACCCCGTGATCTAGCGTGCCCCGCGATCCGGACATTGGTATGATTTTCTCATCTCATGAGAATTCACTTCCGTCTTCTGTCATACCGAGCGCCTCTGTGCTGGTATCTCCATATGATTCAATGAGTATCACACTGTCGTCACGACTAGTAGGCTCCTTCATTCACTAATGTCAATCCCGGTGGTTGTGATGGTGGAAGGAGTAAAGAGGCTGTTTCAGAGCAGAGCAACCTGTAGGCCAGCTAGGTAGAGCAAGATCCTCGTGGACAAGTCATCAATGAGTGGGATCAGTACAAAGAGAAAAAGCCATCGAGCCCTGGAGACCTTGAGAGTGCCCGATAGATGGTAGATAAGATAAGGTACATAGAAGCAGACCCACCCCCGGGGCCGTGGACCGTCTGGCGTGGACCGCTCTCCACTCGGGAAATACTGACGCAAACACTTCTATAACTCGACAGAAAAACCTACTGTAGTGGGGGAACCGCGCCACCTCCCAGGTGCGCCACTGTGGTTAGTTCTGGCATCTTATGCTCGCGATCCCCTAGTTTAGCAATTTCCTACACCTCTCGCATGAACAGCATCTCTTTCCTATTCCGGTAGTCCTAGGAGCCTGCGTAGCTCCCCGATCCCGCTGAGCACTGAGCACCCCCGTCGTCTTGTCTGCGATGTCAGACCGCCAGCGCGCTCTTCCCACTTCACTACCTAGTCGGCATGTTTCGAGATACCTCAAGGCCAGGTATTTTAGCTTTCTGTCTCTGCTCCGTTCATAACTAGAACATAAATCTCACATATACCAAAGATGTTCAGATCTATCCAACGTGAAGGCTCGGCGATACTCCGTACCTACCTGGCTCTTATGCATCACAAACGACATGTCGGGTTCTTTTGTTCCAGTCACTTACTCCGTACTGTCACTGTCACTCAGAATCGGTCCGTATTACCCAAACGAAGGCACCGGTCCCAAAGTGGGAGCAACCGTCTTAAAACTGCATACAAACGAGCCATATCCAGGGTAAGGCGACGACTCAAGACTCGAATAGAGTGGATTGATATATCAAGGCTAGCCAAGCTCACAGCACAGAGAACATGCAGCAAAGAAGGCGTCAGTTATCCTGAATCTACGCCACCTCATATATATCCAATAATCACACCTTTAACCACGCCAGCAACGATCCGAGTCTTTACCCGGTCTTGCGGTCAAAGCCCACTAATTCTTGTAATATCGCAGACAAGATCTGGTGGAATTCCAATTCCAGAGAGAAAAGCAACATAAGGGAAAGGAGAGAGGACCATAAGAGGTGAAAAATGTAAACTTCGAAAAGAAAAGGAAAATAGATATCGGGAAAATGGAAAACCGCCACGGTATGCATGGAAAAAGGCTGGAAAACAAGCAAAATTAAACACGGGAAACAAAGAAAGAAAATAACGAAAAGTCGGCTGTCGATACGCCCCGACGGGGTCATGTGCAGGAAGTCTGACTTGGATGGACAATTCCAGATGCAGATCCAAGTCCGAGACTGGGATTTTTGTCGGCCTGTGACCGTCCGAATTCGGCAATACAATGGTTCAAAGGTTAATCACGAGGGGAAAAGAAATGCATGGAACGGAAACAGTAGCATGAGAGACTGGATATGCTACGGTTTTTTAAAAGCAGATAGATCCACGAGTAGAAAAACCACCTTGAAAGCCAGGCGGGGGATGCCCTCAAAACCAGCGCCTGGGAAATCAGCCAGAAAGCGCCATCAACTCCTGCAGCTGGTCAAAAGCAAAGAGGAAAAAAAACATTGGGAAAAGGGGTATGATTGATCGTGGGAGACTGTGAAGGCTGTCTCCAGGGGAGTATATCGAGAAAGGGCGACGTTGAGAAGAGGAACGGTGTTTGGTCGTAAGGTTGTTCGGAGGGGACAGAGTCGCTCTCAAATGACTAGATTGGGCACCTGGGGGTGATTAGAGGATACCCGAATCTTTGAGGGCGTTTTGCAGGATCGTCTCTTTGACTGCTGCAAAAACAAGACGGATATTCGTGGTATCTGTCGCTTGGGTGAGGCTGAGGGGGAATATCAGTAAGAGGTTTGCGATCATAACAATACAGAGGAGAGCTCACTGTGGATATAGGTTCAGGTGTGCGCGGTTCACCTGGTTGAACCGCCAGAGAAGATACTTGGCAGCACGATTTACATCGTTGCCGCCCGAGTAGTCTGGGAAGTAATTGCTCAAGGGAGATCGAGGCAGTTTCAAGCGGAACAAATCGACTTTGTTCAGGAAGAGGATGATACTGGTCCGCATGAACCAACGCGAATTGACCACCGAGTCGAAGAGCACTAAACTTTCCATCATTCGGTTCTGCAAAGTCAGCCTGATACTATACGCGCGTTGGACGACACATACCTGATTGCTTTCTTCTAGCAATACTTGATCGTATTCACTGAGCGCAACGCAGAAGATGATGGATGTCACGTTTTCGAAACAGTGAATCCACTTCTTGCGTTCGCTCCGCTGGCCGCCCACATCAAACATGCTGCGGTCGGTTAGATATGTCTTAACAAAAACGGATGAGCTTCCACGTACTGTATACTTAATTGCCCCATGGTGAATCGTGTCTCATAGATACCGGTTGTCTTCGTTCTTGCGCGCAGTACGTCAGAAACATCGGGGATATAGTCGGCTGCCGTTATTCGTTTCGCTTCTTCGAAGAAACTGGAGACTGTCAGTATTTGGCGGTGGAGTGGGACACACAAAGTGGGGGCGTACTATGGTGCGGAGTCCATGAGGTAGAACTCATTCTGGTGCTCGAGGACGGTGGAAGTACAAGGGTCGTTCCAGAGATATGTGATCGCTTCTCCAATTTTGGTATCAAGCGTAGTATTAGGGTCGGGGTCCACGTTGTAGTCTTCGATGAATGAGATGTAATCCTTGACCTTTTGGCTGGACGGTTCGAGTTGGAAATGGTGGTATGCTCCGATCAGAGCTTTTGCGCAATCCAAAAGGTTTTTGTACACGGTCAATCTGTAAAGCGCCAGTTCTTCCATCGTGTAGCCATTTTGATGAATGATCTTCATCTGCTTCACAATTGTGGACTTGCCGCTTTCTCCGGATCCTGAACTTAAGGTTAGCCAGGTCAAGTTAAGTTCTACAGCAAAGTCATACCTAGGAGAAGAATCTTGCACTCTCTCCGAAGTCGCCTGGAATCTTCTTCTAGCTTGCGGTCGATCATTTGGCTTCGCTTCTTCTGATCTGCATCCCCGGCGGACTCTGAGCTGAAACAGGACCCCATGGTGAATGTCTCAGACCAGTAAGGGTCGACTCATCAATCGCGCAGGAATTATTGCTGACAGGAAGAGCTGTGGGGGTGGGTTTGGGGGTTGCGGCTATCGACGCCACACACGGAGAGACAGGCACCGACACCGGGGGCGAGGCGAGGATCCGCGCGACTCGAGGGTGAAGCGGTAGCGACAGATGAGACAGGCGCGGGAAGGATAACGGAAAAAGTCGGCGAAGGTGGGTTGAGAGCTGGAGCGAGAGTTGAGAGGTGGAGGGATTGCGACGAGCGAGTTCGGAAGGAGAGTTGAGAGAGTTCGGGTGTAGCGGGTGAAGGCGGTCCGTGTACAAATAGTACAACTACGGCGACAGAGCCCAGGAGTAGGTTGGGAGGATCACAATGAAGAGAGGAGGTTTAAAGAAATGTCAGTGTCAGTGCGACCATCGTCATGCTGGGGGAGTGGAGATGCCAGACTGGAGCGAGCCGTAAGAAACGTGTACTCCGTACGCTCTCGGTAATTAACCCTTTTAACCCGGACTTTCTTTTTTTGGCTTTTTGGCTTCGCCCTCTAGTCTTCCTCTCGTCTGGGCATACTGGAGAATGCCTGAGCCTAATAGGAAAAAGAAAGTGACACCTTTTGTCGCAAAGGGTTCAACTCCGTTCCTTCGTGGGGTATCTGTGGAAATCTCTCATATTGTATTTCATAGCCAATCTCCCCTATGCTCCGTACTCCGTTCTCCCTACCTCTCTCACCTTTAGGTTCATTTGTAACTTTACCTTGAAGCATCAAAATATTCAACTCTCAGATGGATTGTATCCCACCATCAGTTTCAATCTTCTCATCTAGGAGCCCTGTACTCCGTACTATTCGCACCCGCAAAAGTGGAGAGTGACGCAAAATCGCTTTGCCCCGAGTCTTGGCCCTCAATTCTCGCTGATTTTCGATATATTTAGCCTGTACGGAGTAGCATGGTAGATAATATTTGATTTTGCATCTGTTTAGCCCTGCAGACAAAGAGGGTTGTGGAACGGTTGTTCCAAGGTTATTTTAAGGTCATGGAAACAATAGGGACATCTTGTATGCAGCAACTTAGACTCTCCTACCCAATCCGTTCTTGAGACCACAAAGGGTATCTCTAGAGTTTGACGGGAAAGGCACTCCTGTCCAGTCAAATCCAACTGATTCCAAGGTCTTTGTTGCATGGTCGCAGTAGCGCGGTCGGCCTTGTTTCATATGTCTCAGCCGCCAGATCCGCATCGGACCCAATGAGCCCGACAGCCTACCCAGGGCTGGGGTGCCGAGTAGATATCTGCGGTACTTGGAGGAAAGTCCTATCCCATGCAACTCTACAAGATACCTATACCCGTTGGAAAGGCTGTATGGTCACTTCACATGATTGCAAATATCCCAGGCTGATAATGCTACGTCACGGATCCGGGCCTAGTGAGAATGTAGCACGGCCTAATGAATCGTGCATCTGATAGACTAGAGAGAAATACACCCTGGTCTAGACCGAACAGTTGATCACCTCGTGCAGGCATGAGCAACGATACGGAAGCCGGAGCCGGACCTATGAGCGCATCAGGTCGCATAGTCACGATCTTGATCGCATCAAATGCATGCCATCTTCAAGGTACGGGGGATATATAATGGACACGGACAAAACAACCTCGGATAAGCTGAAATTAAAGCTTTCAAGGTTGTGCTTGATATTTAGGTTTAGAAAAGTGCCAGGTTGAGCTTTGTATGTGAGAAGTCAACATGAATTTGACAACGGTCTTGGTTCTCGACTAGTTCCTTATTTGTAGTCGAGTCGGTTATAGACCAGGGCCTGGCCAGGCCGCGTGGTGGCGGAGAGAGTGGAAATTTCGCACACTCGGCAAACATACGGCAATCTGGTCAGATGAGGGTAGAGAAGAGAATCAGAAGGGGATTCTCAAGAATAAAGTATCATAACAGTTAAATAAGATGCATCTGTAGTGCATACGAAGTAAAGATAAAAGTAAGGTTGAAAGAAGACCGCTGAGTCAGCCCATTAAAACCTGGCGGGCGGTCGATGACGTTCGTGGGCCTTGTTTTCTGTGCTTTTCAGTCCCTTCCCCACACCTGCTGCCAACACACTTTCTTCGCGGACCCCCCCTTTCTCGATCAACTTTTGGCTTCATCTTTCTAGACCTTCGTTTCCATTCTTTCGCGACACTTCTCCATCATGGCGGAATTCGTGCGTGCCCAGATCTTTGGCACCACCTTCGAGATCACCAGCCGGTGCGCAATGCCTTCTGCCTTCCTGCTTTTGGGAATTTTCAAGTTTTGAAGACGAGGACATCCTGCTGATATCCATGTTTCTAGGTACACGGAGCTCCAACCGGTTGGAATGGGTGCCTTTGGGCTGGTCTGGTATGTGGCGACCTGTGTCGCACGAGAGCGACGTTTCAAGAGAGGCAACACTGACTAGGCTATCAAATAGTTCTGCGAAGGACCAATTGACAGCGCAACCAGTCGCTGTCAAGAAAATCATGAAGCCCTTCAGTACCCCCGTCTTGTCCAAGCGAACCTACCGCGAGCTGAAGTTGCTTAAGCATCTTCGCCATGAGAACGTCCGTCTTCATTTTCCCAAAAAAAGAGCGACCCGGATTTCTTTACTGACGCAGCGTAGATTATCAGCTTGAGTGATATTTTCATCTCGCCGTTGGAAGACATGTAAGTTCCCTTTCTATTTTTGGTGGGGCGAATATCAACTCACGACCACAGCTATTTCGTCACCGAACTTTTGGGCACCGATCTCCACCGACTTCTTACCTCGCGACCCCTCGAAAAGCAATTCATTCAGTACTTTTTATACCAAATTCTGGTAAGTCCGAGAACAAGATTGGCCGCCACAAGCTCACCATTTGATAGCGTGGTTTGAAATATGTTCACTCTGCCGGTGTCGTTCACCGGGATCTGAAGCCTAGCAACATTCTCATTAACGAAAACTGCGACTTGAAAATCTGCGATTTCGGTCTTGCTCGCATCCAGGATCCGCAAATGACTGGATATGTCTCAACACGATACTACCGTGCCCCCGAGATCATGCTCACCTGGCAGAAGTATGACGTCGAGGTCGATATCTGGAGCGCGGGCTGCATTTTCGCCGAAATGCTGGAGGGAAAGCCACTTTTCCCCGGAAAGGACCATGTCAACCAGTTCTCGATCATTACCGAGCTCCTGGGTACTCCCCCAGATGATGTGATCCAGACCATCTGCAGCGAGAACGTGAGTCGATATTGCCCATTGATTGGCAAGCTCAAATTCGCTAATGTACTACACAGACTCTCCGATTTGTCAAGTCCCTTCCTCAGCGCGAGCGCCAGCCCCTCGCGAATAAATTCAAAAACGCTGATGCCGACGGTATGTGATCACTGGGTTGATTGGAACCTAAGAATCCGTAAGCTAACAGTTCTATAGCGGTTGACCTGCTCGAGCGAATGCTGGTCTTCAACCCGAAGCAGCGAATCCAAGCCACCGACGCATTAGCGCATGAATACCTGGCACCCTACCACGACCCGACCGACGAGCCTGTCGCACAAGAAAAGTTCGATTGGTCTTTCAACGATGCCGATCTGCCAGTGGACACCTGGAAGATTATGATGTACGTGATTGTTCCATGCCGTCCTTGAGGTTCGATTGACTAATTATAATTAGGTATTCCGAGATTTTGGACTTCCACAATATCGAGCAGGGCAACGAGGCTGGTGAGGCTCTGGTGCAGGGTGCAGTTCAAGGCGATGCTGGTCAGGCCTTCGCATGATTACTTGACGTGGTTCATAACTGAAAGGTATGCTCTGCGGTCCTTGGATTCCAGTCTTGTGCAGAGTCTGGCCCTATTTCTGTCCAATGGTCCCGCGAGATTCGCAAGTCTACCGTGTCTCTAATTTCATTTCTGTTTTTTTTTTTTTCTCATTCTATTCTGTTCTTTTTTTGTCTTTGTGGAAACCATTGTCCATAGCTTTTCCGGCGTCGTCAGAACTGGTTGGTGATTAGGAGAAATCATATGGGGGGATCTGATTTAGTTGCGTGATGGGAAATCTCATACCTGACCTTTAATAATTCGAAATGTTCCGGCCACCTCCCTACAAGCTTCTGGCATACCCCCCATTCATCTTGTTTACTATATACGGAGTAGATGTGTAGACACTGTCGAGTGTCACGAGAAGAAACAAGTTATGTTATGCGCTCATAGATTGGCGGGGCACGGTTCACCGCCCGTGCCTCGGCCACTCACAACACGCGCGATAACCATATCAGCGACTTTCCCCTGTTTGCGACGATCTTCATGGGAAACGTCGAGGTTTCAGAGGAGCCCACCTCAGTTCTGTCGCATATCACTCCTTGAACCACTTCATTGCACGAACTCACCGGATCAAATCAAATTCCAACTCGTACTCGTCGCATGATCCGGCGCGATGGCTGCTCAACATAAGCAAGACCCAATCGTCTTGGTCATAGATTTCCACCATGCACGGTGAGCCAGACATCCCCGTGTCCAAGCCTTCATATGCGTGGAGCAGAAATGGAGACATTGCCAATATACGAACTTAGCTGACTGAGACATGCCCCCACAGAGGACCCGAGATAGAGCATTGCATTGCCGACGAAGGAACCGACCCAGCAATTGAGAATGATTGGTCTTTGCTACCTTTCATGGCCCTATCTGACGGAGCACACTTGTAGGAGATACTATTTCCCAAATGCTCATTCCGTTGCAGTGTCTCATTACCATCGAGCGCACCCTGCACCGGAGTGAGAGCCACTTTGCGCCAGACAATCTAACGCGTTGGATTGTAGGTCGACCGAGGAATTTTCGTACTTCACGCTTTGCAGAAAGGAGACTTCCACCATCCCTGCAACTTCTCTCTTCGGTATAGCCTGCTCCCGCCAACTCGACGCGAGCCTACTCATCACTCGCTCGGCCGAGGTCACACGATCAACGGTACAGAAAGCTGTCGTGGTTGTCACGGATACTCCGCAGCGTGTGGGCCAGCTGCGCGAGAAGCTGTCTGTGGTGACATCAGCATGGTTTGCGCAACGGTATGTGGTACCCTACTTCTCTGAGGTGTATAGTCACTTTGCACGAGTTGCGTACTGGAAACAATTTCCGTGATCGATAGCAGCTGACGTGGCATCTTTGATTCCAGTGACTTCTCTGATATCGATATCTTAAAGGTATGTGTCTTCCATAGCGGTATGCAGAGTGTATATTGATTGGAAATGCAGAAATTCAGAGAGGGCTTGGTAATTTCTCTACTCAATGACGATGGCCCAACAGATCAGAACTTGGGTAAGAAGACGAACCGCTACGATCGTTTTGGATCCCCGCTGAATTTTGAAGGCCTTTCGCTTCGGGAGATGGTTCATGAGTTTAAATCCCAGACATTGGTTCTTTTCAAGGCACTGCTGTTGCAGCCCAAGATGCTTTTCTTCGGGACACGATGTGAACGTCTGTGCATGATTCAATTCTCACTTATATCTTTAATACCCGGTCTTATCAACAGTCTACAAGACTGTGCGGATCCTGCTTTTGATACATACTCTCAAATAGTTGAGAAGCCAACTTCCCTGAAGACGAGTGATCGAGGCTCCTTGTTGGCATACATGGGCCTCCCACTACAAATATTCGGAAAAGGAAGCATGTTTGGTCCTTACACACCTCTCCAGCTGCTGGATCTGCTGGCCGATGATGGGACAAAATCCTATGTTGTTGGGTCAACCAACTCACTGCTCCTCCAGCAAAAAGATCGCTATAGCGACATCCTAATCAACCTCGATGAAGACAGCATCGTTATCAACAATCCTTCTCTCCGAAATGCCCTAGCCCTATCTGCGGCCGACAGGCGCTGGATCGACCTGCTCACGCAAATCGTCAATGATACCTGGGACGAGGATCACCCTTCCCAGCCGAAGACCCTCGGCTTCATGGGCTCAGAAGAGTTCATTCGTCTACAGTTTGAAGAGTACCTGCTGGCGTTGTTATCCTCCATGAAATACCACGAGGAGCTCTCTTCAGTTAACAACGGAGACTCTCCAACTCGCAGCAAGGCCCAATTGCAGAACTTTAATATCGAAGGAGACCCGGCCATCGATTTCAACACAGAGTTCCTGACACAATGGCAAGCAACCTCTAATTACGCGCTATTCTCGCGCCTCACTTCAGACGCGCTGCTATTCTCCATCACCGAGCCACGACACCCAAACGCAGGTGGCCTGACCATGGAGGACGTCCAAAGGCGCATATCGCAGCAAGTCGCAGATCTACACCTGGACGAACGGGTACGCGAAAGTCGCGAGGCTCTCGGCCGTCACTTTTCAACCGGTCAGAAAAAAGTGAGCGCTGCATTCAACAGCTTCTGGTCTGATATTGAGACGATGCGTGAAGCGCAACGCAAACGCAACGAAGAAAAAGCAATCGCCCAATCCCAGCGCCCTTCCATAGACAAGGACACCCCTCTTTCACCAACCCCCTCCGAGGATCCTAACGAAGCCCGTGCCCGGCCTTCCGTCGATATGACCCAAGCTCAAGCTTCCGTCGCCGCAGCAAGCCAAAAAGCAGGCGCATACTTCAGCTCGTGGGGCTCATGGGCCAGCGAAAAGCGCCGCGAATGGCAAGACAAGCGCGGTACCTCGCCAAATCCGAGTATCAACACCAATCCCACCGCCAATCCCACCTCTAGCCCCAAAGGAATTACATCACCATCCACCCCGGTGCTCACCGTCGTCACCGAAACCGCAGAGTCAGATCGTGGTCGTCGCCGCTCGCTTCAGCTCCGCACTGAACGCGACGCTTCTCCTGTCGCTTCAGTTGCAGAGGGAGGTCTCAGCCGCAGTGGCAGTCGCAGAAAGAGATGGAGCAATATTCTCCTACGTCGCGAGAGCGGCGAGTTCCAGCGCCGCGATGATGTTGCTACCTCCGATTCCCAAGACGTTCCCTATCCCAAATCCCCTCTGTCGCAAGGCTTCCCAGCCTACGAAGATGAGACAAAGCCAAGTCTGGAGAAAGGTCCCGGCCTTCCAGCGGGAAAGAGTTACCAGGAGACTGTCGATGCAGATGGGTTCGCCTCCGTTGCCTTGACGCCGAACGAAGGTCTGGGTTTGAGCTTGGGAGACGACAGGATGAAGGAAAATGTTGCTCCTGGTCATGTAGACCCCGAAGAATTGATCACGGCGCTTCCCGTCAAAGACGAACATACAGCCCGGTGAAGCTCGTCTGGTACGAACTTGGGGCCGAAGTCTGTCCTGGCTTTGCGTGGGGTCGCTAGTTTGCGGTCTGCCACGCATGACATTCACCCCCGGGAGACTTCTTTTGTTGGACATACTACACAAGTCTTTCTTGCATGAGGGGTACACTGTGTTCATAAGAAAATAATTTGAAAGATCAAGTTGGGCACTGTTTCAGCTTCTTAGATGAACGATCTTACCACAGTGTAGTTTGCACGGCTTAAACTATGCCATGAACTCGCGCAGGTTCAGATGGCAACCATTATATCCCACCTATTATTGAGAGCTGAATCTTATGGGCTTGTTAGCGCAAGGCTGGTCCTCAAACATTGGGACAACATGACACTAGATTCAGAGAGCAAGTTTATGATCATTGGGATTTAATAATAATATCAAGAAGAGAAATGAAAGTACATAGAGCAAAGGCATGTGGGTCATCATTGGTTTGTCGTCTCAGCGCTATGAAGAAAACATAAGATAAATCACCGACACAATGAAAAAAAGGTTTTATTCTCTCCGAACTTCATCTCACCAGCTATTGGTGTGGAAAACATTCAATCCTCCATCGAGAGGCCGAATCCTCTTTGTATTTCCTAACCTACACTGGTGGCAATGGAAGGCGAGATGGATGCGGCAGGTCGCCGATGTGCGAGAGGATAATGTCAAGTGTAGCATATGGTCCGGAAGAGAAAGTAGCAAGTGTTGAAGGATGGAGGAGAGGAAGATTATCATGTTGATTATGCAATGTAAGAGATCTCGTCGCCATCCATGCGCTCGATGTAATCCTTCTCCATGAGTGCTTCGATGTTCTTTTTAATATCGGGGATCTTGGGCGGGAAACGCGATTTGACTTGCTGGATGACTTCCTGCACAAGCTGGACGTGCTTCATCTTCTTGCGCGACTTCATGATACGGACAATGGCAGACTAGGGCAATGTTAGGAACAAAGGATTGTGCGAAGAGGTTGATAAGAACTTACCTGGAGCAGAAGCTTCCGATCCTCTTCTATCGTTTTGTGTGTATCGTCTGCCTCGACCTTCTGTTCAGACTTGATCTGAATGTTGAGGTTGACCTTGACCTTCTTGTTCTTGAAGTTGTAGTTCAGGGTGAATGAGGTCGAAGGCTCGGGCTTGGCGCCTTCAGGGCTGGCGATGAGGACCTTTGCCTTGAGCAAGATGCTAAGGTTAGGGTCCAGGATTTCACTGGTCAACGTAGTGGCCTTCTCAATCTCGGTGTAAGAAAGAGTGTCGGCCTCATTGAAAAGCAGCAGAATTCCCATTTGGTATGTTGACACCTGGAAGGTGTAAGGCACCTTGGCATTTTTAATGTAGTTGGCCTTGATTTCTCCCTTGCAGAGCTGCCACAGCCATGTGAGCTTGCGGCCGCTGTGCTTGTCAAAGTAGAACTTCGAGAACCGTTCGGCAGTCTTGACGATTTCGGGCGGCGCAAGGAAAGGAGTAGTGGGGGCATTGAGGGGCCAGAAACCAGTTCCCAGAATTTGGAAGTGAGCATCGGCCAGTCGCTTGCGGTCGTCATCGTCAAGTACCTTGTCCTGCCAGTCCTTGTAGTTGTTGTTCAGATCTTTAGAGATTTGCATGTCTTGGAACATGCGCTGGAGCTTGTTGGTGTATTCAAATCCACAAGCCTCCTTCAGCTTGCTGATCATGCTTGTTTCGGCGTCATCAGAAACAGAACTGACGTGTACCAAGCGCTTCGCCAGGTTTTTGGAGTAGAACTTTTGGAAAACGTCCTTGTCCTCAATATACTTGAAGACAGTCATAATCTGTACCAGCATTTCCTCCAGTTCTGACTCCTCGGCGGACTTTGAGCCCTTCTTGAGCAGTGAATCGGTGTACTTGGCCAGTAACTCAGGCGACTTAGAAGAGCTGGCCTTGCAAATACGGTTACGGTTGACGAACTCGCGACAGGCATTGTCTAATGACCGCACAAACTCGGACTCGCCGTTGAACGCATCATCGACAAGGTTCTGATACCGCGTGTGAACCTGCAGGAGAGCATCAACGTACAACTTGGGCTCGAAGTTCTCGCCGTCCGAAGCAACCTTCTCAACGGCGGCCAGACCAGCCCGTCTAACATGGTTCTCGAATGTGGTACGCAGGGGATCCAGACCATCCTTGATACGCGACAGAAGGCGATACATACGCGCAAGGTCCTCCTGTCGTTCGTTGTCAAGTAAGACCTGGAACTCATCGCGAAGCAAAGTGGAGTGACCAGTGACCAGCACAGCCAAACAGGTATCTGTGAGAATCTTGGTGACATCGGGGTGCAGGTACAAACCAACGCGGGCCTTCTCCTCATCCAGGCGAGCCTCTGCCTTCTTCATGTATTCCACCACGCTGTTTTCGGCAACAAACTGCCGCGACTCATTCTCGTAATAGACCTTGGTGGAAGCGATGAACGGCGATTGGAAGTAATGGCGGTAAACATCCAGGGTTGACTTGGAGCTGTCGTTTTCGTCCAGACCCAAGGACACAAAGGAGTCGACGATGGACTTAATCTGGGACTGTTCAATAGTTTCTCCGTTCCTTTGCTTCTCGATCAAGCTGAGAACGGCGTCCATGACCTTTTCATGCACGTTTTCAAAGAAGTCATCCTTCCATTTGACGAGGTGCAAGGTGTAGACATCATAAACGTTCTTTTTGCCCTCGTCGATCTCGCGCTTGACCCAGTGACGGTTGAGGTACTTAAAGATGTGGTTCACATATTTGGCAGCGGTCGTGTAGCGTTCCCATTCGCGAATGTAAAATCCAAGTAGGCCTTCCTCGGTGTGGGTCTGTGATTGATCGAAAACGTCGCTGAGATGGCGTGAAAGGTATTCGCCGAGTAATTTGTAAAGTTCCTCGCCCAGGAGGTGGGCTTCGGCAACAGTTAGTCCACGTTGATGAGTCGAAGAATCGATGGATAGGGTAGAATACACACCCCCTCGTTGCCCTTGTTGCAATCCTTGACCACTGGAAACGGCTTTTTGTGATGTGCAGAAATTATGGACGGCGCTAAAATCGAATGATGAGCGGGGTTTCAGTCAGCCAGGGAAAAGGGAATGTTGAACACACGTGTAGAGACCCATATACTAGAGAACGATAGACAGTCAGCGCTTGTTATTTGAAAAAGGGAACGCAGATAGATGTGCGAGGTTCTGCTTCTTTGACATACAGCCTTCATATCAATACCACCGTCAAGGTTGAGCATGACGCTTTGAATTCCATCCTCGAGGAATGACCATCTATCGCCAAGTCAGCATCCGCCGAAAGACCATGTCGTGACCATCGAGATATGCTATCAACTCACGTTGAATCAAGGTCGTCCTTGTGGGGAACCGGTGGCATCGCGACAGACATCTTTATGACGACGAGGTTGGAGTCGAACGATTCAACGAGCAGGCGAAACAACCACGGCTAAGTGCCCTAACTGATCTATCAGTAACCATCCCATATGTTGCAAGTATTCTCAGGGTCACACACCCAAGATTTAACCTGAGGATGGGTTGAGGCGCCACAAGTCACGCCTCGAAAGAACTTCGCCGCGGACCACGCGTGCCGTGAGGGGTTAAAGGGTGAATAATCGGGTATCGACGGCGAAGACGCGAAGACACGCCAGATGTGATAGGGAAAGTAAGAACTTAGATCGGGCAGAAGAGAGGGTGAGGCTGAGGACGAGAAGCGTGGGGATGGCTTGTTGCCGCAGGCGGTGAAGTGGCGGAGCTTGCCCATACATCACATACATCATCGGCCGATGTACGGAATAGTCAAGACTAATGCGTATTCGGGTTTGATCTTGAAGTTCACAGTTTCATTTATTTCGTCTACTATCAAAAACACAATGTTTCGGATTGCAAAGTTCAACGGATCTACATGTCTACGACTCCCACGATGCCCGCATACCGAAGCTATCTAAGCAAACCTCGCCGCAGCCTGGTTTTGAACGTATGATGATCAGACTCTTACCGATATTTTGTTTTTGAGGCGCAGTCTGTCTGGTTAGGCCCAGTGGTCATCTCATTCATACCCTGCCTCCAGGTTGGTCAAACCAAGGTGGACAACAGCGTCCATGGCACACAGTAGGTACTGAGTAGTGTTCTACGGATGCTGCGACGTCATGATCAAAAATCACGGTATCCATGGATATACTGTTCAAACGGCAGTATTCTACTCGAGATATCCATGGATCTGTTTTGGGAATGTTTGCACAGGAAGGCCTGGACAAACACACCAGTCATGATGTCAAATTAATGACTACGATTTTTTCAGATCAACCATAAGCAGAGCCATCATGTGAATTTGATCATTATAGCTCAGTGGTGTAGGGTTTACACAGCATCATCGTGAAGTAGATTGAAGAGGATGATCAAAATAGCTTAATCGAAGCTTATGTTGACCCCCACCAATGACGTCATTTCTATAGTATGGGAATATCTCCATTGTCTATCCAGCTCTATCTAAAAGCGAAAGCCTCCTAATATACCCATTGACTTTGTGCCACGAGCAGCTGTATGCAGCCCAGATTGTGCATAATATTTCGGCCCACGAGTGCCTGCGATGTCGCATCCGCAGAAATGAAGAAAGTACCCCGAGATAGTGGAGGCACATTCCGCATTGGGCATATGGCGTGGGCTGCGAAGCACGCAGACCTTGAAGCGAGACGTTCTTGTCGTTTCAGGGAGCTCCATCTGATTTCTGGGACAGACTAGCGAGGACTGTTGCACCGTGCGTGCTGGGTCTGCACCTGAGGACGGTGACCAGATCATCCACCCGTGAGGCTCGGGCACATTTAGGACCCAGGACGACCCAACGGGACAAAGGACACTTCATAGTAGCCGGTGCTGATCCCTATAGTAGAGAACCGAGACCCATGTCCCAAAGAGTCGGATGCGAATTCGAATGCGAATGCAAGGGCATGGCATGGCATGGCATGGATGACCCTAAGCTGTCTGTTTGACGTGAAAAGAAACCAATGTCGTCTAGATAACGGAGAGCCATTTAACCTTGAGCCAAAATAATCCAAGTTGAATCTTCTCGACTCAGATTTCACTGCGTCACTCTCTCAACAAGTCTATTCAGGCATAGGTTAGTAGATGAAGGGAGTCATGTTCGTGAGAGGCAACGTACCTAAGGACACTTATCGAAAAGGTCATTAACCAAGCCAAAAGAGCAACTAATAGCACAGAGGCAAGTGCTTTTTGTCGCACGCAAATGTGGTCATTTCGTGGATCAACCACTTGGTTCACTTCCGCCTCGGTGCAGGAGCCGGTCACCTCGGAGAGAGAAGCAAATGCCAGGCTCAGATTGGCAGCATCGAAGACAATGAAGAAAATATCAAGGAGCAGAAGCCGCGCTTTGGCCGAAGGGGAGCGCAGGCCAAGTGGTTTCGATGTATATTCATCGAAAGTGATGTAGAGCAGGTAAACCAGCGCGACGGCATCAACAATGATTGCCATCAAGGCAGATGGACCCTGAGGGTGGTGGCCTTCGTTAGCCAGGTGTTGGATCGAGCCACCAAGAGCCAGGGCAGAGAGTGAGAAGCACCAGACGGTCATTCGGAGGATTAATGGGACTAGCGGACTTCGCAACAGGGTGTTTTGGAAGCGCTTGATCCAGATCTCCCTGCGGCCTCCACTATGTAGTGGATACTCCGGACTATCACCTTCAAGATCCTTGCCTCGCCATGGCTGCAAATAGTCCCCGTGATTTTGGTTCATCCAATCCGACGTGACCTGCTCTTGCTCCCTGCCAGGTTCTCTGGGGTATTGAATCGTCCGTGAAAATGTCACCCAACGTGATTCACGATTGACAGGCGAGGCGTCATCCTCGAACAGACCATTGGTAATTGATTCTGATGGCTGGTATTTGGATGATGATGCATACGGAGAGTGATTGTGCTGGGCTACAAATGCGTCGTTGGGCTGGGAGGGAAGTAAGCGATCGGTGACAGTAGCTTCATCCCCATCGTCGGTTTCCTCAACCGACCGAATCCATGCTACCAGAGCTCATTGTCAGTAAATGTAAATGTGATGGTGTGTTGAATGGACTATACCAGGCAGAGTTCGCGAGGCGAAGCGCTGAGTGTAGGTGAGCTCCTCTATTTTCTGAGCGTCTGGACGCGCAAGCGCGGGAGGTGGATTTGAAGCATTGGGAGCGGCAGCCTCGGTATCGACACTCAACTGAGTTGGAGCAGTTGTTGTTTCTGGGATAGGTGCAGGGATCTTATTTGCCAGCCTCTCGTTGAAGATGCGCCCTGCGGCGCTGTCCCTGGAGCTTTCCATCGGAGAACACGGGAAGGAACAGGGGAAATAGTTGGAACGGGGGTCGCGGGAAGGATCAATCAACCGTTCGCATTACCTCCCGTGTTGCAAGTCAAGCTCCGATTGCTCCAAAGATCGCGAGGTTGAGATTGAGTCTGAGGCAGAGGATCCCAGAACGCGAGCGGAATGACGTCTCCAGCCTAAGGCTAATATTCCCGCGCCATCCCTTCCAGGTTTACACAGCCCACTGCAGCGAAAAAATTAATAAAAAGTTTCATTTGCGACGTGACTTTTTTGTGCTCTTGAGTCAAAAAACCTTCCATCTCCACTGAACTACTATTGCAATCCCTGCGAGCCATTGGTTCAAACATCCACCATGCGACTCTTCTTAATTCCGATCTCGACCAAACGAGTCCTCATATACGCCCGGCCCCTTCGAAGGGATCTCTCAAATGAGCTTTCATACCTCGATCGAATCACAACCAAAGCGGCTGAGACATGGGCCAAATGGGAGGAGGCCGATAAGGGTTGGAAGATGCACCTTGTGCGCTGGGGCAATCGAGTCCAGCAGCGGATACCATACGAGGAATGGGGTCTGAAGAGTATTCCTTCACTCGAAGCTCAGAAGCGAATCAACAAGGACCACGGGACAAACAAGATTGACGTGTTGTTCCCCGGAAATGCCATGCGCTTGGAGCGAATCTCCCCTCTGTTGCGCAAGATTGCCACGGAGAGACAGGAGCTTCATAAGAAACGCATGATGTGGAGTCTTATTGCTGCGCCGATTACAGCTCCCTTGGGATTAATTCCAGTGTATGTGCATATGCGAGAGAATGCGATTGATAAACACTAACAAGAAGCAGAGTGCCGAATATCCCCTTTTTCTATCTGGCGTACCGAGGCTGGTCCCATTGGCGCGGTTAGTTTGATTCTCTTGACAACGACTCCGGATCGATGAGCTAACAGGGCCTCATAGCATTGAACGGCTCTAAACATCTGGAATTTATTGTCGATAAGAACCTCCTCAACCCCATCTCCCTGCCGGAGCTGGAAGACCTCTACGCGAAACGCGCTTCCCGAGCACTCGAAGACACAACCAATGATACCCCATATTCAGAGGTCGCGGATGACATTGAGCAAAGCGAAGACAAGGTCTTGCTCAAGATGTCCGATGCCAAGAAATTGGCAAAGATCTTGGAGGCGCCGGATCTAGCCTTGGAAGCAGAGCGGGCAATCATCCAGGTTAGCGAGCAGCTTGAAGCCGCGAGGAATGCTAAAAAGCAGGCCCAAGACGAGAGCCAAGAGAGCAAAGCGAAATCAGACAAGAAAGACTCATGAAATGTGGAGGGTTTAATTTATTTCACTGGGGCAGAATGATTCGACTTTAAGTCTGGGCAAAGGCGAATGTCCGTTACTGCTCAGCGGGGATAGTGTACCATATGCAAGGACAACAGTAAATAATCATGAATAGTTAAACAATTCTCCGAAAACATTCAAACGTGACCAAAATAGCGTAGACGGCGGGATGCCCGATGACCTCAGAGCCCCTGGCGGTAAGGTAAGTTCGAAGACCCCGTCTCCCTTCCCACCTCATCCACTCCTACCATTCATTGGAGCTCCACCATGTCTGCCAAAAAGATCGAGCAATGGGAAATTGAGCGATATTGGGAGATCTTCGCTTCATTATCAAATGGCCAGAAGCACCTGAACAGTTCCCAAGCCGCCTCCGTGCTGAGGAACAGCCGGCTGCGCGATGACCAGCTCGAGAAGGTCTGGGACATTGCGGACGTGGATGGGGATGGAGAGCTTGATTTTGAGGAGTTCTGTGTTGCGATGCGCCTAGTGTTTGACCTGGTCAATGGTGTAAGTGTCTCGCCCCTTTAGGCTCCCTCCAAACGGTCTCTGACGCAGCGTCTTATCTGGAATCAGGTCCTACAAGAAGTCCCCAATGTCTTGCCAGACTGGCTGGTCCCGGAATCCAAGTCACACCTCGTCCACGCGACCCGAGCCCTCAGCGGCGGCCAAGAACACTTTGAGCGCATAGAAGATGAGGACGACACTGTCGGCCTGAAAGACGGGTTCGATTGGTACATGAAGCCGAACGATAAGA
Source organism: Penicillium brevicompactum (assembly GCF_028827555.1). NCBI lineage: Eukaryota > Fungi > Ascomycota > Eurotiomycetes > Eurotiales > Aspergillaceae > Penicillium > Penicillium brevicompactum. The sequence goes on from NW_026623208.1 coordinate 1,120,025, forward strand.
ACAAGTATACCGATATCTACGATGCCAACCGCAACGCCCGTGGTCAAGTAGAATGTGAGCTACCCATACCAGAGCGCATGAATACCCCGCTAACATACACAAGTCCAACAATTACAACCTCTCTATGAATCGCTCGATGTTCCTGATACCGATGTCCGCTCTGCATGGAACCTCGTCAATCCCTCCGCGTCACCTGCAATCAACAAAGACGCAACTCTTGCCTTCCTACACATCCTGAACTTCCGCCACGAAGGGTTCCGCATCCCGCGCACGATCCCCGCATCTCTGCGCGCGTCTTTCGAAACCAACCAAATTGACTATCAAATCGACAAGGCAGCCCCCGCACAACGCTACGGACTCGACGGCGAAACAGAAACACGAACAGGCCGCAAGGCCAAGTTCGGCGACACCTACCTTGGTCGACTGGGCGTTGGAGGCAAAGGATCATACCAACCCAAGGGCACTGATTTCAGCGACACGATCCAGGATGAGGAATGGGAGAAGGTGCGACTGCGTCGCGAGTTGGCTGAGTTGGAGGCCAAGTTAAGCTCGGCGCAGAAAGCCTCGGATTCTCGACGAGATGGACCGCGCAACGATGGTCGCCCGAACTGGGTCCTTATTAAGAAGGAAGCACTGTCGCTGCTTGAATATAAAGAGCGCGAGCTACGGGAGCTGCGTGAAGGATCTGGACGCGCTAAAGATGGACAGGATCTTGAACGGCTCCGTGAGGACGTCAAGACCGTTGGTGAACAAGTGGATGGCCTGAAGGCCCATATGTCTCAACGGCACGATGTCCTTGCGGATCTGCGTAGCCAGATTGAAGATGAGAAAGCCCGGCGGTGATTGATCCACCGTTGGGAGGGGACTGGTAGGGTTCCCGTGATTTTCGAGTTGCATACAGGTCTTGCTTTCTTGATCGCAGACTATCTTGTACAGCCATTTTGTTAACAAAGAGCCTTAGGCGTCAAATGGATTCTACTACTTTTTTATTTCGAGATATTTTCTTTAGTCTTACCGTGACCAAGGGCCAGCATTCAGGGCTTCATCTCCGGTACTTTGCAATCGACGTTGCATTTGAAAACAGACATGGCGACTTGATGCTATGAAATGCACGGCGAACAGGATATTGGCGCACTTGTTTGGTCCAATGGTGGTAGAATCCCAAGTACCCCGTGCGTGCTTACTCGTAGTTTCCTTAGAATTGTTCCTGCTTCAAACACCTGCCCAGGTGGGCAGGCAATGCACGAAAACAAAACAAAACAGCCAGGCATCTCTCACAGAAGAATGGCTCTTTCCTGGGATTCAGGAACCAACAAAGCCGATGCATTTGCACGGCCAGCCTACCAAAAGAAACACCTGTGGACTGCGAAGATACTGGCAAAGACAACGTGGGAACTTTCTCTTCCAGGCAGAGAAGCGAACCAAAGTTCGCCACAGGTCCAGGATAACCCTGACCATTCGGCCATGAGGTCGTGGCTACAACCTACTGGAAGGAACGTTTGACTACCATTGTCAATCTCCCAAAGTGAGCCCATCAGACAAAGATTCGACATTGAGTGAATGCTTAATGAGATCCAGGTGACTCTCTCGGCAGCTCAGTTGCTGGATCGAAACCAAAGCCCCAGGAAGAACATGGCATACAACCTTTGAAGTACAAAGCTTTGCCACAGGACCCAGCGCATCAGGCTCTCTGTTTCCATTTACTGTATTCCACCTCTCTTCACGCCTATGCAGATGTAAAGTTTGCGCAATGGATATCCTATCCCAGAACCACACACTGGGAATTCCAGCAATCCTTCTCATACCAATCATATCAAACGAACGAACGAAATCCGCTCGAGTCATGCCGTGTCTGCAAGCAATCAATCGAGATGATAAGAACCAACAGCAGTCTTCAACCAGCCTTCAACGGGCCCTCGTCTTCGAACCCGCTATACGCGACAGGCATAACTGCAAACTGGTTCGAGCAAGCTGAAATCAGCCAACCTCCGCAAGCCTCCCATTTACCTCGAGTGGCCAAGAAAAGCCACTTGGAGCAATCTTAGCCCTGAAGAGTTGATGCTTCCTGGCTAAGTGAGTTCGAACAGAATGACACTTGAAGCACAGCTGCTCCAAGTCGCCATTTGAATGTTGCTATCAAAGGCCCATGAAGTAGCCGGGTTTATACGACCAGACTTGTCATGCAACTAGCCAATCTGGGAAGCCATCCTGCTAGTGACCCAATACGCTCTCATTCCGGAACGATAGAAAGACGAGCATTGAATGGGATCCCCTAAGTATAATTCTCTGTTCACGGCTTAGCTCCCTCGACCAATCATGTTTCACGGCTTGGCTTGAATCGAAGGTTCGACCGATCGAATGTTAACTGTATGTACAATTAGTTGGAACTTTGAATGGACAGCTAAAAAGACAGTTTAAAAGATAGTTCAGAAGACAGTTTAAAAGATACAGAGTATGGAGTAGTTAGAAAGACAGTTAGAATGACAGTTAAAAAAAAGATCCCAGAGTTGATGATAGTTCTGTTTCTTTACCAATCGAAATATGAGATTGAGCTAATACATAACTACACCTATTTACAAGTAACTATCGTCGTCTTTTTGGCCGCGCGTGAGCGCGGCACTGAGGCCTGTCTACCATCTGGACATGAGGAGGTGGAACGAAAGATGAGAACAGCCGATAACTGCATGGAATCACAAAATTGAAATTATTGAGCAATAATCGTACAATGTGCCAAGTATGACTTGAATGACCCTTTCACTAGACCGTTATGCGCGCCAGAATGCAAATATTGATACACAAGAATTTCCACCATGTATCCCGACGTCAAAGCATGGAAATTTCCCATATGTTAGTACAAGCCAGAACCATTGATATGATCCAGCGGGTGGCGAAGTAGAAAACAAAAGAAGATACGAAACGCCTTGTCGACGAACGCTTCAAAAAGGTTACGAAAGAACACTTTCGTCAGAGTCGGGCTTTGTTTCAACGGCAACGAAAGCAGCTCCGTTCCGGTCGAGGCCCTTCTCGGCTCGAGAATAGGCTTCGTCGGAACGATCAGTTAGAATATCAAGATCCGCATCCGACAAGACAGAAGCAGGGTCATTGCCAACTTCGAACCGTTCGAATTCGTTCTCGCCGAGGACCTTTCGTAGTTCATCGACATCTTGGGAAGTAGCATTGGGATCCAACAAAGATCGGAATTTGCCTTTCTGGATCACCAGGCGTTCCAGACGGCGCTTAGAATCGGCCTTTTCTAGGAGGTTTTGTTCGACAGTGCCCTTGGTTGCCAGTCTGTAAATGATCACTGGTCTGGTTTGTCCGATGCGGTGTGCCCGATCCTGAGCCTGGAGATCTTGCTGGGGATTCCAATCCGAGTCGAACAAGATGACAGTGTCAGCAGCAACAAGGTTGATTCCTTGACCACCAGCACGAGTGCTGAGCAAGAAAATTTTGTGGGTATCTTCGGTGCTGAACGATTTGATTTGAGCGCGGCGGTCGGATTGCGCAATGGCGCCATCAATGCGACAGCATGGCCAAGAGCGCAGGTTCGTCACATAATCCTCAATGATGTCAAGCTGTGTTTTGAATTGGGAGAAAATGAGGATCTTGTGTCCCTTTTCGAGGAGACAAGATACCAAGCGGTCCAGCAAGAGCATCTTGCCAGATGCAGAGACGAGGGTCTCATCTGGTTCATCATCTTCGCCCATCCAGGGCCAGTAAAAGTTGTGAGGTGAGTTGCAAGCAAGACGTGCCTGCAGAACCGGGTTTTGCATCTTCTTCTGGCCAATTTCTTTCTCTGTGGCAATAGTTAGCAAAAGTAAGGGTTAATCTTGAACAGCAAAGACACATACTAGCCAACTTCAAATTCTTGGCACGTTCGTGCTCTTCGAGTTCTGAGTCGCTTGGTTCGGGCTCAGGCTCATCATCTTCTTGGATCCCCAGTTCAAGCTTCCGAAGATGTTCGTCAAACTCCCCATCACTTTGATCTTGATACGTCTGGCGTGTGCTGCGTCGACGTCGCTTGGAGGGAGCTCCACGGCCGACGGGGGTGGAAGTCTTGGTGGATCTTGCACTTTCAACGGGGCTAGAGTCGCTACTGTCACTCCTCTTCCGCTTCATACTCTGGGAACGAGAAGAGGAGGCGCTTTTGCTTTCAAGACGTTCGAATGCCTTGTTTTCGAGGTATTGACGCCCCGTGCCATTGATGATTTCCCGATAGAGATCCTTTTGTTCCGCAGTCAGAGGAGCATACAAGATGTACTCCCGCTTCTTCGGGAGTGAATGCTCCACATCCGTCTTCAAACGTCGCAGGAGGAAGGGCTTGAGAATCGCATGCATACTCGTAACCAAGTTGTGTTTGCGCTTCTCAACACGTTCTGCCTGACCAGTGGTATCGAGAACGGAAGAGAAATCAAACCAGCTTTCGAAGGAGTTCAAGTCATTGAAAACGTCTGGCAGGAGGAAGTGCAGAAGTGACCACAGCTCAGAGATGTTGTTCTGAAGGGGTGTTCCGGTAATGAGAAGTCGGTTGGCCGAATTGTACGTCAGGAGTTCTTTGATCAGTCGGCAATTCATGTTCTTAAGACGATGGCCTTCGTCCTGGGGGTGAATTAGCATCACAATCTGACAAGTACGAGTGAAGAAGAAACACGTACCACGACAATGTATCGCCATTGATACTGACCGAGGAATTTCCTGTCGTTCATGGTGATCTCATAGGACGTACAAACGACTGGAAAATCCATATTTCCCTGGTTTTTCAATTTCATGTGCTTCTTGCGGAGAGCAGCGCGCTCCTCTTTTGTGCCGTGGTAAAGTACCGTGTTGATTTCTGGGGTCCATCTTGCAAACTCGTCCACCCAATTGCTGACGGTACTCAGCGGCGCGGCGATGAGGAACGGACCTTCCACTTTCTTTTCCTTCAAGAAGGCTATCATCGAAATTGCCTGCACAGTCTTTCCAAGACCCATTTCATCGGCGAGGATTCCACAGAGCCCATTCATCCAAAGTGACTTGAGCCATTCCAACCCTTCCAGCTGGTAGGTCCGCATTTTTCCACCAGTCACTAGTTCAGGTTGCTGTGTTGCTACTAGATCTTGTTCACCCAGAGCGGTCGGTTTGGCTTCATATTCGTCGGCAGCTTGTTGGAGGGCTTCTTGTACCGATGGGTTTTCCTCGGTCACTTCAACGTCGGCCTTTTTGAAATAGTTCGAGATCGACGTCCCATTGGCACTGGACCGCGTGGATCGACTAGACTTGGTCTTCTTGCCGGAATCACCACCAGCGTTCGAGTTGTTCTGTGCGCTGGGCTCGTGTCCACCACGGGCACGAGTGGCCCTCTTTGTTTGTTCCGGGACAGGTTTTGGCTTTTTGCTTTCGGTGGTGGGTTTTGCTTGTTTTTTTGCAGCGGCCAGCCTGGCATCCTCTTGTTGCTTTTTCATCTTATCCGACATAATGGCAACGAATACCTAGTGACACGAGGCGAGGTCAGATGGTTGAGATCAGATGAAGTTTGCGTTGATGAATACACACTGAGCTAGTCTTGAGCAGATGCATCAGGGCTGTTGCCTTGCTGTCCATTCCCTCAACATCTTCTGAATCTGATAACTCCTCCTTGAGTTTGTCTTCTTTAGAGTCATCCAGCTCGGTCGCGGTGAGTGGCGTTGATGGTGCTGTAGACTCGGGCTGCAGAGTCCCAGCCCGAGAATCCGTAAGGGTTTCGAGGTCTGCGGTCGCCATTATGCCCAATGGTTCAAGCAACGGGGTTCTCTCTCTGCTGAGTGAATGAAGAACCTCTGAATGACAAGGTTAGATCGATCGATGTGACTGGATACGTCATCCGAAGGGAGCGAAAAGTAGCGGGTCAATCAAGTTTTGGGGCTTGGTAAAGAATGTAGAAACAGGAGCTTAGATTGACTCTCTGGGCAGATAGACCCCACAGTCGAGATAGATGAGATCGAATGTGTACATGTGCGGCGCACATTTTGAGATCGAAGGCGCGTCGGCGCGCCGCATCGCGCTCGTGCACGGACCATATTTTAATGAACACTTACAGAGAAGGAACGGATACATTCGAACGTCATTTCACATTATCATACATCACATTTCTTCCGGAGCTCTTCAAACTGCTCAATTGTCCGGATTCAGCGAAAAAATCTCAGAAATTATCTCAAAAATCATCTCAGATTGTCGTTGTCGTCTCCCCATTGAACAATCCCATTTCGTCCTGGTGATCTTCCATGAGCACATTGGTTTTGCGCTGATCTCATTCGCAGTGGCTTGGATTACCAAATGCACAAGCTCATTCGGCTATTTGGCGTTTTTGGCATCATCAATGGGGGTCTCGGGGTTGATAGCCTCCTTCATAAGTTCCTCATGCGGCCCACTCATTGACTTCTCGTGTTCGTCCCAAGAGAAAGTTCCCTGAGACCGGGGTCCACTGCCTTCCTTGCTGGGATTCTGGATGATCCCTTGAGATAGGAGGCCTCTAGCAGCAACACTGCTTCCCTGCACAGTTAGCATTGGGTTCATCTGCCGTCCGCGCTGGATGTCTGTCAGTCTTTCTAGGTATTCTTGGTGGGCTCTCATCAGGTGACGTCGATATCTGGCATGGCTTTGGGCATAGTCCATGTTTTGTGGACGATATTCAGTATCAATGCGCCGACTTATTGGTCTAGCAGGCTGTTGGTTCACAGGCGAGGGGATGTAACGACGGATAACGGTACCATTGGCATAGCCAATTGGTGAAAAATCACTGGGCATAGCCCCCTGCCGTCCATCTGTTTGGAAAATCACTCGTCTTGGCGGCAGCAGCATGTTACTTAAAGGGCCAAATTCAGAAGAGGAGCTGAAAAGGCGACCCATGCCTTGGACCGTGTTACCCGAGGGCACAAGGCCAGAAGGAGCAGCGAATCGGGGCAAGGTACCCTCAACCACAGCACTATGGGGCATAGCGAATCGCATCATTGAACCTTGAGTCATAGCAACGGGAGGCATGGTCACCCGAGGCATGACAAACTGAGATGTATGGCCTCCAGGCACCGCAGTCTGAGATACAAGAGGTTGTCTCAACGGGCCATGGGTACCGACTCTTCGGGGCATGATACCGGTTCTTTCGTAATGCCATATTAACGCTGCATTCTCCCGCCCTATCTTCAACTTGACGATCTTGCTGCGAGGTCTCTGAGTGTCGAACGAGTCACCGTTTCGCCTTTCAAAGTGATTTCCCCAGTCCACGACGGGCTCTTGATCAGTGCTTCTTTTGACTAGAACCGAAGGGTCCACGAACCCTCGGCCAAAACTGTTGACAAATCTCAGGTTGTCCTGGTGGGTCTGTTCCTGGGCAGGGTCTTGTGGAGGTGTAGGTGGCGTGAAGTTCAATTCTTCATTCCATTCGAACTTGTCGGGGTCAGGTCCATCCTCTTCAGATTCCTGCATCACCACCAAGCTGTCCCCCCAGTCCCCGGCATAGCGACGAGGCAGGCCACGTTTGTGCAAATACTGTCTGGCCTTGAGGAGGTCGTGCGATTGGCACATCATCAGGTCCGTGTATTTGCTTTTTTTAATCAGCGACTTGTTGGTTTCCCGAGCGATTCTCTTGAGCACCAGATGAGGAGGTGGCACAAACATCTTCAGATCACTATTGTCAATTGCCATGAGGGCGTTGCGTTGTTTGGCTCGCATAACCTCAAGCCGTTCGTTCTCTCGCAGGATTTGTTTGTTTCGGATCAACCTGAACTCCATGAGCTTATCGTATTCTTGTTTCCCGATACCAAGCACACGAAGGAGAGCATAGTGGTTATAGTCGTCCATCATGTTCTCAAACAACTCCACTTGAATAGCTGGGTGGAGATCCTTCCACTCTGGATTGGGGATCTAGCACATCAACTGACGTCAGGATACTTGTACTTCAATCTGCAGACCGCATGATGAACTCACCTTCTCAAGAAGCACTTGAGTTGCGTCTGGCAACTCATCATCGCTATCCAGGCGAGTTGTCAACTCCTCGGAACTCGATGGCGCATCACGAGCAAATCTCACGTTTCTCGCATACGTTGGGTTGTCCATGTTGTTGCTAGCGATATGGTTTTCAAGCTGGTCCATCGGAACCCCCTCCGATTCACTAGGGCTCATTGAAGAAGTGTCTCTCGCATCAGCACCGCGGATGGGCAATGTCACTGGGCGTGATTCGGTACAATTCTCCCTAGTTCGCTTGCGCTTGGAGCGGCTTTGGACTCTGGATTGTGGCTCGGGCGTGTTCGGCGCAGGACCAGCGTGTGGTATGTTGATTGAAGGGAATGCAGCAGGTGGTAAGTTTGGGTTGTACGGTACAGTGTTTGGCTTGTGCCTCTTATGAGAACGAGGTCTGGCTGAAACCCCAGGCTCAGTCCAATCTTCATCATCGGCTTCTCCATCTCCAGGGCGAAGAGAGCCTTGATCTTTCATATCAAAGTCGGTCTCGCCATATCGTACCGGCACGCGGATTGTCTCTCGGAGCTTCATGGGACTCATTGTGGCGGCGGGATGACGGCGTGAGTTGTGCGGATCGAGATCACGGGGGACAGTGCTCGCGAGATACTGGGCAACATGAAGCAGAAATACGTGTCAACGGTCAATGCCTCGCACGCGCTTCATATTGGGGAAGAAATAAAGAAGAAGTGGTTTGCGTGGAAGATCACGATGCGCGATGGAAGAGGAGAAGAGAGCAAGAGAGAGAAGGAAAGGGAAAAGAAGAGATGGTGGGCTCGAAGGTGCGCGAGGTAGACACTGGGCCCTGGGGGTCTTGTGACGGAACGTGAAAGGTCGCAAGGTGGGAGGGAGTCCAGAGTCGAGATGCGACAAGGCGACTTGCGATTCTGGGGTAAATCCTCCAGCAGACGAACCCATACCTACGGGCCTTCTGACTTTCCAGGCTCGAGTATTGACAACTTCTTCAATCTTCTTCCTGGAATTTAGTAATCTAAAACATGGCTATGTCGATCAACGGAGTGATATAAAGACGCAGGATGCTCATTGTTCGCGGCTTGCATGACCATGCGAATGTCAGCTATAATAGGATAGGTAGCAAATAAACAGGTGCATGAAAGAACAAAACAACCATGCATGTATAAAAGAGCAATGCTCTATTCCAGGCTTCAAGGACCAACCATATCAATGCATTAGCACTGCTTTTTTGTCACTCGTAGCTTGGTGGACCTAGATATTGATTTGGGCCATTTCCAACGTCCGCGGATTGATCTCGCCCTGCAAACATTTTCTCAATCCATGTATTCTTTGGCCTTCTTGGTGGCTCCGAAGCTTCGTTTGCGTGTAGTACTCGTCTATGGCCCTAGAGCATGTGTTTCTGAGGTTGAGCGATGTTGCAGAGCCTAAATAATGTCACTGCTTTTTGATAGATCCACTCTACCAAAAGTTCAAGTATTAGGACAAGCAGAGGTGCTAAATATGCACAAGAGATTTGGGGAATCATAAGTCGTATTGAAGAGTCAACCAAGTAAGTAGTCGGTTTCATGATATGAATAGCTTGTTATGACTGAAATATTGGCCATTATAGGGCTTTATACCACGCGGTCCTGGAACGGTGCATTGGGTTTCCTTTCAAAGAAAGGATCGTCCTCTTCGTCGACTTCCATTTCATCATCCATGACATGGCAATCGGCTCTATGGTCTTGGAAGCTTCTTTTCTTTGTAAGGACTGGCGACGAAGATGGTGGCGCAAGAGTTGCGGGGACATTGATTCGCGGGGGCATCGAGTGTTTGGCATGTTCAACGTCCCGTTTCGCAGAAAGAATAGATTCAAACGCCGAAAGAATGCGTTTCATAGGATCCTCAATTGAAACACAGAACCGACGCTGCTGGATAGAGTGGGTAGCATCGGCGGAGGACATATTCAACATCACCATGATGTAGGCAATGACAACACCAGCAGAGCGCTCGTTGCCTGATTCACAGAAAACAAGCACTTTCCGCTTCTGTTGCAGACCACTCAAAGCCATTGCGCTTGAATCCATATCCATACCGGCTAAATGATCATTGATGCGTCGGACCGCGCGAGGAAACGCAGAAATAAGCTCTTGGTTGTCGAGAACATCAATAGTATCCGCCAGTATCCCAGTTGCTGCTGCGGCTTTGTCACCAGAGACAAGACGTGCTTGTGCTGAGTGTCGACTTCTGATTGCTAGAAGGAGAGTATACCCCTGATTTCGGACATACTCAATGTCGCGTAGACAAGATGAGGGACCCAACGATAGGAAGGGAAGGATGCACTGAGCTTGTCGTCGCATTTCGTAGCTCCATTGTGATACGTTAAACCGTCGCGTGAAACCTCCTAGGTCGACGCGATTGAAAAAATCAGGACATATAAAGTCGCCCTCTGCGAATTCATGCGACTCGCGGTTGAAAACCTTTGTGTCCACAATCACAGTCGCACCTTCATTAAAGCCGTATGACATGTGTCGCGCTACCCCAGACCCAGCGGGAGGGTGCGGATATTGCGGACCAGAGATGTAGTCTTGTGTGCGAATATAAGGTGACTGGTCGTTAACGGACATGGGAATTTCTCCCGTTGGCCTGTTGGTGGACATGGTGCCTGAATGTTTTCACCGTGGAACTTTGCTTGGTGACCGCGTCAAGCTTGCACGCGTATTTAGTGACGCGGTGAATGTTGTGAGACGCGCCAACAGGAAGTTCAGATCTGAAAAGAGATATAATCTTGGACCCTGATCAAATTGCACTGAAGCTGCCAGACGATTGCAATGGAGCGAGTTGTGGAATTTTGGAGGTAGAGTGAAACCGGAATTGCCTTCCCTTGCGTTAAGACAGCCCTGGAGGACAACCGAAAATTGTCTTATCTGCGATAAACAACTACTTTGGACTCGATTCCTCAGTTTGCTCAATGCCTTGAAGTACCATTAGAACTCTATGAGGGGACTTGAGAGGCTGGATGTGCCCACATTCTGATTAGGTAATGCCTTATTAGAGGCCGAAAAGTGAGGCCTACAGACGTCATTAACAGCATATCAGAAATAATCCGCCAACTACACTACTCTGTCTGGGCGTATTTGAATAGGGCTGCATTCAAAAAGGAGATATACAGCCTGTCATGAGATGTCTAGGTGATATCATAGTTGCTCTGACCTATTTCGGTTTCAAAAAGAGCCCTGAAGTAGAGACTGATATTTGCTTTCAAGTGAAAAAAGCTTTCCACGCCTACTTTGCAGGATGATATCTGAAAAAAAAAAAAAAATTACTACATTGATTTGCCATTAATCTCTACCCGTTAACGTCACTCAGCGTACCACAGGCCCCTTTCCCATGTCTATAGCCCAGCCACGTGCCATGGTGTTGGAGATTGGAGCGTTCCTATGTTGATAGGCGCCCTTGGGTGCCCAGGGACCCAAAATCCGTTGCAAATCAGCATGGCAGCCTATACTGACGCTTTTGTCGGCCAGACTCTTGGTGACAGTCTCGAGAGGTGGTAACAAGACGAGATTGGGCGCCATCAGCGGTTTTGGCTCTTTGACCTTCTAGGCTAACTGACTTTTCCCGGAGGAGACATGCAGATACCTCGATACAGCAGGCATAAAACGGCGTCATTCGAGCCTTTCCCCATTGCTGGTTTTGTTAGTTTTGTTGGTCTTGGTCTCATTGGTCTCATTGGTCCCATGGTCCTGTTGGTTTGTGGGTGAATGAAAGCGGCAAGACTCCTGGCTGAACTGAAGCCAAGATCACGCCAACAATCCTCATACTTATGCCAATCCTTAGTTATAAAGTAACTCCGTACAGCTAGATAGTTGGGTAAGAAATGGTTGAGCAAAGCGGCTATACCGGACGAGTCATCCAGTCGAACCATGGTCAAAACACAACTACCAACACAAGGCAGCGTCATCTCCAAACCGGGCGCATGCCGTACATGACATGACGGTCAGTCAGACCCAGAGCCTCACTTCCACGAAAGATATACCAGCGAAGCCATCATGTGACAGCGCGTCGAGGCATTCGCGTCAAGACGCCCTGAGTCAACAACCGAAGCGTCCCGCGATCCACGTAACAATGAGTCATAGCCTGTCAGCCGGAGATAAATGGCTCGCTCTCTGACAGCGTCCCTGATGGGAACTGATGCCTCATAGGCTGCCGAGGAGAGCCGCGGGCTCTGTTGGGAGCCCGCCTTGCAGCGGGGTTGGTTTTCAACTCGGATATTCTCAATGTGGACGCCGACGAGCGGGGAGACATTCTCTCCGAGACCGTGCGCGCGTCGGTGTGTTTTGTCAGAGCCTCGTGGGTATCCGAGTAAGGATTTCGAAGGTGTGGCTGAAGATCTGTCACGTTATCGCGTGGAAGCCTGGGGGCCTCGTCGCCTCAGGAACTGAAACTGATATCGCTCGTCATTGGCTGCTCTATACTTCAACCGGCAGATACGGATTGATGCCTTGCGGCAGTTGTTGAGAGAGAAACGTTCAATATTTCTACCTCTAGACTACGAATAGGACTGTTGACTGGCACAAGTTGATTGACGGCATTCAAATTAGACTGGAAGTAGAGATAGGCAAAACGACTAACATTAAAATAAAAATAGTACATCGAATCAAAACAGGGTATATGAGACGAGAACACCGCCGGACCCTATAGAATCGTCACATCAAGCTAGAACGCCATGGAGGATTGGAACCGGCCAACTCTTGCGGGAGAATTCGTAACAAAATCTCCTTTGTAACTGACCGAGACCGAACCCAAATGCTACACAAATTGAGAAACCAAACCAAACAACGCAAAACTCAGATTATTTTGAAGCTCTCCGGCTGCTTCGATGAACGCCCACATGATGCAAAGTCAAATTCGTAGGCATCCTGATCCGGAGAGAAGCCCTTAAACAGAAGTAGCGGCAGCAGGCTGAGGAGCAGGCTGCGAGAGTTCTTGGAGATCTGGCTCAAGAGGAGATTGGTGAGGCATAGCCTGTTGAAGGCCTGCAACGATGCGCTCCAGCTCCTCGAGACGGCGATCCTTCTCTTGAACCTCACGGCGCAGTCGCTTCACTTCGTGGTGCAGTTCAGTTCCGTTCTCATCGGTCTCAGGAAGATCTCCGTTTGGAGAGTGGCGACGCTTCATACCAGTCGCGGGAAGGGAGGGGGCACGGACACCATCAACTCCCTCCAGGTCGGGGCGATCCCACCCTGCAGGGAGGTCAGCCACCAAAGCAGAGGAATTATCATCGTTATGCATGTGTCGTCGACGGAGATGTTCACGAAGGTTCTCCTGGCGCGTGAAACCGTTGCCCGTGCTACGGTTGCAATCGGTATAAGGGCACATCAGGGCCTTCTTGGTATCGGTGTTTTTCTTGTGGACTTCGCGCTGGTGACGGAGAAGACCGCCAGAGTAAGTGAAACCTTGAATTTTGTCACAGTTGGGTTCATAACACTTGTAAGGGCGATCATGCTTGTCCATGTGTTTACTGTTGTCGCGTTAGTATTTTACCGGGTGCTCGAGACCACGGGGAATTGTACTTACTTCCATTCGCACGGACGGCGGAAAGTAGGGGGAGCAGATTGACACTCTGGGTGATCACAGAAAATTTGGCCCTCTGAGTTCTTGGGAGGATCGCGGGCGCGTCGAACTGAAAGGCGCGGGCGCGCACCCTCGATAGTGTAGGCGTTCATGGGCTGAGGTTCGTTCATTCTGGGAATTGGTGGCGAGGATTCAGCGGTAGAGGCTAGGATAGATGCAGCAAGAGCGCCGTTGGGACCTTCACTTCTTGGGCTAGGATAGTCAGACCCGTCGCCCATATCGCTAGAAGTTGATACCCCACACCACTGAGGGGATGATAGAATGGAGATACCGGAAGAGACGCGTCGATTTCACGACGACGAAAAGCCCAGAATAAACGAAAGGGTTGGAAAGAGCAAGAGAAAGTTTGCAAAGCTTGGGGGAAAATTCAGATAAATGGCAACTCAGTATAAGTTGATGGGTATTGATGAGAGATGGAGGAGTTGCCAAAATTTTCAGGTAGCAAGGCACCCGCGGGTCGGCTTTTTATAACTACCGTTTGCAGTTTGCGCCACTTGTGGCGCAGGGGGATCCCTGTTTTGGCAGCACACTTTGTTTGATTTTCAGCGGAGGTTCCGATAAGCTGAATTATTTAAATTATGAGATCACCGATCAGAGCTTATATACTATGTACATGCATGTCGAGATGTGGGCAAAAACCACTGTTTATTAATCTTCGTTGGTGAGGAGCCAAGGCTTCCAGCCCAGAAGTGACTCATAGCCACGGCTTTGAGCAACACAGATGGTATGACTGGGTACCCCGTACCAATCCTGTCTTGTCTAGCGGGTCCGAATTAGGTATCGATGCCAGTGCGAGGGATGGCTTCCAGGCTATCAGGCAGTTACGGAGTACGGAGTATCCAGTGACGGATCTTCCCAAACATTGAAGATCGCCACATGTATTGCTGACAAACCAGTGGCGGTGAGCTACACGTGACCGGATTATCGCGGACCGCCAATCACGTGCCTTGGAATTTTTAAGCATCGAAAATCGGGCAGTGCCTTACTGCAATGTACGTTCGCCAGGTCCGGTGTTAGGCTGCAAAATTGCTGAAGCAGAAACATGGTCTTCATGTACGCGCAATTGATTCTATTAAAAGGAACTTTCTCCAAGGATCTATCTTATGGAGAATAGGGCGATGCACTCCAAACCCGGATGTCAAACCGTTCTATTGCATTCTAAAAGTTAAATAGAGTACAGGTGGGTATGGTTAGTGAGGCGATCATGGCTATGCCTGAAGATCATGTCGCTAGGAATTTGGTCGCCTACTCGGTTTACATGCTGGGGTAAAATGCCGACAAATTTTGCCATCAATGCGTTGTTCGATAGTCTATCTATGGGACACTGACCGATGGCCAAAGACCAATCTGAACATTTCTGCTGAAAATACAGCTGAAGGGCGAATCGATCACCGGAACGACCGAATCTCTCCTGCATTCTGCAATATCAGCAATCTAGCTGAAACGTTTTCGGGCAAAAGAAGAATAGTAAAGCCCAATTTACACTGCCTTCAAGTCCATTCAGATCTGATCACTACCAAGCCCTATTACAAGCTTATCTATTTTGAGAGCTTTAGTGCCCAGCCTGAATCTGTGCTGATCGATGGAGAAACAAACGAGCACGTTCAGGCGGCCTGAGAGCTATACGACGACGCCCTAGCTCGCAAACTTGTAAACTAAGGCACAAGCCCTGCTTCAACGTGGACCAACAGAGCCAACCACATTGCCATGACTGACCGCCACATCCACGTATTGAGACTCGGATTCAAACATCTACCAACTATTTGTACCCAGTGCTCGCTATTTGACAGCCCCACCCAAGAGCCTGTAAACGGACACTTACATGAAACTAAAGTCCCCCAAATCATGGTTTCCCATAATGCAAGGTTTCGAGTGGTATGGATATGGTGCATAACAACTATGCATGCAATTTGACGAGAGATAGCCGAGCTACCAAGGCTGCTCGACCAGCACCTCCCACGTTGTGGGAATGTGATGTTTTAGCGTGTATTCCTGGGTCTTGGAATATCAGGGTAGGGAATAACAGTATGTATATGTATGTTTGGAGAAGCTAAATACCCCCGAGATTATAGCTAGACGTTTTGAGTGAGAACCTTTTGATACATTCCATATTTAACCGCCAATGGTCAGCGGATTATATCCTCTTTCCAGCATAGATGCCTTAAAATGACACCCAAATCTTGTCTCACGCCCTAAAAGATGCCAGACCCACCCCCAACCTAAGCCCCGTCATGTGCCATGGCGATTAAATTTCCTGCTAGTTATTCAGATCAATACATCGGATTTGGCGGTTCGGTCGCTAAGATACAGAACTGGACCTGGAGGGTCAAAGACCTGAGCACGACTTTTTCTTGAATGAGTTTCTCAGACGCAGCTAACTCATCATTCAAGACACGAATTTTGTTTGGATAATCCACTAACTTTTTAACTATGTCATCGTCGTGATTATCAAATGACTTTTGGTCGTGTGTCTGCCGTGTTGCAAGTAGATGGATTAAGACCAACAGGATGGGGCCAGCGTTTTGGGATTCTAATGTTTGACAAGATTGAGCCAACAATTCCATATTGCCTTGTTTGGAATATCCCAACTGTGGCAGGGGTACAAATCAAAGAGTGATATGGCGAGTCATGAACTCGCCTGTATGCGCCCACCTCGAGATACCTTCCAAGGTTGACCTAACCTAATGTGAAGATTGAGCCTCTTTGATTCCTCTCTGCCAAAAGTCGTATGATATATTGATAGAACAATGTCATATTTGTCTCTTTGAAGCCTGTTAGTAACGTTGAATACATGATTCTCTTCACCTGGCCATAGAATTCCATCAGTGTTTCTGACTCCATTACAACTGCAGTAGTTGATACAATATGTCGACATTCTCCTTGTTGCTTAGAGACCAATTCCACATCTAAGAATACTATGGAAAATTTACTTCAACATACTAACTCAGAGTAAATCAATGTTCATTGTATCTGCGCCGAAATAGCTCTTCACTAATTCAACGCGGCATTTGTGCTACAGGCCCGGGAATGCTCCACCTCAGCGCCAACCGCCACTTCAGTGTCGGAAATCTTTTGTCCAACTTTGCATCGAACAACACATGATATCCTTCAAAATACATGGTCAGAAGATCTTACAAATGACCCGAGAATGATTCAAATCAGCCACTCATCATTTCTTCGACCAAGCCATGCGATTTGGCGTGCTTCGAGTCGCTCATTTCGAAGCGCCACTCATCTACAAGCCTGCCATACAGACAACAATCAAAACTCAAAAGATCCAAAATTAGGACCAAAAGGCTGCCACAGCCACAACATAGCAAGCTCTCCGCCTCAATCCCTTTCCGCGTTCAGTCTCCAATTCTGGAATTGTAGATCCACATGGAGAAGAGCAGGGGTCAACACGCTGCGATGTCTGGTTGGCTGCACCGCGGGGGATTTCTCTGCCTTATGGATCTTGCAAACCTACTACCCTGAGTTGGGAATGGGCAGCATAATGGCCATGTCCAGTGAGTCATCCCTTGAGGCACCCAATTATGAAATTGCGAGCCCTGGGCACTAACGTGGCATCGCAGTGGCATCTGGAATTACGACGTCTATCATTCTCGAGTCAGTTTTACTCCGTCGTGGAGTCGATCAGCTCCCATGGCCGAGGGCTGTGCGTACTGCTATGGGCATGAGTATGGTTTCGATGCTGGCCATGGAGCTCGCAGAGAATGTGGTCGACTATCACCTCACTGGCGGTATGGTCACATTCGACGACCCGAAATTCTGGATGGCAGCAGTCGTTTCTATGGGAGCTGGGTATCTGGCACCATTGCCGTACAACTATCTGCGTCTGCGGAAATATGGAAAAGCATGCCACTAAGCTTCCGATGCATCCATGGATGGACAAAATGTAATATATAGGTTTCTATTTAATAAAACCACCGCTCCACTTTCATCCTTCGCAAGATTCAAGGAGTCGATTACTGAGAATTTCTTTTTGGGAATTTGGCCCACGTTTGAATGTGTATGAACAACCTTGGAGTGCAATCCAAGGTTGGAAATCAAATTATCTGTGTATAGTATCCTGATCCCCCAAAGTCAAGAAGTGAAGCCATTCAAAGCCTCGAGGCATCTCCATTGCCTTTTTTGGTCTGGCTCACAACCCATCGAATCCCTTCAGCGACAGCTTCGGGTCTTGTTAGGTGAATATTATGTCCACAGTCCGGCAAATAGAGATATTGCGTATTTGAGGACAGCCTCATTTGATACAAACTCAGCTCTTCTGTGAATGAATCCCACCGATCTAGCAATTTTCGGAACGATCTCTGCTGCGCCTCAGTGCCATTGCCGGCTTCAATACCTGCAGCGTATATTCGTTCATACTCCCTAGCACTATTGCAAGTGATAAGACTCAGCGGTTTATTGCCCATGGCCTGTCTGTCGATTTGCTTCTTTTCCCCAAGAGATCGACAGACCTCCTTCACGGCATCTTCATTGGCTTCAGCCTGAGCAGTTTCATCTCCACGAGCTATATCAATAGCCCTTTGTCGCCACTCATCTCGCGATAGTTTCGCGTCTACCCGCAACCCTGTCACCATAGCCATATTCAAATTGCCGAGGACCGCAGCAATATTTGGGTCTGGGACCTGGAAAAATTCAAGATGTCGCTCAGTTGCAGTATCACAAAATGCCATCCCAACGACTTCATCAGAATATAGATGATAGAATTCTCGGGCAATGAGGCCACCGTAGGAATGGGCAGCTATGATAAACGGGGGCGGCTGCTTTGTGACCTCTAGGAGTTTGTGCAGCTCTCTCGCGGACGTCACTGCGAGTGGACGACCAGGGCCACGCTCACTGTTACCGAGGCCCGAGCGATCGTATAGGAATATTCGCGCAAATTGGGCGACGATGGGTTCCACTGCTGTGTAGGATGAGGCGACATCGCCCGACCCTGGGATCACGACTACCAATGGCTCATTGGGTGCGCGCTGGGGGCCACTGATAGAGAAAGAAAGGCGATGTGTGCCGATGGATATCATTTTCAAATTGGTTGTCTGATGCTGCTCATCAAAGCTGCGATAGGTCATTTCCAAGGTTGCAACATGGTACTCCGCACGGAGTAATGTTGCGCAAGCCAGGGTACCCTCGACCGTGTGTTTCAGCTTCTGCATGATGGACCGACCACTCGAATTTCATTGGCTGCCCCAGGGCGCTTTTCACGTTCCCCAACCAAGCCTCATTTCCCTCTCCCATTCCAAGATTATCTCTCTTCTCTTTCAGCCACAGCATGCCGACTTCATCCATACGCTATCTTGGAATGCAATCTGCAGGGATGTGGTTGGTGTGTCTGGGGAACTAAAGATAGCAATTCAGACAGCGAGGATTGCTAATATTTTCGTAGCAACTACGGAGTAACTTCCAAGGTTGATTGAAGTGTCTAGACGCTCGCAGCCAAACAGCCAAGTACGGACTTCGAAATTGAAAAGAGACAAATGCATCTACGAGTGTCGTGTGAAAACGATAATTGGCATTGATTGTTTTAGCTAGATACTTGCAGGCCTGATTAACAGAGAAGCAAGCATTAAACATACTCGGCCAAGGGGGAAGGGTAAATTCACAGAGTCACCCGGTGATTGCCACAGGGGCGATCCGAGTTGACCATCAGAAATCAACAGGTGAGTTTCTCACTGACTTGGGCGAACCGAGAGATACTGAGCAGTCATCTCCCGTCGCCCGGGTCCCATGGCTGAAAGGCACGTTTTTGGAGGAAGCCACGATGACAATGGCGAGGAATCAGGCCAAGGAACTTTCCCTCGACTGACGAAAACGGTGCTATTTGGGCAGAGCAAAAGGCTTTGGAATGAGTATCCGAAAGACCTCAGTTCGCCAATCCATGGTTCTGGTCGGCAGTAGAAATGGGCGGGCAAACTCTAGTGGAAAGAACCCTGATAGTGTGCACGGAACTTGTCTTCCCGAACGATAAGCAGGCGTACCTATAGATAGGCTGCCTCGGGACTGATCAAACAACATAGCAGTCACTCAGTCATAGTTGCCGCCGACCTGGCTGGCGAAAGCAGTAGACACACTGCGAGCGTCGTCATCATCCTGAGGGACCTGACCCGGCACGCCGCGAGTCACACGGATGCTCGCAGAGCTACCTCCGAAAATGCTACCGTTATCGGGAACTCCGGCCCGGTAAGGCTCGCGCCCACCGGATTCCACGTAGCGCTTCAGGCGATCAGACTGGCTGAGACTCGGCTGCTTGTTCATATCGTTGATACTGAGGCCAGCAAGACTCACGCCACCCTGATCAACGCTTCGCCCGTCAGCGACACTGCTAGTGACATCAGACTCGGTAGCAGCGACGGACTCTCCAGCCACGCTTGGAGCTCCCTTGGCGCGGCCACCGTTGGCTCGGCGGTTGCCAGAAACAGCAGGCCAGGCCTCGCCAAAGTTTTGGAACATCGGAGGGTAGCCTGAGGGGAGGCCAACACCGCCAACAGCGGATCCATGAACCGAAGAAACGTCGTCAGGAATGTAACCAACCACAGAGCCAGAGTCATAGTTATCATTGCGGTGACCATTGCGACCGTTCACTGCACTGTTTTGGGAGTTTGATGTCTGACTGAAAGACATTTGGAAACGCTGAGGACCTCTGTAAGCCTGTTTGGGTCGGCTGAATTGGATCAGAGATTCTTGAAGGTTAGACAAAGGTCCTTCCACCAGACAGTGGCGTTCCTTGAAGTGCTGCAAGAGGCAGTTCCACAAAGGATGCTTCGACAACACCTTAGGGTTACCCAGAATGACAAGACCATATCGGGCACGAGTAAGAGCGAC
The DNA here is from genome assembly GCF_028827555.1 of Penicillium brevicompactum. Lineage (NCBI taxonomy): Eukaryota > Fungi > Ascomycota > Eurotiomycetes > Eurotiales > Aspergillaceae > Penicillium > Penicillium brevicompactum. The sequence continues at coordinate 1,140,410 of NW_026623208.1, forward strand.
GTTGAGACGACGAGGATCACTCAGGAAACCAATACCTTGGTGGTCATTGGAACGAACACAAGAGAGAATGATGTAATCCTTCTCTCGGCCCTGGAAGGCATCAACTGAGGCGACTTCAATCTCCTTGTAGTGCTCTTTCTTGAAAGTACCGTTCGCTTGCATCGAGCTGACAATGTAGCTCCGTTGTCCTTCGTAAGGGGTGATGATACCAATATCCCTGGGCTGCACACCAGCCTTGAAGAAGCGTGTCACAATTTTCTCAACGTTGGTGGCTTCGGTGCGGTTGAGATAAGAGGTTCCAGAGGCGGAGATTTCTTCGTTGCCCAAGTTTGACCAGAACATCATGGGATCGTCAATGATGGGCCACGGGAAATCAACGTCACGGCGGACACGGTCGGCGATAGTGATACCATTCTGCAGCGAGCCCTCGTAGAACATGTTCGATGGGAACTCTGAAAGACACGGGTGCATACGGTACTGTACATTCAACCGAATGGGGGAGCACCCGAGGATAACAAGGCGCTCAAACAGAGACTGATTCAAACCAGCTTTGGCAGCCTTCTTGTTCATAATGACGGGACCCAGTTGCTGGTGATCACCGACCAGGACAACTTGCTTGCAACCCAAAACCAAGGGAATCATGCACTCGGGCTCGGCAGATTGTGTGGACTCGTCAATCAGAACGGTGCGGAACTTGCCCTTGGAAAGACGAGGATCACCGGCACCAACACAAGTGCAGCAAATGACGTCCGCATTGGTCAAGATTTCACGTTCAGCAGAGCGAGTGAGCTGCTTCAAACGTTTCTCGTCCTGGCTAGATAGCTCGCCAAGTTCAGCCTTTAGCTGATTGAGTTTGACCAACTCAATGTTGCTGTCATTCATACGAACCTGTTCGTGCAGCGAAAGGAATCCAACGGCGGACTCCACATCTTCACGGGATTTAGCAGTGACACGCACAGTCTTGAGTCCTGTAAGGTGGATGCGTTCACAGAGTTGATCGACAGCGACGTTGGAAGGAGCGCAAACAAGGACTTGGCCTCCGTTGATTTTGGCCAGGTGATAAATGATAGTTGCCGAAGTGACAGTCTTACCGGTTCCTGGGGGGCCTTGAATCAGACTAAGTGGGCGTTGAAGCACACTCTTGACCGCGTTGATTTGACTGCCGTTCAGATCGGGCAGACCTGGAACACTGAACTTTTTGGGTATCTGGGTCTTCATAGGAGCCGCTGCAACCTCATGACCAAGAAGACGATGGAAAATATAACCCGAGACGCTGAGCTCGTCAACAGCAAAAGTCTTCATGGCACACTGCATGCGGTCGAAAGACGTGGATTTCCAAACGTAATCCGCCATAAAATTGTGTGTGCATTCGGTGGGCACTGATTTGTGGTCTCCCTTGGCGCGCAATTCGATCGTGACTTCGTCGGATTGATTGTTGGGGATCTTGATCACATATCCCACACCTTCCCACTTAGGGCGCAATTCACCGTTGTACTTGAGACGCATCTCGTCACCCACAGCCAACTTGACATCTCCCAATTCAAGCTTGGGGAGAACAAAGCTTGCAAGATGCTTATTGTTGAGACCTAGATCCCAACGGACAATCAAGCCGTCTTGCGATTGAGATTCCTTCAATTTACGGTCATAGTCGGCTTCGATTTTGACCAGCGGTCCGAAAATATTCTGGTACTGGAAAGCATCATCATAACGCAGAAGGACTGGCGCGGGCTCGTCGTCAACAGCCGTGGCTTTTTCCAGATCCTCCAAAGTCGCTTGGGAGTTCTCTTTCCACATTTCCTCGAGCTTCGCAATCAACTGAGGGCTAAGGTGGCGTGCGCGGAGCTGTTCCTGATCGGTTGGTGCCCCAACGAGCCAGGGTAGAAAAGAACGGTCCTCAATAAGGGGCTGCCAGCGTGAAGTGTCCCAGTTCATGTCCTTGGAAGATGGCATCGAAGCGCATGGTTGACGGCAAAGTAGTACAACCACGGTATCGGACTTTGCGGGAATGAAGCCGAGCAAAAAGACGTTCTTTGTACCACAGTTGTAGCATTCCAGGATAGTATCACCCAGAGAAGAGCCAGGGTGCAACTGAACCTCTTTATGACGAGCCCTAACAAGATGATTGACGATATGTGAGGAGGAGGTATTGCCACGTGCACTGCAGAACCACTTATTACAAGAAAGACATTTGACCACACTGCTCGGGTTATGGATGCCGCAGTATCTGGGAAATGTTAGCATGATATATCCTGATATTGAGCTACTGATACTTACGCGCATGCATGAGCAGGAAGCTCTATCTCTTCCTCGCCATGTCCTTCATGTTTTTGCTGCCCATTAGTGGGTGCGCCAACTGTACTCTCAATGTCGTCGTCTTCAAAGGTCTCAGACCCATCATCCTCGTCGTCGTGACGGCGGGGGCGAGCGCGACCAATCGCATTGGAATCTATATCATCAAGTTCGGCACCCGCCGAAGGGTATTCCGGTTGATGGCTCATAATGCGACAGAGAATTCAAGGTAAAGAGGGATGACGTTGACGGATCGAGAGGTGAGAGAGCGAATACGAGAAGCGAACCCGAGAAGCGAAAGGGAGGCGCCAAAGTAGAGAAAATCGAAAGGAGCCGGAGGTTGCAGAGCACCAAAAGAGTGTAGAGGACAATCCGGTCGTCCAGCGGTTTATTGGAAGTTGGAAATCTCCAGGATGTGCCTGAGGGGCAGAGGATTGATCGAGATCTATAGAAGATATCAGCAAAAGTTGTTCTTTATTAGCAACTAAAAACCATACATCCAGTCCAACTCTTTGTCTCAGAGGACCGACAAAAGAGAGTTGATGAGTTTGTCTCGTAGGATATGAGCAAACGAGGCTCTCCGCAAATGCCCAGATTCTTTATCGGTGCGATCCCACTACGGCCGGCTGGAAACCCCAAGAACGCAGCCCCGGAGTTAACAGAAAAAAAAGTTGCCCGCTGATCTTTTATCAAAAACCTCTTGGTCAAGTCTATCCTCAATAATACCTGCAAAATGCTGGTCAGTGATCAAATCAGATCCAAATGAAAATTTGCTCACTTTTTCTAGCGTCGCCAAACCCGCGAGCGTCGCGACTATCTCTACAGAAGAGCTCTCTTGCTCAGAGATGCCTCAATCGCCGAAAAACGCGCGCAACTCAAGGCTTCCCTGGCCTCTGGAAAGCCCCTCGACCCTACCATTGCAAACGACAAAGCGCTTCGAGAGGACTTCAAATATGACGAATCAAAGGACAAGGAGGACTCTGAAATGGACATCGACGATGAATATGTCCTGACCTCCGGCATTATCGACCCTCGACCTCTGGTCACCACATCTCGCTCCCCTTCTGCTCGTCTTGGTGCATTCGCAAAGGAAGTTCGTCTGCTTCTCCCCACTTCAATTCGCCTCAACCGTGGAACTCTCGTCCTGGGAGATCTCGTCTCCAGCGCATCTTCCGCGGCTCTTACCGACATGATCCTCCTCCACGAACATCGTGGAACTCCCACCGCAATGACCATCTCTCACCTCCCTCACGGTCCGACTGCTAGCTTCTCCCTCCACAACGTTGTCCTTCGCCAAGATATTCCAAATGCTGCTCGTGGCACTGTCTCCGAGAGCTACCCCCACCTAATTTTCGAGGGCTTCAAGACCAAGCTCGGTGCTCGAATCGTTCAGATTCTGAAGCACCTGTTCCCTCCTCGCGAGACTGGCAAGGTCGGTAATCGTGTTGTGAGCTTTGTGTGCAAAGATGACAACATTGAGGTGCGGCACCACGTTTTCGTCAAGACTGGTTACCGCGATGTGGAATTGGCCGAGGTTGGCCCGCGCATGACCATGCGGCCCTTCGAGATTCGGGGAGGTACATTGGAGAAGGGATCGAGTGGCGATGTTGAGTGGGCTCTCACACAATACACGAGGACGAGCAAAAAGAAGGACTACTTGTGATCTTTCAAAAAATTCGCATGACATTTGCGGTGGCGTGGAAGGTCGAAAAAAAGAAAACCTCTTGTCCACATGTTCAGTCGATTGGCGTATCAGGTGTTTGAGGGCAATTGGAAGGGTTTCTATCTCATGTTAGTATTTTTGTCATTTATACCCTGTTCAATCTATGTACATTACATATTTTGGCCCTGAAAAAGAATATCACTACAATTTTTAGATCCATCTCTCATGCTGCTCTTCAAGTCTTAATCCCCAGACGCACCTGGGTATTCTATATCCACATTTGGACCGCAGAATCTAAATATCAACATGATAAATAGTCATTTCAGTTGGGGTCGTTGCCCATACATGGGGCCGCGACACACTTTTGAACCGCCTCCATGGCTGAGTATTGCCACCCAGAGCTGCGGTTCAACATTGGAACCTTGAAACGTCTACTTTGTTTACTCGATGTGATAGCAATGAATGCTAGACCAAGAGTCATCCGAATCATGACACGGAGAAGGAAAAACCCGTGAGGGGGAAAAGCACTATGGACATGAAAATATAGCCTAAAATAAAAAATAAACGTCGTGATGCTTTTGACCGAGGATCCATCTGACCCACTGCCACCTGTTCAGCTCATTCTCTCTCGAAAGCTTCAACCTTTGCTCGCCCCCGACTCCCATACCCATTTTTGGAACCATGTCCTTCACGATCCTATTCCGTTTGATCAACGGCCGTCTCAGAATTATCCTGAGGGGCGGCTCTGATAAATTCGGAAAGAATGCTCATGTTCCTTTCGACGTAAAACCAACCTTCGTGCAGCGGTAGAGATTCTCCGTCAGTTCCCACCTTTGGTGGTGGCGCTGTGTCATTTCCCATATCCTTCCATTCCTTACCCGTTTGTTCCCTAAAGAAAGCTTCGAATCGTGCCACAGCGGAGTCAAGGGTCGCTTTTGCGGACGTCAGGATCTCCACCTTTGAGGTTCCAGTTTTGCTGAACTTGGTGTACGTTGAGTAGGAACGGGGTTCTGCAATAGTCTCAAAGACCTTTCATCCAAGTCAATCATCTTCGACATAATATTGTCCAGTCACAAGTCACTCACAGCCAATTGGTACTTCTCTCGAGACGTTGATGGTGGTTTTGAGGAGCGGAACATGGTGACTCTATAGGCCACGCCTTTTTTGTCGTGATATGTTCGACGTACCGCTACAGCATTAGACAATGTTCAGTCACGGCTCCCAAAAAGAATGTGTAACGCGCAATTCGCAATGCTTACGTTTTTTCTTTCCCTTGGGTTCCACGAAAGGATCAGCTGCAGATAGCGTGTTAGCTTGTTCCAAACCTATTTCTGAAGTTGAATTGAAAAATAGCAACATAAGTCATACCTGTTTTCCGGGGCTTGCAGTCCTTTTTGCCTTGGCACTTGGTGACCTTGTCCGGGACAACTTTCTTTGCTGCCTTTGGAGGTTTGTCAGCCTCCACAAGGGTTTGAACCAGGTATGATTCTTCTTTCTTGGGTCTTTTGGTGGGTGATAGCAAAGAGTCTTCCAGCCAGTCGTATGAGACAATCTTGGCTGTTTTCAACTCCTGAGCCCTTTTGACTGTAGCCAATTAGCTTCTGCGGTCAACACATCTTCAAATGGATCATACTCAACGGGCCGTTCTCCTTGTAAGCTTGCTTGGTGGCAATAAGATGGGTCACGCACGCATCGATACCCCGAGAGAATTGACCACCATTGGCTTTGATCCACTGGGGAATCTTCTCTGCTATGCCGTCTGCGAATCTTCCCACCATGGCGCAGTGCACTTTCTGAAAGGTACGCCCCATTTTGAGAGGTTGTTGACTTGGATCTCAGTTAGAATGAGTGAGTTGTGGTGTGAAGATATCAAGCCAGAATCATTGAGTTCAAGCCTTCCCTGAGGGGTATGTCATGGTGCTCAGGCAACGGAGTCATATATAGAAGGCTTCAAATGGTGGTCACTGGCTGCTGCGGTTCCTTTTGATGGGAGGACTCAATGGTAAAGCAAAGTCAATTGACGATGGAGATGGAGGAGAGAGTGAAAGATAAAAAATGAAAGAGAGAGAGAGAGAGAGAGAGGTTGATTCTCTAAAGCTGTGGGCCTTGTTTACTTTTCATTGAGCATAGCTCTTGGGCTTCAGCTGCTGTCTTGAAGGGAAGGACTCGATGACCTGTAAGGATAGGAAGATGTAAGATGGAATGGAGAATCGGGGATCATCCGAAAGTATGCAGATATAGTTCTCTGGGTAACAGCCATAAAGGTCATTTTTCTTGGATAAACATCCATTGATGTCTCATTGTGTAAACTGTAGAAGCCGCTTGCTGTATATCAATCACTGGAGTATACATCCCAATTGGGACGAAAAGTGGAGAAAGGAATCGCGGGCGCACGGACCACTCTCCTTCTCTCACTTGAGGTTTTGCCTTCATTTCGCTCTACCTGTTCGACGAAAGCGAATCCATCCCGCAACCTGACAAACTCGCGTCTTGTCTCCACTGTTGAGTGCAGCTTCAACCCCAGACCGGAATAATTGTTCTGTTGTGACCTGCGCCAATCGACCTAGAGGCGCCGGAATCCAGATAACCCACCGTGATTTGGTCGCGGCACATCTCAACTGGGCGCCGCACTTTTCTTTTGATCTCTCCTTAATATTACACTTTCCGTCATCAAAGACTGGATCACGATGTCCGCCTCCCCCGACCAGAAGATGGGTTCGCCCGCCGCATCCCCCGAGCGCAATGCCCACGAGAACGTTGAAACCGCCGCCGCAACTGATGACGCTGTGGCCGAGGATCTCGCCGAACCTACCGCCGAGACCGATGAGAACGCAGAAAACGCAGAGGAAGAACAAGCTGGTGGAAAGGACGAAGACGACGACGAAGACAAAATTTCAGATGACGAATCGATTCTGTCCGAAGTCGACGAGGCGGAGTTCGAGAATTTTGACCCCGAGAACGTTGACTTGGAGGACCGGCCGCAACTCGCCATCGATGAAGACAACTTGAAGCTCATCGGTCGCCACAAGCGCAAGCGCACCGAAGATGGCGAGAGTCGCCCCCGCCGCAAGGAGGGTCGTCGTGAGAAGAAGAGCCGCCGAGCTACTGATGATGGCGATGAGGCAGGACCTTCGCGCAGCAGAAAGGAGAAGAAGCCACGCGAGGACAAGCCCGATACAGACGAGGAAACTTTGGATCCGGAAACACGTATGTTTTGCCCTAGCGGCCGTCACATCGGATACTGACCATTGATAGGACGCCGCCGAGCGCTTGACCGTGCTATGGACGAGGCAATGAAGAAGCCGGCGAAGAGACGTTTCCGCAAACAGGATGGCATTGTGAGTTTACATGATGGTTTGCAGTCATACACCCACTCTAATCACACCTATAGGATCTGGAATCCATGGCAGACGCCGAAATTGAAGACATGCGTAAGCGTATGACCCATGCAGCACAAATGGACGCAATCAACCGCCAGGAAGGGAAGCCTGCGATGCACAAGTTGAAGCTTCTGCCCGAAGTCATCAAACTACTCAACCGCAACCAGTATACCAATGCTTTGGTTGACCCCGAGATCAACTTATTGGAGGCCGTCAGGTTCTTCCTTGAGCCCCTTGACGACGGAGCGATGCCTGCCTACAATATCCAGCGTGACCTCCTGACTGCTATCACTAAGCTCCCAATCAACAAGGATGCTTTGATTGCCAGTGGTATTGGCAAAGTCATCGTCTTCTACACCAAGAGCAAGCGCACCGAGCGTCGTATCAAAGACATGGCTGAGAAGTTACTGGCAGAATGGACACGACCCATTCTCCAGCGCAGTGATGATTACTCCAAGCGTGTCTACCAGCAGGCAGATTACGATCCTACGTATGTTGAACTTGAATTTCTGCAAGTGTTTACCACTAACAACCCTATAGAAAGGCTGTCAGACGTGCCGGTCCCACCGACAAAGAGATCCAAGAGGAAGCTGCCGCTCGTGCGATGTTACCTCCTCGCCTTATGAACCGCGCTCGTGTCGACCGTACCAACGTGAGCTACTCTGTGGTCCCGGTCCAGACAGCTGTGCGCGAGAGTCAGTTTGCCCGTCCTCTTGGTGCCAGCGGCGAGGATCGATTCCGCAAGATGCAAGCCCGACAGGCCGCTGCACGCAAAGCATCTCGCCGGTAGATTCGGCATCTTCATTTGTAATTTTCCATCCCTCCAAATCTGGTGGTGGCTACTTCCATGTTGTATTTGAAACAGATTTTTTTTTCCTTGCGGCGTTTGGGTGTTCGGGATCAATCGGGAAGTGATATCAGGGATTTGAGACTCGCCCGTGTACCTTCACCCTAGTGAATAAGCATAGCCAAATTCTTTTTTTAAAAAAGACCAATTAAAGCATGATATTAAAATTGATAGTAATAAGTAAGCCACCAGAGCCATGGTCGGGCGTAGATTTATAACTCGTGCAGATTTACAGACTTGGGGCGTCGTTCCATGCCGGCCTGAGTCCCCGAGATATGACCGACGGAAGTAACGGCGAAAGCAGATCCCGTCAGACGTCATGCTATGCCCGGCCTTTGCTTTTCTGCTTTTTATACCCCGTCTCACCTCATTCCATCTCCTCAATTACACATCACATACAAAATGAAGCTTTTAACCAAAGAAGAAGAGGCCGCTCACTACACGTACGAATATCCCCAACCCCTCCCATCAGCCCACACTAACAATTGCACAGCGAAGTCGTCAAAGGTGGCACCGTCGGTGGTGTAGCCGGTCTCGCGGTCGGTGTCGCAGGTGTCCTACTTGCCTCTCGCCGATTCCACACAATCCGTACCCTCACAACCCCCATGAAGGCATTCCTGGTGACCTCGACCGGTACATTCGGTGGTATCATCGCCGCCGACCACGCCTCACGCAGCTTCGAACTCGAACACAACGCCGTTGGCAAATGGTACGAGAATCGCGAGGAGCGCATCCGCGCTGAACAGAATGCGGGTCTCTCCCTCTCCGACCGCATCACTGCCTTCGCCCGCCGCGAAAAGTACAAGATCGTCAGCGCCACCTGGATCGCCTCCATGGTCGGTTCGTTCGTCCTTGTCGGTCGCAACCCCTACCTCAGTGGCCAGCAGAAGCTTGTCCAGGCCCGTGTCTACGCCCAGGGTCTTACTCTCGGTGTGCTGTGTGCTTCTGCCGCTTTCGAGATCTCGGACCAACGCCGTGGTCGCGGCTTGCTTGATTCCAAGAAGGCAGCTTCTAAGGCAGAGGATGCGGCTGAGCCTGCGCCTGTACACAAGGATCGCGAATCCGAGGGTGACCTCTGGAAGGACATGGTTGCTGCTGAGGAACAACGCTTGAACAAGAAGCACCAGTCTCTCTACGAGCACCACGCGCAACAGCAGCAGGCTGCTGAGGCCGAGAAGAGCGAGGATGACAAGACCGAAGAGTCCGAGTCCGAGGATGACAAGAAGGACTCGAAGTCTGAGAAGAAGGATGCCAAGTCTGATAACAAGAAGAAGGCTTGATCGAGACAGTTGCTGTGCTAATCACCGGGCATTCACTACACTTTTCGCCATCCCCACACGCATCCGATGCCTCACTCTCCTAGATCCCATGTCAGGACTTGGACACACTTGAATATGATTCAGAGGCCCAAGGGTGACAATTTCCTTCTTACTGCAGCTCACTCACTGCCCGTATATATTTGCTTTGGCGATTCTTTCATGTGCTCTAATGGCAATCTTGTTCAAAAGTGTCTACATGTACGATAATACCTGATTTCATTACCTTGATCATTTCCTCTCTAATGACATTTCTTCCTTGATATTCGCGAAATGTTGTTGGCAGTTGTCTACTGCAAGTAATGACATCATCATGACCCGCATAAGACGCCGGTTTAAGCTGCCCAGGTGTATCCTAGCGATAACCAGTTGGCTCCCGTGCTGGAAAAAGTATCGTACATAAAATATACATATTCACGGATTAAAAGCTCCTCCAATTGGTGGATTTGAAATTCTCACCAACGACTGCAGGGCGGGAAAGTGGTGTTATAGATCTGGTTAACAGGTCCAGGATCAGCGAGGTACCAAGGATCGGAAGCCGGGTAGTCGGCTCATCGAGCCGCCTCCGAGTTCTAAACCTGACGTGAGAAAAACACACCTGTGGGATTTACGGGTAAAACAGGACTTTCCCTGCGACAGATTGATGACTATCTGCCAAGGCGACTAATAGATGTCTACATCGGAAATACAACTTCCGTACTCGATCTGTGGAGATGTAATATGTACTGCGTTCCAGGTGTTTGAAACTAGAATAGTGTAATTGTCACGACAGGCCCCACGTCCACGACATGAATTGTTTGTTGTTCAAATTATGATCACAGTAATCAACAACAGAGCCAAAAGCATAGTGCGAGCCATCACAGGTACCAATCAGAAGGTTTCGTCCTCCAGATTCTCCATTCGGCGAATGACACTCGGGCTTTGATCATCACCGAAGTCATCCGTCACATCTCCAGCCCCAGCAGTGGCCAGCAAATCCGTCACAATGCGCTTAGAAGCTTCCCTCGCTGGAAAAACAAAGTCAGCTCTCAAATCCATTAACACCGTAGAACGACGAAATAAACTTACCAGGCGTTCGCATGAGCCTACTCTGTGGAATATGGAATTGCATGGTTTTAGGCGGACTGGGCCCGAGATCCTCATCGTCGTAATCCAGATCCTCATCACTATCCCACATAGCCGACTTGCCAGCTGACTTTTTAGCAGGAGTGAGAACACTCATGCCGGGACGAGGGGGTTCGCGCATGCGATTGCTACTGGTTCGACGCTTGCGATTCGTGCCTGGTGTATTGACGCCCTTGATAGGCGACGAAAAGATCTCCGAGTGAAGCTGAGGGGCCTCGGGCTCCGGACTGGAAATAGGAGAGTCGTCATAGCCGTATTTGGAAGCGGGCTCGGCCTGCTTCGGGGTGATATTGAACTTGGATCGAGTATCGGTGCCTCCGCCGACATTGCGGAAGCCCTTTCCTAGAGGCGTGGCTTGGACTCGGTATGTCCTGTCGAGCATTTGGTGGAGTACTGGGTCGGATGTCTTTTGGTACCGGTTGTCTTGGGTAGGTGGTTGGGATGCGGGCGGGAGGAATGGCGAAGACATCGGGGTTGAGGCGGAGACGCCGCGAGGGAAGAAGGGCTCGCGGCCGGGTGTTGATGGAAGGGTAGATGAATCAGGGAGGTCGAATGGTGCTTCGGACTCGTTGACCTGCTTTCTTAGATTCTCATATGAGGAGGAATAGTCCATTGAGGAAGTAGTTAGGTCGTCGTCAGCCTGGTGGGCGTGGCCTGGAGCACGCGGGGTGCTGTGCGATGAGATCGCAAGATCTGTCAGGTCCAAATCATCTCCTTGATCACGGCGTGGGGTTTCATGGCGCTGGGAAGAGGGTGTATCGTGTGTCAAGGTCTCGTCAAGGCTGGTGCTTTGCGTGATGTCGGTGGATAACTCCTCTTCCGTGGCTGTCGGCTCTTGCACTGTTTCTTCGTCATTGTTGCGTTCCTCGTAGCCTGATAAAGATACATTGGCGCTGGCTTCGAAGAATTGCTTCCAGAACTGCAAATATATCAGCAATTGCTCGTTTGGGTTTTGAGTAGATAATGCCCACCTTGGAGCCTTCCCAAACATCTCTGGAATGCTCGGTGTACTGCTCAACCAGCGGCAGAATACTCGTTGTCACTATCCGGTGGGCCTGACTGAAGTTTTGGTCGATTTCTAGATCAAAGAATGATAAGCTGGCTGCCAGGCTGTTTTGTTTACTCTTTTTCTTGGTGGGGGTTTTACCTTGAAGTGTCAGGGTGATGGATTGCTCTAGTTTCTCCAGCTCCTCTGTGAGGGACAGTGGCCGTTGGACCTGTGAGATTGGGCGAGACATGTTCCTCTTGGACTTCACTATCTAGTAGTATGGCCAAGAGACAGAAGCTATCAGTCACGTCTATCCGACGCGCGGGGACCGTCCAAAGGCGGTGTGCAATTAAGTTGATGGCGGTTAAATTTCTGCTGGTTGTGACCGCCCTGATGGTTGTCCCTTCCAGCTTGGCTCCTTCCTGTTTCTGTGGGTCCGCCAGTGCGCGCAATTTCATATAAAATCATTAATTTTGCTCTCTATCTATCCCAAATTACCATTATCGTGCCAATAACTCCCTTCATTTGGAAACGGGTGTAATTTTACACCTGGCATTGGGATACTTTCTATATTTGCCAAATCAGTGGGGGAATAACCTCGCTGTTCATTCTCCTTTCAATCTTCCCAGCGTCTTTTTGCTTCTTCATCTCTAGGCTTGCTTGCTGTCATTGATCGAGTTGATTTTGACGTATCCATCAGAAGGATATCGCGGAGTGTTTGCCGGTTATTGACGCTGTGCTTCGGTAAGATGTTCAATGGCGCGCTTCAATAATTTCCTCAATTCACGCGCCGTTGCAAGATCTTCTCTCACCGTACGATGGTGCTCCATCATCCGTGATAGATTGCACTTGCATTCAGCACCTTCGTCATCAGCAGGATCTACCAATTTTTCCAAAGAATTGGCAATTTTTGATAGTTTTTGCGAAACTGTTTCTCGGTTTTGGGAGGGGTGCTTTCCACACTTGATGACCCTAAATTGAACGGTTCTGGTGTACTTTGTCTTCCCAGAGATTTATTAGTCGGAACTGAGCCTTCCCGTTGTTTGAAATCAACATCTGGTTGGCGGGTAACTGGATTTGGTCTGAGGTGCTTTGGAAGCCTTTTCGTGAAACGATATGCCCACATTTTGCTGACAGTTTTGGGAGATCCGCTTCGAGCAAGCACGTCATCTGCGTGGTCTGCTAGAATAGCAGGGGAAATTGGGCAGTGGTCCTCGCCTTCACCGAAGAGTCCGCCAAGAAATTTGTCAAGCAGTACGAGGATCAAGCAGCCGAGATAGTGTCAAGGCGTCGAGAAGGAACCAAGAGATTCTCTTCCGACGCATACACCGGGCGCTACATCAATGGCTTGAAAAACTTCTTTATAGAAACTCAACTCGGCCCCAACAACAACACACTTGAAATGCCTTCCCAGGGCAAATGGACCCAACAGTTCGAGCTGAGACATTTGCAAAATGATATCTTCGAACGGTCTTTATCATTGGATGATGAAGCAAAACGAGGAGGGTTCCATGTCTCGAGTGTTAACTACTTTCTGGTTGAGTTTCATGCAACTCAGAGCAGAGTAAATCATCTCGTTTGGCTAGGAAGACAACCGAGGAAGATTGAGTGATTTCAAGATACAAAAGAGGCGCTCGGAAACATCACTTGCTCTCACTTGCTCTCACTTGCTTTCACTTGCTTTCACTTTGGAAGTACTTGAAAGCTGAGCCATATCAGAAAGGATATCGGGAGATCTCACCGAGTACGACGGGGGAAGAACCCTTCTAGGTTCGCGAAAGAGTCAATCCACCATGACCGATGATTTCAATGATTCTGATCAGAGTAAATCAGCGGTGAGCAAAGATCAAATGAAGTAAATATCGAAAGTGCACAACGGGCACTAAATACTGCCGTAGGGCTCGGGATGCACGTGCACGATAAGCGCAGGCATCATCACCAGGCAATCTTGCTTCTCCTCGTCATCCATTTAACCAGTTGGGCTTTGGAGATTTCGGAAGGACAACACATAGAAGCCACAGTCAGGATCATTATGCCAGCACCACTCGCGAAAGGTATTGTCCTCTCTCTTCAACATCCTTGACTTAGTTCCGGATCATCCGGGCGGTGTACTCCACCTTATCAGTTCCCCACTACGGAGTATGCGGATGAGGCTAACATATCGCGCAGGGCTCATTATAGGCGTTTCTGTGCTGGTTGCGGCGGGGATTGCCGTGTATGAGTCGCCCCAGTTTCAACAATGGGTGACGACCTCGCGCCGGAAGATTGCCTTGGCCCTACACAATCTCGGCGATGAGATTCAACCTCGTGATATCCCACTAAGGGAGGATATCTCCATGACCGAAGAGCCCGGAGAGATCGCCGAGGAGCGAAGACGTATTGCCCGTGCTGAGATTATGCGAAGAGGCGTGATAATCGAATCCCGACGTGAATCCCAGCACCCACATCAGCCTCGCGACAGCTTTGATGCGCTTGTCGACAAGGACGGAAACTTGCGTGATCTGAAAGCTCACGATGGCGATACTCAGTTTGGCCAAGATTCCGTTGCAAGATCGACTGGCATAGAGCCAGTAAACTCGGGGCTTGTTCACCGAGGTGGTAGACTAATTGACGACGATACTCCGGCTTCAACGTCTGTGGCTAAGGACTCGCTACATATCCAGACTACCTCGCCTACTCTTCAAAATCGAGATCTTCAGTTATTGACCCAGTTAACGCCAACATCTGAACACGCAGAGGAGAATCCGTTCTTCGATCCACTATCTCCAAACTCACCCATCGAATCTTCTGGCTCAAGCCACACAGAAGACCACGAGGAGGTGTATTACGCCCACCCCGATGGTCTGAGCAGCTTGAACAATAACGACAATGTGCTTGTTGAGCTAGATGGCTACGGCCAAGGAAATGTTCGGTCACACCATCATACCTCGAGTGCTTCATCTACAAATGGAAGCTTCAGTTATGTTGGTGGATCCGATGACGGGACGTCAGATGGCACCCTCAGTGACCTTGGTATAAGGTCTGTTGGCGGAGTTGCTACCCCAGCAAGCTGGTCTGAGGTGGGAAGTGTGATAAGCAATGAAGATGCTGGTCATCACCCATTGTTATAATGTGACAGTATCTCGGAAAACGGAGGATTCAACTATTTGATGGCCCATGATAGGCTTTATTAGGCGCGGAACGGGTTTTTGCTATGACGGACAGGGCGTTAGGTTTATGGCTTGAAATACAATTAAAGTCTGGTCATATTTAGACCAAGACCAGAAGATCTAACGCATTCTACTAGAGCGTATTAACTCTATGAAGGAAAATCCCCAATAGAAATAAAAATTTGGGATGCTTGCTAGTTATGGGAGATCTCTGCTTCGTGTCTACTCTAATCGATTCTATCTATCCATAATGAGCAGAGAGATTTCAGAGGCTAGGCCACACATAAAACATTTGTGCCACACTGGCTCAAAGCTCCAAAGTGCCCTGTACCCTCAAGTCTTTGGAACTAGCACCCACGTAAATTCCAATGCTGCCTTTCACCAACTTCCATTTCTGGGCAACGACATCCCATTCACTCAGATCCCGACGAGTCAATGGAAGTGTAACAGTTTCCTTCTCGCTAGGCTTGAGCGAAACCTTCTCGAATCCACGAAGCTGTCGTACACCAGACGGTGTATCGATGTAAAGTTGAGCAACTTCCTTTCCAGCAACCTTGCCAGTGTTTTCAACTGTGAACTCGACATTCGCCAAAACGTCCCACAAATCAACCTGACCACCTTGCTCGATGGGTCCAGTGGGGTAAGATTCAGCATTCTCTCCTTTATCGGTCTTTTTGATCGCCAAAGAAGAGGCAAACTCGAACGATGTATACGATAGGCCGAATCCAAACTCATAACGTGGTGTTACATTTCTGGCTTCAAACCCACGATAGTCAATGAAGATTCCTTCGGTGAAATTACTCTGAGGGTAATTAATGTAATCACCCTCTGGCAAGTCAGGACCGAGCAGTGGTCCATAATCGGTGACGTTCTTCGGGACTGTGTATGGAAGCTTTCCGGAGAAGTTCTCGTCGCCGTAAAGCAAAGCAACTGTCGCAGCACCAGAGTCTTGGCCTGGAGTATGCGCGTACACAATTGCAGTGATGTTGGGATGATCGGAGAAGTTATCAACCAAACGGACGCCTGGGTTGTGAATCACAACGATGGTGTTGTTGCATTGCTCCGCAACAGACAGCACCAAGTTATCCGAATAGTCGTCATAGACGGCCGGGCGATCGTATCCCTCCGAGGACCAGGCATTGATGAATACCAGGCAGGCATCGGAGGCAGGCACTTGGGGTGCTGGATCAACAAAATCCCAGAAGAGATCTGTGTTGTCTTTGATTGCACGTTGGTTCAGGGCATCGAAAGGACTTGAAACATAGCCTGGAGTTGTTGCGCCAGAACCGCCACCCATGATGATCGTGCCGTTGATTGCGATTGTTTCAATTTTGACAGTAGAGTTGTACTGCTTGGAGGCAACCTGTTGGTTGGGGTTCGTGCTTTGGGCGCCGAGCTTCCATGCCGAGTAAGTTCCATCTCCCACAACAGATTGTTTGTAACCTGGTGCTGAGTATCCAAAGACTGAGATCACTTGCGGGTCTCTCAATGGCAAAGCTCGGTTGTTTTTCACGAGTACATGTCCTTCGACTGCGCCTTGGAAAATGATAGGTCGGGCTGCTGGGTCTCTAGCATCCACTCTTGTGTGGGGCTCCGTGATGGCATAGGGCATGCCGATACCTGGCTTGGGGAATCCTTCATCCTGACCAAGGAGATACCAAGCAGCGAGGATTCTATAACCAGTGAGCTTGATTGATCACCAGGTTAGAGTATGAAATTACCTGGTTGCCATATCATCCAAGCGAGACTCGGGGACAGTGCCGTTTTGAATGGCTGTTGTCAGATTCTTGGCCCACCACCCTGAATCTGGCATTGTCATGTCAAGACCAGCTAGCGCACTTGCGACTCCGGAATCTATGCGAAGGCAAATTAGTTTGGAACAAAGCAAAATGCAATGGACTTAAGCACTCACGTTGAGCTCTCCAGTCAGTAATAACGAAGCCCTAAAATACTCCATATCAGCATTGGCAAGGCTTTACTGGGCAATAAGGGGATTAAATACCTGGAATCCAAGTTCTGTCTTCAGGATGCCGTTCAAAGTTTTACTATTAGCGCATCCATATGAATTGTTAATTCTTTGGTAGCTGGAACTGAAACATTAGCCTTTCTGGTACTTTCGAATCTCGGAAGAAGCAGCGTATCCTACCTGCACATGATATTGGCAGATCCGGCCTTGAGAGCATCCTGGAATGGCCTATTAAAGAATGTATCAGCATAAGGATAGAGAAAGTTGGGGCTCAAGCATACCAAAGGTAAAGTTCGTGCATTGTCTTGTCATCCACGTTCGACGATACCGCCTCAACTTGGGGTGATGTGTTGGCAAAAGGGTTGCGGTTTGTCTCTTGCTCGTTGACAATGAAGTGCTTCAAGCTAGTAATTATGCCACGTTCGTGATGACCCTTAATTGTGTCCGCAGCAAGCAAACCAGAAAGGAAGGGATCATGAGAAAAGCCTTCCCAGTTGCGTCCACCTGTGGCAATACGACCTAGTGGCCCAACAACTAGACAGATGTGTAAGCTTGGCTAGAATGTGGACTATGAGGAAGGACACTTACCTGGCCCGAGAGCGACGTTAGCGCCCTTAGCTCTGAATTCTCCAGCCATGAAATGACCTCTTTTGGTAGTAAGGTCTCGATTCCAGCTGACATGTCGTTAGAGATATTCGAACTTCCAACTTTGAGGGTCCCGGATGCTTACCTTGCCCCCACACTCAACCCAGCAGCGTACCCATTGACAAGATCTGTGGTTCGAACACCATTGCCAGCATCGACGAGACAAAGACCAGGGAACCCAACACGAGGGATGCCTGGAATCCATCCACCACAACCATTCTCTGTAGTCGAGGCACCAAATGTAAGATTGGACTGCCGCAGTCAGCCTAACAGGTCAGCCTGGAGAAACTTGTGCCCATACCTTTTCCTCGAGAGTCAATTTTGAAACAAGCTCCTTTGCCTTTGTATAGGACTCTGCCCAGTCTCCAGTTCCCGAGATATTGGCTGAAAGGTTGATCTAGTCAGCAAAATCTCTAGAACTCTTTTGGAAAGAAGCCATACGTGATGGGTAGACAGGTGGACTCTGCCCATAAAAAATGCTATCATCTATGATGACTTGAGCAGCAGTACCCAGAGCACAAAGACCGACGACGAAAGACTTCATCTTGTAGACATCAGCCAACGAAATGTTTAGGAGATCCTCTGCCCTTGAGAGGACCTGCTGGAATAATATAGGGATCAACATGGTAGCCCGGTGTATAGCCGGAGTAAAGCCGATGCCAAAGCTAGTAGAGCTGGCCTACTACGTCAGGGATCTTTGGCTAAACCGCGCATTTGACTTTCTTGGATGTTACCTGACTGCATTTTGAGATTCAACAGGGTCGCCTTCCCCACTTTCCCCGCATGGTCTCACCTACTTTTGCATCCCACACCCCCACGCAAACATCCTTTCCCGCACCCTACTTGTAGGCCAAATCAATTAGTTGAAAACAAAGTGTAATGGGGATTGCATTGCCTTCATTGTTCTTCCTGAACAAGTCCAAATACAAACTGAATGATACCAGAATTCCATAGTATAAACACAACATTGCGTCCATACTAGGGTTGGAGTTTGAGGGATCCAAGTCGGCCTAACCCATTTAAGGAATCGATACCACTTTCAGGAAAAGATCCCCAGTATTGACAACCATGTTGCAAGTACGTGCACGGCAAAAGAGTCCGGCAATAAAAAGACGCAATGCTCACGTTCCTCTACATATTTCGTGCTTCGGGTGGTAGCCGACTAGCTCCACTCGATCCTTTTGATGTAGAAGGACTCGAATAAACCCAATCTTGACCTGGACAGCACAGTTTTGTACGGTATGGTTATTCTGTTTGATATTAATAAATGTACTGCCCGCAGTCAGCTGTCAAATTCGAAGCCTATAGCAAGATCCAACGTTGCAACGAAACCCTCAGAGCAACACAAATATCCGAAACCTAGTTAAGTGCTTGGGCCGCTTGGAATTAAATCGCCATCGGCGCCCCAAGTCAAGTTTCCATCAAAGGATTTCTGGTCCTGGTTTCCGGGCCGTGCCGCATCAAAGTCTAACCGGTCTGGGATTCTCAGGCCCGATGGGAAATGGTATTTCACAAACCAGGTAGACACTCCGTCTCGGTAGAGCCAAGGATCCTCCGTCCGTCGCTGCCATGCCTCCAATCGCGCTCTCAGGTCATCAAGCACCGCGGCGTGTTGCGGGTCTTTGACCAAATTAGTCACCTCATTCGGGTCGTTCTGCAAATCATACAGCTCTTCGGGCGCGCGGAAGAAGTAATCCTTGAGCTTCCGCTCTCCAATCATGATCTCGCTGTCTGGGGAATTTCGAATATCTTCCCACGAAAGGGATCCATAGATGTCAGCTGCGAATGGGAAGTCTAGCCGCCATGCGAGGTTGCGATGGTATTTGTAGCGTCGATCCCGAATGAATCGTGTTGGCCAGTAATTTGTTACTTCGTGGAAGGTATGCGAGCCGAAGACTTGGTTGCGCTCCGATTCCTTTCCGTCTGTCCCGAGGATAGGGAGAAGTGAGCGTCCAAGGCGCTTCTTTGTAGGGTCAACTGTATTGGGGTGCCCAGCATAGTCAAGCAGGGTCGGAAGGATATCGACATATGACACCATGTCAGAGTTGTTCGCGGGTTGTATCTTCGGGTGCTTGATTATGAGAGGCAGTCGAACACCTGCATCGAAAAGAGTTGTTTTAGAGTTGATAAACGGTGGGCCGTTGTCACTGATAAAGATCACCAGGGTCGATTCAGCTAGACCAGTTTCTTCAAAGGCCTTCAAAACAAAACCAACTCCCTGATCAAGGCGATGGATTGAGTTGTAGTACTCAGCCAACTCGAACCGAGCACCGGGAGAGTCGTTGATGAAGGGAGGAATCTCCACATTATCACTTTTGTAGGAGCCCTTCTTGATCCGGGGATCATATTCCTGGTCGTTTCCAAACCCACCCCTTGTGCGGTCGCGATGAGGGTCATGGAATCCGATCGTCAAGAAAAATGGTCTCTCATCCGTCTTGGATTCCAGAAGGAACTCATTTGCCTGGTCTGCGATCACAGCCACATCCCGAGTTTCGCTCTCCCTTGTCACCTCCCAGGGATAGACCGCCGAGGGGCCAACGTGTATTTTCCCAAGGATTCCCGTCCGGTATCCACTTTGATTCAACAGTTGTGGTGCAGTCTCGACGTGATCAAACGTGACAAAATGGTGACGGTGGCTGGCGAGTCCGTATTGGCCGTTTTGGTGGGTGTGTAAACCTGTGTAGATCACAGAGCGGCTACCGCTGCAAGATGCGGTAGTGGCAAAAGCATATTCGAATTGAGTGCCTTCTCCAGCCAGACGATCGATGTTGGGCGTTTTGATAGTCGATGCTCCGTAACAACTCAGTTGCTTGCCGAGATCATCGGCGACCATCAACAGCACATTCTTTTTATTTGCCATGATGAGTCCGTTCTGGCTTCTCACGTTCGGTCCGGATTGGAAAAATTGAAAAGGGCGTGCAAACAATGAGAAGTCCGAAGGAGAGAAGAGATGGGAGCTGATCATCTCTCCTATCATTGGTGCATTTTCATTATCTGAGGCTAGCTTCTCTCAGGCTTAGGGATGAGCGCGATCTGTCAGTGATATGATGTGCTTGGCGGTTGATTACAGAGCCACCGGCTACTAATTTACCACTAAAGCTTAGCTTATTGTGTCGTTTGATTAATTTTTGATTTCATATGTTGTCATCTTTAGATATCGTTGGCAATTGTGCCGTAGCCCCCAAATTGTCCCACTTTCATGATTAAAGACGGATAGAGATACATAATGCGGAATTGAAACAACAGGTTTAGCATAATTAATTGAGATGGTTGTTTTGATATCCTTCACAAAACGACGGCAGCTATTGGAGGGAGGAATTATGGCGTCTTTTGATAATCATATTGTGTCCATCAAGTAGCTCCCGAGGTCGAAAGCACCGAAAGACTTTGGTTCTATGAAGGTTAACACTTGAAGAAATATTTATATTCAAATTCAACCGTGGAATATTTCATCAATTAACCTTGGAATATCCATTCGGATAGGAAATATTTGTCATTCCATGATGAAGTTCACCAATCTGCTGCTATTGCCTCTGTTGCGTATCGCCGCAGGACAGCTCATTGGGCCTGTTGGTCCGACGACTGACCTGAAAGACAAAACGATTGAATGCAACATACTGGATTATGGAGCGGTAGCGGACAACAAGACCGACATATCCACTGCATTGGAGACTGTTTTCTCGGAATGTGTTCGCAAACACGCGGGCAGCCGATTGATTGTACCCGAAGGAGATTACCTGATCGAGCGCGGTGTTACTCTCGTCAATGGTACAAACTGGGCATTCCAATTGGATGGACTGATCACCGCTGCCTACGGTGGTGACTGGAACATTGAGCGTGAGTTGCTACTTCAAGGATTTGCAGGCCCAGAGATTATCAATGCCACTATCAATGGGGAGGGTGATTCTAAATTTCTCTTAGACGTCCTCGTCATCGTCAATGGTAAGTTTTTAACCCAGTTCAAGGCAATTTTCTGCTCAAGGATAATGTATATTGACCAAAAAAGCTGTGGATTTCGAATTCTATTCTTCCAATGGCAAGGGCGCGTTCCAAGGACAGGGCTATCTCTACCGAAACTCTGGAAAGTTAGTATCCATTAAAAATCCCGAGAAATCAGTTAAGCTGACAATTCTTGGAACCTCAGCACCGACCGGCCACGTTTGGTGCGGCTGATCTCCCCAACGAATGCCTCGGTCCACGACTTGATTCTGGTGGACAGCCCTAAATTCCACATCATCCTTGACTTTGCTGTCAATGTTGAGGCATATCATCTGACTATTCGTGGAGGCAATCTGGGCAGTTATGATGGTATAGATGCCATTGGAACAAACTATTGGATCCACGACAATGAGGTATAACCCGACGTTTACTAAGAATTCATGGAAAGCGCTGACACTTACGCCAGGTGACCAACCGTGATGAGTGCGTTTCTGTGAAGAGCCCCTCTCACCACGCCTTGGTTGAGAATCTAGTTTGTAACCAAGCCGGCTCGGGTATATCAATTGGCAGTCTGAATGTCTCTGCTGAGATTTCCAATATCGTGAGTATTTTCAATGTTCTATTACTATTGATAAAACCCAAGTTTAACACAGCGACAGGAAGCACGCAACATCAGCATCATTCAAGGCAATAACATTGCATTTATCAAGACATATCCTGGTGGATCAGGCTACGTGACAAACATAACTTTCTCGAATTTCCGCTCTTTGGCAAGTCTCTATGGCTTGAGTGTCAACCAGTACTGGCAGAACACTTTCGAGCCCGACACTGGTGCAGTTGCGTTGAGTAACCTGGTCTTCAAGAACTTCAGCGGCAAGTTGACTGCTACATCTGAATTTGGACAAACATCTAACCGATTTTCAGGATCTGTTGCCGAAGGAACAAAGCGGCCACCACTTTACTTGATTGCAAATGATCTCACTTTTGCTACCAATGTCACCGTTGAAGACTTCACAGTGTGGACGGAAACCGGCACAACTGTTTTGAACAAGATCAGCAATATCTTCGGCACTGGAGATGACAGCTATGGTACAAATGATGGAATCAAGTCACTCAGTGAGGGAGAGTCGCCTTCGCCTTATACCAGCACCTACACCATCACAGCATCCCCCACTAATTGGCAGGCGCCCACCACTCCCACATGGGCTGCACCCAGCACCGGCTATGGAAGTAAGTTGCAATTCCTTTTGTTTCCTGAAGTGTCGAGATAAGAGGCTCATAAAAATTTCACAGCGGCATCCCCAATTCCAGTGTATAGCCCGGCTCCTCTCTGGCGCCCAGGTGGTGTGGATTATGATTTGCATTACTGGGGCAGCTTTTAAGCATGTTTCCTCACTGGTGGAGACATACTGCACGCATCCTTGTCCCTAGGCAAAGATCTTATAAGCGCCAGCATCTACGCGATCTAGAAAGTCTTTGTCTTGTGCAGGTTCTGGAGATGATGACTCGATCTTGCATATTCAATGTAGTTAGTGAGATAAGTTTACAGTCGTTGATATAGAACGTTCGCTTAGGAAAAGAATTCTCACCCATTTCTTTCAATTCACTCCGTATATTTATGCTCACTATACAAAATATTTCTGTTGCTGTGCCAAGATTATCCTTGTTCATTCATGGATCGAAGACGTTTGGACCATCCATCGCCTTCTCGCAAAAACTCCTGCGGTCTTGTGCGCCTTTGGAGTACAATAAGGCAAATCCTATTGACATGGCATCATCAAATGAATGGCCCAAGATAAGTAGCCGAGGCATAATGCAAATTAATATGTCGTGTCATGTAGTTTCTACAAGTATGGTCAGGCTTAGTTGGAAAGGGCCGATGTTGATAGTGGCGTTGGGTCCACTTGAAGTCTTGTAGAATTTCGAGAAGCTAGATAAATTAGCAGACGGTTTTTCCACCAATCTCAGAGACTCTGAAGCAAGAATTGAACCGCTGATTGACTACATTTGGCGAATATTGATGCAATCAGGCGCGTGCATGGCGCGAACGTCGGTTAAATGACAAGGCTTGTTTTCATTTACCAAGCCAGCCATCTCCGACCTATTCGCTTGGAAAATTGTCTTGGTTTTCATAAACTTGGCGTCACCTAGACCCTGATAGCGTTCTTTCTAAGCGCTAGAAAAATTGAACGTTGCTTCTTGAAAGTCCCTGCATCCTCTGGCAGAGATGGCATCATGCATCTACTTGAGCACGCACTATGTGCGGCTTACAGAATCTTTGCCTCACAGGACTTACTAGTCAGATCATTTGCTATATAATGGTCATTTCCATCAGGCATGGATAATTGTGGATCAAAGTTGAGATACTCATCTCGGATCGTGTTTTTTCTTGCCCTGGCTCTGATCTCGAGGCTGAGGATAATCATGACTTCGCCATCTTCCAAAGAGTTCCCAACATCTGGCTCTGAGCCCCAGAATGAAAGTCAGTATCTCAAAGGTGGCACTATCATCACAGATCTCGCCGAGCCAGAGGAGCTACGAGAGTCCCAGTCACTTTTTGCTGCACTATTCTCTCGATCCCGAAAGGTCGACCCAGACTCCATTGCAACAGTCCGCAGTGTCTTTGATGACCCTGTGTTAAGCCCATTTTATCAACCTCGTCCGGACTACGAGAATCTACACAGATTTGACCCCGACGAAAGATGGACCTACCGTGAAGAAACATCTGTGCGCCGCAAGACCGATTGGACAATTTTCTTATGGATCCTTGTCATGTTCTTTGGTCTTAACATCGACCGAGGAAACCTGGGAAACGCTGCAGCCGATAACCTGCTCGATGATTTGAAGATCACCACCAATGACTACAACAATGCCCAAAACATGTACCGCATCGGTTTCCTCATCGCCGAAATTCCGTCTCAGATGCTTGGAAAGCGGTTAGGACCTGATCGTTGGATTCCTTTCCAGATAATCTTGTGGAGTTTAGCATCTGGAGGTCAGTTCTTTATGCAAGGGCGCTCCGGCTTCTTCGCATGTCGTTTCTTTATTGGTCTTTTCATGGGCGGCTTCATCCCAGACGCGGTCTTGTACCTCTCATACTTCTATACCAAGTCTGAGATGCCGTTTCGCCTTGCCATGTTTTGGTTTGTCGATTCCATGTCAGGTGTTGTCGCCTCATTCATTGCCTATGGTGTCTTGCACATGCGTGGTGTGGATGGTCGTGAAGGCTGGCGGTGGTTGTTCCTTATCGAGGCCCTCATCAGTATCGTGATTGGATTCCTCAGTTTCTTATTCTTGGTTCCGGGTCCTACTCAGACAAAGACCTGGTGGAATCCCAAAGGATACTTTACCGAAAAAGAAGAAAAGATCATTGTGAACCGAGTTTTGCGAGACGATCCGTCCAAGGGTGATATGCACAATCGCCAGGCCCTTTCTCTGGGCATGCTCTGGCAAAGCTTGATGGACTACGATCTATGGCCGATCTACATCATTGGGATTCTCTTCGAGATACCGACTTCTCCACCCAAGACATACTTGACATTGTCCCTCAAAGCCATTGGGTTCGGTACCTTCGAGACCACTTTATTGACCATCCCGGTTACCGTCTTTGCATCCATCAACCTGTTGCTTGTGACTGAGTTGACCGAGCGCTTGCACGAAATCTCCATCGTTGGCCTGTTCACTCAGATTTGGACTCTTCCACTTCTGATCGTGCTTTACACATCAGCAGGATCCTTGTCCAACTGGGGACTGTATGCAGTGACGTTCATCCTACTGGGCTGGCCATCTCCACATGCAGCGCACGTTGGATGGTGCTCACGTCTTAGCAACACCGTGCGAACTCGAAGTATCAGTGCAGCACTCTACAATGTGACCATCCAACTTTCTGGAATTGCATCGTCGAATATCTACCGCAAGGACGATAAGCCATTGTACCGTCGGGGAAACTCACAGCTTATTGCTATAAACGTCGCCACGATGGTCGCATATGTTCTGGCAAAGATATACTACACGCGTCGGAACCAATGGAAGAAGGCTCAGTGGGAGAAGATGACACCAGAGGAAAAGGCAAATTACCTGAGCACTACAACCGACCAAGGAAACAAGCGACTGGATTTCCAATTCGACAGCTGAGTGCAGTCAACTGAACTCAATCAACTATTCAACTCAAATCATACAGACAATAATGTTAATACTCCGTACAATGATGATGGGTTTTGGTCAGATCGCCATGACCCCTTGCATGCTTCACAATGAGAATCAAATGGACTACCGTTTTCCATGGCTGATCCTTGATATATGGAATCTTTTTCCAACCCGAGCTTTTACCTAGGCATTAGGACTGGTCGATGTTAATTTTTTTTTGGAGTAGATCATGAGTTAAGTCTCAGTTACCTAATCTTATGTGTGAAACACACCAAACTGGAAGTAGCGGGTACTTAGCCGGATAGCCTGATAGGCGAAAATGAGCCTCGGCAGTTTCGGGCTGTCCAGCGCGGGGATATTTCGCATACTTCATTAATTCCTCTTCCTCCTTTGTAACTCTTCCTTTTGACACCTTTACAACTCACCCCGTTTAATCTGTAAGTTGTTTCTTACCTTCAGCCGGGCGCTTGCAGAATTGTGTTTGCTTCTATCTCCAATTCTCCGAAGAGAAGTCTCCGACTCTCCGCACCGTTGAAGCTTTCCCCGCAAGAACACCGAAATCCTCGGAAAATCAACGTCTCACGACTGCAACCTCTCGAAAAAGAACCAAACTGATCTCAACCCCTTTTAGTATCCTTTAATAATACATCATGGCTGCTGACCGTCTGAGCTCGCTTCTGAGTCATCTCAAGCCCGGCGCCGCGAGCGGTGTTGCCGCAATGTAAGACATCAACCTCGGCTGTACTTCACCTCGCTGACAACCACTTGAAGCACCCAAAAGAACCCCGATGATGTCGTTATCACACTCGCACTCCGCACACCTTTGACTAAGGCGCGCAAGGGTGGTTTCAAGGACACAGAGTTGGACTACATTGTCTACGCCTTGCTCAAGGAGACTTTGTCTAAGTCGAAGATTGACCCAGCTTTGATTGAGGATGTCTGCCTCGGTAACGTATGTTCAAAATCGGTCGCGTTTTATCTGGCTTCATTGAAATCTGACTGATTGTAACTACGCAGGTTGGTGAAGGCAAGGCCGCTTACATGGTCCGCGCCGCAGCCCTGGCTGCCGGTATTCCCCACACTGCCGGTGCCTCATCAGTAAACCGTTTCTGTTCCTCTGGTCTCAAGGCTGTGCAAGATATTGCAAACCAGATCCAGCTTGGCGCCATCGACGTTGGAGTCGCTCTGGGCGCCGAGTTGATGTCTGCCGCTGGCGACCGGTTGGAGAAGCCTTTCAATGAAGAGGTCCTGCGCAACCAGGAAGCTGCTGACTGCATGCAACCTATGGGCCAGACATCTGAGAACATTGGCAAGGACTTCGGTATTCCTCGTGAGGAACAAGACCGATACGCTGCTGAGTCTTTCCGTCGTGCCGAGGCTGCTCAGAAGGCTGGCTGGTTCGATGACGAGATCTCTCCCATTAATGTCAAGGTCAAGGATCCCAAGACTGGTGAAGTCAAGGAAATTACCGTGTCTCGCGACGACGGTATCCGTCCCGGTACTACTTTCGAGTCTCTGTCTAAAATTCGGCCCGCGTTCCCCCAGTTCGGTGACAAGTCCACAGGTGGAAACTCCAGCCAAGTCACCGACGGTGCTGCTTCAGTCCTTCTCATGCGTCGCTCCAAGGCTATTGAGCTTAACCAGCCCATTCTCGCTAAGTTCTGCGGTGCCACGGTTGCCGGTGTGCCCCCTCGCGTCATGGGTATCGGACCAACTGCCGCTATCCCCAAGCTCCTGAGCAAGTTCCAGCTTGACAAGAACGACATCGATATCTACGAGATCAACGAGGCATTTGCCTCCATGGCAGTTTACTGCGTGAAGAACCTCGGTCTTGACCACGCCAAGGTTAACCCCCGCGGCGGTGCCATTGCCATTGGCCACCCTCTCGGCGCGACTGGCGCCCGTCAAATCGCTACTATCCTGAGCGAGGCCCGACGCACAAAGAGCAAGATTCTGGTCACCTCCATGTGCATTGGAACTGGCCAGGGTATGGCTGGTCTGTTCGTCAACGAACAAATCTAAAGGAGATATTATATATGCTTGAACGGGTGAACTAGCACCCGATGTATAAAGCGCAAATGTTTCACATGATTGTAAATTGGAATAATGGTATCAAAATTTATTCAACATGCCCGAGCTCATAAATCATAATATATGCAGTAAAGCATGTACCAGCATCACGTAGCATCATCCTGCTTCCTTGTCTGGGTTTCCCTTTTCATTCTCTCCTCCGCAGCACGAGCCATAATTTCCCGACGAGTTAGAGCCCCTCCACTCCCAGGTTGTGATGACCCCGAGTCTCCTTGCAATCCACCAAGGACAAACTCGCCGCCCGTCCACCCACACTCATCAACAAACTCCTCCCCGTCCTGTACACTATCCCAGTCACCAGGGTTATAGAATTCCTGGCTGGACAACTGGTTCCCACCAGACTTCCAATCAGCTCGCTCGACCTCCTTCTCAATCTGCGATGTCAAATCCCAGAAATCACGGTCATGTGGTCCAAACACGCAGTGAGCGAGCTCGTGACAAAGCGTCTTTCGAATAGTGCGGTAATCACGATACCCATCATAGGCATCTGTTCGCAAGCGCAGCTCAATGACTTCGCCTTTATTCCGGTTAAGACCCAGCGTCCGTGATTCGCTAGTGGTGTGCTCTGCTGGGTTCATCTCCGTTAAGAGAGGAACGGAGAATTTATGCTTTGCCATCGCGGTACGGATGCCTGGGTCATCGCGGAGGCGCTTGAGGAAGTCCAAGGAGCGGTCAGGGTTCGGGAGGTATGAGAGTGGGAGGAGACGGTGGAAGGTATAGTTATTGCTCGAAGAGGAGATAGTGTGGACGCCACCACTGCGGCGTGAGGTTGGTGTTTGCTTATTGCGTCGCGCAGCAGCCAAGGCAGAAGCTCGCGCTTCTTGTCGCTGCTTTTCGCTCTCGGATTGTTGGTGGAGGTCTGCGATCGCTTTGGCGGGGGTTCCGAGGAGGGTGATCTTGAATTTGGGGGAGGAAGTTTGGAGAATTTCATCGAGGCGAGTTGGTGCGAATGGCGCTTTTTGCATTCCTGGCTTTGGGGCTATGAGGAGCTTCTGGTTGTCGACTGGAATGTTCAAAACGTTCGCAATCTCGGATGTGAGGTCTTGTAATGTTGCTGAAGAGGGAACGTGGATTATGTGCGGGGTCCCATGGTGATGGATATTCAGCTCCATAGGGGAGTCCATGGTGGAATGGTGATCGGATGTTAATGCGCAAGAGTATGAAGCAGACAAGAATTACAAACAGCTTCGATGACCCAAATTCTAAAGGGTTCCACCTGGACTCGGAGTTTAGGTTTGTCAGCACGGAGATAAGCCACTTAGCCTCACCCGTCCACGGGTGGGGCGCTGAACCTACTATACTCCGTGGGAAGTCCAGAGGTCTTTGTCTAAAGGTATACCCTCTTTGCAGAGCACACCTGATTCATATAAAGTTGGAGGAATTCTCCCTTGCCATGAATGATCCCAATCACTGGTATCTAACGAAACCACCCGAGCATCAATACCATGGATCAATACAGACCATGTGGTCATCCGTCACATAATCGCTTCACATCCTTTCCAACATCATAGAGTGTAAGGTTGACGTCAAGATGTCCCATGATAGTAGCTATCGAAAGAGCCGTCTGACCATCCTTGTCTTTGGCATCCAGATTGACTCTGGGCATGAGTAATTTGACCACTGAGGAGTGACCATTGTGAGCCGCCCAGATCAACGGCGTCCGAAGGTACATGTCTTGCGTATCTACTTCGACCCCGTCGACGCCCAAGAGCACATCCACAGCACCAGCGTGGCCACGTATGGCTGCCCAGCAAAGAGGCGTACGACCACATCCGTCCGCAGCGTTTACTGCAGCTCCCATCGATAGCAGAACGCTGATAACGGAGGACTGTCCGTGCATCGCCGCCCAACAGAGTGGGGGTCGTCTTGGTCGTGCAGATCGGGCTCGCAACCATGATCCTCTAGGACCCGAAGAACCTGTGTCTGCCCGTACTGGACCGCATAGAATACCGCAGTTCTACGGCAACGATCCTGCAGATCGCAATCCGCCCCTCGCTCAAGAAGCAAAGTAACCATGGCGGTATGACCCTGGACTGCTGCTGCGATCAGTGGCCCGCGGCCTTGGCGATCCGGAAGATCGATCTCAATGTCGTTCCTCGCGAGCAACAGCTGAACGACTGGTAGATGGCCAGCGCCCGCAGCCTCGGAAAGTGGGGTCTGACCTTCCTAATTCGGTGTATTGACCATGACATGGCAAGCCTCTAGGGGCATCTTGACAAGAGTCGCGGACCCTTGGAGGGAAGCGAGGGCCAGGGGCGTTCTTTGGAAATGAATGTCTTTGGTGTTGATGTCTGTTAAATCGTTCTCAATGAGGAGTTTCACTACGTCGGCATGAGCTTTTGCAACTGCCCACCAAAGCGGCGTTCTCCCATAATCGTCTTGTGCGTTGAGAATTTCTCTCTGGTCTGTGAGGTGCAACCCTTTTACTTCGTCGAGTATATGCTGTATTTGGCTTATGTCTCCATCGAATGCAGTGCGAAGCAGTGGTGTCCATCCGATACTGTCCCTGGCCTCGTAATTTGCGATAATCCCGTAGGATTGGCCGTTGGAGGAGTTGCGATATTGTCTGTCGGCTGTGATGTAAGCTATTTCACGATTGCAGACGGTCAAAGGATAGTCTTGCGGCAGATGACTATTCAATGCGCCTTGGGATGCACCTATCAAGTCATCAAGGAAGGCAGGGTCACGTTTATTCTGGAGCTTAACGAAGCCTTGTGTTGCCATGGCAATTTGATCAGCACTGAATGGCGTTGAATCACAATACGCCTGCCGAGACAACAGGTACTGCGCAGGGTCGCTAGCTTCAGTTTGACACCGTTTGCTGTTGCCAAGGTATTTAGCAGCTGTCTCGCTGATGGCCACACAGATAGCGAAGATTCCCGTCATAAGGGCAATCAGCTGCCCGCTGGAGTCGGCAATGCCGTCAGTCGTAATCGCATTAGCGCTTATCATGCGTTCCACGGATACGATTGTAATCACTGGGCCGAGCAGATTGATCGAAATCCAGTGCAGCATCTCGAGTCCATTTGTGCGCCAGAAGCCGTGCGCCAGGGGGTTTTGGGGTCGCACAATGCTCTGCCATCGATCATTTTGTATAGCAGGCCATTCATACTGAAGCTCAGTCCGCAGTCTCCCGAGTGATACAGCGCTCAAGGCCTTCGTGCGGCTGATTTTCACCACGACCGCATTAGCGCGTTGGACGATCGGGCCCTGGTGATTCCCGGGGATGAGATTGAGTGCATGTACCACCAAAAATACGGTGAAGATAATTCCCGTGAGTGTTCCCAGGGTCGCGGCGAATATCCGCCACGACAGAGCCTGGATATCGAACAGCCAAATGCAGGCAGCGGTGTTGCTGCATGGTGTCGCCTCAGCGCGATCAATGCCGGCGATCCAGAACCAAGACCCGAAAAAGCTCATGAATGCAAAGAGCAGGTTTTGTACAATCAAGGGGACGTCTGCAACGAGGCTATACCGGCTAGTGGTAGGCGTAGTAACCCCTTTGTCCAAGAGGTTATACGACTCGGAATAGAAGAGGGCGATCGTCAAGTAATACACAAGCAGATAGTCGACGGCGAGTCCTGAATGTTCAATGGCCTGAATGGCCATTGCGATGACGATTGCCAAACAAATGCCGTTGTTGGCGACGCGAACCACTGACACTGTCTTCCATGATCCGGTTGAGTTGCGAAGAAGGAAAGCCGCCATCCATTGGAGATATAGACCGAGCCGGACTCCAATCCCATACAAGTCACCATTTCCTGCCGTTGAACAGTGGGAATCTACCATTGCCCAATATTGGGATCGTAATCCCTGCGGTCAAGCCTTGGTAGACAAAGGATGTGCTAGCTTCTCAAAAAAAAAAAAAAAAAAGAGAGAGAAAATTACACACCCAGAAGCTTGTCCTTGTCTCACTTCTGCTCATTGGAAGTTGATTTCTTAGACTTGAAGAATGTGTTCCCCCTCTTACCCCGCATGATTGGTGGTTTGTTGGCGTCAACAGGGGTACAGAAATGAATCTAGCTTGCCTTAGAGAAATGAGCTGTATGTGACCTCTGTCCGTTTTGCATCAACGTCCGCTAGATTGGAGCCATTTTGAATCCAAGGTTGTTCTTACACCCTGAACTAGGTACTTTTGGCCAGCATTTTGGTTGTTCCAAGGTTCTCAATTTTCTGTACACCCTCCAAGGCTCTATCCATCCTGGGTGATGCTTACGTTATGTGATGGACTTGCCCAGGTGTGCTTTGAAAAAGATTTTTTTGGTGTAGTCAATCATATTTGGATAGCAAGGGTAGAATTGTAGCGTCATGGTGAAAGTATCTGGTACTGAGATTGAATCGAAGGACAAAAGTTCCCCAGTCGGGCCGAGTGACACCCAAATCTAGATTCTCAGGGTCAATATCAGAGCAAGTTGCAAGCATTCGGTAAGTCAACAAACACCGCTACCCAGCCTCTTGTTCAGTTCCCTTAGGCCAATGCATCTTTCACTGCACCCAAGGCAAAAAAGAAAAGGCATCTATCTCAATCTGTTTCTCCGACAACGCCAGCAAGCCCTCATCCGGCAGTTATTGCATACAAAGATGTACTCAGGTAGGTGTTGGGCACAGACATCACATCGCAGGCTGCCTTGGTTGCGCCAGGTCCATTGCTCGTAGACATGATGCTCACAGCCTAGCTCCTCATGATGCAGCAAGTTTTCAAGCGCATTATCCAATGCACGTTGTCGGTCTGCTGGAGCAACGTCTTGCGGCATTTCTTCTTCAACGAGTTGGTTCGCTTCGTCCAGAAGCTGTGGTACATACCAAAACGTACATGGGCATGTTTTCCACTTTGCGGTACAGACATAGCAGAACTGTTGACCACATCTGATCGCTTTTATTAGTATATTCATTCACCGGAAAGATAGCCCTCTTCCTTACCGGCAGGTCATATGGTTGCAGCCTCTCGAGAGCTCCACCATAGTGCGACAATGAGGGCATCGCTTCCAGCCCTCTGCTTCTGCTATCTCTAAGACGGCAGGCAAGTTCTCATCCATCGGGCAATCAACAGCAGGATGCGCCAGAGAACGGCACGGTAGATGAGTCTTCTTACGGCACTTCGGGCAGGTACCATGTTCATCCTTGATATGGAACGCGGGAATGAATGCGGAGCAAGTTGGGTCAGCACAATAGACACGATCCTTGGCTGTCCACTCGAGGGCTCTCTCGCTAAAAGCACGGAGCTCCTGGTAGTTCAAAACCTGCATGGCCACTGCGGGGGTATGACATTGCCGCAACAGCGAGGTGGATACAGCTCCTCGTCTCGAATTGAGCCCAAGAACATTTGTCGAGTGCAGTCCAAGCAGTACTCATGACCACATTTTCCCACCGCAAGAATTGTATCACACCTTTCGAGACATGAGGCACAGATGATGCGGCGAGGTGCAGGCTTGTAGGCATGTGGGCTCCTGGAGGATCCCTCTCCATTGTCCGACCTTTCTGTCAAGGATACTCGGGACATCAAATCTTCCATGATAACTGATACAACATCATCGTTGTCATCATCCGGCCTGGGCTTTTTCTCAGCTTCACGTGGACGAGGTGTGCGTCGTCCATTGCTTAGGTCTGCAGCAAGACGGTGGTCCTGGTTAGCGACCCACTCTTCCTCTTTCGCTTCCATCAAGGCATTCTGATCAGTCAATATTGCGGAGCTTGTGCTGTGGGCGAGAACTTGGTCGTGCATGGAAATTTGGGTGTTTTGAAGGTCCTCCCTCATGCTGCTGATGGCGACCTCAAGATCTGATGGCTGGTCTGCGCGCCGCTTCCCCTTTTTGGAAACTTGAATGGCTTCCAAGTCTTCAAGGAGGATTTGCAAGATTAGTTGCTTGTCCTGTTGGTTCGCCATTGTTGAACATGACCAGTGCAACGAATACAGCTAAGTCAATCCGTAACTAGACAGGCCGCGTGGTGACTGTGAGGTAGAGAATGTAGGGTGGATGGGTATTCCTGCCTAGCTGACTGTTAGCTACCACTTCGATGCCATCATCCAAAGCCATATAGATACCCGGCTGGTATGGGCCTGGGGTCAGAGTCAACAAGCCCGTGTCAGAGGCAACAGACCTACTTGATTAGAAGCCCAGACAGATCACAGAACCTGGACAGTACAAAATCTCCCGGAAGACTGGGGGAAATGAAGAAAGTTTGAATGAAGACGCTATGCAATTGACTGCTCTGGCAGGGCGTCAAAAACATCAGTACCCAGTGTGAGTCCTGCAGGTTGCCGAAGATAAGAGAAAGAGTTGCAGATGATGGAAGGGAGTGGACAAAAGAATTGATGGGAAAGGAAGGGTGGAATAAATTGAGAGCAAGGCCAGCGAGCAAAAAAAGGGAACTGCATGCGTGCAAGCAAAATTGTCCAAGTTGTGGAGGTGATTGACCACCAGATATTGACATCTCAGTACTCACACTTGCCCAGGTATGCTTTCTTCACTCAAGCAGATAGCTACACGGCGTCTTTCTAGTCCTTAACATGCCAGCACCAAATATTCCAGAAAATATTGTTCATATTAACACTGGGCTGTATGTACAGCGGTACACTGCAGCCGAAAATGCTGGAGGGTGTAGAGCTTCTTGCTTTTACGTTTGCTGTAGTTATATTGCATTCAAACGAGCAGTACATGCCGTTTGTTGCGGCCTTCGGGGCTTATGGTATCATTTTTCCATGGAAAATCATCCATGGATTGTTCTAAGGTTCCTGCCCCCGTGTAGCCTGTTGTTCTCTAAACCTCAGGGAGTGCATGATTGGCAGACAGGTAGGGAGGGTTAACAAAATACTTGCCTGCCATATCGTCACTTCACAATCAAAGTAAATACTGCTTATGAGCTGTGATCCAATATAGGTAGCAAGTGCATGGTTACACCTGGGCGTATAAAGAGATAATAAAATGAAGACAAAGGCGTGGAGTATATTTTCATCTATTCATCATAAACATCCAAAAAAACGATCTACATCATAACCGTTTGCCATTACAACAAAAAAAACCAGAGAGAACGACAAAACGCTCTCTTCTCTAGGTGCGTAACACATCTCTTAAATCCTTTTCGTCATAACGCGGTCAACTCGATCTGAGATTTGTGGTGATCGGAGTATAGCGCGCACACATGGAGGCTATTCAAGCCTGTACGGTAAAAAAGCAAACTGGATCAGGCGAGCATAATTTACTGCTGGTCCTCAGCACCCTCGGCGGGAGCATCCTGCATCTCGGCGTCACCTTCGGGCTTCTTGGCGTCTTCCTCGGCCTTCTTGGCGGCGTCTTCAGCCTGCTTCTTGGCATCGAGCTCGGCGCGCTTCTTAGCGGCGGCCTCCTCGTCGGCCTTGCGGATGGCATCACGCTCGGCCTCGGCCTTCTCCTTGTAGCGCTGGATGATGGGACCGGCGATGAAGCGGATGTCGTCCATCTTGGCGACGTAGACGGACTTGGTGGTGTCCTCACCGTCCTCGTAGAGCCAGTCCTGGATAATAGGTTAGAATGGTTGATATGTGGAGTGTGCGGGGGAATATGTCTTACCTCGGTATCAGTGAGCTTGGCGCGGAGCTTGTCCTTCTCCTCGTCGCTGGCGAACTCAGAGTAGACGCCGTCGATCTTGTCACGGAGTTCGTAGATGGAGGCCTCGAGCTCGTTCTTCTTCTCGTCGGTCTCGGCGACAAGCTTGTCTTCCATGTACATGGCGTTCTCACGCTCGGTCCAGGCCTCCTTGGTGGCCTGGTCGAAGCCACCGGTGGCGGAGGCAATGGGGAGGTCACCCTTGCGGACCTGCTTCTTGACCTTGCGGGTCTTCTTGGGCTGCTCCTCCTTGGAGTCGGTGTCCATAGCGTCACCGTCCTTCTTCTCCTCCTCAACGGGCTCCTCAACCTCCATGTCCTCAACGTAGTATGCGGACTCGAGGTTCAGGATACCGTGCAGGTTAAGACGGGCCTTGAGCTTGCAGATCATGAAGTCGTTGTCAGCGTTGGCGTTAGCCTGAACACCCTTGACGGAGAAACGGCCGATCCAGGGGTTGACCTTGCCGGGCATGGTCTCGGGCTTGGAGTAGCGAGCCTCGAGGTCGAAGGGCTGCTTGCGGTAGAAGGTGAGGATCTTGGTGGAGGGCATGACGTTGCCACGGCTGAAGACGGTGAGACTGGTGTCCTCGTCGGGAATGTCGGCAGACTGCTCCCATGTGAAGTCGATGGGGTAGTTGACAATGTCGTGGACAGCGAAGTCACGGACACGGAAAACGGGGGAGAGAGTAGCGCAGCTGAAGGCACAACCGCGGGCAATGGCCTCATCCTGGTTCAGGGTGAAGGAGAGGTTCTTGCCGAAGAACTTGACAAGGGTGTCCTTGATGGCGGGAACACGAGTGCAGCCACCGACCATCTCAATGGAGTCAATGTCCTCAGCCTTGAGCTTGGCCTCGGAGAGAGCCTGCTCAATGGGGACAGTGAGGCGGTCAAGGAGGGGCTTGACCATCTCCTCAAGCTCATCACGCTTCATCATGGCGCGAACATCGGTGTCATCCATGAGAGACTCGATGTTGAGAGGGGCCTGGGGGTTAGCCGACAGGACCTTCTTGAGCTTCTCGGCGGCGACCAGGGTACGGGCCCAGGCCTTGGGGTTGGTCTTGATGTCGACCTTGAACTTCTCCTTGAACTCAACGGCAAGGTGCTCAGTGAGAGCCTTGTCGAAGTTACGACCACCGAAGTGACGGTCGTAAGCTGTGGCCTTGACGTTAAGTTCACCCTTGCGGAACTCAACAATGGAGGCAGTGTAGTCGGAGTAACCGATGTCAACGAACATGACGCGGCGGGGCTTCTCCTCGGCGGTGGGGAGGTCCAGCTTGGTGATACCCCATCCGAGAGCGGTGGCGGTGGTATCGTTGATGAGACGGAGGATGTTGACACCGGCGATGTCACCAGCGTCGATCATGGCGCGGCGCTGGACATCGGTGAACCATGCGGGAACGCTGACGGTGACATCGGAGACGGGGAGACGGAGCTCCTTGGAGGTGATGTCCTTGATCTTGGTGAGGTAGGCGGCGACCAACTGGGTTGCTGTGAACTTCTCCTTCTTTCCGAGGTAGCTAACCTCGACACCGGCCTGACCATCGACGTCGACCAGGGTTGATGTGTTGTATTCCTGCTCGATGGCGACATCGGGGTCGCTGAAAGAGCGGCCGATCAGGCGCTTGAGAGAGCCGACGGTGTTCTTCAGGTTAGAGATCTCAGCACCCTTAGCGGCCTCACCGAGGTGACGCGAGCGGGGGGTGAACCCAACGAGGGAGCTAAAACAATCAAATTGAGTCAGTCATTATGATTCATGCGATAGGGGAGGGGAAGAGCGAGCCAAGAACGTACGGAGTCTGACGGTTGGAAACTTCATTGGTGATCTAAAGTGATGAGAAAAAGAAAGAAAGTCAGCGCATTGCTCAAAATAATCAAACGTCACGATATACGGGGAAAGCACCGCGATTGCGTATCGGGGTCGTGGGGCACACGCACAATATCAATGCCCTTGTTGCGGGCAACACCAATTTTGGTGGTCTGGGCACCCAGATCTATGCCAACGACAGACATGTTTGGAGAAAGTAAGGGGGTAGGAGGTAGGGGAGGTGATGATAATTCTAAGAGAGAAATGTGAAGCGAAAACCCGGAGGGGAGAATTTGCACGCCACTCCACTATTATTGGAGGGGCGATGACCAAGTTGTCAAGCGGTCTGGCTGCTTAGGCGCCGAACTAGAAATATGAAATTTGGGGTATAGGGCGATTCAAGCAAAGAGGTATCAAGTTTTTCTTTTCCTTCAACAGTTTCTCCTTGCTCTATATACAATTTTGTCTGCTGGTGGTTTAGATGGTCATCGACGCTCATCGAATCTACTAGACCATGCCCACCTTCACCGCCTCTTCCACATGGCAGAATATGATTTTTTTTTGTTTCACGCTGACCGCCTTCTGAGGAATCTGGAGTGAACCATTGGCCGACGTTACCTAATTCCCTTGGCAGTTCATTTCGCCAACGACAACTGTGAGAACTACAGAGCTCGGCAGTACTTTTTGAGGTATTCTTGACAAATCGGTTCTTGGAAAGTCTCATTTTTAATTGATGTATTGGTCACTCTACCGAAACATTTAATAATAGAAGGGACATCCAAACAAACACATGCCGAATTGACCGAAACACAAAGGGAAAAAATGGGTGGAAAAACTGACGTCAGGTAGTTGTCATGTTCCTGTTACAGACAATCAAAATCTTGAGGTGGGTCACGGGGTCTGGAAGTACTTGGGCATTCTGTGCGGCTCGGGTGAGTATACGGGCAACATGTCCTCAACGCGGCCAGTCTGATGAGTTCCTGCTGGGGGGCTCATTCCCAGCAGCTCATCGTACTCGCATGCAGAACCCATTGGGTGAAGTGCATATGTGTCGCTGAATGGACCCGCTAGGTGGTTCTCGCCGAAACCGGTCGTACTCATGGATGCCCGAGCTTGGCGAGCGTAACTAAGTTTCTTTCGGTCTTCCTCGCTCGCTTCGATATTCTCCACAGTCTGTGGCAAGCAGACCGAACTAGAGCCACAATCCGAAGATTCACTGAGCACGGAATCCATAGAGTGGCGGAATCGGGGAGGGAGCTGGCGGGACTCGGCGTCTTCCATCGCGTTCACCATGCGTGCAAGGGCTGGTCCTGATCCAAACGAATTACCATACATATCAACTGTAAGCTGCTCGGCTGCTGCAAATCGTCCTTCCACAGCTTCGGATGGGCGAACGGGGACAGATCTCCGCCGCACCAGACTAGCACGGAATGTGTCGACATCCACGTTAAACTCATCACCTTGGTCTTTCGCGTGTTGCACTGCTTCACCTGGCGTAGTGTGGTCATCGGCAGTCGCGGCATCCACCCGCGGTCCGCCCCAGGTGCGCTGGCCAGCCGTGAAGATACCATATACCATGTACACCCAGTTGAGGAAAGGGTTGATAAGGAACATGAGAGGATACAACCAAGCTTTGAAGCGCTTGAGGCGAATACCGAAGTAAACCATGAGCAAATAGTTCAACCCAAGGGAGACTCCCATAAAACCGACAGGAAGATCGTCTATTTTCTTGGACGTGGTCATCAGCGCAACAATCATGATGAAAAAAATGAGGGCAGTTGTTCGGATGGTATTCTGCATGAAGCGGACGAGGCACAGCAAAGGATACTTCACCCAAAGTCGGACATCTGTGATCATGCAGACCTCGTTGGTGATAAACCCTAGGAACCATCGTCGGCGTTGCTTCAAGAGGCTGCCAAAATCTTGCACTGCCTCGGTCTTGCAGAATGCACTCGTGCAAAGCTGGATTTGGTACCTCTTCTTGGCCCCAATCATGAACAGATGGGTGAGCCAGCGGTCTTCTCCCAAGTGACACTTTCCATAGTCGAAAAGATCGTCGCATTGCTCGGCCTTGTCGGAGAAGTAATACTTCGCCATCTTGCGGAAGGCAGAGAAGCGCAGAATTGTGAGAGCCCCAGGAAGGCATGTCACGGCACCGCAGCCAGATTCAACGGATCGTTCGAAAAGTTGGCCATGAACATATTCCATGTCTTGAAGAATGGTGATCAGGCTATTCTTTGGGGTTG
Organism: Penicillium brevicompactum; assembly: GCF_028827555.1. Taxonomy (NCBI): domain Eukaryota; kingdom Fungi; phylum Ascomycota; class Eurotiomycetes; order Eurotiales; family Aspergillaceae; genus Penicillium; species Penicillium brevicompactum. The sequence continues at coordinate 1,179,586 of NW_026623208.1, forward strand.
TTGAAGTTATAATGCCTGTCATTGCAAGCATGCTGTGCTTGCTTCCCGGTTTGAGCTCCATGTCAAACATGAAGTTCTGCAGGCAAACTCGGTCCAGAATGCAGTCAGAGTCAATGAAAAGCAAGAACAGGTTATCGTTTCTTCTCAAATACTCGGCGTAGACCTTGTCGATGAGCTTGAAGGTTTGCTTCTGACAGTGCCTTTTACCACCATGCTTGAACCGTGAAACTGTGATGCGCGCGCCTTTGTAGGTGCAGTCAATGCTTTGGGGATAACTCCTCAGTGAGATGGGAATGCCCAGATGCCCAAGAACCCGAAGATAGGGCTCATCCACCATGCCACCATCGTATGAAAGGAAGACATGTATGCAATTCGCAGGGTAGTCGCAATCGACTACAGAGTCGACAGCCTTGATCAAGACGGCCGGTTCCTCCTTGTATACCGGCATGACCACGACTGTCTTAGGGGCAGTCCGATCATTCAACACGCGCTTGATCCTTTTGGTTCTGCCCAGAGAATTGGTCGTGAGCACATATACACAGCAAAGCCACGGTCCAACGAGGAGTATAGAAAATGCCCAAAATGCGAAGGTTTGAAAACCATTGACCATTTGTTGGGGCAAGTATATCGTGATTTGGGGCGGCAAGGGGAGCGTCACAAGCAAAACCGGAAGGAAGACCAGTCTAGAATCCCCACTGTGTCAGCAATCTTCACAAAGCGAGCCTGCAGGCCGATGATCTCTATCGTATGGCATACCGGACGACCGAGAACAAAACCATCATCACGATAGCCATCACCTTGATGCTCCAATGATCTGCTTTGATGTACACCTTGACCAGGCAGTAGATGAACGCTGCGAGCCACAACATCCATTCAAATAGGGCCATGAACATCAGCGGGCCAATGATTGACAGGTAGACGATCTATGAAGCGTCAGCAATCGAACCCAACTCCGAGAACGAGTATCATACATCTTTCGTGGGCCAGATATCTGACGAGTCTTGATGATTGGACGTCATCTTGGGCCGCCTAATGGTCACATCGAGCATTCGATCATAGTATTCCAGCTGCAATTAGAGCCACACGCTGAATGTTGCTCCACGAACCTGTGAGGCGGTCTCAAGGGTAAAGAACAGGTTGACACTTGTTGCTCAAGACTTAAATCGTGATAAAAGACCATATAATCGAAATCATATGAACGGATGTTGTGTGGGTAACGAGAAACTTGGTCAGTGGTGACAGCACTAATTGACCTTCCTGGGGAACTCAGGTAAAGTGCAGAAGGTGCAACCGACTCCAGTCACTTGAGCATCCCAAGGAATCTCGCCCACCCAAGTGACTGGGTGTATGGTAGATCATCTGTCAGTGTATTTCGAGATCATAAACCCGTGTTTACAGCTCATTGAGCGCTGAATTTAGCCTCTGTATGTCATATGGTAGGTATCGGCTAATATGGACAAAGCCCAGAGATCTGAATGCATTTGTTCGCAAAAATTCCTCTATCAATATATTAACCGATCTCTCAATTGTTTTCTTCTATTCAATCATAAATAGCTATTCAGTCATTCATGGAAGTAGTTCGTGTTATTATACCAAAAGACAATGAAGCTATCCGGGCTGAAAGCGGAGCAATACGCTAGCCTTTCTCGGACTAGTATTTTGCCTCAGGCGACAAAAGCTCAAAAAAAATCCGAGTCCCCGCTGCGACTCATTCAAGCGCAATCATTATTTTGAAGTTTGAATAGCGCATATAAGGTATGATCTCCTGATTTTTGTTCAATTTCCAATGCGATTCTTCTCTCTCTATCTCTGAGTCATCTTCTGCGTCAGCGACCCTTGCTTATATTCTTTTCTACGCCAGCAGTCCATACATTTCACAATGGCCGAAGAACAGAAGACCCCCGTTACCAACACTGAAGCCGAGAAGGATGTCCAGAACGTCCTTGCCGAGCTGAAGGGTGAGGCTGGTGCTTCCGAGCAGACCGCCCAGGACGCCGATGAGGCCCGCATCGTCGCCGAAGCCGCCAAGCTCGGCGAGAAGTCTGAGAAGGCCGAAGAGAAGGCATCCGAGCCCCAAGAGAAGCGCGAAACCCGCTCCTTCCAGCGCGGTGGTCGCGGCGGCCGTGGTGGTCCCCGCCCCAAGACCAAGTTCGACCCCTCCACCCTGGAGGAGACCGACGACCCTGTCGAGATCCGCAAGCAGGTAATCATCACCCCAGCCGGCAAGCTTTTGAAAACTTCGATCTGACGCGTCTTAAATAGGTCGAATTCTACTTCTCCGACTCTAACCTCCCCATGGACAAGTTCCTGCTCTCCAAGGTCGGCGGCAGCGCCAACAATGCTGTCTCCCTTGAGCTCCTCCACTCCTTCAAGCGCATGCGTCGCTTCCAACCTTTCACCGCCATCGTTGAGGCCCTTAAGACCGCCGAGAACGTTGAGCTCACCGACAACGACACCGCCGTTAAGCGCAAGGTCCCCCTCCCCGAGTCCATCGACGAGGTCGATGAGAAATCCGTCAAGGTCTTCGAGGATGCCTCCATGCCCCGCTCCGTCTACGTGAAGGGATGGGGCTTCGGTGCCGAGGAGCCCACCACCCAGTTGGACATTGAGTCTTTCTTCGCTCCCTTCGGTCCCGTCAACGCTATTCGTCTGCGCCGTACCCACGATAAGACCTTCAAGGGTAGCATCTTCGTCGAATTTGTCGATGAGGACAAGCAGAAGGCTTTCCTCGCCCTTGAGGAGAAGCCCAAGTGGGAAGGCAAGGAGCTTATTTACAAGAGCAAGAAGGAGTACTGCGACGAGAAGGTCGAGGAGATTAAGGCCGGCAAGGTCTACCCCTCCGATGGTCGCAACCGCGGTCGGTCTGGCGGCCGTGGCGGCCGTGGTGGTCGCGGTGGTCGCGGTGGACGTGGCGGCCGTGGCGGTGACCGTCGTGGAGACCGTGGTGACCGCGACAGCCGTGACAACCGTGACTGGCGCGAGCGCCGCACTGAGGACCAGCAGAACGGCTTCCAGGCCCCCAAGGAGGCCCAGAAGGATTCTCGGTAAGTCCAAGTGAGCCCAAATCAATGGTCATACATGCTAACTTTTGATAATAGCGGCGTTCCCGTTGTCCAGAGCACCAAGCGCTCCCGCGATGACGAAGGTGCCAACGGTGACCACCCCGCCAAGAAGGCCGATACCAAGGAGTAAGGTCTTTCCTTGTATTCTTTAATTCCCTTGTTCTTTACTTTGGCCAATGGGTGGGACTCAAAAGTATTGCGGATTGGAGATCCAACCTGTCCCCATTTTGTTGCTTTTCTTCTTTAGAGGTGAACCTTCTCGGCGTTTTTCTTATTTTACTTATGACGAGCATACACGGATTGACGTAGGTCTCGGCAGTCGACCGGGGCCAGAAGTCTGATATTGAGATGTACAAATGAGACTACTGAATGAAATGTTCTCAAGATTGTCAGGTTTATTCTCGTATTGATCGCGTTCATTCCTAGAACTCTAGGTCATACGCCAACGTGTCATCGCATAGCTCTTCACGCATCTTATGGACCCTTCAAATGCGAATGTTAGGATACAGCTACACTCCAGGTCAACAGCGAAAACTTACTCAAGATGGGCTGGGTGCACAGCATAGGTAGCAACATGCTCGGCTGTCTCCAACACAGCAACGAGTCCCATATCAAAGCCTTTAGCACGGGGAATTGAAATCGGCAACGGAGTTCCGCTTTGCATGGACAGCAGTCCTATAGAATACTCATTAGCGAGCACCGCCTGGGGAGCTCTTTTGAATGTGACTCACCTGGAATCTTTCCAACCATCCCCTGGCAAGTCTCCTTCCAAGTGGAAATCTGAGCTGGAGTCACGCCAGGCTTAAGGCGGAATAGGACTTGTTCAATTAGTCTTTTTGTGTGTTCAACGACTTGATCAAGGATAGCATTCACTCACCTATGTGGTAAACAGGCATTTTGACTGGTTTGAAGCAAAAAAAAAAGGGATTAACGAGGAACGTTTGAGGATGACGACGGTACTTATCCGGTGAGGGGGTCCGGGGTATCGGCAATTGTCCGATGACTGGTCCGGAGGTGTCTAAGGCCGTATGAGTCCAGTTGCTGATTATCTTGCTTTTACTTTTACAAAGTATAGCACACTCAATTCATTTGGATGAAACTACTTGATACATTGAACATCTATGGATGTGTCTTCGAACGGAGAACACTTGAACTATGTCTGAACGATAGAGTTATGTGCCTCTTATGGCTCTCGCTCTCGACCTGACTCATACATCGTCATCGGCCTTTGACTATTACTTCTAGCAAAGGTAGCTCAAGCGTACTTTGGCCCTTACATGCAGGGTAAACTGCAGTTGTCAGTAAACACTTTTCTACACTTTTCAAGGTTATGGCAGATGACCGAGAACCTTTCTGCTCAATTTTGGAAACAGTGTCTATGAGTCATGGGATTTTTCAATATCTCAATCAGATGTCAGATTGAAGTGAAGCTCAAAGTCAACAATAATTGTATTGTATCTGAAGACGACATTCTCCATTCGATTGATTCATTGAGTAGAAAAAGTGTAGCCGTTAAGATACTATGTCTGCCCCATTTTGCAAATTTGCACAATGCCGAATCAATGAGGAATAGGTATGACTAGGCTATGTAGCATGCGCGGTAATGTAGGATGGCGCTGTGGATAGGCACAGGAATTCAACCTCTTGAGTAAACAAGGGCGACACCTGGGCAGCGTCCTGGGCCGAGTCTGAAATGTGGGGACCGAGAATCTTTGTCCGCACCTCACCTCTTCGGAGATCAACCACCTTGCTCCTTTCTACATATTTCGGCATTGATAGGTTCAGTATCTTTGATCTTGACCTCATCCACTTCAGTGCTGCCCAAAATGTTCAAAAAGAAACCAACGGTAAACTTGCCCCGCAGTGCCCCTCCATAGCTGTCTTCAAAGCTCACTATCATCGATTAGATCAAAAATCTCTCCCCTCTACGTTCCTCTGATAGACGAAAGATCGCCGATCAAATCATCAAAGACTACCAGATCTCTGTCCCCTCAGATTCCCAAGAAGCAGGGTCCACCACCGCTCCAAGCCTCACATCGATTCGAAATGCGCTTCTTCCCGATAATTCTCTGACGGCCCGGTTCACGACAACCGCTGGACCAGACTTGCGCGAGCTCACTGGAATCGTATATGTTGGCACACATCCAGATGAAGAGGAACGAGTGCTGTGGTTCAAGCTCGAGCATGGTCCCGGGGCAGACAAGCGCCTATACCCAACCGTCTATACACTATGGCACAACCCCAACCTGGTCTCACTCCTCTACACCCCAGGATTTGTTATGGGAAAACTCCAGGGTGGAGCTGACCTCATGACACCCGGTCTCGCGAACGAGCCTCCATTCCCGGAGAAGGCGGTCAAGGGAGCTGTGGTTGCAGTCGCGAGTGTGGACAAACACTCGGTGCCGGTCTTCGTCGGTGTCTGTGAAATCGATGTTTCGGCTCTGGGCGAGGTCCAAGGTACGAAGGGCTCAGCGGTCCGAGGATTGCATTGGGAGGGCGACGAGCTTTGGGCTTGGAGCTCTGCGTCACGGCCAGGCCGCCCAGCACCAGACTACTTGGAGGGCTGGGACGAGGAAAAGGATGCAGATGATGAAATCGAGGGACTTGAAGATATGACGCTCGAAGATAGAGCTTCTGCAGAGAGCGACGAAGAGACACCAGGCGACGAGCCAGCTCCGGCGGAAGAATCTGCAGGTGAAGAAGAGCCGGAGCCGACAACAAAGGGTAAGATCTCATCTATTCTTTGCTCGCATGAAACCTTGTTACTGACAAATTTCAGAAATTGATGATGCATTCGTGAACGCATTTGTTTATGCCCTTTTCAAGCTGAAACAAGATAACCCTTCGGCCACCAACCATGCACTTCCCTTGCCAATTACACCCTCTGCATTGGTAGCCAATCTCATCACTCCCCACCTTCCAGTCTACACTGCTCAGCAAGCGCAGTTCTACAACATCAAGAAGACTAGCTGGAAGAATGTGAAGAAGTTCATGAAACATCTGGACAAGTTGAAGCTTGTCAAAACCAAAGATCGCAATGGCCAAGAGACCGTCATCTTAGACGTCGACTTTGGAGATCAGCGAGTTGAGCGATTTGTTCCATACCGGCTACCTTCACCCCGAGCCCTCGAAGGCGGCAAGCCCTCAACTTCAGAAGGCAAGAAGCCCGCTGGGACAGATGACTCTGACCCTTCAGTCGGCCAAACAATCACAGTACAGAACCTATACAGGCCATCAGGAAAGTTGATGCCTACTTTGTTCCCTGCTCTCGCCGCTGGAAACGCAAACAACTACTATAAATACTCCGATGCCTCTTCGCATTTGGATCAATACCTCACATCCCAGGATCCACCAATCGTATCAAAGGAGAACCGAAGAATCATCACTCTCAATCCCTTCCTCGCCAATACCATTTTCACTGGATCTGCCGCTGAAGACAAAAGCACACTCTCCCGCGGAAAGGTTACGCGTGATGGTCTTCTGAAACGTCTCATGGAGGACAAGGCTCTCATGCAGCCACACCACGTCATCCTGAAGACCGGCCAGACCATCGCAGATGTGAAGCCCAAAGCAGGCACTGCACCAAAGGTTACTGTGACCCTTGAAAAACGCACAGGCTCTAAGACCGTTACCAAGGTGATGAACCTAGAGGTGTTCGGCGTCATTCCGACCCTCCTGGCCCAAGAGCTACAGAAGAAGTGTGCTGGTAGTACTAGTGTCACCCAGGCTACTGGAGCGCCCAAGGGCGTTATGGAAGTACTGGTGCAAGGTGATCAGCGGAAGGCTATTGAAACTGCTCTCGTTCGTCGTGGCTTAAGGCCACAGTTGATTGAGGTTGTTGATAAGACCAAGAAAAAGAAGAACTAAGGTTCTGCATATCAATCACGTTGAACATTTACATATTGCTTCCCAGGGTCAAGATAACTTTGGCTCGCTAGATGATATAATGACCTAGAATCTATGGGAATGGACAACACAATGACACCCTTATCCATTAATGCATTTGCTCGAACATCCGTGAACATTGGATGTTCACGGTGGCTAGATCTATATGGTCAACATTGTATACAAGAAATGTTATGATTTTAGACATGTCTGGTAAGTTGTTAGAATCCACGGGATTGCATGCGTGGTGCTCTTCGTTTATCTCTCAGGTGCGTGGTTCGAAGGTTGGTCTAATGTAGGCTTCCAGCTCAAGCTGTCTTAGCATTCCTGACAGGCGACGTTTTACCATTATCGAGGATTGTCTTTTTCTACAAGTGGGAAATATTTGAGCAGTCCAGCAATTCCATTCATGAAGTAAAGTTTTAAAAGGGATGATAGGCTCCCTCATCTCCAAGTGCGAAGCACAAGAAGGAAACAGAAAAGAAAGGTAAGGAAATCCGTAACACGGTGTTGTTACAAGCGGTCCAATCCAAAATCAACAACCCGCGAAAAAGACAAGATGCCTATAATCCATGCCCCCCAAAAGGGATCTAGATCCGAAATTCGTACCAAAGACCTAGAAGTATATAGATGTTCAACACCTCTATAATCTAGCTCCTCGTAAAAGCACTTAAGAGGAAAGGTCACGGGAGTGAACCTTGTTGTCAGAGACGAGCCACTTAAGGGTAGAGCGGACGACAGCGATGAGCTGGTCGGCGCTCAGGGAGCTGAGGTAGGAAGAGTAGTCGGAGTCGGAGGTAGAGCTGGAGCTGGCAGCGGGGGTGGGGATAGAGGCGGCAGTGGAGCTGGCCTCGGCGGAAGAGTCGTCGGAGGCGGGGGTAGAGCTCTGGGCGGACTGGCCACCGACGGCGGTAGCAGTGACGGTCACGCTGTCAGCGGCGTTGGCGGTCTGTACAGCAGGCTCGTCAGTAACCTGAGCGGAAGCATCAACAGTCTTGGTGGCATCAACGGTCTGAGTGGCATAGTCGGTCTCAGTGGAGTAGTTGACCTCCGGGGCGGGAGCCTCGGTGGGCTGGGCGTCAGAGCCACTGGGGTTGGAGAAGGAAGGAGCGGAGGGACCAGCGGCGGGGGAGCTGCTGGGGGAGGGGCGGGAGATAGTGCGGGTGCGGGAGTATTGTGGGTGCGAGAATGAAGAAGGGCTCTGGATGGGAGCGGCACTCACGGAAGAGGCACTGGCAACGGGGGCAGCAGTGGTAGCGGCAGCGGTGGAGGCAGCGGTGGAGGCAGCGGCGGTGGAAGAGCCAGAGGAGGCACCGCTGTACAGAGCGGGACCGGGGATCTCGTAGGAGTCCATGGAGGTGTAGATGTTGACAAGGATACCGGCGTCAGTGTTCTTGTAGAGAGCGGTACCCTTGGTTCCGGTAGGCTTGTCGCTGCCACCACCGGTGACCTTGAGGTTCAGGCACTGGGGGTAGTTCTGGGCGCCGTTGGACTCGCCGGCGGAGTGCAGGGCGATGATCTCGTGACGGAGGACGTAGTTGCCGGCGGCAATGGAGCTGGGGATGGTGACAGTCCAGCTGTTGTTGGCGGAGATCAGGTTGTCAGAAGCCCAGGTACCGGGGACGTTGCTGTCGTCAATGAGACCAGCCTCGTCGATCTTGAAGAACTCAAGAGCGGTCTTGTCAACGGAGGAGCAGTCACCGTTGCAGTTGGCGAGGTAGGTGATGACGGGACCGTGGTGGCTCTCGGGCCAGTCAGTCCACTGGAGCTCGACCTTACCACCGGCCTTGACATCGGCGGAGATGGCACCGGGGGTGGCATCCTTGTGGCAAATGATGTCGTTGCCAGAGTATCCGGAGCCATCGACGAAGCCCAGGTCGGTGGCATCCTCTGCCCATCCAATGTTCTCGGGAACATCGGACTGGTAGCTGTAGGTATCAACGATGAAACCCTTGTGGTAGGTACCATCAACAACGGCACCAGAGACGTAACCGTGAGCAGCGACCATGGAGGCCGAGCTGAGGAGGAGACCAGCAATCTTGGAGATAGACATGTCGAAAAGTTGTATAGTAACGCACAGCGTTATTTAGATCAAAAAGGATCGAAGAGGTTAAGATGAGCACAAAAAGAATGAAAAGGGGATTTCAATCAATGAAATCTACCCAACAGAGAACGAGAGGTACTGGACCTTGAAAAGAATGGAATAGCAAAGGACTGATGGATGAGAAGAAAGCAGGTCAAGGTCGTTCTGACCAGACCTTATATATCTCGTCTCGCCTTGTTCAGGAGCCGCACCATGCCAAGACTTATACATCACGGACGAAGGTGCAAAATCGAAATGGGATAGGATTCCGCTGTGCTCTGGCAACGCTGATAGGCGGAGAATCTCGAGTGACCGAGGCGCCAGCATGTAGTAGGTAGGAGATAGATGAAGCAGCGATGTCTCCAACGCGCCGGGTGTTCCCAAATGGCACTAGCAAACAAAATTAATTAAGCTCTTCTCCATCAGGGGCCATGTAAAACGGGGTCGTTTGGCAATAGTCCCTACCTCTAGTTGGTACCTGACGATCGTGGGCGGTTGTCTGCGACAATCTAGGTTTCATCGCCGACAACCGAACCCACTTTTCTCTTTATTTCATCAACTCCTCCGCTCTGCCAAGAACTCTCCCTCGGTGAATCCTCGTAGAATTCCGCTTCTCAGGGGAGTTTCACTTGGAGACATGTCACTTTGCTCCGGCACTCCACATTTGCTGGCTCCTGCAGTTTAAGGTGATTTGACAGGTTGCTGATCAAGTTGAAACGGTTTACTCCAATCTTTGCAAACTAGTCTTTGCAATTATCTCCCGGCCGAAAATATCCAACGGCTTAGGAAGATGGTCTTTTTAATTGGACTGCAGATGGCTGCCCTGAAATCGCACTGTGAATGGATTCGCATCAATTAGGCGAGATACGAAGTTCAGGGACGTTTGGACCACTTTACTTTACACTTTAATCTCCTGAATCTAAAGTACGAGAGTGCACTGCACGCTCGGCGCCTAGACGCAGATTGCAGATTATTCTGAAACAGGTCCCGGCATTACCGGCCCACACGGAGTCCGAGACCTTTCGCCCTGCATCGGTGACAGCGCTGCATTCTATAAGGCTCGGGGGAATTCAGGGAAAATCAAGGAATCTAGAACAGGGCTGTCTCTGCAGCGCTTCTCTAAATTAACCAGGCGCCAAACCACAATCAATGTGCGAAATTGGACAAAGCCACCAGGGGGATCACGTTTGTATATATTCCTCCAGGGCTCCTGGGCTCCTGGGCATGACGACATGACCGACTTCCAAGGTTGACTTTGCCTCGCGCGATTAACCCTTGCGGTTTGACCAATTGCACACCACCAAATACTGCCATAGAGCTAGCCCTGGAGTTCAATGCGTTCCTAGGTACTCCGTAGAACCCGTGGACAGCGCGTGAGATTGAGTCGCGGGAAGTATCAACGGTCTAGATGCGTCAAACCTAGTGAGTCTCGGCCGTGTGGCCGCCCGCGATGAACTAGATTCGCATATATGCAGGCATGTACGCCCCCCTCGGCAAAGACATCTGCGTCGTGAGGTTCTTGTCTTGGATTGCTGGCACCGGGAAGATCTAGGAGGGTGTCTACGGAGTAAGTACGGAGCACTCTGTACCACACGCCATATGTAGAAGCAATCTACATTTCGCGCAGGAGGGTGTATGGCAACGGTCAGATACTGGAGCGGGAGGCTCCCCGCCATGAGCACGACGATCTCCAGCCACCCCAGAGGACACGAATGGCGGGATATCGCAATGATAAGCAACACGCCCAGTGATAACAATGCAGGCTCGCCAGAATGGTACAAATAACGGGCGGAATTACGCCAATCTGGCGGCGTTAGGTATCCGATTACCGGAGTGGTAACACAAGATGTGCTTTTTGTGAGGCATACATAGCCCGAACTGTCTGTGTGCACTTGGCACAGGCCCCGGTGCGTAATCCATGCAGTACCTTGTCGCACTTGGTCGTCATTCCAAGTCGCCGGGTCCCCGAAGGACCCTGGAAGAGGCAGGAAAGAAAGAAAGTAACACAATAGCCTTCCATGGAAGTCCAGGGTCAGGACAACGTATGCTCCGTAATGTGGTACTCCGTATAATATAAGGGACAGGGAGAGGCCAAAGAAGGTCTAGGAATGATCTGTCAGACGGGAGAGAAACGACTCGACAAATCAAGTGGGGCGATAGTCAGCCGTATTCGACCGGTATTGGATTGGTCACCGCTTTGTGCGGCCTGAGGTGTCCATTCTGCATTTCCCCCCTTTACACACTTTCTGTGGGTGATTGACATTATTCAATATCTGCAAAAGATTATTTCAAGTAACTACAGTCCAGACAGCCCTCAATATCTGCAACTGAAAAAGTGGTGGTTGATCAGTGTTCTGTAAACACCTCCCTACTCCACGTTGACTTTCGTTGAGGTTCTGCCGGTCTGGGCGTTCACAGTTTTCCCGCTCTCCTTTCCTCCACAGATAACCAAACAGTGACCTGCCCCGTCCTATCCCACTCAACACCTCGCTTTTCTCAGGGCCATGGTATTGGTGACTGGCCCTGGTATACCACGCGATAACACCTGACTGTCGAGTATCGAGAGAACACCCCGACCTCGCTCGAAAACCAATTGAGTCAGCACGTACGTTGTGAAGGGTGGCGGGTTGTAATCCACTGCGATATTTCGATTATTGATTCATCCGAAGACGAAGCATGGGACCGGCACAAGATCCCTCTTCATCCGGTTTTCCTTCCCTCGATCCTATCATCATGGACGACGACATGGAGTCCACCTTCCGCAGCGCCAACATGGATTTCTTGGACCCCACAAAACTCGAGATGTCCGCTGAAAATGGTGGTGCTGAATTTGACGACTTGTTCGCACGGGCGACGACTGCGCGTACGAATGGCGCCTCGGGGCATTCGAAGCCATACCAAGACCAAAACCCCCTGAGACAGCTGCCTGGTTTGGCAGCCGACTCGCCCGCTGAATCGGCAGACGACTCAAGTCGCAGCTCCTCCTCCGAATCTCCCCGCAATCACATTCGCCAAACCTCGATCGCTTCCACAAATTCCGCCGCGCATAGCGAGAATCCCTTGACATCTGCGGGTTACACGGCTGAAGACTGGATGCGCCCGGAGTTATCATCAGTGAAGGAGGAATCACCGTTCAACATCGACCCATCTTTCCCCATGGACGGCGGATTCTCGGTAGATCCCGATCTGGAGGTCAGCAATAAGGCTATGGACGCAGCATTCGACTTCGAAAGTGCGGCCAGTAGCCCCAGCCCCTTGAAAACAGACAATGGATCTCTTCCCAGACCGCATAAACGATCAAAATCCCACCTCTGGAGTCCTTCGAGTAATCACGCTACATTGTCACAAGATGTTGCGCCGCAGGTGAGTCATTTCGATGCCTACAGTCAGTTTGGACAGTACTCACACATACCTCAGGCTCAAGCGCCCGGGTCTCCGTTTTTCGCGTTCGGACTGAACGGTCAATCGCCATATTCCAACGGCATGCACCATGATCTGGAAAGAGCACCGCCGCAATGGGGTGGACAATCTCCGTCCTCTATTTTGGAAGAAAGCTTCGGAGGAATCAACATGAATCACCAATCGCCTCTGAATGCCTCGCTCTCTCCAGGAATGAACTTCGGTACACCTCCGTCATACCCGGTACCAGTCAACTTCGCTTCATCTCCCGTTCAACCACAGATGAACTCCGCAAATCCACTTCAACCTGTCCTCACAGTACACCCGACTTCTCTGAAATCGCGTGTTGAAACTCAGATTCCTATTCGATTGACTCTCTCCCCATTACCGTCAGGGGTCAGGAAACTGCGCCTTCCATCGCACACAATTTCGAAGCTCAAGTTCCTTGCGCCTCCCGCCACAGAACCATCTCAGGATACGCTACAGTTGTTTACGAGTTTGGTATGCACAAGCGCCATGCAGGACCGGGAAAAGATCAAACGAGCGTTTGCGAGGACGAGAGGGGACCAATATCGACCAACCTCGGACGATGAACGTCCATTGGATGGGGGCGACGTGAAGATTTGCAGTGGATGTATACAACGAGAACGCAAACGCGCCTCTCGGAAGAAGCAGCGGAAGCCTGAGGAAGATGAACTGTTCCAAAAAGACGAAGAGAAGAGGGTTATTGTTTTCAACACTAGCGAAATCAAGGAATGGACAGAGCCAGCAAAGAACGCCAGCGGGGGCTATGGAGATGGCCCTGTGCCGCCAGGTTCTATGCAGGTTGAACTACCTATGCGTATTGCTTGCTACTGTCGTCACCAAAACGAGAAGCTCGGTTTCCAAGTCATCTTTACTGTGAAAGACCACATGGACAATGTGGTTGCGCAGGCGATCACCAACTCCATCATGATCACCGACGACCACAAGACTCAGGCACCATCTGCACCTGCGCCAACTGGGCCATCGCCATCTCTTGCAGATGGCACCCAAGTACCAGGAGTCAGTGTATTTGCCTCGGGTCAAAACGAGAATGGGAAGAGCCCATTTGCGCCTCAGTCACCAACTGATTTGCAGGGTCTGCAACAACGCTTTAACTCGCAGTACCAGCTCACACCCAGCTCTTTTGCAGCACAAGGAGCAACTAACGGTGTTCCTGTTACTCACCAATCCCGAAGCCTGTCTCGAGGCGCGTCACCATCCGACTTCCAAGGACCGCAAAGCAAGCGACGTAAACACAGCAGCTCTGGAAGACTACCCTCCGAGCTGACAATGACCCGACTGGAAACGCCACAATCGTCTGCGGCGGCCATGAATGCTGCCCAGCTCGCCGCTGCTCGAGGATTCGCTTCTCCATCTGAACAGCCGTTCGTCACACCTTCCTCCATGTCGGGTCAATATGGAAACGGTCCGCCAACCCCGAACCAAAGTAATGACAACAATCCATTCTTCAACCCAACTCCTGCCCAGCGCCAAAGCCTGGATAATTTGGCTGGTGGAGCGATGGGCTCAACGCCCAACTCCGCTCATCCAAGCCGCCCCGGCACACCAGGTGGATCGAATCGCAATGGTTTCCAAGATCCTAATCTTGCTCTTGCGCTTGGTGCAAACACTTCAAGTCAAGTTTGGCCTCCTCTCAATGCCGCTCCCGCCAGGCTACCATCAGTCATCCACAAACTGGTTCCTTCCGAAGGCTCCATCACCGGTGGCACTGAGGTCACCCTGTTGGGAAGTGGATTCTACCCTGGTATGGAGGTTGTGTTCGGTGACACGCTTGCAACCACGACTACGTTCTGGGGTGACAAGTGCCTCAATTGCCTGACCCCTCCTGCTCTCCAGCCGGGGTTGGTCTCTGTCGTGTTCAAGCATGAGCACCCTATCTTCGGCCAAGTCCAACAGCATCAGACCCTGATGCCAAAACAGCAGCTCTTCTTCCGTTACGTCGATGACCGCGAACTTCAAATGTACCGCTTAGCATTGAACATTCTTGGTCAAAAACTTGGAAGCCAAGCGGATGCATTCCAAACCGCACGACAGATCATGGGAAGTGACCCGAACGCCTTCTTCAACATGCAGGCGGATATGCAGGGCAACTCTTCTGGGGGCCAGCAACGTCAAGTACCGGGTCTTGAAAACACCGGCAAACTCAGTGATATGGACTCCAAAATGCTTACGTATTTGGAATTCCTTGACCTAGATGACAGCCCTCGTCCTCCTCGTTACAACTGCCGCAGCACAACAGGTCAAAGTCTGCTTCACTTCGCGGCCTCTCTGGGGCTCACGAGATTCGTCGCGGGTCTGCTGGCTCGGGGTGCTAACCCCGACGTGCAAGACAACGTCGGCAATTCGCCAATGCACTTGGCCGCACTCAACGGCCATGCTCACATTGTCCATCGACTTCGTCTCACGGGTGCCAACGCCAATGCCCGCAGTGTGCGAGGATTTACCCCTGCGGACTTGGCGACAACGCTCCCAGCACACCAAGCTGCTTTGCTTCCCGCCCGCACCTACAGATCTCGCAGCGTTGGATCTCTCACCTCGCGCCGTCGGCAGAGCAGCTCGGCTTCGCTCAGCTCCATGTGGGAGGTCTCATCAGCATCGGGCTCTCTTGGTCACACCGCTGGCGAGTCGGAGGAAGTGGACTCTGAAGATGAGACAACTGATGACTCGGACCCCGAGCCCCTTCAGTTCAGCTCCTCTCGTCGCTCAAGCATGCACCAGGACATCAGCCCGCCTATCGCCGATACCAGCGAGCAAAATGTCGCCCCTGGTGACCCTCCGGCACCTCTTATCGTTTGGCGTGATCAGCTGGCTGTTCAAATTACTCAATTCCAGCAGAGTGTCGCCAACGCTTTCCCCAACCTCCCTGCTCTCCCCCGATGCCTCCCATGCCCGCAATCCCTACCCTCCCTGATTACCAGGGACAAGGCATGATGCGTCGCATCACCAACCTCGTACCCAACCGGCCAGCTGCTGGAGACGGCTGGTGGGATTATCTCAAGGGTACCACATCCCCCAACCCCAACCAACCACCCTCTTATGACGAGCTCTTCCCTCACCCTGATCCCACCGCCGAGGAGTCAGACATCAAGAAGTCGACCATTCTGCGTGCCGCAACAGAAGCAGCTATAGATCAGCACTTTGAAGCAGAGAACAGTGCAGCTGCCGCTTCCGCTTCGACATCTCGACCCACACCGGCTGCTGTCACTCAAGTTAAAGAAGAACTGAAAGACATTACAATTGGCCGCAAGGTCATCTCACACGAGCAGCAAACACATCTCCGGGAACAACAGGCTCAACGAATGAAGGGTCTACGCAGCGACCGAAATCTATACTTTGTCTGGGTAAGTCATAAATCCTACTACACCATAATCTTCATGTCCACTAACATTTCACAGATCCCTCTTCTTCTTCTGGTTATTTGCGCATGGGTTCGAAACTACGTTCCCGGAATCTGGCAAGGCGTCACGGACACTTTTGAATTTGTGAAAGCTCGCTCTTCACAGCAGGCTGTGGAATTGGGCATTTAGGGCATCTTTTTTCTTTTGTTGGTCATATATTCTTATGGCGTTATATATGAGCGATTGCTGCTTGACAGATTACCTATCTGTCTATTTTCTTTTTCTTTTTTTGTCTCTTTATTCGTGTTTATAATGACGCGGCATGACTATATATGTAGAATCCGCATGATGGAACCCTGGAAATTATCTTTTATTTTGCTTGTGCCCGCTTTAGGCTTTTCTAGGTAACCTCGAAGCCCTGCAAGTAATCCCGAGGTCTACACATTCACCTGGACACCTAGCACTTAAATGACCAGAATCCATTCCCGAGGTTCCAAGGTTATGTCTGGGTGCAGATCTTCCAAAATTGCACGACTCCAGGGCTAAGCTGCCCACGAGTACATAGGCCCACGGATACATTACTACCTAAGTACTTCATCTAACCTTCAAATCAAATTAGGTATATTTACTCGAATAGGGCCTTGGATGAGTAGTCGAACCAAGGCAGAAATTTCCAACAATGTTCTGCAGCCTTCCCTCCTTCCAAGGTTCATCCATGGTCTTCTTTTTAGAGCGGTTGTTCTCGCGGAGAGAGAGACGAGAGGGCCCGGTAAGTGAAACAGCGACAACATAAGATGAATTGCCCACAGAATAGATGGTAGGCTACAGAAAGTCCGCATTCGAAGAGAGCATGGTCGACTTTGCTCCATCTTGTCAAAACATATAACGTAGTCGTCATGGAGTTTGATAGCCCGTCCTTGATGCATAATTTCCCGGCTAAAACAATATTCACGAGGCAATGAACACATTCATCAGATATTAGGATTCAACAATTGGGCCCTGGGGGTTCTCTGAGCACCTTGACGGACATAAGTGCGATGGCTTCAAATTAGTGGCCAATGCCAGTTCTCGACGCAATTCCTTGATGGCGGCGTCGCGCAGCTCAATCTCCTCCTTCCAATATTCTTCGTTCTCCTGGCAACGTTGACAGTACTCCAGTAGGGGTTTGGAGGCAGTTGGCAAAGTTGATTTGGAATTTATCGACTCTCTTGACATGGTGGGTCCTAAACACTGTTATTTGGTTGCCCAGGGTATCTCGGAATAGTGCTTTGCTGTACCTGGAACATGTCGGATTCCACTGTGGTTTTGAGGCTTTTAGTGGAGCAAGAGGGCCTCGGTGGGATCCCCCACACTGTGTATTCGTTAATGTAGAAGTGAAATTAAACGCATGGAGACAAAATTGTGGTGGCAATTCAGATCGGCATCGCAGCAACTGTCATTGATCCCGGATACTTTTTCCGGGAAGTGTCTTGCACGTGACCACAAGCACGTGATGTGTGATACACAGCCCCTGAGAAGAAAACTGGAAGGCGGTGAGACTGCGCAGATCAGAATCAGAACGCAGCAGCAAATATCAAATCTACCAATCATATTGATGTTCTAAGCAAAATATGCTTCCAAGCCGGCTTTTTTTTTGGGCAGGAAATGCCTCGCCTGTGCCCCTTGCGCTGATTGGTTCAATAACCCCCCTACGTCACTGCTTCCCATGCAACGTCATGAACGCGATCAATTGCTTTCTCCATAGTCTATGATTTCTGTTGATTCTGCCCCTCGATTCTTTCTCTACACAGTCAGGCTACCTACTGTATATTGCACACCTTGTACACCTCGACTTACACCTGGTCTTCCTGGAACTGGCTGACTACCCCTCAGACCAGCTTCGGAAGCTTTTCTCAGGCCTCTCAATACTCAACTTGATTTGCGCTTTAATCGAAGGCACTTTTCCGATGCTAACTCTAGGTCCACGGTCGACTTTATTTGGTGTCTATCATCTTTGCTTGTGCAGATGAGCTCCTCGAACAGTCGCATGACTGGTTTGGAGACCCTACAACAATTAGAAAAGTTGAACAACAACCCCGCAACCGAAAGCCACAGTTCTGGGAATGAGTCTGAGACAGCAGACGATGCTCAAGAACCGTCTATTTTAAGCCTCAGGGGCTCTGACCGTATCTTCCCCATTCGATCAACCGTCTGTGTCAACCCGAGTGCCAGTCAAGCTGAGCCAACATCACTTCATGACAGCAAGCCAGAGAGAGGGGTTGATATCAAGGGTGGGACCGCAGAGGTCCTCCGAGAGTCCCCTTCAGCTACGACCGATATCAACTCTTGTGATAACTCCTCGCCCAGGGATCTAAGCTCTTGCCCAGACCATCAGCCCCGAGACCTCTCCGACGAGCCATACCAATATATAACAGCCCGACATGAGCATGTGGTGACAAAAGATGGACATGGTGTGACCGTTGGACAAGACAGACAAATCCTGCAGCGCTGCGAAGATGAACCAATCCGAATTCCGGGCGCAGTCCAGAGCTTTGGAGTGATCGTTGCGTTACGAGAAGAGGCACCTGATCAGCTAGTGGTGCGTGTGGTTAGCGAAAACTCAGAGCATTTAATGGGATATTCACCTCAGCAATTGTTTGCGTTGCGCAGCTTCTCTGATATCTTGCCTGAAAAACATGCCTCCACCTTTACAGAGCATCTAGATTATGTACGGGATGATGGGCATGATATGGATGCCGAAGGGCCTGAGGTCTTTCTTCTACCGATCCTCCCACCATCTGGTGATGCATGTCGCTTCTGGTGCGCTGCTCACCTCAGTCAAGAGAATAAAGACATCATCATCTGCGAGTTTGAGCTCGAGGAGGATCACGTCAATCCGTTAAATGTTGAAGACCAATTATTGGGACCCACAACCCCAGGTGCAACTCCGACAAGCGAAGCCCCCGCCAGCTTCCTAGGCGTCAAACCTACTCCAACTCAGTTCGCCACGAGTACAGTGAGCTCAAGCCAGTCATTGAGAGCCCTTCGTCATGCTCGCCGCCGGAAGGGCGAAGCCGCTGCAATGCAAATTTTCGATACCATATCTCCCATACAGAAGCAGCTGAGCCTGGCAGATGATTCGGAACAGTTACTTCAAATCGCTGCAGGTCTAATCAAGGAGTTGGTTGGTTTTCACCGTGTTTTGGTATATCAATTTGATGGTGATTGGAACGGTCAAGTTGTGGCCGAGTTAGTGGATCCTCAGGTAACGATAGATCTTTTCAAAGGTCTTCATTTCCCTGCCTCTGATATACCACCGCAAGCCCGTGAGCTCTACAGGATTAATAGGGTTCGTCTACTCTATGATCGGGATCATCCAACCTCTCGACTAGTATGTCGGTCCTTGGAAGATCTCGAAACGCCCTTAGACATGACCCACTCTTACTTGCGTGCCATGTCACCAATCCACACCCTTTATCTGGCTAATATGGGAGTACGCTCATCGATGTCAATTAGCATCAATGCATTTGGCAATCTTTGGGGCCTGGTCTCATGCCATTCGTATGGCACCGCAGGCATGCGTGTATCTTTTCCGATCCGCAAGCTGTGCCGCCTTGTGGGCGATACAGTGGCGCGAAACATTGAAAGAATCGATCATGCGGCCAAGCTGCAGATACAGAAGTTCGCGAATGCTATCCCGAAGGAGACAAATACCGCAAATTGCATTGTTGCATCCTCAGACGATTTACTGCGGTTCTTAGGTGCCGACTGTGGCATCCTCTCGATTGGGAAGGAAGCAAAAGTTCTTGGGAGAAATTTGAACGCAGATGACTCCTCCCAAGAAATGCTTGCGCTGCTTGAATTTCTTCGCGCACGACAAGTGACATCCTTGCTTGTATCGCGAGATTTCGCCAAGGACTTCCCTGATTTCTGTTTTGCCCCTGGGACCAGGAAACTCTCTGGCGTGCTTTGCGTGCCGTTGTCTACGAGTGGGGATCATTTTATGGTCTTCTTCCGTCGTGGTCAGCTCACTACCGTCACCTGGGCAGGTAACCCGCACGAGGCAGCGAAGCACAAACAGCTCGCCACTGGCGGCCATCTGACACCACGGCAAAGCTTCAAAAAGTGGAGCGAATCCCTTCTCTCCCAGTCCCGAGAGTGGTCAGCAAGCGATCTTGCAACTGCTACTCTGCTTGGCACAGTGTATAGCAAGTTCATTCAAGTTTGGAACCAAAAGGAACTTATGAAGCAAAAATCTCGGTTTACGCGTCTGCTCGTAGCCAATTCGGCTCACGAGATTCGGACTCCGCTCAATGCAATCATAAATTACCTTGAACTTGCATTGGAGAGTGGCCTGGATGCAGAAACCCGCGAAGGCTTGGTCAAGTCACACTCCGCTTCTAAATCTCTCATCTATGTCATCAACGACCTTCTCGATCTCACCACCACCGCGGATGCTCAGACCAGTCAAAAACTTGTTAAAGAAGAGTCTTTCAACTTGCCGTCGATCGTCCAGGATGCCACAAACATGCTATCCGGGGAAGCCAAGCGCAAGGGTGTGGCCTTCTCCGTCTCAATACATCCTGGGCTTCCAGCCACTGCTATGGGCGATCAGCGTCGCGTGAGGCAAGTGTTTCTCAACTTGATCTCGAACGCCATAGAGAATACAGAACAGGGCTACATCAAAGTCGCAATATACCCTTCCAGCACGAAAAATGCACTCGCGGAACATGTTGCTGTAGAAATGGCGGTTACAGACACTGGTTCGGGCATTTCCAAATTGAAGCGCGACAAGCTGTTCCAAGAGCTCGAGCAGGTGACTATAGATGACTACTACTCTGTAGATGAAGCTGAAGGGAACTTCGCACACACAGTCGGGCAGAAGGAAGATGTCCTGGGCCTTGGCCTTGCTTTTACAGCCCGAATCGTCCACAACATGCACGGTCAACTTTCTCTTAAATCCGAAGAGGGCAAGGGCAGCCAGTTTAAGATTTTACTTCAATTTCGATGTCCAGGAGAATCAACGGCATCTGCTTCTCTACGGAATCTCTTGAACCAAGATGCCAAGAGTTCGGAGCCTTCGAACACACCGGATGCAAAGTCATACACTTTGCTAAGTGCACCCCATCAAAACGACGGAACAGTCAACTTGATCAGCGTCAAGCCAAATGAATGTAGCGATCCAGACCGAGCGGGCACCTCTTGGGAACAAGCGGGCCATTCCCAGAACTCTTCACAACCTCCCCCAAAAGTCTCTGACAGCAGGAACACCCCAATCTCACCGCGATCTACCAGCCCGAAATTCACCGAAGATAACGTGGACCCTTTACAGAGGGATGCATCCGCCTCTGAACCCTCATCTTATCTGGAAGATTCAGGGGAAATGATCACAGACACAATTACGCCACTGATTCCCCCAAATACTGGCCCATCTGATTCCGCCCGATCTATGACTTCTGCCCGATCATCTGACCCTGACGCCAAGATATCATCTCAATCGCAAAGTGCACGGAGTGGCTCATCTATACCACGTCTAGCATCAGAAACGACGGGCACATCGCAAGATTCGTCTCGTATCATCACGCCCGCCACGGAGCCCTCAAGCGTCTCCTCTGGTGGGAATTTACGTGTTCTTGTTGCAGAAGACGACCCAATCAATAGCCAACTCGTTTTCAAACGTCTCGAAAAACTTGGTCATACTGTCCTTCTGACCAGCAATGGTGAAGCATGTTTCAACGCCTTCTCTTTGAACACACAAGCGTACGATGTCATTTTGATGGACATACAGGTTGGTCCACCAAATCCTGTTTTTACATTCTTGCTAATCATACAAATCTCCCAGATGCCGGTTGTTGATGGATGGTCCTCGATTAAAATGATACGTGGGCTAGAAGCCAAAACTTCTGGGTCCGAGTCCGAGGCGTCCGTTCAGCTCAGACACATTCCAATATTTGCGGTCTCAGCGTCTATCGTGCAATCAGATAAGGACATTTACATGAATCACGGATTCGATGGATGGATCATGAAGCCTATCAATTTCACATGGCTTTCCGAACTCCTACGGGGCGTGACCAACCCCCAAATCCGGCAGGATTACAGATCAAACCCAAGGGACTGGGAGGGCGGCGGGTGGTTCGACAACAAAGAAATATCTGTGGCGCTCTAGGTTTTACATGGAGACATGTCAGTGTGGACATTGACCTCGGAATCATCTTTATTTGCATACCCGAAGATGAACCTCGCATTCCAACCTTGACGTCGGCTCTGAGACTGGATACTATGAGCACGACAAGGCCATTCTGCCTTTTATTCCCGGCGTCTTCATTTACAATATCCGAATTTTAATTTGATGCAACGAACAACCAAGAAAAGCAAACGTAGAGAACCGCGGACTGTCGATTCTTTGGGATGCCAGGGGCCTGCTTACAAGGTGAAGTTCATGTTTCCTTTCTTACTCTTCTGACGCTCGGAACTGCACAGATGGTTGTACGACCTTGGAATTCGGCTGGCCAAGAGCCTTGTCTTGACATATACACGTAAGCACCACTTGGGTTTGCTAAACACTAATCAAAGTTGTGTGCTTCCTGCAGAATTCTCGAACGGCCGAAACAAATGTATCGGTAATCAAAGCAGGCATAACGATGCTCAGAGTGATCGATCCACGACTTTGTACCCAGAAACCAGCATTCACAAGCTCCAGCCAGAAAAGCTCTTTGAGATCAGTCGCCTCTACAGCCGCGACAGTGTCTTTGCAATCAATGTGTTCAGGTAAGAGCCCGGTCTGAGTGGCATGGATACACATGAGGGAGCCTCGACCAGTGACACATAACTTGGTGCCTGCGAAGAGCTCTTGCAAACGCTGACGCAACTCGTCGCCCCGGGCATTGAATGCCTGTGCAACTTCAGGAGAATACACCTCGGTAAGGCCAGCGAAGCCAGCATGTAGCATCAGAGTATTGTTCTGGAATGTGCCAGAGTGTACAAGAGCCCCTGGCGTGAGCGGATTGAACACGTCCATGATATCGCGTCGTCCACCAAAGGCCCCGAATGGCAATCCACCACCAAGATATTTACCCAGAGTGATAAGATCTGGTTCGACATCAAGGGTCTCTTTAAGCCCACCAGGGGCTAGTCTGGATGTCATCACCTCGTCCAGGATCATTAATGCCCCGGCTTCTTTACTCTGTTCACGGACCGTCTGTAGGAAGTCTTTGGATCCCGAAATAAACCCAGCTGCGCCCTGAACACCCTCTAGAATGACAGCGGCAATGTCGGCATGCTGAGCGAAGGCCTCCCGAACACCGTTCGAGTCATTGTATTGCACCAGGACCCAGTCATTTTGGTCGACATTGTTTTCCGCGACACCATCTCCAAAAGACAGAACACTGCCGTGATACGCGCCACGGAAGACCATAACCTTGCGTTTACCGGTAAATTTTCTCGCAGCAGCAAGACAGTGCAGGTTTGCTTCCGTTCCGGAGTTGGTGAATCTCAAGCGCTCAAGTCCAAAGCGCTCACAGAGTAATGATGCATATCGCTGCTCATATACGTTGGTAGCCCCAAGGGTAAGGCCAACATTTTGGATAGTTTCAGTCAACACTCGCTGTAGGGTTTGGTTTGAATGGCCATAAAGACCAGCGGATAGCTCGCCGACCAAATCGTAGTATCTGTGAACTGTATTAGGTCTCACTTTCTGAAGTCAAAGGGGGATATGCATACTGATTTCCATCCTCGTCCCACAATTTAAACCCCTCGCCTTTGCACATGAACACTGGAAAAGGCGCGGTATGCAGTAGGGTGCGGGTGTTACCTCCAGGCAAACTCTCTAACGCTTGCTTGTGCAGGCGTTGAGAATGGGGGTGGCGCTCAACGAATTGAGCCACGGCATTCTGAAGGGCTTCGTCCATTTTTCAGGTGAAATGTGATTGTAAGGGTTAGGCTGCGCACAAAACAGCCTTTCACTCCAGTTATATTCTCGAAACACCCTTTATCGGCGGGGAAATACTACTGATACCCCTCCCGAGTCTACCGTGAGTCACACATGGGATATCTAGTTCTTTCCATGGTGTGTAAAATATCGAATGGAAAAGATATTCAATGTGTGACCCATGATAGACGACTCTTGCTGTCACCTTGATTGAGCTCGAAAGATTTGCCGGGAAAATGGTTCGAGTATCGCATATCACATCGCAGAAATCCCTCCCCGAGCGGTGTTCTAGGCGTTTGTCGCGTCCTCTACTGGACTAGGTTCTGGGTGTGTGGCAGGGCCTGTTGCACCATTGACGACGGACTTTGACGGACTTTGACGGACTTTGACTGATTTGGGGTTTTCCAGCCACTGTGTACCGCGATGTTGGAGCTTGGGAGGCAGGGCTTCCTGAATCCCGCAATCTTTATTTCAATTGACTGTGTTCGCCTTGTCCCAGCGAATCACCGTGGGTACTGTTGCGAGTGCTGAGAATCATGATTGTTTTGGTGTTTCACCGATTCGACTCGTTCAATCTTCACGTTTAAATGCGGACATGCATATAATCTCGTTTTAAGGGGCTCCGGGGATCGGGCCGACTCCACGCCAAATGTCGGCAAAACAAAATGGAATATTTTCACATCTCTTATTGTTCGAGACCCCCTCAGACCTGCCTGCCTTTCCAAGCTTCTGTTGGGGTTCGTTTGGCTTAAGCCACTATGTATAGAGGCGAATCTACTGCACATATCTCGCAACTTCTTGGTCTCTATGCCGCCCATTGCCTAATCCCTGCGATTCTCTTGATTACAACCTCGAAAGGTTCAATTCTGAGATACCTCTGGGTACCTTGTTCAGTCTTGATTGTATACTTCGCTATACCCGTGGCCACCGCACTAGGCCCAGGATTTGTATGGTGCGAATGCGGTCGCTTGTTTCTGACAATCGTCTTCCAATGTCTGAACCTGCTCCTGATCAACCCCAAAGACCGACGTGATATACCACCTGGAGGGAGTCAAACCTTTGGAGGTCGACTCTACTCTGCCTCTCGGTTGTTCACCGATCCTCGCGGAATCAAGACCCCTTGGCAAATCAAAAATGCCCCGCCACAGCCAAAATATTATGACCGCTGGGGTCCCAAGGAACCACCTCGAGTTCAATTTTTGACTCGTCAGATATTCATCGTCATATGGCAATACTTGGTCCTTGATATTTTTGCTACCCTTGCTTTGCAACAGGCTCTGGAGCGGAGCGGGGCTCTGCCGCCAGTGCCTCGATGGGATATTTCCACTGAGCAATGGATTGAACGAATCATCTCAAATCTGGTGGCTGGATTTGTCGTCAGTCGGATTCTCATTGACTTCCACCACCGCATGTTCTCGATCATCCTTGTTGGGCTCGGACTGGACTCCCCCACAAACTGCCCTCCATTATTTGGGAGAGCACTAGATGCCGATTCAGTACGGGGATTCTGGGCGTAAGTTTCTTGAGTGCAACGGCTTGTGAACATGGTCGTGAGAGGCCGTACTAATTATATCAGTAAATTCTGGCACCAATTGCTCCAGCGGCCCCTGACTGCGGTGAGCGGGTTCGTCACCAGGGACTTCTTGGGTTTGTCACGCAACTCATCAATTCAGCGG
This sequence comes from Penicillium brevicompactum, assembly GCF_028827555.1. NCBI lineage: Eukaryota > Fungi > Ascomycota > Eurotiomycetes > Eurotiales > Aspergillaceae > Penicillium > Penicillium brevicompactum. The sequence goes on from NW_026623208.1 coordinate 1,204,980, forward strand.
TATACAAATGTCTTCGTTGTATTCCTCTTTTCCGGTGGCCTGCACGTTGTGCTAGATGTTGTGCAGGGTATCCCAGCACAGGAATCCGGCGCCATGTTATTCTTCGCCACAGCCCCTCTAGGCCTGATGATCGAAGATGGCGTCAAACATCTTTGGGTACATGCCACAGGCTCCAAGGACGAAAGCTGTAAAGGCCCTAAGCCGCTGTGGCAAAGGGTTCTGGGCTTTTCATGGTCTATGGCTTGGCTCGGGGTCACCTCTACTGGGTTCTTTTACCCTCAGGTAATCAGGCCACAGAACCAAGCTTTGGTACCCATTTCTGTGGCAAGTCATATTGGAATGCCTGTACAGGCGGGAGTAGTTCTGATCGGTGGTGCCGTGCTGGCTAAAGTGTTCGAGGTTGAGGTATGAGCCATACTGCAGATAGCTTCCATATAGACATCGAACCATGCCATCAATATAAAATAATCTGTGAGCATCAAATCCGTTAGCAGTCCTATTCCAATAGATATATGAAGATGTTCAAAAGCAAATGGACGCAGAATAACTAGTAACCTTGGAAAAGCATCGGACTTGTTAAAGCGGCGAGGGCGGTGCACTAAACGGGAAAGGGAACGACACGACCGTGCGTGGCCGCAGTCGACCGTCTCGGTCCTCACCCCGCGACTTTTCTCCTTAAATCTCGGTGGAAAGCTCCCCTGCAACTTGAGCTGTGAGATGTTCTGAGCCCAATTGGACATTTCCCCAAACCCGCCCGGGAATCATGGACCCCTCGCAGGCAGCTTCAAACAATGTAACAGGTACGGTGAGCAGTCAGGACAACAGCAGCTTGCGCTAAACAACAAGTATAGTTGAATATACGGATCCCTCGGGTCTATTTCCGCTTATCCAACCTGTGATCGAAGCAAAGCTACCCTTCAAGAATCTCCACTGGAAATCACCAACCCGCCCGGTGCGGTCGATCGAGTCGCTCCGCATCGGCTTCACACCTGCACAAGAACCCGAGGAGCGAAAAGCTTCGACCGATGCTGCGTCCGGTGCAATCACACATCGCCGGCACCAGATTCCCGGTCTCCGTCAGACACCATACTTGAAAGTCTACCTCCTTCGATGCGACGATAACGAAACCTACAAAGCGACAGCGCGCAAGAACCTCCGTGAATGGATCAAGGCCAACTCGTCTTCCCAAACCTCGCAATCTGCAGCCACTAGCCAAGAAAAGCACGATGCGTTCGAGTGGCTGATCCTACACGTGGTTCCAGACAGCGATGGTGCGGAGAGATCGCCCGCGCCTACTTCGAAATGGGGTCGCGGTTCCACAACAGTGCTTGAGAAAGTCAAGGCTGACTTCAACGGGTCGTCGAAGACCGCCGTGGATCATGTGGCGCAATTGCGAATTCCGAAGCACGGAACCAAGTCTCCCGAACTCGCAGAACAGTTGGAAGACTTGATCGATAAGATGAAGAACGGAATCTTGGCATCTTTTGATCTGCGCGTGGCACAATATGAAGAGGATATCAAGGAAAAGATTCGCAGCGAAGTCTGCCGGGTTGGAACTTTTGCACGTTCTTTATTCTCAAAGAAGGTCTTGCTCGGGGCTTCGAGAATGTGGGCCTGTTCGAGGATGCGCTGGCTGGGTACGACGAGCTTGCAGTTGGATTAGATGCAGCCATTCGCGATCAGCTCGATGGAAGCGGAGATCAGCATGGTGGTGCCCTCTCGATCACCAGTAAGGCATGGGCGGAAATGGCAAAGAAGGCCTTGAACGCGGGTGTGTCCGAAGGTAACACCGATGCTGCTTTGTTTTCGGAGCTCCAGCCTGAAGAATTCCCATTCAACTCCAATAAGATGGCATACCGAGAGATGATATTGGCGAGTGACATTTCCATCTTTGACTTCCGCACATACATCTTCTCACGCCAATTAACATTACTACTTCGAGCTGCAAGAGCTCCGTCGCTGGTTGGCAGCGATCCTACCGCAGATGTGAAGGGCGCGAAATCAAACAAGAAACCCGAAGATCTCATGTTGCTATCCGAAATTTGCGGACGGGCAACAGAGGTTGTCAGTCTTGCCGCGCGTACCCTCCGTTATGATCTTGAGTGCAGTCTGACAGACGTAGCCAATGAGGCGAAGACAAATGCTATAAGCAACATAGTCTCTTCTTGGGCATTTTCAGCTGCCTTCCAAGTCCTGGCCCAGACATTCACTCCGACACTCATGCTCCCAGAATCCTCTCTTCATGCTGTTGCGCAATCGAGCGAGGCATCTGCGGCTTCCAAGACAGAGTCCAGACCCGCCGATGTGCCTCGCCGCACCAGTTCCCTTATATCTAATTCTCGCCCTGGCCGACCAGTGACTCAAGATATTTCTGATAGCGTGGGCTTGCTTCAGAGACGCTCAACGATGGATCACCCCAAACCAGCTCCAGCTCTTTCACAAAAGACCGGCTCTGAACAACTAGCGTCTGGGCGGGCAGAGCTTCTTCTCCTTGCTCGGCGGTCTTTAGAAGAAATTGCTCAGAGACGAGGCTGGGCCGAAAAGTGGAACGACCTTGAGCTGCTCTTTGATGATCGACACCGTGCTGGAGCAAGTGGTCTTACGGAGGTTTCGCTGGACACTGATGATACCAAAGCCTCAGAACCTGACACGAAAAGCAAGCAATCCTCCCTTGTAGGTATTGACCTTGCTGGCCTAAAGGTAGCACTAGAGTCAAGGGAAGCTTTCCTGTTCCTCTATGAGGATTTAACGGATCGTTTGATCCGTCATCATATGGCCGCCAATCGTGTCAATTCTGCTGAACAGGCTCTTGCGGAAATAGCTATTCTACGCTATAGGCAAAAAGACTATGAGTCTGCTGCTTCATACTTCCACCGTATGGCCCCGTTCTACGGCACTAAGAACTGGGTCATCCTGGAAGGAAGCATGTTGGAACTGCATGCGCGATGTTTGAAGGAGCTCCAGCGCAACGAGGACTACGTTCGGATGATGATCCGTTTGCTTTCAAAGTTTGCTACATACGCGCAGGCGCAATTGTCGATCAGACAGAAAGCTCTTGCTGGCTCTATTCCCTCCATGGAGCAAGAAATTCTAGAAGCGCATGTCAGTGATTTGTTCAAAGCATCTGGCGCTCTCCAGAAAGACATGTCGGCCTCCTTGACGGACTTTTTTGCCGACCTTCATGTCAACCCTGCCATTCGATTGTATGACAATCAGGACGGCTTCCAAGTGGAACTATCCCTGCGGTTCCTTTTGGGCCAGCAAGTTGAAATTGACAACCTCAAGCTTCGTCTAGTTAGTGCTAACAGTTCTCAACATTCTGAGTACTGGATCGAGAGCAGGGATAAGTTGGTTGTCAAATCGTCGTCAACGAAGATCCTGATCGACTCTTCTGTGAGTACATGAAATTGAGCATTTCTTTTCGGAAAACTAATTGATACACAGACCACGCTCCAAGGCAAATACATTGTCGACCGTATTGAAATGAGGGCAGGCAATATTGTCTTCAGCTTCAACAGTGGTCAAGACTCGTCACTGCCGGTCGGTTTCAGGGAAACCGAGGAGACGGAGGAAGTCGATGAGCGGCCCTACATCTACTGCTATCCCCCGGCAGACAGCCTTCAGGCGAAGATTGTGGCGCCCCATCTAATTGACCTCCAAGCCATGCGCACACTGGAGCTTGAACTTGATAGCGGGCGAAATGATATTAAGAACGGCACAGTTCGCGTCAGGCCCGCAACTGCTGGCCTACGTCTTCGCCTCGCAGAAACTCAGGTCGTTGATGGCACACTCAATATTGAGGCCAATCACGAATCTGGTATCATTGAATTTGCTCACCTCGCTGCTCGGTCGTTTGTTCGACTACGGATACCCTACACCGTGGAAGAGGCCTTTTCGACCCTGTCAGCTCGGGCAGAGGTTGGGTACGAGACTGAGCATGGCAAATTTGCCTCATCTGCATCTTTCAGTGTTGTGTCTACACTACCAATCTCGGTTAATGTGCAGGATATCTTCAAAGATGAACTGCTCTTCTCACGGTTTACAATCAGCCCTGCTATGCTGATTCCGCTCCGCATCACCAATTGCAGTCTTCCCAGCTCTAGCACGTACGAAGTACAATCCACCATTGCTGGCCCTGTTGCCCTCGATGTTTTCCCCAAGCAGCCCGCGTCTCTTCTATACAAGATTCGCGCAAGTGACATTAAGACTGCCGAATCAACACCACGCAGTCTACAATTGAGTGTCGACTTCACATGTGTGGATGATGAATGTCTTGATGCAGTCGAGAAGCAATTTGGTGCCTCCATTAACTCGAGTCCCTTCCGCCAACACGCGGCCTTACTTACGTCGCACCTTGTCAGCAGCTTCCGTGCACATCTGTCCACGAATGAGATGGAAGCTATCGGATTAATTCGGGAAGTCAATATGCTGCCCTATCAAACCGTGCGCTGGGATGATTTGTTGGGTGCCTTGGAAGCGCCAGCCGAGAACGTACGCCAGTGGCTCAACGAGTGGCACAAGGTAAGAACCCCACGGGTCTCCCGTCAAAGTGACCATATTTACATCTGATAACAGAATAACACGATTATCCAACTTCCGACTCAACCTACCATCCCATCCCGCCGTATTGTCATCCCAGTCGATGTACCCGAAATCCAGGTCGTGCACACCGCCGAGCTGCAGCTCCAACCAAACACGGAATCCATCCATGCCGCCGTAGGCCAAATGATCACGGCGGAGCTATGTCTTCGCCACACCCGCCGCTGGTGCTCCCCTGCAACCCGCGAAAACGCCGACCAGCCCCTCGAATGCTCGTATGAGATCCACGCCAACCCAGACCTGTGGCAAATCGGCGGTAGGCGCCGGGGAAATTTCCTCGCGCAGGATGGTGACACGACCCGTTTCACCGTGCTTCTACTGCCCCAGAAGCCAGGCCATCTGCTTCTACCGGGGCTGGAAATCCGCACGTTCTTCCCGTCCACATCCCAGCCGCCGGCTGATCCCACGGCTGCCCCGCCTCGGCGCTCTATCCCGTGTGAAGTTGACTATCGAAATCATAGTGAAACGGTTCTTGTTCTTCCTGACTTGCGGAAGACTACTGTTACGCTGAGTGCTGCCGGTGGCCATGCTGGCGGGGGGTCGTGGTTGATCGACTCGGAGCGGAGGGCGGAAGAAGTTCGTTGATTTTATGTGTATACGAAGTCTCCGTACTCCGTACAGTGTGCGTGTATAGAAATCTACGAGTGATGACTTTGTTTATACTCCGTACAAATATAACCAGATCCTATGTCCAAGTATCCACCTGTGTTTGACATCTCTTCCCGTACGTACGGAGTAGTCCTGAGTAGGGCCGTGTGCTTCCCAATACGGTATGGTGTGATCAAATGTAGACTAGCGCATCGCCTTAAACTCAACCTTTTTTCCCCATCTCATCGCGCATACAAACAGTCACTCCGTACGAAATACGGAGCAGATTGTGTCAAATTGAAAACTTTCCATGAATTTTCCGGTAGTCCAGTAAGCAACCTGGTGACTCGTATCCCGTGCAACAGATATCACGTTATTCCGGAAATCGGAGAGATCAGATCTTATCTAAGGTGGCAAAATGATAAACTACAAAATTTAACGTTTGTGTTTTTTTCAGTTTCGAAAGGGGGGAGTGGGGCCCCAACAAAACCCGACTCCGCCCAACAAGCGCTGAACGACACATTTGCACTATGTACTCCGTACGGAGTATACTACAGACTTTTCTCAAGTCTCTATGGAGTGCCATATTATACAAAAGCAGTGCTGAATTTCTGTATATAGTATACTTGTAGCAAAATTGATATTCTGATCTACATAACTGTATAGACCTCAGACTGACCCCCGAGGTCAAGGTCTATATAGCAGTGCTGTTGGGTCAATGGCTGAGGTATGTGCTCTTGGCTTCCGCAGGGGGGAATTCACATGCCCACCTGCAAATACCACACAGGCTCATTCGAACATATTCGGAGGGGTTCTCGTGAGCAGAAAAAGCAAAAACCCAATTGCCACTGTAAGTTGATCACGGTGGAGCTCAAAGCACAGAAAAAGACCCGAGGCAAGTCGATCGCCACGATCTATCCACATGCCCAGACAGCAGCTTCACCGTATTCTCATGTGAAGATCAGGTCTAGCCCTACCACCATCTGACAGTCAGACCACTCCACCAACATTGTGAAATTTGCTCAGAAAGTGTTGGGGCGCACGGGATTTGCCGAAAGTATGGACAACTATGGAACTATGGAGTACCGAGGACGGAGAACACAGAGTACTGATCACTGGACAAAGACAGTGGGAACATTGTGTACGGAGTAGAGATGCAGCGACACGGCGCTGCTGAGCTGAGAGATCTTGCCAGTTAAATTTCAGCGAGCGAAAAACAAACGACAAACAATGGCGAATGAGGCAAAGATCAGCTGTAGCGTTCATGCAGAAGCCGAAAATTCAGAGGTCGAGGGGCGAAGGGGCGATCGGAATGAATTTGCAGAACGGAATACACCAATACGGCCATATTATACCCCTGTCCCAGCACCATGGAGAGTCCGTTACCGTATTGGAATTACCGGTTCTGTAGTAAACCCCGGTCCCTTTTTTTAATTCTTTCCCTTTTTCTGGAGCTGCGCTTTTTTCTTCTTCCTTTCAGTCAAGTCAATTGCCTGCTCTCTCGTTGGCTTATTGAGGATACGGGGTCTTTGCTTCCTCTAAATCTCTTTGACTCGCCCTTTGTGCAACCCCAAGACCTCACTAGTGCGTGTTCAGTGCCAGATCTACGAGCTGAGAACTGACAGTCCTCAAGATACTGTTGGACTATAAGGGATATCCTCCGACGTCCTTTCACACACCAAGATGTCCTCCACCGCAGTTCCCAAGCGTGTTGCGCTCAACCGCAACCTCCCAACAGATGTCTCCGCTGTGAGCTCTGTCTCGGCGTCGCCTTTCGATAGCCCGCGCCAATCCCCCTCCTCGACATCTTTGTCCTCCATGGCCTCCGAGCAGGAAGCCTCTAAGATGCTGGATACCTACGGCAATGAGTTCAAGATCCCCGACTACACCATCAAGCAGATTCGTGACGCTATCCCCGCTCACTGCTTCCACCGCTCCGCGGCTACCAGTCTTTACTACGTCTTCCGGGATATGGCCATTCTTGCCTCGGTCTTCTATCTCTTCCACAACTATGTTACCCCCCAGACTGTGCCCTTCTTGCCCGCTCGCGTTGCCCTCTGGACTGTGTACACCATTGTGCAGGGTCTCGTCGGTACCGGTGTCTGGGTCCTGGCCCACGAGTGTGGTCACCAGGCCTTCTCCCCCTCCAAGACTCTGAACGACACCGTTGGCTGGATCTGCCACTCTCTTCTGCTGGTCCCTTACTTCTCCTGGAAGATCTCCCACGGCAAGCACCACAAGGCCACCGGTAATATCGCCCGTGACATGGTGTTTGTCCCCAAGACCCGTGAGCAGTACGCTTCCCGCGTGGGCAAGACCCTGCACGAGCTCGGCGAGCTGTTTGAGGAGACCCCCATTCTCACTGCTGGTCACCTCGTGGCCCAGCAGCTTTTCGGCTGGCCCATGTACCTCCTTAACAACGTCACCGGCCACAACAACCATGCCAGCCAGCCCGAGGGTCGCGGCAAGGGCAAGGCCAACGGCTGGGGCGGTGGTGTCAACCACTTCAACCCCTCCAGCCCTCTGTACGAGGCCAAGGACGCCAAGTTGATCGCTCTCTCCGACCTTGGTCTCCTCCTTACCGGTAGCGCTCTATACTACATTGGCTCCAACTTCGGCTGGGTCAACCTGCTGGTCTGGTACGGTCTCCCCTACCTGTGGGTGAACCACTGGCTCGGTAAGTTCTCCAATCAGCATCACCATCCATTTGATTCAATTTACTGACCCTTCACCAGTCGCCATCACCTTCCTCCAGCACACTGATCCCACTCTCCCCCCACTACGAGCCCGAGGTGTGGACCTTCGCCCGTGGTGCTGCCGCAACCATTGACCGTGACTTCGGTTTCGTCGGCCGTCACATCTTCCACGGCATCATCGAGACTCACGTCCTGCACCACTACGTCAGCAACATCCCCTTCTACAACGCCGACGAGGCCTCCGACGCCATCAAGGCCGTCATGGGCGACCACTACCGCACTGAGGCCCACACCGGCTGGACTGGTTTCTTCAAGGCTATGTGGACCTCCGCCCGTGTCTGCCATTGGGTTGAGCCTACCGAGGGTGCTACTGGCGAGAGCTCGCACGTTCTCTTCTACCGCAACACTAACGGCGTTGGAGTTCCTCCTTCTAAGATGGCCGGCAAGGCCCAATAGACTATTGTTTGATGTACTTGTTCTGCATCTTGTCTGATCTGAGCTTCTGCAATTGTCTCTCGCGCTGATTATATGGATCATTTTTGATTTGGGAGTTTGCATACTTAGATCTGTGTTGGTTGGAATTTGTTAATATCTTATTAACAATGTAATGTGAACTCGAGACCATGTTGTCTTATGTGTAAAAACAATTGTAACCAATCTCTTTGCTGGGAAGAGAAGAAGAAGCAAAAGCGAGAGGTCTACTATCTATGTCCCTCATCCCAAATACCTCCATCTTCCAAACCTGGCAATCAAGGTCCACAACTCTGACAGACATACACAAAATGCTCACAGGCCACTATTCGAGTTTTGGAAGCTTCCAAGGTTCCGTCTTGTGATTGTATGATACTCTGCTGAAAAAGAGCTTTAAATGCGTTTATGATATCTCTCGCTATTATCCTTACATATGACATCAAATTATTCGGCGTGACTCGTAGCCCGCAAGCCACCTTTCCAAATTTCAAATTCCAACTCGCTCCTCGTTTGCAGTGGTTGAGATTTGACCGAGGCGTTTTTCAACCCTCCCGCCCAAGGACAGTACACCAGCTTCATAACCCTCCGTGTTACAGGATCAGGGCCCACGAGCGACTGACTCTGTGAGCCTAGTATTGCATGACGCGGAGGAGGCGCAGGCATCGCGATGGAGTCCGGATCCTGACCGACATCTGCCTTCGATTTATATGGCTCAACTGGCTCAACTGGAGCAGTCGCCATTCGGAGAGTATCCTTTTTAAGAGCAATCCGACAGGCAATCTGCGTCGACCAAAAGAATCCCAGGGCTGGATTCTTCAGTGATCCACTATCCGGATTCAAACCATCACCCCAGCCACTGAAGAACCGTTCTTGGTAAGATAGACTGAGGAAGGGGCTGCGCTCTGGCGTTGGAACAAGATATGAGCCGTCGAAGTTTTTGTCCTCGGGTGCGTGATAGGGAGATGAGGAGATGGCTTGAGAAGAGCGGGGAGCCGATGAACTCGGCGTGCTATTCTCCGCGGCTATTTGCTCAGCTCGCGACTTTGGATACGGGGACGGAGGACCGGTTCCTTGGCCTTGCGTTGAGCCTAGTCTCGATGGAAGCGGTGGGCGCGGTAATGAGGCACCACCCACGGGCTCGAAGCGATCAGATACCTGATTTGCAAGCACAATTGCAACATTTTCATAGATCGCAAGTTTTCGAAGGAAATTGCCTAGTTTCGCAAGTTGACGCGCTCGGCTGGCGAGGGATGCCAGGGTAGTTGTGTGTTCGGCACGGTAGTTCGATGTGATCGAATCGATAATGACTAGACCGATATCGTAACGCTGAATCGCGACGGGGAGCTGGAAGTTGATAATGTGGTCTTGTGTTTCCAGGTCCATGGCATTGACTGACAAAATGGCCTCTAGTGATGGCGCTTGCTCAGGCGGAAGACTTGATAGAGCTGGATGTGATTCCAGGAGCTGGGTAAGCCGTGGGGTAGACAGTGGATGCTCTGTGGATATGTATATCGCGCGCTGCTGTAGTCCTTGGGGCTTTGGCAGCTGCACGGCCAGACAAAGGCTCAAAAGGAATTGGGTCTTGCCGCTTCCACTAAACATCGATTTGTGACATTAGCCAGCGCCTATGCGTGAAGTTGCCACGGAATCTGCAGCATACCTCTCGCCCGTTATCTCCGTCACATATCCCGTTGGTATTCCGCCTCCCAGCAATGCATCCATTGCGGGGTCGAGTGTGCTTATGGTATTCCATTGTGAAGGTGGGCGTTCGGTTGCAGGCTCATGATTGGAGGTCTCTAGGTTCGGGTTTGGGATTGGTGTGCTATCATCATGTCCTGCGGTTGTTGGGGGCTTTTCAAACCCAATGTCCCCATGCAATGCTTCAATGATGCGATTGGAGAGGCGCCGAACATCTGCGGGAGGCACGCGCGCGCGCTTTGCGATTTCTAGAGGGTCGAGGGTGATAAGATCGACGATGGTGACTCTGCGCCGCTCGAGGGGCGGTATGATATGAAGGAAACCATGCGTCGAAAACTCAGGCAGAACAGATAGAAGATCCATAGGCAGAAGAGGAACAATTGAACGTCGCGACAATCTACAAGTTGATGACCAATCAACGAGCTAACTTAGCCCCGCAAGCCATCTTGGCCGAGCGGTGGGTGTTAAAGCGGCAGTAATATACCGCCCGAACTATACTGAATGGGTTTTGGATGTTGTAGGCATCATACACGGCCAACGAGAAAAAATAAGAAAAAAATATGGGAAAGTGGGTAGTCAGCAGGACTAGCTGAGAGGCCAGCCGCTGGATTTGAAGCGGGGAGATGTCTCATGGCACTCGCTGTTTATATGGGAAATTTGCATTTCCAAACAGGGTAGATACCGGCCAAGAAGACTGGGGGCAGACAAGCTGGACAGGACAGCAGTCGTGGTTGAGACGAGTGCGCCATCCTGCCAGTTGATACAGGTACTATGGCTTTTTGGGTATATATGCCTCCTTCCCCAGATATCAGGACAAGCCTGGAGGCCGCTCTAATCCCCAAGGGTGAGCTTCATTTGGTCCAAAGATATAGGCAATAAAAAGAGACGTCATAAAGCCCCTTGGGAAATAAAATAGGACCTGCACATATATCCTAATCTTGAAACCTTGGAAGATTGGTGACAGTCAGGTACATGGATGATGGAGCTGACCTCGGGATTGATGGGATAACGTCAAGGCTGTATAATAAGACCTCAGCCTTTGGATCGAACACAAAGCCCAACCAAGGTACTCAAGGGATTTTCAGACCCGATCTTCAAGTCTGCAGAGTTTGGGGGATATAGGCAAGTCAATAGAATTCTCATACAAATCTTATCATGATCTCTCTAGTAAACGTGAGTATTCATCACGTATCTAATAGCGACGCGGACCTACGACTTATGTATCTACCTCACTATTTCCCAGGTGTCAACGTAAATAACATTGACCTTTCCTCAAGCAATAGATATCCGCGGAGTGGTTGACTGCAATCGAAACATCATCCACGGATGTTACTAGATAAGCAGGTCACCCGGGCAATGTCGACATAGTTTCTGGGGATTAGCAAGAGTACCATATGTATGTAATCCATACGGAGAACCTTGGAACTCTGTGGAATATTGGCACCTTTCACATCCGCTGCCCCAGACACGAAATTTCAAAAACTGTAAGTTGAACAATGCTTAAAGGGGTATAAGTAGTACACGTGAGACACGTTTTCTGTCTACTGAAAATCTCAACACCTTAGGGTTAAACGGTTGTTTCATCATGAGTTGTTGAACAGGACATTAGACGTCTTACTCCGGGGACGTTGATCGTCGTTGAACCCCGAGGATCCCGAGTAGCGTACATTGTGGAGTGGGAAAACACAAAACACAGCCGATACATGCATAGATCAAGTTGTACCATAACTCAATGAAGTTTAGCTCGTGCTTCAGACTCCGTACAAGCCGGTACAATGTACAAGTACTTTTACTTTTGGTGTGCTGTATGGGGCAGGTGGATAAAAGATAACGGGATCAAAATAACAAGCAGTTTGACAAACCCGGTGCATCCGCACTTACCAAGCAGAACAGATGAGAGACTCCGTAAAGACTGCAATATCCAATGACACAAATGGCACTGGGAATAGAATTTTCTTTACGCAAGGTTATATGTCACAGAATGAGTTTTCACTGCGGATCTTGTCCACACTATTGTAGACTAGATTTGACAGATCATGCGTCTATCCAGGCCGCGTCGCCGATCGGATATCTGATGTCACTACAAGTAGGTACTTCTGCTCCCGATTCCGTTAGACCGACAAAATACTTCGATGAAGGCTGGGGCTGTGATTTGCAGGGGTCTGACAACTCTTCCACGTGGCAGCGTAAGGATGGGACTAGCGGTTTAATGATTCGTCCACACTCTGAAAGGATGAGCAGTGTTCATACGGAGTACTGTATGACATTGTACACTTCTTTGTATACGGAGTAATCCAAACTCGTAAAGTGAACAATCGGGGCCTTTCCGAATAAATGATGCCCTAAATCAAGAAGAGCGACCGCTTGAAAGTGAACCGCCAACTTCAACTTGTGTCAATCACAGCTCGAATCATAGACATCGTTCCAAATCAATCTGATGCGACCATGTCATACATCTTATGTTTAGAGTACGGAATATAGCTAGCACAAGTCTCTGATACTCCGTAATCCCAGTATAGACGACTTCTCATTCGACAAGCCATCATATCACATTGAGAAGTTCTCCTGCCCGTCACGATGGCAGGGATCAAAGCGCAGTGTTGGACAGGGGTCGCTCGGAGCCGAATATTACAAGTTCATGTACGAGGTACGGAGTATGCGATCGTACTTGTACATGCATGCGACTCTTACCGTAAACAGACATTCGCCCATATGTGCATTCGAGGAATTTGAAAGCCTGTGAGTCTCTTTCCTACAATACAATCCATACTGATTAGAGTCTCAAAGGCAGTAGTGTGTGGATAATCAACACTACAAGTGTGCCTTCTTGAGTGGTCACGGAAAAGCCCTGATACTGCCCCATACCCCGTACAAATCAAGTAATGGATCATCGAATCACGGAACTGTGATCTTCGAGAGGGGGAAGCCAAGAGTTGAAATCCCTGCACCACATGGCTTGGTGGGTTTGAGAACATTAAAGCTTAGGGGCATATATTACACGGAGTCCGGGATGAGAAAACAGTAGCCATCGTTGTTTCAAAATTGAAGAATTCTGGTCCTTTGCAGACGTCGGAAGACTCTGTAATTCGGTACGAGTGACTTCTCCACGGAGTACATCAGCACCGTTGGAGTCCGCCCGGTCTGGAATGCAGCTGGTTTACGGAGTACTCCGTACTCTTCATTTGTATGAAATGATAAGAATGCAACTCATACTCCGTATGCAGGTGCTCCATCGGTTTTTCTTTACCTACTCCGTAGACTTCCAAGCTTCCAAGCTTCCAAAACGGATGGTATTGACAAAACTTTATCGTTCCTGTTCATGTGTATGTACAATTTAGGATACGAGCACTTTCAGATGGTATAACCAATCCGAATGGTGGATCGGTGAATGTCAAAATTCGAATGTGGACACGATTTACAGTGCATATTCATAAGTATTGGACCTCCAGTATTTTAGAATCTACTTTGGATCCCGATCTGTATGCGGTATTCATGGAATCTCTACGGATTTCTCTGCTGTCTTTCTTTCTGTCTTTCCAAGTATCTCATTCGGGCAGCCTTAGAAGTTGAGTCTGAAGTGTAATAAACAGAGGTCAAATACTTTTGAACCTCCACTGTACATACGGAGTACTGTATGTACATGGCACCCGTGACGGAACATGAGCATGGAGTATGAGCATGCGTTCCACAGAAAGGGGCATTGGAAATCCAATTCTAACGGTCACAAGATTGGCACTATTTCGTGAACCAACCGTACCTCGGTCTTGGGGCCACATTTTGCACCAACATCCTCAGTCTCGCTGAGACACCGGGGCAGAGCAGGATCAGGATCAGGATCAGGATCAGGGTACTCCGTATGAAAGAGAAGGATTCGCAGATCCTGTATTGCATCAGCCGTGTCAGGCTAGGCGTATTAGAAAGAACTGGGGGCGACAAGTCCAGTCGGCCCAGGCACACTATGATTGGTCAAGTGTCTTCAGCCAAGCCATGCTGTGAGAGGGGATCGGTGGCTCGATGGAGCCCAGACTTGAGAACCGAAGCGAATCACTTTGCACACAGCGCCCAAACGGGCTGCCTTTGAGAACATGTCCCATGGATATGGGTTGAGCTTCTTTTTTAAAGTACAACGATTTGGGCTCCGCAGATTGATAAAGTGATATACAAATTATGTCAACTGACAACCTTGTGACTTCCAAGGTTATATGAGCCCTTGAATCGGACTTGAGTTCTGATGTTTCGTACGAGTACTCCGTAACTGAGTCTAGGTTCCCCTTTGTCCTTGAAAAGGACTAGGCCTTACCGGAAATACATGGTAATTTTGCCCAGGCGTTTGAGTGATTTATTTTCTCTTGCTTTCCAGACTTTTTTTTTCCAAGTTCAAGGTGGCCACAGAATCGAGACGAGTAGTATCTTGAAGCATCTCGAACCTATAAGCTACAAAGTCGTCACAGTTTGGCAAGGAAAATAAAGAGAATCCGATCCGTTGGACTGGGTTGCCGGAATCCAGGGTACCCGGTAACGTGGGGTTTTCCTTTACCACTTTGGGTGACACGAAGTGATGTGCAGTGCATATATTGGTTTTACTGGAGGTTTTCGACTCTGGGATCTACAGAGACTCAGACGCCAATTTGATGACCTAAAAAGGTAATAGTAGGAATGAGCTAGAGCAGGTAATTTCGAAGCCCTAGAAACGACACTAGCATGATATACACAAATACAGACTAGCATTGGGGTTACGGATGCCCTTTTGCAGATCGTAACTTATACAGCGTTGCCTTCTCAGCATGTAGCCCTACAGTTAGCCTTCTGAATATTATGAATAAGATTGAAGAAATGAAAGATGGGTCAAAAAAATAGAATAAAATTATAAAAATTTGGTGTTGGCTCTGCGCAAAAGGATCGAATAATTGAAAAACGAAAAGAAGTTCACACGGTACGGAGTACCGATCGGGTACTTTGGTCATACCGCGAGGGCCCATAATCGGGAGGCGTACCCAACTGGTTACGCCTAGTGTCACTGTTCCACTCTGCCCCCTCTCCATGTTCTTCCTTTCCCTCTCTTTTCCTAATCATCAATCCAACCTTCCATACAGATCGACTCTTTTTCTTTGATAAAGTTTGGTCGGTTGAGACCGTTTCAGTGGTTTCATTTGTCCGACGACTTGCTTGGATGGTTCAGGAGAGGGTGCCTGAACGAAAGACTCGAAACCGAAAATTCCACCGCCCCCATATATCGACATATAACTTGTATCTTCGACATTTAAGACCAGTCACGGATCACACCGAAGCCTTTGATTACCTGCGCATCAGGGAACTCGAGACCTGAATGAATATTGCGCCCGGAAAAACACCTCTCATCCCAACCTCCAGAATGGCGTCCAGGGCTCCCATCATGCCCCCCTCCTAATGAGACGGAACATTCAGTGAGCAGGGTTACTCGGGAGGGGAAGAAACTCACATACAAATTGAGTGTCATGCAACAACCGGAGCGGGCAAGAGCGTGTGGCGCCGGAGCCAAATGTGAGTCCGGTTTCGAGGTTAGAGAGAACGCTGTGTTTGCTTACAATTGTCAACAGCTTCTGCCGATCGCCGTCCAGTTGACCCTCCACCTGTTGTTGAGCTACGCATCTTCGAATCCGACCCTGCCAATGATGCCCAGCAAACCGACATCACCTTCGCATACAACGCTAATTTCTTCCTTTACGCAACACTTGACACCGCACGTCCGATCGCCCATGGTCGGGTCGCCGGACCCCCATCGTGTCCTGTCTTAACTGGTGTGCCGGTCGCTGGGGTCGCATACCTCGACCGTCCTTCGCAAGCCGGCTACTTTATTTTCCCCGATCTTTCGGTGCGCCATGAGGGACGGTACCGTTTGAACTTCCACCTTTACGAAGAGATTAAGGACGCCAAGGATGCTGATAAGGACTCGACACTGCCTCTGCCCAACCAAGTCAATGCTCACACGAATCCCGGCACGCCTCAAGCATACCTTCATTTCCGCCTCGAGGTCAAGTCTGTACCGTTCACCGTGTACAGCGCTAAGAAGTTCCCTGGGTTGGCTACAAGCACGTCTTTGAGCAGGATTATCGCGGAGCAGGGTTGTCGTGTACGAATTCGTCGCGATGTTCGCATGAGGCGACGAGGCGACAAGCGCGAGGAAGATTATGAATTTGACGAGGAACGGGCTGCGGCATATGCGAGAACATCGGATCGATACACCACACCGGACAGATATGTCAACTCGATAGAGCGCCCGCGGTCCAACAGCAATGGTAGCAATGTCGAATCGCCATATGCGTATGTTCCACCTGATCGACGACCATCGGCGCCCGACTATGGCTTCCAGTGCCCGCCGCAACCATACCAGCGACCTATGCCACCAGCTCCCATGTCCCATGCCTCTCAAACACCCTCTTACCAATCCCATTTATCATTCGGCTCGACACCATCTCATTATCCGGCCCCTCACATGCCGCCCACGCCTCCTCCAATCGCTCCCCAGGGCATCTACTCCCCGCAAAATGCCTACGCGCAGATCCGAAACCCATCCACCACTTCTGAATATGAGGGGACACCCTACACGTATCCTATGGCACCACACATAGCCTCAGATCGCGTTGGCTACCCCAAGCCAGTGAATTCGTATCGCATGGACCCTCCAAAGGTTCAATCTTACATGGATCCTCGCATAGCCGAGCCCCCCCAATCTTTACGGGCCCATGCCTCAAATTGCAGTGGCACACTCTCAACCTTCGACTATGCCTCAGCCCGTGGCGCCTATCAAGATTCAAAGCGACTACAGCAGCTCGCTCGTCCCCTCGGAGGAATCCTTGTCACCTGGTGCCAGCTCATACGACGACGTTGCAGGGAAACGTATGCTGTATCACACCGGGCCAACATATGGAAAGCGATCACATGAAGATACTTTCGGTCTCGATGAGCGCCCGATGCAGAACGGTATGCGACCAGATGCTGAGCCTTACCACCCACCAGGCTATCGCGATTACTCGGGAGAAAGTAGAGCTGCATTGATGGCTGAATTGGGTATTGAGATGGCTTACAAGCGTGCCAACGGCAAAACCGTTATGAAAGCTGCTCCGTCGACTTGATATCATTCGACATGCTCTCGGTCAACTTGGTCATCCTGGTGATTTGGTCCTTAATAGATCGAGTTTTTCGATGCCAAGTTGCGTCCGCTGTGTCTGATCTTGCTTCGATCATCTCCAATTCCGCTTCTCCGGCGGTTCTCCCTCATCCTACCAGATGCTTTCCTCTCAGGAACTCAATCACCTCAACTTATCCTGTCCAACAAATTTTGGAACTTGTCCAATTCATTTGGGTCCTCATTCCCAGGACCTTGAACACCCCCCTCATCCCTCAAGTTCTTGTGTTTGCCAAGAACAAGGGAACCATGCTCCCTTCATCCCAACTTCAACTCTGACGGGAAAGGAGAAAACACCCCCAAATTCAAGTCAACTGGGATGGTTGGCCAACGTGTTGACGACCCCATGACTACTTTCTGCTTGTGCTATATGTTTATATCCCTGGACCAAAAGGCTGGCAAATTTGGCATCATTCTTCTTTCAGCGAAATGCACTTTGACACTTTTCAAACGGACCAGAGCTGGTCTCATCAAGACACACTGCATTCCCTTGCTTCCCATCCAAGAGCTTGCCTAATTTACTCTCTATACTGGCGTTTTGGCATCTGTCTGATAACTAGCATTCTTCAATTGATTCCCCATGCGCTCACACATGTAGAATGCACACGGTTTCGAATTGATCCATATCCAAGATTCCATATCTCTCATTCCTCCACTCCGTATAATGTGACCACATGTCGATGAGACATAGAATTCTACAAACCCACGCAAGGTGGTCAACTTCCCTACATAATAATAATAGCATCAGCAAGTAAAAGGCGAAAGATGTGACAATAGTCCATCACTAGCTTATGTATGAAATGTGAAAACAATACAGCATTCTCAAAAGTAGCGGGTACTTCGTAAGTGGTAAGTAAACTGCGGCAGGCGTGGGTACCCAGTACCACAACAAACTTCCTCCCTTGGCAAGTGCGGAGTATGTAAACAAACCCCAACTGGATTTTCTCAAACACTCAATTTGCTCGAGGCACCCGTCAAGTTTCAAATTTGCGATCGTTGATTTTGATACCCGATCTCCGACCTCTGCTGACTTTCTATGCCATCCCCCATCTCCTTCGTGTGTTGATATCTTTCCCGCAACAAGGGTGTGCGGAGGGATACCAACCTTGGAACCTTGTAAAGCGAAGAATCGAGGTACGCTCCTTGCCCAAAGCCCCCATATAGGGATCAAGATCTGAGCCCGCATAAATGAATTGATCTGACTGCCCTGCGTCGCCTACAGACAACTTGCGACGAAATGGAGGTCGACCGCAGCCCCGCGCAGCGCACCTCGCGCAAACATCACCGCACCAGTGACGACGACGCCAACTACGACTGGGGATCAGATTCCAGTGGACAGTTTGACGATGCTGATGAAGTTGACCCTGAAGACTACCGTTCTCCCGCCGGCAATACCGCCAAAAGACGACGCTCCAACGATTGGCCCCTGCCCGAAGAAGCCGCAGACTACGGTACCAGTGAACGCCGCACTCAGCGCAGCGGAACTGGTCACTTGAGCGTCAGCAGCATTGGCACACCCTCTCGAGTCTCGCCGCGGGCCTCGCCCCGCGCATCTCCTCGTGGCTCGCTTGCATCGCTGCGCGCACGACATGCCGCGGCATCCTCATCAAGCCCCCGTCATCTCAGAGGCCGCACATCACGATTCGTCGAAGCAACTATGAGTGATAGTGTCAGCGAAAAGCCACCCAGCATTTACTTCCGCGACCGTGAGAACAAGCCGGGTAATCCAAACCGGTCCTCTGGTATCTTCCGCTTTGGCAAGGCCATTGCCTCCGCGTTCAATCCGTTCGGCGGGTGGAACAAGCATGAAGGATCGCCGACTAAGTCACCGCAGAAAGATGTCATCAATCAAGCCGAGCAAGCTTATGCTGAGCTGAAGAAGGCTGGGTACAAGGGCACGAACAAAGGACATTACATTCAGACACATGGTGTCGATTGCGCTGCTGCAGACAAGACCTGGCAGTCTATCCAAGATAAGATGGAGCACAGCTCTCCAATCAAGGACGTGCGGCGCAGCTCGATTGATCGCGGCGTACACTCGCGCTCTAATTCTGGGGCTTCAAAGCGATCCTCTCTTCAGGATCTTCGCCTGCCAAAGTCGTTGTTCCACAAGACTCATGAGTCCCCGTCTGCCTCTCAAGCTACAATCTACTGTGATAGGACTTCCGAAGAATCCGAGACTGGGCTTCGCAAGCAGCCTTCGCGCAAGGAACTCTCTCGACAGACCAAGCTGCTCAAGAAGGTCAGCAATCTTGAAGACAAGCTGGACCGCGCTCGACGGGAACTGCGTGAGCTCACAGGCAATGAAGCACCTGTCTTGGCACCCATTCCCATTCCTCAGCCAAACATCGTCAACACAGAGATTGACCCTGCCTCCTTCCCAAGGAAGTTCGTCCCCGGAGCCCTGCCAACTTTGCCGTCTGAACGTCTTTTGAACCAACAAGCATACGAAGCAGAGGCATCTGGAGCAAATGTCGGAGGTCTCACTGCTTTACCATCCATGGGGGATCGCGAGAGCTTCTCATTTGAGGAATCACGTCCCGCCCCAAGCCCGGCTGTGGCCAAACATTCAAAGCGGCGCTCCAAAGAGACGTGGCCGTCGCCCCTGGGTAAGGACAGCCTTTCCCGTAAACGGAAGTCACCCATTCATGAACCTATCGATAGTCGAAAGCCTTCTCAGCCCAGTTCGACGGACTGCATCGACGGCCTCGAATACCCCGAATTCGAAGACCTGATCGACTTTGGTTTGCTCAGCCCACCCGGCAAGGCCAAATGGCAGAAATCCGACGCCGGCGAGAGTCCAGGCTCCGCGAAGCGCAGACAGACCACAGACCAGTCCCAGCTCGCCGAACCCAACACCAAATCAGCCGAAGAAAGCGCAAGTGCACGCGGCAAAAGGTCTCTCTACAACTCACCCCAAAAACTCTCCGCCACCAACTGCTCACCAAGTCCCAAGCCCCCTCCGCACGGTGTCCTCTTGCGAAGGAGCGATTCCAACCGCAAACTAGCATCCTCGCCTCCATTCGCCTCGGAAGAGCCTGCGGACTTTTGGACTTCTCCAGCCGCCTCACCCGACAAATCCCATAGCGACTTCTACCTCCATTCTCAGCCCAATCTTGATCCTGATCGTAGTCCTCGCACCCCCACGAGGTCAAAGACCAGTCCCAGTCGCTCGACCAGGCTCCGCCGTGACGACGATATCCCCCCCGTTCCACCCGTGCCGGAGGAATTGCGATCGAGTGCAGCTAAGGTTTATCCTAAGTCACCTAGGAAGAGACCTGTTTCTGCTCCTGTTTATTCGCCAACTGCTCCTTCGACGGACTCCATGATTCTTGGTGTTGAGAATTATCAGTGGCCGGATGATATCTTTTAATGGGGACCCTAAGGTTCCTGTGGGGATATGATGTGTTTGGGATTTGACGATGGGGGAGTTTTTAAGCTGGTATTTTTCTGGTTTCTTTTGTGATGGACTGGGAAGGTTACCCAAATGGCGAATTTGGTTTCTGTTGGTCTGCTCTATGTATTGATGTAATGATGTAACGATTTTTATACCCTGGCGTCCTGGGTTTTTCGTCTAGTGTGAATTGAATCACAAGGTTTCAAGGTTGCTATGTGATTTTCCCTATCAATCATATTTTGAAAATGCTCCTGGGTAATATGCTGTGCCACCCAGGACAATATTCCCAGGGGACACTCGTGCTACCTAGTACATTTTGCTTGTCGAGCTGCAAAGCAGTCGTTTGGTGTCAACTTCTATGAAATTGACAATGTTGTGAGTATGGATGACAGATGGATTGACATCTATACGCCATTTCTCGACATACTTACCTTTGAGTAAAGGCTTCACGTTGAAACCTTGAAATAACCTTGGATCATCGTTTAATCCCTATGCAATGCTGCATCTTTTGGCAGGATCAACCAGCTCAAGCCAGCTGCGCCCAATAACCCCA